>NC_052025.1:15674440-16877940 GCF_015832195.1 Motacilla alba alba | reverse complement strand
TTCTGCATGCAGCAATAGAACCCTAGGTTGGTTAGGGTGAACATCAAAATTTTGGATGCTGAATGTCTGTTCTTAATCAATTCTCTCATGACTCCGGTTTGAGTTTGCGATTTGTGATCGCAAAATAAATCCCTTGATTCTGTGTTTTGGGGTTATTTTGGACAATTTTCACTGAGAACTAGTTTTAATAGTTTGGAGGCTTATGCTTGAGTCTGTATTTTGTCCACATGTAGAGCATTATGTCATGACCCCGTGATTTCAGTTAACTGACTTAATGTGTTTGTTAGCAAGGACTGTCCTTGAGTGAAACCCCTGATTTAACACTGATAGTGGTAGTTCAAGTGATGGAGTAGAAGCACCTACATGTGTCATAAATTAACACTCAGTAGAAATTGAGTGACTTAAAAAAGGAGCTCTTACACTGCTTTCTTAAAATGCACCACTCAGTTGTTTTTTAAAAGGAGTATACTGACATTACATTCAGAATATTTATATATTGGTTTTAGACAATTTAAATCTTTGCAGTGAGCTTTCCTATATACATTGCCTGTGTACCAGGATAGTGTGATGAAGAATCAGAGTCTGGAAAAGACTCTGGTGAGACCTGTCAGCCACGTTAGGCAGGTCCTCTCCATTTCATGGAAAAATCATCCTCCTGGAAAGTGTTTACTGTCTGTGCAAATACACTTCAGCTGGGATCATCCTCACAGCCTGTGGAAAGGTACCAGGGCAGTGTGTGTGGCTGAAATCACACAGCAGTTAGTGCAGCAATACCAATTTTGTTTGTAAATGGATGTGTTTTTCCCTGTCTGTTTTCAGGGAGCCTGTGTGGTGGTACAACCAGTCAGTGTTACCTGCTGCCAGTTTTGGATACTATATTTGTCCAGAGAAAGTACAGAAGAGGTGGCCTAGGGATGAAAATGTTGCATGATTTCTGTCAGTCTTTCCTGGCTGAGGAAGCCTTGGGGATCAGCTGCCCTATTTCTGCTGCCATGTATCAAGGTAAATCCTTTGATGTGGACACGTTAGGTAAGGGTCATGTATAATGTATAATTTTCAATATGGTCTTGGTAAGATTGTCCTCACTGTGTAAGAGTTCAGTGCCCTTGTCTGAACCGAACCTTTGTTTGCCTGCAACTCGTTCCTTTTCTGGAGCCATCTGGAATTTCCTGTGGAAAGGTAGGCCAGTATTTATGTAAGACAACAAGAAGCACAAAACTCATGGTGCCCGTTTGACAGTTTGTGTTCCTAGAACTGCTCTCTCTCAGAACTATGTCATTGCCCTAGACAGGAACTTACTCATTTTATTTGACACCACAGGGAAAAGACTCATAAGATCTTGTCAAGCCCACACTGTGCACGTAATGCTCTGGTAGATCTTGCATTTTTAAGATCTTGCATTATTAAATTACATTTAATAAGCCAAATACCCAGGCTCTACTCAGTCATACAGTTACATCCATACTTGTTTTGTATCAACTGTCTTTGAACATTTGTCACTTTTAAAAGATCACAAAGTAGTCATATATCTTCTCTGTCTTCAGGTCAAAACTCTGGTTTTGCTAGTCAAATTCACAGAAAAAAATCTTTGGTCACATTATTTATAAAAGTGTCTTCTTTAGAAGACTACTTTTTTCTGAGGTTGCTCTCTGTGTGGTGCGGTCTTCACCATCATTTTTGGGGAGATGTTTTGATTGACTTACAGCTTTCCAGTTATTTTCTAGTAAGTGTCAACAAAATTTTGGCCTCATCTGTTCTGTCTCTTGGTTATTATGTGCCTTTGAATGTATTCAGAAGCACCGAGCAGGTACTGCTGCTTCTGATTTCAGGAGGGAATAGTATTGACAGCATTCCTTCTCTTTTCCCAATAATATCCATCTTTCCTTTGGCAGACCTCAGGGCTTTAGAAATCCTGGAGGAGAAAGCTGCATTTCTTATGTGTTAACACTAGCAATATATTGGAAGACTGTGCTTTTGTCTCAATTAAGTTTAAAGCTAATAGTGAATAAATTTGACTTGCATCAAGTTTTAATTAGGTTTGCTTCTATAAAAATACCAATACTGTTAGTTGAATTTTGAGTGTATTGAAGTCACTGTCTGTTTTTAATTTCATTGGAACCACATTTTCATGCTTTGACAAATGAATGCAACCTTTAAATCTCTGTACTGAAATCTCTGAAGCTGTGGACAGTTTATTTAACATGGACATGGTATTTAAGCTGCTGTAGAGGCCTAGAAGGAAGGAAAAAAAGCTGTGTGGCAGATACCTGCATTCTAGTATATATGTTAGTTTTAGTAGCTTTTATTGGAATGATTAATTTAGTCTGGGTATCCTTGGATAAAATTAATGTCTTCGATCTGCTCATTAGTGTAAGGCAAATGTTTACATTCCAGAATTAGGGTTTTTGTTTCAACATCCCATTGTTAAACTCAACTGAATGTTGAAGATAAATTACCCATTCTGTAGTGTGATGAACTACAGTGGACAGAGAATGACAGTAATTTCGTTGTTTACAGATCACTATCTTAGTGCAGTTGGTGCAACTGATAGGATGGTAGTTCAGGGAAGTTGAAAAATGCCCTTTAAGTGTTTTGAACTGTTCTACAGCATGTGCCTTCTCTTGACACTGCACACATCCTAAGGATACTACTAAGTATCTAAACTAAGTAGAACATACTTCAGTTTGCTTATGATAACATAAGCAGACCTACATTTTTAGATGGTCAGTGTGTACTGACAGTGGTAGGAATCTGTGGCAATATGGTTTTTAAAGGTGAGAATACATCTGTCACATATATCCTGTAATTTTTCTGTTGGTTATTCCCATTTCTTCTTTTCTACAGCGAAAGAAATAAATTAACCTAACAATGGGATGTAGGGTAGCAGTAAGGAAAAGGAGGGTGATTTTGGCCCAAAACCAAACTGAAGCAGAGCTTTTCTTTATAAACAGAAATTGAAGTAGCATTTTGAATGGTTAAAGCTGGAAGATAGAGGAGCAGGTTTCCTTTCAGAGTAGTGAGGGTAAAAAAACCCACACTGCTGTGAAACCCACTGAGTGTCTGGACATTGTTCTGTGCTGCAGTGCCAGTAGAAGGTGCTCAGCAAATCATTTCAAGACCTTTATTTCTGCACTCACAAGGAAATTATCTAGACTGAAGCAGATGGCAGGATTCACTCATGACTGTTTAAGCCATTTCACAAAGACTTTTCCTAAAAGTCAAAGCTAAAACAAAGAGGAGGAAGATGAGAAGGGAGAAGAAAGATTTCTAAAGGAACGAATGAAATTAGGTCTGAGAGAATTTCTGGGATAGAACATGCTCCCTCTTCCAATGTACTTTTCACTCATTCATACTTTTACCCCTTGGTTTCTCTTTTCAGTATGCCAGAAATTCCTACAGGCTCATCCTGAGGAGCAGAAGCGACTGTGGGAAGTGGAAGCACCAGGAGATTGGAGCCAGCGACTGAATATCTGGTTAAAAATTCAGATGGAGTCATCCCCTTCAGGAAGTGAGTTAAAACAAGCAGTGTGAACTTGCCTGTGTTACAGTTTTATAAAGATAAATGTAACCAAGTGTTAGGTAGTGATCATGGAGAGGTGATGTCTCTATTGTTTGCACATGGAGGAACTACTGAGTGTGCAGTCCAGTTTCCTCATCTTTTCACAGTAAACAGGACAATTCTTAGAAATTATGAGGTAATGAAATGGAACCACAGAGCATCTGAGAGATCCTGAACAAAGCACAGCCTTGGCATAAAGTGGCTGGAACTCCTGTTGCACTGCACTTAGAGCAGGGTAGAAGTTAGCCCAAAAAATCCCTGTTGCACAACACATTGTCTGGGTTATAGACAGGGGTTTGTTTCTCTGAAATTGTTATAAAG
The DNA here is from genome assembly GCF_015832195.1 of Motacilla alba alba. Taxonomy (NCBI): domain Eukaryota; kingdom Metazoa; phylum Chordata; class Aves; order Passeriformes; family Motacillidae; genus Motacilla; species Motacilla alba. The sequence goes on along the minus strand of NC_052025.1, from coordinate 16,874,060 downwards.
AAAAAATTTGTATGGCCAGTGGGCAGTGTGTTTAATTACCTCCAATTGCTGCCAATACCCTTCTTGGATGGAAACACAAAGGTTTTCATTATGGGTTTTGGAAGATTCCAAGTACTCTTCTGCAGGGTAAATCCTTTTTGCTGGGAGCATTTTCTGCCTGCTTCACAAAAGATAGCGACAGAATAGGGAAACCTTTTGACAGTTCATATGGGGATCTCGTAGATGTAATCTGTTCAGGTGGTTGGAGGACCCAGGCAGGCCCCTCTGCTGCCTGCCCACAAGCTGTGATAAGCACTGGGTTCCAAAAAAAGGGCACACATTGTCTCTTTCTGGAAGTGCAGCATATTTCTCCCGTGCCTTCCCACATCCATCCTGCTCTGTTTTGGCTCGGGAATCTTCTGTTGAGACACCACGTTTCATCTCGTCTGCAGCACCCACAGGAGAGTTAAGTCAGACTTTAGCCCTAGGCTGGCTTCCTCTGAAGCCATTATATCTGTGTTCCTTGTGCTTTAAACCAGCTAAACCTTTAATCTTGCTAAGTGAAGTTTATTAATGGCAACTGAACAGAACTACAATCAGATCAAAACTCAGCAGATCCCGGGGGAGAGGATGCTTTCTTTTTTCTTTCTTCTTTTTGCCATCTTCTAGAAAAATAAATAGATGAATGACCCAAAGAATGGGGAAATATCATTCCACCAGAATTGCTGTCAGTAAAAAATACACATGAGGCTGGGGAGCTGCCTTGACTGCAGCTTTCCATTACCTAAAGGGGGGCATTAAGAAAGATGGGGATAAAGGTTTTAGTTGGACTTGTTGCAACAGGACATGGGGTAATGATTTTAAACTAAAGGAGGATAGATTTAGGTTAAATATAAGGAAATAAATTTTTACTATGAGGGTGTTGAGGCCCTGGTACAGGATGCCCCAGAGAAGCTGTGGCAGCCCCATCCCTGGAAGTGTCCAAGTTCAGGTTGGATGGGGCTCAGAGCAACGTGGTTTTGTAGATGATGTCCCTGCTTGTTGCTGGGGATTGGATTAAATGACCTTTAAAAGTCTCTTCCAATCCAAACTATTCTATGATTCCATGATTCTATCTTTAGGGGGGGTCTCTTGGGAACAAGGTCTTCATTCCTACTTTCTCTGTTATGCAGAAAGCAAAACACAATGTAATTCAATATTGTCAGCTCCAATCAGGATCTATGGCAACAACTGTGAAAATAGACAAGTCTTATTCTGCTCTGATTTCTTAGATTCCTGTTGACATTTGCAATGCTGTGCAGTGCTGTGTTTTGGAACAAAATTACTGAGAAGAAAAATTGAATGTTTTTCTCGTATTATGGGGTTTTCTCCCCACACCAGTACTCAGGATTGAATATCATTAATGTTCTTGTAGGAATTTTAGAGTCGTACATATTCCAAAACAGGTTTCTGTAATCTTGAGGTCTGAATATTCAATTTTGCAAGGTGGTGTGGCTGCATCTAGTGGCAGTTCATATAAACTGCAGCCCTCTGTTTGCTGCAACTGATACTTCAGTTTGGATGTGCACAGATACATAGGCATGTACACACACATACACATTTCTGTCTGCACATTTATCTATAAAAATCAAGCTTTTTAGCATGTTGTCACATAGCTGAAGTCATGAATTCTGAATTAATTCTTATTGTTTGAAAAATCTAGGAGATTTAGTTTCATCAAGTAGTCTCAGCAACAGGAACATGGTGACATTTCTCTTCTGGGGCTGATTGGAGGAACAGAAATCTTTTCACATGGTTTGGTTGTAGTTGCTAAATCTACCAGGCAGTGAAGGGAGATGCTTGGAAGTAGTTTAGTAATATACATAAAGCATGTAAATGTGAAGCTAACGCAAAACCAAGCAGGCTGAGAGAATTTATAAAATAAATTTCAAGTGATTGCATATAATTCTTCATCAGAATTGGTCAGAGTACCTGTATTTTCTAAAAAGCAGAAAGGGATATGGGTTTTCCAGGTGTAAGACAGAGAACAGAGTATCTATTTAGCAGAGCTTTCAAGATCCACAGACATTTTGTTACTAGTATAGTTGTTCACCTTAGGTTTTTGTGGTAGTGTCATGGGGCACTCTGGTTTTGTTAATTAATAAAAACAAATCAAAAGGGATTGTAGGTAGGAGTCAGGTGGCTTTTTCTGGTGTTTTTTTGAATGCAAATAACCGTGGAAGTATGATAATGTTTTTTTTCCTTTTTAATCTCTTTCTGGGGCAAAATATTCCCCCAATTTCTCCAGAAGTTGAAGTGGGCTCTTGTATGGAGAAGACTCCAACTAGTAAACCCAGACAATTGGACCAGATGAATCAGGTACAGTAACTAATATGCCATCTTATGACCTTGTTTTCCATTGGTTGCCTTTTCCTTTTTTAGTGAATTAGAGAGATTTAGATATGAGAGATTTCCACAGGTGTGTTGCACTACTGACTTGGATATCTCTGTAGGTAATTGCTGGAGTAAATCAGCCAAGACTCCATTTTCTTCATGCAGAAAGCCAATTCTTTATTCACAAAGCTTATATTTATAGGAAATATGAGAAGGCACTGTGTTAAACCTAACTGGTCAGTAATACAGTGAAACTCAGTTCATTGAATGGTAAGGGCTATTGTATATATCTGTCAAATTTTCTCTCTCTAGATATGTTTACATTTTCTTTTGTGGGTTCTCATGGGACAAATCTTATTGTTTACACAGGTGCATTTGTTTTTCTCCCTCAGAATAGGTTGTTGTGTTTAAAGAACTTCTCATTCTCAGCATAGCTTCACATAGGAACTTGCAAATTGCTTGTTAGCTGCACTTAGAAGAAATGACAGGCCAGCTTTGGCAGTTTTAGCAGAGGGAGGCCTGATTTCATAAGGCCTTTCTTTTATAATTCCTCTACCTGTCTATGTCATCTCACCCTTTTCATTAATTTAAAAAAGGCTCGTATGTTCTCATGCTAAAACAGCTCACTCTTACGAGGGTATTATCTCATCAAGTTTATCACTGTTTGTCTGTTAGATATGGGGTAAGATACATAAAAGAGTAATTACAATCAACAAAACATCAAATTCTATCATGTCATCAACACAGGGTTTCGCAGCATGAGAAAACAAAAGAATAATATCCAATGTCTCTTAGGGAAATGGAATTAAATGGCCATTGTTTTGAAGTCCAAATAGTTGAGACTCAGGAGAAATTAGGTGGAAATGTTGATGTTTTACATCACTGAATATCCTCCTGCAGGCTGGAACAGAGGATAACTGAAAAAGGTTAGTAGGAACACTATACCATGATGATGAGATCAGGCTTTTGCCAGCGAATTGGCTCTGTAATTTGCAGACACAGCTGTGTCTTGGCAGTCCTACTCCTGTTCCTGTTCTGGCCACGAGGGCTGCATGGTGGTCAGGTTATTTCTCTTTCCACTGAGCCTCATTTTCTCAGAGGCCATCGGTGTCCAATTGAACAAACAGGTGATTGCTTCAAACCTGCTGATGATAAAACACCAGCACACCCTCTCTTCAAGTCAGTGAATCAATTAGGCTTTGCTGTGGGATCTAGATTTGATGATCTTTTTTCCAAATTTCTCATGTAACTATTGCATTATTCAAGATGTTTTGTTGTCAAAATTTCTAATGTACATATTACATTATTTGGACATTCTTAGGGCACTAAATTCCCCTTCTTTTAGTTTTTTAAAAATGGGATGCATGTCTTTGGTTATGAGCATGAAGAAACATCAAGGCAGAGCAATACATGTAGCAAACAAGAAACTGACTGCAATCAGGAATAAGTCAGGTACAACTATTAAGAATATTTCAGATAAAACACATAATTAATAATACATGTGAAATTAAGTAATTAGTAATCTCTGAAATAGTGTACCATCATCCCAGAGTTTGTGAACAGCTGACAAACCTGAGTTTAGTGAAGGCTTGGATAATTATTTATGGATAATAATTCCCAAGCTCACTCTAAAAATAGGTTCAGCTGTCATATAAAAAAGGTCAAATTGCCAAATCAAAGTGACTTGAATCTAGTTTTCTTGCAGAAGACATCTGGGTTTATTGGGAAATTCTCCATCTAGGTAGAGCCAAGGCCTGGCCACAGCGCAAGGTCCAACTGGGAGGGAATTCCCTAAACACAGGAATGATGCAGGATGATGCTGGATGGGAGGAGTACTATGATTATATTTTCCCAGAAGACACTGCCAGTCAGCCCAACCTCAAACTCTTGGCTATGGCAAAGCTCTGGAAGAAGCAGCAGCAGGAGAGTGAAGCTGCAGCTGTGGATCCTGACAAGGACATTGATGAAAGCCACACTTAATACCTTGCCTTTTCCCACCCCTTTCCTGGGCCATTGTACTGTATTTTATTGGTGATAAATTAAATAAATGTATTTGGAGAGTTTGTTCCTTTTTTTTTTTTTTTTTTTTTTTTTTTTTTTTTTTTTTAAACTAAGAGCTGCCGTGCCAAGCCCAAGCCATGCTGGGGCTTGAGTCCTGCATTTTGGCCACAATAACCCCTTGCAGTGCTATAGGTTTGGGATGGTGTGGTACTGGTCATGAGCCCACAGTGTGCCCTGGTGGCCAAGAAGGCCAATGGCTCCTGGCCTGTATCAGGAACAGTGTGGCCAGCAGGAGCAGGGAGATCATTCTTTCCCTCTGCTCGGCACTGGTGAGGCCCCACCTTGAGTGCTGTGTCCAGTTCTGGCCCCTTAGTTTGGAAAGGATGTTGAGACACTCAAACACATCCAGCGGAGGCAATGAGACTGGAAACACACCCTGTGAGGAACTGCTGAGGGAGCTGGGGCTGTTTAGCCTGGAGAAAAGGAGACTCAGGTGACCTTATCACTCCCTACAACTCCCTGAGAGATGGCTGTGGTCAGGTGGGGGTTGGTGTCTTTCTCCAGGCAGCACTGACAGAACCAGAGGACACAGTCTCAAGCTGCACCAAGGGAAATTTAGGTTGAATAATTGGAAAAAGTTTTTTCACTGAAAGAGTGATAAAGTTCCAGAATGGCCTGCCTGGGCAAGTGGTGGAGTCACCATTGCTGGATGTGTTTGAAAAAAGACTGGATGTGGCACTGGGTGCCATGGTTTAGTTGAGTTGTTGGGGCGTGGGTTGGACTTGATGATCTTGAAGGTCTCTTCCAACCTAGTGAGTCTGTGAATTCTGTGTTTGCATATGGAATAACTTCCTGAACTCCACTTGTGATCTTTTCTGTGCAGGAGCTTGAGTGTGACTTCAGAATGAATAAGCCTAACTCTTTATTGTTCTAATTATTTTATCTCACTGCTGAGCTGCAGATCTGGCTGTGTTTAGCTTTTTTTAGCACCTAGGCCTAAAACAGGCAGTGAGGTTTAAATGAAGCCTAAGCCATGTATCTCAGAAAACAAATCACAGGAATGAAGCTTTTTCAAGTAATAAAGAAAAAGGCGAGATGAGTGGAAGCAAAACAGAGATCTGCAAGGGCTGTTTCCCCAGCAAATTTTGGTTGCCACACAACTAAATCAGTTTGTTTCCTGCAGCCCTGAGTGTCCCAGGGGAGCTGTGATGGCTCCAGCCCCTGTGGTGCACGCTCTTGTGTGCTGTGGCCATGGCTTCAGAGCCCACCCAGCCAGATCAAGGCTCCCTGTGCTCCCAGTTTTCCTTATGCTGACACTTTGGGAAGGCAGGCAGAGCAGCAGGAATGAAGCTGTTCTATACAAAAAATGCAGCTGAGTTGCTTGCCTTGCACGTTTATGGCAGCCATGGCTGACTGAAGTATTTGATATTAGGATTAAGTCCCTGTTTATTTTGTTTGTGTATAATTTGCTGTTCATTCTGTCTTGGCTCTAATTTCAGGGTGTTGACTGCTTTCCTGGAGTTGGGCAAGTGGCAGGAGATGCCATGGAGAAAGAAGATGACACAACAGCAGCAGGGACTCTAAACTCACAAGGTCCTGAAGAGGAGAACTTGGAACAAAGTGCAGGTGATGCTCAGCAACGTAAAGGACTCAGGAAAAGAGAAGGTCCTGGGGACTTAGATGGAGACAGAGCCACCAAACAATTTAAAACTACACCATAATTGCAATTTCAGAAATCAGCAAAATTCAGTATGATCCTAAAAGTTGTAATTTACTGTTCTTAATTTGTGACAGTGGAGAAATTTCTCCAGGTATGATGAATTTTCTTTGCAGTATGCATTCTTCATTTTATGTTTTAAATAAAGCTTTTGTTTACTAAGTGTGCTTTTCTTTTTCTTCTCACCAAGAAATTAAGTAGTAGCTGAGCCTAGTTATTTCCCTGCTCTGAAAAGATTTTATTGGATTGCATGAGGTGTCCAAAGGGGAATAATTGGAGGGCTTGTAGGTACTGATGTAAAAAGATATTTCTATGGAAACCACATCCTGCATTATGGAAGAGAGATACCACAACACACGTTGGTATCAGAATGACAGTTGTAACCTTCCTTTCAGAGTGAACAATTGATCTTGAATTGCTTTCATTTGAGATTTTCTGGCAGAAAAGTCTGCCTTAAACCCTGTGGTGGACAGGATGGCACACAAAGGCCATTCATGCAGGAAAAGTTTGGTGCATAGAAGAAGAGTGAACAAGCTACAGGCATTAAACTGCCTTTCAGTTTAGGCACTGTGATAATTCTGTGTGCAAGCTCAGGGTGTAGAACTTCATGTAGATTCCATATTGCATGTTTTATTTCCTGTAGGCTCTTTCCTTATGTTTTGCATTCAATTAACTTGAAAATATAACATACTTCACTAGATTACCATGCTGTGGTTGGTAAAGAAATTTTTCTCTTTACCACAGGCTGGTTCTGTGTTAGAATATTTAGATTTTTTTTTTTTTTTTAGTGGGGAATTTCAAAAGCCTGAATGTTGTGTTAATGAATTTCAGGTGAAACTCATAAGGATCAGATCTTTAGTCCAGTGGCAGAGAAGGCTTTGCAAAGAGGTGAACAGCAGGAGGGTCCTGATAATCCTGAACAGATCCAGCAACCTGTAATTCTTAAGTGGCTGCCTTGGAACAAGGAGAGGTAGTTGTTTCTTTCCAGAAACTAATCCAGCATTTCCAGGGAGACAGATGTGTGGGCAGGCATTGTAGGTACACTGTAGAGATGTATATTTTTTCCCTGTACAGCATAATTGCTCGCACATAGCCCCATCACCCTGTTTTTGTTTAAGGTTGTGATTTAATGTAGCATTTATTCATGTATCCAAGTAACTCCTTCCCTGTTGAGCTGCTCTGTAAACCATATGCCTGAGACACAGTGAAATCAGACCTTCCTAAGCATCTCTTTAAAAAAAAAAAGAAATGCTATAATTGGAACTTACAAGTTTTTGCCAAGAGAATTAAATCACTGGATCGTGTGCCAGCCTTAATCATGTTGCTATGGTTCTCTTGTTGCAAAGAAAGTGTATTTAGGACTAACTTTAAAGTCAGTTGATCTTAAGGTTGTTAAAAAGTCACCAAGAGTGTGCTGTGAAGACTTCTAGAAACTCCATGTCCTCCTGTGGAACAGTCTATATTCTTGTTAAGGGTATGGTTAAATACATGCTTTAAAATATATGTATTTGTGAAGAGTTGCAATACCAGTTGCTTTGAAATATGGTAGAAAATTATTATATCTCTGCTCATGAAAGCTGATCTGGACTTGCAGTGGCCTGGCAAACTGAACTCATGTCCAGTTTGCACATTATAATATAGGGGCAGAGTAAGGATAACTGGGGTTTTTGCAGCAAGTGAGGAACATTAGGTGTTTTAATTTGAATGAAGTCTTTCAATAAAATTTTATCTAAGAAGGCCCCAGGAAACTCTAAATGAATTTATATGAGGATAAAGGAGAAATATAAGGTACTGTCTGAAATGGGCAGATGACTAATTAGATTAAATCCATTCTATATCTGGAGACACTTACTTAGAGGGTAAAACCATCAATTTTTCAAAATCCCCAAAATGAATTTCTGTTTCACCTGTTGGCCAGTCCACAGCTACATTGGCAACCACTTCTGGCTGTTCTCACAGGAGAGTTGATTCTGTCCTCTGTGTATGAACCTCCTTCCTTGATTTTGTTTAGGTTTTTGTTCTAAGTATCTCTTTGTGTTCTAAGTATTAAAAATTCTCATGATGACAGCTGAAGTAAGTAAAGGTGCATTTGCTGAGGTTGTGGTGGCAGGTGCTTGGTTCTCTCAAATCATACAGAGATCATCCTTCTCATCAAAACTGGTGGCAATTAGAGTCAGAAATTCTGGGGTCCTACTTAACTGTACTAAATTCCATGGCTACAGGTTCCAGGAGGGCAGAGGCTTGTTCCATGTTATTTCAGAAATGCTGATTTACAGAACAATTAATCTGAATATTGATTTTGTTTCCTTTTTTTTTTTTTTTTGGTCATATTAGTGCTTTAAGGTATCTGATTAATGCAGAAGCTTGGGCCTTCAACTCATTCTTAGCAGTCTGAAGCACTGCTTGATGAGATCAGAAGAATCCTAAGAGGGTCTGAAGCAGAAACAAATCCGGTATTTTCACTGTCTTAATAGAGCAGAGTAGAAAAACCACATCTAATAGCACAAACACATTTTTTTCTCTTAGTGGAAGATATTTTATTTTAAACAAATCTGCACTTACATAGGGATAGGATTGTTTCAGTGTGCTGAAAAAGTTGGCAAAGGCTTGAAAGAGCATTCCACTTTCTGGTGGGAAGTTTCAAAAGCTCAGATTAATTCTCTTTCTGAATCTACACCTTGGTCATGATGAGACACAGTGCTGGTTCTGCTCAGGAGACAAGGAGGTGAGTGAGAGAGGGGTGGCACATCTGCTGAGAGGGAGTTTGTGTCTGTGGTTCTTACAAGCAGAGACACTGAAGTCTGGCCTGCAAATAAGATGTTAAACATCAAAATTAATGTTAGCAGTCATTCTGGTGGGTGTGTGCCAACTGAAAAAAGGATTTGATTTGCTCTCAAGACAAGTAAACATATGGATTTTAAGGCTAGAAATTTCATTAGGTTAATCTGTCATGTTTCACATAATGTAAGCCAGACAATTTCGTGCATGGTTGCTGTGTCAAAAAATCATTGGTTTTGGTTGAAACAATCCGTTTTTTAGAGGGATTGTTTTGATTTGCCAGTTTTGATTTTCAGATGTGGCAGATTTCCCACTGCCCAACGTTTGTTGGCAAGTTGTTCTAAAGTTTTGTCTTTACAAGTGCATCCAGTTTCTTTAGTCTGAATTAATTTTGTCTCAGCCCCCTGTGATGGATTTTGGTTTTCTGTGTAACACTGAGCTGTGGCTCTGGTACTGTCAAGATGCTTTCAAATGTGCGGATGGAGACCTTGTGGTCTGTCATGACATCAGTGAACAGCACTGGTTTTTGCATCTGCCTTTGTGAGGCAGCTTTTCCTGACCTTGCTGCATTCTTCTTGTCCTTTCAGATAGATTTCCAATTTTTCAAATTCCTTTTAGAAGCAGAAACATCATCAGAGCCCCCATCCTGGTCCTGGTCACGCTGAGCGATGCGGGGCTGCCGTGACCTGTAGTTGTAAATCATCACTGAATTCTCTTGTGCTTTTGGATGACCAAGCCCTTGGTAAGGTCATAACTGGTAAAACTTAACCAATCTGTTTTGCTGCCTGGTTTGTGATATCTGCACAGAAAATGCAGCCTTTCAGTGTCCCCTGTCTCAGCACCACGAGATGGCACCATTACACAGCGGAACTTTGGCGTCATCTCTCGGGGCTGGAGACCCTGCCCGGGGTTTAAATGCATCCCGGGTTGGCTTGGCTTCCTCGGGAAGGAGGATGGGGATGTAGTAAAGCTTGTCTTGTGTTTGTCATTCAGGCTCGTTTGTCTCCAGTGGGCTCAAGGATGATTTTTTCAAATATTTGTGAAGTCAAGGTGAAGTCAGAGTAGCCCAAAATGCAAATCACACCCAGCTTTTGCCCCTTTATACTCTTGTCTCATCAGGAACCCTGGGAGTGACTTTCTGTGTTATATCTCATTGTTCTTCAGCAGATGATTGTGGCTCTGTTGTGCAAAATTTTTAGATGTTTGGGAATAGAAATGAACACTCAATAACTGCTTTGACTTGTATGACTTGATTCTGAGAAGTGAGCCATCCAAAAGTCTGCCAAACAAGTGGGTGCCAAAGTAGAAAAGAATCACGGATGCTCAGATTCACATTTTTGTGTCCTTTCCTGTGGGTGAAGAAGGGAGGGAACAGTGTAAACTTCATCTACCTAGATACTTCTTAATGTTTGCATATTAAGGATGTTGCAGAAAAAGGGGAAAGTAAAACATCCAAATTGAATTTCTGCTTTGTCAACTTTGTTGCTCAACTGCATAAACAAAGAATGCATCCCTATGCATCCCTCTGTAGTTCATTGTTTGTTACTGTCTTTATGTCCTTTATGTATTTCTTGTTACAGATGAGCATGCAATAAAATTAAAGTACATGGGAAACCAAATTAGGAGTTTGTAATTAGCCTGCTTTGCTATTTGTTTCCTATTGCAGTCCAGCTTGATGGTAAAGTCACAGTTTAATCTCCTCTATTTGCATTAGGCTTTATTGACTTTATCTCTTTTGAAGGTGGCTGGTTTTGTGTTTTTTGGTTTTGGTTTTTTTTTTTTTTTTTTTTTTTGGTTGGTGTTTTTTAAGAAGTCTTTTTGGTTTTAATTTAAACTGAAGGCTCAATTTTTGGAAGATCAATAAACTCCATCTGGAAGAATTTTTTTCTCCCAGCCACCTGACACTTAGATGAAGTTGAACTTTTTCTTTTTTGTTTTTTTTGCATTCTCAGGGAGGAGATCAGAGGTTGCATTCACCATGATGAGAGCATTTGGGGATGTCGGCATTCATTCACCAACACTGGATTTGTTAATTAATAGCTCAGCCTCTCTGGACTGTGGTATGTTAAAGGTCAGTGACCATGAGAGGAGAAACACTTCAGAGCTGTGTGTGCCCTCTGGTCAGCACAGTGGCCTTGGCTTGATGGCTTTAATTTCATGCTGCTTTTAAAAGATACAGATGTGCAGCATACCTTCATCCTCTTACCTGGGACCAATGATCCTGTCCCAGCTTTCTGCAATGAGTGGGGAGGGAGCACACAGAAACCCTTCCTAAAAGGATTAGTTGAACTGGCTAATTTTCTGAGTTTCTCCTTGCTTGGCATGTCCCCTCTCATCCAAGCCTTTAATAAATATCTTAACCAAGATGCCTTTTGGTAAATTTTGTCTTCAAGCCTCATGATATAAAAGAGCCTTCTGATTCCCCCGCCCTCTCCAGATCTTGGGGCTGGTTCAATCTTTTTTAAAGCTATTTCTCTTGTGCTGCATGCAGAGCCCATCTGCTGTAATACAGACTGAAATGCTGCTTTTATCCTTGTTTGCGTAGAAGGTTGATGGGTAAATCAATTGGAGTGAAAGACGCATTGTCCCTCTTTGCTCTATGTCACAAGCACAAATATCTTCCTTTTAAAGTGTCTCTTGGCAGAAGCCAAAGCCTTTGGCACAAGCCACCTCTGCTAGTCTGACCCCTTTTGTGCATCTGGGATGGAGGAGCAGCTCTGAGAAGCACAGAACAAAACCAGCAAAATAGCAAGAGAAAAGGTCAAGAAGGGGTCTTGCTCCCTGTAGACATCAGAAGTTTCTGCAAGATGATATTTAGCATGTCCTGCCTGAACAGTTAAGGCATCAAAGACACGAGCACTTCGATAGGTAATATCCTCATGAGTTGTCAAATAGATTGCAAAGCACGTTGCTCTGCCATGCTGGGCATGGGAGGGAGGGACCTTATGTCTTTCTAGTCATTGAGGTAACTGAGACTGAGAGCTTCAGAGAGCCTTTGCTTCCACAGATGGATATTCCATGCTGTGCTCTGTCCTTGCCTGGCTTTTGACTTACAGGCCTAAGCTCACGGAGTGATGCTGTGGGCCTACAGAGGAAGGGGAAGGCAGGTTTCTACCAAAGACAGAGCTGACATCAGTTCCCAGCAATAGAAGTGCTTGATTTTTTGCTTCTGTATTTTTGCCTGGTTGCAGCCTTGCAGTGACTTACTCTCAGACCAGTCAGTCTTTTTGATGCAGTGTAATTACAGTGGCAGAGATGATTCCAGCAATGGGATCTGAAGGGGAGGTAACACATATGTGGATAGTTCACCTCTCAGCATAGCAGGGTCAGGATATTGCCTGTCCTAGTCAAGGGAAAAGGTCATTGGTATTAGAAATCTAGGAGGCAGACAGAATCCTATTGCTCAGGACCTGGAAATGCAGGGAAATACAAGCCTGGCAGCTTTGATGCTGGATTATTCCCTGTATTTATGGCAGTGGATTGGTGTAACTCTGATCAGAAAGAATCCTCTCTGCCAAATCCCATGGTTGAACTCCTGCCCAGGACAATGAGCTCATATGGTGGTGGCATGGGCTGAGCTATGTTCTTCGCTGTTGTTACAGATTTGTCACAGCCCCCTGGTTTTGTCTGCGGTTTTTGCTGTTAAGGCACAGTTCTACTCTCCCCTCTTGTATCCTGCTCAGGAGTTACACAGATCCTTAGAGCAGGCTGCTCTCCCTCACAGAACCATGCCAGCGTCTGCAATCGATTCAAAGTTACTTACCTGGGATTCACTTGTCCTAAAACATGAGCATGGACTAACAGCTTTTATATATAAAGCCTGAAAAAAAAAAAAGAAAGAAAACAAGGAAGCACAGAAGAGAACTCAGTATGTACAGGGACGCATGAGATAGTGCCAGTTTGGCTGAAGTCTTTTCCTGAGTGCTGGAACTCATCCAGGGTGAAAGTCACAGTGATGCTGACCTTGCTTGTTCAGCAGCCACACCAGGACACATCAGTCCTGGCTGCTTGATCACAGCCTCTGGGTGGTTTGAGCCTCTCCGTGTCCTAGCAGTGGATATTCCTGGGAGCCAGCATCCCACACTGTGCACTGCTGCCAAGGGAGCAGTTTGAACCCAGGGATGCTCAGGCTTCCCTGAGTGGCCATCTAATAACACCACTTTTGAGAAATACCAGTTGAATCTGTGGCTTCTGGTGCTGAGGAGTGAACTGACTGGGAGGGAAAATTAGCCAGAGTGTATTTTAATTGTATTTATTAAATTCCTTTAAAGCTTCCAAGTCATTTGCAGAGACACGGGTGAGCGCTTCAGTGAGATGGTAGGTTAAGGAATAGAATGAGAATGTTGGCTTGGAGACAAGGGGGTGAGGAATTACAGTGCCTTTGTGTAAGTAAGTCTCTTTCTGCATCAAACTGTAGTTTTTGACCTTCCTAATTAATGTTGTTGTTTTTCTTCTTACTGCAGTGCAAGCAGTCCCAGACTGACCTGTTGGTTCACAAGATAAAAGGGGTTAACTCATCAGAATGGAGATCCCCTCTATTGGCTTATCCAAATCTTTAATAAAAAAGTGATATCCATGAACACAAATAGAAAAATGCATCCAAGAATTATGGATGTGGGAGTTTAAAAGAGGGAGTAAAAAAAGGAAAAAAGTCTGTGTTGCTTTGAGGTTATTTTAAAAACTGAAACTGAATAGGTCAATACCCCTTAAGCTTTTTGGTCTTTAATTCTCTTAATGGTATGGCAGAAATCATTAATTGTATTATTAAAAAAGCTTTGAAGACTGTATTAATGTAATGTGACCTCGGATCAGTCAAGATCACATTTTCATTATGATTAAAAGATTCCTTGTCCTGAAACATTGATCTCATCTCCAGCTGGCTGTGTCAGCCAGAGAGGGGCTGGCTGCATGGCAGGGCAGTAGATGGCAATATTGCATTTCATTCTGCAGCTGCTCTGCGAGAAATGCTCACCTCAGAAAGGGGCCATGAACTTTTCCCCTCAGCTTCCAAGAGCACGTTTACGCTTACAGACTGCATTAAGTATTCCAGAAAGGAAATTATTCAAAATCCCATTTTGAACCCAAATTTCTTTAGTGACTGGAGTCAAGTGTCTGAGCTACAACCTGCAGGACCCAACCAGTTCTGATCCTGATTGTCAGCTCTGAGACCCATCAGCATTGTCTGTTCTGTTCTGATTCAATGAGGCAGTATCTGACCCCTGGAAGTAACATCTCTCACTTGGATGCCATTTGTCTAGGTTTTTGGTAAATTTTCAACCTTTAAATTTTTTTTTTTTGATTCATCCTCCTTTTTGGTGACTTTCCCACCTTTTCAGTGAATTTTTCACCTTTGCATCAAGGGAGTGAAAGCTGAATCAACTCGTTTAGTTTATATCATAACTGGGGAAGGTCAGAGAGGTTCATAGCTCACATGTTGTTTTCCTTTCAGCTGTAATGTTTGGCCAGACCTTGTAGCAGGTCCCGGAGAGGAAGAGAAGAGCCACTTAGCAAAGAGCCAGGATGGGGGAAGGTGTGTGTTCCAGGGTCTTACACTGGCTATGCTGTGCCCTAATGTGCTGTGCTGCTCAGTATGCGGACAAGGATTTCAGAACACAGGTGACATCAGGGGTCAGGGATTTATGAAAATGAAATTTGCTGTGGCAGCTCCAAGCTATGGTGTGTGTAAAGTGCTACTCCTTCCCTGTCCTGTGGGCATATGCCATGTGTCACCACAGTCCTGGCAGGTACCAAGGTAACTGCCTTGCAACTCCCCACCACGCAGGGTGTTGCAGAATGCTGGCGCTCACACCGAGTGATGGGAAGCAGAGGGGTGTGCTGGCTGGTGTTAAAGCCTCAGTGCTGCTGACTTTTCTATAAATAACTGCTGTCTGCTGTAATTGGTCATATCACAGCCCATGGCGATCTTTTATATTATTGCTGGCTGCTGGAAAACTCCTGGAGGCGTAAAATAGATACTAGGAACTTCCTGCACCCAGCACTGCTTTTCCCCATGCAGCACAACAGGCTAGAACAGAAATAGTGTTTATCAGGAGCTGATGAAGAATTTTCTGCAGCAGGAAGGATGGAAAAAAAAAAGAAAGAAGAGATTGCACCTCTGAAATGATAGCAGCAGGTCATCTCTCCTGCAGGATATTGCTAGGTCTGTTGGAAAGAGAAAATCTTCGTAGGGTTTCTAGTGTGGAGCTGAATGGGTATTATTATTTGTCTGCAACTTAGGGGTATTTTTATGCTCTCCATAAAATATCAGTGTCTTGCAAGAGATTGAAAACTAGAGAAAAATGTCAGTAGTTGACTTGTGTAGTGTGTATGTGTTTGTGTTTAAAATGGTGTAGTGTGTTCTATCCTGAAGGATTCAGAAACTTTTACAGATCAGGAATGCTCTGTGCCACCCTCCCTTAAATTCAGCCAGCTGGATTTGATGTGAAGCACAACACTGAGGTGAAGCTGCCCAGCATCAGGAATTGATGTTTTTATTAAAGGAGGGCAGGAAATGGTTTGAGTGGAAAGGTTTGAATTGCCAAGCTCAGCAGTGACCAGTTGAAATAGCAAGTGGCTCTAAGGCCATCAGGTGAGTGTGGGTTGTGTGTTCCCCACTCTCTTTATTTCCACCTCTGTCTTAATCTTCATTTGCCCCTCAACAACAGTGTTGTACCCTGCATGCACTACAAAATTCATGCTTTACTGGCCTACTAAAAAACTCTGCTCATGTTGACAAAGAGTTTAATGGAACTGAAACCTTTCCAGCTTTGCACAGAAGCTGGCACGGAGAACAGGACTGTGGAGGAACTTGTCAACAGCCTCTCAATTGACTTTTGCTGACTGATACTTCAAGACTGGATGCTATTGTAGGGCATTTAATGTAAGAAAGGATTGTTGTGAGGTCTTAATGTCAGTCCTGGTTATTTGCTATTGGTGGGAACTCCTCCGTTCCAGCACTTTGGTTCTTTGTAATGTGGAATAAGCATTGAAAGTCCACATAGCTTTGGGTCAGAAATGTATTTTTCCTTGAAGATTTGCCAAGAAAGTGTCAATGTGACAGAAGCAGGGCAAAAAGGCTACAGGGAAGAGAGCAGCAGGATGCCTTCTGTGGCCTCAGCTCCACCAAGTGAGTCCTGGGGCCTGGCTTGAAAGCAAGCTGTACTGCTGCTCTAAGTAGGCATTGCTGATGGAAGTCTCAGCCATTCTGTTCGGATACCAGTGTCTCCAAAGGACACTCCTGACAAGGAGTCACCCTTGTGCAGCAGAGCAGGATTTACACCTGCTGCTCTTCAACCTCACTGTCAGCCCTGCTGTGTGACAGTATCAGTTTTTGTGGGTGAAAATGCATACCCAGAGCCTGATTCAGACCACTTGATCATACCTAACTTTCCCTGGTTCCCCTTCTTCCAGCCACAATCTCCTAATTCTCTACAGAGTCATCCCAGTTGTTCATTATGTTCTTGCCTGCATTTATCTCAGGTGTCTTCATAAGCAGCCTGCATGTGGCCTGTGTGTATGGATTGGTCTGAAAATACCGCATTATCAATTTAAGGCCTAAAGAGCCAAACAAAATAGAAACATTACGGAGGCAATTGGCAATTGATGGATTACTCTGGAGAAATTGGAGGAAAATCTTTAGTGATACCTGAAAATTCAGGTGGAGAGTTTCAGATGGTTGCCTTCATTTGAATAATACATGGATAGGAATTCAGCACTGAGACTCCTCAAACTAAAAGGGAACAATGCTTAGTGGAGACTACACACATTCAGAAACGGCAAAGCTAACTGTGAGAGGAGGGAAGGCTCTGGGAGTGTAAAATCCCAGCTAAAAACAAGGCTGCAGTCAAGGAAATGAGCACATCTGGCTCCTTGAGTCCCAGCAGTGATCCTGAGTGACCATTTTGTGCTGGGAGAAGACACAATGAAACAAAGAGTTATGCTTGGAGAAGACTCTGGTCTGCAAACTGCAGTACAAAAGCTTTTCTCACCACCTGATTTTGAGGACTGCACACCAGGAAGGAGCTCCTCCAACCCAGTTTTCTGAAACTGGTGCTTTCCACGCTGCTCTGTGCACCCCTGGCTCCTGGCAGAGAGATAAAGGTAAGCTGGTGAGACACCTTCTGCCTCTTTCTCTTATTCTAGCAGTTATTTCTCCTTCAGATGACTAGTTCTCACTACAAGGAACTAAATTAATGAGGGAGGGGGAAGTTCAGCTCTTAAGATTGTTGGTGTGGAGTTAGATTTTTGTTTCACTGACAGATTTTTTTTTTCCTCCAAGTCTTGGGGTTCCAGAGAAAAATATGAACGAACCCCTCTGACACTAGTTTTCACCATGACAGTAATTTGAGTGGAAACAGCTTTGCCAGCAAATAAATAAATAAATATTATATGAAAAGCTTTGGATGGAGCTGCCATGTTCATTCTTGTTTCTAAAGCCCCCACAGGCCATGTCACATATGTGGGTCATGGGGTCTATTGATTATGTGTCAGACCCTTAGGTGTCAGTAATCAATAACACTAACCTGCAGAAAATGCAGCAGAGGTTTGCTAAACCAACTCTTCACATTGTTCTTTTTCTTGTGTTTAAGTTTTCTGTGCCTCTAACAATAACAGAATTCATAGCAGCAAAGGCAGGGCAGACAAAAACCTCATTTGGCTGCCAACTCATTTGCTGTCCGTTTTCATCTGGTTCTGCATGGTTCTTGGTGAGAAGGCAGGATGAGGAGGGGCAAGACAGGAAAGGGTATTTCCAATTGAATGGCTTCTGAGAAGTAGAAATGAAAGTGATTGAGTCGGGAGGACCTAAACATTTTGACCCCGACAGCTTATTAATATTTAACAAGGTGCCAGATTTTTCTTTGACACTGGAAATTGTTGCGACTGTCTGTCTCCAGCAGCCTGAGCCTGCTTTCCCAGTCCACCATATCTAATGTACCTGCTTCCAGCCATGAATAGTCCTGATTCACAAATGCCTGCCTTTATTTGCTATTTCTGAGAATAAAGAGGGTAGCTTGGCAGATTAAGTTGTGAATTTTTTTTTCATTCAAACTTCATATCTCTGTATGTTCTCAATGGGTCACTGAGCAGACTGCGGTTTTCTTGTGTTGATTGTGGTTTTTAGAATCATTCCTCAAATAACTTTTAACAAAACATTTATTTGCCTTTTTCGTTTGCAGATTGCTTGTGAGCTGTTCACTGTGACAGTTACATCTTTTAAATGTAAGCAGCTCTGATGAGATAAATACAACAATTTCGAATTCAGATTCTTACTTTTATTTGTATTAATGCAATTTTCCAGGATGGTTTATGAAATGGGGATCCTGTTGGGGGTGGGAGAAAAGTCTATGCCATAAAGATAATGCAGCATCGAACGAGCAATGCTCAATAGAGCAGATGAGGAGTAGAAGAAAAAAATATGTTTATGTATTATTTAGGTGGTCTGCATCCCCACTCTTTTGGTGCCTGCCTCTGTCTCTCTGCATTGTCTAGGTGGATTAGCTGCCTAATGTGGATGTGCAGACCTGAATGATTTTGCCAAGGTCATGCAGAATGTCCATGACAGAGCTGGATATTGAATTGGTCTTTTTTTTTTTCCTTTAAACCCCCCCCCCCCCACACACACACAAATACTTTAAAACACCCATAAGTATTTTTTGTTCTCTACTCTCAATTAAATTAAAAAAAAAAAATCCCCTTTGCTGAAGAGTTAGCTTAGTGTGAAATTGAGAGAGAAGATTCCCAGACTAGAGAGATGCTTGGTTTGGCATTAGGAATTTCCAGTCAAGACTATGAGTTCCCAATGCTATTTTAGTGAATTCCCCACGATGTGGGTGTAAATTTTGAGATCTCAGTAAGTATTTGGGGTTTTCTCTTAGAGGTGCTTGTCTGTCTACTTTGGTAATGTTTTCATTTCACCCCAAGATTGATGGCAAGGAACTTCTGTCTTTTTGGGTTGTTTGAAGAGTAGTCCAGAATATATTTTAAAATTTTATTTTATTTTTTATTGCTCCAGCTGCTCTGTTAAGTCTGATTCTGATAATTCATCTGTTCCCCTTAATAGAACTAGGCAAACATGTGGTGATGTGAGTTTACAATGTGTATTTATGCCTTGCCATTGGGGAATCAGCTTCCATTTTTGCAGTTAGAAAGTTTTAAAATGAAACCTGAAAATATTTTCCCTCTCTTTACAATGTTTAAATTGCAAAGCACCCTGTTGCTGCCATGAGCTTTCTGCATTAGGCATAATCAGTAATTTCCATGATAATCCACTTACAACTGTGCTCAATTACCCACTTGGGCTGTGAGTTGCCAACTATTTGCCTACTTGCAGAGGATAAAACCCATTTGGAAAAAAATGGGTAAAAAAATGAATGCCAGGATGGGGTAAACCTGGAGGGAAAGGCTACCAGGAGAGGGGGAATGCTTGGGGTCGAGAGCAGAGGCACTGGAGGAGAGAGAAGAAATGTGGTAAATGCTGAAAAGGCAGAGAATCATGTCAGGAAAAAAAAATTAAGAAGAGGGAATATGAAAACAATGTAGCTTGGTGGAGGAGGTCTGGTCTAGCAGATGGAGGAGGAGATTTATGGCCAGCTTTGCACATGAACTTCTGGGTGACCTTGGACCATCTGTATCACCTCCTTGTCCTCAGCCTCACCCTCTGGAAAAGGGGTCCTGTGACACTTGCCCTTCTTTGAGGTGCATGGAGGAGAGGGGCTGGACAGAGCTACAGCAGCACTGGGTATCCTGATTTATTGCTTTTCCTTTGCTAAGGCAGCATTTAGCCAATGGCACTCTGCTCTTTCACGTGCAGGAGAGCCAGAAGCCTAAAGAAACAAAACCACACTGCTCCTCAGCTCTGTTTCAGGAAAGGAGGGAGGCTTTTAATTATTTAAGCATCTCCTTTTCATGTTGCTTCTGGTTTTTGAATCGTTATCATTATAGTTGTTAAGGTTATAGGCTCTACATAAATCATTTAAATAATAAATAAGTCATATCATTAAGTAATACACTGGTATTATTTATGGCTGTAGGGAGAGGGTAAGAATACACTGGATAAAATTGTGTTTAAAAGGAAAAGGAGCCTTTGTGAGGCTCATTTCAAACACTGCCTTTTGGAATTATGGCATTAGCTTTTGGAAATTGTCCTGAGAGGTGGATTTGGATGTTCCATCCCTGGAAGTGTTCAAGGCTGGGTTGGATGGGGCCCCGAGCAACCTGGTGTAGTGAGTGGCATCCCTGCCCATGGCAGAGGGTTGGAACCAGGTTATCTTCAAGGTCCTTTCCAACCCAAACCAATCTGTGATTTGCTTTGAAAGAATTAGCACCAAATTGTCTGTCTCAGATCCTCTCTCCCTCAGTAAAACCAGAACCAGAACCAGTAAAACCAAAACCAGAACCATTTGAAACTGGAGTATATATACATATATTTATAATATGTAAACAAATTTAGGAAGGTATCACTTGAAAATCTTATTTACGAAGTGAAAAATCAATTTAATTTTTAATATATTACAGTTAGAGAGTGTTCTAGTTTACTTTTGCTCTGAATTTTTGTTCATCTGGTTTTTATCCTTGGCTGAATTTTCCACACAATTTGAGTATTTGAAAGAAAAAAAATTGTCCCAGCTAATCTTCCTTGTGGCTCATCATTGCCTAGTGGCTGGGAACACATCAGTTCTGTTATTTGGTAAAAATAAGCAAGACAGTTGTGGAAGAATTATCAGTGGGTGATGAGAAGGATGATTTTAATAATAATTATGTTTCTGTGCAGGGTGATAAGACTTTCCTTCCCCTTAAGAGTATAGTTTGTCACTGGCATGTCCTATCTGAAGGGTGTATAAACACAATTTCCTGGTCTCTGCTTTTGAATTACCTTGGTGGACCTGGATGCGATGAGGCGGAAAAATGGAAGTTTCCTTTGCCCTGGGGCAGGATCCACCCAACTCTTTGCCAGTGAGAAATGCCATTAAGTCTGCATGACCAGCATTGGGCACTTGCTGCTGTCCTTGGTGCATGTCCCCAGCTGGGACAATCCCAGCACTGGCAGGCAGAGGTTCAAGGCATGAAAGCAGTAAGTGCATTTAGCCAGCACTTTCTGATCCCTCACCCAGCCCCACCAATCACTGATGCAGCTTCCTCCTGCTTGTTCTAAATTGGCTTTAATTTTCCTTTAAATAATTCTTAAGTGTGACTTTTTCAGTACAAGACTGGGAACTATGACTAATTATAAAATCATTACATGATTAAACTCAATTAACTTCAAATAACCCTTGAAATTTGCTTAATGTCAGCCCTTGGCCCTGCTTGAACCAATAAATATTGCTCACCTTTTGTAATGGGGATGAAAAGAGGTGGCTGCAGAGCAGGATTGTTTGGAGTCAGGGAACAGCCTTACAAGACTGGGTTAAACTGGTCCCACAGTGTGGAACGCTGCCACACTGAGAAGGGGGACAGAGTTTTCTGCTCATAACAGGGGTATTTTTTCCCCCAGTATTTTTCCTCTCAAGTAATAAAGCTTTGAAAATTCCATTCAGCCCTTCCATTCAATGGTCCCAATCTGCTTTGCAAATGTTAATAAAACACAAAACCACCATGGCATGGGAAAGTGCTGTCATCCTCATTTAGACAAGGGATACCAAGGCACAGATGAGTGAAGTGAATCAAGGATCAGTGACAGGAACAAAATCCTAAGAGTTCTGTTGTCCTATTTTACATTTTAGCTAAAGCTCTTTATGGCATGATGCTGCAAGCTTCATGCAGCTGTATGAGACTTTTTTCTCATTTAGCTGCCCCATCTGGTCGATGGGGATTTTTGCTGTGGGTTTGTTTGTTTGTTTTTCACCTTACGAAGCCGTCTCTGGATCCAGTCTGTGTTACAGCTAGATCCTGGCAAGAGAGCTGGCAGGGGTGTGCAGAAGAATCCCGGCAGCTGTATTTCTGTGCTGAGTTCCTGCAAGGACAGGAGGGGATAATGTCATTATTGCTGCTGTTCCTGGCACTCTGCTCTGACTGGCAAAAGGGACTGGGCTGTTGTGTTGTTCTCACGGAAGGTAGGCGGGGGATGATGGATGGAATTTTTCTAAAGGTAATTAGATGGGCATGGTAACTAGACAGTCATAAAGACGCCTGATCATCTACTCACAAATGTCCCTTGTATGGTGTGCTGGCCTTCAAATGTTCTCCAAATTCAATAGATTTCAAGCCCTTCACCTTGAAAAATCTCTGCATTCTTGCTGAGTCCTGCCTGAAAAATGTATTTAGAGGGTATTGGGGAAAAGATTTCATTCTCCCCCTCCCTGTTATTTTTTCCTCCTGGAGACAGCAGATACTTCTGCAGTTGCTGTTGAAATGACAGTTTTTGTGAGCAGGCTTTTAAGGAAGCAGGAAAACAGTTGATTAATGCACCTATGTTCATTAATAAGCAGCATATTTGGTCTTCAGAATTTTGGACACTTGATTTTTTTGGCATTTATGATGAATGCGAGTGGATCACTGGTGTGGACTGTTAACAGAATATCCTTTTTCTTTTGATTGCTGGAACTCATGTAGCTCTTGATGGATTCTTGAACGATATCATATGAGGTCTGAACCCATTTATTAAACAATAGAAGTAGTGAGAGGGACTGGATGTAAACACTCATCCCTAAACATGAGCGTTTATGTCCCCACTTGCTGTTTGAGGCTGGTTTCATGGCTGGGAGTGCCCTCAGGTCATCATTGAGCAGCTTGTTCGACTGTGACTCCTGAATGATGAATGTCTCCTCTTAAATTACAGATCACTGCCCCGTAACAAAAATCAGCACAATTACTGGCCTCTGCGGGGGCACCAAAGGGTGACTGGGCAGTGGTGGAAGGCTTCACCTGCTACAGCACTGCTCTCTCCCTGGCAGTAAATGGGGATTTGTCAACAGTCTGGTTTGTGTGTTGGGGAAATTTGGCTCAGCTCTTGATGCTCTGTCTTCGTACTACAGACAGAGTTTTCCTGACTGTGGTACTGCCCAGCAAATTAGTTAGGGTCAAAAGCTGAATACTTGGATTTTTGACCTTTGAATGAACCTTACAAAAAAGAGAGGCAAGGAAATCAGTTCTGCAGTGCTTTGTCCAGTCCTTGAGGATGGATTTGAACATCAAAGGATGGGTAGTTCAGAAAAACAGAGAGGTAGTTGTGTTCTTGAAATCAGAAGAGTGTATAAATTCCCCTCATCAATTTGGGGGGAAAACCTCCCCCATCGGTCTAACTCATGTTTGCTGTTTGTATTGTGTTGCTCCTTTTGCCATGAAAAGTCCTGATAAAAACAATTTAACAGAAATAAGTTGAGGTCCAAGATGGCAGGAAAGTGAGGGAACCATTGTGTTTCATTACTTCCACTAAAACAGTTTCTAGACTGGAATTTGTTGGGAATGTCTGTCCCTCTGTTTAGATAAACAAAGACCTGGTTGTCATAGCAGATTGTTTGTGGTTTACCTACTGGGAGCTAATTGAAGCTCTGTTTCCCCCCAAAGATGAGCTGGGGCAGCACAAGCAGCGATGGTGGGTGTGCAGTGCAGGTTTGGGCTGTTCTGGAACCACTGCAGAGGTGAGGCAAAGGTTTGGCTGTAATTTCCTGCCAGCAGCCTGTGGAGCCCCCTATGCTGGTCAGACAAGAGCCTGTTGCAGTGGTAATACCTGCCTGCTGCCCCTGACAGATTGATTTTGACCCTTAACTTCCCCTTCCACCTGCTAATTGCTTGGTCATGTTCCCTCCCAAAGCCCTTTCCACCTGGCAGTTGCCTGGTTTTGTCATTCTCCAGTTCTGCTGTTGCCCTCTCCACCTCTTGGCTATTTAATCTTAAAACGCTCCCCTCCTCACTGCATTTCTCCCATTACTGGTCATCCCAGGGTCATCATTAATATCCAAAAATATTTGTTTGTTTTGCTACCCCAATTTCCCCATTTACTATTTTTTAAATTTTGCTGATGCCCAGCATTTTGGTCTCTAATGCCTCTTGGTTGATAGAGGAGGGGGGTGTGAAAATCAGGGTTTTCCCTTTTAATTTGTGCTTTGTCACTGCTGGTTTGACCTTTAATCAGGTGTCTGGCTGTTGTTTGCTTGCTGATGGTTGTTACAGAATGGTCCCTTGTAAATATATACACAAAGGGCAGGAGAGTAACTGGAGATTGTAACCACTCTTTTATTTCCTGGGAGCCTATTAAAGATGGTTTCAAGTTTATCCATCCGTCTCTTTGTCAAGCTGCCTCCTGTGTCCATCCACTTGTGCATTTATTTAGGAGTATATTAGGTACTGTATCATCCTCCAGGATGGTAACAGTGTGTTTGAGAATAAAGCCAGAGATACAAAGTGCACTGAACCCATTATAAAAAAATAAAAGGGCTTTCCTTGATGGCATTTAGCTCAATAAACACAGTTTGTCAGAGATGTCTTTATCTCCTTACATGTAAGCGATTAAATGTTGGTAAAAATAGCTTCAGAAATAAAACATGAAGAGAGCTTCTGGCAAAGCCCTGTCCAGTTTAATTCATACATTAAATATTTGCTAGTAGGGTCAAAAGCTGAATGCTTAGATATTTTGCCCTTTGAATGAACCTAGCTAAAATAAAGACAAGGAAATCGGTTCTGCCGAAGCTGTCTCCAGAATACCAGGATCAATTTAAACATCAAAGGATGGAGAGATCATACAGACAGTCAGCCATATTATTCTGCACAATTAATACTCAGAGAGGTGTTTCCAGAATTGGGAATGATGTGCAGGGAAGATAATGTGAAAATTTCAAATTTTTAATTATGTGAAAGGCAGTCATTGATCCTTCGCTCTTGAACACCAGAGCAGTTTATTTTGCGTTAATGAATGTAGAAAACATCCTCCAGTCCGAATCTCTGCATCAACACAGTCTTTTCCCAGTCAAATTAGCATTTCTATTTCTAAAGGTAATTTTTAGACAACACAATAAATAAATGATTTGCTGGGAATCTCCCGGCGGATAAAGTGGTGCTCGCGCAGCATTTCCAATGCAAATTGGCCGAAGATTACATAATGGTCTGCTCTGCTGATTTGGGACAGCAATGAGCAGGGAAGGGAGAGGGGAGTTCTGGGTCAGTCTTTGGGCTCCTCAACCCTGCAAACTCTTTGTGCCTTGGCAGGGATGCCTTGCTCCTGCCTCGCTCCATGTGGGATTAACTACAGAGCACAGAGGCTGGCACAGAAGGCACGCCTCTCCTGGCTTTAGATTTGGCAGCAGGATCTGTGTCTCAGACCTCTAGGTTGAAAATGCATTATCAATATGTGCTGTAGGGTTAGATTCTGGAAGGGTTGCTCCAAGCTGGAGCTTATTTATTTTGGGGGTGATCTCTTTGAGGTGAACTCACTTGGTTGGAGCATGGGGCTGATAATGCCAAGGCTGTGGGTTTGGTCCCCATAGGGGCTGTTCACTGAATAAATGATCTCCTTGGTCCTTGTGGGTCCTTTCCAACTGAGAATATTCTGTAATTCTTTGATTCTGTGGTCCTGAGAAGAAGGGAGAAAGCAACAGCAAATTACTCTGAGCAGTTAGAGCTGAACTTTGCCTGAAGTTTGATCTGTGTTGGCACGGCTCCACATAGCCTGTGAGTCACACTTGTGATTTATGTTTCAATAGGGGCTTTAATCTTGTTTATTAATTTCTGTAAATTCCCTGTTTTAACAAGATATTGACCATTTTTTCTGTATTGATTTTTATAGTTCAGAATAATCATTTTAGTGTTGGGATTTTTTGATGGTATGTAAACTAACTTGAACTTTCTTTACTCACCTAAATAAATGCCTCATTTTAGTTACATGATTTCAAGAGCTGCTGTGCTATGAAAGATTATACCATGACTTACTAAGTTGCCTCACTTAAGTATCAGTCTTGAAAATCTTAGCCATGATTACTCTGTGTGTCCAAAATCTTTCTGTTTTTTTAAGTAGAGTAGTGAATTACATCATGTGGATTTTACTGTACCATTGAGTTTTGATGGTAAACTATATTAAGAATGGATTGAAATATATAAAATAAGGCCCAAGGTGTTGGTCTTTATTCACTGAAGTAAAGGGAAATTTTATCATTTGCTTCCACTGGGTCTATCAGAGAAATTCAGTGAGGTGATGAAGTATTTGCTTAGTTTGGCTCATGTGGCAGGCAATGGGGTGAGTTCAGCAGCAGAGCTGTGCTGTACATAATTAACATCACAGAGCTGGAGGTTCTGCATGTGAAAATCCAGGCTATTGTCAGTTGTGGTTTCCTTGCCAACCATATCTCAGCTCTCCCACTTCTGTAGTTGTCTCTATGATGCTTTGTGCAGTATTATTACCCCTTACCTAATGCTGGAGCTGGATGGAGCTGCAAAATCTAGCTATTATTATTCTTTCCATTTGAAATACATTAATATGAAAATAAAATTTAAGATGTTTTCACTTACCAAGTAATTCTATTCCGGAAATATTAAAATAAGCAGACTTGACATTGGGAATGTTTCAAAAATACATATTTTTTTTGGCAAGTGCTTGTAGCTAATGAATTTGCATTCATAAATGTAAGCATTTATAGCAGGATCATGATTAAAGCATGAAAATTGACTTGTCTGCCAGACTGTAGGTCATAGAGCTTGAATTTCGTGTTTTGAAAATTTCATACTTGGAGTGAGCCGCTTGCCAGCAAATTACAGGCCAAGACTTACTTCCAAGAATTACTTTCTGGTGCAGCTCAAATAATAAATATATGTTTGTGTCTGTGGAAGGCGAGGAAGCTGATTTCACTACCGGTGTCTTTCACTGCACATTATTTGGGCAAAAGGCCACAGAAAAAAACTTTCTTGGATTTCTTCTCAGTTCTCTTCGACTTGTACCCGGAAGATACTGATCTGGCTGGATCTGCAGCTGTGGGCAGGGATCACTGGTTCTCAACAAATTTTTGCATGTTCTTGGCAATTTTCTGACTTGGAATTACCTGTTCAAAGGGTCAGTAAGAGCTGAAAGGAGCATGAGAGTGAAGGTGCTGCTCCTCTGTGCTTAGGGTGTCAGCAAGGACTCAGTCCTGCTCTGTCCTTGTGGAGACAATTTGTTGCATTGCTTCTGTTATTTTCATCTATTATATTGACTGGGAGGCAAATCTTGTTTCTTCTTTCTCAAGGTTGCTTTGCACATGAAAGACCTCTGTAATCCAATTTATACCACTCACAGAATTGCTGAGGTTGGAAAAGACCTCCAAGACCGTGGAGTCTAACCTGTGACTGATCCTCACCTTGTCAGAGTGCTGAGTGCCACGTCCAGGCCTTCCTTGGACACCTCCAGGGATGGGGACTCCAGCACTGCCCTGGGCAGTCTGTTCCAATGCTTAACAACCCCTTCCATGAAGAAATTCTTCCTGAAGTTTTCCTGCGTGATCCCCTAGGGATGAGTGGAGTATGGCAGTTTCTCTCCCTCATGGTGACCTGGTACCATGCCGCAAGCCTGGTACCTTAAAGTTCGAGGAAAAAAGCGCAGGATCTGGCACCACTCTTGTGAAATCAGAGATCCTCTGAGCTCTTCTGATTGCTTCACAATCCCTGGATGAGACAGGGGTTTTGGCAAGCCTTTGAAGCCAGGTTGGTTCCTGGATGGTGCAGTGTGTTGTCATAAGGTGCAGAGGACAGGGTGGTGTTGTCCTGTGTGGACAGGGGCAAGGAGGGAGAGCTTGGAGTACCTTAGGCAGGTCCTCCTGCCAAGAGCAATGTATTGTCAAACTGTGGCCTAATTTTACTTATTTAGGGTGTGTTGAAAGAGGGATTGGCACCAGGAACAGGCCATTAAGCAATTGAAACTCTAATAGAAAAACATAACCTTATCACAGATTTTTTTTAAAAAACCCTCGGAAAATAGCTCAAATATAAGGTTAATTGGAGCCAGAAATGTCAAACTAATGTAGCAATTTACCCTGGGAGACTGCCCTGGCCTTTGAGTATAGCAGTAGTACAGACTACTGAGTAGGATAGTGAAGAAATATAATAGGATTTTATGTAGTCCCCTGTCATATTAAACGTTCTTTGCAATTAATTTCTTGTTGCAATGTTATTTTCACTGACCTATTTTTTTTTTGACCTCCTACAATCTTTAAGCTACCAAAGTAGGGCATATGGGAATTCACATTTCCTTAAAAAAAAAAATTAAAAAAATCTTAAATCACTATCAGTATACACACTGCAGTGTAGAGTAATATTAACTCAGTGCAATATAAAAATGCCATTGGCTCATTCTAGAAGAGCCTTTAGTACTGAGCTGTAGTGATCCATTCAGGAAAATGCTGCTTTTGAACAGCTCGTTCAGAAACAGGTGGGAGTTTTCTTGGACTGAGAGTCTGAGGATGTCTGCCCAGTGAATGGAACACGATAGGTGGTCCCTCTTTTCCTCCTTCTGGTTCCTGGCTCTGTTCCTTCTGCTATTAACTGGATGTCAGACCAAGATAGCTGGGTATCGTGATCTGCTCTGATTAATCCAAAACTGCTGGATGCAAAATTAAAATTAACAATGCTGAAGTTCAAAAGCTGTGGAATAGCCAGGGAGCCTGGCAGATTCCAGCTGCTCTGACTCCAACTGAATCCCTTTCTACCTGGGCTGGATACATAATCCATTTCTATTTTTTTAATCAAACATCGCTGAAGTGATTTGCTCTCTATATTTTGATATAAACTTCCCCAGTTTACAATACAGAAATGGCTGTATTTCTCTGGAGTTCTGATGTTTCCTGACATCGTCTCTTTGTCTGAAGGTGTGAGTGGGTAGGGTAGTCAAATCTCATAATAGATCATTCTAGGAGAGCGTGAAATCTCCTTCACAAAGACAGATAGGTGTCTGCTAGAAACAATCAGGTAGTTTGGAAGCAAAGGGAGTGACAGGATCTCCAGAAGTACCTTTCACTCCTATTTTTCTCCTGTCCTAAAAGATTGAAAGTGCTACCCCAGGAGAGGGTACTTGGTGTGCAGGTTTGCAGTCAAGGTGACCAGCTTAAAGGAGAGAAAACAATACAAGCAAGAAAACTTTCTGATCTTGAATAAGAACTCATAACATAAGCCCAAGTGTTTTCCAAGCAAATGTCCTTAATATTTTCCCCTCTGGTAGTAAGGATTTTTTATTTTTAAAGTGGATTTGGAAGCAAATATCACTGAATCAAAGAGGCAGCATTAATCAAAGCACATCAAATATGTTCCTCATCAGTTGCCTGAAGCAACAGAATCTACAGCATATCATCTTTCTTACGCTAAGCTGGAGAAATTCAGAGAAGAGAATTCTGTCTGTTTGTTCTCAGATGAACACAGAAATAGTATTTTCAAGGTTTCTTTAATTTTTCAGTGATTTGGTCCCTTCAGCCATCATAATTTCTGAATCCCAGACTTAGATTTCCCAGGAATGTTTTTCATGTGAAAATCAATCAAACAAGCTTTTAAAACTAAATATGTTGTAAGTTGCCTTCCCAACAAAATTACAGGAAGTGTTTCCCTCTCTCACAGTGTCTCTCTCTGTTCTTTCTCTCTCTCTCTAGGTCATGGCAATGGTACCCCATGGGCCCTCATTGCCTCACAGATGCATTTTCCTCGTAGTTTCATAGTACCTAGAAGGAGCAAGCAGCTCAGCTGGATAAACACACATCATTTCCTGTTCAAGTAAGAAATCTTGCTCTTAGTTCAATCTTTTCTGGTGTTCCCTAATGCAGAACTTACGGCTGCTAGAATTTACTATCTATTTACAGAAGATCCAATTGTTACCTAAAAGCTCTTGGATACTGAGTGCAATGAAGTGATTCTTAGGCACAGAAAGGCCTTAATTTTAGATCTTAGTTACAATTACTCGAGCAGTTGATAAAACACACAGTAGCAAAACCTCTTGGTGCATCCTGAGGACTTTGGGTGCAGCACTGGAAGATACCCAGGCCTTTGATGTGGATTGCATTGCCAGAAATAAAATCTAGCAAGGTGAGAGCATGATCAACCTGCAGAGCCACCGAGGTCGGAGCTGTGATTTTATGGTTTTCTAGGTCATGCTTTGTGCACCTCCTCACTAACGAGTCCCAGAGCATTTTGCAGAATGTGAGCCCATGGGCTGAGTCCTGTTCCCTGGCTGGGACACGTTGGCATTTCAGTGCCAGCGACACTTTGCTCTGGTTGTTACGGGAGGAAGTGAAGAACAGAAGTTCCCCATCTGAAACTGCAGGGGGAAATTTAGTGTGCTAGAATGTAATTATCCAAACTGGAGCATGGCCAGGATCCTGGAGTTAATAATACCCTCTGCTCTTGCAAAAAGAGTCATAGGAGCTTTAATGACTGTTAGTGGTCAGCGGGCTTCACATCACATCTCCAAGACTGATATTAAACAATCAGAAGTGTGGGTATTCCAGTCTGTTGTGTAACACAAATATTTCTGGATGGCCTGTGGCTGCAGCCTTCTGGTTGAGGAGGGAATTAAGTTAAACAGCCAGGGAGGAGACATTAGTCTTAATGAAAATGATCCCATTAAAGGCAAATGACATACAATTGGTGAAGAACAGCTGAGATGTTCCCTGAAGTGCCCAAAAGGTAGTTTTGGGTACACCAAATCAGTAACCATCTTCAGTGACCATGAGCACCATGGAGTTTGGGGGAATGGAATAAAAAGAGGTTTCCAGCATCCTTTGTATAATAGGGTCATCTCCTGTGGAAATCCGTAGTATGAATTTACCCTGATTTCTGTAATAGTGGGAGCTATGTGCAAATGAGTTGGGAAGTGGGTGTAAGTGGCGAGATTACATCGTGCTAATTAGCCTGGCATTGATGAACTGTACAAAGCCTGGGAACTTCCACAGCAGGAAAGGAAGCACATCACAGAGAATCCCTTTCGTCACAACTGACTTGTGCCATGGGACTTCAATTAAAAACCAGACCAGGCCACTTTTAATCGCTTTAATGAGAAATCAGTTTTTTTAAAAAAAATAATCTTTTTAAAATTGTCTGTCTACTTCTAACAGTGCAGCCCATCGTGATGGGAGATGAGATGCTAATTATCTCTCTTGGCTTTTTCTGAGCACAAGGTTTGATATTCTGTACTGCACCTGGCACCACAGGCTCTGCTCCTTGGGATTAGTGGGCATTACTGCCAGCTGTAATAAAGAGTAGAAGGCCAATGATCCTGTATGTTGTTAAAATGAAGAAAGACTTGCACAGTTCTCCCCCTCAGTACATCCCAGTACATTGGTACTTACACCATAACGGTATTGTCTCAGGGAATATAAGTCTGCGACAGGATATTGCTACTTTAACCACCTGAACTGCCTTTTAGTTCCAGTTTCAACTCAGTGTCAAAAATATTACTCCTGTTTAAGATTAATTTGTGACAAAATGTCATATTAATACAGCTATATTTCCCAGGGGATAAATATGGCCTTTTGAAGAGCAGCCATGGCTGAGTGCTATATAGGACTACAGAGAATTATCAACAGGCTTTTGCTTTAGCAAATGTCATGCTACCAGAAGAATGGTGCAGTTTGTGGGTAAGTATAGTCCATGAACCATTTTATTGTAAGAGGGAGGTTATGATATTTTCTTCCTATTAATCCATATCTCATCCCTAATTATATTAGCACCTCTCAGTGACACCTGATTAAGGATCTGAGGAAGAAGCTGTCAGTTACCTATTACTCCATCAGCATTGTATCATGTTTGCTTTTGGCATCTTAGTTATTTTGATGTTTGCCTTGAGGTTTGTATCACTGGTAGAATTACTCCAGATTTACACCAATGTCTGTGCAATCACAGTTGATCTCTATGTGATGCTGAGGAGTTTTCTTGTAAGGAGCTAAATCCAGCACCAGTTGTAAGCACTGTAATTTCAGTGAAACCAATAACATCTGCACCTGCATGTGCTAAGGCTGATTTGAAACAGTTTATCAGGTATTTTCTTTGTACTGAAGTGGAATAAACTTTGTATTTCATTGCACCTTCGGTACCTGTAGTATGCCTTGGATATGTCTGAGCTATTGAAACCAAACTTCTTAACAGCTCTCAGATGTAAAGAAAAGGAAGATGAAAAAAAGTCCTAAAACTAATCTCTTGCCTCACAGCATTCCACCAAGATGACTCAGAAAATGACAAGGGAACCAGACTGCAAATTAGGCTCTAGTGCTTGTTGGAGACATTTGCCACCGGTTAAAATGAGTTATTGAAACAGTAAAAGCTGAGGACTTCAGAGCAACTTTGATTGACAACAATAATTACAGTTATTCTTGTTCCTCTAAGAAATACAGTGCAGGCTAGGCATAATAAATGTATGAAAATGATATTCAAAATCTGAGCAGAAGTAGAGGCAGGTCCAAACAGTTTAAATGTCTTCTGCACAAATTTCTGTGCATTTTTATGTGTTAAAAGTAGCAGTAGTTACCAGGCAGGTGTGTAAGTTTGCTTTCCATGAGTAGTGAGCTAATCATTGAATGTTTCCTAAGGAAGCCTCTCTGAGTAAAGACTGTCTTGCACCCAGATCAAGCTGAGGGGTCAGGAGAGCAAATGCAGTTCATGGGGCACTCCCACCTGATCTTTGCAGCCTGCTCTGGAGGAGGTGCCTAATGATTGTTTGAACTACATCCAGATGCTGCCAGAGTGACCAAATGATGTCTTTGGTACCCAAGGACAGCCCTGTGCTCAGCCTGAGCCTTCACAATCACCTCACAGGCAGAGAGGAGGTGATGTCTGTGCACTTCTGTATCCACAAACAGCTTGGTGCCTTGGATGGGGAACCCTCCAAAGACCTAAAATTAGGAGCTCTTCTTTCTGGCCAACTAGGCTTACTCTCATCTGACAGGTGAGTGTTACCAAGATCAGGCTTTTCTAGACAGTGCCTTAGGACAGGGCTGGGCACTAAAGGGCTGGGAGTACTCAAGTTTTAGGTGCCCTTTCTTGTGTCTCTGTCCTGTCTAATGCCATGATGGGCTAACACATGACAGTATAAAATAATGATTTTTTTTGTAGCCACTCACCATTCTTTTTTAACCTCCCTAATTTGATATCTGCCTTGCATTTCCTTCTCCTGCTGCTGCAGTTATGATTGTTACCAAAAGACCCTGTACCACCTCTCTCACACTGGGAAGCTAGGCTTGTAGCTGTGCTCTGCTAGCAGGTGCTTCCAATTTCTGCAGTAGATGTTTCTGCTGTGAGAAAATGACTTTCCCCTATCCTGGTCAGGGAGCTGGATTCATTTTAGAACACCAGGCATAGTGTGGGAGAAGGCAGCGCTGTGACTGACCCTTCTTACAAGGCCACAACAGTGCCAGGAAAGTGACTGGAGACCAGGGGTTGGTTTGCTGACCCTGCTAGATCACATTGCTGGGAGTTCATCAGCAGGGTTAACATTCACAGGGAAAGGGAAAAGAAGAAGTTAGTCAATCCACAAGTGCCAATAAAGAGTTAAATTAATGGAGGAAAAGGAAAAAAAAATTCTTAATGCTGGAGAATGATTCTGCTGGCTTACTTATCAGGTTCATGCTGAGCCCAGTCATAATTGGAATGTACCCTTTGTAAAGTTTATTGGGTCCTGGGGCAGCTTGTTACTGAACCGGTCAATTAATCTATTTTTTTTTTTTAATGAGTTAGGGGATTTCCTTTTGTGGAAAATCACCAGGAAACCTGACCAAATGCCCACAGCTTTGGGAAAGCGTGGCCTTAACATATAGAAAACCCTTCCTCCACAATTAGGAGAGGAAATAGACACCTCCCCTTATGGGCAGCATATTTGACCAATCCAGGAACAAAATAGATGGGATTTCACCATTGACTTGTAGGTTGTCGAGGGAGGATCACCATGAAACAAGATTACTTGAATGCAGCTTGGTGTTGAAGGAAATAAAACTGTTGAGTCTCCCTGCTGAGAGACAAATGATTTCCATTTAAAAACCTGTTTGTTCCATGCTGTAACTCCCAGTGTAGCAATAATTAATGATATCAGAAGGTTACGAAAGACATTCTGTTGTGCTTGCTCTGTTCTAGGCATGAAATTGGATTAACATGAAGATAAACTTAGACTTTAAATCTGTTGAGGAAATCAGTAATTATGTCAAAATTCACAAATACAAATCTTTTTAAGTGTGGCAAGATACTGTTCATCTATCAGCAAAACATCCTCCCTTGTCAGAATTCTGTTGAAAGGTTAATTTCTTAAAATACTTGGATTTCCAGCATCAGAATGTTGTGGAGATGCAGCTTGTTGAATAAACACAAACAGTCTTACCTCTGGAATCGTGGTTATTTCTGTTTCAGCGGCATCCAGCCAGTGCCCTCTCATGAGGAAGAATCAATTTGCAAAGTATTAAGTCCTTGGGCTCTGCTGAGGAGAGGTGACCACCCATGAAAACCACTGACATGAAAAAAATGCAAGGTATGGCAGTGCATACTTATTAAAAGTGTATCTTTGCTGGAAATGAGCACATGGAAACTCTGTTGGTTTTAGGGATAAGCAATAGGTACATTTACAAAGGCTCTGAAATTAATTTAGGTAGAAATTCACCGTGTGGTTGGAAGGAGAAGGGACTGCATGTCTTATCTTCTCAAATATTTTGTGAGTCCAGTGCTGGCCCTGATGCTGCCATAGCAATTCTTAGGCAGCTTCTAATAAAGAAGCTGTCTAATATTATCACCTCTTGTAAAACTACAGAGGTTACAGAGCTGTGTCAATGTGTGCAGTGATTCAGTCTGCAGAGGAGCCTGCTCAGGTGTAGCTTTGTGGCTGCTGATACTCCTGGGGTGGAAGCTGGGCCTGATACACCCACTGATGTTGCAGTCACACCTTCCCATTGCTATTTAGATCTACCCTGAGGGAGCACATGAGCTTTGAGTGCCCATTTAATTGAGTAGTTTTGTAGTACAATTGTAGTAGAAGTAGAAAAAAATAACCTTCAGTGCTAGATTCCCTTCTCAGTGGGAATGCAGGTAGTGAACACTTGTATGAATCTATTAGGAAGGGTCCTCAATACCATCAGCCATGAAACATGCATCCAAAACCACTTGAGACTTAGAAATCATAGTACAAGAAAATGACAGTAGTTTCATTCTTTCTTCATTGTTTTAAAAATGCAGGGGAAAAATGAAAGGTTTCAAATCAGGAAGATGTTTGGGAGGCTGAGGAGGCTGTGTCTGTAGGCCTGTGTTTCTGGGGCAGCACAGAGGTGGTGTAGTTCAAAAGGCTGGCAAGTCTCTCAGTAAAATGTTGCTTTGCTTTAGTGTATAGTGCTGGCAAAAAGAGAGGCTGTTTGTAGCATCAAGTGTGTAGCATGTGAGAGGTGAGCTTGGCAGCTGCTGAATGTTAGAAAAATCTAAGCTGAAGGCCAGCAGGTAACTTCAGTATTTTGGTGAACAGGGTTTTGAAAAGAGATCTGGATTTTTTTTTTCCCCCACTTAGGTAGGAAAAAAAAAAAGACAAGGAAATAATTTTACAAATAATAACATTTTAAATGTGTTTGCATAAAGCAAAACAATCCCCTCACCTTTTATATACACCCAGCCACATCTAGCCTCTTCATAAAAGTCTGTAATGAAAAAGAGTATACAACCTCTATTGGTATTTCTTGTAGCCATGCAGTAGTTTCTCAAGACTTAAGAATCTCACACTCTGTTTATCTGCCCATTAACCTAACTCCTTTTTCTAATGGGGATCATTTGGTTCTTCTAATCTATAAAACTCTTCAATTTTTTGGCGATATTTACCAAGTCTCCCTCTTCTGTTTTCTGGGTGAGCTGTCATCTTGGTAAACACAAAGGAACAGGATATGAATGCAGAGAGTGGCTGTGGCTGTGCTTGAACTGTGGTGCAGGGACAGGCAGCTCCTGTTCAGCAGGTCTGGTCTCTGCACAGCAGGCTTGATCCATGCACAGAACGTGGCTTTTTCCATTTCCTGCCTGGAGGAGTCAAACCAACACACCCTGAGCTGTGGCACGTGGCCTTACTGGTCAGTTGGGTCAAACATAAGGATACAGGTTCATTATTTTTCATGTTATTATATATTACTTTTCTTTACCAATTACTTTTTCATTTTTTCCTATGCCTTTCTTTATCACAGGCTTCTTACATGGGCTCAGCCATAAAATCATCTCTCTATGAAAGAAATATCCTTCTATTTATTGTGTCTATTTTTTATGACGACTTTTACTTTGAATTTATTTTATTTAACAATACTCGACTTCTTTCCTTTCAGTACATTATAACTACTCCTTCCTGTGTCATTTGGAACTGGCCAAAGTTGGCAGATCTCAAATTTCTTTTTGCTCTTTGAAATGTGCAGTTTCTTTCTCCTTCAGTGATAATGGGCATTGTGTTTCCTTAGAAATATTTTTGGGGGCCTATTATTCCTCAGCCACTTCAGTTGGCAAACTGAAGGCTTGGAAACAAATTAGCTTGGATGGCAGCCCAAGCTGTCAAAATGAGCCTTCCATTCATTACTGAATCATCCACCTCCCGCATTTAGATCTTCAGCCCCACTTTTCCAGTAAGCTTCTCAGTAGAGTTCTTGGAATTCTTTTTTCTGTCACTTTTGAACTAAACTCCTCCAGTCTACTTCATTTACGACCACACAGCAAAGCTACTTCCCCATTATCTGAAAGCAGTGAACTAATAACGCCAGTATAGAGGGCAGAGCTGGTCATCGTTTTTGGTAGAAGACATTAAAATTATATTTTTCTCACATATTATTCCTCTATGAATTACCTGAGGCCGAGGCCTTGATCATTTTGTCAGGCAAGAAATTCCAGGTAGAAAAACTGGTTCCTACCCGGGTGTCATTAAAATTGTATTATTAGCCTTGCTCTGAAATGATCTGGAGATGAGGTAGGAAGGTCTTGTATCACTTCTGGCCTTCAAATACTCTCCCCCACTTCTTTCTGGGCTTTGGGGTGTCTTTGTGTATTTTTTTTTTCTGCTTGGTTTTTCTTTGCCCCTGTCTTTGTCAATAAACATTATCTTAGAGGAATAAATCTCTCAGAAATATTTTGTAGCACCTTTTCCCTCTTCTCACTTGGTGTTAATATGGACTTTGTTAAGGGAATTTTCAGAACAAAACATTTTGGTTTTGCACATGAATTTCCCCCCCCCACCACCATTGTAGTAAAATCTTTTTGTGTTTCTATTTCAAGCAGTATTTTTTGAAAAAATACATATCTATTTATAGCAGAAAGGGAACTTCAGCTCTTCATTACTGCGTTTGAGGCTGGACCAGAAAAGGTCTTTGGACTTTTCTCATGGGAAAGGTCACAACTGAATTTCTTGTTTCTTGCTAAAATCATGTGTGTCCCTCCAGTCTGAATATAGACCAGCACGACTTGTGGCTTGGACAACAAAAGCCTTGGACAACAAGGACCTCAGATACCTGGAAAAACATGGAGAGAGCATGGGGACAGCTGCTAGGCTGTGTAAGTCTAGAAGGTACCTATTCCCTTGGTCCCTACTGCCTTGTTTTGGTCTCAAGCAATGTTTTGCAGCTCTGGAGATGCATTCTTTATTCAGTCACTTCCAAATCTTCCTAAGCCCAAGTTGGGCCAATAACCCCAGCAACTCTATTTCTGCTGTGCTTATCAGCAGGGAAGAGAAGAATACTTCACTTAGCTGGAAAACTGCTTTTTAGATTCAAGTTAAGTTGTAAATAACTGCTGCTGTACACAAAAAGTTGCATAATAATGGCATGGGATGAACCGAAGGTTGCAAAAAGTGTAATAAGCTTTTTATTTTTTTTTTTTTCAAATAACAGAATTCCTGATTTATAGACAAAACAGATCAGAACAGACAGGACACCCACAAGCCTCTCTCTCACTGTCAATAGCAGCAGAGTTATCCATCGACATGATCTGAAACAGGTACAGCATCAAGGCAGCAAGAGGGTGAGGTTCTGTAATTCTGCCATCAGGTGAAAACAAGCCCATTGAGCAGCAAATTGACAGGGAGAAACCAAGCCCAGCAGGGCACACAGGGGTCTTCTGTGATGTACCCTACAAACTGAGGTCATTTTCTAAGCCATTTTCTACTGCCCCACATGAAGATTGATACTCACACAACAGTGCATTAACAAAGCAGATTTGATTGCGGTTGCACTTCTTGTGATGCAACTTCATCTCTTTTTTTCCCTTAACCAGCTTTTCTGGGATTCTGACACAATTATTAATCTGTTACAAAAATTTAAAAAAATACAGAAAAAAATCTATATTATTGTTCTTCTAAGCAGGTAAGTCTATTTCTCTCTTTTGTCATGCAGGAATGCTGCCTCCCAAATTAAACATGCATTTAGCATAAGTACACTGTGGTGATTATTGCAATTCAGGGACTAACGATTTCCTTTTTCTCAAGCTTTCCTGCTATGCAGTTGGTTGTGTTTCCACACTTCTGGTGGTGAATTAACTCCCTGTGGATAACATAGCTTCACTTGCAGCAGATGTCAAGACTCTTAATCAGAATTTAAGTAGCTTCAATTACATTTACTTAATTCACTTTGGAAGTGGAGTAAGTTAAATTGAATTAGACCTGCTTTAATTCTGAATGAGTATGTCCACACAGATATTCAATGCATTTCAGCTAATCTGTTCTAAAAATTAATTCAGGTTCTGTTTGCAAGCACTCTCCAAAGTACAGATACAGAGCCTGTGGGTGCTGGAGATAAGGAGTAGGGAGGGACAGACAATGCTGGGTATGAAAGGCATGGCTGGGGACATTTGGGTGCAGTAAGTGCAATTCCATAGCAAACAAGAAATGTATTTAGCCACAGTACACAAAAGCCTGGATCTTTTTGTGCCTGGTTAGAATGAAATGTGCTCAGAGAGCAGCTGCTCCGATGCCTGGGTTTACTCTTTGGGATGCAACTGCAATCAAGGTGGTTGAAATTGTAATGTATAGACAGGTGTCATGGTAAATGGAACCAAAATGTATCTGTTCCTTTATCTGTTGGCAACAGTGGCCAGCTGCAGAACTTCTGAGGAGGATGGAACTCTGCACTAATCCCTGGGGCATTCCCCCAGCAGAAGTTAGCAGGGGTTCAGGATTTCCTGAGCCAGAAATGGAGTTTTAGAGCAATTATTAATTGCTCATAATGGATTTTGCCCATGAATTGCTGAGCACTTTAGCACTTCACTAGAACAGAAATGTTTACTATTGCCTGCATGCTCTCTGTCATTTGTATTACCTACCCATCATTCGTAGAATGCAGTTCTGGGATTAATCCTGCAGGTACGTGGCCAACAAAATAAAGAATGGCCTTATTAAGCTTGCAGAGTTATTATCCACCATGTCCAGAACAAGCACACAGTCCTGATCATCCTCTCTCAAAAAGGATGTGATAGAAAAAAAGAAGATACAGAGGGGGCAACAAGGATGTGTAAATTTCTAAAATGGACTTCCTGGAAGAGATTAAATAAAATAGGGCAGTTAGGTCTGGAAGAGAGACAGGTAATACAGGTGTGTGTAAAGTCATAAATGGCATGGGAAAGATGAACTGGAAATTACTATCCCCTGTTATGATGTAAGACTAAAGGGGCAATGAAGGGAATTTTAAGATAGCTACTTGAGACCAGAACAAACAGAACTGCTTTTTCACAGAGAGCATAATTCAGTTGTGGAACTTATTGCTGACAGATATAGATTCAAGAAGCAATTAGACAAATTCATGGAAAATAGGTCCAGCAGGGGCTATTAAACACGCTGATGCAGATGCAACCTCTGGCTCAGGAAATCCCCATCTGGCAGATTGCCAGAAGGTGGAAGGTAGAAGAAGCATCACTCCAGGCCTGATGTGTTTCTCTGGTTGTTCTCTGAGTTACCACTTTGGGTTGCTGCTTAGCATGAGTTTCAAACCTCCATTGAAGATTGTGCATTCTTAGGATTTTATTTATCCCTTCTTGGGCATTGCTGGTATTCCATGTATCACACTGTTTAATTCCTTCTCTTTACAGGGCTGTGTTATGATTTGGATGTTTGATTTTTGGCAATAGTTGAATAGTGCAGTCTGAAGCATAAAGTGTCAGCCTGCTGTCGTGACAGTACAGTAATGCATAAGCCACCATAATGAAGCCTGTGACAAAACACATAGGTTCCACATCCCCATCCCTGCCCACATGGATGAATGGGAAAGATTAGCAGTTCAGTGCTTACAGGAAGCAATTGATGGTCTGGCAGAAAAATGGAGGGAGTGAATTCCAGAGTGCCTACCTCCATCCTTTTAAACCACTTTAAGATTAACAGTCACTGGTGGGGTTGTCCAGCCTGCCTAGCACCATTATAAAGAAAGGTGCTACATTTCTAGGCTGGACTTTCTTCTTGTAATTTCCAGTTGTAGAAATCTCAGGGTTGCATTAATTCATCTGTAGAGGCTGAGTTAAGGCAGAGAGATTGATTTGCTGGAATCATGCCCCTAAAATGGGGAGCAGCAGGGAAGTGGCCCCTGCCAGAGCTGTGTGATAGGGGCAAGAAATACCAGGTACAGTCCTGGAAATACAGAGCCAGCTCCTGCCTCAGCAATAATTTCTGGCACAACATTGAGCAAATCCTCTGTTCTTCCAAAAAGCTGGTTCCCAAGGGTGAATATACCTCTGTATATTCAGCTGCAGAAAGACCACAGCTTCATCTCTTTGTCTGCCTTTTCATTCCTCTTGGGTTTGGGCTTCACAGAGCTCCACAAACCCCCCAACTATAGATCAATGTATCTGATACTCTTATTAATGCTGTATTCAGGTTCCAATTCTATGCTGAATGATACCCCACTGCTTCTGGGAGAAAATCTTTGTCTTTTTCCTTCTGTGACTAAGAAATGGCTCATGGTGCATTGAGCTCATAGATTCTCTTTGATTGTGAGTGTAACCTTTCAGCGTGAGGCTGCTGGTGCAAGTGAAATCAAAAAGCCTTTGTGAAAGTGTCTTAACAAGCCAGTGGTGTGATGGTCTAAGCTCTCACCTGGCTCCCAGTCAGCCTGAGCTTGACCAGGTTCTTAAGACTGCTGAAAGGTGATTTCAGGCATATTGGGCTTCCTGATTACTTGCCACAAAACAATTAAAACATTGGTTTTGCACTCCCAGAGTGCTTGTCCCTAACACTGCCTAAATGAATCACATGCTGTTTTTCTTAACCCAAATGAGATCGATTTGGAGTTACACTGTGATAACTCCTGAGTATAATAAATACAAAAATATAAAGGCAACCCCTTTTCTCATCACAGCCTCCTAAAGGGGAAAAGCACGAGTGCTCAAGTGTCTTTGCAGAATGAAAACAGTTGATGCCTGCTCTAAGTGAGGGAGAATAAGAAAATCTACATTCAGGATAAACAAAAGTGAGCTACCTGCCATATAGATGAACCTGTTCCTCTGGGAAGAACTCACCACTTTACACCTGTAATGCCTGTGTGCCTTTGCCCTGAGTGCTTTCAGCATTTGCATTCTTGTCATCTAAAAGCTGTTGCTCTGAGATCTGTGACTATGTCTATGTAGCACTAAAGGAGAATGAAAAGCTCTTCTGTGACTATAAAAGTGCCTAAATC
Organism: Motacilla alba alba; assembly: GCF_015832195.1. NCBI lineage: Eukaryota > Metazoa > Chordata > Aves > Passeriformes > Motacillidae > Motacilla > Motacilla alba. Next base: position 16,832,705 of record NC_052025.1, on the reverse strand, counting down.
AATCAATAAATATTGGTTTAAATGAGTATTAGGTGCTACACAAGCAGTATTGATGTGAACTGGGGAAAAAAAGAGAAGCCTTGAGAGATGCAGGTCTGTTCCCCTAGGATGTGTCCAAGTGTACTTATTTTCCTGTACTTTTAGCTTCTGTAGTGAAAATAAGCACCTAAATTCCTTTGAACAGCTGAACTTCTATTAATTTAATTGGAAGAGATGCTGCTACCTCTATGAGGCGCTAATCTTCCTGTTTGTCAGGTTTAAAACAAAGGTAGTGAGGGTCTGTGCATTTCCAGCAATCTCATAGTGGAATTGTTGTAGGACTGTTGTAAGAACCCAGGCCCATCAGTTCTGAGGTCTGAGCACCATGGGCTGTTTGTTTTAAGGCTGGCTGCTCATTTGAAATGCAATATTTACCAATAACTAGGAAATATTAATGGGGCATCTTGCAGGGCACATGAAAGAAATTTGTGGTGTGTCCTGCCTAGTTCAAATGAATTCAGCTGCTATACTGGGGAGGATTTTCTATCCACAGGTCAGCCCTGTGAGATTCCAAAGGGAGATACTGAGGAGAGGGAAGGAAGGCTGTCAGATACAGGCTGTTCTGCAGGGTAGGAGAGAAAAGGATCAGATACCTGCAGTGCATGTAAAGGAACAAAGGTGTGTGTTAGGTTAATTATTAGGGCTGAAAATACATTTTCTGTGCTGCCTTGGAAAAAGTGGCGGGGGAAGGAGATGTAGGAAAAAACAGCTTGGCACTCATGGGCACTGTGGCACAGTGGAGAGGACGCCTGGGAGCTCAGGGGGGGAGATGGAGAAGGCCACCAGTAAAGAGTTTCCAGTTCTGAGGTTCTGTTCTCAGCTGTTCAGCTGCCTTGCACATTGCAAAAATAACAATTATTGTTTATTAGGAGCCCATCCATCAGCTGATGCCTCAGCTGCCTCTTGAGATCAGAATATAAACCAAATTGAGCTGCTGCTCTCAATAAAGAGATTTTTAATCTGTTTCAGATCAACTGTGTGACACTGAAGTCATTCTAAGGTTAACTGGGAAGGAGTTCTGGGAAACTGAGGTTGTAGGAGAATTATTTGTACAAACAGTGTCTTTTTTCAAATAAAACCAGTCTGAGGGTTATGCCTGTGCTTATTAAGGCAGAACAGTATGAAAAGAGTTTGAAGATTGGAAGCAGATCTTGGTGCCTGCCCATTAAATGGCTGAGACATGAGAACCAACTTTTTAAACTCTACTTTTATGATCGTCAAGTCTGTGACAGGTCAGTGTTTAGTCTATTATCTTATCAGCTAGTGGCTACATATTCATTGGAGAGAGATGAGCTGTCCATTATATGTATTTTGTACTTTTATGATGAAAGATAATTTGTGTAAAAGCATCCAAAGCGTAGGCATTTTGGGATGCTTTTAACATATCAAAAGAATCTGATCTGTATCTGTCTTTTTCCTCTAGCCAAATTACTCACCAGGAATACTGATTCTTTTATTTCCTTTTCATTCATTTTCCATGCAGTCTGTGTTAAAAAAAAAAAATCTATTTTCTTTATTTTCTTTTTATTTTTTATATAAAGGATACAGAATAGGAAGTGGAGGGTAAGACACAAAACAAAACCGCAGAAATACGGGCTTTTTGCATTGTCTTTTAAAATATTTGTTTTAATTATTTATTGCATCAAATGTTGGTATAGAGGGAACATTTTTCTTCTTCCTCTATAAATTTCCCCTGATGTTCCCTCATATTTCCCAGACTGGGTAAATTTAAAGTCACAAAACAGTCTGGAAGGGACTGGCTTCTTTATAAACCTCTGCTTTGTTATCAGGATATTTTGTATGAATTTATCTTAGCATGTGTCTCCAGTTATCCAATAGAGAAGATGCTTTTCTGTCTGCCAGATTGGAAGCTTGGAGCAGTGTTAAGTAGACAAGTGAATTAGGTCTTGGGGCTAAAAATCTCATTTTTCTGGAGATTTTTTGGTGAAGACAGAATAGTTTGGAAGAATGTTCAGTCTTTTGAGTCATGTGGGGTTGTGGAGCTATGCCACAATAAAATCTTTGACCAGGAAAAGATATTGTTTGACTGGGAAGCTGCCTTCCACTGTTCCTTCTTTTCCATATGTGGAAATACATGGTTGCCATGGAATTGTAGCAGGCTGGTCTACTCATTTTGCAAGTCTCTCAAAGTTTTAACCCTTTTCAATTTGCCAATCTGCCTCCTTTTTCTTCTTGGACAGGAACTCTTGGGTTTAAGCCTTTTGACAGCTCTCTTGCTTTTTTTGCTTTTGTTATTTTGGGTTTTTAAAAGTTAAATTACATAGATGTATTTCCAAGGGAGCCATAGATACCACAGGCTCTGAAGACCAGAGGTTAAAACCACCATATTAAAGATCTAGAAAGGTTCAGAGCACATCAGCCTGGTAATGATGATGTCAGTGGTTATTGTGTTTACTTTCAGATGTTTTAAAGAGCACACACAATATGTCTAATATGTTGTCTTGAGGAATATACCAGGAATATACCATAGGAATGGCTGGTGGCTTCACAAAGCAAGGGAATTTGTAGCTGTGAGCTTGAAGTGTTTGTTTATGCTCAAGGTCTTTGTGTTTTAAGAAAATGCTTCATTGTCTTAGAGCACCTTTTGCTCCCGAGGGCTTGCTCCTGATCAGTCAGGATGAGGAGTAACTGCTTGATTTAAGGCAGAGATTCACAGCAGTTTAAATCCATGGTGAGATCAGTCTCTGGCTCAAGCAGGTGAGGTTTTCCAACAAGCTTTGGCTGCAATCTGCAGCTGCTGGCCAGGGAAAAGGAGTATCTCAGTGGAAAAAGGAGAATAACAAACCTCCTCCACTCTGGGTCCTTCCCCTCTCCATCCCCTCTGATTTGGAGTGACAATCAGAGTTCTTCCCTCAGTCTCATCTTCCCACCATGTCACTTCTGCTGATTTATGGTTTTCTCTGCTCCTATTTTTGCATTTTTTAAAATTTGCCTTTGCAGCTCAGTTTCCTGGTTCCTCTCCTCCCTTCTCCCAAAGCCATGGAGTTGTGCTGCCCTGACTGAGCTCACCCTTGATCTTCCTCAATGCATCCGCAGCCAGGGCTCATTCCATAGCTCCTCCTAAGCTTCTCTCAACTCCCTGTAGCTCTTTTCTTGTTGAATCCAATCTCTTCTTCATTGGCCTTGTGGGTTTGTGTGAGGTTTGGGACCGGCTTCTCCAGTTATTACCTTCTTTCAGAGCGCCATCCGTCAGAACAATTAACCAGCTCTCCTTCCCATTGCAAGCAGGAGGAAAGGTGTTCCTATCACTCCGTAAGTGCTTGCTTTACATGCAAAAGTGCATGTCTGCATTTTGCCTTCTGTAAATAGTGCTGCATTTTTAATGAGCTTGTCCCTAAGTAACAGATTGTGCCGCCAAATGCTTTAAATTTCTGTCTTTTCAGATTCTAAAATAAGTTTTTGCTGACTTTTTGTTGGTAATGGCTGAAGGGGATGGTTTTCAAAATATGCATGGCTGGCACCAGCTGAAGATTGCTTTTTATTTTCCTCATGCTGAGTGTGCTGGCTCTTTTCTCTCATTTATCCCAGGGAAGCTTGTTTAAATGTCCCTTGCATACTGTAATTGAATCCACTGTAGGAACTCAAGCTTGTAGCATCTTTCTCTGGGCCTCTGGAACTTCCTGGGGGTGAAAAATCTGCGTTTAATGATGAACTCTGCAGTCTGAAGCCTTGTGTGAGAGACTACCCAAGGAGCAAGACAGGAAATGTGTCACTGTGCTCTGTTTTAATTCAGGAGGTAAATGAGGGCAGTGTGGGTCATGGCCATAGGTGTCAGCTCCAGGCTGAAAGGCTCAGCTGAGCTCCTTGGCTCAGCAGTTTGAACAACAGCCCACGTGGAGCCTCTGCCTAGAGCTTGTTCTGAACTGAGGATTCAGAGTGAAGAGAAACATGTTCTTACTCTTGAGCTTCTGAAAGAGGTTTGGCAATGTGGAATCCCAGCGCTGCAATGGTGCCGTTGGAATTGAACTCAGAATTAGTGAGTTAAATCTATTCAACTGTTTGGTTGTGAGGCCAACTTCCCAGTGCTCAACACACTTTAATAAAGCCAGTTATCCTTCATGGATGTCAACACTGTCTTAGCAGCTTTTGCTTTTTAAGAATCCAGCCCCACCATCCTTACAGATATTTCATTATAAGCACTGTTATTTGGGAAAACGGTTTAAGGTTTTGCTTTGAAACAGGGAACTTGAATGGTTTTAGGTGAAATATAAGGAATAGATTTTAGGGAGATGGTGTACAATTGTCAATGCTTGTATAACCCTGTTAGGCCCAAAAGGTGTGAGACCTGAGAAAAACAGCTTGTCACCTGAAGCCAGTGTGAGCATGAGGCTGGGATGTAACTAAAGTAAACAGAAAAGTGTGGCATTAATTTTATTTTTCATGGTGGTAGTGGTTATTTTGATGTTGCAAAGTGAGAAAGAACTAAACTTACTCATAGACATAAGAGATACGGGTCTGACCTGGTAGAGAACTGTAGCCTGATCAGGTTTCTGGCATATACAAGAAACTCTGGCATGAGATTGGAAGAAAGTGATGAACAAATTGTCTCCTGGGAGAGCTGAGGAGGGCCAGGATGAAAGGGAAAAGAGGGGGAAGTGGAAAGAGTCAAAAGAAAAGAAGTTGTGCAAGGTGCTGAATGTGAAAACAATAAGCTTTGATGTGATGAACATTGGCTGGGAAGCAGAAGGATCTGAGGATGGCAGAGAAGGTAGGTGACTCTGGATAAATGGACCGGAGGGGATGAGGGCAGAAGCCTGGAGGGGAGAAAGCTTCAGTGAGACAGGCGTGAGATGACTGAGCCTTGGCTGAAAGGCTTCAGCATTGTAAATTGGGCAGGAGGATTTAATGGCAGCTTTGACGTCTGGGAGAAGAGGGAGGAAGAGCTGAAAATGCCCCTAAGAATTTGGATCTGTGAGAAGGACATCGCCACTGGCAATGTGGAAAGGAAGGAGAAAATGCATTAAGCCCCCAAGGCTGACAGTTCAGAGGCTGAAATTCTGAGCACACACGAGGAGTTTGGGGGCAGCAGGCACTGACTGCCCCATGAAGCCCCTCTGGAGCTGGGTGGTGAGCAGCTTTTCCTTCAGTGGGACAGGGGGGTCACACTGGTGTCAGGTCGCTGTGCCAGCCACAAAGCTCACTGGGGAGGTGGGAAGGAGATATTTTAAGGCTAAAGTGGATTCCCACTCCCAGAGCAAAAGGGGATGTCAGGGAAATAATGTGGCTCCCTGTGATAGCAATTTACTCTGCACCTGGAGTGTTGTTCTCATGCACTGTTCTCATCTCCTCTGGCCTGTCTGACTGTCCCTCCTCCATGTGGAAGCAAGCTCTGCCTTCCAGGCTGGACCTGCCTGTGGGGAAGGTGTGCCAAGGCACTGCCTTTCCTCCAGTGTGTGACACTGCAGTCCCTTGAGTGCCTCCTTCCCTTTTTCTTCACTCTGTCTGGTCCTGGTTTTAAAGCTCCAGGCCTGATTTGGTACTCTGGGGAAGATCCTCATCCCCATCATCTCGTGGGTGCTGGGAACGTGCACATAGAAGGACATTCACTACCAGGCCTTGGGGACTGTGCTCCTCTTCCAGCACCACCCAGGGTTTCTGTCTTCTGGGTACATCACAAACGCAATTTTTCTTCTTCTTTTTTTTCCTGTTTTGTTAAGTATTATATGGCTTTTCTTAGGCCACATGCAGTGCATAGAATAAAATCTCAGCTGTGAGGAGACCAAGGTTGACCTTAGGACCCTGAACTTTTTGTGCCTTTTTGCTGTGGATTTCCCAGGCTGTGACTCTAACAAAGCTGCAGATCCCTTTTCCCTGCTCTTTTTCCACATCTGGTATATTTTCTCTGGTTCACATAGACCAGAGCCTGCCCCTCTCCTCCTTCCAATGCACACTTGGCCCTGCCCAACCTGCACCTCTGCAGGGCACTAATTTTCAGTGCAGCTGTTGTCAGTCTGGGTCTTTTAAGCTCCAAACTTTGAGGCCCACAATGTGTCAATGCCTTTGAAAAACTTGGCTAAATGGCTTTATAAATGCAAGGAATTGAAATGGTAAATGTCAATATGTCTGTGGTGAAAATGTGAGTGTTCAGGGATACTGAAGGATGGCATTTCACAGGGAGCTTCTCCCACTCCTTTTTTCTTTTCTAAGAATGCCCAGTTTTTTCAACAAGCCACTTTCAAGCATACAGACAGTGCAAGATCCTGAGTTAAATTTATCCCTTCCACAACTCCACCGACTTCAATAGAGTTGCACCAACACTTGTCCCATCTTTTGTAGCTGATTAATTTATGTTCATTTTACTTCTCCAGTGCCAGTGAAAGAATTTAATAGACTCTTATTGTTCCCTGCAGATTCCCCCCCTCTGTGCAGAGAGGCATCAAGCTCTTCTGTGGGTTGGCATTGTTGTTCTTTCTCTTTTTGATTTCCTTCATGGAACAGAAAGAGATTACACCAGGGGAGCTAACTGTGTACTTGGCTCTCCAGGGAATTCAATACATGCCTGCAATTAACCTGCATTGAACTGGCCATTGGACGTTGCTATTCCCCCACAATAAACACAGATGGGAGGCAGTTTTGACTGAGTATTTGTATACTGCAGGTTGGCACAGCTCAAGTCAAAATAAATACAATTTCCAGACGGTTCTGATCCCTGCCTCTCCTTTCTGCTTTTTTAATTTTTTTCTTTTTGACAGAGGAGAGGAAAAATCTGAATAGTATAAAAAAGCCCTTCTTTTTTGTCCCCCAAAATAAATATTTCACCTAGAAGCCGAATTTATTTCAAATCTCAGCCCCATCAGTCTGTCGGAGACACAGTAAAAGGGGAGAAAAATTTTAATCAGAATTTAGCAGCGAAAATAATTCAGTGGGAGGGAAAGTACTGTTTGGATTGCACTTAATATCACAGGCTCTCATCTTGCTGGTGCTTGGAACATTGTACAGCTTTGCTTGTCTTATGGGCAACTTGAGTTCTGAGGATTAAAATAAGATTCTGAAGGTTTGTGGGCGAAAATACATCTTTATGTGTTTCTCAGGCTAGAAAGTGAAGAAAATATGTTCCAACTGAAACAGTTTTTTCTTTACTCGTTTGGGCAGGGAAGGCTGTGGGTTGCAATGAGCACCTCATTAGCTATTAATTATTTTCCTCATTCACAAAAACAAGAGGTTTCCTCCATTGCCAAAAAATGGGTTGTCTGTAGAAAAACTTGAGTTCTGTGAAGATTTAAAAAAAAAAAGTAAGCAAAACAAAGCACAATTGTTTAGTTTAAAGAAATTGAGCTAAGCATATAAAAAAATCTGCCACCAGGGTCAGACTTGATGCCATGTGTATTTTTTTTTTTCATTAAAGGAGTGCAGATTTTGAGCCCAAGCTATTATTTCAGGTGACTTGAGGCCCTCCGGGGGCAGCAGTGAAATGGAAAAGAGCACGGCAGCCTGCTCTTGGAACTGATGCTCACTGAATCTGAAAGGTCATGTCATGTTTTCTGGCAATTGACTCAATGGGTTTGGATTCTACAACATAAGGTCGGGCCGTTTTCACTCAGCACATGTTTACTGGGGAATGTGCCTTCCAGTTGTTTTCACATTGACCTTATTACCCTGCCACACTGATGAGCCTGGCACAAAACCTACTTCTTGTATTGCTGTGTGCACCACATTCCCTCTCCCTTTCCTGCCCTCCAACATTGTTACTTTGGGCTGCAGATGGAGGATTTGGTGTCTGCATTTCCCCTCGCTTCCCGTGCCTCTGTTACAGCACTGATGTGCAGCAGCCCCTTGACTGCACACTTTGGAGGACCAAGAGGGTGCAGTGGGATTGCCTGGTCTTTGGCTGCCAGGTTTTGCAGTAGGAAAGCTGGGGAGGAGAGGAGACACAGGCTCTGGGCTCTACACTCAAGCAGGAGGGTTCACAATCCCTTCCTGGTGCTCCTGCAGGAGATGTTGGCCACGAGCTGGACAGGCACTGGCAGGGCAGGACTCACAGCCCAGGGCTGGGATGGGCTCCACACTGAGCAATGTTTGAAGGGATGGAGGCAGCACTTCCCTCCCTCATGGTAAATCTGCTCCTTCATGCAAATAGACTGGCCAAGCTTTGCAGGGATAAATAAAATACTGCTGCTATTTCTGCGAGCGCATTGGCAGCTCTCTCTCCTCGCAGCCACACAAGTTCTTGTGCTGAGAAGACAATATGTGTCTCTGCCACCTTTACAGGCTTAAAAAAGTGTTTTGGGTTTCTGTCAATTTTAGGAGTTATAAATTAAAGACAAGGAGTTTATTATTACTTGGAATGCTCCCATGTTTTAAGCAGTTTGAGACAAAAAGAAACTGAGATATTTGAAAAATGTTGGTAGAGGGAGGGAAATAAGCCCATGAGTGTTTTTTTTCTGTGAATGCATTGCTTAACCTTGTCTTGCCACCTGGTTGTCAACCCTGTGGCTGCCCCAAGAAGGAAAAAATATTGTGGTGCTTTGTCATTGTTTGGACATTGCTCTTTCAGGAAAGTCACTTGCACTTGCAGCAAGTCCACAAGTCAGAGAGCGAGGCACACTGTGATGTAACATGGGAGTGTCAGAACCTTGAGAGATGAGAGGTTTGGCTCTGGCTTGGACTTTGCTGTCTGAGCATGGCACTGACATGTTATTTTTGGAGACAACCTCACAGCCTGCAGCTCAGGAACACTGTGTAAGATGTAGGGATCAGTGTAGTACCCTGGGCATCTTTCTGTCAATAAAATGAGAGCCTGCCTTGAGAGAGGCTTCAGGAGTGGCTGCTACAGTTACCAGGATTAGGGCAGTGGCAGTGGTCTTTGCCACTGACCAGTTGGATTTTAAACCAGAAAATGTCCCAGCCATTATTTGCCATCAGGATAGCTTTTGTCTGAGTGTTGCACTTCAGGAGGGAAGTTGCTGGAGAACAATGAAGGAGAATTCCTGGATGCTGTGGGTTGACTGGGTTCCTAATACAGATATGTCCTGCAATGCTTTGTGGTGGTGTTTCACTATCTTCTCAGGGTGCAAAGCTCCGTGTGGACATACCCAGTGAAGCACTGGAACAGGAACATCGAGCTGTGTCAGGCTCTTGCTGTGTCTCAGGTCCATGCACAGGCTAAGGGGGTAGGAATTGCTGAGGAGGAGGAGGGTTAAGGCATTAGCTTAGCTCAGAAGGTGCTGATCATGCTAAGGAGACACACCAGCCTGTTTGGCACTGGCTTCCTTCCCACAAAGGCAGTGGGCAGTGTAGAGAAGCCTGTAATGGCAGATTGTTCCCAAATTGTCACCCAGAATGTGGCTGCTCATCCAGAACCTTTTTAGAACCTTAATTTTTGCAGGACATGCAGGCTCACCTGGTTCTGCAAATCCACCTTGGGTAAACCACTGCCTGACTTAAACCCTCAAGTGAAACTTTCTTGAACAAAATCCTGGCTTTTGTCCTTACAAAGTGAACCCTGTGTACTGAAGATGGTGTGAGCAGAACAGCTCTAGAAAATACTTCTAAAACTGTATTTGTTAAACTCTGGATATTAGTTTTCATCTCAACAAGAGGACCAAGGCAAAGCTTGACAAACACATGCCTATTTTAAACAGGAATAGAGAGTCAGTATAAAATTCCCTTGTTTTACAGTCATATCCATTATACTGTTTGCTTTGACACCTAGAGTTCAGATTTGTTTTCCCAACAATTTTGTAGTGCCGCATAACATATTCACTCTGAGTGGAAGCCATTTCAGTGGATCAGCCTGCTGATTTCACAAGGGCCTGAAGGTAAAACTCCTTGGAAGAGCGTTCAGGACTGAAGTGGTTTGTCTTGGTAGGAAAAAATCCAGTTTAAATGGTGCAATAGCCTTTCTTAGCTAAGATTGCAAATGCCCTGTGGCTGGCTGTTCTGTTCTCACTTTAGGTGATGGCTGTGGATTAAGGGCCTGAGGCTTTGGCTAACATCTATAGGCAAGGCAGTGCATCCCCAGGGTCTAATTCAAGGAAAGTTGTGCAGGTGTGATAATTAGCAGTTTCCTGTTAAAGCTCCACAAATAAGCTCTAATCCTCAAGGCACTAGTCTCCAAAACCCCTTGCAGGTTTGTTTTCAGACCAAGTAATATTCATCTGTAACCTTTTTTTTTTTTTTTTTTTTAATTGCCCAAGCTGCACATTTAACTACCCTGGGCCCACTGGCTCAGATTTTGCTGAAAATCAGATGTGAACAGGGATTAATGGTTGCAGTTGCTCACACTGCTAAGCCACCATGCCGAGTGCAACCTGCCCTTAAATGAGGCCGAGGTGTACAATAGTTGAGTCAGAACTGAAGGGAGCACCTTGGTTTCCTCTGTTATCCCTTCTCGCCCTCCAAGGCCAATAAACATGTCATAAAGGGAGGAAAAAGTGTGAAAAGTTAGGAAGCAAAACACAGCCCTTAATGGTCTCTACATGTGCTGCAGCCACCTCCAAGTGAAAGTTGAGGTACCAGATTTTTTAGCACTTGGAGGAAAGCCTGGCTCCCCCTCCCAAGCACAACAGAGCAGAGACTCCCAACACAAGTGTTCCTGGACGGAATAACATTGGGAATGTGTGTGCACAAGTGTGTGTGTGCACATCTGCAGCCAGGGAAAAGAGAGGGAGGAGTGTGTTAATTGCAGTGTGAGCACATGTCAGGCAGCAAAGGGAAAGTTTCTCAGATCCCATGATCAGCAGGGCATCTGAGGACTTTAATGTTTTTCACAGTACAATAAAACTACCAGTGCCAGCTGGAGTCTCCAGCCAAGCTGTGTGCCTTGGAGCTTAGATGTTTCACATCACTGAAGGCTACATAATACTTTCAGCTGGCATTGCATTCCGTTTGATATGTCTGGGGATGGAGATAGTTAGTTAAATAATCACATTGGCTGATGTGGTAGCTCAAACAATGGGCCCTTCCCCCTCTCTCCAAACACGTTTTGGGAATATTAATTTGGGAAGAGGGGCAACAAGGCTTTTTATCTCTGTTTTCTTAATCTGTTTCTTTCTTTGTTTAGCCTCTAAGTGTTGACAGGTTGTGATGATGTTACTCCTCTTGGTGTGAATTTTTGTGAGACAAAAAGAAGGATTTGGTCAGGTTTTTCAAGCAGATGAGAGATAAGTCAGAGAGAAATGAGAACTTCGAGGCTTGTTTGTGCTGAAGTGGAGAATTTAGCCTCGGTACTGGATAGTGTGGGTTCAGGGGGTTGACTAGGAAACCACTTAAAATAAATTCAGTATGTTCTGTCTCTTCAAATTGCAAGTAAAAAAAAAAAACAACCCAGAAGTTGTAAACATGCAAAGCACATGGCAAAATAATAATAATTTTACTATTTAAATGTAAATAAAATATACTTTGGCCAGCCAGGACCAAATCCTTGGTCTTCTAAAGTCCCTTTAAACCGTGAAAACAGTACTGGGGTGCTGAGGTATTTATGGAAATATCTGCCTGGTGAAAACTCTGGCAAGTTTTGGTCATTTCATTGTTTAGGTGATCATAAGCCAAAAAGAGATGGAGAGAGAGATGCTGCAGGGGCTGTGACTAACCATCACAAATAGTTCTCTAATATTTTATTATCTAGAGCCTTTGTTGAAGTTCAAGATCTTTTTTCCAGTGTTTCAAATATGCAAGATTATAATCCTAGAGACAGATTTATGGTCTGTGGCTTTTGGTGTATGGAACTAGAGGTGATGGACAATTTTGCTTTCAGAAGTACTGAATTACTCTGTCATCTGCATCAGGATTGTCTAGCTGTGTCTTTTTTTTTTTCTTCTAGAGTTTTAGTGTGGGGATTTCACAGAACCTTGATAACCTAGACAGATGACATAAAAGAAGCCATCTAGCCATTCTTGGACTTGCTTTCTATTTATTTCTTTCATGTCTCCAGACTTCAGTGTTGCTGCAACATAAGTTGTAAGTGGACACTTTTCCCTGACACAGAGAATTTTCTTGCAAACTTTTGACAAGGTGATAAAACCTGTTTTCTTGGCCTCACTTTGTTGTACCGTACTGTGTGAGCGCATGTAACCTATGAAAATCCAGTGCAATCTCTGAACTGATGTTATGCAAACAGTTCTACACCTTCCTGTTTCTTTTCTGTGCAGGAAATCACTCTTATAAACAATCACAGATCACTACTATAAAACTGTGAAACACTGAGTCTGTTGACATTGCCTGTAAGTGATTAGATTAGAAAGCCAGTTCCTCTTTGGTTCCTATCTAATCAGTGGATAAACCTGAACTTGCTTTTAATGTCAGGTTTTGAATCACTCTTTGGAGAAGCCTGTGTCTTTCCACTGTTAGGTAATGATCTCCTGAGTGAGACACCTGCAGTCATGCCAAATTCAGGTGGTGAGCATTCAGTTGTACCTATCCTGTCCACTTCTGTCTGAAGATACTGAAACATTAATCTGATTACAAGGAGGATCCTGTGAGGAAAATGAGGGGTTTCAATGAAGTGTTGTTCACCTCTCTGCTCAGTGCCTGCATGGCTGAGTGTGCCCTGTCACACACTGAAATCACCTGTGCACATGCAGTCACAGGCTCTCTTGAGCTGTAAGGCATGGCATGATATTTAAGAACAGCATTAAGACTTATACACGAACGACAGGACACTCCTTATTTCCTGGCAGCCCTTCAAGTCTTGACCTTGTTCCAGGAAGAATGCAACCTGTGAAAACATCAGCTCCTGTCAGCAGTTGCAGCTCGGAGAGAGCAGCACACGCTCCATATGCTGGAGGAGTTGTGAAAATCCACAGAGCAGCATGTGCTTGTGCTTAAAAAGCAGCTGTCCTTACACCTCCACTGCGATGGCAGTGCCACTCTTCACTTGATATTCTCCAGCTCCGCAGTGCAGGCGTGGTGAGACCTTGGAGTGTTGGAGCTTCCTCCACACAGGTTTTCAGCAGAGTGTGTGCCATCAACAGCCTTCTGGATCAAGGTAAATATTCAAGTGATCGACTCTCATTCATCTTACCCCTGGAGGTTACTGGTTTCAAAGAACTGCAGTGGGAAAGGAGCTGATGAGGTGGTGCTGAGTCACACAGGTCTGAGCAAAGGACCTGGGATGGTCTCAGTTCACCCTCGATATCTGATGGAATTGGGAATATCTTCTCCTTCAGACTTCAGCAGCTTGTCACATGAGGCTGTATAGTGTCCAGTTAGGTCACTCTGGAACCCCATCAGATGCCCTTTATATTTTTGCACTGACTGATTTAAAGGGTCAATCAATGAAATCAATGGCAATGAATATGGGGCAGCAAAAAAGAAATGTTTTATCACTCAGCACAGGAACTTGCTGTCGTAGGAGGTTACAGAAGCAAATGCTGTGGATGGATATCAAGACCTGAACTGTTTAGTGAGATTGCTGATCTTTGGAAAAAGTTACTCATACAAAAATATCTCTAACATGTCTGTTCTGCTATTGCTTTTGTCTTTTCTTTTTCTTTTTTTTTTTTTTCCTGGTATTGTGTAGCATAATGTACATTAAGAATAATTTATTTTGGTCTGAAACTTCAGGCACAGGTTGCTCTGAAAAGCAGGTCAATGGCCTTCATGCCCTCCAGAGCATGAACTGGGGTGAATGTGATGTGCTTGTTAAAAACCTACTGGCTCTTTAACTCTAGAATGTTTCCCCTCCCCGCCACCCCCATCCCTAATCTACACTAAGCATCCCCTCTCTGTCTTTGCATTACTGAGAAATTCTGTGAGCAAAAGGCACCTTTGGATCACCAGTGCACAGTGTTTCTCTTGCAGCTACTAGATGTAAACAATAAGCCATTTTCCCTGAGTTCTATAATGAAAATGCCCTCTTGCATTCCTAAGTTTGGGTTATTCTGTACCTCTCTGCATCTCCTTTAGGTTTATCAGGTTTAGGTGTTTCACTTTGATGGACTGGAAGTTATCCTGCCCTGACCTAGGTGCTGTTTTGCTCCAGGCTCAGTGTGTCCCTTGTTATTAATCTTATCATAGGAAGCCTTGCATAACCTGGCTGGAGTCTCTCAGTGATGAGCAGTAGCAGGTTATGCACCATTTTGGTCATGAACTCTTGTACACAGAACTACCCTGCGACTGCTGGCTTTGACTCTGTGCATGTGCAGAATTACAAGATCCATAGTTTCTGCCTTCTGGATCTACAGGGTAAAATCTTAAGTTCAGCAGAGAATTCTACCTTTTTATATATTTTTTTCCTGCTATTGAAACATCTTCCAGCTTGTAAACAAGGTCTTTTATCAGAAACAGGCAATACTTTCTGGGACTTCAGAATTTCTTCTCCCTAAAATTCATGTGTTGCTACATAAACATTCTTCCCCTATGCACTTCTGTCCTGAGGCATTTCTTGTTACTAACTACCCTTCAAAGAACTCCTAATTTCAGAGAAGAATTAACTCATCTCCCATGCAATTTTTATTTTCCTTAAGCCTCCTTCTTATGCTTGAATACTACTAATCTGCTCAAAGTTGCTGAAATCTCCTTTGAAGTCCTTAATTATATCAGTGACCTGCTCTTACATTACAGACATTGAGGTTGTTATAAGACACAAAAGTGAGAAGAAGAGAAATCTTCATTTGATCCCTGTCCTTGAGAAGCACAGGCTCTGGCATTCTGGGCTGCCAGAGACAGAGGTACCATTTAACCGAGAACAACAAAAGCTGTTTGGAATCAGGTGATATGCTGCATGCTGGAAAATGCTCTGGCAGGCTGCAGATCTTGAGCCACTGATGGAGGTGGGTAAATTCAGAATTTCTGGGTTGGATCTCTTTCCCAGTCATGGCTCAGCCTCCCTCTGAAGTTGTGTTGGAGTTGAACACAAATTCTTTGTGTTCAGAATGCCTTTGGTGGAGTTCCACAGGTTTGTTTTCTGTTACTCGAAGACCAATCTCCTTTTGCTTGTTCAAATGTAGCTTTCAAAGGCTTTATCTCATGGCCTCTCATTTTTACATTGGAACAGATACTGAACAATCCATTTCTCTCTGAGCCCTTCAGACCACTCATGACTTTATAGACTCCTAAAATAAATTGCTTGTCCTCTCTTTCTGAAGCTGGAGTCCTAAAGAGTCTGTGTGATCCTTCCTGACAGAGGTTTTCCCTACTGTCTCCCTGAATCTTTTCCAATTCCCTTTCTGATGTGAGTTGTCCTCACTGGAGAAAAGTGGGATTAGAATCTGGATTTTCTTGTTGTGGGTTTTGACTCTTAGGAAGTGTGATAGTCCCCTCTAATATCTTCATGTCTACATTTGTGTTCTGAGGAGTGCACTGTGTTGGTGGTGACAGATAGCCCTCTTCAGGTTATCCTTCATCAGTTTTTAGGACACAGAGCCAACCCACAGGAAGATGAAAGTGAAAGATGTGATGATACCCTGATCACAAATCCTTGAAAATGAGCTGGGACTGATGATGTTTTTTAAACTGGGCTACACTAATGACCTTAGCAGCTCTAATCTGAGAGCCAGTTTTACAAGCAATCCTTTTGAATGGTTTCAGCAGGACCTGCTGACCAGGGACCATCTGCAGTGGAGATGTGCGACGCGCTGGGTAAACCCAGTTTGTTTTCTGAAGTCTTGTGTCAGCCATCTGCAACCATTTATCTTGGTTCCATCCCCCTGCATGCAAAACACTGTAAAAATGCAAAAGCCTACAACTGGCACAGTGTCATTTTTATGCTGCCAGCACATCCCAGAATGTGGACATAGTGCCCCAGGGTGTTTTTTTTTTCTATGGGAGACTTCATTCCACAGCAACCAAAACACAACTGGATCCCAAAAAACATCCTAAGTATTAAAAGACTCTGGCCCATCTGCTAATTGAATCTCCAGCTCCTATGCTACTTGTTAAAACCCTTGAGCTAATAAAGCACTCATCCAAACTCTGACCTTGGGCTGACAAGTGCAAAAAATCATCCAAACTTGGTCCAAATCTGTTTAAAGATTGAATTCTGGAGCAATTAAAAAGATAAATAGCTGAAACTTGAAAATAAAGAAATATCCTAAGGTAATGTTCACTATTTAAAACTTATTGGAAACCCTCAAAGTTTTCACGGCAAAGACAATTTTTAGCTTTGCTACTAGCCCTGGAAGTTAAATCTCACTGTAACTTGGCTGAATGAGATGGGTTGCATACTGGCACCTCTTGTGTAATTTGAACAAGCAATCCTGGCATTAAGGACCAATAAAACCTGGGGTTGTTTCCATTAATAAGCTTCACTGGTTAAATGAGAGATAAGAAATGAAGGGCTTCAGAAATGGAAGTCATTGGATGGACCATTCAGACTATCTTTTCTCTGCTTCTGAATTGTCTTTGGCAGTAGGAAACGTTATTACAGTTTTCAGATTTACAGACAAAACATGAACAAACAATGGCCAAACCTGCTGCCTGCAATTCTAATCAACCTCTGGGCTTACAAAAGGCATCTTGGACTCTTTTCTCATAGCTAAATTTTTTTCAGTCTCAGTTGTGTTTGGGAACAATCCACAGATTGATGACTTAGGCTGCTCTGTGAGCCAACTAATCTTAACTCTTCTCAATTCTTTTCAGTGCTAGCTGGGTAATACCTGCATTGAGTTATAGCAGCCTCTTGCAGCCCCTTTTCCACCGATGTGAAGGTGTTTCAGGTTCCTCAAACCTTCTCCAGCCTCAGGGTGAGACAGGGAAAGGCATTGGCTGCTTCACGTGTCCCAAGTGCTCCAAACATTGTGCTAAGATGGTTGAGGCCTAAGTCCCAACAACACTGTGTTCAGTCTGTCCTGCTCATGAATCTTCTTTTTCAGAGCCCACTCTCAGTATGCCACCAGTCTGGCTCTGAGTTGCTTGGCTGTTCCCTCTCTGTTGGCTCATATTTGCCCCTTCTGAAGTGAATTTGCTTCTTCTGAAGTGTCCCCCCTCTTGCAGCACAGCCTTGTGTTTCCACTGCATCCCTTCACTGACTTGCCTGGCCACCCTTGCTGGGACAGCTGCACCATATCTTCGTTTCTGACCCCAAAAACCGGGGGAAGATGAGGCTGCTCCATGACAGTTCTGGTACAAACCTATTTCTGTAGAAATGACAACAGTGATAAAGTAATGTGTTCTCTGCAGAGACTTTGCCAAATGTAATGCTGTGACTGGCTATTTATCAGAGCTAGAGGCTATCTATCTGTGATGTTATCCACACAATTTTTTTTTTTCCAGGAAAAAGACATTTCTATTAAAGCTTTCTTTTATTAAAACCCAAATACCCACAGAGCTCTTCCACTTCCAACATGGGGAATTTTTACCCAGTCCTACTTTTTCTTTATCTATTTATATAGACTTTATTTACCTGGTAGCATTTTTTTTTTTTTTTTTTGCTATGTGGGATTTTTTTAGTCCTACTTTATTCAAATTATAATTAAGTTACTTTGGAGACTTGGAGTTGACTCCCATCCTTGCCAGAAATTTCATGCTCTCAGTTCTTGACCTTGAAATGAAGGACAGAAATAATTTCTGTGTCCTTTTGTGAGATTAGAGGATGATTTTTCAAGGTTTTACAACTCCCATACCTCGTGATAGGTGTGTGGTGCCAAATTTAACAGAATTTCTGTTGTTGGTACTTCTCTCTGCTGTGGTAACCTGAGAAATACTTCAGTAAGGTGGGACAGGGTGTGCTTTCAGTAGAGGGTGTAAGTAAAGATGATTTTTACCTTTCCTTGAGACCATTAATTGTTGTTGATGATCTTTTCAGAGTCCAGATTTTCACGATCTTCTCTCAGAGCTGGGGACAGAATCTGGGGACAGAAAAGGGCAATGGATTGCTCAGCCCCTGCTCATGCAAGAAGTTTGGCATCCCAGTTTAGTTTGCAGCATTTATTTCACTGCAAAGTGGTTTCATGGCAAGCAGTTTCTTTCTGTCAAAGGTACTTTCCATCCATGTCATAAATTACAATGAGCTTTGACAAGTCCTTCAAATTTGGTTTCCCCTCTCCTCGCCCCAATGTGTTGCAAAAATGGCTTGATGGATATTTTGAAAGTTGACAGGCCAGAGGATGTTTCTGAATTAAAATACATTCTGGGTTTAGTGGCATCACAGAAACCAAGAGGGAGAAAAGGGAATAATATAAAATGTTATTCAAGGATGTTTTTGTTCTACAGCCACAAACTGTGAGCTTTTGAATCTTATCTTTGATGAGAGGAGAAATCTGGGTTTAAAAACACAATTCTGATAACATTGGTGAAGCTCTGTTAAAAATATAGCCCGTTGTGGTTTTAAAAATATTTTTATGACACTTTCATTATGTACATATTTTGTGTATTTAAAGCAGTGAGATTCTTATTAATTGATTTTTTAACTCTTTCTCTGTTGCATTACAGTATTTTCCAGTACTGTGTACTTACTAACTCTGAGTATTCAGAAACAGTGAGATTAGACTGTGATTTTAGTTTCTAATCACTATTCTTCTTGTGTGTTTTTTTTTTTAAATTTCATTTTTCAAATGTATAATTTATTTGGTTCATTGTTATACATCAGGAAGATGCCTTGATTATCTTCTTTTCATCAAGCCAGAGCACATGTTCTTCATATGAATCTCTGCTTTGATGTCATTAAAATTGCATTTTCCCCTTAGAAAAGGTTTTCTTAAAGTTATAATTTCTTTTGACATGAATTTAATGCATTAACATCACTTCTATTAATGTAGCTGGATGCAACATATAATAAAATCCAGTGAGGTCAACGCCTGGCAAAGAATTTTACGAGAAAAGGCATTTGAAATGTGATGTTTGAAAGTATGTATTTATTTCCTTATCAGTGCTTCTAACAACAGTTAGGCCCAGCTGACAAGCTGGAGTAGACTCCTCCATTTAAACCTTAATTCTAATATCTTGTGGTCTTCTTTCAGCTTCAGCTGCCTTCCTGCTGAAGGCACCAGCCTCCAGAAATGGGGCTATTTGTAAGATAATGTACCAGGGCAAGGGGAATTCTCAGCATTTACTGGGCATTTCACCCAAGCAGAATCTGAGCAGGAACATCAGGGTGTGCCCCATGAGCCAGGGTAACAATGGGGATAGTGCTTTAGGGGAAAGCAGAATGTGTTTGCTGGGAATACACAGGCCAGAACATATCCCTGCAGTTTTGAGCGTGGAATTTTGGTCAAGACACCAGCACTGTCCCCTGTGCTTTTTGAAGAGTGTCATGCCCTCTTTAGTGTCCATCTGGATGAGCAGGAGAAATCCAGATTGGACAAGTGCTTCGTTTGTCATTTGAAGGGTGTCATTTCCTCATCATGAAGCTGACACACACAGAGCCTTCTGGAGCTTGGTTTAGAGGGGGGAGGGAGTTACCAGTCAGCAGCATCAAAACTTTGTTTCCAGATTTTCTTTCTTAGGTTCCTAATTCCTAACTGAAAGGTTCCTAATTAGATATTCCTAATGTCTGGAAATGCAAATATGAAACATTTTTGAGGTGAAAGGAGAAATTTCTCCTCAAGTTGATGTACTGGGGTATCAGCAGATGGAGAACAGAACCCAGGCCCTGATATGTGCCTGCTGGGAATCCATCCTGTGCTCTGCTTTGCCACTCATTGCTCTGTAAACCTAAATGGAGGCTTTTCTTCAGTTTTAATTTCTTGATTTTAATTTCTTGGTTTTATTTGTTGCCTTGGCACTGCCGCTTACATGACTGGACAGCTTTTATAAAGTCCCTAGCGAAGCCTCAGCCTGGTGAGGTGCTAATTAAATGAAAGTTGTGATTAAAGTGGGACAGGGAGGGAGAGTTCAGGGCTACCTTGTTTATGCACTCATTTATCTGATGACTTCAGGGAAACTAAACAGGAAAGCTTCAAACACTTACAAAATCACAAAACTTCTGCTAACTCCTATTAAGTAATTCTCAAAGCTTTATTGATTCAGCTGGGATGCATCCTCAAATGCCAGGGATGGATCTTAGGTAAGATCTCTTGGGTCTCCAGGAGTGTGTAAAAACAATAGCAGCTCCAAGGTCTTGGGTACAGAGCCAGTCCTTCCTGCCTTCAGCACAGTGACAAATCTCACCAAAACTGTCCTCATCTTAACTCTTCTCTTTTGTGGCTGCTTTGTTTCATGCTGTTGTTACCACTCTGCACAATTAAAAGGGCCTTGTGAGTGCCTGCTGTTGAGAGCCAGCTGAAATTCTAAGGTCCAAGGAAGCTATTCAACAAATGTATCTATTCATACCTGTAATCTCCTAACAGTTCCTGGAAGCATATTTCACATTGGCCTGTGCATCTTACTTTATAAAATCATTTCAGGTCACACAGAATGCATCACTAAATGTCAAGCTCTTAAAATTGTAATTGAAATCAAAAAAGGGTTATTTGTTCTGAGTCCTGAAAGGAAAGGACTCAGCCATTTTTATTCACCTGGTGCTTTGTAAACAAAGCTTTACCCTTGGGGTGGTCAATGTAATGTCTTTAGATGAAAATGAAGATCACAGCTTGTTAGGTGGTGAGAGAATCAAGTAAACACCCTGCACTCTGAAAGCTTTATGTAAAGGACTTATGTGCGTGGTTTTTTTCTTTTAATTACTGTGGTTTTTTAAGATTGGGTGTAGAGCTTAATACAAAAGCAGGTGGAGTAAGAAGAGTAACTTTGTAAACTGCTGAAAGGGCAGGAACTTATCTTTCACTGGAGTGAAAAAAAGAAAAATGGTAAACTGATTGTTTTGGGTCTTAGTTTTGAATTTGCTTTGAATTCTGGAGGAACTTTGTCGGTTGTGGGATTCATTTTTGCCATGGTACATATAAAAAAAATCCAAAAATTTAGTATTTGGTTCTACATCTCAGCAGTATTGGGAGCACTGATAAGTTTGGCTGAACTGGCTTTGCTATATGAAGACTGGAAAGGGTGAGACAGCCCTTTTCTGTACTTACATCTGAGGCTGGAACAAGGAGGCATGGAGAGACACTCAGAAATCAGAGACAGGAACCAGAGCAGAAATAAAGGGTCAGAACAGGGGCCTGGACAGTCACAGATCTCTCAGCTTCTCCTGGGGTGGTAGAAGCTTCAGAAAATCTGTTTTCTCCAGTCTGACTTGCTCCTCTGCCTGGGTTATGCCCTCCAGAGATGCTGGTGGCTGTGGCCTTGATGATGAGACAAAAGGGGTTTCATCACTTACTGTGGCCTCTTGGCTGGAGAGAATGGTTTGACCATTTGTAAATAAATCTTCAGTGTTGCTGCTCTTCCCTTTATCTGTATCAACTAAGAACTGAGGAGTTTTACTCTGGTGTGTTAGAAAGATCAGTGTAAGCAATAGGTCGAAATGGCACAGTCACAGCATGCCACGACAAAAGCCAAGAACAAAAGTGAAATGGAATTTGGGAGTTCACTTTGAATCTGCCACTGTTACCAGAGTTTGGGTCTTGCTTTTCTATGTCCCCTGCTCCTCCAGGACCTGCACCTTTCCATCATCTTGTCTTCTTAGTGATGGATATTGCATTTGCACAAAGGAAAAAACCCAGCACATTATAGTGAGAGGAAGCCCAGTATAGTTTTTTTCTTCCCCTCAACACTGTTTTCAGGACCTGAAATCTGGTAGATACAGGGGCCCAGAGCTGTTACATGAGGACAGGATCGATTCAGTCAATCAGAGGGAAAACCTACTGTCAGGCTCCCAGACCTTTAACCTGCTCCTCAGAATTATTAGAACTCCCAAATCTCTTTGCAGGCCTTTTCTATTAGACAGATATTCCCATGTTTTGATTTTTTTGCTCCAGAAGTAATTTTTTTTATAATTACCTTCATTGAACTGCACTTACCATCTGTGAAGTGAGAGGCACTTAAATGATTTATTAGCCTGGGCTCCTAAAATGTGCTGAACAGCATGGGATTGATCTTGGCTGGTGACAACCACGGGATACATGACAATGGGTAGGTGGCCAGTGTTTGATGGAGCATTGTGCTGTGCTGTGGGTCTTGCTCTGTGGGAGCGTGTTGGCTCCCTTCCAGTTTTACAGATCAATAAAAGGCAGGTGTGCCTTGGCTCAGAAATACAAAGAAATATCTTGAAGTACAGTTCCCCTCCTGAAAAAAAAAAAAAAATCATGGGGCACTGTCCCTCTTGTTTCTGAGATAACTTCCCCATAAAAAGGCTCTAAAAAGCTTTTGGCAGCAAAGTAAACCTTTCTGGAGTAAAAAAATTGTTTTAAATTTGTTCTTGTCTGTGTGCTGAATGAAATCCTGAAGGCTGATTTTGGTCCTTACTCTGTTTCTTCTCTTGCAAGTAGTGTCCATGGAACATAAGAGGCTTTCACAGCTTTCCTTTAGCCTGTACAAGGTGGTTAATGCTCAGTGGGGTTTGGCAGAGCGTGGAGCACAAAGTGGATCTAGCTATGAACATCACTGGCAGGCAGTGAAAGGCTGCAGGTGTAAGCACTGCTCAGGAGGGGAATATGGTTCCTAGAGAAGCAGGACACGGGGAAGAGGAGCATCTGCCTTTCATGGAAACAAAATCCTGTCTCTGGTAACAGGCAGGGGCTCCTGACTTACATCTCCAGCTGCAATCTCATCTGAGCAGAGGCTGTGAGACCCTGCTACTCACTGAGCTTCCACTTGTAGCAGACTCACAACTTCTGCTGACCTCAGAACTCAGCAGGAGCTGAGATGAAGCAGCTCCAGCCCTTCACAGGGATGAGATGCCACCAAGCAGCTGATCTCACAGATGCAAGTGACTGCAGGTGAGCCAGAGCCTGCTCCGTGCAGATTGCCTGGAGGATCTTCACAGGAACATTGGCAAGGAAGAGGTGGCTGCAAAGCTGACTTCAGTGGTGGGACCCTGCTGGGGGTTAAGCATCTGCCTTCCCCCTTCACTCAGCGCAAGCTAACAGAGCAAAAAATCCAATTCAGACACAGTGCTAATCTTCCCCTTCCCCACCCAGTTTAACATAGGCAGAGAAACACAGGACTGAGCTCAGAAAGAATTACAGAAGAGATGTGTTGGTTGAGTCCAAGCCATGGAATAGCTTGGAGCAGCGCTGTGGTTTCACAAGAGGGCTCCAGCTCTGGCTGTGTGCTGCAGTAGTAAACAGAAGCTGTCCTGTGGCTGGCAGCTGGCAGTGAGGGTGACGTGCGGGGCTCTCTGAGGACAGGCTGCAGGAGCAGACAGCTCGCTGGCTGAGATGATGCAAGCTGACAGGGATCAGCTACAAAGCCACCCCAGGGCATTTCTGTGCCCCCAGCACTCCCCTGCAGCCATGGGCAGTACAGCCCATGTGTGGTGTCCTGCCTGGCACTGGCACAGGGAGGGCACAGAGCTAAATCAGGCAGCAAATGAGCCAGGAGAGGAAAAGAAGGTGTGAGAAGGCTGGATGGAGAGGGTGGGGTTGGTAGGAAGTCCTCCCTGTGCCTTGGGCTCAGCTTTGCATTTGCAAAGTGGTTAAAGACCTGGAGGTGAGTGGGAGGAAAGCCTCACGATGGGAAGTTGTGCAGCGTGAAGGGTCTGATCTGAGCTCCTGAAATTTCTGGGATTTAGGTGCCATGCAGAGCTGCACAAACTGGCACAGCTATGTTTGTACTCTGTACTTAGATGATATTAATCCAGGTTTTGGAATCTGAGCAAGCATGTCTACCTAGATACAGGGCATTCCCTGTCCTCTAGTGATTGTTCCCAGAAGCTCAGTTGCACCACTTCTACTTTAATCAATGTACAGCTTCACCTGCCAGACAGTAGATGTTGATGAATTTGTTCCTCCACTTTTTCCACGGTTATCTTTCCTAAAGCAAAGGTTCTCTTGTCTTGCACTACCTGCACTGTAGCTGTTTTTCCTCTATCCTGAAATGCCTTGAACTTGGAGTTAGTTCAAACTCAGTTCCATGCTTATGAGGGTCAGGAGAGGTCAGACTTGGTTACCTTAAGGTAGCACAGAAAGAGTAGAGGGAAAAGGAAACCTCAGGTAATGCTCCTCTCTGCTGGCTGATCCATCCATATGCCCTAAAGAGCAGCATGTGGCCAGACAGAGTTGGTGAGAAGCAGAGACAGATGGCAACATGTGATCTGGAAGGAACACAGGGTTTTACACCCAGTCAGAGATGCCAAACCAGAGCCCTGAATAATCATGATTCTTTTGGTGTAGTTGACATCATTGGATTCATTATCCAAATATCAAGATTGAGGCTGGCCTCTACTGCAAGGATTAATTTTGGTTTCCTCTTTATTGCAAATCTGGCCTTGTGCCATAAAATGCTACTCCTCTGACCTCCAAGTGAATGAGCAGGTCCAGTCACAGTGGACGATGGCCCAGAGGAGCCAAGTCGTGAAAAGGACAGATTTTTGCAAGTGGCAGCCAAGGGCTGCAGTGAAAACTTTAAAGGATATTTTGGCCAAAACTCAGACCTTGCCCCTTTCATTCCACAGATCCTCCCCTGGCCCCTTCTGGCCCTGCAGCCTGGGCTGAAGGAGCTGATGTACCAGTGGAGTTGTGTTTGCGGGAGAAATTGTCACCAGCAGTGGTTTCCTGAGTGACACAATCCATCCCATTCCGGGGAGAGTGATGGACACACTGTTTGCTGCAGCTGGGCCCTTCCTTCCCCTGAGCTGGGTCAGCACCAAGCTCAGGTGAGAGGTGCAGGAGGCTTAGCAGACCCTTCCTGACCTGGGCAGGCCAGGGGTGAGAGAGGAGGCAGCACAGCTGCCAGCTTTGTTCAGGTTTCTTTTGTGCTGCTACTGTCCTCAGATGCAGAGGGCTTGGGAGTTCCAGGGAGGAGGGAAAAAACCAAACAAAGAAGTGAGAAATGGCTGAAGAAAGAGAGCAAAATATTTTTGAAGCTCTGCAACATCAACTCACGAGCTCTGCATCTTCAGGGAATAACCAGTGTGAACTGTCTTTGGGAGATTGGCTCACTTTTCCTTAATAATTAAAGGAGTGATCCTTTCCTGCTTGCTGCACTAAAGATGAGGGAGGTTTTATCTGTGCCCTGCTAACGGTGCCAGTGACATGTTCAGAATGCTGTAGCACATTTCTCTGCTCACGCAGCAGAGAAGGCTCGTGGCAATGGGCCAGAACCACTTAGATCATTTTACCTGGGGCACACCAGAGACCAGGGAACCCCGTCAAGGAGTTTGTGTTTCCAGTCTGTGGCGCCCCACATTGTGACATTCTGTTTTACCCCCACCTCCCCCATTACTTCTGATGACACCAAAAATCATTGTTGTCTTCAGATATGAAAATCAGTTGAACTCAAGCCAGGGTCAAACTGCTGTCAGCATACTCAGATATCTAAGTTTCAATTTCATTTTGTCACCCTGTGAGTTGGAAAACTGCAGATCTAGGTGAGGTGAAGCCAGGATTGTAAACTTCATTTGTGAGAATGAAACAAAATTGGATTTCCACAGATACAGGTAGTGTTGGGCTGTATCCCCCTCCTCTTTAAAGTGCAATCCTGTTTCTCTATATTGGTTTTAAATAATTCCGTTTTGCAAAGCAGGAGGGAGAAGGGCTTGAGAAATTTCAGAAATAATGCAGGCAAAAGCAGGCTTTCATGCTGCTGCTGTCCATGGGATTCTGCAGCATCCTGGTGTGATGTGTGAGTGTGTGTGTCCATGGGCTTTTTTTGTACTTGCCTGCAAATACACACACACCCCCTTTTCTCTGTACGAATTGGTTATGTTTCCCAAATACCTCCTAGGGAACTCTCTCTCTTTCTGTGGCTCTGGTACAATTTGTTCTTGAAATTACTTTAGGAATTGTACAATCCCATGTTAAACACCCCCAGCCTGACACGGATACAGATTGAAAGCTGATACACATTAAGAAGTGATGTTTAAGTGATTGTTTTTTCTGCTGTCAGAATATCTTCTCCTGATAATTTGTTTCTCAGGAGTGATTTAGGCCCTTTCTTGGGCCAGGAGGAAGAACTGGATGACTCCATATGGGGTTCCTTAAAACCTGTGCATCTGTAGTTTTAAACAGAGTAAAAACTGAGGAGTTCCAGCAGAGCTGGAGTTCCAGGTCCTCACTCCTCAGCTCCACCCCTCAGACATGGGCCAGTCTCACCTCGTGGTGCTGCTGCTGTGGCTGCTGTCACAGATCCATCACAGGTTAACACAGGTTCTGCAGTGTCCCACAGGAGCTAACCAGGGTCAGCATGGCCCAAATTGATGGGGCTGCTGCACAAAGGGCATGCAGAAACCGAGGAGATGAAGTGGAGAAGCTCCTCAGGAGAACAGTTCTTCTTGCCAGCATGGGGGAGGTGTGAAGACAAGGCTGTGCAGAGGTGAGAACTTGTAAACTCTCAGCTCCCCATGTCAGTCACCATTTCAAGTGTTGTTTCCTCATCTCCTGGGGCAGGACACCTGCTGATGTTAACCTTTCAGTAATATACAGCCCACCGTGGCATGTTAACTTCTTACCTAGTGTATTATTTCTGTTTTATGGAATTAATGTATTTCCCAAACTGCCAGTCTCTTCTCCAGCCCAAAACACTTGCATTTTGCCTTTGCTCTGCTGTTCTGATGGCATGGGAAGTGTGTTGCCTTCAGCAGTGACAACCCATGCATGCTGAACATGACCCAAATGCTACTTAGAGGTGGCAGCATCTCCCAGGGGAGGTACTGAGTGCACCCAGGCACAAACCCTGCTTTTGTGCCTTAATACTGCTGCCAGAACACTGCTGATGCATCTAGCATGGAACAAATATGAACCGTTGGGCATTTCTCCCAGAATGTCTTCTCTTGTGCATGGAGAAAATCACCCCATATTTATCTGATTTGTGCATAAATGGAGTGGGTGGTATGTGGGGATAATATTTCAGGTTGTCTTCTGTCCTCCAAATTTGTGAAATACACATTTAGCTGATGTCCTCACCTAATGAAGATATTCCAGATTTCCAGCTTATTAGATTTCTGGCATTTTGTATCATTGTTTTGGTTTCCATAGTACTTTGCACAAATGGCACCTACTCTGTTTTCTGTCCTTCTGTCTGACTTGTTCTGTTCCCTGCTGTGTCCTCTACATGGGAATACATGATTTCTGTGGCTTTGTCCTCAAAGAACCACTGGCCAAAGCTGTTTGTGCCTCTGCACTTGTTTGCTTCCCTTGGCTCCCCAGTGTAAAAGCCTACTCACAACCTCCCTGGTTTAAAAGCCCTAAGATTATTGGGCAACACAACAGAGACATCTGTCCTTTTAGCATGAGCCTCCTCCCTTGCAGAACTGTCCCCACTTCCTGACAAATCTGCTCTTTCAACCTTCTTCTCAGCCAGGTATTAAACCTTGGGTTTTTTGCCTCTCTTTCCAGTCCTGCACAGAGTTACTGGGAGTGTTTTCAGAGAACACTCAATGTCTCCAGTTTCCTTTTCCCAGAGCCTTAATTTTGCTTCCAGAATCTCTTTCCTGCCTCTCTGTATATCATTTGTGCCAGCGTGGACTAGGCTTTTCTGCAGTAGCTCCTGGAAGCCAGCTCAGACTCCCAGGAGTTCTGCTGCCTTAGCCTTGGCAGTCAAGTCCCCGTGTCCCTCTCTGGAGTCACAGTCCCAGCTGCCTCTCTGCTGATGGTGGCACTCAGCTGCAGGCCTGGCCTGTGGTTTTACAGAGGAGCCTTCTGTCTGACTGTGGGGGAGGCTGGGTTCCAGGGGTTTGCTCTTGCTTGGCCCTCTTGTTGTGCTGGCCCTCGTGTCTCAGACCTGGGCCCTGCTCAGGGTTGTTCACTTAAGGCTCAATCCTGCAGAGCCCAATGCCTGAGTCACTTTCTTGAGTGCTTGCACGACTGATTTGCAACCAGAATCAGCTTTTGGAGTGATTGCCTTTGGCAGAAGGCTTTGGCTTAGCAGCCCACCCTCTGTATATTCTGACACCTGGAGCAGCTCTTACCAGGCTGTTCTCCAAGCAGAAATCTGCAGCTGATGGGCACCTGGATCTCATGGACAGGCTCCACCTTGCCTGCTCCTGGGAGGTGTCACAACCTCACCTCATCAGCCCTGTGTGGCTGATGTCTGACATCTCTGCTGCAGGAGGTGCAGCTGGGCTGTGACCTGAGCACAGGGATGTGTCCAAGGCAGTCTGGCATTTTGGTAGTCACTGGTTTTCTGCAGGATTTAGTTTTCCAGGTGTGTATTGTTTTGGGATTTCTGAAATTGTCTCATTGGGATGTATGGACTGTTGATTTTTATAATGAGCTGACCTGTAGTCAGACATACCTAAAGCAGAAGATCCACTTAATCTAAACTTGAAGGTAGAATTTGTGGTCTTCTCTGGTTTGCAGTCACTTCAAGGTGTGCAGGATCCTCTGTTTTCTGTGACAAATCTATGTCAGTGTGCAACTGCTGCTTTTACATTTTTCTTCCCTTTTTATCTGTATTCTCTTCCCTTCCTCCAAGCTGCAGACTATGCAGAGAGTCCCTTGCAGAGTCCTACCAGCCTTGAAGGCTCATTTGAATTCAGCACACCCCATTGTCCTGCTGAGTGTTCTATCAATGTGCCAACTCTGCTGTATTAACCCAGGAGCAGGGGAAACTGCAAGTCAGTCAATCCTTGGGCTACAACAGGTTTATTTTATTTAATGAATTTTGAGTCATTTTATGGTAGAACTGGGCTGCGATTCCAGCTGAGCCCTTTGTAGCCTGCACATTCCTCTCTGCTGCACACCTCTGGGGTGTGCAGCCAAAAATGTAAATTAATGAAGACAAAGAGGAGAGATGTTCCTGACATGGCTATTCTTCTCTCTTGTTAGAGCACTGATGCTCAGGCAATACTGGAAGAAGCTGCAATATTATCACTTTACTCATCAGAATAACCTTAGTCTTTTTCTTGGGGAGATCAGTGGCAAGTAGCTATTGACCAGCTTAACATTTTTTAGAATTTCTGTCTCTCAGCAAAATCACCATTTCCTTCAGTACTTTGGTATGCAATATCGTAAGATATCGTAAGATTTTTTTTCCTTCCAGACATATTTAAAACATCAAAAGTATCTTGCTGAAAAAATAAGAAACAATGAGTCAAAATCAGAGAGGTGCTCAACTGGCATATGTCTGTGATGGTGGTCCAAGTTAATTTCTTTTTTAACTTTGCCACGTTTCTCTGTCTTGTGTAATCATAAATAAGTTAAGTACTTTGCAATCTGTGGAATGTGTTTTTTCACATGACCACCATCTGGGCTGCTATTTCTCTGCCCTGTTGTACCTCTCTGTTTGGGTTACTGATAGTTGTCTGTCTGGTACTGTTTGATTTTAGCTTTCTCCCTTGGTTCCTCAACAAGTTACAAGTAGACACTTTCCCTAATTTTATCCTCGAGGTTTACACTTCTCTTAGCCCTAACAAATGTATCTGAATTCTACAGTTTATTCCTGTCAATACACTGTGTTTCACTGTTAACAAGTGTTTGTCTGCAGGAGGAGATATCAGTCAGGAATAACTCTGGATTATCACTCCATGGAAGCTCCTTTGCCCTTTGGAAATGGATGCAGAGTATCTGTACTGTTAGTCCAGAATCTGTGTCTTGTCAGGGAGCCTTCAGACATACTTAATTTTCCTCCCTCCTATTTGAACTCAGTGCCCTGTGTTGAACAAGCCTTAATTTCAGCCTTTGTCAAACCTGCTTTCTCTTTCAGCTGAGATTTTTTCCAGGTGCAGTGGTACCTGAGGTATGGTGGAGATCCATCTGTCAGACTGGTTGTGTGTTAAGGGCTTCCTGAAGTTGATGGAAACCACTCCAAGGACAATTGAGCCAATCCCTCAGAACACTGAACCAAGCAATTACCAGATGTATTCCAGGCTGACACTTCCTTAACCCTTCTTTTATTCTATTCCTCATCCCTGTATAATATCAGAATATCTTTTTTTTCCTCTGAGCAGCGTGTTCCTTTTGTGGCTTTTATGATTCTGAGAGGAGAACAGGTTATTTTGAACACTGAGTCACTCTCTTATGCCTAACCACAACGTTTCTTCCCCCCAGCTGAGGACAGGGAGTTCTGAAGCTTCCTGAGGCCTTGGTTCTTGGTTTGGTGTGTGTGAGTGTGATGTGCTGCTCCACTTGGCTTGCTCTGCTCATGGGTAATTTGATAAGTGATAATCATGGCCTGCAAGGAATGCCAGCCCTGTCGTTCATGCCACTCCAGCTTCATGTCTTCCATGTCTGGAAAAGCCACTGTGCCAGCTACTGGTGGGCTTTCTGGCCTTCTCTGCTTAAGATAGGCACTTGTCCCTTCAACTCTTTTGTTAGGTGAAAGGAGTTGGACAAGGTTTCAAAATTAAATGTTTTTGTTTATTTGATTTTATTATGTTTTTTTCATTCCATGATCTGGAGAAGGAGATGTGTGTCACAGGCTGTTGGTCTGTGGAGGGTGGAAGCCTGCCCATGGATTTAAGCAGACTGTCAGAACTCAAAGTGGCCTGAGGTGTCCTTACAGATGAGGGAAAGGACAGAAAAGGTAGCCGCTAAAAGCACAGAGGACTCAGAAACACCAAAGGAGCATCTGTAAGCCCTGACTTCATTCCAGCAGTGCAAATCTGCTTATCTCATTTGCCCATCCAAGTGAAAATTCTTGCATTAATTTTTGTTACAAGAAAAGCTGAAGCTGGAAGATTCCATGACCACAGTCTGGCAACATCCTAACCACTGGTCTTCAGCTCTTTCCCCTTCTCCTGTGAGCTTTTGGTACCTCTGTAGTCCCACCCTTACTCTAATTCCTACCATTCCCATTTACCCTTTGCCTTTCAGCTACTGGCACCTCACTAATTCAAATTTTCCTAGTCCAGGATGATCTTTTAGGGAAGGGATGTGAGCCTTGTGAGACTGGAGAGGTGAGGTTTTACTGCACATCACTGAGAGGCAGACATGGAGATTTTGTGCTGGACTTGCCCCCCAGGAGTACATGGGGCCCCCGAATCTTCAGGCACCTGAACTGCCTGTAGTGTGAAGTTTTGAGAACATTTTGTGGTCATCTCAGAAAGACCTGCTTGAACTTGGCTTATATTATTTTATGCTGTATTATACTTATGCCCCTACTGAGAAGATCTGGAGGGTTTGTCTGCAGTGTAGTTTTCCCCTGCTCCATGGAAGTCCAGTGTCCATGGTTACTGGGGACAGTAATTGAGAAGAAGGAAGATTCAAAGCTATTTCTTTCTTTCTGTGATCAGACATGCAGCTCCTAACCCAAAGGGAGCTGTGCAGAAAAGGAAAATCTGCTGCAGGAATGACTGTCAGGAGGTGTGTGACAATGTTCACTCCCAGCATTCGTCACTGTACAGTGATTCCGTGACCTTCCCTTGCCTTGGTTGGGGTGTGCTCAGTGCTCATCCAGGCTCAAACAGAAAGCCAGGCTTAGGAGGTGCCACGTGTCTGTCCCCTCCTGGCAGTGTGCTGGAGCTCCTGGGTTTCCAGATCGGATTGGAAAGATGCAGGAATAAGTAGCCTTTGGAGGATGATGCTGCTTTAAACTGCAGGTCTGCTTAGTTGCTTACAGACACCTGGGCTCTGCAGGAAATAGATTCAAACCTGTTCGCTCAGCTCTGTTTTACCTTTCTGCACGAACATTCTTCACGGTTTTAAAAATTCATTAAAACTTTTGCGTGCCAGTTAGTAAGAGGAGCAGATTGCTCTCACAAGTGGGGAAGCAGAAGACATAGAAAGGAGTGTTCCAGGCTGGCTTGGACGGGGCTTTGAGCACCCTGGTCTGGTGGAAGCTGTCTCTGCCCACGGCAGGGGTCGAACAAGATGAGCTGTCTCAAGATGGTCTCCTCTAACCCAAACCAGTCTGGGATTCTCTGATTAGGCTCAACGACTTCAGGTTTTTGGGTACTTCTCCATCATCCTGCCGTGGTACGGAGCGCAGCACAGCTGGAACAGGCTCCGGGAGGTCTTTCCTGCCTGACTTCAATAAAGAGAGCTCCGGGAGCGCCAGCGGGAGGATGCCCGGTTAGCCCAGCCGGGCTCACAGCCCCTGGGCTCAGCCTAATCTGCGCGGCTGTAGGTAACACTAGAGGTCACTCTGTGACCAGGGATGGAGCCTGCAGGCGTTCGGGGGCCTTGGGAAGGTCAGCTGCTGCTAATCCATATAAATTGCTGAACTACAAGCAAAATTTGTAGCTCATTATGAAGCGCTTTGATGCGGCATCGCTTCTATCCTTCAGATGCCAATTTCCGACGTGGAACACCCCCCCCTCCCTTCAGTGCCGTGTTCATGCGAGCACCCAGGGCAGGGCTGGGGTTTTTCTGGGGACATTTCTGCCGAGCTGGGCTGGGCAGGGTCCCCCCGGCACCTTTCCAGGCTGTACCTGCCCTGCTCCTCTCCCGGTTGTCAGCTGTCTGAGCAGCAGCGTCAGGAATTCATTTGGCTGATGCTGCCTGGCAAGCCTGGGAGTAAAGATGGATTTAACACAGTCACTAGACAGCTGTGTGCTAAACTCACTGGCTGGGGAACCTATAACGAAAGGATTTAATTTTATTCCCTAATAATCCCTTTTCTCTCAAACAGGTCAGACTAGAGAGGCTGCTGCTACTGCTGCAGCTTTCAGCCTCCCTGGTGTTGTTATTGCTGGTCAGTCAGGCAAGACATTTCATCTTGGGGAAAAGTTTTCCTTTTAGTATTATTTTATTGAACTTGTTTACTTGGGACACTCATATAAAAATTTCAGTTCCCCTGAAATACCTCTGTAGAAGTTATTCTGAGTGAAAGATTTCAGTGATTTCCTCTCCTACCCCTGAAGAGAACTGATAATTCTGGGTCAGCTGAACCTATTTGGAAGTTGGTTGCATAGTTAGCAATTAATTCTGGTTGAAAAGCAAGGAATTAAAAAAATATTTAAAAAATAATATTAACATTTTCCATTGCAAAATATGCTTCATTTTGACTAACAAATAAAGCAAGTTCTCACCCTTCCCCCAGTCTCCAAAGGGATCAAAGGTGAAACACCTTTGGGTTGGACTTGATGATCTCAAAGGTCTCTTCCAACTCAGTGCTTCTGTGTGTGATATGAGACTCAACAAAATATTTTACTTGACCTAAAGCAGTTTTGGGAAGTTCATTTTTTTTCACTTTGGTCATAAAAGGCAAAGCTGGTTATTTGCAGAGCTTTATTTGTAAGCTTTCTCTTAGCTCCTGCAGAGGCCAGGTGTCTGCTGGCAGGGCAGGGAATATGCCCCACATCTCTTTTTCTCCATGGAACATGCCAATAATGACCCAATTTTGCTGGAGGTTTCTAATGCTCTTACCAAGGTTTCATGGCATGGGGAGGCTTTGCACTTGCCCCATTAGGGCAGGTACTTGGTTGTGGCTGGATTCCATGGTAGTGCAAACATCTCACAAATCTAGTCAGAAATAATTGGGATAACAGGGACTCCTTCGTTCACTTGAGGGTCACAGGACGCCAGATTTGACTTTGCTATTGAAGTCAGCTAATGTACTGGAAATGCCTTCATTTTCCCCCTCTGGAGGCATGGGTTCAAATCTGCCATAAATTACAAGTGACACAGGTTCAGTGGTCTTAATTAAATCCCACGAGGTTATTTTTGTGTGTCAACACTCCCCTTCTCCTCCCTTCTGCAGCGTTTGGAGCAGCTGAAGGGCAGGGAGGAAGAACTTCCAGCACTGCAGGTGGAAGTTCTGGGTGTGGTGCTCAAGTGCTGGAGCTGGCTCTGGGCTGGGGTACAGCCAGACCCTGACTGTGCCTGGTATCAATCTCCATTGAACTTGTGATGTGGTGGATATTCCTCGTAGATTTAAAGGATTCAAGTCTGTGCAGGGTCGTTATTCCTTGTAGGGAGATAACTGCCTATAGAGGATTTCTGTTAGCCACAGCATCTCTCCAGCCTGCAATTCATTGATTTCCAATCTACTTTGTAAAGGTGCAGAATAGGGGTGATCAATGCCACAGTGCTGATGTGAATAAAGTGTGTCCCCTAATCTGCATTGCCAACAGCCCACTTCTGATATCCTGAGCTGACCTGGTCATGACTGTCTCTTACACATATAAATATGCTGGCTGTTGCTAACTTGCCTTGAAAGCCTTTGGAATGGGAAGGAATCAGATCCAGTGCAGCTCTTCCAGGGAGTGTCTAGGCTGATTCAAACCTCTTTTAAGCAAATGCTTTTGTAAAGGCTATATGTTGCTAACATTTCTCTTAGCTTGGATTTAAATTAAAAGCTTTAATTGGCCTCCTGATTCTCCTAGAAGCATGTTTAAAAAACAAAAGAAAAAAAAAAAAGAAAAAGAAAGCTAGGAAAAAAACCCCAAGCCCCAAAACTTGCCATTTAGAGAAGAACTGTTTAGAGAGCAGGTTTTTATTTAATAAACAGTGATCAATTGAATTGATTAACCATGAACACATTACAGCAGAGTTTGTTGTTGCTGCTGCTGGTAATTGCAGCTCACGTGCATGAGAATATTAAATGGCTGTTTCCAGGATCATTTTCATGCTCTTCTCATTTAACAGAATGGAGAAAACAACAACTGTTGACAGTGATTTTGGTTAGGACTGGAGTGCTGCAGACTGTGCCCTCAGGATGCCTGTGCAATAACTCCATCAATTGTGGCCATTTACTCTGCACTTCCAGACATTTCTGCAAACCTTGCAGCTGTTTTTTTACTAATTCGCTTGGTAATTAGATCTTATCATGCTGGCTCCATGGCTTTACATAAACTGTAAGCATTTGGAGCTGCCATCTGAGACATTTTAGAGTTGTCTGTGTTGTTTTGTGCTGCTCTGCAAAGACCAAGGTGCTCTCAAATGCAGTAGAGACAGAGAAGCAGTTTTAACAAATGAGTTCCTGCTGAATTGAGAAGGTTTCCATAGAATATAAGAGTTCCTTCACTCAAATTAACAACTGGAAGCCAAGTGGCAGTGATGGATTCATCCTGCTGGATTCTGAGCACTGGGATCTCTGCTTTCTCCCCTCCAGAACAAATCTTTGATTTTAGGAGGAGTTGGGGGCTTCAGTAAAAGTGTTTTGCATTGATGTTAAGGAGAGGAAAACCACGGTCCTGTGAGCTCAGGGTCAGCAGTTGGTGTCAGCCAGGCCCAAATAATGTGAATGGAAAGCCATGAGCTCTTTTGTGGAAGCAGGCCACCTGGGAATGGCTTCATGCAGTGCTGCAGTTTGGGAACTGTGGATGCAGATTCCACTGCTGGTGGAATGGCCTGACTGACACAGACCCACTGATCTCAGAGGAGAAGGTGCTCTGCCAGTGCTTTGCCAGTGCTCAGCTGGTCAAAGATCAGAGCATCTGATGAGCTTCCCATGCCAAAAGGAGATGAGCCACTCCTGTGAAAACTAATGATTTGCAGTGAAAGTTTTGTTTCATGGCTAAAGAAATTTGGGCCTCTAAGATATTTTCCAGTTTGGTCTCTGCACTGTGGTGAGATTGTAGAACACATTTCTTTATGATCTGTGTACACTGGTGGGTGCAGCCACACCAAATCATGGAGCAATGGAGATGGGGAGGAAATATTTTGGAAAGGAGATGCGAGGGATCTGAGAGCTTGATTCAGAGCTCACTGTGTGAAGAGAGGCTGCTTGCCAGTCCTGGGCTAACATGGCTAAACAGAGGTAAATCTCTGGTGGTGGCTGGGATCCTGTGGGCTCACTGACATGGTCACCCTCTGTCACTGCTGCCACTCTATCCAGCTCCTGGTCCCATGCAGAACAGGTGCAGGTCCAAAGAGTGTCACACATGCCCTCGGTGACAGACTCTGAGCTCAAAAGCTTTCTATTTTCAGACCACATCTTTGTTCTGATGGTTCTGTGCTGTGCCAGTGAGAGGTTTCAGAAGATGGTTTAGGTTCAGGGGTACTGTTTGCTGTCTCTGGGTCACTTCAGTCACAATCTGGTTTTCTGGTTTGCACTCTGTGTGCTTTGCATTTCCTCTGGGAGGACAAGCCAGGCTGGGTGTGCTGCAGAGAACTGTCCTTGCTCTTAGGAGCTGAGAGAGGTGCCTGTAATTTCAGTGCAGGTCCCATAAATGGCAACTTTGCAAGGTTTGCATCCCTAGAATTCCACCTAGTTAGGGATGAAACTTGGTTAACAGGACCCCAAAGAGAGTTTGAATGTAACAGATGTCAGTGTAACATGCAACTCTTCAGCTTTTTTTTTTGTGTTTAAACAAATCATTAAAAAATTTTGCAAGAAAATCTCATGAAGTATGCAAAAATATTATGGGGAGAGGCAGCTTTTCCAGATGGGCTTTGGTGCTCGTGTCTGTCAGGTGATACTGGCAGATGTCATCATAAAGGTACTTTTGGCACTTGTAAAAGTAATGGTAGTAATGCAATAGCTGTGAAGGTCCAAAAAACGATGTGAGACAATGTCTGTAGGGAGAAGGGACACATTTTACTGGGTAACTGATACAGCTGGGGAAAAAAAACACCATGAACTTTTGGGGACAGGATGCCCCCAAACTTTCTGGAAGTGTTCTAGAGTTCTGAAAAGATGAAAAGAGCTCAAGGGCTAGGTTTAGGCTTTTTTTTTTTTTTTTTTTTTTAAGCAGAACTCATGTACCATGGCCTTAAACTGGTGCTTAAAATTTAGTGCTCCAGTGGAGCTGATCTCTTAAGACTGACTAAGATTTCAGCAGCACAGTGAAGAATGCCTTTGGAAGCCCTAGGGTTGGTCCCCTCAGAGGAACTTTTCCCTCATCCCCTTCTTGACATGAAGGATACCAGAAAAAATGGCAGAGGTGTTCCATTAGAACCACTAGAAAAGTCTGCAGAGGTGATCTTTTCTCCTTCAGAACTTCATAAAAGTTGCTGTAAGGTGTTTTATGCTGTATCGTCATCTCTGTGAAATCATGGCTATAACTTAGTTTGTACTTGTGCCAAAAAATGATATTATGGGCCCTTGGGTGAATTCACTGAATTTACACTGTAAAGTGTAATAATTTCAGAAACAGACAAGTTTGGACCAAGTGAATGTGCTCTGCTTACAGCTGTGCTCCAGACCTTGGCATGTGCCAGCAGCCCATGCAGTAATGGGCCGTGCGTGTGCATTTTTATCCCCTTCAGCCCCAGTGCAGGAGAAATCTAAAGTTTAGTTTAAAATCTTTAAGTTAGTACTACATACCTCACAAATAAATCCTCCAAGTCACCAATGGCTGATGTGCCCATAAATTTCAGGGTTGGTAGTGAAGCAGGTACTGCAGGTAGATGGATCTCAGGACACCTGAACAGTGACAGCAGCATATGCCACTGGGATTTTAATAATAGCAGCAATAATAACAACAATAATATCTTTTTAAGCATAGATATATAGTTTAAATAAGTGGATTCAAACATGTGGGGTATATATCTGTTCTGCAGATCACAGAAATAGTTATTGTGGCTCTGGATAAATGATGATCTGATCAGACCTGCATGACAAATTAATTACCCCCAGGAAGTAAATGCTTTAATTTGGAGGTAACTCTGTGCTGTGTAGATATCTTGGGTCGTTTGAAGGGACCTGGGAAGTGAGTCTGTGGCAGGACACGTCCCTGTGGATGTGGTTCTGGGTCCAAGCTTGGCTCTTTAATCAGGCTCACATCTCCCCTTCGCGGCAGTGCTGGCGGCCGTGGGGAGGGTGCTCGTTTCTCCATTATGTGGGAACATGTGGAGAGAGAATTTACTCCTCAGGTTCTGAAAGCTCTGTGTGAACTTCAATATAACAGTGCCAATTTTAATCAAAGAAATGTACTGTGGATGTCACCTGCATTTTTATCCAGTTCTCTTTGACAGAAATAGAATTCCGAGTCCTGCTAGCGATAGAAAGGGCAGAAAAGCCCACTCCTAGGCTCATTTTGCTTGCTGTTATTCTGCTCCCATAATTACCTCTAAACATAATTATGGGCAAGACAAATGATATTTTTAGCTTTGGTCTTTAAAGACAAGAGTTAATTTCAGGCTTTGACCAGAACTATGTTAATTAGCCTCTACTCACTCTCTTTGTATGGAATTACATCACCCAGGACTTAGCATAGGTTGCCTTTCCTGTATCTTTGAGTAATGAAAGGACACGGCATGGCAACCAAATCAAGGGCTGCTGCATTAACAAGGCCACTTTTCTGCCCATTTATCATCTATTAAAGGTGCACTAGTTTGTAAAGTAACACCACCTTCAGCAGGGCCGCCAAGAACAGCTCCTCATTTATTTTCTGCATGGTTTAAGTTGGAGTTAGACCCACCTTGTAGCTCAGAGGTGACAGCCAGTAAGAAAAAGTACACTAATTGAGACATCTCAAGGGAGAAATAGAAGAAAACTGAAAAGGTAATTAGAATGAGAGGGTTTCAAGCTGGGTAAGTAAAATCGAATGGAGGTGCATATTAGGGGCTGTTACAGATGGGAAAGAAAGTACTTGGAGAATAAAAAAAGAAAAATGAATATTAGAGAACAGAGCACCCTTTTCACACATGAAGAATAGAGGATAGAGATAAAAAATAATGTAACAGTGGAGATACAGGCTAGGGGAAAAAACCCTCCAGAAGTATGAAGGACATATTTAAATGTAAGAGAGAAAGAATGGGGAAAAATAATAGAGCAGATCAATTACTAGAGCTGTAAGGAAAGAGAAACTGTCAAATGAATATTTCTGGAGCTGTGGAAAAGTCTCCTTCCTTTGTGGGAGATGTAGCATGTGTTTAGTCTGTGTGGGAGGGGTTTCTTTTGGGGGCCAACTCAGTATTTAAATTTGCTGCAGTGTCAGTAGCTCAGCTGGAGTGTTGGGGTGAATGCCTGCCTGGACAGAACTGGGTTAATAAGATGTTGTTTGGCAGAGTTTGTAGCTTATACTAGACCTTCCTCTAGTGGTTGAAGTTTTTGCCCCTCAGCAATTTTCCCTGAGTGTTTTTCGTGCCCATAGTTAGGGACATGTTGAGGTCCAATCTCAATTTTTCCCATTTTAAGCCTTCCCTTATCTGCCTGAATCACCCAGGTTACCCCAAGGACATTTCCATCCTCACACAGGGAAGCTGAAGTTGTCCTGCATTCCCTCAGGCAGATGCACACCCACACCAAAGCAGTCACATTTTTTGGCTGAGTGGAAGATGACCATTGCTTCCTATTGAGGTCACAGATGGCTAAGCAGGATTTCTCCTTTTGTCTCTGCTGGAGGCAGGAGGCTGGGAGTGGGAATGACGAACTTCTTCACTGGGACATGGAGAAGTATAGAGAAGTTGGAATCACAGAATCACAGAGTGGGTTGAGTTGTAAGAGACCTTAAAGCCCATCCAGTCCCACCACTGCCATGGGAAAATTTTGAAGCTGTTAATAACACTCTGTCTTTTTTTAGTCATTGAAAATTTTGAACACTCAAGCAAAACCTATTTTCATATTTCCATTTTCTTTTCTTTTGTATTTAAGAAAATTAGCCTAGAAACTTAAAAAAATCTAATTACATTTCAGTGCCTGATTCTGTTCCTCATGAGAAATATCTAAGAGCTTTTGAAAAGTTGCTAAACTGAAAGAAGAAAAAACACCCCAAAATTAAAAAAGGTAAAACCTTCAGACATTTCAAAGAACAAAGATATGAGAAATTTAAAACAAACCAGAAAACCAGTTTGAGAAGTTAGACATACCCTGGTTATTTCCCATGATCATAAAAGCCATTTTTGTGACAGAAATGTTCATGCACAGTCAGGATTGCAGTGTTTGGTACTGGTTGCTGCCTGAAGAAAGGAAAAAAGTAGATCTTTGCCCCAGACTGATTACCTGAGTTATGGAAATGCTCTGGCCATGTACTTCCAGGATGATCTTCTTTTCTTTTGCAAGACTTAGCCAACCTTCTGCAGAAGGAAATGGTGGCAAGTTCAGTGGGAAATGACTGAGCTCTCAGTCCCAGAGCTTCAAAGATCACAAACTCCCTCTGAGGACTTGAAAAACAAAGAAAACCCTGTGACAGAGAATATTCTTCCTCATTCATCATTTGAAACCCTGCCTCTAAAAGTGTTAAGAACAAGTTATTTTCAATATGAGTTAGCCCCAGGGGATTTGATAAAAGGCACTTTTCTTTTCCAGCTGGCTAATCAAAAGTGGTCTGCAGAAGACTTTAGTGACTTGGAAGGCAGTTCTGAGACTCCCCCAGACTCAGCAAACTTTCCTGATCCAAGAAACCAAAAAACAAGGATGTGTCACAGGCCTGACTGAATGTGGGAGCTGGAAATACAGAACTCATTCATCAAAAAGCCTGGAAATCTCCGGGGGAAAGGTGGAAAACAAATTAATATCTCATCTGCAAGCTCCTATAAGTTCTCCAGAACTGAACTGTTCCAAGTAAGAAAAACAGGATTCATGTTTGAGAGACATTTGTCTCGCTTCCTCTCCAGATAGTGTTACACAGAGTTTTCTCAAAAAGAGAGCTGGAGGACTCACAGCTTGTCTTTCTTAGGCAGAGCCTGTTCTGCCAGAGCTAAATGAGCATTTACCAGAGCCTTCTTCTGAGGTTGGTGCTGAAGATTTGGGATTTGCAAAGTTAGCTTTCCTTTCTTGGAAGGAAAGGCAGACCTCTTTTGTCACGTCCCTTAAAAACCTCCTGCTCCTTGTGGACATCTCCACTGATACCAGCTGGGGATCCACTCACGAGCAAGAAGATGGATAACTGAGGAAAAGCCAGCAGGCACCAGTGATTGGCTTCCAAATCAAGGAGTCCTAAACGTAGACATTTTTCTCTCATGTCAACAATTTTGTTATTTGCTTCCTCATGCTGTATTAGGGTGGTCCCTCAGGCTTGTGTCCATCAGTGCATGGGATTCATTTGAATATATTTTGATTTCCTGCAGTATTGGTTCATGCAATCAAACCACTAATACCACTGTAGATGGCTGTGGGCATATATATATATATATATATATATATATATATATATATATATATACATTCAAATTAGCTGTTTTATTGATAAAGATCAATTACTGCGATTCCATCTTCAATAATCACTGCTTGGTTACACTCACAAAAAATCTGAATTGGAGCAACACATGTCAGAATAAGCCCAAAGTCTTTCAAGGTTCACTTATGATCTAATTTAGATTTAATAATCAGGGAGTTGCTAAATGAACTTCCCTGTTCTCAGAGCAGACAAGTGCCTGGCAGGGACTGTGACCCTGTCACCAGCCTGTCCCTGGTAACGTTCACTTTGTGTGGAATTTGTGAGCCACGTTCCTCAAAGTACCTCCTTTTTCCATCTGTCTCTTGTTATCCATGTTTCTGCTAGGGAATTTAATCAATTATTTCCTAATGCTTAATGTCTGCTTTTTGTTTGGGTTTTATTTTTTATGCACAATCATGTATGGTATATATATAAAATACGTCTCTATGTTTGTCTATTTATTTTCTCCATGCTCTGATGTTATTCTCTCTGTCCATGTCCAGACCTCGGCAGACAAATGAGATGAACAAATGGAGATCAGTGTCATTAAATGTCTGCAAAAGCTTCACCCAAATGTTGTTAACAGGTGGAGAGAACAGATAACATGTGCCCTCTCTGACTTCATGGCTGGAGGGGGACACACGCAATAGGGTTTGATGCCCTTCAGCAGATAATCTTGTGATTTCTCATCTCATCAAAAAACCTGTCTGGCTTTGAATTTCTGCCTGCCCTTTTGAAAAGTTTAGCTTAAACATCATCATTAATTGGGCTTTACAGTCCAATAATAATTACTAATATTTGGCACCACTGCCTGTCAGCCTGTTTATTCCCAGAAACCTGACTGCCTTAGAGGTTCTGTCTCTCTTTTCTTCTTTTTTCCCTTTTTTCGTTAAACAGTGGGAAAAGCCCCTGAATAATTCATCAAGAACCTTTTACATTATGAAAAATATAATCAGCTGGCAGCACTGAGATATCTTATTTCTACAGGATGCTAACTCAAGTATTACAAGTGACTGCAGGATTGATGCCAGAACGCAGTAGGTGTGGATTCACAGAGCCCTCTTTGTTCCAGGCAGTCTCAGCCCATGTGCAGGGCTCAGAGAAGGCTGGGTATTCCTCACCATGCCTACCTAGTGCCAATTAATAATTTAAATCCATTAATCGGTTAAGATGAACACTTAGTGTTGCTTGACTCACCACCACCAAGTGGAGGGGGTTTTTCCAGGTTAAATAAAAGACCTAAATTTTGTCTTCTTGTGAAGGAGCTGGGAGTCCCACAGCTTCCTTCGTGAGAGGCTTCAGTTTTTATTTGGGAGGTGGGGGTGGGTGTTACTACGCCAAAAGTGCTTAAGTAAACAGTAATATCCGTACATCATAAGTAGATGTCTGAGAATATTAGCTGTTTATTTCCCTGACATACTCTGAGGAGTCTATGGGGGGCTCTTGCAGGAGTCAGGACCTCGATGTAATATACAAGCTTTGATTCTGATATTTCCCTTGATAACTGTGCTCTACCATATTGGGGTCGGAAGTCAGCAAAGGTTCATTGGCTGTTGTAATGCTCACTGTCACCAGTAATAAGTACAAAGGACTTGCTTTAAAAGCTGGCTTATAAAACTTTAAGGAAACTTGGATTGCTTAAGTGAACTTCCAAGGCTCTTCAGGGGCCAAGTGCACTTTGGTTGTCTACTTATATTAATTTCACAGAGTTTAAAGGGTCAAGCAATGCAGTTGGTGATGCTTATTAATTTATGAAACACAGAACCTTGCACTATCTCACTTTGACCACTTTCCCTCTCCTTTTAGAAAATTTCATATACATTAAAGCTTGCTAGACAGGGGCGCCCTAAAGGATTAAGCCCAAAGTTCACAGCTGGACTAAAAGGTTCAAAGACATTGTATCTGCAACACTGATTTGATTCCAAGTGACGTTCAAACAACAGAACCAAATTGGAGATGTTTGAATGTGTAAGGAAACAGCAATTAGAGGAATACCACAGAACAGCAAAGGATTAGGATTTATTTTCCTTAAAATGGTAAAACTGATTACAGCCTTGTTCTTTCTTTCATGGGGGGATGTGTTTGATCGTATCAGCTTTTGGGGTCAGTGGTTGTCAAGAGCATAGT
The DNA here is from genome assembly GCF_015832195.1 of Motacilla alba alba. NCBI lineage: Eukaryota > Metazoa > Chordata > Aves > Passeriformes > Motacillidae > Motacilla > Motacilla alba. The sequence goes on along the minus strand of NC_052025.1, from coordinate 16,789,786 downwards.
TTGGTGTTACAATACAGCTTGCCAAGCTCTGGAGGTTCCTGCAGACTTAGCAACTTTACAGAATATTTTTGATTGCTGTGGCAATGTGGGCTGAGTTCTGGGTAGGAAAATATTAGCCAGAAGGGAAGTAGGAAAGGAAGAAAGGATAACTACTGGAGTACCAGGGTTAGGATTTAGGAACATGGCGTAATCTAATTCAAAGGTATTTTTGCATCCTGTTTACTTGCCTTTGAATTGCTTTGGTGTCTTGTCCAGGGGAGATAATTCCAGAAGCCATTCACACTCAGGCTGCAAATTTGATATACTGCCTTCAGGTGACAAAGGGGACGGAATTGCAAAGCTACTGGGAAAATTGGAAACCAAATTGGCCCTGATGGTTTGTCTTTGTGGTGTCCTTTTGGAATCAACAAGACGGAGGAGAGAATGAAAGACAGGGAAATGAAGAGTGTCCCACTGTAAATAAGATGAGTTTATTTATCCAGTTTGTAAAGGGAGAAGCAAATTTCATGTTATGTCAGGTCTGATTCCTGAGACCTTAAGGAGCCTTAAGGCAGCAGTTGTACTTCATTGGGAATTTGCAGTTGCAAAGAGAGACTCTAAACCCTGTAAGGGAGTCCCAGTGGTGAAGAGTGTTTACATTGCAGCTGGGTCCAAAGAGCCTCAGATAAGATTGTGGGGCCCTGTGGTGCATCACATGCTGGGAAACTCTGTGGCTGGAGATGATTCATAGCTTTTATGGGTAAAAAAAGGACAAAAATGTGGGGGAACAAAACAGCCAGCAAGAATTTTGTGTGATCTGTGGCGCTTCATTTCCAGCCAGAGAACAGAACTCACATGTCCAGGACTTCAGCAGCCTTACCCTTGTATTTTAAACCCTTTAAACTGAGAGAACAATGCAGAAAATCCCAGAGGACACATGAGAAAGGGGGTTGTACCTAATCCCTTTATCATTTCTTTGGATTTACTTGCTAACAAAATATATTTTTCTTTAGAATGGCCTCTGAGATTTTATACTATGGGGTATTTGGTTTAAAATATACTGTAACCTTCCTTTTTTTAAATTGATCAGATCAGCCTTGAACACTCAAAGAAAAATCTGCCTGCTCTGAATATTGCCTGAGGATTTAGAAAGGTCTTTCTTGGAAACAGAAGAACAAGATGAAACAATTATCTGTAAAGCATGGTAAGAGAGAAAAAGAATAAAGGAACGAGTTATGTTTGACTTGTCTTCTTCCAAGAGACAGGGTTTTTTTGGTTTTTTAGAGTAGACTTTAGATGTGGGAGATTTTCAGTGTCTTGCTAGAATGAATTTCAAAACATAAGCAATTTTCCTCCTGCTCTGGTAACTTGTAGACCAAAGAAAGTCTTTGTTTTGGCAACTTGGTTTGCAGTCAGGCTGTATTATTTGCTGCTTCAGTTGTAGGAGAAACTTTCCTAAGGACAGGTGTCAATCAAATAAATGTTCTCTTCCACCCGAGCAGAAGCAACACTAAAATTTCAACAGTGTTATTAATAAACAAGAAGCCAATGGATGTGATCACTTACTCTGAAGGGATGATTGTCAGTCACACCTCGATGGCATCTGCTTGCAGGTATAATGAAGAAAAATTATTATTGCTGTAAGTGACTGCAGTGACTCTGGTCAGCAAATAATAAAGGCATTGTCGCAGTGACCAGCCCTGCCTCCCAGGTGCTGACACTGTTAAGTGATATCTCTGTGGGATTTGGGTCCTCGTTTATGTAACTGCAGTTGAAAACCAGAAAAAAAAGGTGCTTCTTAATAATTAATTTCATGCCATTCTCTGCACTTCTAAGTGGAAAACTCAGTCATGACCAAAGTCAGCTTACTTGTGCACTGATGAGTTAGAGAAGCAGCAGTTAAAGACCTTTAAAGCAATGTCCTTGGTTTAGTATTGACAATGCAAAATGTTGGCAATATATGAGTTTCTCCAGAGCTGATTTTGGATCCTGATGGGGTGAAGGAGGAAAGAGCCATTTCCTGTGTCCTTTGAAAATGTAGAAATAAAATATTCTTTTAGTATTCCAGCTCTTCCTGGGGTGCTAGCTGCTGTTGGGAATTGTACAGAATCCAGAATCCTTCTGTGTCTGTCGTTACCTTAATTTGTAGCTGCAATTAAAAGTGTGGGAAAGGAGCTTGGATGCATGGCCCCATCTGCACAGAAAGGGACAAATGTGAATAATGAAATGGACCAGCCCAGCTCTGATAGAGCTTAGCCAAAATGAGAAGTGAGGAGACTTCAAGATCTGCTTCTCGTTTATAGAGAACCAAGCATCCCAAAGGCTGCCTTGTTTAGCTGGCACTGACCTCTGCTTCTCCTGGGAAGGGCACTTCAGTGTCTGTGTATGTTTCCAAGACTGGAAAATATAAAAGGTGAAAGGGAAGTTTCTGACTTTAAATCCTTTTAGCATCCTCAAATTTCTGTTGTGGTCACGGATGATGGAATACAGAGTTGACAAATGCACCTGCTCCAACATCAGGCAAGTGTAAAAATTCTAGGTTTTGCTTTGGATTTCTTGCCTTCCCATATTCCATCTCAGTCCAGAACAAAGGGCTAAATCCTGCTGAAAAAATTAATCCCCAGGGGCTGGATGCTATTGTCTCTAATGCACAGATAAAAGTCAGTCATATCAGCTGCAGATGAAATCTTACTAATTAATTGCATGAACTTTGTTTCTGCCTGGTTTGAGATTCTCTCAGCCTTGCAGAAAGATCTGGGCACCCATACTGTACACCTCAATGGGGCTGTTGATTTTCCGAGGAAGACTAACAATTTTTTGTGCCTAAAATAACCCTGCAATTACTTCTGCTCACATGGCTTTGCAGTTACAAAATGGTTTCTGAAAACTGGTTTTGTTCACACGTGATTGAAAAGATGCCCTACGTTGTTCTGCCAAGTTAGGCACTGATTCAGGTTTATGACCATATCATTAATATTTTAGTACTGCATCAGTAACTGGTTGCTATTAATATGTAGTGAAACAGTGATATAAAAAGGGAGATGTTCCCAATCATTTGGCAGAATTTGCATTACAGCTGGATGAAATTTATAACACATCTCCTGCAACCTACCAGTCTGAACTCCTGTTATTAATTTCTGCTGTGTTTATTTCTTCTTTATGTTCACTTTGGGCGATATTCTATCAAGTTTCCTGGCAAGCACCACAGTGGATACAGCTAATTTCAGCTGACTGCAGGGGAAGGACTTTGCAGAAAGTGAATTTTGAATTAGCACTAGTATTTGCAGCAAAAATCTCCCCCTGAGAAGCCTATTCCCCTCGGCCTGGCGTCAGCAGCACTTAAGTGCATGTGAATGGCCCTATTGACTTCAGGTAGGCAGCTGTTTAATTACCTTCCTGAATCAAGGCCAGCGCAGGAAACAACTCCCAGCACAGACCTGGGCGCCTCCTCTCCCAGTGCTGGACTTCTGAGAGTGACCCACACACTGTTTGACTTGGTAATTTGGCAAATCCTTTTCAGTCGAGAATAAATTTGAGGAAATCATCATTGGACGCACCGAGAGGCGAAATTTGTGCTGTGTATTTTTCATGACGAGGCAGCTATTGCCCGGATTTATTCAGCCTCCTCGGCTCTTCCTGTTCCAACAGTCCCAGCAATCCCATTTTTTTCCCCCCCCCACGTTTTATTTAGGAGCTGTGAGATGACAGGTCTCTTGCCTCTGTACCAGGAAGGCGGTGTGCTGCACGCAGCGTGCTGCACACAGGAGCAGGAGGATAAAGAATGACATGCTACTCTCTAAGCCACAACTATTTTTTTTTTCCTGGCTCGCATCTGCTCTTGTCCCTCTTCTGTTCTCAGATCAGTCTTCAGCTTCCCTTAGGAATCCAGCTGTGTCATCACATTGTGTGGCATCCTAATATTTCATACTAAGCTGTAAGCCAATTAGGAATGACTACTTACCATGCTGAATCATAGGAAGAGAAAAGGATAATGTGTCCTTCATATAACGAACCTCCTCTTTTTTGGCAAGACAGATCACCTACACCTTATATTTATAAGCCCTGTGGCTTTTCCCTCTACCCAATTAGGGTGCAGCTTCCTTTCACACTGCTGCAATATTTTAAGGGACTTATTTACAGATGGATGCTTATTGAAAGTGCTGACCTGCTACCATTGTACCTCATGGCACCTTTCATCTTCAGAGGCTGAAACACTGGACAGAACTTGATGTTGTAATCACCTTTAACAGGATGAGGACATGAGTGCAGCAAAATATAAATACCTTGTCCTGAGTTCCTAAATGAACTGGTGACCCTGCATGAGGGTATAACATTATCACATGCTGCACAGGGTTCAGGGAGATGTTGATTAAAGCCAAACTGTAAAATAAAGCCTGTTAACATCTAAAAGGCAGAAGAACAAACCATTGGTGTACATTTGGGAGCATGTGAATTGTTTAGCAATGAGCATCAAAGATATTAAAATATATTTCCCATGCTGAAGTAATTAATGGGCTATTATTCCAGGTGTCTAAGCTGCTCAGGGGTCTGGGATAAATTGCATTCCAGCAGAAAATGTGAAGTATGATTTAAATGGAAAGGTGTTAGTTGTAGTGGAGCCTTTAGGATGCCCCTTTTCCTTCAACTGGTGTTTCTTTTTCCCAAGCTGCTTAAGGAGCTATTGGTGGTGTTTATTGTCCAGGAAGAGATGTACTCCTTGAAATTTGTCTTTGGACCATGGCAGTGTTGCAAACTGAAGACTCTGGTGACCTGTGGCTGGTGCCTGCCATCCTTCAAACCTTGTCTAGCTTGTTAGTCCTCACTAAAAAGCCAGCAGGGCCACTCAGAAGCCAGTCAAGCCTCCCTCAGGTGACAGATTCTGGGGGCAGTCATGGCAGGGACTGCGGCCATCTGAGAGCCCTGGCTGTGGATACCTCCAGGGAGAAAGGACGGCCTTGGATTCAGCTCCCCAAAATTTCCTAGACCAAGTCTGGCTATTTTTGTTTTTATTGCTGCTGCTGCTGAGAGGTTGTAGCTGAACAAAATGTGGGAGCCACTGGTTTAGACTTCTTCAGTGACATCCAGCCATACCCTGCTAGGGTTCAATTTCTGCCTTGCTGTTCACATCCCTTGGTTTTACCCCCAGATACCTCTGGGACAAAGAAGTTCTTCCACAACCTGCCAGGACAGAGCAGTGGTGAGTCAAAGCACCATCATGTGGGGCTGAAAGCACAGAGCCAGGCAGCTGTAGGGGATCAGGGAGATCCCTCTGCTTTCCAGGGTAACTAATCCTACCTGTGCTGAGCCCATTAGAGGGTTCAGATCTACGTGGTGGGCTCTGATGGTAAGGTAGAGCTGAGGATGTTGCAGTGCAAGAGCTTTTTTGCAAGTAGAGGATGAAGATTTATGGTACTTTTCTTACTAGGAGAAATCATGAGTAAGTTGAAGTTAGTTCTGCTGTAAAGTTGTGCCTTATCTGGAATAATGTTTGTTTTATAAACATGGGGGTTTAGAAACCTTTTAGCCTTCAAGAGAAAATTGCCTGTTTAGGAGCTGTACCTTTTGTATTGTTATTCAAAAATGTCTCAGTTAATGGCCTTGCCAGCCTGTGTTGCAAATTTATTTTTTTTTTTAATGCAGCATGTATATAATTTATAAGGTTCCTCTCCACATAGATAAAGATTCATCTCAAATGTCAGGGTGGGGGAGGAAAAGATGCATGACCCAGAGGGCAAAAATATTGAGTGCACTGGTGCTGGACTTGACATTCCCCTAGTATTCCCTGTGATAACATCAATCTCAAGGAACCCTCCTGGTATAGATACAGAGCTGCTGTGCTTAATATGTATTTCCAAAGGAATTTCATAGTAATTGAGCATTAAATGATGTCCACTTATTGCAAAGTATTACTGTTTTTATTAAAAATTATAAATGGGCTTTAGCAGAACAAAATATACCAGAGTCACACCACCATCTCTATTAGTCTTTATGTTACAATTGTCATTGACCAGCTTTACTGCATTATTTTCAGACAGTTCATAATTTCCCCAGCTGATCAAATGAAGATTTGTGGGCAAAGAAAGGCACTGGCTGAATTATGTAGTGCCACTGATTTTTATTCTCCTTGTTTCACAGAACACCCTTAAAAAATCTCCTGGTGTCTGTGATGGGCCTCATGAGCGCCTGGAGGAGCTGGTGTGGCTAGAACACATGGGCTGCACTGCAAATCCCAGCTTGTGGAGACAGAGATGCCAGAGCTGGCCTTGGGATGAACCTGCTGGATGTCCAGGTATGAGCTGGGCAGTTGGGATTTGGGGTCTGTGCCCAGTGCAGGGGTTGCAGTGAACCTCTACAAACCTGTTGGCAAAGGAACCACTGACCTGGGGCTGCCTGAAGGGAATGGGGCTCAGTTTTGCAGCCAAAGAAGTGCCTGTGTGGGCAGCTGTGTCTCATTCAACAGCATTGGAACCTGAGAGAAATGGTGGCACATATTCCATCTGTGGAGATGTTCAAGGCCAGGTTGGAGCAGCCTGGTCTGGTTGAAGGTGTCCCTGCCCATGGAAGGGTTGGATCTAGAAGATGAGCTTTAAGGTCCTTTTCCAGCCTAATCAGTCTGTGAAATACTGGCATTTCCCTTCTCTACAGACAATGGCTCTTGCACAGGGTACCAAATCACCCCCTCACACAGCCTCTCCTCACTGAGACTTTCAAACCTTTTCAAGTTTGAAGAACAAAACCAAAGTAAATGTGATGAAGGTTTGGTTCAGTTTGTGGGGAATGTTTGTTATGTCACCTTGCAACTTTGTGCTGTTTGGGGATGCTTGCACATTACAAATTGCTGAAAAATAGGTTATCTGGAAAATGGCTTCTAAGATTGAAGAGAGTTTGGTTTGAAAATTGAAAACTGAAGTTTATTTGCAAAATTTGACCCAAATATGTTAATTATTTTAGCCCTCCCAAGAGGCCATTAGGTGTTCATAGCAGAAATGATCTCACAGAACATTGCTACTCTATTTTATTGTCAATAAACTACAAATAATGAGCCTGCAAGAAATAGAAGGGAAACTGTGAATGGAGGTTATGGCAAGATTCATTGTTTTTGTGTTTGTTCTTGAGGCTTAAAAGAAATTATGTGTGTGGGCTAGAAATACAGGTCCTTCTATCCTTCAGTCAAGTCTGGTGAGGTAGCATTTACCTCTTACATATATGTTTTATTGGATTTTGATGTATTATGTAGTTCAGATCAGTGTTTTGGCTTTTTAATTAGCAGCACTTCACTATGGCCTATTTGCTGCTGGTCTCTGCATGATCTGTAGAACACAGCCCATGGGAAGATGACCAGGGATGCCTAGAACCTTGTACAAAGCATTAAATGTTCTTTCTGTATCATGAAAAAGAGAACAAACACTCTCATACCAATGCATGAGTTTCTGTGAACTTTCTGGAGTTCTCTTACAACTCAAAAGGGGAAATGCCTGTCCAGGCATTGGAAATGAAAGAAGGTATTTTCTGACCATGGAAGAGTTACAAATGCAGCCCTATCTTTGCCCTAATTGCTTATTAATGCAGCCTGTGCTCACACAGCCCCTGCTCCTGCTGAAAGCCACAACTGTCCTGTGTGCTCTGGTTTGTATACAAAGTGACAGCAGTTACACAGTCTCACTCCACAGACCAAACTTTTCACACAGCTTGGATAGAAATGAGCCCCTGGGGACTCGGGATGCTGCCAGAGCTCTGTGAGACTCTGTGATGGCAAAGCCAGCTACCAGTTGTTAATCCCAACACATCATAGGAGACACTTTCTGTCTCCTCCTGTAATGCTAATGCAGCTGGAATTCCATAAATCAAATCTCAGCAGTAAAAAGGTTAATAAGTTTACACTATATAATTGAAAGCCATATTGGTGATTAAAAGGATTTTATATATCAGTTTTCTGGGTCACCAACTAATTATTTTTGGTGGCCTGTAATAAAACATAGCACCATAGGCAGATAGAGGCTGTAATCACATAATATATGAAAAAAAGCATTCACATTTATTTGAGATGAGGTTGTGTACACCAGCTTGTTGAATAGCCTTTGAGGTGTCTCTCTCCTGGTTTGGAGACAATGGGAGAAGTGCACGTTCTGTGTAGTTGGTGAGATTCATCCCAAGTTATTGGGTTGGGTTTTGAGGTCTGGCAGTGTCTCTCCAGAGCTGAGCCCAAGGGAACCAGCTGTCACCTGTGATGGAAAGGTTCTGCAGAGGCACCGAGGATCAGATTGCTATTATAATTCATTTTAATGCATTCTGCACATACTAATCATTTATTGGAACAGGATCTTCTGTAATAGGGACATGACTAGCAAGAGACAGAGACAATTGATCATCCTTGCCCAGAAAGGATAGTTTAAAAAACAAACAAAACGCCCTCCCTTCTGTACAAGGGGCAGGTGTGTGTGCATGTATGAGGGATTGGGTATTCAGTGTGGAGATGGAGAAAAATTGGACCCAAAGCTTACATTGAAATCTCTACAGTAGAAAGGAAACCTTCTGTACAAGGGGCAAGTGTGTGCATGGGCATCGTGCATTCAGTGCTGAGAGGGAGAAATTCTGAACTCAAAACTTGAATTCGAATTTCTACTGTTCTGTCAGGCTGAAATGCCCTTTCTGGAGCCAGAAATTCAGGCACAGACATTTCAAACTCATGCCTCTGTTCTGCAGGTTGTGTGTTTTTTTAGTGCATTTCTCTGATTGCATCAAGAAGCAGCTGAGGGCAGGGGCAGACGTGGGGTGTGCAGGTGGATTTGCAGGGAGGTGCCGTGCAGGGTGGGTGTTTGCATAAATAATTCACAGGTCACTTCTGTAGTCTCTGGGACCTCCTGTGGTCCTGTGTGAGGTGACACAACCACAGCCCTTCTAATGGGTAAACAATCCACTGCTGGTCTCTGTTTTGCTTGGTGAGCAAAGGGCACAATACGATGAGTGTAGGGCACATCGTTCCCATGGTCAGGGCAGGATCTGAGATGTGACCAAAAACAAATGACCTGATGTTCAAATCCCTCCTGGACAAGGCTTGCAGAACTTTAGGGAGCAGGACCTTCTGTGACAACTGCTTCTGTAATATTTGTTAGATCTTTTGGCTACAGCTGCTTAATTGACAAATCATTAACTCTTGAATACCCATTGCATAAAATCAGTGCCATGACATATTATACTGTAATGAGTAAAGGTTCAAGTCCTCTGCCACTAAAATAATTTGCTTGTCATCTCCTATATCTAAATAGGAACTTTTTCTGCACTGAAAAGAACATATTTTTATTCAAATGAAGCTCTTAATGTGTTTCCTAGCAGCATAGCTACAGGGTGTGATACTCAGTTTTAAACACAGGCTGGGGAGGTTAAAAGTGGAATGGCAGTTGGGTGAGTAATGGCCTGTGAGTCAGCTGCTAAACTTGACTTGACAACCTCCATGTCACCACCAAGTCAGAAGTCATTCGTGTGACATTTTTGAGGGTAAAGAAGTAAGAAATAAGCTGGTAGTTTCCACTGGTAGGAGGCCATATCCTGGCCCTCTGAACAAAGACTGAGAAGGGGGAAAGGTAAGCAGCAGCAATAGTGCAAATGAGGAAAGTGAGAATGTAAATTGCACCCACAATTGTAGGTGGATATCTACACAACTGTAGATAATTCAAATACATCAGGTGTGCCCCTCTGAAGTTCAGAGGAAAAGCAATGTGGTTAAAGCGTCTGAGTGCTGGGGGAGCTGTCCTGTCTGATGCTGAGCAGGCTTCCTCCCATGGCTCTTTGCAGCTAGAACTTGGTTAGGTTTGATTTGACCAATCTGGGGCTAAGAAAGCCAAATAACACTTCTGCAATCTACTGCTGTTCTGGGCTGGAACAGCAGAACTGCTTGCCTTGCTGTCACTGTTCAGCCTTTCTCTTTGGAGAGATTTTTGTCACTGGATTGGTAATATCAGGAAGTTGTTATTTTTTCACACATAATCAGCAGCAGAAAGTGCATGGTCCTGTTTCAGCCTCCAGGTGCTTACAGACATCTTTGTTAAAATTGACAAAGAGAGTGAGAACGGAATGGAAAGAGATGACGAGGTGACCTTGACAAAGCCTAGTGCTAAGGGAGTGCATGGGAAAAGAGAGATCTCACAGCTATCCTGGGAAAGAGCTTCTGCCTCTGACACACACAGTCCAGTTCTTCTGAAGAATAAAATCACAACAGTATCTAGAAGGAAATAACATATCCTGTTTGATAGCACTGATAGAGATAACAAAAAGGAATTTGAGCATCCGCTGTGTTTAGTCCACTCCTTGTGACATGCATGGAATGGTGTCCTCTGTATGGAGCTTCTGGGTGTTATATTTTAGGTAAAATAGGCAAGGAAGGGAGGATCCCAGCAACTATTCTGTATCTGACCTAGAACAAGAGGTCAGGACCATAATATGGCCTCTAGTACTCCTTGTCACTGAAATCCTTTCACTTCACGCCTTATTGCGTAAGTTCAATATACTTTTGGGCTAAAGCTCTCCCCAGCACTTAGCTCTCTAAACTCCCTACTCAGCAGGTGGCTTATTTAAATGTGGCTGTCAGCTTGGCCAGTGGCCAAAAGCAAATGGCTCGATGCGTGAACCGCAGTGTTTGGGTTTAATCCTGCTCTGCTCCTGCCAGCACAATCCTCCTGGCTCCGGTGGGGTTGTGTGGGGTACAAGTGAGTGCAATATAGGGCTGTCTGCTCAACTGTTTGTCAAATAAATCTATGGCCAGTCGCTTGCATTATGTCAGCTAAACATTTGCCTGGCACTTTCGCGTCTGCGAGCCAAGGAGGAATTCTGGGTTGTTTGAAATGAAAACCATCATTGTCAAGTCTCACTTAACCAACAAGCGTTTCTTCCGTCATGTGTAAGTAACTTATTTTGCAGCCCACAGCCTCGAAGAGGAAATGTAAAGTTTTTCTAAACATCCAGTACAAATGGGGATATTAGCTGCTTAATTGATTTTTCGAAATTTGGGTCTTATGACTGAGCAGGTGAGATGGAGGGAGAGGGGAAGCACATGGTTTAAATTAAATATATGGAAAAAAACTGCCAAATGATAAAAATATATTTTAAAAGTAAGCAAACCTGTTTTCTCTCTGCCTCTCCATTAAATGTGTCAGGAAAGGGCCTTTACAACTAGGTGGTAATTAGAGAGGAAAAAGCAGTGCTGTCAGAGCAGTCAATCTATCACATCCTCTACTGGCTAAATGTTACCAGCAATTAAACAAGTTAGTAGGGGAAAAACTTGACAAGCAAGTTTTATCACTGAATCATCTTGGTGGCAAAGTATGTGGGTGCTCTTATTAGATTCCCCTGTGTAACCCCAAAGATTTAAAATCCAGCCCCAGGAATGCACGTTCAGACCAAAGAGACTGTTTTCTTTCCCAGACTACCCAGGCGCAGGGAAGATTAGAATGCTAAAAATAAAACAACCTTTCCCACCTCCCCCTTCCTCTCCCCTCCAAAGTCAAATCTGTCCAGGTTGACTGCTCCATTAAATTCAAGAACAAAAAGTTATAAATTGAACATAGGGAGAGCAGTGCCTTTTCTTAAAGTGATGTTTCCTCGCCTTAATGGATTTAGCTATGGCAGGGAGTCAGAGAGAAGCTGTCTTAACTAAATCTTTGACTGATTATGCATTTTTTTTTCTATTCATACAAGATAGATTCATCATTCCAATTTGTCAAGCTGGCGAAGTTCCAATTAATTACACCAGGAAAAGCTCAAGCTGCATTAGGCCTCTGTCAGGCCTAATCTAGTGCTTCATTTACTGGAGCCCCAAATGAAGAGATATCAGAGGTGTTGTTCCTCTTGGTACTTAATTTGATGAATGCCCTAGCAGCACGATCGGTGGCAGAGGTGTGTATGTGTGTGTCTCTTCATCAGCCACCACTGCTGAAGTCGTCATGCTTTCTCTACTAATTTGAGGGCTCATCTGTATACTGGATGTTTTTTTGGAAGGTCTATTCTTCATCGATGTGCCAAAAGGTTTTTTCTGTGTGTCTGGGTGCCTTTCCAGATCTGCTGGACCCGATTCTGAGCTCGGTGTGATGAGCTGGGATTCAAAGCCTTGTGTGTGAATGTGGAGCAATATCAGTTGGACTGGATGCTGCAAAGGGCTGTAAATTTTGACATCCCTGTTGCATGCTTGCAGGGGAAGGGCAGCTTTGCACATTTCTCATAAGGAAGTCAGGGTTATCATCCATGTCCACTGTAAAGAAGTGTTCAAAGTGCTTGAGTAGCCTGAACCATTTGTTTGCTAAATGGATTTGAATCTTTGATATAAATATATTATGTGCTGTATCAACACAGTGAAGGAGTATATAAAGGTACAGAGAGACTCTGACACCACACTGGTGGGCTGCTATTGACTATATACATCCTATGCTAATTCTTAAATATTTTACAGTAAAGACACTATGGACCAAGAACATATGTTTCTTTTCTGCAGCACTTTACGTATGAATTATTCAGCATAAGGTGCCAGAATGCCAATATGTTTAGCTTACTTTTGGCTTTTAACCACTGCTGTGATTAAAGATGTAACTGCAGCAGTGCTGTCACTTTGCACGTAGGTTTAGGTGTCTCAGAAAGGAGGAGGCATTAGCCAAGAGTAAAGTAGCTGTGTACTTTGGCTGAGTAAAATGCTAAAAGTCCTCATTTGCCAGCAGTTCCCATGCTGGGTTCCTGAGTTTATTTTCCACTGCCTGTGTTTGAGGGACTGGTGTGTGCAATGATGATTTTTAATGGCAGCTATCAGACATGCATATGGTGCTCAGCAGGAGCCTGTATTCAGAGCAAGCAAGGAGAGAATTGATGCACTGATGGCTGCACTAAGACAACTCTGGAGACAGTTTGGACCTCAACTGATGCTCATTTTTGGAAGGAAGGTCTTTGTATCTGTAAATACATCAAATTTGCATCTGCTATTAGTGTGTCTAAGTGAGATAAGCTGAGTTGTAGGGCAACAGGGTTAACACCCTAAATCTTGTCTAAGGTGAGATTTTTGTAAGCCTTTCTCTTTTGCTTCGGGACAAAATCAAATAAAGACGTTTAAATCTCTGTGGGAAATGTTGAGAGAAGAGACAGACTGGTTGTAATGATGTCTTTTCATTCTGCACAAGAAGTCTTTTGCTGGACTTATACATTTGAGATTGGTTCTTAAGTGTTCTGCTTAAAAAGTCACTGAGGACCAAAACCATATGTTTCTTTTCTGCAGTACCTTATGTATGAATTATTCAGCATAAGGTGCCAGAATGCCAATATGTTTAGCTTACTTCTGGTTTTTAGCCTTATGTTTTGTGTTAAGCAGGTTGTTTAAACTCACCTGTTGAACTTGAAATAACTAAAAGCCTTTGTGTAGTCTGGGCCAGACAACAGTGAGCTCTTGTAGTTTCCAAGGCTCTGGGCTGGGCCCTTGGTTTTTGTATCTGTACCCATATGCCATAGGCTGCCTTGGCTTTGCACCTGGCAGCTCCTTTACATTTGCTGGTATTGGTCTCTGGTTACAAGGCTGCTGAGGTATTTTGTGAGTGGTTTCAATGTACATTAATGCCAGTAGGTACCTGAGGCTGTCCAGAGCTGTCAAGAGCAATGTACCCATTCTAGGCAGAGATTGTCTTGACTGGTTCTTTTTCACATGCACCACTAAGGCGGAGTGGAAGAGAGATGGTGTTGTTCTCTCTGTCCCTTAGAGAAATGGGAAATGCTTGTTTGTCCTTCTGCTGGGGAGGCACAAGGTTGGAGGCTCAGTGGATGTGGCCATGGGCTGCCTTTTCCTATTGTTGTGTGTTGATTTACCTCAAGGCTAAGCAGAAATGTGTCCCTGGAGCTGTATTGGACTTGGGCTGTTACAAATTAAAAGTAACAAAAGGGATTGTGCATGACATACTACCAAAGATCATATTCACCCATGCTCTCCTTGCTCTGGCACCTAAATGAGGTTCATTCACTGCTAAAATCCCTCTTAACCTTTGGAAATGTAGCCTACACAGTGCAATCATCTCACTCAGTGGCTTAAAGACTCTGAAGACTCCTGTGTTATTTAGACAAGACAGAAGTGATCTCTTATGGACACAAGAAGTCCTGAAAGGGCCATAATCCAACAGAAATTTCGCTCTGCAAGGACATGACCCAGAAAGCTAAAACTGTTCTTCCTTGGGTTCTCAGTGCATGTTCATCTGCATCCAACACTGAATGCAAACTCTGCAGTAGTTTGGGTCATCATATGAGCATCTGTCTCTGAGGAATGATTACAGATGATGAGTTATTACCTTTAAATAAGGGGTAATTAATGCTTTCCACTCTGACTTTAATGAAAGGATTTCCTGATGGAGGCAAGGGGGAAACACAAGGAATATATTGTATCAGTAATGCCCCTTTGGGAGTTGTTGGCACAGTCTATGGTTAACAATTTGGAGCAACAAATAAATGTGGGCAACTTGTGATATATGTATGGAAGAATAAGTGTCAAATTATTCATTATGAATTATTCTGCCAGTTCTAATAATAACCCAGCTGTTGAAGAGGAAACGAAAGCTAGATCTGTCAGTGCAGACAGACCCTTTTGCAGTAATTCTATCTCTTTCAAATGGAAAAATATAAACTTCCTCTGAGAACAGAAAATTAGATAAGAAAAAAAGAATGGGATCCCTGCTCCAAATTAATTTTTTTTTTCGCTTAATGCACACTAATGGATAATAAAAATGGTTGATTAATGAACAACCGGCACACCAACCAGCTGAAAAAACACATTTTGGCAGTCAGCACTTGCAAAATCCATAGGTTAAAGGCAAATTCAACCTCTGTCACTGCTCTCACTATGGTCAGGTGCCCTTACCAAGGAGGAGTGTTTTCATGAAGAAAGGCAGAGTCTGTGTGGGTCTAGGGTACCTGTGTGTAGATGCACACACATCGCCAGCTATACATTTGGGCAGGTTTTAGGGCACTGTGTTTACGTGTAATACCTGAAAAAACTTGATTGAGTAGCAAGCCAGTGTCTGGCAACAAGGGAACAAATCTGGGACCTGAGAGAGATCAGTCCCAGGGCACATCCACAGGTTGCCATATGACTTCAGTTGGGATCTTGCTCCCTTCTGGAGCTTCTTCTCTTCCCCTTCTCAAAGAAGGGGCTGAAACATCTCCCATTAGTAGTTACAAGCTGCTTTCCTCCATTCAGATAACAACAGATATAGATTGTACTTTTTTTGAGAGGATGGTGCAATTAATTCCTTTTGTATCCAACTCGATGCCACTCGTGAGGAATGTTATGTGGAGCCACCAAAGGCAAAAGTGAGCAGAGTCCCTGGATTTGATGAGTGAGTCTTTCTCTGGATTTGGTAATTTGGTCCCAGTCTCAAGGCACCAAAGGAGATTTTGCTCAGCTTTTCTAACTCTGAAGACAGTTAGCACAGCCTGAGCCAAAGCCATCAATCTGAAACCATGTGAGTCAAAAGAAAATAAGTAGAAGATTTTTTTTTGTGGGGCTTTGTCATTTTTGAATATATATGTGGGGGAAAAAATATCTGTGCTATGTGATGCTAGCTGAGGTTTAATACTCTCATGCCAAAGGGTCAGAAAACATTAATACTCCTTTACTGATGAACCCTTTTCTGAAATATTAATAAACTCACCTGGCAGCCTGTATGTCATCCCTGCTTTGCCTCTTGCACACTGTGCTCAGGTCTGATTAAAACGTGAGCTGTCCAGGGCAGGACCTGTATGTTCAGTGCTGGCTTGCTTACCGGTGCTATTATAAATAATTAAGATAATTATCCAATGTGTTTATGGCAACTGACTGCTTTGGGTCAGCTTCTCTGAGGACTCCTGTCATCAATGAAAATTTTGCAAATGGAAGGGTTTGCAGTCTCCGGTGCCAAAGATGGATTACCTGGAAGCTTTCAGAGCAATAAACAATGCACTTTCCATTTGCCTCTCCAACCTGAATGGAAATGATCAGAAACTAATTTTATAGTGCGAGTAAATGCGAGGCATCAACAGCGTGAGTGAGACAGAGGCATTGTCTTTCCTGATGCCAAATCCCAGAATATTAAGAGTTTGCCAAAGGCGTTTCAGAGATAGGTTTCCTATCCTCATCAATAATTTAAAACATTCCCAAGTCTCCTCTGCGTAGCTCGGAATAAGAGCTGAAGGCACGGATGTCAGAAGGCAGAGTGACTCCCAATTAGTCAGGTAGAGTGCTTTCTTGTTGACTCAGCCAGGGCAAGGGTAGCTATAAAACCCAGCCTTACGTCCTTATAGATTCCTTAATAGTTTTTCTCCTTTAAATCTGTGGTAATTTGCAGGAGATGAGTGGGCAGTGCAGTCCCTAATCCACCGGGGTGCTCATTAGTGCCACGGAAAAACACTGGGGCAGGCAGGGAAGTTGGGGGATGAAGCTGCTGACAGAAGATGGGCTGGGGAATCAGCACCATATTGTACATGAGCCAGACCCAGAAAGAGGGGGCAGCTTTTAAAACCTGCTGGGGCCCGTGGCCTGGCTGGTGGGCATTGCCAGCCAAGGAGAGTCTGCAGTGATGCCTTCTAAACTTGTAAGGACTGTTCTATCTCTGTGGAGTTTTGAGGGAGCGATGGGGTTTTGTCCTTGCACACGAGGGTGGGTCCGATTAGAACTTTTTGGTGTCACGCAGAAAATTACTTGTGGAGCCCTAAAACTGGGCCACGTGAAGGACTTGCCCTGAATCAGCCAATTTGCAGCAGCTCTGTGGCTGTGTCTATCTGGATGTGTCATAAAACTCTTGAATGTCCTATCTGACCAGGCTAAACGTGTTTATTTACCACACAGCTTATTGTGCACTAAACTCATCCACATGGCAGGCAATTTTCTAGTGCTTAGGCCACGATTTGACCCAGCTGCCATGGAGAAGGCTATATTAAGTCCAGCTGATCAGGGCTGTCTCCACAGTGGAACAGGAAATTAGCCTCTATAGCTATGTGACTCTGTCAGCTTTTTTACGCATTTCACACAACTCATTTCCTATAATGTGCAGCTTTTTCCTACCGGTTTTTTCCCTGCTGTGAGTAATATTATTTTGATATTGCATTCCCCAATGTGGTATTCAAGTCTTGAGCTGACACTAATTATGTGTTATTGTTTTTTATTCTTTAAAATTTTCTCCTGGCATTGCTGACTGCACCTGTTTATGCCTTAGTGTCTCTAACTGCATGTGATTCCATTCAAAGCATGCTGGTTCCTTGCACTTGGTTTGGAATTGTGGTTTGCACCACACTTCTATATTTAATTGCAACTTTGCAGTGCTTGTCTGGCCCAGTGGCAGTGCTTGAATGAATCTTTCCTCCTTTGAAGAAAAAGTAGGTTTCTCAAAGCTGTACCTTTTACTGTTGAGATAATATTTTTAAAGAGCTGGCTACTAAGAAAAAAGTTACAAGTGCCTTGAAAATAGACATTTTAGAGATTAGAGGAGCTCTGGAAAATTGCAGGTGAAGAGAGAATGAAGAAGAGGGGGTTGCAGGGAAGTGGGGATTTGTTTCCCCCTGTAGGCTCCTGTTCCAGCACTGCCTTCAGCCATCATGCAGATATTATTGCACAGGCCTTGAGTTCTTATTGTATCTTTATTATATCTGGATAAAATTGGGGATCTCCTTCCAAGAGGAACAGATCTTCAGCTCCATAACTTGGGTTTTCAAGGAGAGGGGTGTTCTCAGTGGTGCAAGGCAGTGTCCAACATGTGGATTGAGCTGTGTAGGCAAAACCACTCAGTGGTTCTCATCAGCTTCTGGCTGATGGCAAAGGCAAGGTAATTCACTCATCTAAGATTAAAACTCCAGATATTTGATGCTCCAGGTCTTGTTCACTGTTTCTGTTAAGATGACAGAATTTAGCCAGCTACAAAATATGGTTTGATGTTCAGTCCCTTTGTCCTGCATCCTTAAACACCTGTGAAGCTGTGTGATCCTTGGCAGGGCCAAATTCTCACCTAAATTGCACTGCTTTGGGTCTAAGACAACTCTTCTACACTGCAAGGATTTTATCCCTGCTGTAGAATGCCAATGTGCCTGTGCTTTATGCCTTGGATTTTACTGATCAGGTGGCTGGAGAGCTGGTAATATGCCACTGGGCCAGTGGCTTAATGCAGGAATTACTGGAAGCAGCAATCTTGGAGTGCTTTTTATGAGGATAACAAGGCTTTTGCAGACATAAAAAGCAGGAGAAATGCTTATTAGTTATGGGGAAGGTGAAAGGCTTAGAAAACTGATTAGTGTAGCAGTGTGGTCAGATTGAAATGAAAGCTCAGTGGCATAATCGTTAATTGGGTGCTTACTTACCTACTAATTTGAGCTTGGATGTCAGCAGTACTGCACTTCATCTCAAACCAGAGGTCAGGCTTTAATGCTACATCATAAATTACGTAAAGGCACAACACTAACAATTAGATAATTATGGAGACCCATGCTGTTGCAATTTAACTGGGCAAGTTCAGGGCAATCATGACAGGAGTAGTGCTTAACCCTGAATCTGCTGCCTTTCTTTCAACCTGACAGCCAAATATATGTGGCTGAGGAGGTACCCAGCTGCCCAGCTGTCTGGCAGCCCACAGGTTAAAAGCATCTTCCCCTATTAGTCAGATTCATCAGATGGCCCGGGCGAACTCTGAGGCAATATTGCAAAAACATTAATTATGGTTCAGAAAGAAAAGCCTGCGTTTCAGTCTGCAGGAGCTTCTGGGCAGGGCGCAGCAGTCAGAACAGTTTTTGTGTTCAAGGCACTGTTGTGGTTTTTCATTTGTTTCTAAGCCAAGCCTATATATATATCTTTGGTTTGTTTACTTAGCCTAAATAAACCACCAAGCCAAAAATAAGTTTATCTGCAGGGATCTCTTTCCGTGCTGCACAGGACAGACCCAGCAGATCTCCCATTTGCAACTCTGGAGCCATTCCACTGCCCACAGCTTGTGTATCTGCCCAGCTGCAGTGCTGCTTTCTGGGTCACTGCAGAGCAGAGACAAGGCCACTGCAGAAAGTGGCTTTTTCCCAGCTGCTTTCCTGCTCCAGCCATGCTGGAAGGCACTTTACCCACCTGCAGCCTCTGGTGGCCCCTGCCTGCCATTCCCCAGAGCATTCAGCATGGATCCTCTTGCTGCCCACGAGGGCTTTAACGGGGAAAGAGTTTGATCAATGCTGGATGTTTGAACATTCACTCCACAGGAAAGACATGGGAGATGAGGGTGGAAAACCCCAGTCAGGTGATTGGAAAGCGATTGGCAGTGGGATGAAATTAATAACATAGAAATCCTGAGTTGTTTGGCCATTTGGCCACATGGTTTTAGACGTAAGCAATGTACCCTCATTGAGAAATATGTAATGAACAATGGTTTTTGTGGGGTCTTAGAAGCCTACAGGCTTTATTGGATTTAGGCCTGGGACTTCTTCTAGTGCCGTACTTTTACTTTTGTTCTCGATCCTTTTGGTAATCAGGTAAATTGCTCACACTGAGATATTTATTACCTCTGTAAACATTGGGGTTTTTTTCTGTGCTTGGCCAGGGCTGGATAAACTCTGTGCATAAAAAAGAACCAAAACAAACTGCCCACTGCTGTCACTTTGGCACCATTTTCCTTATTCAGGACATTTTTCATAATCAACAGAAAACATGTCCTTGAGGAAATATCTCCTGTTAATAGGAATGGTGTCTTATGGTGTACTGTGCAGTGTTGTGTGCTGACATTTTCATTTTTGGATTGAGGGACTGTGTGCTTTAGATTTAACCATGTTTTGCTTCAGCCTTGGTAGGTAAAATTCCTTCAGGTGCTAAGTGGGTTATAAAAGTGCTAGGAAACCCTTAGCAGTGGCACATTCCTTTGAAAAATAATCTTATAACCTTTATATATGTGCTGCAATATAGCATGGTCAAGTAATGACACATCTGGTTACCTATTATTAAGGGCTGAGTTATGGTATGCTTTTTGTTTTAATTAGTTTGTGATAAACAAAAACTCAGGGGCTGTTCTGCTCTGGTAGTTCTCATTTTTCCTGCAGCCTTCCCTGCCCTTATGGGTTTATTAGTGTAGAAAAAGTGCCATGTTGTACTTGCAATGTCTAGACTGCTGTGGTAGACCAAGCAGGAGGCTTGGTCTGAGCCAATTGTCCATCATGTGCTGCTGGGGAGCTCTGGGTAGGTCAATGTTACATTTAATCTGGTAGCTAGAGGCTGTGTCCATGCCCAAATTCCTCACCAGCCCTCCAGGAGGGGGTGGGGTCAGGTTATCCCATTTTGGGGTGCTTTAGAAGCATGGGTAGAGGAGGTGGATTAATTTGCTCTTGCTGCCTGATAAATAGATTTTTAATTTTTTTTTCCCTCTTGATACCTTTAAAAGGGGAAGACAAAGCTAAATTCTACAATGGCTGGGCTACACCTGGCTGTGTGAATCTGAGAGCTGTGAGTTAGTATTACTGGGCTCAGTCCTGCAGTGACCAGGAGGGATTTTCTGACCTTTGGAAAGAGAAGTCTCAGTGTAGAGGCATCAGCCCTCCCTCCAAGCAGTAAAATCAAGCCCAGTTTTGGCTGTCAGCCTCCCAGCTCTGCCCAGGGCAGAGCCAGGCCAATGGGTGTTGGGAATGGCCACGTTACACAGGGTCATGCTGGGTCTGAATGCAGGCCTTAAAAAGCCTTTAATGGATTGGAAATGATCTTCAGTGCAGGGGACATGCAGGAGCAGCCTGGCAGGCATGTTGATGGTTTTTGCCTCCTAACAAACGTGACACTGCTCTCCTGCAGCATCGGAGGGTTTTTATTGCTGTACATCGTGGCATGAATCCTTTTCCAAAGGGGCTGATGCCTTGGGTCTGTGACAATCTGATCAGCCCTTTGGACCATGACATAAAAAGACCAGCAGTTCCTCCTGGCAGGCTTTACTAGCAAAAATCCATTTTATAAATAGACCCTCTAATGGGAGTTGCAAAAGAAAACTCCATCCTTGAGGCAGTGCCGACCCAGAGGAGCTGCTGTGTCTGCACGTGTGGCTCCTGGGGGCAGCTGCTCACAGCTGGCTCCAGGACACAGCCTCCAGGTCACAGCTTGCCCAGGCTGCCAGGGACAAACCTCTGCCAACCTTGGAAACTTTGCTGCAGGATTTGGTCTTTCTCTGGAAGCTGCAGCTGCTGGCTGGAAGAGAAGGAACTGGAGTTGCAGCTCTCGTTTCAAAAGGCACAAGTTTCTGGAGCAGAGAAGGAAAGCTGAGCAGCATAAAGCAAGTGTGCCCTCAGGGTTCAGGAAGCTGAAGGTGAATGAAAGGCACCTGCAGTGATTTCTTTTAGAAGGATCACTTGATGTTTCACCTTTTCGTGTGGCTTCCTGACACTGGTGTCAGGACTTTTGCATCCTTGGAACTGGTGCCAGTGTTCACAGAGCAAAGAGCAGAGGCTGGTGCTGTGGTTCACTTATCTGGGCAAGATCCCAGGCAAATGTGACAGTGAAGTGCTGTGCCTGAAGCAAATCAAATGTTTGCACTGTGGCTTAAAGGCACAGTGTTGATGAAGCACTTAATTCTCACATAGCTTGGTGCACCACAGCCCTGGTGCCCAATCATGGCTTGATTCTTTACCAGCCAATAAAAATCCTGGCCATGCTGTAGTTATAGCCCTTCCCTCTCACACAAAACATCCATAAAGTTAACTTTACCACTGTCTTCAGAACCAGGGATCACTCCCACTGTAGTGTCTTGGTGCTGATTGCCATGGGATTTCTTGCTGGGAATTGGGAATGGGATTGAACTGAAGAACACCTCAACTGTACAGCTGGCCAGGCACATTGTGTAATCTCTGCACACTGGGAATAAAACGACAGGTCCGGTTTGCTCAATATCTGCACAGACCTGAAAGCTGTGGCTTGTTCCTTGCTCATCCCCAATCCCTTTGGGCTACACATCAGCACTGATAGTGCAGGAGCTCACCAGCTCTCTGGGATTTCAGCAGCCCCAGCACACCAAGCAAGGAGAGGAATATTGGCAATTTTACTGGGAACTTTTTTGCTTTAATCTGTGTTTTGCTATTCCTGTGTACAGCAAGGCTCTCACATAAAGTAAAGACCATTTGGGATCCTCTCTCTGGAGAGAAGTTATATCTCCACAGGCCTCTGGAGTTTGATGTTTCAAGGTAAAGTCACCTGGGTGAACAGTGGCATTGCCAGATGGTTGGACTCTGTCATTGAGGAGGATTTAGGAGAGGGGAGTATCCTGGTGAGACCTGCAGATGGTCTTGGCAGAGCCAGGGGCATGAGATCAATGTCTCATCTCCTCTTGCACAGACAAGGTGATTCCAGCCAGCCAGTGTAAGATTTATCACTCGCCTCCTAAGCCAGGGAGCCATGCCCTTCCCTGAATCTTGGAGGGACATGCAGGCCAAAACCTAAATCTTGTCCTCTGCTGCTTGGAAGGGCAAAGGTCTGATTTCCACCCAGCCTGGCTGTGCCCCACAGGGCTCACCTGACAGGTTATGCCAAGACCTGCTTTGTGCTCCCAGGGGCAGTGCAGCATTTCATGCCCTGTGCTGTGACCCCTCCATCCAGTCCAGGTTCCACCTCTGCACCCTGCTGGAGCTGGGGACTCCAGGGGGCTCCTAAGTACAAAGGAGCCTCAATAAGAGTGCAGCAACCCTGGCTAAACCCCTCCTGTGGTACAGGCTGTTCCTGTGACTCTGCAAAGCCTCAGCCAGTGTCTCAGAAGAAAGTTCAAGGTCAGTGGACTGGTTTAACTTACACAAAACCCTGGTACTTTAGAACAATTGCTTGCTTGGTGTAAAGCTCTGTTTTATGTGGACATTCTCTCTCGTCACTGGATATTTGCTTACAATCAAATCTGAAACTTGAACCAGTTGGCCCTTCAAAAAGCTGAAAATAATGTTTTCTTGCAGAACCAAATTCTGTATCATGCAGAAAGCAGAGATGTACCACTGCATACCAGTGTGTGACTTAAATGTGCATTGATTTTCCAAGTGAGCTTCCAGTAAGGGATCCCATCACATTGTCACTTACTTACAGGTGCAATGCTGCATGCATTGAAATTGAAGTTGCCTTTAAGAAACTTGGCTCTACGAAGCTTTTCCATGGTTGCAATCAGTAACAGCAGTGTTGTTTCTAGCAGTGCTACTGCTCCATCTGTGACAGAGGGAGTGGGGAATTTAAACTGGACTTTGGTGCCCAAATGCAGTAACTGCATGGCCTGAGAGAACAAATTCTGTGTTTTGGTGGTACAGCTGCCTCTGAATCAAAAATCTCCTGACTGGTCTGGCCAGGCTGGGACTGGAGGTCAGGCAACATCATTATCTGGGGCTTGATTACACTTCTTGGTGATAAAAAATTATGAATTCCTATTGCATTAACATTTATTTTTGCTACAAATGGAAAAACAGTCCAGCAAAACAGAATCTTTACAGCTGAGAGATTGAGTAACAAGGGGAAGAAAATGTCAATGCAAGTTAAAGCAAATTTAATAAAGCAAATAAAAACAACATACTGACACTGAAATATAATCTTAACTCTCTGACTGCATCTAACTGAAGGCAGGAAATTCTCAGCTAAGTGTTCCCTGAGCCCTCTTAAATCAGCCCAGTTTGCTTAGGCATTGTTGCACATAAGCGCCTTTATGAGCCGGCCCCAAAACACTGGATGATAATAGGAGCACTAAGAAGATATTTATTTTGTCAGCTGTGTGTTTGGATGTATCTCTGATGGATGTACCAGCCCTGATTCTGAAAACCATGGAAAAACCAGCCCCACTGTCAGTTTGTGCTCACACACTTTGCAGAATCGAGGCTGCAAGGAAAAGCGTGATCGGTGAGGTGGGACTGAAGGCACCACCTCAGTGTTACTGAGGTGCTTCTGTAGCTCCTCCAATGCTGCTTTTCACAGACTAGAGAATAGATCTTCACAAATCTATACATTGAGGAACCTCCCTTTGCCAGATGAGCGGCTGAACTCTGAGAGGTTGTGGTTTACCAGCGGAAAAAGTGTGTGGGGCAGTGCGAGGACCTGATCGTGCACTCTCAGTGCCTCCCCTGGGTGTTTTCTCTCTGAGATGTCCTCCTCATGGACTGGAGAAAAGGAAGAGCTTCAAAACTTGAGAGATCTACACTTCCCTGCAGGTGCAGTGTAATTTGGTGGATTTTAGACAGAGCTCACCATTTGGTTTTGGGAACTGAGGGCCTCCAGAGCCAGAATTGCCTGGAGTCACACTTGAATTGAAGAGTTAGAATGAGGGCTGGGTCAGGATGGAGCTGCTGCACACACCTGCTTTGGAGCTAGGAGAGGACACTGAGAGGGGTGGTGAGCTTTTTAAGAGGCATGGCGTTCTCCCTAGTAATCTTTTTTTCCCTAAAAAATTACCAAAGAAAATGCTAGCCTGGAAAAGGGCGATAAAGATTGCCACCTGTCTCTTTTCTCCATCTTTTACCAGAAATCTGGTCCTTAAAATATATTTGGAGTTCTGAATCTTTATTTTTTTGTACAAAAAGAAGGTCTTTCTCACACAAGTAATCCTGTGAAAGCCTTTAGAGTCTGCTTGAGTTGTTAGGTCTGCAGGTCTTCTGGGTGAGATAATATAAGCAATGGCTTGTGCCAAGTGTTTTTGTTCCCCCACCTCTAAGGAGTCAGATCAGCCAAATTTGAACTTCCTGATACTGTTTGCAGTTGATTAAGAAAACACAGATATCAGCCAAATATATGTCTTGGTTGTTCTTCTCGCTTATGTTCAGAAAATGCACCTAATATTTCTCTTTTAGAAGCAGGAACAAACAGATTTCTTGCCGAGATTTGCCTTCTTGCTGGGTTCCACGTCCAAGGAGCTTTGACCTGCTTCTGCCTCCCAAGTCCTCATTGCTAGTCCTGACCATCTCTTTATTGAAGAGCCTTCACAGTCCATATCCATCCTGCTTATCACTCTTACTCAGTATTGACAAATCTATGCCCACTTCTGACAGGCCACAACTAATTGATTTTCTACCAGCCAAGTTTTCTAGCAAATGCTTTTGCAGTATCTGACCTTATGAGTTCCCCCTGGGCTCAGGAAAAGGTGGGAAGGATCTTCAAAAGGAGGTGTTTTTGTAATATTTAAACCCTAAAAGCCTGTGAAAGACAGTGACAGTGACATGGTACCGATCAAAGTTTCTGAATTGCTTTTGCTGTTTTCCCAGCTTTTTTTCTATTTCTCATGCTCAGGCTGTGAGATCTGTGGGACTGGGGCTGACATGTTGTGCAGGCCCCAGAACACTGAGATCTTAATCTGTGCTTAGGGCTCCCAGAATGTGTGGCAGCACATGTATTAAACAGTCTCCTCTGCTTGCGTGCAGGAAAATCCAGTAAACCCATCTGGATACAGCTCAGCCCTGCTTTTTAATTCCTTGCTGGTGGCCCACGGTATCTATGATGGGCTGCTGTGGGAAGGCTCAGAGTGCTCCTCCTGCTCCCCAGTGATGTGGGGAGGGTTTGGCTGCCCTGCTGAAAGGGTCAGATGCAAAAATAAATATCAGCACCTTTCTCACTCCTGTAGTCCCAGGGTAGGAAGCTATTTTCTTTTCTAAAACCTCATCTATTCCGGACCTGACTATTCTTAGCTTTTACCTTTCTGTGTCTACAGGACCACGGGGCTGGGCCAAATCACAGCATAGCCCCAGCTGTCAGTCATTTTAATAATTATTATTAACCCCCTGCTGATGCTTTTCCACATGAAAGCAAAAGGTTCTTTGGCACTTTTCTTACTTTTCTTTAAAAGATGGAAGGTGGAATAACAAAGTTCTTAATTAGCTGAGCTGGTGTTGAAAAGCTCAGTGTCAGATTTCCAGGTCAGTGTTTGATGGAGGAATGATAGTGGGAAGTGATGCATCGACATTGATTAAAGAGCAGTGATGAAGCAAGATAAAATTGACATTTTATTCTTCCCAGCTGAAGAATTGTGACTGACAATACTTAAAGGTGAACAGGCTTATTTCTTGAATCAACAATGCAACCTGTAAAAACATCCATCACAGCAGTCTTTTCTTAATTACTAACATCTAATTAGCCCCAAATCACTGTGGTGCACTGATTACACTAAAAGGTGCCTGCCACTCTTCCTATTTTGGGTATAGCTGAGAAGGGTAAAGGATGTGAAATTAACTGGCATTTCCAATCTTTTCATCCGGAGACCCTGCAAAGAGTTCTCAGCTTTTCTCTCTGTTCTCCATTCCTTAGTCAAACAGAACAGTAATCTCAGGTGAGTGCTGGATGCTGACTGGGGACAGCTCCCTGGAAGCACCAGGAAGCCCCAAGAGGGGTGTGAGGATGCTGCAAAAAGTCAAGCTGCTGCTTTTCCTGCTATTAATAATGGAGGGAATTAATATTCTATAGAACTAAACTTGTTATTGGCTTTATTTTCTCTCTCTCTCTCTCTCTCTTTTTTAATGTAGTACACTTTCAAGGTTCTTTAAAGTAGCAATTTAATGTTTCCTCACTTTAGTATAAGACCAACCCAGCCTCCTTTCTTCAAGTTGACAAAGGGCTTTTGATGATTGTTTCCCATCCTTTAGCTTTCTTCCCTTGAAAGAAACAAAGGGAGTAACAAATACAAATCCCCCAAAACCTCCTTTCCTACAAGAGGTCTGGAGTGCAGCTGATGCCTCTGTGAGTGTGTTCGTATTGCAGAAAAGAGTGTTCAGGTGCTGAGGCTTGGAGCAGCAGTTAAATGCTCATTTTCGAGCTCTGATGGAGTTGAAATTCTGCTTGTTGCACCAAGGTGACGAGGACAGGAGGTAAAATCCCAGAGAAATAGCATCCTTTTATCAGTAGATGGTAGTATAACAACGTGGAAGGAGTGCAGCTGCCCTGAGGTTGTCCCAAGTTCCAAGCTGTTGTACTCGAATCTTAAGTGAAAAACAAGACAAAGAGAGGCAGAGGGATAAGTTCAGGCTCCTGTTATGTTCTACTTTTCACCAAACAGTAGTTTACAGCAGAGGGGAATGTATGTATGTTTTCATTCCTGATTTATGCATGGTTTATCTAGAGCAGTGTGAATAATTGATTATTGTTCTCTGGCAGTCCAAAAAAATGAAAATAAATATTTTTTAAAGCAAAATGAAAAAAAAAAAGTTAGGAAATCAAATAGTAAAAGGGAAGGAGCAGACTCTTGTGTCAAAATAAGTATTTTATTTTTCTTCAAAACAGCTGTTCTATAAAATGCTTTGCTTTGAATGATGGTTTGAATCATTTAACATAAAGGAAATTGCCAAGTGAAACAGTTGTAGTTTAGTTCCGGCTTGCACATATCAAAATAACTGTTTTTAAACATTATTTCCTTTCCTATCTGTAATGCAAAGAATTTGGTGAAACTGGGACAAGATTCCCAGAAGATGGTGCTGCCAAAAGTTAAATTATCATGAAGATGTTTCAACCAAGGCAGTCTCCATCTAGGCTCTTGGTTTGGCCATGAATTATTTGCTATGAAAGTACAAATAAACCAGAATAAACCTGCAGAGGGGCCTTCTCTCTCTGTAAGCTCACATTTGCAAAGCCTTTTAGTTTTTTGGTTTTTTTTTTTTTTTTTTTTTTAATTAAAAGCAGACTTTTCCTGCATGTGAGCTCGGGGATCCCAGGGGCCAGATTCACAATGTAAATGCACTTAGGCTAAAGAGATCCATATTGATTTGTACCAGCAGAGGATCTGGCCCACTAGGAGCAAACTCTGCTTTTTGAGGGGGTATTAAATTTGTATGTGTTGAATTCTGTGCTTTGGAATTTAAATCAAGGATTTGATAGCAAAAAAAAAAAAAAAAAAAAAAGAGAGAAAAGGAGGGATTTGTAGAGATGTAGCATCCACTGTTTTCACTCTCCATGTCGCCTTAGTAGCAAAAGCGGTGTGCTAGGGGTGATGTTGATGAAGATAAAGGGCTTTTTGGTTACAACTGGGTTCTAATCCAAACCCTAATCTATGTAAGTGCTAATGGATGGCAAATGACAGTTCTGAGGGGGGAATGGAATCTATGAGAATTTTAGATTTCAAGCACATTCTGACTGGGTCTGTAGCTCATTGAAGAGCGATGCTGTTTTTCTTCACTCCCTTTTTTTTCCCCCCCTCTCTTTTTCTCTTAAATTCTTTACTGCTAAAATACATTAGAAAGATTATTTATTCTTAAATCCACTCTAATGAACAGACCTGTGAATTAAAAGCAATACTACAGTGCAAATGTATGAATACTCGGGGAAGTAACTTTCTGTGCAGGGCTGAGAATTTGTCATTTGATTAAAATTGCACTTGTAAAAAGTTTATGCAGTGGGGCCTGTAATTTCAGAGCAGGAACCTCTTTCCATAGTGTCCAGGGCCGGGTTCTGTGACCAAAGGAGAATGGAGTTTTCCAGTGAGGGGGTGGCTCTTTGGGGTGAACCTGGACTTGCAGCCACAGGGGTGTCCCTTCACTATCACAGCAGGATTTTACTTTGTCTTGTGTTACAGAACAGTTTGGTTTGGAAAGAACCTTAGAGATTTGGTGAACATACCTGAAACATGGCGAATTCTGCTGTGATGGGTTGGGATGCAACAAGAAATGTTCTTTGTCCTCAGTTACTTTGTGTGTTGAGGTTATTGTGTGTGTATGAGGTGTGTGTGAATATGTGCATGTATTTATATATATCTATATATATCTATATATATATATCCCATTTTTTTGTATTTAGTGCCACTGAAGGACACCTGTGAAGAAAGCTCTGTACAAGCTCCCATGGCATTTATTTTCCCACATTTTCCCTGTGCTCTCCCCTCTCTTGCTCTGCCTTCCCCAGGCCTGTGCCAAGGGTTTGCTGCCAGACCTTTGATGTGACTGCAGGAGCTCTGGAGGGGGAGATAGGGCAGGTCTTCCACCAGCAGCATCTTTCTCTGTGCCCAAGAGGAGCTGTTTAAGGTTTTGCACAGTGCTGGGGCTCGGGAACAAATCCTGCAGAGCTGTGGTGGACAGTGGCTCAGTGCTGGGAAACTGTGCCTGAGAGAGTTTGGCACTTTGGGCTGCATGTGACAGAATCCATCAAAGTACAGATCCATCCAGAACATGTGGGAAGGGAGAAGCACACAGGAAGGCTTTCAGAATACTGGAGTGTATAAAAAGTGTCATTGTGTGGTGCATTCAGTACTTTATGGGGTCACTCAGGCTGTGTAAGAGGTACAGTAACAGCACAACACATCTGCAAATGCATCCTGGCTGTGCCACACAAAAAGCTGTGACAGGAAATTTTCTCTTCATGTATTTCCATCTAAAGGCACAACACACAGGTCAGGGGTTTGCTGCAATGTGTAAACAAGTGCTCTGGAAAGTATTATGTTAATAATTTGCTTTATGGTCTTTATATTTCAAACAAAAAATTAGTTAAAAACTATCCAGACAAAACAAAAGCACACCAAACTTGCTGGTCATAGCCAAACTGTCCCAGCTTACAGTAGACTGGGTGGTAATTTGTGTTATTGATGCCCCAACCCCAGCCTCATCTGGGTAGAGATGTGTGATGCACTTAAAGTGAGAACCCCAGGAGATGGATGAGGTTTATGTCTGTGAGGGATGGTTTGTGTCTCTCTGGATGGAGACACGAACCCTGAGCAGAAAGAATGGTGAAGCTGAAGAGGAAGACTCTCAGTAATTCCAAGTGGCTTTAATTAGGGTGAGACTGATGCTACCACTCCTGACTGCCCGTTTGTATCGGGTGCTAGAAGGCAAACTGCAGGAACATGGAGTGTCTTAATCCCAGGATTAAATCCATCTTGGCAGGAGCCTCCCTGCTCCTTCCCAAAGAGTGAACATGTGGGTGTGCACATCTGGGAGTGTGGGTGTGTGTGCACATCTGGGACTGACAAGCACAACCTGGCCAACCTGTGCTGGGAAACCACAGCCTGATGGCCCTTGCAGGGGCTCAGGTGAAGGAGGTGCAATAAATCCTTCTTCCTGTTCATTCCTTCAGACGACAGGATGCCTAAAACGATTCAGTTCTGATGTCTCAATCCTAAAACCAGCTGTCCAGTCCTATGAAAGATGAACTTTCCCCAGAGAAACTGGATGAAAGGTGCACGTGCTTCAGGATATTCCTGACAGGAGAGCAACCAAACTTTGTGTCTGAGGCTGGAGAGAGTGTTTTATAATTGCATGTGAGAGCTTGGTCATCTCCAGGGAAGCTGGGTTTCGTGCACAAGGTGCCAGGGCATGAGCAGGGCAGCAACACTGTGCTGGGAATGGATAAAAATGCAGTTCCCAGCAGGGATGGATGCTTGTGGTGTGAATGGGCCAGGTCGAGAGCAGTGGGATCTCCTCAGCAGGGGGCTCTGTGCTGAGATATTTCAGCCTTAGCGTGGCTTTGCTGGTTAATTTAACAGAAGTTGTTGTTGGAGTGCTTTGTGGGCAGGTGAGCAGAAGTGCAGGCTTTTACAGCACAGAGGTCAGCAAAGATAAAACTGATAAAACAGGACACTGCAAAGGAGGGAGAGGAGATGAGAGACACAGGGACCCTCCACAGCCCATGTGAAGGAGAGGACATTACCCTGTTCACAGCAGTCTCCCCTCAGCTCAGGTGTTATTCCACAGGTCTGGGCAAAATAACAGAAGCAAACACACCAGGACCAAATAAGTCTGAGATGATGAATAGTATTTGTTGAGCTGGATTCTTATTATCTTTGTTGGAGGAAAGAGGAGATGTCCATGTCTGGAGGCATTGGGAAGAGGCAGTTCCCAGGCCTGATGAGGTGGAGCTCTGGCAGGATGTTTGCCAAGGGGAAGAGAGGAAGAGAGAGGGCTCCTGGTTTTCATTTGTGCAGAGCAGAGCTTTTCCTTGCAAAGAGAAGGGGTGCTGAAACTCAATGGGAATTTGCATTTCCTTCACTCCTGAGCCTGTCCTACTCAAACTGCAGGAGTTTTGCAACTCCTCTGCTGCACTCAATGGCTATAGTAATGAAAAGAGATTGCCCAGGTGTATCCAAACCCAAACTTTGATATGGCATCTTTGATACTGGGATCATTATTCACTTACACAGAGCGTAGGCAAAGCTGAGGAGCAGTTCAAATCCAGGGCAAAATTCCTGTCATGCAGGTGGGTGCTGAAAAACAGGACTGGCTTGTGTGTCAGCTGCCTTCAGTAACATAAAGTCTGGGATGAAAGTGTTTCACAGGCTTCCCTGTCGCACTGAAGGCTTGACTGAGAACATAAAACTCTACGTGTAGACAGAAGTTGTTTAACATCACATTTGAATACAGTCGAATTAGTAATTTTCTCTGTAATTTTTCCAGCTGTTTATGTGTCAGTCACGTCTGGAGAGCATTTTCTGTGCTCTCAAAATCAGGAGTTATGTTGCTGAACTAGCTTTACATAAGGAAGTATTTTCATTTACATCATAAGAGCTAAATATTTTCTGTCTGATAACCACTAGAACATGAAAGTGTGGCATGTTTATGCAAAGTCTGATATTGGCTCTGATTTGCTATCATTCTTGAATATTTGATGGTGTGGGTGGTGTTTTAGCTTAGAAACCTGAGCAACTACTACGTGAGTGCTGTTCATCAGTAACAGCTGATTCCATTAATAACAAGATCAAGCATCACAAGACTTACCTAAATTCTCCTTCTCCCTGCAGTCATCTCTCCCCTTACGGTGGCAGTCCCTAACTCCAGGGACAGGATCCTTTCCATCTGGGGTGGGATTCCTCCTCTGGTGGACTTCCACAGCTTCAACAAGTCCCGAGGAATCCTGTTCTAGTTTTCTGAGAGAAAAAGGCACTTCTAAGGCATTATTAATCTCATCCAAAAGTAGCCATTTAAAGGATAGAGATGAATTGCAGTCTAGGAGGGCTTGTTTTGGTCCTGCTCACTCCCTTAGATGTAGCATTCACAATGTCTAAATATAGATGTGATGAATTTGATCCTTGGTGTCTCCCTGTTAGATCTGATGTAAGGACTGGAGCAGCTGATGGAAATACTCTCATGGAGGTGCAGTTAGACACCGCATTGATCTTACTCCCCATCCCTTACTGTGCATTTTAATTTGAGCCAATGCTGCCTCCCCTTTCAAGAGGTGGAGAGAAAACACAGTCAATTTCACCATGAAAGCCACGGAGCTCCTTCAGTAATCCAAACTGACTGGGAAGTTCCATTTGAAACCATTCACCCATTCCATTAAAAAGAAATACCAGGGAGTGTGCATCCCTATGAAATAATGATGGGCAGAATAAACTGTCTGAAGGTATCTTGCCTACTCCACACCATTTAATCAGGAAGCAGTGAGTGGAACTGGCCTAACATTTACAAAGGGAGAACTGACACAATGCATATTTGAACACCATGAGAAATAGCATCACCAGGGACAGAGAGTAAGTTTAGTTAATAATGAATGGCACATCCTATAAAATACCATTACACAGTGTTCAAGGCCCAAGAATGATGACATAATTATTAGGAGACTGGGAGATTAAGATATAATTTAAAAAAACATGACAGGGGAGGGTGTAATTGGGGAGACAAAATACACAGGAAGTTTGTAATTTACATGTCAAAATACCTTTTTCATGTTTTGATTGGATTGGACGCCGCCTTTCCACTTCATTTATCTTGGCTTCAATTAGAGGCAGGAGAAATGACATCTCATGTTCATATTCTTGACACACACTGCTCATAGACACTTTCTAATTCTAACAGACAGTGAGGGGAAGAGGGAAACTCGATTCTGCCTCTGTCATGGACTTCTTAGTTAACCCCTAATTTGTTTCCAAATGAGGCTGTCACTGTGGTTCAAATGAATATGCACTTAGGCATTGGGGTGTTTGGGTGTTTGCTCATAGGCTGGGCTTTGCACATGGCATGGCTGGGTGGACCCAAAAGCTGCTTTTCTGGAGGAAAAGAAAAAACCAGAAGCTAAGAACATTTATCCCCCAAAGAAGAGCTTTCCTGTGTGAACGGTGCAGAGTGTTTTTATCAGAACAGCCATATTCACAGCATGCTTGTAATCATACAGAGCCATCTCCAAAGCAGAGGATGTGAGTTGTGATTTTCCCCTTTGGCAGAATTTTTGCTCTTTTTATTTTCTGTCTGTCTCTTTTATCTGGTGTCGCCATGTGTTTCCCAATTGGCTCAGAAGTCTGCTTCCAATTTTTTACAGGAACTGTGCTCTGTTTTACACCCATTCCCACCCAGACACATACACTAGAAATGTCAAAGGTGTGTTTGAGATAAAGCCATATGTTTCATCAGTGCTGAAGTATCTGCTCACCTGAAGGCATGTACTGAAGTCTTTCCTCTCTTGGCAGCTGTCATTGCCCTTTTAATTCTTGTGCTTCATCTCAAAATCAGAGTTTTAGGTTTTTCCAAAGGCTGTTGATTTTGTTTTCTTTCCTTTGCACAATCTGAGGTGTGGAAAGAGGGCAGAATTCTCCCCTCTATATGACTTCTGACATCTAAAACTGGGGGCCTTTAAAGCATCTTGAAATGTCCAGCTGCAGTCAGAAGTACTCAAAACCATCAGTCACTTTTGAAATCATGGGTAGCAAGTTTCAGGCTTATCAGTTACTCTATTCATTTGATTTCCTTATAAAACAAAATTGCTCCTGGAAATGCTAATCAGGAAATATCAGAGAAAGAGTCCTTGAGAGATCTCCTCTGTGAGGGGCTTGGACTCCCCAGACGGAGACAGATCTCAGAGCAGCTGTATGAGGTCTCTGCATGTTCCATGTCCGTCCTGAACTCTATCACACACCCCAGGAGTGACATGAAACTGGATGAAGTGGGCAGTGCTGCTGTTGTTAATGCTATTATGTTTTTGGTATTTAAGCCACCTGCAGCCATGCTGGGATCATTCACCATCAGGCTCCCTCCAGTTCTGGCAGGAGCTCACTACTCCTTTCAAATACACTCAGGTCTGGCTTCAACTGCAAGGTAAAAAAAAAAAAAAAAAAAAGGCTTTGAGATAAAGAACTGGCTTAGGAAACACAGGTTGGGTCAGAGCAATCACTCATCTAGCCCGGGTGTCTGAAACTGCCCCCAAAAGTTGTTGTCCAGAAGGAGTGTGTGACTCCAGCCACCTTCTGCAGCCTTTTCCCTTCGTATGCCTCCAGCATCCGTAATCATTGGATTAAGGATGTTAGAGGGTACATTCCTGCCTATGCCTCTGCTGGACCTGTTGTCCATGGGTTTCTCTAATCCCTTTAAACACTGCAGATAGCCTCTGCCTCCACAGCCTCCTGTGGCAGCAAGTCCCACAAGTTCCCTGCCAGTGTTGCTTCATGCAGTTTTGCAAACTGTTTTTGAGCAGAGTGGGCCAAGGTGCATTGCACACTCTACTGACCACACCTGGAGAGGCTGCACTGAAGGTCTTGGGGGTAAAACACTGTCTGGCTTTTGAATTTATAGTAGTTTGAGTCAGAGAAATATGCCATCCTCTGCAATCTCCAGGGTAACACCACCTGATTCCCTCGGTGTGTGTTCTTTGTAATATAAACCATGCAGGTGTGTAAAGTTACTAAGGTACATATTTGATACTTGAGGAATTGTCTGACTTTTTCAGGAAGAATTGACTAGCATTGACTCTGCTGTCCCAGTTCCTTAACAAGCAAATTAGTAAGAAATACTGATAGTAAACCCACCCTGAAAGGGCTTTAGCTGTCAGGCAGAATGTTGCTGTGGTACAGGGAGGTGTTCTACAGTCTAACAGGCACTTTGGTAGGTGGTGGGTTTTACGTGGACAGGTTTCAGATCATTCATGAACACATTAGTGGGTAAACACCAGGTACAGCTGCAGAAATAACTCACAGAGTAGCCGAGGCACCAAATCCATTTTCAACTCACGTTAGCTAAGCTGACTGAACTCTGAACAACTTCATTCAGTCTTCTTAACAAAACCAAGGTTCTGGGTTTCTGGAATAGAATATTTTTAGCTGTGTCATGGGTTCAATCTCCATCCAGTTTACAGTGTGCCCATCTGAAGGTTTCTGGGCTGTAAAAACACTTTCAGTGTCTCGGCAGGTGCACAGGTATTACATATTGGCAACTCCTGTGCTAAGATGCAATACCTGGAATCACCAAAGCTAAAAACTGCTGATTCATGAGTTATTCACGTGCACCCATCCCATTTCTGCTTAACTGACATGAGCAACAACCCCTTTCAATGTGAGTACTTCTGTGATTGATTTTGATTTTTCCTGAGTCTCTGATGGTGTGAGAGATCACTGTGGCCTTGTGTTGACTGTTCTGATGAGAATAACACAAAAGAGGAGAGAGCTGGCAATAGAGTACCCTTGGGGGATGCAGAGTTTACTTTGAAGAGGCTTCTGGCAGCAAAAATGATATTTGCCATAGTGTTGTGTGACCCACTTTAAGCAGGGATAGATTGATCATCTGGAAAAAGCCCTGGAATAGCTGAAAGAGGGAATGTGCAATAGAAATCTGTATGTCTTTATTTCAGTATTCATCATGACAAGGACAAAATGGAAAATGCAGGCCAAGGGCCTGAACTGAAGGCTGTGGTACCCCAAAGGCTCAGCCTAGCACACACTGTATACATCATTAAGCCACTGGCAACAACACACTGAAGCCCTGCCCAAGTTTCAATTCTTACACTTTAAATAGTCTCAGCTCTCACCAGACAAATTAATATTTAATGCACAAGTGCACGCTGTAATATTCCCAACTGTGCAATCTAATATTAACAGCTATTTCATAAACCAACAAGGCCCATTCAATTGGTGACCATTTAAACTATAACACACCATTAAACTGTAAAAGCAGCCATGGAAACATGATTGAGATCCATGTTTGTCAGTCCAGAGCTAAAAATGGGGTTGCAACAGTGTCAGTGCAAAAAGTCAGTGAGTAGTTCCATCCAGAGTAAAGGGAGTCATGAAGCAAACTCCTCCTTGGAGCTGCAGTTGGATATTAGGGCAAAGTGCATCCTGTCCACAACAATATATAGATTTAAATAACCTTAAATGAATCCATAAGGATATGTGGCCCTTTCTAGCTTCCCTTTCCTTCCCTAGGGATGTGTCTGCAGAGTCCCCCTGTTCTTGGAGTCGTGGATGTTTAATCCACAAGGCAATGAAGTGGGAAGGCAACTTCACCCCTGTCTTTAGGAAGCCAGTGGTGCTCTGCTTTATCTTGATTCTTCTCATGCTCCCATTCTGAAAAATATACTGGTAAATTGGAGAGGAGGCAGGAAAGAGGTGCTGGGGAAAATGCTTTGCCACGAGATACTCTCAATCTTTTTAACTCATCAGAAATAAGATTGAGAGATGACTTGTCTTCAGTGTTAAGTGCCTCCACAGCAGGAAAACACTACTTGTAAGAGGTTCTTTAATCTATCTGTGAAGTTATAACAAGAACCAGTGTTTGGATGCTGAAGTGAAATGACTCAGGCATGTGTTTATCTCAACAAGGGTAAATAAGCAGTGACAAGTTAATGGTAATAGTGATGTTTTTCCCCTTGTCTCCATATCAAGACAAAAAGCTTTTCTGAAAAACACACTTATTCTTTGGTGTTTTCCTCTTAGGGATGGGAGAGAGGGGCCCTGTGCATTATACAAACCTAAGCAGTCATTCTCCTTTCTCTTCTTTTGTAGTCCAGCCTTTCAAGTGAGTTAAACCTGAGTTCACAAAAGAATGTGGGGTTTGATGTTGAAGGTATTGAAACAAATTTGAAGACTTTAGCCTAAGAAATTAAAGTCCTTTAAAAATATCATTAAGCAAACAGTGTCGTATGAAGTGCCTTTGGGTGGCTGAGTTTTAATTTTAGAAATAAAGGGAAAATGGTCTGTAAGTAGGTAGAATAGCAGGGTGAGACCATGAAGACAAGGGTGATGTTGAAGGTGATGTGTGATGTTCAAAGAAGCAGAAGAGGAGAGATTTGGTGGGCACAGCCATGAAAACAAGGCAGGTCTGTTCCAGCATCATCACACTTTGGGGCTTTATTAACATGGCAATGGATGAGTGCTGGGAAATCAGGGCATTGCAGGCATCCTACTTCTGTATTGTCAATGTTTTCTGTCTTTATCAGCTTCTAAACATTCTTTAACTGCATAAACTCACCTTTGTGGCGCTCTCAAATCTGTGAAGGCTCATTGTGCACAGTGCAGGTGTTTAATTACAGGGGTAGTCATTACATCTTTGTAAACCCCACATTTGGTCCTCTGGTGTTCCTGATTTCCCCATTTTGCTCAGACTGAATGAGCTGAAAGCAAGACTTTGGGGGTCTGTGTGTGCAAACACTTGTGATGGAGAGCCATGTACCCTCCATCTCATAGGCAGGGGGAAAAAAGGTTGTCTGAGCTGCACTTCAGCATTTCTTTACCATGTGTTCTTTTGCCTGACACTGAATTTTAGCATTTTAATATAGTTGCCTTTTGTTTATATTCTTTGTTTTCTCCCAGATTCACCCCTCTTCACAAATAAAACAAACAAGTTTCTTGTGAGGTAGTAGACTAATAAAAAAGGCCCTAAAATAATTCCTTAAATATCCTTCTTCATTTAAATATGTGTTTTAAAGCCTACAGGGGCTAAGACTGTGGTTTACTACTTAAATGATTGAACCTGGTGTTTTTGGAGGTAGGAACAACCTGTTGATAGATGACTTGCAAGTGACAGGTTGTAGTCAAGCCAGAAGTGACCAAAACCTGGTGAGGTTTGATGTCTAATCTGAAATGACCTGTTTGTCTCATTGGAAGAGTGAGAAGTTACTCAGATCAGAAAATCCAGCACTGCAGATGGTACCAGCTGTCAGTCTGTGTTGGCAATCACATTAGAGAGGGCAAGAACCTGAGCAAAGCTTCTCAGGAGAGGATTGCAGCTATTTGCCTGCTTGTCTGGTGGAGAAGGTAAAAAAGGTAAATCAGTTTTGTGAGGGGGAAAAAAAAAAGTTCAAGAATGCTCAAAAGTTATTCACTGCATACTTTAAAAAAAAAAAAAAAAAAAGAAAAGATATGTTGAATATAAAAGGTCATTTTTTCCGGCTTGATTTTCAGTTCCTGTTTTTTCTTCCTGTACACTGGGTCCCCATTTTGTTTTCACTTTTTTTTCTGCTCTATTTTGACTCTGAACTAAGGAAGGAGAGAGTAAAAGGAGGAAAATTATTTCTGTGGAACAAGGCTCTGTGTATTGTAACTATTTAGTGCAGCTACAATAGGACTGGGCGATAGTGGAGAGTTTTGTAAACTTTCTTCATGCTCTGAATTAATCTGTTTCCTTCTGGAAAATCCTTAGAGGGATCCCATTGCCAACTTTGTCACCCTTTGTGGAGAGCAGTGAACTGCTTTGGTGTACCTTGACACAAGCCATAGGGACAGCTGAGGGTCAGCTCATAGAAATCAACTCCTTTGGCCTGAGATCTGAAACAGCTGAGGAGCCCCTGGGTGGACTGGAGTGTTGAAAATACAGTGATCACTTTCCTCTTCATTCAGTCAAAGCAAATTGAGTGATTCAGCAGAGGGAAAAAACGTATGGACCAGTCCTTGCTAAGATGAAGGAATGTTATTCCAGTACATGAGGGAGCCGAAATGATGGTGATATCACCAGCTGGAAACAGCCCAGGTTTTCATATCACTGTGACAAGTAGGAAGAGCGATGCCTCAGGTAAAGCAAACAGTGAGTCAGATGTCTCTTCAAATCAGAGAAGGCAGCTCAGGGGATCTTTTGTTAGAGGATCATGGAGGAGCAGCTGAGAGGCATCATCAGCGTGCAGGGATGGGGGGCACCTCTGGGCTGCAGACCTGTCTGAGCTTCCAGGCTGGATACAGGGACCAAGAGGAGCCACACATCACTCCTTGGGTCTTCTGTCCTTCCCTGCTTTCCACTGAATAAAAGAAATGTGGGTACATGAGTATTAGAAGCTGTAACACATCCTGCCAGGAGCCCTCGGTGGCTGAGGGGGGCCTGGAGCACTGTGAGCTGCAGAGTGCTCACTGCTCACTTGGGAGAGCCCTTTGATCTCTCCCTGTTTTGCAGGTGGATGATCACAGGCGGTTCACTTCATCTCCCCTTGCTATGATTTCCACACCTGTGAAGAGCAGGCAAGGATTTTCCCTCCTTTTAGAAAATACTTGATAATCTCCTTCCAAAAAGTGTGAAGTAATAAGTAGAAAATCAGTAATATCCTGGTTATCCTACAAAGAGTTACACAAAAGTATTTTCTGATTCTTGTTGGCAGTGCCTGGGTTAATTGTGAGCTGTCAGTCTGTTCCTTGGGAGATGATCTTTTGCAGACTTCATAATATTGCTGCAGGGAAAGTATTGTGTTTTTGTATGGGATTATTATTGGCTTGGAAAAAACCAACACGAAATGATTTCTCTGGGTTTTCTAGCAGGAATCCCAGTTATTCTCTTCTGCTGCATTACACAATTATGCAACATGTGATGCTGCCCAGTGATGGGAGACAGTAGCCTTATAAATAAATGCAAATGATAAAGACAGGAGATGTTCTGCAGCACTAAGGCTGTGCCTGTAGAGGCATTGGTATTAGTAGGAATTGCTGGCTTTATTTTCACCTGTATATGAGAGACACTGAATTTTTTAAAGTATCTAAGAGAAAAGGGGAATGATTTTCAGGGAGTTTGTTACTTTTAATAGTCATGTGTGGAAATTCGGCTTTGATTTTCAAACCTGTGATTTTAGGGGGCTGTATTTTTTATGGGCTAGGGAGAATTTTCCCTTTCTTTGGCAGCTGAAGCTTTTCCCTGTTCCTTGGTTACGTCACTGAGCTGAGCCAGACCTCGGTGTGCAGTCAATTATACACTCATGCTGCTTTCAGATTCACTTACCCAGCAATGATGACTGTGAGCAAAATCCATCAGAGAGTTATTATCTCCAAAGCAAAAGCCTCAAATGTTCAGGCATCTAATCTGCCCCTGAAAATCAGTACCTGTTCTCGAAAACACAAGACCTCAAATGACTTATTATTTTGGATGCCTGAAGGCTGGAAACACTTTTGAAATCTTGTCTGTAGCTTAACAACTCAGGGTTGTCTCGGGTCTGTTGGCCAGAATTAGGCAGTGCAAGAGGCACAATGTATTACCTGTGGTACTGGAGGTCACCTGGATCATGTTATAATTACATGAACCTCTTCACTGTGTGCTGTGAAACCCACAGTAATGCTAGATAATGGTCTAGGCAGCATGCTAATTGGCTGGATGAAATTAGTGTTTTAAGCAGTGAGTCTCCAGCTATCCCAGTATTTATGACATGCACACAATTAGCAAACCTGCTTCTTCATTCTTCTGGTGATTCTAGCCACAGTTTTAATTCTGGTCTTGTATTTCTTCTTATGCTTTCACAACTTGGGGCATCCAGGCTTCGGTTGCTTCTCTGTGGCTTTTTTCCCTTCTTGCCTCCAGCATTTACTTGTTCATGTCACAGTTTAAAAGCAGTTAGACCTAGTCATGGTGTTCCATAGGGCAGCACTAAATAGACAGTGTGGCTGCTGCTGTAGCACCATGGGGAAACATTTGGTGTTCCAAGGGTAGCTTCTGACTCATGTTACTCTGAGAAAGTGCAAAAAATATAAAGGTCCTGATCAACAAATCAGTTTTTCTTTGGTCCTCATTTTTTAATCACAGGTGATATGCTTAGAGATGTTTCCCTGCCATAGTTCCCAAGGGTCTTGGCAGTTGTTGGGTCATCAAGTTCAGCTGCCATACAAGAAATTTGTCTGAAAGTTGGAGCTATTCATGCAGGCTTCACTTATTGCCAGTGGAGAGGGACAGGTCTGTCTGGAGGCAAGTTTGGTTATTTGGGATATATACATCCTGCAGCCATTGTGGTGAAGGAGAATTCCCTGCCTCCTGCACCATCTCTGCACCAGTGCAAATGACTGTGCAGGTCCAGCGCTACAGCAGAGCCAGAACAAGCTGAGCTGAGTCTGTGCCACTACAGCTGAGGATTTCTTGCTGCTGGGCTGCCCATGCTGACATGCCTGTCCCCCTCCAGGCACCAATGCCCTCTGGAGCACTCCTTGGAGCGTGGCAGTGGGAGCATGAGCAGGGCTCTGACCATCCTCCCCTGCAGGACTCCGCAGCACCTACAGGGACTCGATGACAATCCTTTTAGAAATCAGGACGAGATGGCACAAAACAGGGACATCTGGCAGGTTCAGCAGAATGGATCAACTGCAGATTCCCCTGTTGGTGAACTTGGCCAGCAAGCCATTTCAGCAGATGTTTGTCCTTAGGCATTGAATGCTTTCTGGATGCTTCTTCCCTCTGCCTCTCAGGAGCAAATGCCAGCACAATGGAAATTCACATAAGCTCACTGACCAGCATTAGGAACTGTTGACCTGCTGATGAGCTTCAGTATGTAAACTGGGTTCCTTGAAGGAACAGAAGCTAATGCCTCCTCTGGGGAGTTATAATGAAGAAATGCAGAGTATAAGGAGCATTTGGGTAGTGTTTGTCAGCAGTGGTTAGGTACAGTTCATCTTCCCCGACGCCTGTGATTTGAATGCTGTATTGACTCTGCTCCATATACTTTAAAGCTGGTATATTAAAAATGCAAGAGGAACTGCATTTTAAAGGGGGGGGGGGGGGAAGAAAGAAAATAATTATTGTTACACATTGGAGCATATTAATGAATACATTAATAATTGATCCACTGTTATGTTTTCCCCTAATAGTCATCAAAATCTGTATAAACCTGCACTACAATACATAACATCTCATTACAACGTTTGCTCAAAAAATCAATGCATATCTAAGTTATTTGTGTCAAAACTCATTTATTTCCACAATAACATGGACTGTCAAACCTTGACATCCTGTTAATAACATCCAGTGCATTTGCATATTATTCAAATATTTCCTTTTATGAAATGGGGGACTTTTACTTACACCGTCCCACTTGCAGTGCTTCGTGTATTTGCACATTAGCTCAATTCACACAGTTATAGAAGGGTTACCTGTGGCAACTAATTATACTGCACTTTATGCATATTAATGAGCCTGGTGAGCAGCCGTCCTCTGTTCTATGCTGAGATGAGGGGGGAAAAAAATAACAGTGTAAGTGGGAGACCTATTACAGGCAAAATGCAGGCGAGTGGAAGACAGATATTTTATAATGTTTTCTCTTTGATGCCCACAGCCTTTTAGAGCAGACTAACCTGAGTGGGAAAAATACCTCACAGTAGTCCCAGCAGTTTTGAGGTCAGATGTGAAAAATATTACTTTTTTATTATTATTTCTTTCCTGCTTTTGGTTTTGTTTTTTTTTTTCTTTTACTTTTCTTCTCTCCCTCTCTTCCCCCCTCTGCTGCTCCCTTCAGTTTCTGGATTGTGTCTCTGCAAGGTGCTGCGTGCTGCTCTCACCCAGGACTGAGAGCAGCACCTCACTCCATCAGCCTTTTGAGGGGTAGCCTAAAGCCACCACCTGCCCTCTGATGAAGCCATCCTGAAAAATGCCTTTTCACCTGCACAGATGAGAGGGACACGTTTTGTTCTGAAGGAGTGGGGACCCAGCTGGAGGCTGCTCCAGCGATTCCTGTGACCAGGTGTCACAAGGACAATGGCAAGCGTTGGCAGCCCCAGTGTAGGGAAGGACCACATCCTGTGCATGCAAATGCACGGAGAGAGAGGTAAAGCTGTGCCCCTGCTGTGCCATTGGGCAATCTGTCAGCCCCGGGCTCTGCAGAGGGCAGAAACCACCACGGTGTGTGTCCGGTGTGTGTCCGAGTGCTCCTCGGCCAAAGGCTGGGCTGTGCTGCCTTCCTGGTGTGTTCCTTGAGATCATCTCCACCTCCCTGAAAAAAAAAGAGAAAAGCTCTGGCATTGTCACAATGGAAGACAGAAAGGGAAGATTTGATTTTATGCAGCAGCAGATGTCTCCTAAGCAGTAATCACAGTGTCAGATAGAAGAACTAATCATATTTCAGTAGCTTGTTCAGATCTCTGATTAAAATTCAGTGATACCATTCCTGGATCCTAAAATGCAACAGTCATCAGAAACAAAAGAGAATGTATCATAATTAATGCAATTAAAAGAGCCCTTTCCTTTCTCTTTTTTTCCCCTCAGTAAGCTGTGATGACCTTACCAGAGATTAAAACCCCTCTCCTAGGACTGAAACCTGACTCAGTGTGGCAGTGAGAAGCCCTGACCCCTTACAGCCACCTCCAGGCTGGGAGCCCATGGGATCTCGTGCACTTGGGAAAATAAAT
Organism: Motacilla alba alba; assembly: GCF_015832195.1. Lineage (NCBI taxonomy): Eukaryota > Metazoa > Chordata > Aves > Passeriformes > Motacillidae > Motacilla > Motacilla alba. Next base: position 16,746,635 of record NC_052025.1, on the reverse strand, counting down.
AGTCTTGGTTGCTTGTGCCTTTCAGGGAGGGGAGAAGGCAGATGGAGCTGTGATCCAGCCTCTCTGGTTCTCTGCTGCAGACAGTGCTGTCAGGGATGTGGTTATTTACAGGACTGGCACTCAGCACCCCAATCTGCCCTTCCTAGGATGAGCCAAATCTCCAGATAATGAATTTTTTCACAGTCAGGCCCTGGGCCTCCTGCCATGCAAATCAGACAGAATTTGCTGAGTAATCCTGTCTTGAGCCAGAGCAGGGCTCATAGTTTGGGTGTTAATGGAGTGCTGGGGGCTCCATGGATGGTTCTGGGCATCCCTGGGGCATTCCCTGGCCGTCAGCTTGCCTAGGCAGGATTTGAACCAAGACACAAAGGGTGAAGAGTGAAATCAGACAGTGCTATTTTATGTTGATTGTGATTTCAGGTCTGATAATTAATTTTGACAGGGAAAATATTTCCAGTGAGGATTTATTTGGCTTTGGATATGAACTATTTTTGAGGAAAAACAGAATGAAAGTTATTTAAATGATACACATAAAAATAAATATTAAATAAATAAACATTTATCCCAGCTGAATGTAGGACAATATTTTTTGGAGAAAAACAGCTTTATCAATTTTGCAACCTGGGACTTGGGGCGAGGGTCCAGCAACAAAGAGGATTTTTGATCCTCCTTTCCCTGTTTAGACCAGCTGGAATGACAATGCCCACTTCATTTAAAGCAGGACTATAACAATTCCTTTTTAGTTTACAATGGCACTTGAGGACTTCTGTGGACTCTATATGGTTTAATTTAGCATCTTGGGTAGGTGGAAAGCTCCATTTGCTTGTTGTTATGAGAGCTTTGCTCTAGTGGTCTCCAGAGTAATTATTTTGTGCTGTATCCCACACCAGCTCTGAGAAAAGGAGTATGAGTGAAAGGCTATTTAAGAGGTACAAGCATTTATTTTATTCCAGAGCTTCTGAACTCCGAATTGCTACTATTAGGTGTTAAAAGAAAACGCTCTGGTACTTCACTGGAAAAGCTGACAACCTGCTGTCTTATTAACATAACTCTAACATGTCTGAGAGATCCAGTGCAGCAGATTGATTATGTTCATGTCTCAGCCTCAGTACTGATGATGATATGCTGGTAAATATATCAATGCATCACCAGCTTCCAGCACAGAGTCTTGCTGTGACATTTTCTGAATGAGGTATGAGAATGAGAAGGGTTTGTGCCTCTCCTCAAGCAGCAAAGTCGAGCAGGCTGCACTGTTTGGCAGAAGAGCACCTGGCACGATGATTAACTGTGGGGTCTCGGAAGTGTCTGTGTTGTAGAGGTGTCACTCAGACAAGCAACACAATAGGTTCATCTGCAGATCCCCAGAATTAGAAAATGTCAATTTATGACGACTGTGTTCTTCCTGAAGGAGCAGTAAGTGAGTCGTGCCTAAGCCTGGCTTCACTGGTTCTGTTCTGTTCCTGGTGGAGGGGAGCCTGACAGGCCAGGAGAGGAAAGTGGGTAATTATTGCCATGGTGAGGAGCATGGCTACAATCAAAAATACCTGTTTGATTCTTTTATAGACTTCCTACGTGACTAGACAAGTCATGTAGGTTTTTATTTGAACCAAGGTGTAAAATGAGAAGAACAGTGTTTGCTTTCTATTGTTCTTTATCCACCCATATCGTGTCTAGCACGAGGGAGCTCTGAGCACAACTGACCTCTCTGAGTGCTGGAACAGTGGACTGGATAGGTACAGAAATGGCAGCACTTTGGAGCATTCTGCACAGGTTATTGCCAAAAAGATAGCTCAGGAATGAACGTTTCAGTTGGCCAAGACTTCACAGAATCACAGAATGGTTTGGGTAAGAAGAGACTGTAGGGATCACCTAGCTCACCTCCCCACCATAGCCAGTGATGCCACCCACTAGATCAGGGTGCTCAGAGCCCCACCCAACCTGGCCTTGAACACTTCCAGGGGTTGTGCATCAATTCCATGGAAATGACAGAGGACTTGACTCTGAACTGGCAGGATTGAAGTCCCAAGGGACTTTGTAACCAGGCACAGGGCAGGAAGTGGCAGCCAGTGGCTTGGAGAGGCCTAGAGCAGGGATCCCATTTCATTTTTTGAAATACTGAAATATTTCAATTATTCTACAGTTGAAATATTCTATTATAGAATAGAATATTCTATATATGTATTATATAGAATATTCTTATTCTATAGTTGAAATATTCTACAAAGGCCATCACTTCTCTGGACATCCATGCTCAGGAAATGAATCATGGCTGTTCATACAGGTTAATCTAAGGCACCTAAATAAATGCCAAATTGGTAAGGCCAGTTCTTTAGCATCATGATATAACTGAAGTAGAAAACTCCCCCACTGCACCAGGTTTTTCTTGTTTGTCTTCAGGAACAGCATTTCCCTCCACTGACTGTCAGAGCACTGTGGGAGACCAGGCTTTTACCTTTGCATCAGTGCCAGCAGATGTGAGCTCCTCAGAGATTTTGGGATGATGGGTAGCTGTGGTTGACCCCGTAGCAAATTCTTGGGGCAGGTTCACCCCAAGAGGCAGGCAGTGAAGTAACCAGGCATCCTCACCACTGTAGGGAGGCAGAACTCATATGAGATTTAAACATTATTTTGGCTTTGAGTTTCTTTTTAAACAGCAGCTAATACCTCTCTATGTCAATGACAGTGGGAGAGGAAGTAAACTCCCTGAGAAATGTGGTAATCCACACAGGAAATTGAAGGCAGAATGGAGAGTGGGATCATTCAGGAGTCCTCGTGTGGTCTGCTCTGGCAACAGCTCATGTGTGCTTGATGGAGCTCCCTCTCTCCTTAGGCCTGAGCTGCCAAGGACATGTTGGTGCTGCAGATTTGATGACATCCTTGGCTTCTTGGGGAGCCAAGGGCTCTTGCAAACAGCACCACTGTACTGCTGGCACTTCTGGGATTTTATTGCCCTCGGTGGCAATTCTTCCCTAATGTCAAGCTGAGCTGCTGTATCTTACAGGAAAGGACCTAAACAATGATGTATTCAGGATGATGGGACTGGATTAACCCATTAATAAATAGGAGGTGAAGAGAGCAATCTTGTTGAACGTAATGTATGCTAATGATGTGACCTGGCTAATGGAGCCCTTTTCTATATTCTGTCATTGCGCACATCAATTATGCAGCCTCAATTATCATCCTGTTTTTGTATCATGTGGCTGAGAAATGAGACTTAATAGAGATGTTTCACCCAGTAAAATGCCTGATTAGGTTATGAAAGCAGAAACTCAAGGAAGAGAAGGAAAAAAAAAACCTTTGTTACATTATATCCTGATTTAATTAGCCAAAAGATATTATTCTTTGTAAGGGCTTTGAAGCTGTAGAAATATTGCTGCAGGCTCAGCAGCAGGGATGACTAACTGCCTAATACCTACAGCAAATGCCCTGACATAGCACTTGCAGACAGACAGATCTTTGCTAAATGCTGCAAACCAGGCCAAGATCTCCATGTGGCTGAGATTCCCAATGAATGGGAAAAGGAAGAGAGGGAATTCTGAGAGTCAGAGCTCCAGTAACATCTGGGAGGGGAATGACAGCAAGCCCATGCTGCTGGGTGCCATCTTGCTGCATGTGGTGCATTTCAGGGTGTGTGTGGCTTTTGGTAGGAGTTTTCAGAAAAAATGTTCGTTTCTCTTTGCTTGGTGGTCCAGTCCCTTGCTCTTTTTCTGTTTTTGAGTTGTGAGTTGCACCAAGTGTCTGTAAGTTTTATTGTTTGGGGCTTTTGTGCTCCTACTGCGAGCCTGGTAATGGGGATTCATCCGGTTCATTGGAATCTGTTGGGTTCTTTCTTGTTGCCTCAGGATGGTTTCAGGCATTTCTTGTGTTTCTGACATGGCTCAAAGGATAGTCAGCCCTGCAGGACAGGAGAGGGCCTTGGAGACAACCCAGGGTGTGCTGAGAACTTACCAGAGGGGGGAAAAAAAGGGAAACCCTGGCACTTTTTTGCAGTAGTTGAATCCATGCAGGAAATTGTGACCCTTGGCTTGTGCTGGCAAGACAAAACTTGTAAATTTTGTCAAGGTAGGAAAAAAACGCAGTGGAGAAGGACCTAAACAGAGGGATGAAGGTGACTGAGTTAAGTGATCTCCGAAGTCTTTAAGGCAGATCCAGACTCCGTTGCCTTCAGCAGTGTGCTGACTTTGCATCAGGGACAGATCACTTTCTTTCAGCCCCATCTGAAGACACCTCTGAGTTTTCATCCATGATGGCAGGAGCATGATTACAAACTCCATGTTTCATTTTATTTGAGACATAACCAGCCAACCAGATCCCTGATAAAAACCCCAGGTCTGATTCACACAGGTTTTGACTGAAGTGCAGTGGCACAGAAAGCTGGTGCAAAGCAGGGGTGAATCAGGTCCTTGGCATGTGGGAGTTGTTAGCTCTTTCCTTCCCTCGGGGTCTCCCTGCCTTGGCAAGGAATGATGTCATGCTCATTCAGAACATGATTGGAATGACAAAACGCCCAGGGTGCAACATTTACTCCTCTGTTCTTGGCCAGTCCATCTTCTAGTGTCAGTAAATAATTTGGGAGAGCTGGGGGAAAAGAGCACCTGGGCCCCACTTCCAGCTGTAGCTGTGCCTCCGCTTTTGGGTGTGAGGCTGGAGAAGTGTGTTCATGGCCTGACTCCAAAGCTGAATGTGCAGCTGAAGCTGCTCTTCTTCACTGTGATGCTGCTTCTAAAAATGGTCGGTAATAACCTCAGCTTTGAAGGGCTGCCTCTGCAGCAGCCAAATAAAATAGTGACAATACTGTGACTTGCTAACTTGGAGCAGCATCTCGTCACAAGCTGTGCTGTGTCACAGGTGCTGGCAGCTGTGGAACTCAGCGTTAAATTTCCTTTTATCATATGCTTTGTGGATGGTTTGGCCATCCTTCTGATGCCCTGCTCACCCCCAGTGCTGTGCATCTAATGTGGTTTAATGTGCACAAGAGGCAGCCCCAGCGAGCAGGAGTCGAGTACATTACGTGGTTGAAATTGGTCAGGTCACTTGCTGTCTGTCTAAGGAATGGTGTTTAAAGATTAGGGATTATGGAAAAATGAATTTAATTGATTTTTTTAATGTACCTTTGAACATGTTCAGCACTGGTGAGCTAACTTTGTGCAGAAAAGAGATGGCTGAAGCTAAAGCAGCTATAATAATTTCAAATTTGAAAACAAAATTTAAAAATGTAGGTTTTTGCATTAAGGAAGCTCTTGTTAGGAGCAGTGAGGTGGGTTAATTTTTTTCTTCTACAGATTTTTGAGTGATGACATTTAAGTAGTAGAAATTGGTCGGTTTTAATTTCCATATCCACTTCTTGCCCCCATACACTCCTCACAAGCTTTATGCAAACTTCAGTGTGAATCTGAGCGCCTCTGTGGACAGGAACGACATTGTGCTTTTGAAGTGTGTGCTTCATTATTGCTTTGTGTACTTTCCTGTTAACTTCTATGCAGTATGCAGCTTATCCTTGCTTGATCCTTGGTGCATCTCAAATGCAACACAAACTGCTTGGCTGCATGTGTTTCCTGACCTCCTTTTCATTTCTGTACAATGTCCATGTGATCTATCACAGCTTTGAAAATTCAACTGCAGGGCAGAGATTTCTTTGCCAGAATTGATCCTTCTCTTTTCCTCAGAAACCATCAGATAAAGGGATACTTGTGACAAATAGCCATGAGAAAGATCACCACATTAGAAATCTCTTGCTTTGTGCTGTGCAAGCTCTGTGTAATTTGGATGGGTCCTCAGTTACTTGTCTTTCACCTTTGGGGTAATTATTTGCTTGTGAGTGACGAAGATTCTTGATCCCATTTTGACCTGCAGAACTTGTGATAAGGAAAGATTTGCCTTCAGGCTTTGGTCCACAAAAGCTTGATATTCCTTTTTTCCTCCATCACATTATATTCCTTGCAGAAGCTGTGTGAGATGAGAAGCTCGTTATAGCTTTAGGGTCATCACTGAATGACTTTATCCAGTGGCTTTTCAGCACTTCCACAAGGGGATTTATATCATCCCCATTGTAATAATCTTGTATACATTGTTTTAATTTCTGTATCCTTTTCATCTAGCTGCTGAGGGAAGAATGTTTTACAACTCTTAATGTACTTAGCCTTGAAGCTTCGTAGTTAGAGAAAACTTCATTATGCCTAGGGCAGGGGTGGGAGAATTGAGGAGCAGAGAAAGGAAAGTGTTTGTTAATTCTCACTCTGTGAGTGACTCAGCAATGAATAAAATCAGGGGTAATATGGCTTCAAGCAGTTCTTTCATGCAGTGTTCTGCTGTGTGATGATATTGTTTTTGTTTCACTAAGAATTGTTCTGTGCCTCTTGGCTGGAAGAGGTTGGGTTTTGCTAAACTTGAACAATTTGGAGTTTTCTGATAAAAATGAAAATATACCAGATATTTAGAAGGAAACCAAAATGAAGGGATTCTTAAAGAAAAATCAGAAGAGCTGCAATCCTGGCACAGTGTTCTCCCATTTCCTTCCCTGTGGGGACCTGCTGCAATAACACACTGCAGTGAGAAATGCCTCCCAATTCTGAGGTGATCATTAAAGCTGTGTGTTCACCCGACAGCATCACTGACAGGCAGAGCCCAAACAAAACTGCCCCAAGTGCCACCGTCAGTGCCTTGCCACAGCACTGGCTCTGTCAGCAGGGGACTGAATTTAAAATTCAGCCCATGCACTTTCCATTCCAGAGAGTTTTGTGGGCTGCACAAGAAGGGTTATTGATAGTTTATCCAAATGTTTTTTGACAGACCCTTTCACACATCCCTCCTAGGTGGCACAGCATGCGAGGCTGCCTTTTATCACTGTTGGTTGGATGTTACCCAAGGCGGCTGTTCTGCCCTTGTTCATCACAAAATGATCCATAAAGCAAATTGGGATATCTAAATGCACCAGGCTGTTCACAGATCCCACAGCAATTATTCTGGAGTGTTGCATGTAGAAATGTTTGCCAGAGGTGGAAAGCGAATTGTACAAAATCTGCTCTCTGCAAGTAGTGGCTGTCTCAGTCTACTCTCACTTGCTCAAGGAGAAGGATGCTCTTGGCAAGCCATCCAGCACTAAGCAGAAGACACATTTGGAGCTGAAATACTGAGTGCAGCCCATCGTGGATGGTCCAAATTGGACCAAAGGACAAAATAATCTCTTTTAGCCTTGCTGTTTGCACATTCACCAGCCTTTGGCAGCCAACACAAGGGCTGCTGGGCTGGAGCCCCTTTGGCCACTGGTTATCATTCAGTGGTGGGGATATGCTGAGGCCCCTGTCACTGACTGATGATTTGGGGCTTGGATTTTGAGCTGACACCTTCTTTTTCTTTCTTACACTGTGGAATTATCCCAATGAGCAGCCAGCTTTCTGCAGACCACAGCCAAGAAATACTTGTCCTATAGGTTGCAGTCTGGGAACTGGGGATTAGGACTCTGAATGCCAATCCAGATGGATATATGTGCATACAGTGTGTGCTCAGGCATGTTTACAGTGCATGTCTCTGTGGGGATGCATGTTTCTGTGCCTTTATTGCATGTTGAGATGGTTCTTTGGTACATGCTCCTGAGTAACGTGGGTGATGGTGACCTCTGTGGCCGTGCCTGCTTTCCAGTGCACAGTGAATGCTCTCTCTTTGTGCCTGTCTGTGTGAAATTTCGACCTCTGCTTTCCAGTGCAACATTACCAGATCATTCCTTTGCTGAACTGGTTGATCTGATTAGAGGTGGCTTAAAAAAGGAAAGTGAAGTGAACAGGTGGCAGACATAAATACACAGCTGTGCATTATTGCTGATTTTATTGCTACTTTATAACGCTGTCCACCATTATTTTACAACAATTTTCTCTATTGGTGACATTGCTGTAAATCTCACTGTAAAATGGTCCTAAATGTGCAATGAATTCTATTAAGCAAGATGGAGAAACTTAGAGAATCACACTTTTGTGATGAAAAGAGAGTCAGGGAGAGAGATGCTGCTGGGGGAACAGCAGAAAGCCACAGGCAAAGAATTAGGGGAGCAAAAGGCTTGTTACATAAGGAGGTTAAATCTCTGTGTGGTGCTGTAAGAGCATCATGGATAAAGCAATGGCTCATCAGACCCACTAGATGGAGATGGAAAGAAGCATTTTCTCCATGATGATATTCCTGCAGCTGCCTGCTTGTGCTTTGCTGGCATATTCAATGGCTTTCACTTACAGTATCTTAAGCCTGTCCTTAAAGCAATTACAGGATTTCTCCAGAGTCATATTTGGCATGTGCAGGCTATATCCAGGCTTTTAGCACTGGCTAATTTGCCTGGCCTAATTTTGTGTATGTTCCCATTTATATTCATGGTCAGTATCTATTGTAGTTACAGGCTTTTTCATACAAAAGGCACCTCATTCTTCTCTTAATTTTATTGAGAATTAATACAGCTTCTTGTATGTCAGGAGGATGAGGCTAGAGATTTGGAAATATTTTTCCTTCTGAAAACCAATATCTCATCTGCTCTATCAGTCTTTGACTCCACTTACTTTTTTTCTTTAATTTTTCTTTAACTATTTCTTTAATACCTACAAAGTCTTTTGGGGTTGAGTCCTCTGCCTTTGACTGTGTGAAATATAGAATTCCTTCTCCTTTGAGAAGTCCAGAACCAATGCTTGCCCCTAAGTCCATTGGAAACCTTACAAATGTCCTGCCGTGAAAAATGTCAGAGTCTTTGAAAGGTTTTTCTTGGTGATACATTCACCTGCTTCTTCTGAAAGGTCATTTTTATCACAAAGTGAAGCCAAAAGTTTAAAAATGTCTCAAACCCAAAAATGTTGGGATTGAGGGAAAAACAACCAGAACTTCTGGAACAAAATATCTCTGAGATAAAAGGCCATGGGATGGCCAGGGATGGTCTGTGCCACACGGCTGCATCATGGTCACACCTGAGGCTCTCAGCTCCTGTGTGCTCCTTTTCAGCCTTCCCACAGAGGTCCTGGAAGCCCAGCTTTGCTAGCAAAGCCTGAGGAGAACAGGATTCCCATACAGAAGTGCTGTTGAAATCCATGCCCATGGACCTACTGTGATGTGTTGGAAGGTCACAGGAAATTTCAGCCAAGGAGGATCTTCCACTGACATGGTGTGTTGCCTGAAAAATTCCGACCAATTGCTTTGGGTGACAATTTAATGAATACCAGAAAGTCATGAAGCATCTTCTGTGCTAGGAGCTGACTGTGCTCATCATGCTCTAGAGATGGAACAGCATTTGCTGTGTTTTCTGAGAATCTCTTGATTGAGGTTTAGCTAACAGCTCCCAGTGTGAGCAGGGCAGGCTGAGAGCCCACAGCTCAGCAGCTGAGGCCATCTCTGATGGATGGAGAAGCACAGAGAGATGAAAGAGCTGCTGCAGTTCATTCATGCTTGACTCCACAACCCTCTCTTGAGCCCTGAGCTGGCTCACTGACCCCTTCAGCTGGGCCATAACCTGAATTCCTGCACTGTGCCTGCTCTGCTGCTTGTAAACAGTCTGAGAGTTGAGCAGAAATCATGTTTGAACGTGGCCATGACTATTGCACAGCTCATGCAACAGCATCCCACGGGGCTGTGCTCGAGCCACTGAGGTGGTGAATCTCCCACCTGAAACATTTGCTCCAACCTCTTGCAACCCTCAAAGGACTGGCAGCTCCAGAGCAGCACTTTTTCTTTTGTTCTTTTCTTTTCTTCCCCCCTAGTTGTCTCACTGTGAGGGCAGAGATGTGTGCTCAGGTTTCTGCACCCTCCATTCGGGACTGTGTGTCCCAGGGCTGGATGTGCTCCCCACCTGCAGCTCCCAGGCTTTGCAGGGCAGAACCTAAGACACTTGCTAAGCTGTTTATTTAGCGTTGCTGTCACTGTTCATTCTTCAAAGGAGTGAGATCAGGACCCACTTCAGCAGACCCTTCTCTCTCCACAACCACCTCCATGAATCCCTTCTGAGCCTGTCAAATGTCAGCAGTGTGAATGGCAGTTGTGATATTTGGGGCTGCTCGTGCAGAGGAGCTTTCCCATGTACAGGCTTTGGCTCCCATACAAGATTTGCAAGATTTTTTAGGAGGTGATGATATACAGGATTCCAGAGTAAATGCTCTAATGCTCTGCTGTGGGCTTCAAGGGAGAGAAGCAGTGCAAGTGCCACTCCTCTAGCAGGGACTTTTGTCACTCTTGGGTGGGGGTTTTGTCCTGCCCATGATCAGGACACATCCATTAGAGGAAAAGGGGTTTTAATAAGGTGGAGTTGCCTCTAGGCTTGAACGGATGCTGAGCTGTGGGGAAGGCAGGTACCACTGCTGAGTGACCAGCACTTTGTCACACTGTCTCATTGGCAACAGCTCCAGGCAATTGCCCTGGTCACTTGTCCCTAAAACTGCCTGGGAGGCTCTCTGCAGTTAGCAATCTGTTTTAATCCCCAGAGAGATTATTTACTCTCATACTTCAGCTCTTGCAGCTGAGCCTGTGCCTGGCCCTCATTCCAGAGCTGCCCAAGGGCTCTGTGTAACAGCTGCCTCGTTGGAGGTGAATTTTCAGCTGTGCCAGAAGAAGTGCAAAGAAGTTTGTGTTGTACTTAGTCATGCTGCTTGGTTCCAGCAGTGTTATTTGTCCCACAAGACCACAAATGCAAAAATCACTTACAAATGTATAAAAGCCCCCAAACCACTAAGCACCAGGTAGAAACACTCTCTTACAAGCCACTGATTGCTCCAAGGGTCTCTCTGGTATTGCAAACCCACCATTTGTTGGCCTGTTGTAACCAAATTCACATCTCTCAGGTGGCAAGGGGAGTTTGTTTCCAAATCTAAGTGATGTCACCAAGTGCATGTCAGAGTAGTGGAAAATAGGTATTGGTTTAAAGGGGGATTACACTTTCCCACTCAGAAATATGAAGTGTTTTTCAAACTGATTGCAGCTCTGTTTCTTCCTCAGGAGAGGACAAGTGTGTTTTCTGGCTATAAGCTGAAGTGGAAGGAAATTGCAGTAACAGTTTTTTGATGGCGTTTGAACGATATCTTTAGAAAGTCCCCAGACTGGTGGCAAATGTCCTTGCAAGGGATGGCCAGGGCTCACTAGCTCTGAAAAATCCTGCTTTCCCACTGGGAACTTCAGCCCACTGTCTGGCATGGGGGACAGGCCAGGGGCTCTATGCATCAGCTGTTTTTTCTGTGATAGGTGTGGGTACTTTTAATTACAGAAATTAAGTTTGCATAGCAGGTGCGGGGTAGCAAAAGGTGGATTGCTCAGTTTATTTTATCTGTGTGAAGTCATGTACCAAGTATGAATCAAATCCTTCTGAATCCTTCAGATTCTTATGAACTAATATTTTATGCATTTTATTTCTCTACTAGAAATGACTTCTCACTGTGAGCATTCTTGCTCCCAGTTCCCAGCACAGCAAAGCAGCAAGGGGAGGACAGGGAAAGGGATGAACAGGCAGGATTAAGATGAGGAATCGCCACGTGATGAGAGCAGATCAGAGAATTTCTCCTGTGTTTAAATAACTGGAAGTACTCCAGTGGAACAAGTTTGGGATGGCTGGTGTTGAGTACAGGAGGAAGTTGGAGGGTGGAAAATGTCTTATTGAGGGCATGGAGAGAAGGGGAATAATCTGTCCTCTGTAAGGAAGTGACGGGGAGTCGTGTTTGGTGGCCTCTGCCAAATGAAAAGGCTTTGAAATGGAAATCTGCAGATCAGCCTGACCTCGCAAAGTGGCACAAACAAGCAGCATTTTGGTCCCTTTTTCTAGGTGGTGGCATCTTTCTGTGCTGGGGGAGCACAACCCTGGCCATCTCCAGTACCCTGCGTGTGATAGACGTGGGTAACGTGTTTATTGAAGGATCTGTCTTTTGCATGTTGTACACCCATGTATCTATTTCAGGGTAGAGCAGCTTCATTTAAACTGCCTGGGAAGATTAAATTATGTTATTCTCTTACCATGACAAGAGGGTGACAGAGTCCTGTTTCTCTGCAGAGTGGGACACAGCCAAGCGGAACTGGGAACATGTTCCTGCTCCTGCCTGGGGAGGAGCCAATTGATCCGAGAGCCCTGGAGTGCATTAGCAGGATGAGAAAGCAGGGATTAATTTCAGCAGCCTGATGTAAAACATGAGCATCCCCTCCTCGAGCTAAATCACAAAGAGGGGTTCTGGGCCTGTCAGGTGTCACAGCGCAGGCAGAGCAGGGGACTCCGTGGTGCTGAGGGGGGTGGAAGAGCAGCAGAGGAACAGCTTTGGGTTTTTTAATCTTTGTTTTGTTGTTAGCTTCTGACCTCACAACAAATAAATGCAACTCTGCATAAGTAATCCATCTTATTTTCCAGATGGGAGCAATAACAGTCCCTTGTCTGAGGACTAGCTGAGGGAACTAACAGAATTTTGCTTCTCCCTGTCATTTGGCAGGCTTGCATTGCAAAATTTTGATTTTGATGAAAGTCTTGCAAAGATCATCTCTGTGCCTCCTTTTCCTGTTAGCAAACCATCATTCCCCTACCTTACAGGAATGTTTGACAGTTCATGCATTGAAGACTGTGAGATGCTCAGGCTTGGGGGTAATTCATACAGGTGATTTAGACACACCTTTCAAATCCCCCCAGGGATGGTGACTCTAACACTGCCCTTGGCAGCTTGTTCCAATGCTTGACAACCCTTTTAGTGATGAAATTTTTCCTAATATCCAATCTAAACCTTCCCTGGCACAACTTGAGGCCACTTCTTCCATCCCTATTCACCTGAGAGAAGAGGCCAATCCTCATCTGGCTACAATCTTCTTTCAGGGAGTTGTAGAGGGTGGTAAGGTCTCCCCTGAACCTCTTTTTCTCAAGACTAAACAAACCCTTGCCCATCTCTGTTGCTCTTTTCCAGACACCCTCCAGCACCTTCCAGCCTTCCTTGCAATGAGGGCCCCAAAACTGAGCACAGGATTCCTGGGCTCTTTCCTCTCTGCTGTGCTGTATTTTCAGGTATCTGCTAAGTTGGTAACAAGCCTCCAGCTCCTCCTGTTTTCTGCCCATGCTGCCTGCACTGGGCAGATTGGTCTCATCATCTTCAACTAGGCTATTGATCTCTTCACCTTTTTGGGGTGGGAGAAATGTTTAATTCCTCTGTGACCATTCTCAGGCAGGTCTGTGGTTTCTAACACATCAATAACCCTTGTGTCTTTGCTGCCACTGTTACCAAAGCTCTGGGAGAAATTCATATTTGGCTTGAAAATCTGTCTGTTCTCCTCAGTTTTGGCAGGACCTTTAAGCCTTTCAAGCTTTGCTCTAACAACATAACAAAGTCTTTCCAGTGCAAGTTTTCACATGTGCTGAGGAAATATTTATTCTGCTGTGAAGAAACTGTGGAGCTGTGCTGATGGCTTAAGCTCCTCAAGGCATCCATACAGTGGGAAAATCAGGCCCTAAGTTATCTCTGACATTAAATCCTGCAGATTCTCACAGCTTATATCAGAGGTTCTGTAGACTTTCTTATATCCCCTGTTGCTTTCTGCTTACAGTTCTTTAAGGAACAGGAACACCAAAGGCTGGCTCATACACAGTCACTTTGATGATGGAATAAGCTCTTGCTCAACACTGAAGGATGCTCCAGGATGCTCTCTCAATTAGATGTTTGATTTGGTCTCAGGAGGAGGAGGAGGAGGAGGAGGAGGAGGAGGAGGAGGAAGAGGGGGTTTTTCCTTGCTGCTTCTTTCACACCCAGCTTTAACAGCTTCACACCAGCCCTCTGCATGCTTCCTCACGGGTGAACACATCAGGGTCTGACTGTTTGGGACAACTGCAAGCCTGCAGAGCTTGGAGTGGGAAGCATTTAGGAATAATGAGACCTCTTTTTGTATTTTCCTACTCAAGGTCACTTCCTGACATCAGGGGAATTCTCCTTTAAAACCTGACACCCCAACTTTGCTCAGCCACTGCTGGCTTGGCTAAGTAGCTACCACGGGTACATGTGAAAACCAGTTTGTTTCAGGAGGTTGAATTTCCTAAATACTCAAATCATCCACCCAAGTGCTTACACAAAGCATTAGTTCTGCTTAGTTCACTAACAAGATTTACATGTGCACTGTGCTAAAGGCAGGGAGAGCAAACTCTGCCACCAGAGGTGCTCTCCAACATTGGTGACGCGCGCTCGGGTCGGGTACCGGGGGTTTGTCACAAGGGCTTGACAATTTAACAATACTTGAGGTAGATTTACTCTCACTCTGAGCTTAATGTTCCTCATTCTCTTATGTTCTAGAAGTGCTCCTCTGGCGAGGCCTGGAGGCTGGGAAGCTTTCTCAGAGGTGTAATGGGCCTCACTCATGGCCATCAGCGAATCGAAAATTGTTCCTTTGAATATTGTCTGCAGCCTTTAAGATTCAGGCTGCAAGACTCTAATGCTGCCAAGGTGTTTTTCTTGGTAGAGAAAAATCTCCCTCTTGATATTCAGCAGTTTCTTTATGGGGTTGTTTGGTCTCTAGACATGAGAGAATCCTGGCAATTTTGATCACTTGAAGAGAACAGTAATGCCTGGTGCTTAGTACAGTGTGTCACACTTCACATCACTGATTATGCTTTATTTTCTATTATGTTGAATGGAGTGATTCTATTATGGACGATCATTTTCTCTTTTTACTGCAGTTTATTTCAAGGATTCCTGCTGGAGCCCTACCTACAGAACATTTCTAGATTACAATTGACTATCTAAGACTGTTTCAGGAATGCTTAATGGGCCAACTCGAATTAACCACTCTGAAGAAGTGAATTTCGGCCTTGAGAGCTCTCTGAACATGTGCCATTCTGCTAGCAAAGGAAAAAGGCTGTCTGCTGTCAAAGTTTCAGTAGGTGTCAGTGTGGATTTTAAGCTGGATGCTCAGCCTGACTATTTAAGTCCCTTTCTTTGTGAATTTACCATGGGCCTGTTCTGTTATCAGCCTTTGGTTCAGTTGAACCTCCTTTTTCCACACCCTAATTAAAGATTGCTGCTGATAGGTGATCACTAACTTAGATAACAGCCAGGACTCAGAGGGTGAGTGGTCATAAGTCTCCACAAACCCATGACCCAAATATCCTGCAGGAGTAGCTGGGGTCTGTAAGAGACACACATCTGGGTGAGGCACAGGCTTCACATCCATCCTGGTGCAACCTTCAAAGTCCTTATCTGGCAGGAATTGCTAAGCCTGCTTGGGAAGATCAAAAGAGCTCATCTCCTTCAGCTCATCAACATCTGGGCCTGACTCTGGCTGCTGTCAGGAGCACATCAAAGATAAACATGAGAACAAATAAGCAAATAATGGCCAAGGAGAAGGATGGGCTGCCAGCAAGAAGCCATCTAATCCTCCAGGAATGATATTCCCAAAGAGCCTTCAGAGAGGACCTTGGGATGGGTTAGAGCAAACACTGAGCAAAGTAGAAGGCAGGAAGTGGTCAGTTTCTGGCAGATAATTCCTGATTTTGAGCAGTGTTTCAGCACATTTTTCCTGTCATCATTACTAAAATACTGATGAATAATTTTGTTTTCCTTCTGCATAGTTTTATTTTCTCATCTGCTTGAGACATAATTGTTTGTGTGTTTATAAGTCACAGATGAAGATGCACTGAGCACTCAGGGTCTGGGAGAGAAAAATGCCAAAGCCTTCTGAGCTGTTTTTTAGGTGGCCTTATTTGAGTGGCATTTATCAAGTAGAGAGAGCATCAGAAGATTGATATCCATTCTGGAGCAATGCAGAGGTCCCAGGAAAACAGGACAACAAGTTTAGAAAGTGAGGTAAATCCTGGCCAGGACTCTTTATATTAAGTTTCTGAGCCCTGCAGAAGAGTGTGGGTTGGGCTGGGGGACCAACAAGGTCCACCTGACAGCTGCTCACCATGAGAGTGAATCCAACCCACAGCCTGGGGATGTGCTTTCCTCTCCTCTCTGCTGCCCAGAGCTGTTGTGCTTTTAATTGGTGCCTTTTGCTCCAGAGATGGTGGATTTCAGGGCTGGTTTTGGCACTGGATCCCCTCTTTGGAGAAAAGCATAACTAGCTATTTCAGTAATGGTGTGAAGCAAAGCTTTTTTGTTTGTTTGCTTGTTTAAATGAAGAAGGAGTTAAGTGCATGCTTAAGCGATTTCCTGGTGGAGGATCCAAGTTACAACTTTGTGATGGTAATTAAGAAGCCATTAGCAACAGAAAATTAAAAAGAGAAAGGTTAGCCATTATTTTACAGCAGCCCAGAGAAGAATGTGAGTGCCCCTTTTACTATTAAAATATTCTAATGCTTTCCGTGGTCCTGCTTTCTTTGGGAAACAGCACTTCACAGAGAGGCCTCAATGTGTGTACCTGTAAAATCTCTGGTGTGTTTGATGTTGGCACTTCTGTGAAGATGTGTTCTTCCAACACAAGCCTGAGTCAGTAACAGACAGCTCAGAGGAAAGGCTGGGCTCCAGGAACAAACAGAGCTTTCGTCTCCTCTCTTTGAGGGCTTTGGATGGCAAAAAGAAGTGTAACCTGGCTGTTCAGTGTGTTTCTGTGCCACGTTCAAAAGTCTGACGTGGAGGAGAGCAGGAGCTGTAATTGGTATTGAGTTAATTCCTGCCTTCATCCTTGCTGCCTTGCAAACTTCAAAGCAGCAAAGCTCCTCTCTTTACACCTACCAGCATCATTCCCAGAGCTGAGCAGGGTAATTTTCACATGCAAATTCAAGAGGGGAGCTGGCCTTATCTGAGAAGGTGGACATGCAGCTTAATGGGACAACAGCACCTCCTTGTCTTCCCAGAAAGGGAGCAAGGCAGCAGAAATAAGATTTCCTTTTGCTGTTGTTTTAGGGGAAAATGCCACCTTGTGCTTTGTTTTTATGCTTTGAATTGTGTTGAATGCAGGAAAAATAGAATGCAGTTTGCCATCTAGAGCTTTGTAGTACATCTTTCATAAGCTGTTGGAAGCATAATGCAAGAATCAAAGACTTGGCAAAGATACAGGTCAGCTTTACTACTTCCCTCATCCTCAGGCATTTGAAATACTCAGATTTGTGGACGTTAATCTTAATATTATTGATGTAGTGGGAAAACAGGGAGCAAATTTATGGTATGTACAGTCCTCACTGTTGGTTTTTGTCATATTCTCTTTGGGACAGTAATCTGTCATTTGTTATTTCAAAAGCTGCCTCCTTGAATTTTGGTGGTTTTTTTTTTTTTTTTTTCATTGACTGTAACAGCAGAAGTATTGGGAAGCTATTCAAACCAGACAGAAGTGAGTGTCAGGGGACCAGGCAGGACAATAACTGATGTGAGGATTTAGGCAGGTCACTTTGCCACTGCTGCTAAGACATCTAAGAAATTGACCTCTGGGTTTGAGTTGCTCAGCTTCTGAAAACACCTGTAGCTTGTGGTTTTTGGGGTTTTTTTAGCAGTTTCACAAAGCCTGCTGGGATCTTTCAGTGCAGAAGTGTGACCCTCATGCTTCCTTTTCTTGATTCTGTCTCCAGCTGTGCGGTCCGCGGCACACTGAGCAGGTTAAGTGTGGCCTCAGGTGTCCATTGACTCTGCAGCACAAACCTGGGTGCAGGATGCTGTGCATAAACACACCAACAGCTAAAGCTCACAAGCACTTGGGAAGTTTCGTTTTCACTGCAGAGATTCTCTGCCTCAGTTTCCTGTGTGGGTTGTCAGGAGTGTGTGCTCAGGAAACCACCCCAGTACAGGATTTTTTTGGGTGAGGGCCACACTTTTCACTGAATTCACCATTTCTGTGGCTTGCTGCCCTCAAACAGGGTGCAGGGAGTGTGTGGTGCTCCCTGATCCAGGCACACACTGGGTTGGCTGCCACCTCCCTGCACCCCCCACATCTCAGCCAGCTGTCTGTGAGAGACACCACTGACGACCTCTGCAGAAACTCAGGACTTAATTGCTAATTGCTGTGAACTCTAAGTCTGATTAAAATCAGCCATTATTAAATTAAATAAGCTCCATCTGTCAATAGAGTGAGTGCCCTTCCACCAGAGACAGAGAAAGCGATTCAGAGGAGCATCTTCCAGATGATATTCCTGTTTCAGTTAAGGTGTGGAACAGAGAACTGGCTCAGTCCTAAAATCTAAGCCAGGTCTCATGTCTCTAATGAATCAAACCCAGCTTCAGGTGCTGTGTGAAATGGGAATAAAAATCCATTCAATGGAGTGAACCTCAGTGGTGTGGGCCTCACTCTTCAGTGTTGATAATAAATGGGAGCCAGGAACTTGCCTGGAGTCACACCACGGGTGAAATAGACTTGCCGTTTCATTCTCATTCTTCTTTTTAAGATTTAGATTGGGGTGACATTTTTCCTGGGGTTTTCAGGTACCCCTGTGGGTATCTCAGTGTGAAGACAGATGTGATCTGGGTGGATGCTTTGCTCCCGTGGTTTTGTTCTGCTTTTCATGCCCCTCAGATCCCAAAGTCAATGAAGTACAGAGGACTTGACATTCGCTTTTGCACGTATGCATCTCCCTTCCCCGTGAAGCTTTTGACTCACTCTTTGATATGCAACCAAAATGATGCAGAACTGAGGCCTAAGTATGGAGAAACCTTGGTAAAATAAACCCTAAGAAAGGAAGCTTAGCAGAATTACAACAGAGCTGATAAGATAATGATGCCTGTGCTCCAAATCTCCTTTCCCTCCCTCAAACAGCCTCTTGGGGTGTTTGGACTCTGGGTCTGAAAGGGTTGTTTGTCATCATTTATAAATCAGCCCAGATGACTTGCTGATAAGGGTGACCCCTGGCCAGCTTTCTGATAGACCTGATATGCTAAAAACCTTTGGATGGTAAAAAGAGAGTTCTGGAGAGCAAGAGGCCTCTCTGGGTAGTGATCCTGTCACCTACATTCTGTCACCTGTCTTTCTGTGGCAGTGGGAAAGCAACGTGGAAACTTTGTAATGCAATATCCACAGAAGGGCTGCGTGGTACCTGGGGCAGGGCATGAGGGACACTGTGGCCTTTGGTGGACCTCTGTGGAGGGAAAAGACAAAAATCCCAACCAATGCACAAATACCTCTTTCAGTTGTAGTTTTTGTTGCCAGGCCTGTATTCCAGAGCTTCAATGGTTTGTGAAAAATATCATGCCTGAGATGTCCATCTCTATTTTAAAGGTTCCTCAGCCTCACTGAAGCTTTGGTGAAGTTCAGGGATAATTCAGCAGTTTCCCAGGGCTTTGAGGGAAGGCTTGGATGTTGGCAGAGAGGTTGCCTGGAGAAGATGGAGCTGCCTCATCCCTGGAAGTGCCCAAGGCCAGGATAGACAGGGCTTGGAGCAACCTGGGACAGTGGAAGGTGTCCCTGCCCATGGCAGGGGGTGGAACAAGATGGCCTGTAAGGTCCCTCCCAACCCTAAACAGTCTATGATTCTATAAGAAACCAAAAGCAGTGAGGTTTAGGGAGAAAATGGGGAACTAATCCTAGATTTCTTTGAGCCAGGCTTGATCAGCAGTTGGATAGATGGGAAAACTATATTTCTGAAGAGTTTGGGAAAGGTAATTCATCTCAAGGAGGCTTTCGGGTGTTTGCTTGCAATTACAGTTGTTTTAGCAAAGCGACTTGAATTTGCTCTTTGGATTTTCATTTCCATGCCCAGAGTTTAGAGTTGCAGGTACCACCTGTTAACACTGTGCAAACAAAATATAATTGACTCCCGCAGGAATCCCTCTGAAAGGCAGCACCTTGGGATTAAAGTTGCAGAGCCATCTATCTAAAATGATGTGGCAGATTTAATTAACGTGTCTAAAAATACACAGGCTGCAATCAAGCCTTTGCCTCTGCCTGTGTCTGTTCCCTGAAGAGGAATGCACATAATTTTCAAAATCTTGGGTTCTGTCAGCCACCTGTGAGTTGAATTTATTGATGCATGAGATTATCATAAAATTAATTTGGACACTGCTGAATTATGAGGTTGAAAACAGGTTGAGAAGTAGCTGCTCACCCAGTTTAAGCAATATGCTGTCAATAATGTTCTTTCAAGCCCATATGTAGAGCATTACCAGACAGCTCCAGTTACACACCGTAAATGTCTGGAGATGGGATGCACACAGCCCCTCGTGGCAGGGAAAGAGCCCTAGAGTGTGATACTGGGAATCATTTGGAATGACTTGAATCTGAGTGGCACATAACCACAGACATCAAATGGACCTCACTTCTTGCCACCCAGGAGACAGATCTTTGCTACAGAGTCAGAAAGTGGCACAGCAATGAAACTGAGGACCCTTCAGTCAGAATGTCTGTCTGTTTGTCCATCACTTAGGGTTTCAGGCTTTGTAGCCACTTTTTAATTAAAAGAACTTGTTTTTGTTAAAGCTGTGGGCAGTGAAGAAATGCAGTTTGCTAAGACAGCAGTGACGATGTTAAGGGAAAGAACAAACCACATTTGTTACAGAGCTAACATGGTCTGCTTGGGAGTCGCCCCTTCTCGTGCTGGCAGGTTTGGCATGGCTTTTTGTCAGTCCCTTAAGCCTTTAGGGTGCAATAGAAGGCCTGGAGTTAGATGCCCACGGTCTGGCTGAATTAATGGCTTTGTTCAGAAGCCCAGATAGGTGATTTCAGGTGAGATTTTTTCTCTGGCAGAGCTTCAGTGAGTTCAGTGACACTATCTACCCTAACCAGCAGTAATAATCCTTAGAACTGAAATAATACTCCTCATCCAGAAACTTTTGAAACACATGCATGGAAATGGAGGGGGGAAAGAGAGTGCAAATAGTGGGCACAGACATCCTTGGCCAAATTTTAAAGATCCCTGTAGTGCTGCACACAGTCCCATGGGACAGGATGCAGAGCTGCTGAGAAGGGGCTTAAAGAACTCAGGATGTGCAGCTTCTAACTCAGACTCTTGGCAGAGCCAAGGAGATATTTCCTGATATATTTCCTTTATATTTCAAGGTATATTGCAGTCTAGAGACTGAAAAAGCTACTTTTGAGTAGCTGAAAATTGGAGATCTGCTGGATCCGGTGCCTGTGCCTCTTGGAAGCAGGACTGTAGGGCATAGACCTTACATTTCAGCCTGGTTGTGGTGGCTCCTCACTGCCTGCTGATTATCTGCCCTTGTTAGCACAGCAGTGTCACAGGCTGGCAGTGTCCTGGAGCTCCAGTGGCCTCCCCAGCCTTTTCTATAACTACAACACAGCAAACAGAGGTGGGTGCCAAGGTGACTGTTCAGCTTTAAAGCCCAGCAAGTTAAGATGCTTGAGAAAGCTTTAAATAAAAGCTAACCTGTGGCAATCCCTTGACAAATCATCCGTTTGTGAACTTTTACTTCCTTAATCTCCTCCGTCAGACAGGCTAAAGAAAGTCCAAGGGTGAAAGAGAACTATTCTCGTTTAGACCATCAACCTCATCCCCATTAACTCCTGGGGCTGTCTGCAAAGGCCTTCTGTATGTGGGATAGCAAATGTCAGAGGGCTGGAACTCCTTCAAAATAGAGTTAAAATTAAAATGAAGAACTGTAAAATATTTCCTTGTGATAAAGGGGGGAGCAGAGAACTGTTGTGTGATGAAAATGTAAATTCATGTTGCTGCTGCTGGATTCTTTGCCATCAACAGAGGCCTGTGCTAAACTTTAAAAGTACACTTATATCACTCTCATTTCCAGCAATTGTTTTGTTCTGTGTTTGGGATCAGTGGGATTTCACAGGTATTTTAGGGTGCCTGCAATTATGTGAACTAATCTAATGAGGTCTGGTGAGGAGCTGCCTCCCCATTACCAGATCAGGGCTGTGCAGTCGGTGTTGTGAGGCTTAATGACTTTGCACAATGTTAAATTGTGCATCCTCTTGGAGAGAGGGTTCTGGCTCTTTTTCAAGATCTATAAATACCCTGGAAGTTGGCCTGGTTTCTTGTGGAGGACTGTGGGCACGGTGCAGGCTGGGTGTGTGCACACGTGTGCTCTGCAGGGAGCTCCTCCCCAGTTCTGAGCCTGCAGTCAGCCAGGCAGAGCAAACCACCACAGAGAGAAACACCCCCAGGCACGAGGGCTTTATTTACTTTTTCACCTTTCAAATTGCCTTACAAAAATGTCAGGAGGCCATTACATAGCTCATCTGTCCCCCAGTGGGTGTCCTTCCCTGAGGTGGAGAGGAAAGTGTTCAGACCTGGGCTGGATGTAAGCAAACTGAGTCTTTCAGAGAAGGACTGGGGATGTAAAGATGAGGAAAGTAGCCGGGATTGTGACTACCAGGGTGAGCTGTGAGATGTAACAGCCCCTGTGTCACTGAATCTGCCCGGGGGCATGCACAAAGGACACATGGAAGGGGACTGTGACTCTCTGCAGGGTGATGTGATAAGACAGAAACAATCCTTGTATGAGGGATTTACCTACTGCAGTTCTGAGGGGAAAAAAATTATTGCTGCAGCTTCCAGGAAATGCATTTTATTAATTTATTTTGCTGCTTCTCCCCCCATGAGCAGGGGACTGAGAGTAAGCACATAGGCTGGGTACCATGGGCTGGGCAGCCATCCATGGCTGTGGGTCTGTCTGCAGCAGCAGGAGGCACAGGGAAGCACACCAGGGTGACCACCAGCTCCCATGAATAAGTTCTCAAAATTCTTTTTATAGCAGAGCCTGAATGAGTCTTTTGGACTCCAAAGTAAATGCTGCTTCTGGATCTTCTCAGTGGATTTTTATTAGAGCTGGCTGAGGCTGGAGGAAACAGTCCCTCTGACGTCAGAGGTTTTATATCAGGCTGTTTCCATTTTTACACTGTGCTCCTCTGGGCATTTAAGGCATTTCCTCTACAAAGCAGATCTGCCTGGAACTGCTTCATTCCCTTTTGCTCCGATTTACAGCAGATAAAAGTTCCTGCCCTGCTGCAAATTACTAGGAGGTGTTTCAGTCTAATTCCAGGTATCACTGGGGGGCTACGTCAGTGGATATTTAGCTCTTTGGAGCATGAACCTTGGGCAGAACAGGTCTCCCATAAATAAGGGAGAAGAGGTGCTGAGCCTGTTGCTGGGGATGCCAGGCCATGCTCCCTGTCCCCGTGTGTCGTAGAGCGCGTGGCTGCATCTGCTGGCTCCCACCCGGGGGCTGAGGCTGTTTGGCTGTGGCCAGACTTGTTGCATGTGTTCTCCATTCATCACCAGCCATGCTGGGCTTGGCAAGGGCAGCCTTGGCCCCGGGCAGCAGCTCTGCCAGGTGAGCCATTAGCGGCTGGGCTCGGCTGGAGCGCGGCTCCGCGGCGAAGGCGCAGCAGTGGGGACGGCCTGACACGCCAGTCACAAGTGTCACCTCATTTAGCCAGCCACTCTTGGCTGAGAAAGAACCTGGGCTTGTGCTCGGACCTGCAGGAGAGCAGATGGCTAATGTGGTCATCAGCCACTGCGCCGTAATCCCACATCCAAACTTGGCTTTCCATGGGAGCAGGAGTGAAATGTGGAGTGTTAAATACAAAGCAAAGCAGAACCACTCCAGTCTAACCTGCAGTGATGGGAATTCAGGGCTGCTTTTAAGCAGCAGGGTTCTTAACTCCAGGCGTTTTCTATCTGGTTTTATTTCCCAAACCCTGCATTATCTTGTGTTGTGGTTTAATCCAGGACATCTTGTTAGGAGAAACATTATTTCCCTTTGGCAGTTTCTCTTCTCTTCCTCAACTCTCCCACATTTTTTAAGCTCACAATGGGGAGATTAATATTTATACTCGTTGGAGCTCTGTCTGCTTTTATTTCCTGTTTTCCTAATTCTTTTACTCATCATGTTCAAATAGCACTAATTAAATCTGGTCTCGCTTAAAATGCAGTCCTGCCTTCAGCAGGCAAAATTACACCTGGACTTTTCTGGACTGGTCTGACCTTGGCAGGATTTCAGCAGAAATTAGTGGCTCTGCTCAGTGGCTGGGATAGAGTTGGTGTCCATAGCTCAGAGTCAGTGAGTTGCAGTCAGTGCTCGTGTCTGTCAGGGTTTGTTGGCTCACACGGGAGGTTATGTGAGCACGACTACAGCTTTGGTCTGGCTCAGCTCAGGCTCAACATCAGCTCGGTCAGCCAGGACAGGGAATTCCTGGGAGCCATTCGGGTCCTCTGCATTGCTCTGCTGGTTTGGAAGAGGTGTATTAGCCCAGAGCAGTGTCCAGCCCCCATGAGAGAGTCCATGGAAGTGCCTGAGGGAGGACACGGTCACAGCTGGCAGCCCGAGTCTCTGTACCACTGCTTCTTGGTGTCAGGCTTATCCCAACCTTTCAGTACCAACATCACGAGAAATTGCAGGTAGGGTCCTGTGCCAGCCTTTGGCTGTTGTGTACAGGACAGTTGGGTCACTTCTTGGGTCAGTGTCTCGTGTGGATTCTGCCTGGCAGGAGGTGCTTTCCCAGACACCTGAATTCAACATGTGCTTCCAGCTGCCTGGGGCACTTTTTCTCATGATCTGTCCTGGGCTCCTAAGTTTCTGTGCACAGCTGTCTTTCAGAAGTGGCTGGATTTAATGGCATGGGATTTTTTTTTTTTTTTTACTCTCCTTCAAAAGGTTTTGGTAACAACCATTGCATTCCTTTCCAAAGAAGAGCCAGAGACTCTGCAAACTCCCCATGAGACTTTGTGGCTGCAATTGGCCCATGATGGAGCAGCAATTTCATATGCTGACACAGATATGCAGGTAGCGAATAGCTTTGAGAATTCTTTGGAAAAAAAGATACATATCCCATATAAATGTAATAGAACTAATTATTTTTATTGCTAGGACTGTGCTATTCTATTTCTCTTGGGATAGGAGACTTGCTTAGACCCAAGAAAAACTGCTACTGCCTCTGTGCCTGCCTCAGATTCCTGCTGCACAGATAAATACCATGGGAAAGTACTTGTAATACAAACACTTGTTTATAGGCAGACATTTAATTATCATATTACAGAATTCTGGAGACCAGCTGCCACATGAGATTTCTGGCTGGGACACTGAATATAAAATTAAAACAGTGTCACATGCCCATGGAGCTGAAAACCTCGGCATAGTATTTGCACATTCCTGTTCTCTGTAAAGAGCTTCCTGGATGATATTTCTGTGCAGATTATTCACGAGGAGTTGGAGTGCTGTGAGCCTGATGACGTCTTTGTGACTGGATCAGAGAACAAATATTGTGATCTTTTCAGCATCCGCTCCCTGTGAGTGATTAAATTTCTTCTCCAGGGAATCTAGGTCATTTGCCAGGATCGAGGCACTGGGCATCTACAGAAAGGACAGACAAAGTGGATTGGTTTTGTGCTTTTGAATCCTAAGTTTTATTGGTAGTCCTGAATCTTTTGGGGAAATGCATGATAGTCTCAGTGCAATATGGAGAATAATGCTACATGTAAATACCTCTGTGTAAAGGAAAGCGTGGAAGCTCCTTCTAGTCCTCATATGGTTTGCAAGATTGAATCATTTTCTCAGGCAAGTAAGGATTATATTCGTGAATGAGAGTGTTCAGGGCTGTGTTTTCTCTCCTCATCCCTCTCTGCTTTTTCCTGCATCCACCATGACTGCTGAGTTGCATTCCTGTCTCCAACGCTCCCTGTGCCCAAAGCATTTGTTCCCTTCCCTTCTTTTCCTGCCAGTTCAGTTTAGTCCCAGTGTCCAGGTCAAGATGTGCTTCCAGCAAGGGCTCGCTAATGGTGGGGAAACTCACCAGGAGAGACTCAGGAACTTCCAAATGTGCAGGAATTCTGAAGCAGTCAGTCATTCTCTGTCCTCTTTTGGTATTCACCTGTGACACTGGCTACAGGAGCAAGATGCTTGTGTTTCTAAAGAGTGGCACTGGAAAACACAGTGATGGCAGCAAAGAAATTCCATCCCTACAGGTAGAAGCAGAAGGAGAAATCTGTTGGTTTCCTGGTCTGTTTCAGTGTGGGTTGTCAGGAAATCAGCCTACATCTTCGTACTCTGAGAACAGGAGATGAACTGGCAGAAA
This sequence comes from Motacilla alba alba, assembly GCF_015832195.1. Classification (NCBI taxonomy): domain Eukaryota; kingdom Metazoa; phylum Chordata; class Aves; order Passeriformes; family Motacillidae; genus Motacilla; species Motacilla alba. The sequence continues at coordinate 16,720,769 of NC_052025.1, read as the reverse complement.
TATTTCACTAACATATTTTTGGAACACAAAATCCCGTTTATCCTGCAGTGAAAGTGTGTCTTAAATGCCATCTGAAAATTTCAAAGTGAGACTGCCTTGCCACTGTGCTGTGCTATAGGATGGGTAAGAGTCAGGAGCTCCAGATCAGCACATGTGCATCCCTCAGGATCTGCCATCCTTTTTTACTCCTCACCTCTCTCCTGTCTCTAGAGGGGTCTGGTCTTTGCCTATGAAGGCACAGAGCAGCTGGAATGCTGTTCTATTCCACGTTACAAACCCATGGCTGTGTGCCTCCCAGGAGCAGAGATGGAGTTTTGTAACTCTGCAGGTTTTTGGGGCTTTGGCACATGAGCCAGCACTCCTGAGTTGAACCTGGAGCTGGGTGGGCTTGTGCACTGCTGCTGAAAAGTCAGGCAAGGCATACAACATGCTGTAACCTTCCAGCACTGGCTCAGGGCTTCTCAGCAGTGTTGGAAAAATGTGATCACAGCCATGCAGCCTGGATGAGAGCCCCAGAGAGCTGCTCTGCTCAGAAGCTTCTGCTAAGCAGTGTCCCCTCTCAGAAAACAAGTCCTGTTTTAATATGCTTCTGACTTTTCTTGTGCCAGGAAGCAGGAAGATTGCTTCTGGCTTTGTAGATACCCTGTGGTAGCAGAGCCAGTCTCTTTTTTTAATTCAGCATGTGTAAAGCAGCTCATTATCAGGGTCAGTGGCCATCCTGGGCAGTGGCCTTCATGACCACTCAGAGCTGGATCAGTGTTTAGACTGCAAATGAGGCTTTGCCAAGCTGCTTGCCTGGTTCTGCAATGCCTGAGCTCACCAGAGAGCTGAGAGCATCCAAGTGCAAAACTGAAAGTGGAAAAAAGAGCAGGGGAAGGAGGATCCCACAGCTTAGGGGAGGGGTTGTGTCATTTGTTTGTTGTAGTTTTGGTAAGATCCTCCCCCCTTTATCCTGAGGTCATGAAATGTTTTTATTCCAGCAGTGTCATAGTATGAAGAAACAAAACCACAGAGTCCTGTTGCAATAAAATCTGCTGGTGGAAATCATGTGTGTGTTTTGAAAGACCATAAGTTTCTTCACAGATCCCACTGATTAGGGTGTCTGAACTGTAAGCAGAGCTCTGGGCATCTGCCCTGCGTTGCCACAGTGGATATGATGAAAAATGACCCATCATCCACCAGAACATAATTAATTCAGTGACACACTGGGCAAGTGTCTCGGGATTTTGAGGAAAACACTTTAGAGATGGGGGAGAGGGAAGGAAGATAAAGGTAGAAAATAACCCATGCACCAGTGACAGGGCTTTGGAAAAATAGTCCAGGGACAGAGTTCACAGCTGCTCTTTGGTGAGGTTAGAGTTGGAGTACCCCTGGCACACACCTTGGCACAGCAGAAAGCTCTGCATTGGAAGCAGAAACTTCATTTCCACTGTGCTCCCTGGGGAAGCCTGAAGGCTCTGAGAGTTTCTTAAGCAGATGGGGGGAAGAGAAAGGGCAAGGGATGTGGCTTCATAGGCTGCATCAGGAGGAGGATGTGCAGTCTGTGCAGGGGTGTTGCTGTTGCCATTCCTGCTGGAAGCAGAAGCCCCAGGAAGAGCTGAGTGTACCTGGTGCAGCTGGTGGGGTTGGACCCTCAGGTGTCCCAGGGGCAGTCTGTCCTGCTTTGCTCTGCTTTGTTTGAGAAGAGAAAGAGCCAGTGTTGGTGTTTCTGGGATGCTGGCTGTATGTCCAAGTGGCCAGTGGGCCTGGGAAGGAGGGGATTCTCACTGTGCTGTTGTGGATGGCTCACATGTCCTAGCTCTTTCCAGGAGTGAAAACAGTGGATTTTCCAGAATTCAGGCTCTTACTTGCAATGACTGAGATATTTATCTTGCTGGGGCTGGCCAAGGGTACTGCCCAGAAAATCTCTTCTGGAAAGTGACCTCACAGATGGGCCTTGTGAGGAGGAAATGCTTTTTTTCCAGTAATCATCCCAGGTTCCCGTTTTGCTTGTCACTGCTGTGGGCTCTGTATGAGCTTGTGGGAGATCTCTGATGTCCCCAGGCTGGCAGGAGCTGCATGGCCATGAGGACTGGTGGCCACCAGAGGTGCCAGCCACGTGTCCAAGAGCATGGCTGGGATCAGCCACACACAGGCACAGTGTGAATGAATGGGCAACCTCAACATGTGAGGCTGATATAAACACTTGTGGCTTTCTCACTGTGGGGTTTGGTGCAATTCTTCTTCCCTTTTTTTTTTTTTTTAAAGTTTTTTTTCCCCCAAAGTCTCAAGTTACTGTAACCTTACAAATGAAATCATTGAGGAGAACTATTTGAGACCAGTACTCACAGGATCAGGGATTCAAGTTTGCTTCCAGGAGAATCTCTCAAAAGTGCTCAAAATCAGAGGCTCATTTTTATTTTGATACTTTATTTAGCATTGAAATTCTTGTGAGTTTTGGGTTATTTTTTAACAGAATAGCTAAAACTGCTAAGGAGAATTTAAGACATAATTAAGGATTTCTTTAGGATTATATTTGATGAATTTTATACTATTCAGAAGTGTTCTACAAAAGATTATACTGTTCAATTGTATCTGAATCCCAAACAACTTTTGCACCAAGCAGTATTATTTCGACATTTCACATCTTTTCAAAGATTCTCATCTCAGTTATTTTCAGCCAGTCAGAAAAGGCTTCACATCAAACCCTGTCAAATCTGGGAGACTTGCAGACCCTTACTCTGCTCTGCCAGGTCCTTCTGTTTTCAGCTGACTGCATTTAATAATGGTAATATTCAGTGTTAATGACTGGGGAAGCATTTCTTGTTTTCCAAAGGTGTTTTTGGCAGTTGGAGGGATTAATCCAGCTGGGGCCACCCTCTAAACTCTGTGAGACCAAAAGGGACCTCCTGGACCTCTTTGCTCTGCGCAGAGCCATGGAATTTCCACTGTGCAATATTTGTGTCTTCTCAGCTTGTCTGTGTGACTCTGAAAGCATTAGCACGGCAGTTAAAGGATATTTAAACCACCTGAGGGTTCAGGTGGTGCAGAAGTGAAACCCCCATGAGTTCACCCCTCCCTGGGCTCCCCCATGCTGGCAGCACAGAGCCGTGGAGCAGCTCATCGTGATGGAAACGCAAACAAGGCTGTCAGGACATTTCTGCTCAAAGGTCACTGGCAAATGACAGACACTTAAATGCTGTTTTGTCTCTGTCCCACAAGCTGGAAAATAATAGGATTGGATTTTGATCAAGAGCTCTGTTTTATTCCCTCCAGTCATCAGCTTTGTGGTGTCCCAGTCACTAAGATGAGGCACAGCTGATGGTAAAGGGAGGAGAGCTCTGAGGGTTCATTTGTTTTTTGGATTATTTTGGAGTTCAGCTGTTTATATACAGTGAGCCTTTGGGACACGGTCTGTTTTTTCTGATGCTTTCCAACCTGAGGCTGCTGGCCCCAGGCTGGTTGGTTGCTGAGGCAGCTCTTGTGACACCCCAGAACAACACACAGCCAGTGAATATCTGGGTTCTCTGATCATTTGATACCAGGGCAAAGCACAGCTCTTCTGCAGGGAGGCAGTTTCTCTTCCAACAGAGAGCTATGGGTGATCCTCACCCCTCTGAGATGGGGAGAGGAGTCTCCTGGCCAGCAGGATTGGGAGCAGAGTCATGTTAGCTGGGGGTTGAACATGTGGGAATGTGATCTTGACGGGCAGAATTGCAAGGTCCTCACTATTATGTTCCCAACTATTTAAAATTAATATTTTCTGAACCCTTATGCAGCTCAGTGTCCACCCTTGAAGAGAATTATGGAGTGCCATGTTTGGGGGTAAGCATAGGCTGCTGCTGTCAGTCCTCACTCAGCAATGTGCCCTTCGCTCAATGTGCCTCAGTGGATGGAGACTTCACCCTGTGTTGGAGCACTGTTTGGTCATTTAATTTCATTTCTAATAGTCTTTCCATTTCCATTATATCCCCTGAATAATTCCTGTTTGGAGGACAGTGCAGTAAGTGACTTCTCCCTAATCTGATTTCTGATTCTTAGTGGCCTGGATAGACCAGCATTAGTTTGCTATTTCAATCTGATCCATCAGAGTCCTCTGCTGTACAGGGTTGCTCTTTTATATCACGTAGGTGGCAAAACCACAGCTTGATGCAGCTGGTGTCCAACGCAGAGCCAAGCAGGTCATGTGTGTGTGGAGCAGAGAGGATTATCAGCCTCCCCCTGTGCCAAAACCAGGGCAGGGGCTGAGCACAGAGGTCTGGTGTTGACCAGAGCTGCTGAGGAGAAAAGGGTCCTCTGCAGCCTGAGGACAGGGTGTGGGAGGCAATGCAATGATAACTTTATATATCAAATGAATACTTTGTTGTCTGGATGCTGGAAAGGTGCATTAGACCCCTTTGTCACCCCAGTTCTGCAAATACTGGACTTTTTAGGAGTGTAACTGGAAATAGAAATGCCCCTCAAAGCAGTGGTTTAATGTGTCTGGTGGAAGGTGCAGTTCAGCCAGTCCTCAGTCATGGGTGAACAAGGTGAACAGAGTGTCAGGCTGGGGATTGGCAAGGGCTTTGGGATGGGAAGCCATTCCACTCTCCTTTATGAAGTGCCACACTGCTCCTTGCTGCCCAAACCCTTACTGATGGATTCTGGACTGGAGAGAGAGAAAACAGAAAGGAGGGAGGTACAGCTGTCTTCTCCTCAATTAAGGGACCTGAGTGTGGTAGAAAGAAGCTGCATCTGCCATTCCACAGGAAAATAATTTCTGGGAATTGGGTGTGGTAGGGAATGCTCTGGGGACATGCCAGACTTGTGGACTCTCTGGAAAGACCTTGCAGTCAGATGTAGTTATGGCCTCCCACCTTTGCTCCAGAGCACCTGGCTCAGGAAAAGCACAACGGGCAAATCAGTGACAGAGTAAAGAGGAGAGGGTAATGAGCTTTGGGACCAGTGATTGTTGGATTCTGGAAAAGGACTCCATGAGCCTTAAGGAGTTTGAATATGTTCCTCATCCTTTTGGGGTTTCCCTTTCTCCTGGCACCCTGTCAGACGTGTTCATTGCTCAAACCTAATGAGATTTCTTGACTTGGCATTGCGAGGCTGCGTGTCCAAACCCAATCTGAAATTCCACCATCCACCCTAGCTCTCTCCACCAGCCCCAGCCTGCAGGAGAGCACATGATCCTCCTCACATCTCTCAGATTGTGGTTAGCAGGGCAGGAAGATGAAGAAAACAGCCCCTTTTCCACAGTTCAGCATGTGACCGTGGTGACGTTTTGTTGTTTTGCCAGCAAGTAACAGCGACGTGGTTGAGCTGATTTTCCAAGGGCTGCAATTCTCAAAGGTCTCTTGCTGCTTTGCAAACTCTTTTGCAAAATCCCAAAGCTTTGGAAACTGCTGGATTTGATTGCACAAATCTTGGAGCAGCATGTGCAAAAGTCAGTTGTTCTGCTGCCTGTGCCACCAGTTTAGATAAACTGAGCAGCAACTGTGCCTGCCCCCAGGCGGAGGTGGCAGTGGGAAAAGGTGCACTCTGGGACAGGGTGGATTTTCCCAGGAACTGTTGAATGTCTCTCTCTGTGGTGCAGCACCATCACAGGTTTCTGCTGTCACCTTTTGCCATGGTTTAGCCCCAGCTGGCAGCAAAGTACAGCACACCCCCTCGCTCATTCTCTCCCCAGTGGGGAGAAGCACCAGAAAGAAAAGTGAAACTTGTGGGTTGAGATAAGAATTTATTAATTGAAATAAAATGTAATATATTCATGCTAATTGTAGTAATAGTAATTGTAAGGGTGAGGGGAGAGAGAGAGAGAGAGGAGTAAAACCCAATACAATTGATCACCATTGCTGACTGATGCCCAGCCTGTCCCCAAGCAGCTCCCAGCCCACTCCCCCCAGTTTACAGGGTGCACTTGAGATTCTCTAGTACAGAATATCCCTTTGGTCAGTTCTCTTGGCTGTGCTCCCCCCAGTTTCTTGTGCACCTGCTCACTGGCAGAGCATGGGAAACGGAAAGTCCTTGATTTGGGGTAAGCATTTGTAAGTAACAATTAAAACATCGGGGTGTTATCTGCATTATTCCCATGCTAAATCCAAAACACAGCACTGTACCAGCTAGTAACAAGAAAATTAACACTATCCCAGCTGGAAACAGGACACTTTTGAGGAGGACTGAGTTTAGCATGAGGATGAAACTACAAGTGTGAGAAATATCCGTGTGAACTGCATCCTGCTGCTCTGGTGGGAGCTGGGCTTAGGTCTGAGTGTGCTGAGGGGGACCATTCCAGCAGAGTCAGCAGTGAGCTGGTTTCAGTCACAAGCTTTCTGAGTGCCTCCTCCACTGAGGTTTTCTCCAGCTTGGCAGCTTCCAGTGTTCCTGAAATGTGCCTGATGTAGGCACAGGGTGAAATGGTTCTTGACTACACAGAAACTACTGCAGCTCCTGGCCTGTCCCCTGTCAACTGTGGTATTAGAGAGCAAGGCAGGGATTTAGGAGTCCACTGACTCCTGAATCCCCCAGGAAAACTGCTCTGATGTGTACAGATTGTAGGCTGACTGTAGGAATGATGGATATGTATTATAGGGATTACTGCAGTGCTTATGGAGTGTTTGGAGATTTTGGTATAAAGGCTTAAATATTTTATTCTTATAAAGGGATTGAGTGTTTGAGGCTAAAAGCAGAAGTTTCTGCTATCTGAAATAAACAGCTATGAGGTAGGTAAAAGTTTGTGTGCTTGGTGGATTCAGCACAAAAAGCAGGATGTAGTAAAGACTGATTGGTCAGTAGCATTTGGAGAGTTTTCCAGGACAAGCTTATTGGAAGTACAGAGTGATTGGCAACTACAGCTTTGACTCTGCCTGGTGGGAAATGTTTTCACATGCTGGTTGTGGGAGCAGAGGTGGGTGACCCTCTGTCCTTTCTACATCGGGCTGAATCCAGCCATGGCTAAATTCCAGACAGATGTTAAAATCTTTGTCCCCTTTTTGTGCCTGTCCCTGACATCAAGAGTTTTGGAGTAGGGTGAAAATGTGCGTGAACCTTGTGGTGCTCACTGGTCTGGAGCCAAGGTCTAAGCAGGGAGCATTCCTCCATCATATCCTGCTTTTCTTCCCCAAAACTCCTGTATCTGTTGCCTCCAGTCAGAGGTAATGAGAGGAGTATCCCGTATCCTACAAAGCAGCATGGTCTGTTCTCCATTTCCAAACCTTTGTGGCTGTTGTTCTACTTATGGGTGGATCACAAAAATAATTACCTAAATGAACCAGGCGCCGAAACACCGTAAGTGATCGTGTACTCCACAGAATAACAATGATTAGGTCACCCTCCTCGCTTATCTCAGGTTCCCACCCTTAAAATAAGGGCAGCAATATTTTTGCTTTTAAAAGAGCAGGATTAACTTGTTCATGTGTGAAGTATTAATCGTTGTTATTATTATTACTCATATGGATGGCAGGGAAGCACCTAATGAATTCTGGTAATGTTACAATAGGCTGTGGCTGCTATTGGCATGACTAACCCTGGATAAATTTACTGGGCTGCCTGTTTATCCTAAAGCAAACTGCACCATGTACTTGTGGTCCCTCACCAAGAGATCAAGGTGGCCACGAGGTCTGTGTGGTGCTGATGGTTTTGTGTTGCCCCTCCATCCTTTCCAGCCTGGCTCATTCAATGCGGTGTCTCAGATGTGCCTCTCCAAACAGGAGCTGCCCAGGGTGTTTCTGTGCTGCCCAGCAGTGGCAGGGTCTCTCCAGAGCCATTCCCTCCCTTCTGCTTGAAAAGACAGAGAGAAGCAACTCAGACTTCCCGCTGTGGATTTTGGATGCTTTCCAAAAAGTGAGTCCTTTGGCTATCAGAGAATTGATGCAGAAAAACAAATTCCTTCCAAGTGTGTCCTTGATGGAGGCGAAATGTTTTCCCCCCTTTTTTCTTCATAGTGTTTGTAATTGCATTCCTTAAAAATCTGCCAGAAGTGCCCTGGGGTGCATGGGGTGGGAGAATGGGATGCCACGTGGGTATTTTTGGGTAGGTAGGAGTGAGAGTTGTTTCTGCTGCTGGCTCTCAGGCAGGTGTGACACCATTTACCCCCTTCCCAGCCATCACTCAGGGAAGGAGCAGCATTCCAAGTGGGCTGTCCTGCCCAGGAGCTCTGCCTAATCCTCCACGAGGCTGTGGAAGCCACACACCCCTTTCTGGTTAGGGCCACCTCTTCCCGGCTGCTGCTGGCCTGGAGCCCACACCATCCCCACAGATGCTTTTGGTGCTCACCTCTCCCTCCTCCCAGTGAATTTTCAGCCAAAGGCCACCTCTGGAAGATGACTGTGGGGTGTGTTGTGTCACTCCCTGTGCAGCTCATGACTCAGCAGTTGTACAAGTTTCGTACCTGTCAAGGACATGCCAGAAACCACAAATGTTCCTAAGCCAGCAACAGCAAAAGCATCTGGGAGTTTCCACTCAGCTGAAGACAACAATGTCTGCAGTAGATTTTCTTGCAAATTGGTTTCATTTAATTGCCAAGAGATGAGAGCAGGAAAAGGATGCCAAGGGATGAGGGCAGGAAAGCCAGCATCTGGATTTCCAGAGCCCGGAAAGGCCGAGATCATCAAGAGAACAAGTGACACATCACTGTGCACTGCAGTCTGTTGAAGGGAAGGCAAGGCCATGAAACCGCTGAATATTTTAGGAAAATCTCAGGCTGTGAGATCAATTAAAACACTGAGGTGCAAGAGAGCAAAATGCAAACATCTCTGCAGGTGTCAGCCTGGAAATGTCGTTACTCAAACAAGCGCTGGCACGGGAGCGGTGCCGTGGTGTGCGAGCCGTGTCCTGCTGCCAGACCCTGGGCAGGAGGGCTGCCCTGCTGCTCCTGGAATGGTGGCTCACCCAAGAAGGGGCATCTCCTGGCACCCCAGAATGCCTCCTAGAGCCCTTCCAGCCAGAGAGCCAGGAACATGTGCCAGCCACGGCAGGATCGCTTCCCACTCGGCACAGCAGAGGCTGGGCACAGCCTTGATGGTTTCATTCTGTTGGCTCAGAGGAGCTGAGCTGGCAAGGAGAGCTGTGACAGCAAGAGCACAGCAAGCCCTGTTCCCTGCCTTCCTCTGCCACCCCCTGCCCTGGGCAGGGATTTGAGGATCCATGTGATTTAGGTGTGAGGGGGCAGGGAAGGGTTGAACAGTTGAGGTCTGGTGATGGAATAGCCCTCTTTGCTCAGGGATTGGAGTTGTGATGCAGCCAAGATAACAGTGATTGGCGTGCCCTTGTCTGGGAAGAAGGGAGTAGTTAGGGTGCAGTTGAAGGAGTGGGAGGGATCGCTGCCTGCTCAGGCCTGTGGGTGATGGCTGATGCCTGGGAAAAGTGGCAGCACAGTAATGGATGGAGAGCGTGGGTGGGGAGAGAGAGGGGATGGTAAACAACCAAGCCTGGTCCATCCTGGATTTCCATCCTGCATTAAATTAAAACATGCCAAGGCTGGTGTTGTTGAACTCCATGTCAGGCTGTTCTCTGTCATGCTTTTCCCTCCCCAAAGGAAAATTTTCCAGCAGCATGTGTTTAACAGTGAGTGTTGCAGGCAGAGATGGGGATCCCCTTGAACTGTGAACTGTTGTAGGCATGGGAACCTCTCTAAACAGCTTTGAAGTCATTTCCCCAACATGCCTGGATCCCAAATGTGTGCCAGATCCTCATAAGGGCAGTTTGGCTGGTATCAAACAGGAGGCTTAATGACAGGAGATGCAAGTGATTGCTGTGATTGCTGGGTGAAGCCCATCTGAGCAGAAGGGGGAGGCTGAGTCCTCATGGAAATTCTCTGCTTTGGACTGGCCTGAGGCAAGGGTTGGAAGGGGCTGAGGGAGGATTCAGCCTGTGATGTGCCAAATGCATCAGGGGGTGACAGAACGGCTCAGCTGAGCACAGGGGCAAAATATCTGTGCCTGGCTTGAGCACTGCTCAGAGTGTTTGGTGGATTGCAGAAAGTTGCATTTCATAAATGACTTCAAGCAAGATAAATTACTTGAGTGCAAGAGGGAAGGGTGGTGCTCTAGGCAATGCTTAGGCTTTCCAACCAACTCACACAGCACAACCAGCAACCTTCCTCTGCCCGTGTCCCTGTCCTGGTGTGCCATGTTTGATAGTCAAGTGTTTCACTGCTAGGTTTGGGCTTCTGCCTAGAAAAAATACATCCCTGGCACCCACCCAAGAGCTATTTAAAGCAGGAACTCCTAGAAGACAGTGTGACAACTTCAGAAAACAAGGAATTGCCAAATCATCCTGCAGGAGCAGCAAATTAACCCCTCACCACACACACCCGTGGGAGCCACGCATGCCCAGAGCCCCAACTCCTGCTAAAGATTGGTACCAAGTGACCTCATGAAGGAAATGCTGTGAAGAGTCAACAAGGACAGCTTGAGATTTCTGCACAAAATGCCATGTCATGAGCAAGAGCCCATGAGGTTTTTGCCCTTCTGTCAAGTCCCATGGAAACAAACCCCGAGGACGTGATGAGCTGGTTCTTCATTGACATGGCACACACGGTGTCTGCAAAAACAAAAACACCTTCACTGCAGAAATACTGACCTCTGTCAGTCCTCAAACTGCTCTTGGCTTTGCTGCACACCTTAAAGAAAGGCTGTACTGAAGAAGGCAGCATCTCTCCAGTGTGACCAGTGACAGGTACCTGCACAGCTTGTTCCGATCAGGTAGATGCAATTTTTGCATCGAAAGTTGTTTCCCCTTTCGTAACTCCCCAACAGCAGATGTTTCTTTTGCCCTGTCAGGAGCAGGTGGGCAGAGGTCTGCAGGAAAATCCAGGCTTTTCTTGCCTCTCTCTGTCTGGCCATTGCAAAGGGATGACCTTGATCCTTCCTGGGTGAAGGGAGTTCAGTGTTTAATTGAGCACTGAGCCCAAATCCATGAAAAACAACAACAACAAAACCCCGAGGCAGACATTACCCAACTTCAGTGTGGAGCAGAGTGTCCTGTCCAGTGTATCATCCTGCCTCCTTCCTCATCCTTCTCTATAAACAACATTTACGTGTGGGTTTATACAATCCATGTGTTCCCTGGAGTTCTGGGATCTCTTCACTTGTCCCACCCACTGGACTAGTTGTAACAGGCACTAAATTATGGGGGTTTTGTTGCTTGCTTAGTTTATACACCTGCAATTTCCTGGTTTATATGTCCAGAGGTTTTAGTCTTTAATTTAATATTATTCATAGATTTTATTGAGTATTAGTTCACTTTGTAAAGCACCTTAATGGGCAGTGTCTAATTATATATGGCAAAACCTATAGAAACAAAGGAAAATTGACCCAATTTGTTACAGGAGGTTTACAAAGATTCCCTGAGGTGACTGAGCATTGCTTTTCCTTTTTACTGTACTTCACACATTTCCAAACTCGTGTCAGTTCACTTCTCATCTAACCTCTCCCTCTGAAGCAGCCTCAGCGTGGCTGCCCCTCCTCCCTGCAGCCTCAAGCCCAAACCCAACATCTTGTCAGCTGTCTGAGGCAGGAGGAAGGAGACTCACACAGTTCTGTGGGTTGTTTTTTTCCTGCTGCTACTGGAAACGTGCAAAATGCTGATCACATCTATTGTGGAGATGAGATCAAGGATTTTTTTCCACAAGTAAACCATGGCTAAATGTCTGTGGATTGGTTGAAGTGCCCCTTTATGCAGCAAAAGCTGCCACAGGCACTGAGATGGTGTGTGCCCTAGTGGAGGTGCTCAGCACAGGCTGGCTGGGTGCTGTGTGAGGTGCAGCCCTGGTTTGTATTGCTGGAATCTGTTTGAGCATCAGCTCCAGCGTCTCCTGGATGCAGCATTAATTAAACAGAATGGCCCCGCTCCAGGCCCCAGTGGACAAGCATCCACATGGCAACTGTGAGCCTTGTCAGCAGCAAGAGATTAAGGAATTAATTGGCAGGGTTAATCTTCGTGTCAGGGTTGGAAATGAATTGTTAATTTGTTTGGATGAGTGTAAAGTCCTCTCGCAGCGATGGCAGGTGGGATCACATGAGGGAAAGCCTGCGAAGCTTCCCTTCCTAGGGACCTTTCTGCTTCACACCTCTGCTGGCAGATACCTCCAGCTCTCTTCCCCCGAAGTGTGAGGCTCCCACGTGGGGTTGGAGGAGCTCCTTGTGTCACTCCCATCCTTGCAGGTGACAGCACAGCTGCCCCAGCCCGTGACGTGGGAGAAGGTCTGGCTGCAGTTTGGGAGGGCCCCTTTGAATCCCAGCCTTTCTGATCCTGTTCCCTTGTGCTAAGCTCGTCTGTCCCTTGTGTCTGATTGTGCATGGCAGGTACTGGGTGAGGCCACCTGCTCCAGGATCTGAGTGAGGGAGAGATGTGCTCACACCAAAATGCCACTTTTGGGGCATGGAGTGCAAAACTTGGTTGGACTGTGTGGACACTAAACCCTCTCAGACACTTCTCCTCCAGGACACTGTAGAAAGAGAATCTGTCAGGTCAGTCAATGCTTTTCCCTTTCTGCTCTCATTTTACACTCAGGACAGCAGAATATTTCCTTTAGTATCTAACTTGTTAAGGCTTCTGAATTGGTCACATCACATTAAGACATAGGAGAAAAGCACTCCAGGCCTTAAATGATTTAAATGAAATTGTAACTTTTGTCACTTGTGCTCTCTTTTGTGCATTGATTAGTCTAATCAGTTCAGCAGCAAGAATCACTTTCTCCTCTTGCTGGGGTCTGGTGTGCTGTGACCAACACAACCTGATTCTAGACATGACATCAAATAGGACTGGCCTATATACAGACCTGGAATCTTTCTGGGTGTGCAACAATCCTGTTCAAGACCTTGCAGTCAAAATCCTGCTTCTGTTCTTACCTCTGTCAATGCCCAGTGCCTCATTTATGAAGAGGCTGATGCTGTTCCAAGGTGCTGTAAAAAAAACGAGTTTTTCATTGCCAAAAATTGGCTGGGTTGAGCCTACTTGCTCCAACTTTCACCCTGTCTTTCATTTTTCTCCTCACCCTACAGGCAGCCAGCTGGCTGAATGTCAGCCAAAACTAAGAAGGATCCCTTTTCTTTTGAAGGGATGGGTGTTTGGAGATTTATCAGCAGCACAGTTGAATCTGCCCTGTGTAGCTAAGAAGGCCCACAGCACGTTGCTGGCATGAGCAGCTACTCCAGTGAACTCCCACCTGAGTTACCATTTTCTATTCCACATAAAACCACCCATCACAGTTTTTTGACTTAAAATTATTATTAGTCACTTGTCCTAAAATGTCAATAATGCAGTGATATTCTAGCAGAGTTTTTCTGTACTGTCATTTCCTATTAATTGCTTAGAAATAATGACAACACGATCTGGAACAAGACTGTCACCTTGCCTATGCCATATATAAAATGTTAATACTAAAAGTGGACTGGGTTCATCCTAGACCTAATTAGTTCTTTGGAGAATTTACTTTGTGCAGCAGCCTGGACTGTCCATATTGATGTTAACATATTATATAATCAGCTTTGGAACAGGCAGCCATCTGAAGGCTGGGTTGTGTCCCTGTGCTAAGTCACTACCCTGAGGAGAGCACTGAAAATCAGCAGAATTTGACTAGAAAACAGAATACAAATGCCTGGGTTTTCTAAGAAGTTGTAGAACAACTGATTATCTCCAAATCAACATTGTTTGCAAAACTGTGCTCTTCCAAACGTGTTTTTATTGCTCTATATATAGCAGAGATTTTACAAACTGAGTTAGATGTTCCCTTTTGCTGTCCAAAGTGGGTGGTGAAGTCATGGAACATGCTATTTTGATAATTTGGAACATGCCCCAGGAGCTGATTAAATGATCTCTCTTGCTCCGTACGCAAACCGTGCGTTTCCATGCAAACATCAGAAGGGTCAGAGCTGCAAACACGAGCCTGCAGGATCTGCTCTATCTCTGCCTGGCTTTTTACTACCTGTTTAAACAGCAAACATGTTTTAATAGACAGTTACAGCTTGTCAACTGAAATACTCCCCTATAAAAGCAAACAGTGGCTGAAGTGGAATTGCTACTGTGAACGTAATGGTAAGACATTTAACTATCATTTAGTGAGAGAGCTTTTAAAAACAATCTAAGACTGGTATTTGAGGCTTTGAATTTTCCTTGTCATGAATCATGACTCCTCTGCTGGTTCTGGTGCTTGAATAGGCGCAAGAAATTCCTTCCTGGCCCAGAGAAGCTGTGGCTGCCCCTGGATCCCTGGCAGTGTCCAAGGTCAGGCTGGACAGGCTTGGAGCACCCTGGGATCGTGGAAGGTATCCCTGATCATGGCAGCGGGTGGCATGGGATGGGCTTTAAGGTCCCTTTAAACCCAAATTATTCTGTGATTTCACAATCCTGAACAGCATCTTCACCTCAACTTCCCACAAAGAAATTTGCCATCTTCCCTCAAAAATGGAAACAGGAAGAAGAAATCAACTGTTGTCTTTGTTGCTGAAACCCGTGGGAGGCAGGACCCTGATGGCGATTTATCATCTCACTCCTGGCTCAGGTGAGCATGGGGCAGGTACAGCTTGTCACCCACAGCAGCAGGGTCTCTGCTTCAGTCATTCTCCACTCTGGTTCTAAGGCTGTTCTGATGTATTTATCTTTAGTTTGTTGCTCTAATCTTGTCGACAGGAAACAATAAAATATCCTCTAAGATTAATATGTGAGATGAGAGATCCAATTAGAGCTCACATCCTTCAATCCTTACGGGTAAGAGCCCCTATTACACAATAACTATGGGTGGGAGGAGGCCCTGTTTGATCAATTTGTTCCAGTTCTTGGTTATGAATAGTTCAGGGAATGAAACAGTGACAGACGAAGGCATAATTCCCAGATCAGAGAAGAATTAGAGATCTGTAGGGTAGAATACAGGTATTTCTCGACATAGCACCAAACCAGAGATGAACAGCACAATGTAGATTTGACACTTTTATTAACAAAGAACCCATGGGGCTCATTCATTAGTACAAAATACAATCATGTTCCTGTATGTTAAACAGCTTTTTTTATTTTGTCTCTTTTAAACTGTTTCACAGTTATCAAAACAAAGCCCCTGCATATTGAACTTATTATTGTGCAAACAGTAATTATTTTTAAGGATCAATTTCTGCACTAAGCCAAGTGCCAGAGAGCAGAACTTAATCATGTTTTCACCCCTCCTTTGAAGGGCCATGTGTGCTTCCTAAGAAACACGTAATAGTTGACTTTTTTTGCAGCAAACAATCTAAGGCCACAGTTTATCTGCAAAGAATAGAAAACAACTCAAAGACTTTAGAAAAAAAAAAAAAAAAAAAGCACACCTTTACCCTTCAATACTGCTGTTTGCTTGACCATGATTATACCAGGCAGCACACATCACCTATCAGGTATTACAGTCCAAAAAAGCACCTAATGTTCTTGAAGCTAATACTTTGAATTATTACCATGCAAGTTATTACATGACCAAATTACTTTCCAAGTAACTATAATGGTATCTGTTTAAAGAAAAGATGCTTGTTCCCAAGTGATGCGAATGAAAATCCTGCATTGATTGTATGGGCAGGCCTTCACTTAAACAAAAAGGCAAGAGAGCTACACCTTGAGACTTAAATAATCATTTTTAGAATGTCCTTTCTAAATCATGCACTCAAATTTTGGTTACAGCTGCATTTGCTATAGAAAACAATACTAAATGTTGCAAATGAAAGGAGTAACTGCAGTTTGGAGATGTGAATCTCTACTAGTCTGTCTTTCACACTGCTGCAAAAGGGATTTGAGGTGAAGTGCTAGAAATTAGACAATGTAAGGAAGTTAAACTAAAAGAAGACTAAAAATATATATCCGTGTATGCCTGTAGAAAAATCCCTGCTTCTTAAGTGAAGACAGATCTCATAAAAAACCATTCAGACTTTTTTCAAACTGCAGTGATTGATGGAAATGAAGGAAACTGAATTGCTATTTTTGTCAATATCAGAAAGTACACTGTTTTACCACATGAAGCACCGGGTTTTAACCCCAAACCCTTCTGTAAGACATATGGAGTATTTCTAGTAGTCCAAAATCCCCTGTATTTCAAAGACAGGACTGTAAACGTGCATGTTGACAATGCTGTTTTCTGCTCCTGTAAGTGATCTGTTGGTGATTGTTTACTGATCCCAATTGATGGCTGGCAGGAAGCAAACATTCTACTTTTAAATGAAGGCAGCAGAAGGGCAAGTAAATGCTGTGCCTTCACTCTTAGCAGCAACAAACTCTCACTGTTCTAAATGACCTGAGGAAGAAAACATTAAAATATTGCACCGAAACAAAATTAAACAGCAAAAACAAACAATGAAACACACCAACAAATATAGTATGGATAGCAAATGACCAGTGCAGCCCCTGACAATAGATCTTTAGACAAAAATGCAGGAGTAATGAAAAGCTTTGTGCCATTACCAGAGGACTTTGTTCCCCTGATGTCTGCTTTCACTTCAGTTATAAGCTATGTCTATTCCGGGTATATTTACACCTCTCCCTACACCTCGTATCTCATTCACTAACCACAGAAACCATTTAGGGTCCCTTTTAGAACCTTGAAGTATTATACTGGAGCTTTAACAGGACTTTTTTTGGTCTCAAATCTGACCGTAAGTAAATATCCAAAACAGAGGTAGGCTTATAAAGGCTTTTGAATAAATAAATATTGTCCATTTTGCTAAGTATACCTGCTGCTGGCAAAAGGTTTCTCCCCTGCCATGCTTCCCCTTATCATGCTATCCATAGGCTTAAGATGCAGAAGAAGAACTCACAGTAGAAGAGGTTAGAATAATTCCCTTAAGAAATCCCTTGAAAGAAAGCATAGTGCATAAGCTCATCTCAAAGTTCACTGTTTGTTCCACACTTGTGTCTTGCGTTCAGGAAATGGTTGCCTCTACAATATTGCGCAATAGCCATTCTGTCATCCACGGTGTCCTCAGGATCGTGATGGAAATGATGAATGAGGAAATAGTACCACTTGGCAGTCGTGAGAAGGGCAGCTTCCCATCAAATGTGAAGTTAAGACTTCGCTCTGTGTTGCAGTAGTGTTCCTTTTTTGGATGCAGACAGTGCAAAGCTGAAGCCCCTTGACCACTGGAATCTTTTGGAAATGTTTTCTTACACCACATTCTGTTCTACCACAGGAGTTCTTGACATCACTATGTACATTCTTCCAGAGCGTTGCAAACAAAATAGAAATCCTTTTCTCTTCAGAAGATCCACACATCTCCTCCTCGTACTTTGTGTAGTGTATCCACTTTTTGGAAAACATTCAGTATTTCATTGATGCATTTTCATTTCAGATTTTCAGGTACTTCTCAAGTATCCCAAGCTCAGCTGCTCCCCTGTTATCCTTTGTGCAGACTAATCCAGCAGGTTCTCTTTTATCACCAAACGTGCTCATACCTCCTTCTCCATTTTCCTTTGCCTTTCTTGTACACAGACTGAAGTTTGGAAAAAGAAAACTGTTTCCTTTTTAGCTGCACTACCAGCTTAAGCAGCAGAAAGATTAAGACATTCATCACAACGATGCTCATTACAAATCCTCAGAGCATGAATGAAACGGGCTGAACTTCTTCTACATCAGTTGGATGTGGATCAATCTAATGAGAGAAGAAAGACAACAATTACTGCCTGCAATTCCCACATTTAGGTATGTGTTTGGGTTTTTTCTGCCATCTGACAATAAAAACACCACCTGCTATTTATTTTCTTACCTCTGAATAAAGAGGTGGAGGCTGAAACCGGAATTCTTGTATGTAAGCAAAGACAGGACAACACAACTGTTCCTCACAGTCAATGGGAGGTGGATAAGCAGGAACATGTCTGGAAAACTCTTCCTCAGACACTACATCAGCATAATTTGGTGGTGCTGAAACACAAAGAGATGCTTCTGTCATATTTCAAACTATTCACTCACTCACAGCAAGAACATCTGCATTACAGTATATCCAGGACCACAAAAACTGTGTTGGAAGTGCACTGAACTCATAAATACTGTAACTAAAATAATGTTTTCAGTAAACTCAGGTGATTCAGCAGGAATACAGAGAGTACTGTGCTTTTAGGATAACTCCAGCAGCAAACCTGTGATGTGTCAAGATATATTCAGTAATGAGTAGAATATTCCCACCATCAGAAGTTAGTTGTTTCAGTCAGATGGGGTACAGAGAGACTACAGGAAGGCTGGAGTTGGGGTAACCTCATCAATCATTTTGGATCTCAATTTAAGAACCTTGTGAGTCATATTTCCATTGCCTACATCCCTGGCAGTGCCCTCAAACTGGCACTGCACCCATCTGCTGCAGACAGTGCTGTGCTGGATTAGAGACAGTTCAATATGTATTTGTTACCTTCAGGGTGTTCAGGCATGGTCAATGCCAGCCAACTCATATCCATACTAAACTGGCTGGTAATGCTGGAGTTTCTGCTTGAAAATCCAATACATGGAATAGTGCCAATCACCACAGGCATTTCAATCATCAATTTCTTAGCACCAGGAATATGGATATACACCTATGTGACAACCCCCAAACAGAAGAAAAAAACATCATGAGACCCTATTGAATGCTGCTCTTAAAAGCTGCCCTACTCCCTACAGTGCAAATTTAAAAATTAAGAGCTTTGTCATCCCAGATATGCTTAGCTAATACCCTGGCAGCTTTCCTTATTTTACAGCAGTTTCATTCTAGCTGTAACTTGTCTCTAAGTGACCTTAAAAATATAAAAACCATCTTGACAAACAAAATTATGCACTTGACTTTCAGTCTTATCTTCCCATTTCTGGAAAGAATGACTTGAGGACCCCATTCAGCTTGAAATGCTTTCCCAAAACAATCCCTACATGTCTGACACTAAGCTGCTTCTTCCTCAGAAACATTTTTCCCTTTTCCACATTATTCCCATCTTTCCATCTCAGAATCTCTTCATGACCTTCAGTCTCTCATGTATGTGGCTGATGATATTTATTTTTCATAGTCATAGAATGGTTTGGGTTAGAAGGGATCTTAAAGATCATCTGGTTCTAACCCCCCAACAGAAGCTGGGACACCTTTTCCTAGATTTGTATTTACTGTAGCTCCCAAGTTAAAAACTTAACAGCTACTTAGTAAATTCTTCTGTTCCCAACTGAATGCAGTATCTGAAGTTTGTACATTTGAAAACCCAATACTTACAGCTAATGAATATTCTACTCTAATAATGCAGCAGTCAAGTATAGATGGGGATACAGGTGGGATTTTCAGAGTTTTCCCATTCCAGGTATCTGTACTCCCAGAGGCAATGTGGTTTCCTCGGACATTGGCAACCATCTGACGGAAGGTTTTTGTCTTCCCACTGGCCAGGTAAGTTTGTGTTTGGAAAATGGCAGCTTTTGGAACAATCAAACGAGAAGAGCAGTTCTCAATTTCTGCATAGATTGGGATGGCTTCCCCTTAGAGACAGAAAAAGTCCAATGAGTAATTGGTATTTACCAACTTTCCTCTGGGAGTATCAAAGCATGTTACACAGCACGTACATCATCTGCAGTGTTATGAGAACAATACTTGGTTAAGTTTCCTCAAGCCAGTTTATTTTTTTCAGAGTGGTATCCAGGCAAAATTATAGCCACCTACTATGTTTTACACATAAACAATGATTCATTTTGAAACATTAAGCATAATATGAACAAGCTATAAAAGCTTTATTTGCAAATTACACCCCAATCTTCCTTTTATATAGTACTAAATGAATTTCAGGATGTTTTATTTTCTCAATGTATCTAATCTTATCAAGATGAAGAAGCTGCTAAAGCTCATTCTTACCAAAGTGTAAACCTATAAAAATAGGATTTAAAACCTAATTACATCCCAGTTAAATATTTTATCCCAGATAAAAACATTTTGTTGTTCTTTACACACAGATGTACATGGATTTCCCATAAGATTATTAACAGGATTTCCTTTCAATTTATATTCCCAATGGGAAAGGTAAGATGATTCTTTAAAAAATTAAATTCATATGGATCTTGATTTATCTTAATTCTATTAAACAGAACTATTCTTTGAACTACAAAGTGTTGGCTTCACTGAGATTAAAAAAAATCCCAACCTATTAGATGCTTAGTATTTACATTTTTAAGATAACTACTCTTACCATTACAGTATCCCTTCCTCTCAATTTTGGCACTGAGAGACACTGGCCCAGAGGTGAAAAACCAACAGCCAACCATCTTCTCCTGACTTCTTAGAACAGGTGTCTATAAAATATAGAGTATTTTTCATTTTATGGGATAAAGCTCTCAATCACTTGCAGTTTAGTGTTATGCATAGCAGTCATTGCAACCCAGCTCTAAAAGCCACGTGATCTGAATCCCTGAACTGCTCAGAGCAACTGTAGTTTTTGCCACCATGTGAAATGGAACCAAGGTTTGGTAATCTGAACATTTCTCTTTTGAAACCCCAGTATGTATTTAGCCTGTACTAAGGAACACAGAGCAGTGTGTCTTTGCATGTGCTTTGTCTTCAAAATGAACTTTTTAAAGGTCTCATGGAATACTGTGGTGTTTATATCCATGTTTCTCAGTGCAGAAGAATGCAGAATTAATTTTATCTGCAAACAACTAACAGTTAAGCAGGTAATTTTTTTACTTTTGTATCTCTAAGAAAGGATAAATATATATACAGTGGGCTAAGGGATTGCACCTTCATTACTTGCAAGCCACAAAACCCCCCTAAAATATATAGGCATGACAAAAAACATCTCAATTATTCAAGGACTGTCACATTGGATGGCATTTACACTGCCTGTTAACGTTTTCATTAGAATAAACTCACAAGCCACATGTCAAGTGTCCATGCCAGGATCAAAGCTACTCAAAATGATTTACTGGGCAGTGACACTCAGTCAATACAATAATGCAAATTGGTTTTTTTAATTTTCTCTATTATAATGAAAAAACCCTGTTGTTTTGCACTTTTGGTGGCAGCCATGGAATCCATTAAGATTGGCACTGCCTTCCTGATGTGTCTTCTGTGCAATAACCTACGGTCTGCTTTGTCCTCACAGAATGTGGCTACGATGCCTTCAAACTCCTAACTACTGAATATAAAGACTATTCTGCTTACAGATGTCACTGCCAAAATACCCTAAGTTCTCTCTAGAATGGATTAAAATGTAAGCATGTAATGAGGGGGAAAAAAAGCCTGCTCAAAACATCTCTTTTCTGTGCTCACGTCATGATGTTAAAATTATCCTACCATTTAAAATAAAATAGAAATGACTCATTCATATTTAAATGAATAACCATTTAGATCCAGTTGCTATCATGAAAGTGCAAGGTATAATTTTATATTATTTTCATAATATGGGTTGAGATAAAAGAATCCAGCTCATTAGCTTCCATCTTGCCTATTTACTCATTACTTAATGCCTGATCTTTCTTATTACTCTACAGTATTTCCAGTGATTATTAAAAACTCAATGCTTTAATGTGGCCAAATCTGTCACAGGGAAATAACTGAAAGGATCTCTGGAGCAGCTGCGTGCACACACTTCATGTTAGAAAACGACATGCAAAATGCAGGGATACGTAACATAATGGCCAGAGCCTAAATGACAGGCTGGGCATGATTAATACTCTTCTCTAATTACTGCTCCTCAACCTACTATTATTGGAGAGTTTAGGACACTGCAGCCCTGTGAATGTAGTTGCTCTGGTAAGAGTAACTACTCTGCACACACACATTACTATTATTAAGCCTTATTTATGCATCTGAAGCCTGCCTAACTTTTTGGCAGGAGCATCTCTGCCAGCAGGGATGTAATCAATGGTATTAAAAAAGCCACTCTGTTTGCTATTCACACAACCTAAGATAATCTATTTATAGAGAAAAGCTTAGGGAGCTTATATGCTTTCAGAAGTCAGAAAATGATGCTCTGGAATAACATGGGAAGGGTTATGGCTGGATGTGAATGCTGCTTGGAAATGGTTTATTTGCAGCTGGTTTTACAGGGGGGAGGAGAAGTGGGGGACCCTCTTACCAAGAGAGCTGGTGAGCTGACATCGATATGGCTGATGATCTGCAGCTCTGTCTGCACACTCTGGTCAGGCACAGCAGGCCTCTCCAGCACTGCTTTCACGTAGTACTGGATACTGCCATACTTCCCAGTAAAAGAGGTCACCAGAGGTCTGAAACAAGCAGTCATAAAACCATTACCTTCAATTAATAATTCAGCTCCAAACATTAACACTTCCTGCACACAAGAAACATTTCCC
Source organism: Motacilla alba alba (assembly GCF_015832195.1). Lineage (NCBI taxonomy): Eukaryota > Metazoa > Chordata > Aves > Passeriformes > Motacillidae > Motacilla > Motacilla alba. The sequence continues at coordinate 16,698,553 of NC_052025.1, read as the reverse complement.
AGTTTAAAGCTTGTACTTTTAGGGCCTTGGGGAAGCTGAAGCAAACAAGGCCTGTCTGCGTGGTGCTTGATTAAGACAAATATGTAAAGCTGATACTAAAAAAAACACAAGTCAAACTACATTAAGTTAATGTTCCACTACAAGCAGCATCCAGCACAATCCCTTCAGGTTGGATTATTGAACTTACTCTTGAGGGAGCTGAAAGCTGAACGGAAATTCATGTCTTCCATCTAGAAGAATTAAGTTTTCCTCACCTGTAGGATAAGAATGAATAGTATGTTTTAGTTATTCCAAAAATAGAACAAAGCAGACACTTATTTATAAATTATTTATGTATGAAAACACCCAGATTCAAGAAGTTTTTATTGATCCCAGTGGGTTCTGGACTGTGGCCCATGCTTTATTTATGCTGTGATGTGATTTCAATGAAAAACAAAAACCAAGGAAACATGGGAGACCTTGAGATTCAGTTCAGGACTCTGGCCAATTTCTAATCCAAAATGGCTTCTGCAAAGCATAAATTAAGTTTCTCTTTAGCACGACAACAATTAATCTACTTTAACAATTAAACTCACTTCTCCGCCGAAAAATCTGCCATTTAAGGTCAGCATGAAGAAATACTATAAATAAATGAGCTCCCAATTTATTCACATAGGGCCTACTGTTACACAATTTACAAGGCCCGAATCAACTTTCCCTACAGATCAGTCTGAGCTGTGTTTCACCCTCACAGAACGAAATGTCGTTGTTCTGTCTTTCAATTTTTTTTTTCCACGCTGCCACAGTGCTGCAGTGTCTGAGTGACAGAGCTCCGCCACAGCGAGCTTCCCCTGCCGCCTTAATCCACTGGATGAGCCAGGCTGCTTCCAGGGTCTTCCACGGCAGCTTCCCTCCCCGGAGCCCGCACCGCACCCAGCGCGGAGGGGCCCGATGGACCCACGGAAAGGCCGGACCTCTGCACGGCCCCGACACAGCGCAGGGAATCGAGCCGCGCCTTTTATTTTATTTTATTTTAGTCCCGCTCGGCGTTTTTCAGCCCCCACACAGGGAATCAATGGCGCGGATGAGGCAGCGATCTTCCCCGGGCTGTGGCAGCGCTGTCCTGCCGGTGCCCGCCACCCGCGGCCGGTGCCCGTTCCTTCGGCTCCCTGCGCCCGTTTCCACCCGGAGCGTCCCCCCTCCGCCTCCCCCTCGCTGCCGGCCGTGGGCGCCTTCCCGCAGCTCTTCCCCGCTCCCGCAGCGCCACTCCCCCGGGTGCCACCCCCGCCGCGGCTGCGGGAGCGGCCGGGCCCGCGCCCCCCCTCACCTTCGGGCGGGTCCCGCAGGAGGCTCTGCCGGATGTCCAGGTACCGCACCTCCGCCTCCCGCCGCGGCCCCGGCCCCGGGGCCCGCACCGCCACCCCCCACGTGCCCGCCCCGGGCACCGCGCCGGGGCTCTCGCTCCAAGCGACGCGCGCCCGGCCCGCGGCCTCCAGGCGCAGCCCGCGGAGCGGCAGCGGCCCCGCCAGCTCCAGCAGCACCTGCCCGGACACCGTGTCCCCGCTGCAGTAGCCGCCGCCGCCGCCTCCGCCGCGCCGGGCCTCGTCCTCCAGCACCAGGGCCAGCGTCTTCACCGCGCCGCCGGCCCCGGGGCCCGGCCCGGCCGCCGCCATCGCTCCCCGGCCGCGGGGGAACCGCGCCCGCCCTCGCCGAGCGCTTTAAACCCGCCCGTCTCCGCCAGCGCCCGCGGCGCCGCGTCCCGCCCCCGCGCGCCGCCCATTGGCCGCCCCGCGGCCCCGCGCGCCGCCATTCGCCGCGGGCCTCCCCTGCGCCCCCGCCTCATTGGTACGCGGCGGGCGCACGCCCGGAGTGCGTCACGCTGCGTGATCGCCGCGCCGGAGCCAATCGCGCGCGGACGAGAGCGCGTGGACAGCGCGGCGATTGGCGGGGCGGCGGCAGGGCCCCGGAGCGCGGGCCAATGGCGAGGCGCGGCCACCACGTGCACAGCCTGTGGGTAAACAGGAGCGGGGGCGGGGCCGGGGGCGGGGCTCTCACCCCTCACCCTTCCCGCCCCGCCCTGACGGGGCCGGGCGGCGGCAGCGGTTTGAGGGTCCTGTCCCTGGCTTCGCCCTCTCCTCTGGTCACTGCCCGCCAGCCCAGCGCTGTGGGAAAGCCGAGTGCCCGTGGTGACCCCGCGCTGAGGGGGAACCTTGTCTCTCGGTGTCCCCTGGGTGCTGCCATGGGAGAGAAGGAGGCAGCCCGGTGCTCTGGGGCAGTCTGAGCCTCTCCCGCTGACGGCCGGGCTGGCTGGAACTGTAAATATGGAAAAGCGATGTGGTGCTGCTGTTCTACCCTGCCTTGCCTAGATATTACCTCTCTATGTGAAGTCTTGCCCCACTGAAGGGCAGGAGGTGAAGGGCTTTAGCTCTAAATAAGCTGTCCTGGACAGCGTGGAAACCTCATGTCCACACAAATACTGTCCATTTCTGCACCAAGCAGCGCCCTGGTTCAAGAACTTGCTCTTAAAACCCCGCTTGGTACCTGGGCAGCGAAATGGGTGCACCCCGCTGCGTGCTGTCCCACCCGAGCACATCATCCATAGGTAACACTTGGGAGATAGAATAAAGAATAAATGCAAAGTTTTGCTGTTATGTTTAGAAACAGAAGCTTAGGAAACCCCAGCGAGCAGTGGAAGACTGGTGAATATGTCTGAGTGGCTGGGTGGGTGCGGCCAGAATCACCATTCCCACAGCGATGAGGGAATCCGTGCCCACCTCCAGGCAACCCAAGACATGCTGCAAACCAAAATGCTTCCATTCCACTGGACACATACTGCAATTAAAGCTGTTCTTGGCCTTGTGGTGTTTCACGGTGGCCCAAGCATCTCCCAGGAGGTGTGTGCGGTGGGTGATCTGCTGGCTTTTCCACGGGTGACCGAGGAGTCATTTCCTGCTCCGTCACCTGCCTGCTTGAAGCTCCTGACAGCTGCATCTTCCTGCATTCCTCCATCCCTCTGGGGCGCTGCAAAACACTGGCCTGGTGCTTCCCAGCTGACTCAGTTAATTACTGAAATTAGCAAAACTTGTCCTTGGCCCTTGGCTTTTAAATAAATAGCCAATGAGTTAAATCCAGGTTTTCTCAGAAGCCCTATGGGTCCCATGAAATGTAGCCTTGTATTGAGAGTTCCTCCTGTGAGGAACTTGCCAAGAGCCAGGTAGGCCTTTGGAACACTTTTTTTTGGCTACAGGTTCATACACACATCCATGTTAATCAATGGTGACCTGGGGAAAAGGAATGTGCTAACAGATGGGGTGAACTTGTGGGCATTATTTCAACGTTTGGCCATGCATTCTCCAGCTCATGATGAAAATTATGTAAAGAAAATAACTCTGTTGTGGTGATGGTTGTTTGACTATTTAAAGAATTCTTGCCTGTTTACATCCCTTTTTGCATTTGAAATAATTCTTTACAGAAACTGCGAATGTTGCATTGTAGTTGGGAATTGTGGTGTATAAAACTGTGCTATTTTGGTATTTTTTTAAGTTCAATTAAACTCAGATGTGGCTAGCTTTGCACCAATCTTTCCCTTGTATGCAATTTTTCACATTGACAAGTATCAGGTTAGTTTTGTAGTCAGCCAAGAGACCACGCTTGGATATGCAGACTGACTATTTGCTTCTTTGATGAATTTCATTAGGTACAATATGTGTGTGTGCAGACTGATTTTTGAGAGCATGATGCAGAGGGGAAAAAAAAATCAAAATCCCACAACTCCCTTTTTCCTGCATGAATTAGATCCTGTATAAAAGTAATTAATTCTCTTATGGTTTTATGCGACCATTCAAATATTGCCTCCCTTTCATTCTTTGCAAGTGCAAATGAGCTAGATAGGGAAATGAATAAACATGGCAAATTGCTTATGAAACAAAACATTACCCAGAATTAGAGAGAGCTGGGAGGCTTCAGTAACTCCAGCAATTAGCCTGTAGAGGACACAGTTAATAGGCACATTCTGTCACAGTCAGGTGGTACTTGTTCCAGATGTTTGTTTGCCCTTTAATGCATCTTTTTTTTTTTTCCAGCAAGAATCAAAACCCATTACTTGTTATAATTGTCATGGAGTGATTGGTTTTGTCATCTATCCATCTTTTTTGGTGTTTGAGGCATTTTAACTGACCCACACGGCGATGTTGTAGCATGAATGGTGGAAGCCACTACATGACTGTTTTAGTCTCTGACAAGCCAGAAGGAAGGAAGAGGAGATGAACACTCACAGTGTGGGTGTTTGTGTGTGCCTGGTTATCTGAGTGTGGGAGTAGGTGTGACAGAGCAGGAGATATATTAACATGCTTGATTATATTTTCATTCCACTCGTTTTGCCGCTTTATTCAGGACTGTGTGAGAAAGAGCTGCCTGAAAAACTTAGATAATGCAAAAATTAGCTTGTAAGAGTAAAGAATACACAAAGAAAGGTTGGAGAGTATCCACAAAGCTGTGAACAGCTCTAGCAATAATCACAGACTCATCATGAAGGGAAAGGAAGTAGGAGAACATATTCCTACAGTAGCTGGTAATATCCTGACTGTTGGTTAATTTAGAAATGGCTGTGGTCAGGTCTCTGAATTTAGATGGATAGTTTCTACATGCAGTAATTATATTTTAACTCATTTCAGTGCACATGTTGAAAACAGGGCTACCAGGGCTTGAACCTGACAGAAGAGCTTTGGAAAGTGTGGAACTGATTCCAGCTTTCCACAGCGGGAAGGACACACAATATGTAAATAACCTTTTTTTTGGTGGAAGATATAAGATAAGAAATGGTCTCAGTAACAGCTTCTTTGCCAAGAAGGTTTCTGTTTTCCAAGAATCCAAGCTGTAGCTGGGAAGGAAGTGAGAAATTTGATGAGTATTTGCTGTCTTCTTCCTGCTTGAGGGGAGCTGAGACACAGCTCTTCATCATGAGTCAGGCACCAGGAGTTTGCCAACTAAGCCTTTCTGTTCTTAATAGCCTGGCAGTTTAGAGAGTGAAGAGCTATTTCTGCTACTGGAAGAGGACTTGGGGAAGTGTTTATGAGAGCTTCTAACAGCTAATTTACAAATTGCAGTTCTTATTTGAGACTGTGGTGCTTTAACATCCATTCGCGCATCTTTCTTAGCCAGTACCAAACACAAGGGGCAAAACCCCGGTGGCTGAGCTGCAGCTGAGTTCAGTGGAAGAGCCATGAGCCAGGATGTGTGTGGGTGAACAGTATGCAAATCCTGACTTTTTTTTGCATGGGAGGGGGGGATTTGTCCGTTTACCTCATCCTTTATCTGCAAAGCATTTCAGCTATCTCAGTGGCTCTGACAGATATTAGGAAGCAGTTGGCTGAGAGCAGTGTTTACCCCTGAAAGCAGATATTACGGGCTCTGGAGCTCCACAAAAGCCCTCAGAATATAAGGCCTTTTGTTTTCCCAGATACCCAAAAATCGTCATTCTGGAGTTGTTTATGGAGTCAGGACAGGGAGGCATGAGAGACAATTCCTTTCTTTCCCTGGTTCCTGGCCTTTTACCAGCAAGTTCCTTTATCAGCACAGGGCCAGAACTGCAGCCCTGAGTGGAGCATGAGTTCTCCCTGGCCTCCAGTCAGCACGAGAAGGCAACGAATGGGTGCTGGTGACACTTGCTGTCATGGACAGTCTTTTATTGCTTTCATTCTATTACCGGTAATTGAAAGGTCAGCCAAATTTTTCTTAGACAATTAAGTGACATTTACAGAGAGGAGATTGAGAGGAGCCAGAGATGCTTTTCTAAGTGCTGCTGCCCAGCTGGTCTGATATGTCACTACAGCCAGTGTGTAAAGCACCAGGATGGATGTTTTTAAGGGTTGTACTGTATTTACATTGAGAAAAGCAAATTCTGAGGTACTTGCCCAGTAATCTGAGGCCTTTATCTGGGCAGGTGTTAGTTCACACAGCCCAGTTCAACAAAGCATAATTGCCTTGAAGGCCGAAAGACCAATCTGAGTTCAAGGTTATGTCTGGAAAATGGAAAATCACAAATGAGAGTGGGGGAGCCCATGTAGAAATCTGAGGCAGAGGAAGGACAGAGCACGAGGCTCTGCACGAGGCTGATGACAGGGAACCAAACTTTCAAGGCTCGTGCACTGAGTCATGGGCTCACACAACTGCCACACATCCCACCCTTACCTTCCAAGGGTGAGAGAGGTGTGTCCCATCCCTCCCTCAGGAGGCTGGGCAGAGGGAAGGGTGGTGGTGCAAGCTGCAGAGGGTCCTTTCTGCAGAGCCAGGACCTTCTTTGTCACCTCATGAGGTGGCAGTACCAAGCAGGCCCACAGGATAAATGTGCCCAGTGCACCAGGATTGCATCCCAGCACGTGAGGGACCATGTTGTTTCATGAGCTGGTAAAGAAAACACTTGAGTGACCTGTTGTTTACTTAAATATTTATCTAGTGATTCAGAGTGCAGGATCTGTTACAGCTCATTCCTGCATATAAAAGTGATCTAAATCCAGCTCTCAGCTGGGCAGCAGAGGACTGCTCCTGGGTGGTTTTGGATGTTTACAGCTGCTATAGGTTTTGCAAGGAGTGTGAATAGAGAAAAATAATGGATGTGGTTAGAACATCTCTTCATCCTGTTGTCCCCTGGGAACAGAAAGATTTATTGGGGTTGTGGCTCCTGCACAATCAGAGTGGCCCTCTGGAAGTGCTTCTCTGGAGGAAGAGCTTCCTACAATTGTATCATGTACCCCTCTGCATTGCAGTGACTTCAAAGCAAGGTGGTCAGGAATATTCCCATAAATATCTGACGTGGACAGAGGATACAAATTTCTGTTGTTGAATCAACTCTTAAACAGCAGCTGCATTATTCATGTGTGGATCGTGGTTTGGTGTTCCAGCTCAAGGGAATGAAGCCAGAAAAGGAAAGGGGAATTAACAGACTCATTTGGGTTCTTAGTTATGTGCTGCTTTAGCTGGTTCCTCGTATGGGCTGTAATTTGAGGGTTTGAGGTCTTTGTGAAGTGCATTTTTGGAAAAAATTTAAACTGAGAAAACTTGAACTTGTGATGAACCTGAATCTCATACCAGGAAACCTCACACTGAAGGGAAGTGCATGCCTGGATCTGAACTCACCTTTTGGCAGAGCATTCCTGTAAACAGGAATGTGAGCCTAGTGGTGCCACTTCAGCCTTACGAGTTCACACTGAGCAAGGACGTGGATCACAACTCTGAGAAAACACAGGTGGCATATCCAGAATCTCTGTAGAGATTGTTCCCAGTGAGATATTTACTGGAAGCATGTGGGTGAAGCCATCACCTTTGTGACATGGTTCAGCAGCACAGCAATTGCAGAGGTGCTCCGCATGAAGCCTTTTTTTCATAATCTGGGCTGCCTTGTTGCCCAGGCTTAGGAAAGGTACTACCGCAGCAGAAAATGGAGATAATGGAATGCTTTATGCCAAAAGGGAATGTAGAGGAAGAGCTACAATGGATGGAAAGTGGAGTCAGCAGCCTGAGATAACACGAGTGATGGGCAGGACAGGGAGCAGCCTAGGATCACAGTGGAGCTTTGCTGATGGGAATATGTGCTTTTACTTGGAACAGGGTTATTCAGCTTTTGCTGCTATTTCAGCATGAATTGAGACGTAGACACAGGGTTATTCTGTCCTTACGATCCGTGTGTTGTCAGGTGCTCCAGCCTGGTGTCAGATTGTGGGATATTAACAGAGAAGGGGTGATGTTAGGGAAGTTGTTCAAATGCATTCACAAACTGGGCCTCACATCAGACTCGCTTGCCATGGTAACTGCTGTGGGAGCCACCAGTGGTCATCTGGCTGTGAAAAGCCTGAGAGATAAGAGGACACCATTATTACTGTTCATTTTTAGACATACACACAATGAAGCAGCTATTTTCACAGTTTCTTTTTCTGAAATATGAAATATTAGGTATTGTCAGAGTCAGGATATGGGGCTAGATGGACTTTTAACTGCCTGCTGCTGTGATTCTTATCAGGGTGAATTAGAATTCTTTGGATCAATGAATGTACACAGGCTTTTCTTGTATCAGAATAACATTACACATCCTCTTGTCATTATAGCACACCAGAAGATTATTTTCAATGATAATGACAAGACTATGTCAATCACAGCACTTTTCTAGTAGGAATTTGCTTCTTATTACATCTTTTATGTGGGAAGTTTTCCTCTTTCTTCATCACGAATTACTACTCAGAAGTTGGGAGCAAAAATGTTCCAAATTAAAAAAAAAAGAAAATATCTCACTTGTGCTGCCACCAATGCTCTAAGTTATGCAGGCATTAGCTTTTGCTGTGCCTCCATGATTACAAAAATGCCATAGGCAGAGCCTACATTTTGTTCTGCTTAAATATCTGCAGAGATCACAGCTTTTCTCTGATTGACACTATTGTTGGAAAACATTAGCATGCACTACCTGTATTTTCCCGTGTTCAAAGGACACAATCACAGAGCTCTTCATTTATTTTACTAAGAGCTCAGTAAATGCTGCCCGTTTGCCATTCTGTAAAGAATGTATTTTCATGTAGAGGCATTATCATTAACAGATTCTTTTCAAATTCCAGGAAGAGCGTGATAATTTTATTTGGCATAATGAAGTCTGAGCACTTAAAAATTTTGATTGTTTTAAGGCCTTTAATTTCCCTCCACACTTCATTTTTTAAACTTAATTAGGTTCACTGGAAATTTCTTCTGTTTATACAAGTTCTTCCAGGCCCGATGTTCCAGCCTGGACTCGGTGTGTAACTCATGGGAACACTGACTGTTGGTGTCCACAGGATCTGAAAAATGGAGAAATAGATAAAACAGGAGATACCAACTTTGAAGCAGCTGCACCAGGAAGTTAATTACTGAAAGCAAAGATATAGTTCAAATGCTGAGGGAGCAACTGACTTGAGGAGACTGAAGTTAGGCAATCCGGATCCTCGAGTGTCTCTGGAAAAAAAAGGAGGATTTTTAGATAAGTTTGAGACACTGAATAATTTAGAAATCAATCTCGCTCTAAAATTTTTAGGAAGTTAATTCACATTTTCTACTTTGAGGCATTAAAGTCTGCCTGAAAGTCAGTAGGATTTTGGTGCTGAGTTGGGAAGATGCTTTAGAAATGGGGCTGATTATCACCTCCATTATGTTTTCATTATCTTTTAGTCATTCTGTATATTTTTCTAGAGACTATTTGTCCTTCAAGTGAAGAACCTATTTAAAATTAATGATAATTGATTAGTTGCTTCTAAGTCTTCAGTTGTCATACTTGGCTGATGTGTAAAACTTCCCAAGAAAAATGGTGTCATAACTGCAACATTGTGCACCTTGACATTAAGCATGTATTTCACTCATGGCCAATTTAAAAATCAAAATAGAAACTTTGTAATAATCTCCCTTTACAGTTTGGGTTATGAGAAGCTGAGAATTCCCTTAGGCTTGATTGATAAAACATGGCATTTATCCTATTCCTAGGATGATGTTCAGCAAACTTTATGACAGAGGGAAACAGCTGGTAAAGTGGGTTCATGGAAAGGTGAAGGTAATATAGACATAAAAAAACAAGAGGATAATGATTTTAAAAGGGATAATAGTTGTAATAACACCATTAACCTTTTGCTTCAAATTATTGAATGTGTGGTCTCTTCAGCAGGCTAATCAAAGGTTTGCATTAACCACGATGCAAGAGGAAGTGGCAATATACAACCTGAGGTGATTTTTTTCCCTCTTCCAATTATTCACTATCAAACCCTTCCTTAAAAAAAAAAAAAGGAAAAAAGACCCTTTGACCGTTGAAGACCCCTTCTGATTTTGAATTGAAACTGACTTGCTTTCAGAAGGAACAAACTTCAGCACCCCTCCTGCTTTGGAAGGGGTGGATTTTGCTAGGGGAAAAAAAAAAGAAAGAAAAATAAATATATGTTGTTGTAGATACCTAAAAATTAGAGCCAGATTCTGAACAGGTAGACAAGTTTTATAGGCAGATTGTTGCTAATAGTGAGCCCTGAGCTGTTGGAGGGATCACAGGGATGGATCAGCAGCAGAACCCCCCTTGAAGCAGACACATCTCTTCCTCAGCACCATAGGCAGGTCCCTGCAGAGCTCTGATCTCACCTTGGCTGGGGCACTTCTGCTGTCTAAAGAGCAAATTCAGCCTGGAACAGAGCAGAACTTTTTTATTTCCCTGTTCTGTGCACATGTGGTTGACTACCAGAGGCAGAACTGTGCTTTGAGAGTTTACTCACGTGCAAAGAGGCAAATGCATGAATGGTGGGAAACTGCTCCAGATGATGGAAAAGCTCATGATGACTTGATGGAATTAGTCAAGAATTTTCCTGGTTGGACAAATGTGCTCCATCATACAATTTCACAGGTGCTGGTCCTCATTGTTCACTTAAGGCATCTGAACAGATTGCCCAGAGAAGCTGTGGCTGCCTCATCCCAAGGCCAGGTTGGACAGGGCTTGGAGCACCCTGGGATAGTGGAAGGTGTCCTGCCCATGGCAGGGGGGTGGGACCAAGATGATCCCTAAGGCCCCTTGAACCCAAACCATTCTGTGATTCTGTGATTCAGTGGAGAGAGAACCCCCCGTGAGAGACACCCAACACAAGATTGCCTGACAGGCCCAGGGCATGTTGTGTCAATCCAATATGAAAGGAAGAAGTGTAAAAGGAAGTTTGCACCCTTCCTGGCTGACAAAATCCATAGCACTAACAGCCCCGTTCTGTGCAATCAGAAATGGTGAAAGACTTCAGGAGCAACGTGCCCTGAATTTGAATTAACCAGATTGAATTTAAAATCAACAAGCTGAAAGGGTTTGAGATAAGAAGTCAGAACATTCAGAGGAAATGAGAACTGTTCTGGGAACTAAAGGTGAGAGAAACACTAAGTCACATAAAAAATATTCAGCAAGAACAGAGATACCTTTTCTTTTCCTGGACACCTTTTCTTAGAAGCTGTCTATAATCAGTAACCTTTCCCAGGCACTTTCCCAGGCTGTTTTTAGTAGCTGAATCCTTTGTTTCAAAACCACCCATTGATTCAGTGCCCTAAGTGAGAAGTAATTAAGGTGGGCAGAAATCTTGCCTGCTGTATGGATATATGACGTGTGGGAGGTAGAGGCAGAGAGGGGTGAATGAATTTTTCAAGATACCTCTCACAACACGTGAGGCTGTGTGGAGTATCATGAAATAGATGTGTGTGGAGATGTGCAGCTCTCAATCAAATTTCTGTCTACTGATCTCCTTATTTCCATACACACATGTGCTGATGTACATACAAGTGAGTTCCTGGAACGTAATGAACTCTTCAGGCAGTACTTTGTCAGAATATCATTTAAAGAGTTACATCCTTTTAATGCACAGTAGTTTAAGCAAACTCCAAGGTTCTTACTCAGCAATAAACCCATTAAATCATCTTAAATACCATGTCATAATGACAATTTGATGCCACCAGATGTGGCACTAGGGATTTTTTTTTCTTTAAATGCTTTCCTGGAGATACAGCTTCCTGAATTTTAAATTCTCTAGCCTGTTTGCACAGCTGTTAGATCCCAGAGCTCTGCCATCTTTTTGCCTTGCATCAGTTATTCACTAAATCATGTGTGGCATGACTACAAACTCACTGCATCTAAAACGTTTAGGCTCATAACCACTTCACCCTCATAAAGGCTGAATGGGAGAGGGTTTGGACATTAAATTCTGAGAGCAGTATCCACTCCAGCTGTGGAGCTCCCTTATGGGGAGATTTCAGAGACAGAGTCACAAGAATACCCTTCACACATGGCTTTTCACTAGCAACTTATCCTCTTGGATCTGTGGAAAATAGAGATGCCTGGCCACCTTCCTATCTGTTCTCACCTTGTTAGCTAAAAGGCAACCAGATTGGTAGTCCAGCACTACTTCTACCTGGGGAAAGTGGACACTTTAGCAGGATACAGTGGAGTCCAAAAAACCCTCTCACAAATAAATGTTGGTTCATACCATCTGTATTTAAATAGCAGAATAATGGAAGGCTGTGGAAAAATTCCGAAGCAAACAACAGAAATATGTGAAATGAGGAGCAAAGGGAGGGGAAGGAAGATGATATCCTGACCACAAAATATGGTTGTCCCGAAGCAGCTCCTAATCTTCCTAAGAAGTCCCTAATTCTGATTGAGAGAAAGCAGGAGACCATCTCCTGAGCTGGCTGTAGATTTACCTGCCAGCAGCACTGGAGCCATCACAGATGGGTCACTGGATCTTTGCTCCAACCTGTATGGGGAGACTAGGTTGTTTTTTGTCTATTGTGAGTTTGTGTGGGTGGGTGCTGCAGGATCTGAGATGGCCTTGCCCCTCTGGGACCTTGTGTTAGACATGAATTTTCCCCTAAAAAAGGCAGTGGGAGAGTCTCACTAAGATGCACTGAGAGTGTTGGCAAGGATTTGAAGTGAGGTTGTGAATTTTCCACAATTAGATCATACTAGTAAGTGTGATCACGTCTGAGGTGCAGGTGTTGATGGTGACATTTGGAGCTGCTCTTATGTGGGTCAAAATCAGGATTTGTGACCCCAGGGGATTGCTGGGCATTCCCTGAGGGTCAGGAAGATGACACAAGACCCCGACAGTCTAGAGCTCACAAACACCTCCTCAGCCAGTGTGATTAGGTCATGTCATCACGATGTCATTGACATCCTGATCTCTTACCAGTGCTGAAGGATTATTAAATCCTGATTTAGTGTGTATTAAAAATACTCCTGAAAAGGCTGATTCAGAAAGATTACCTTTGCCTTGCATGGAATCTTGGTTTGATTTGCTGTTCAGCTTCATGGCTGGCACATGGGTGTTTGAACAGCTCAGTATTGAAGAGGGCATTCAGTGCTCTCTAGATTACCCTCCACTGAAGTGTAATATTTGATAACATCAGTAAATACAAACCAGAAACAAAATGACAGCAGCGTTTGAGCATCTTGTGATAGCAAATGAGGTGGAGAAGTTAAATGGATATAGAAGAGGATCCTCAGAGATTGGATCTCAGTGTGATGCTGGTAGGAGCCCAGTTGTTACTGTGCTGATATTAACATGTGGAGCTCTAAATCTTTTTTGGTAGTGGCTGAACAGGAACAAGGCAGCAACATAGCTGCCTTTTCTCTTGCTCAGATTGTATAGGCTGTCCTCCTCTCCTACCAGCAAACAAATAAATACTGTGCCAGCTATAGCAGCAGTTTACATGGAAAAGCAATGAAGCAATTTCAGGAAAGTATTAGATGTAATTTTGGCTTTTTTTTTGCTGTCACTTAGCATCTAGAAAGAGAAGATGCACTGATGTGCAGAGTTGGGCATGTATTATGCAAACTCCTATCACAATGCCATTGACTGCTCATGGACCCCCATATCTCTCTGTTTCCATCTGTTGTTTTAAGACTAAGTTGTTTGGAGGATGTCCAAATTCCTTTCCCTTTTCCAACTCTGGTGAAGTACCTGCCTGCCTTAGGCTTCCTGCATAGACAACGGAGAGAGAGGGAGGCTTCTCCAAAGAATGTGATGAGCCGGGGGTGCTCCTTTCTCCCTTCTCCCCCTTCCCTCCTTCCATCCTCTTCCTGACTGCACAGGGGTTTTAGAAAGTGCTGAAATACATCACCCCAGCCAAGCACAAGAAGGGACTGGGTGGATTTGGGCAGTGTCGCTGTCTTTAGCTGGCCCTGGATCAGGATTGAGATATCACAGGCTCTAAGGAGTAGGAGTGTGGGATCCACCAGTTGCCCGTGGCCCGTGAGTGGGCAGCAGCAGGAGCTGCTCTGTCTCAGTCTAGGCAGTAACTTGTGCCTGATGCAGTATTTCAAGAGATAACAAGGGAATGTTGAGCTTATCCAAGAAAACAGAAATGACACAGAAGATAAATAAGCAAGGCGTATAAAGCATAAATGCAATCCTATTAAAATTAAGTATGTTTTAATTTCTGAAAAGATTGATATTTTGGTGTTAGATTTACTGAACAGGAAAAGATTACAGGCATCATTAAAATAAAATGTTTTCAAGGGCCCTTTTAAAAAATCGTAGCCATGTTTGCAATTGCCATGTGCAAAATATAAAAATCAGAGAAGGGAAAAAACCCCAAGCAAGCAGTGGAAATAGCCCATTTTGTGAATTATCGGAAGAAATATACCATCTGTGATTTAGTGCAGTTCCCAAGATCCCATCTGTGATCGAAGCACAGTCCTCGGTGAAGGCTGAATCCCTGAGCTGTTCCATATAATGAAATACTCCTTTTGGAAGGTGCTTGGGCTGATGGGTTTGTTTTTCTGGAATATGGCTCTTCTAGATGAGACATAAAACCCTAGAGGCCTATATTTGCCTCCAGTGGCCAGCTACAGCTGACGTCAGGAGAGGCAAGAGCAAAAGGAGGTCAAAGATCTAACAGCCTTTCCTTCAGAATTTCTGTACTGCTTTTTATCAGGTCAAGTTGTTGGGTCTAAGAGGTCCAGACAGAGATTTCATAATCTCAAGAGTCAGACATTGTGGTCTCTTTGCACCAGGAGGGCTCACTCTGCAGCTGCACCACAGAAGCTCCAGCTATTTTCTTTCATTACTGCTGTTCATTTCTCAGCAGAGGAGAGAGAAAGAGAGATCTCTCAAACTCCCTCGAGCCAGGTTTCTCATGCAGCTGCACCTGTGCCATCTTCTGATTGATCATGTGTTGTCACTGTGATCTCTTAGCCTTTGTCCAAAGGTGGCCTCAGGTGTATCAGGTATTTATACAAACACAACACATTTAATTCCGATCCTCTATTAATTACACACACAGGTACAGACTGGCTCGGTTTCAGTTACCACTGAAATTTATATTTGAATAATAAATGCATTCACCTGTTTAATAAATGTTTATATTTTCTCCTCTATGTAATTACATGCTGATTATACAATTACAGAAAATGCTTACATATTTTGCACAATTATGCTATTACTGAAATAATGCCTGCAATAGAGCTCTGTGTGTGTGCAAGCACATTTGGGAAAATACCACCAAGGCTGGTTGTTTTGGAGTCATCCAGAGCTCGTGCAGCTCCGTGTGCTGCTGGATCAGACTGTTACACCACAGGAGTGAGTGTGGGATTGCTGTTATCACCTCTGGGTGAATCTAGCTCTGTTAAAAAATGTGTGCAGCTTTATTATAAAACACCTGTGATTTAAGGATGTTCATCCAACCTGATCTTGTGGTCTCGGTGCCCCCCAGTTCTGACACACAATGTGAGGTGTGCACAGGCTGGGGGTGCACCCGTGAGCCACTGCCCCCTTTTGCTGTGGGAGTCTGACCAGCAAGCCCCAGTCTGTGCTTGCCCCTGCTGGGCTTAGAACTGGCCTTTCTTTCACTGTATTTCCTTGGAGCACTTCAGGCATCTTGTGTGTGAGGGACGGGGCAGATTGGAGTCACGACATCGTGCTGGTGAATACAGCTGCACTTGGCTCTGGTTCTGCCCTCTGCTCTGAGTGTTCTCATGCTTGGGGGTTCCCAGTCACTGGCTTCATGCAGACAAATAAACAAACAAGTAGCAGCCTTTGATAGCATCAGCATCTGTGTTTGTACTGATGGGGGGGTGAAATGATTCACCCAAGCTAACACAACCAGCAGCATCAGAGCTGGGAGCGGGATGCCTGCCTCCCACCTGCCTTTCCTGGGATCAGCCAGCTGCCTGCACAGCACCATGGGGAGAAAAAAATGTCCTGTTCAAAGCATAAATACACCCTGGCTTTGTCTCCCCCATGCTGTACAGGTCTTGCAGCCAAAGGGTTAAAAAGAAATGAGTGCTTTCAGCATGCTCTGCGGCGTGCCCGAAGTCTGAACATGAATGACCAAATTGCTTTTTACTTTTTAAATTAAGGCCTCTGTCTGTACGCACGCGGCTCGCACTGCTGTTCCATTAAATAAGAGAATTTGTTCCCACTCTTATTTTTAATAGGGTATGACCCTGCCGTTCCATCTCACAACTTTACTGACATGAGATCTTATTAAAAGCAATCCTCCCCCTCTCCTCCTTGAAGTCTGAGCTTCTGATAGTTTCATACACATTGTGTTTATTTTACATACACAGCTCTGCAGCTGCTGCTTCCTTCTTCTCCGATAAATGACAGCATAACTGTTGCATCCACTATAAAAGTAAATAAAATTAAATGGGGAAGAACAATACATCTCTGGCAGAGAATAATAACTCTTTTAAGGCACGTATCTAAACTGTACAGCCTGATCTTAATTGTAAGGATAGTTCTTTGTTATTTCAAGCAACTTGGAACGCGACAGCAAACGCACGCTCTTGGCAGTACATCCCGAGAGATTTCTGTGGGAACAATGGGGGGAATTCTCCTGAACTGAAAGGAGACTGAAGCATCTTTATTAGGTTAGTAGGGCTTATAATCTGATGAGAAAGAGTGGAGGAGAATGCTATGATCTGTTGTTGTTTGCCTGGTTGATTGGTTTGGCTTGGAGGGCTTTTTAAGCCGGGGCTGTGGAGGATGAGGCCCTGTGTGGGTGTTGGATGGGGGTGATGAGCATTAGGTTTCAGCAAAAGCCAGGAGGCCTGGACCAGCCAACCTCCAGCTCCTGTGGCATGCTCCCAAGGAGGGACCAAAAAGTGGGAGTTTTCCTCTGTCCCAGTTGATTATCCAGGCTGGTTCCATGCTGGTCTGGTGCTACAGATGTCTGGCCCCAATAGACTCCAGGCCAGTGCCCTTCTGTTGTCCTCTCTCTCTGTTTCATTGTCTCTGCCATTGCTGGTGAAGCCAGCCAGCAGCAGTGTGTTGGTAGTTACTGGTGCTGTTTGACCATGGCTGTGGGGCTGAGGTACAACTTCAAGAAGTCTATTCAGTACTTAGACAAAAATCCTATTGAAAGTGCCTGGAATTTGTCTGCAGAGATGGGAACCAATGTCAAAGCAGGCCAAAGCAAGAGAGAGAATAATGTGACTTCAGCTGAGTTAGGAAAAGACAATATTTGTGGTAGCATGGGAAATTTGAACTGGTTTTGAGAATCATCCAGTTCCTTTTGGAATAAGGGAAGCTCTGCAGATGTGTCATCAGCTCTTCCAGCAGCTTGGTTAGTGCAGGAACCACATAGCTGAGACTTTGGGGAAAAGCAAGGTGCTTTTCTGACTGGTTGTGGGGAAAAAAGAGGATCTGGTAGAGTGATCTGAAGGAGGAAGGAACACTTCCAACAATGAAACACTGCCCTTGGTGAGGAGATAGTAAAGGATGAGAGGACAAAAAAAATATAATCCAGGTGATGACTTGAAACATGCAGAAATCTTTAATTTGAAAGAGAGGGATAAAGCTACAAAAGGTGGGAAGTGCATTGTCTGTTTTGAAAGTAGCTAAGAAAGACCTTGGAAAAGATCAGGCTGGGCAGGAGCACTGCTCCTCTAAGGGAGTAGCAACAGTTGACAGTCAAAAGGATGAAGGAATAATAGCTATAAAAGGAATGAAAAAGATTTCCAGAGCAGGTGAAGTAGCACTAGTGGGAGATTTACCCTGGAATTTCCCTGAGAGGTGTCTGGAGGAGGTGAAGAGCAGCACTGGCTCCAGCCTGTAGTGCACTGTTTGTACCCTGCACTCAGGACACACAGAGCCCCTCTGGCTGTAGGGCCAGCGCTGCCACCTCTGCCTTTTCTGTCCTGCCACTGCTGTGACACTGCAGCCTGCACAGGTGTCCCTGCAGAGGTGCTGTGGGGGCCAGGCTCTCTGCAGGGAGACCCAGTGCTGGCAGAGTGGGCATTTACAGCTCCTCATATGTCTTGAGGGCAGCCTTAAGCCTTCTACAGTCGAGTTTGCCATGTAATGGGTGCCCCTTTACCCTGGCACTAAATGGAGCAGCGAGTTGTTTACTGTGGCCTCAGTCCACCTTCCTGCCCTGCTGGCCCAGCACAGCCTGGGCTGGGCACAGCCTGGAGGCCAGGCTTGGGAGAGGGTGGGGTGAAACCTCAGCTTCCAGGAGAGGAGGAGGAGGATGCCCCAGACCATGCTCACGTACCGGCTCTGCAAGGCAGGCTGAGGCTGGCTGTGGGTTACTATTTCAGTGTAGCCACAGGGATAAATAAAAGAAGCCACGTTGACATGAATGCTGGCCCAGGTGTCAGCAGGGAAAGGGCAGCTCCTTGTCCTCAGCCAACCCAGAGGAGAGGCTGAGGTACCTGCGTGTCTCCCTGCCACTCTTCCAAGGAGGAGCCCATTCTGCCAGGCTGGACATTTTCTCTCTGCTCTATTGCAGTGTGGCTGTAACACAGCATCACTCAGCTCCCCTTGGGCCAGCAAATTCCAGGCACAATCCAAGGGCAACATTTGACCCTTTGAAATGATCCAAGAGGTGCTAGACATAGCCTGGTATGAGAGGCAGGAGGAATCCCTAAACCTGAAGCAGTGCCTTCATTTCCTGATGCTGCATTTGGTAAATGGCAACAAATCATTACTGGATCTGGTTTTGTCTTTTAATCAGAAGGAAGATTTGGAACTTTGGGAGTATCTGGCCAGGCCATTATCACATAGATGCTCCTTGCACATGCTCCAACTTGAGACAAAATGCAAAGTTTGACAATAACATAAGCTAGAGCTCATAATTAAATAATTACATGGCCAGAAAGGAGTGATCCTTTGGTGAAGCTGAGAAGTTCTCTGGGAACTGATCAGATTTTTCTCAGTGGATTAACGCTGAATTAGAACCAGGGAGGTGGGGTGGACACTGAGCAAAATATCTTGCCCTGTGAATGAGGGCAGTAAATGAGGTCTGCGTTTACTTCATAAACTCTAACCTTCCTTGCTGCAAAGTGCCATCTAGTGTTTGCAGCCCTGGCTGGCGGCCCTGGCCCAGCAAGGCAGCACCGTGACAGGCTGTGAGCAGCTTAGAGAGACTAAAGGGAATGCAGACAAGCCACCAAACTGTCATTGATCCCAATCAGATGCTGCTGGTCTTTAAGGTATGATTATAATAGCTTAGGTGAGCGAAGTTTCTTCATTGCATGGTGGAATAGGAGATATTTCAACTGGGTTTAAAAATGAACTTGAATCTCAGAAAACAAAGGGGCAGTACTTTCAGGAAAGCAGCTGTGGAATTCCATGCCCAAAATATATGCCCAGTGATGTGTCAGGTTTTCAGTGCAACAAGCATCATGGCATTATTGATGTTGTTTGTGAGGGGAGTGGAATTGGGCACCTCACACAAGGGGGCAAGACAGTCCCCTCCTCACAAGGTACCTGAAAGAAGTGGGTGAATCCAGGGGCAGGAGAGCACCTAAATGATCATCATCCACTGTGTAGGTGCATGCAAATAAACTAATTGTTAATGCAGATTGGTCATGCAGGAGCAAATGTACTTTGCAAGCCTAAAATAAGACCCAGCAATGGCACAGTTTAGCATCTAAAGTGCAAGGTTTGGGGAGGTATGGTCCACAGAAATGTTTGAATTGAACATTTGAATTGAAAATGTAGGCAAGGTAGGAAAGTGCACAAAAATAACTCTGTGTCCAGATTCATATCTGGGGCATCTTGCTGTCCTGACTGGCTTGGGAATCTCTCTGCCACATCTGATCACCCCTGAAACCACCCTGAGCATAGACCTCAAACACAAAGGTGGTTATTATCATCTGTTGTTATCGGTAAAGTGCTGACAGCACTTTGAAGTGCCAGAGGATTCATGCCTTGGGTTTTGCTCTTGCAGTGGCCAGGAGCAGAGTGTAATTAGCCCAAACACCATCCATAGAGCTCAGTGATAGAGAACAGCCCTAATGACAGGGAGCAAATTAGGTCTCTGACCTAGCAAAGTGTTTAACCGTGTGCCACATTTTTAGTACATGTATCTCTGGATTAAGACCTGGATGATGTAACTTTTTGCTGCCTCTAATTTTTTTGATTGCAGTATGAACCACAGCTCAGCTTGCTGGCTCAGAAATCCCTGTGGATGGTGTTAATCTGCTTTCTAAACTGACTCCTTGTGTCTGGACAAAAACCCAAGGTTTCCTCCTAAGCCAAAGGATCTTTCCCATCTACCTCCTTAGATTTGCTGTAGGAGCCCCCATCCCTGTGTTCCACCAGCCACAGCAGCTGGCTTTACTCTGGTGCAGAAGTTGAATCTGCGCTTGAGGAACTCACCTCACTGTCAGAACTGCCATGACATTTCTGAATTTCTCCAAAGACTCCTTGGCAATAAGGATTTTCTGAGAGTTACATGTCCCTCAGAGGGAGTTGTGGGTTTCAGGTTTTGCCCTGGACCTTCTGGTGCTGTGGCAGATGGATGTTCCTCTCTGAAAGACAGTCTGGGAACACATCTGCTTTGCTTCCTCAGCCATATTATGAGCTTGGTGTTTCAGGTTGGGGAAGAAGAGGAGGCTTAAGGAATAGATTTGAACTGGAAATGGGCAGGTGTTACACTTGATGATCTCCTGGACAGTGTGCCATAAAACACTGTCCTATGGTACCTACTGCTTTCTGTATTTGCTGTCAGACACCTGAAATCACTGGGTTGGATGGACCTTTGGTCTGCCCCACGGCACTTTCCTTATTTCCCATGTCCTTCATTAATTTTCACCTTTTCTGATCCCCTGCATTGTTTCTGCTGCTGTGACAGGGCAGGAACCATGGAGAGCAGCCCCACCTCTCTGTCCCTTCCCTGAAGTGAAGCTGAAGCTGTGGTTATCTGATATTCACTTGGTTTAACTCCTCTCAACTGCATTTCCAACAGGTCTTTTTGGATTTACAGACTATGGCCAGAAGGACCTTTGCTTGACACTGGTGTTATGTCAGAAACTCTTCCATAAGGTTTATAACTTTGGGTTAAGCTCTTCAGACCATGGTCCACAATCCCAGAGTTCAAGATTTATTTGTGCAGAGTCAGAAAAAGGTAACAGGTACAAACAGGGCAAGTGTAACTTTTGCTACCCAAGAGCTGAAACATCCATAGAGTTTGTTTTTTGTTTATTGGTTTTTTGTTTTTTTTTGAGAAATCTGTGAATTGAGAAAAGTTGCACACAGCTGTGGTAGAGGATGCTCTTTGGAGATGTTCACACTCAAGGTGAGGTTTTCAAGTGACAGATCGTCCATTACATCCTCAGGTAATCAGTGAAAATTGTTAATTTACTCCCCATGACATAAACCCTGTGAATCTGGTTTGCAGTCAGAGTTCAGGTAGCTTCCATTTCTAGCTGGTAGTTTTAGCCATGTGTCAATGGTGATCTCTTCTAACCAGGATTATCTGTTTGTTTTTTTTTTTTTTTTTGGAAAGCATGAATGCTGTTCTAATTAACAATTACTGATTAATAAAATTATCCCAATAGTATATTAGAAAAATAATATGAATTACCCATGGCCCAGTGTTCCTGCCTCAGTCACTGATTAGAATAGTTTATCCAAATGGTTATCTCTAAGACTCAAAATAATCCCACTGAACTGAGCAGTAGAAGGCAGTCCTGAGTATAAAAAATAAAATCTAGCATTTTATAATTTTAAAACGTGGTAAGAAAACCTCCAGCATTTTAGAATTTCAGATGCAGCCACCCAAGTGTTTGCCAACTGTGGTCGTTCTTTTCATTTTGGCTTCTCTTGGGCTTATGATGTGGCTCTAGTTTTACTCATTAAAGTTTCAGATTGTGCTTGTTTTGTTAACAACCGTTAGGGCAGGGGTTCTTACTCTTAATTGGCACCATCTGGAAATGAGAAGGAAATTGCTCAGGATAAATGCAAAGATGAGGGAAGACCTTGCACTTTTCCACAGTTGCAAAACTTGTCCTATTTGGAATAGCCACAACTGACCTGAGATCTGGCTCGCCCTTTGTTTCTGTTGGGGGCTGGAGGGGGAAGGAAATTTTCTCCCAGGGAAAAGACAATCTCCACATTGCCAGCAGAATGCCAGAAAATAATCATTTGAAGGCAGAAAGTTGCACAATTTGGGCTGCTAGCGAGCTAGGCCTTTTAATGCAAATTGAATATCTTCATTCCCAGTTTTTTTTTCCAATCTTGCACGTCTTGTTCAGCATTTCCTCATTTTTTGGCACTGGTTTCCATAGCTGCCTGCAATCACACTCTCACACAGATGCCATTCCGTGTTCAAAGCACTGAATGCTACAGGGCATATTAGTGTTTTTATGCTTTAGATCTATCTTTATGTAACTTCAGAGCTCATTAATATATACCATTTTGTGTGATTAAAAAACAACAACCTGGCACGTGAGGAGCTTTGAAAAGGAGAACGGATTGCAAGGAAAATGGCTTTCTTCTCATTATGCAGATTTTAAGCTAGACATGAGATGGGCCAAGTGAATCAATGGGCAAGGTACAACTTCTGCAAGATAATCATCCCCTGACTGCAGCCGAGCAGACTGCAGTTAAAAAAAGAACCAGAAAGAGACAAATGCTGTTTGAAACGTAAAGATTTTTCATGTCATTATTTTACAATAGTGGGCAGAAATGAGTTAAAATTCCCATGATGGTCTTTGAAGGCTTTTTAAAATCCCAGGAAAAGCCTTGCTCTTCTGCTGGATGAGACACTGAAGGCAGGACTAAGGTGTGGAGGTGCCTGAGTGATGGGCTCAGGGTGAACATCCAAGAGCACAGACCACAGAGGTGTAAATATTCAGGCTGCTGGTGAACCACAATTCCCCCCAGTTACAGCTTGAAATATTGCCTCTAACAGTGTCGTGCCAAAAAAGGATTCTGAGTGCCAGAAAGTAGTTTTTCCCTAGCTGTGGTTGCTGGCTTTGGAGCTTTGGGGTGATGAGTATCTCCTCAAACAAGGTGATAGGGATGTTTTTCTGACCATGACCTCTGGCTTTTTGAGCTGCTTTCTGTATAATCTTTCTGAAGACAGGGAAACTGCTGGGCGCATTTGGCATTACTCGGAACACAAACATGGTCCTGAGGAGCAGGAGGGTGTTTTGGTGGGAGAAGGAAGGGAGCCAGGAACAAAAATGACTGTTCCTGAGGTACCTGTGATGCTGAGGTGCATGTGCTTGGGCTTCACTGGACAAAGCAGGGAGATGCTCCCCCCATCCCTTTGTTGAGTCATTATCTCTATGAAATGGCTTTTTAGAAAAAAAAGATTTTAGGATGCATTTTAGGATGGTTGGGAATGTGCTGTTGTTGCAGCTTGGGCAATGGCAATAATGGAAAATCTGATGTATAATCCAACCCGTGCTCACTGAAACCTTCCAGAAATGGACAAGCAAACACATTTTCCCTGCCTTAATCCAGAGGTTGTGCTAAGGGGTGTGTGACTTGAGTAGCAATGCAGCCCCTGGCAGGCTGGGAGTGATGGGGAGATCCATAAAACCCACAGCGACTCTGTGCATTTCCTCAGTGCTGGGCAGCTTTCACCCCTTTTTCCTTCGCATTCAAAGGGATGTACTGATTATATGCAACTATGACTATGATTATATGCAAATTGTGACTAATGTATGAAATGAAAATCCCTGCCTGATGGCACGGAGATCTGAGGCAGCTACTCCGCAATTACTGCCTCGCCACGATCTCTGCCGGGTGTTACTTACTCCAACACAATACCGAGCGCAGGCAATTTACTGCAGAGGTCATAAAAAAATCTCATTAAACCCACACCGTTTAAGGCAGGTAGTTTCCCAGCTCCCGTTTCTGCTTAGTGCAAAGCCTCGGAGGCTGTCTGGGTGGCTGCCCAAGGGAGAAATCCCTCTCTGGTGTGCGGAGCAGCGGGGAGGGCGAGTTGAGCATCCTGCGGGAGAGGCAGAGGCTGCCGAGCTCCATCTGCTCCTGCCCTGCCCTGCCCTACCGGGGATGGACCCGGCTGCTGAGAGCGCAGTGAGATGCAGGGAGCCGAGCAAGGCTATCGAGTAGCCAACAGCCTGACTTTAATAGCCATTGCTTTCCCGGGAACAGCGAACCCCCCGGGGACTTGGCACAGGAGGATTTGTTGAGCGTTCTGCAAGATGCTGGCCCGGCTCCTCCGGCAGCAGCATCAGGTGCCGCGGGGAGCAGGCAGGGCCAGGTGGCAGCGGTGCAAATGTGCTGATGTGGCAGTGCCACCGGGCTCCTGCCAGGGCTCTGCCTGCGGAAGGGCAGGCAGGAACCAGAGCTCTCTTTGCGAGTGTGATTTACTGACAGCCCCAGCTGTCCTGTCTCCTGTTTGCAAGTGGCAGAGCGTAGAAAATGAAATTATAGAAACTTCCACCGGTACTGAAGGGTTTGATTTGCAGCCTTGGAAGAAGCTTGGACTGATGTAAAAATAAAAGTACATAGTCATTAAGCAGAAAAATGATAAATTTATGTTTCTATGGTTGTAAGTGAGAATATGCCTTAAGTAAGTAAGAGCAAGATAGTGAAGGGTTTTATAGTGTAGTAATGTAATTGTATAGGGTAAGCTAAGAGTCCAGATGTGATAATAGAAGTATGTATGTGTACATGTAATAGTAGCCCATTGGATAAAAGCATATGCAGTGCAGCAGAATTTAGTAAAGGTGATAGGTCAGAAAAACAAAAAAACTTTGTGGCAACTTTCTTTTGGATTAGAATGTTATATATTGCCTTGTGATGAAGAAACTTGTGACTACCTTGAGCTATGGCTGAACTCTTACTCCTCTAAAATCTCACAACCTTTGAGGCTGGTGTTTATCTGAGTAAGAAATCGTTTTTAGCCCGACATTAGTCCCTTCCCTTCAGTCAAGGTATCGATAATAATAGCAGAGGCTCCCCGCAGAGGTGCCACAACTGTGCCAGTCAGGGTGAATCAGGCTCTCCCAGAGGCACCACCTGGGTGTTCCACCTGTCCAGCTGATGGCCAGACACAGGGGTGGCATCTGGGCAGCCCAGCTCGTGCCGTGGGTGAGCAGTGACAGAGGGAGGAGTGGCGTGGGGAGCAGATGCTCCATGGGGAGTCCTGAGCTGGTCAAGTGCTTTTAGGACAAAACAGCCCAGAGATGATTCAGGGAAGGTGGTTCACATCCCTGTGACTGGAGGCTTGGCTCAGTTCAAGAGAAAATGAGGGTAACTGAGCATTGAAAGAGTCCAACAAAACCCCATCTGTTTACTGACTTTTTTTCCAATATACTTACAATGTATATTTAAAATGAGTTAATAATCTCTTCCCACAACACCCTAGTTCATCCTTCCTTTTGTTTTTTTTTTTTCCTTTCACCTATAAAACTTTGTTTTCCATTGAGATATTATGATTTACAGAAAATATTTGATGTTGATGGGGAGACAACACCAGAGTATCAGTTTACCCAAGGTGAAATTTTTGTGTATACAGAGAGAATTTAACCTCAAACACTCAGTTCACATATCCATGTGTGATTTCTATTGCCTCAGGCTCTGAGGCAGAGTGAACATTGACACCCTTTGATGTTGAAAGAAGCCTAGTGACTGGCCTTTGGAGAGATTTGTGATGTCTCTATCAGCCTGTCAATGGAAAACCAGGCAGCAAAGCCAGGCCCCCTAAAGATTTCAAGGCCTTGTAGGCAGAGGGATTGTGTAAGCATTTTACTTCCACCAAGTGCTCGAGAGGCTGAGCATACATGGCCAGGCTAATTGAGTGCTTACAGGGCACTGGTCTGCAGTTGGCATCTGCACATCTTTCTGTGACCCTTTCAGCCCAGGAAAGGTGCCAGTGTCACCAATAGGGATATTTAGCAACTACCCACCCCTGGAGTGCTGAGGTTTCTGTTGCTGCCTAGTAGGGGTGTGATAACCCATGGCTAAAGCAAGAATGAACCTGGATTATTAGAAATGGAAAACATTTTCCTGCATTTGTTGAGAGGCAAATTGTTGAAAGGCTGATAAGCTTTGCCCAAAATTTCTGTTCATTTCTGTGGTATGGGATTTGCCCAGAGAAGCTTTGGGTGTCCCATTCCTGGAAGTGCTGGAGGCCAGGTGGGATGGGACTTGGAGCAGCCTTGGTCCAGTGGAAGGTGCCCATGGCAGGACAGCTGGGACAAGGTCACCTTTAAGGTCTGGTTCAACCCAAACCATTCTGTGATCCTATGATTCCATGAATCCATGGAGCAAAGTCATATTGAGTAAGTTTGACAGCTCACAGAGGGAAGGAAAATGCTGCAATGCACAACAAAAAGGAACCTGCAGCATATTCTGCACCTCCCTGGGGCAGGAGCAGATCATGCAGCAAGGTTTGCAGTGGGAAGCAGGTGGCAAGAGAGAGCAGGATCTGATGCTCCTTGTGAGTCAAATTCCCAGGAAATGTGTTGAGTAACACTTTGGAAGACAGAATTCCATGCAATGCTGATAGATTGAGGAAATGGCTTGAAAACAGTAATATTGTGACACAGTAAAGACAGCTGTAGGATGGTTTACACAGAATCAGGGACTGCTGGCTAGGCAGACCAGGAGCTGAGGATTACTGGGGATTATACACTCAAGATGCATCTGAAGCATGAAGCTGTTGCAAAAACAAAGGACCAGTGTCCCATGCTCACACTGAGGCTGAGAGCTCCTTTGGATCATGTGTGTCCAAGGCTGCAGCTCAATAGGATCCTCCAATCCCCTGGAAACTAAACCAGGGGGAGCTGGTGTGTACCAAACCACTGAGGAGTTGCTTGTGAAGGAGAGACTGTGGTAGCCAGAGCCTGAATCTCCTTCCTGGTGGTTGAGGAAAAAAACCTGAAGCTGCAGGTAACTCAGAAGCAGAGAGGAGAATGAGCAAGGGTCTTCAGTGAGAAGTGTCACTGATGACAGCTGCTGTGACACCAGGAGAGGAATCACTGTCAGATTGCTGCTTTGTGTCCAGTTCATTTGACATGTAATTGAAGTAAAAAGTTGTAAAATGTATTTTTCTGGAGCCAAATTTTGTTGGGCAGCAAGGCAAGTTGAGAAATATGGTGATAAATTTCTCTGCCAGTCTGGCTGCAGCCCTGAGAAGCACCCACACCTACAGCATTAGTAGTGCCATGTATTGTCCTTTACTTGTTCTTCTCCCTTTGGAAAATCCAGCACAGCACCATCCCTCCGTGTCTCTTTCCTTATGCCCTTCAAGTGAAAGGACAGTGAAGTTCCAGGCTTAAAGGTTGTGAGCAGAAAATCTGAGGCAGGAGAGCAGATATCCGCAAATTTGCCTCAGTGGGAAAGTGGAGAATAATTGTGGGTTCTGATTTTCCAGGGAGCCTCTGTGGGGAACTAATAGTCTAGACTTGTCCTTTTGGAGGCCTAATTACGTCTCTCTGTCAAGCTATAAAAACAACAGTCTGTGGCATCACAAGGGAAAATGAAAGCTATTGGCCTGTGTTCTGCATTTAATAGGATGTCAAATCTAAAGTACAGTCTGACTGGTTTTTGACTGGGGTTAGAAAAGAAAATGCAACTAATTAGGCTGTTTCTGAATCTCCCTCTCTGTCTAATGGCTGTGGACTTGCAAATTGTAACATACTGGGAGTCCCAAACTCTCTGATCAGTGCTGCTGTCTGGAGGGGAGGGGTCTTTCCCACTGATGGGACTCAGGCTCCACTTGAGCAGTGTCACTATTAGTGGGGACAGTTCCCTGGGAAATGCCTGCTGCCATCACACCTCTCCGTGCTCCTTGGGAAGTGACACGCGCTGTAGATGAACCAGGCTTTACAGCTTGCATTGGTGATTAATTTCCAAAGTCTTTGAGGATGAAGGAGAGTTTGGAGAGTGCCTTGGGTACAAAATGCAGCCTTTATTCCCTGAATTGAGGTAACACACAGTGGTCCCTAACATATGTGAAGAGGTGTGGAACTTAAAATTCACCCCAAAATACCCCAGACATCTAATGTGTGTGCTGAAGCAGTTGGTCTCTACCTTTTTCTGCCCTTTCATGTCCTGCTTTTCCACCCTCACCCAATTTCTGACCAGTAACTCAGCTCCCAGACTCTTAGAGCTGCCTCCTCCCTGTTTGCAGCCCATCCTAAGCAAGCAGCAGAGGACAATGAGCTCTAGAAAACCTGAGACAACAGGAGGTGATGACTATATTTAAATGACTAATGCATTAATAATTATACCTTGGAGTCTTCTGTGTCAGGGAGTGTTAGATGATGTCCTAATGCCTTTCTTTATCTTTTGGAAGTTAGTTTGAGGGGTTCTTTTTCATGTTGCAATAATTTCTTGGCGAGAACTGCAGCAGTTACAAGTTCCTTTTACCTTTCCCTTGCCAGCTGCCCTCATTCTGAACCAACGCTACGCTCAGCTGGTTCCTCATGTTTTACAGATGAACTGAAATAAAAGTGGAATTTGTCCCACTGTGAGAGAAAGGAAAGGAAGAGGGGAAAAAAAAACTGTGTAGAAGATTTTTCATGCAAGTCCCACATCCTTAGTTTTGCCATCTTTTTGACACAGAAATCTGATTGTCTTCTGCTCAGACATTCTGGGGTGCTTTTCTGGTTTTCATTCTTCTTTTCTGACTTTGGGTTAGTCAGGAAACCACCAACTTTGGCTCACAGTCAAAACTGAACACTAATTCAAACTCAAAGGACATCAGTGGGCAGGAAAAGCATGTGGCCTCAAAATGGTGATATTTTGATGTCATTTCTGCACAGTCCTGCAGTGGGATTTGAGTCAGGAAAGCTCAGTCAATGACTCTGTAAGAAAATGAAAGATCTTTCCAGGAGTCAGCCTGAAAAGAAATAAAAAAGGGTGGAAAAGAGTGTAAAAGGAGAAAGATTTGCATAATCCAAAGGAACATAGGAAGCAGAGAGAAATGAGAGCACCTGGATCTCCTTGGTGACTGCCAAAATACAGTGTGACATCTCAACACTCCTATGGAGATTTGAAGCCATATTTTTCCAATAACTGTACACTAATTTCACCTACAATTAACAGTTTCTGCAGGCACAGCTAACTGTGCTGTAAAGTGGGTCCTTCCCAGGCTGAAGCCAGGAAAGAGACTCAAAGCAGCTTGGGACCAGTACTGGAAGCAGGAAAACCTTGTCTAGGCAGATCATTCTTCTCCATCTTTGTAGAAAGATCCTAGCTTTGATGGACCAGCAGATGGTATAGACCTATATCCACTGTGGCAGTGGCAAGGAAAGGAAAAGGACTTTGCCATGACTTGGAAATGTCTTTATCCTTGTGTCCCTCATCTCTTCCCAGTTGTAGAACCGATCCCACTCAAAATGAGGGTGCCAAAACTGGGGCTTTTCTATGGATTATTCCAAATGGCCACCAGCTTTATTAGGAAGACATCTGGGCAGAAAGCAGTAGCTTCATTTTGGAGTAACCCCAGGGTATGGCCATGAAGATGCCAAGTCCTCCTGCCTGGGCAGGAACCAGTCATAAGCTCTTTTCTGGGGCCACCTTCCCAAAACTTACTGAGAAGTTGCCCAGATAAGGCCTCCAGCTGTATTTTTCAGGAAAGCCTTTGAGAAAGATCTTAACCAAAATATCCATTTAAGTCTTTCTGAAACTTGGTGAGGTGAATTTATATATTGTGCTTAAATAATTTCCCACTCACAAGCTGTAGCCCCCAGCTGGGTACTGAGGATCACCCCCTCTCAGTGTGAGTGTTGGGTGAACAAAATGAGAAGTTACTGCTTCTGAGAGGATGATCAGTTTGTTTGTTGTCCCCCACTAGCTCTGTCCTTCTGCAGATGTTCATCAGGGTTTCTCCAATCAGCACCAAAAGCTTCCAGGCTACCCCGTGTTCAGCACAGCTTGTCAGAAGCTGCTGAAATGGCACATCCAAGCACCAAGGCAAAGATTGTGTAGAAATTTTGACCTTGACCAAGGCAGTCAGAAATTGCAGCTAAAATAGAGGCTGCTTGCAAAGGGAAGGGGGAGTTTATAACCACACAGCTCCTCAAATTTAGCATTAAAAGTTATAAAACTGGAATTCTGGAGGTGGGGGGGTTTGGGGTTTTCCCCATCTGTTTTCATCTGTGTGGCTTGGAGGGGTTAGAAGGGACATGCTGCTCAAATAAAGAATTGCTTTTGCCTTTTGATCCATGACAGAAAGATGACATAAAATGTACCCCTGCGAGTTGCCATGTAAATGAATCCAAATCAAATAATGCACAGGGAGCAACAAAGCAGCCCAGCCCGCTCTCCTCTGCAGTGTGGGCATTTAAATTGTGCACAGAAATCCCAGGAACTACAAAAAGCCAGGGCTGTTTCACATGTACATCTCCACACAAACCTCCCTACCGCAACAAATGATTTATTATTTTTTTGGGGGGCAGTGTGCAGGGAAGGAAAAAAGGTCGTCAAATCCGTGTTCGACCGTGGCACGGATTCCTTGGCTACCAAATGCAAAGGCCGAGCAGAACAAAGAGATTTGCATTCTAAGTGATGCAAAGCAGCCGGCAGTGTTTTAATGTTGTGTTTGCTCTGTGATGTCTTCATCAGGCGCTCAAAGACAGCGGCTCTGGCAGCCGCGGGTCCCCGCGAGCCTGTCAAACTCCGTTTCCATGGTTTTCCTTCAGGCAGCACCATCGGCAGACAGCACGGAAACGGACCCCTGCAACCTGTTCTGAGCAGTGTCTCTGATGTAGGGCCCCAGAGCGGGCATCAAACTAGCAACAAGCAGCAAGAAAATAACAATTTTGCTTTTCGCAGGTGTCAGAGCAGCAAACAAAAGGCTGTTTATAAAAGATGCAACATCCCCTTTTTGTCAGCGTTGGCAGTTTAAAGTCAGCCGGGCAGCGGTCGAGTTGCGGAGGAGGTTTTGGAGGGGGTGTGCTGTGAGAGACAGAATTCAAATTGTTTCCTCTTTAATCCTTTAGCCTCACTAAATAGGGCCTTCTCATCACCAAACTAATAGCTATTAATGGTATCCCATTATTCCATGTGAATCAATGAGGGCTGTTTTCTTGAGACAATTATATTCTTTTCCAGACAAAGAATCAGCCTCACTCTTCTCTCACCTTGAAATGCATCCTTTCATTTAGATAAAAAGTTCAGAATATTTCGATATGAAGCCATATTTGAGCAGTGATGCTGCAAATTCAAGAGGTGAGAAAGATGAATCCGTGATCTTTTGTCACTGTGACTGCCTGTGTGCAGTGATGACATGGAAGCCTGTGCTAAAAGAGCAGAGGTCAGCAGAGCTGACAACCAGCCCCAGCTGGACCAGTGCATTTGTAAATACTGGTCAGGGTACTGCACCTCCTGGTGCCTCAGTTTCACCATGTGTGAAATTTGAATAATGATTTATTTCTTCTCTTGTGAAAGACATGGAGATGGAGTATTTGCCCAAACATGATATAAAGCTCATGGTTACCCATGTGGTTTTCATGACACGAGTGACTGGAGCCAATGCAAATCCCTCAAGGGACAGTTTTCCATTAAAGAAAACTGATGGATCAGATGCTGTCCAAGTTACAAGAGAATCTGCTTTTCCCTAGCAATTAGCTGATTTTATCACAGCTGCCTGGGGAGGTTCTGGGAGCCACTGGTCTCCTTGGCTTCTACTTCCTTTGCTGTGCATCTGCCAAGGCAGTGAGAAGCCAGAAGTTGGGAGCACTGGATCCCAAGCTGCCTCTTTATTTCCTGCAGAGGAAAGGCTGAAGTGGGCAGTTGGTGTTACAAGATTTATGGCTTTGGTGTAGGTCAGCTGGGCACTTACAACAATAGGGCACTCATCAGGGATTGCCACATCAGGGATTTTTCCTTCCACATCCCTACATTGGAAGTCAGCAAGCTGTAAGGATGGTGGGCCAGGATTCCTGGCTCTTCTGGGGCTTTGAGGTTCCTAGCTGCTCTTTGGCTTTCTAAAAAGAAGCCACAACGTTGTATTCCAGCTCCTGATTTCATGGTTCCCACCGCCTTGGAGACGTACTTTTGTTTTCTTTAATGGAAAAGGTCAGCGTGGTTTTGCCCCAGATTAGTGAGGAAAAAATAGCCAAGTCTCATGCAGAACAGAGATGCATTTTACTGTAGATCTTTCTGCCCAAAGCCCTCATGGTTTGACTGAAATTATCCCAAGTACATTCAGCAAATGCTGTTCCTGTCCTCACAAAACTCACCTCCTACACTGCTAGCTTTCACAGGCTGATTCAATACTCAAACTATAATTATGTGGCTCATTATTTATTGCACAGTATCTGCATGTGGAGCAGACTGAAGTCACTTGGTGTGTTTGGAAGCGCTGATAGTGCCAGGGAGCAGATACAGGGGACCCAGCTCTGCATCTGAAATCCTACCCTGACCCTGTGATTAAATGAAGTCACAAGATCTGTTGAGAAAATGAACTTAAGATTGAGAAGGTTTCCATACAGCTTATGACATACTGGTTATTGTAATGATTATAATTTTATTAAGACTTTAATTGATCTGTTAAATACAGACAAGGCATTTTATAAATTAATAACATCTTTATTTATACCACTGATCAGCACCTCAACAAGGCCAGGTACATGCTGATGATATAGGCAAATTATTAACAGATCCTGGCATTGCATACGAGCTTTCTATGGCCTAGGAATAGTTAAACTCCTTTTCCACTGATAGAAACAACACATTGGCTCTCAGTGTATTACTATACAGTGCTGAATCTGCTCTGACTTTCTCAAGAGTGCAGAGCAGAGCGAGTGTTCAGGGAAATGAGCAGTGGCTGGCATGAAGGGACGGGGTGAAGCTGCCACAGACTCTTGCAGAGATTTCTTTTGATCAGAGGAACTGCTCGTGACTTTTGTTCGGCGTCTCATGGCAAAAAAAAATTCTCTGGTGGAAAAAAAATGTGTCTGTGTCACAGCAGAGTCAGGAGCTGGCAGTCCTAGTGCCTAGTCTATTTTTTTTTAATGAATAGTTGTGTTTGCAGGGTATTGCATGATCACACAAAGTGTGGCTTTGTATTGTTTCCCAGTTTTGAAAATGTCTCTGAGTGGTGTGGATTAGAGCAAACAAGAGGCAAAGCAGAGCTGACTTCATTCAAGAATGGTTTGGAGCCATACTCCTGTGTAGCAGGGGAAAGGGGACGTGTCCAGGGAATTACTGGAGAGAATTGGGAACAGTTGCTTTAAAACGAAGGCTTTGGGAAAAAAAAAAAAGGTCATCTTCTGTGTATAGTTCAGCTCCACTGTTATTTATGATGGGACTGAGGTGGAGGGAGGGAGGCTGCTCAGGGGCTGCTCACCTTGCATTCTCTCCACCACTGTGTGAACATTATCATGAAATCAGGAGATTTACAAATGTATTTATTTTGGGATGAGAGTACTCGTTTCTGGTTTGGAATAAATGTCTCCGGAACTGGACTTGACACCTCGTGCAGACGAGATTTGAGGGCTGCACTGATCTGTGTGGAGAAACAGGTGGCAAGTATGGGAGGGGAGAGCCTTACCTGGGAAGGCACTGCTTGCCCCAGCAGAGTAAAACTACAGGGGAAAAAAAACCACTGTTATTCTGGAACGAGACTGTGCACAGTTGCCCCAGGAGCTGGGCAGGGAGAAGCACGTTAACTTCTTATGTGTTGGGATCCAGGAGCCTTGAGCCCCATCACCAAATTATTCATTATTCTGTAGGATCATCCTCCTTTGGATGTATTCCCATCCTCATGCATTGATTTAGCACCATTGCCATCACTATTATTTTCTGTTCTTAATTTTCAGGCTATTCGAGAAAAGGGTTTTTTTTTTAAGGGAGACAAACAGTCTGCAGTCTTACTCTGCCAGTAAGTAGGGATTTATGATGTAAGAAGTCTTTCTAGTCTGTCAGATTAGTATTATTCTTTGGAATCATGGTTAGAAAAGGTGAAAAATAAAATCAGAAAGGACAAAGAAGTTAGCACAGCACAGTGTGTGTGAGGTACCCTGAGCAGAGAAAACACACTGAATAACACACTCAGGGTGAAACAGAAGTGGGAAAAAGTAATTTTATCTCAGCACTTGCTTTGGCTGACTTCTCAATCACCAGCATATTAATGGCTCTTCCCCTAGCAACTACAGAGCTTCCAACATGCAACCATTCTTTGGTCATAAAGACAAAAAATGGAGTTTGCCAGAACAGAGCTACCCCATTCTGGGCTGCTGACAACAGTCCCAGACTGGCCATATGCTCTGCTGCACTCACAAGTGGTAAAGCAACATTTTTGCTCCTGCTGGTGCTGGTGGTGTCCCTGTGGTTGTTATTGTTTCCATCCAGACCCTCTCCTCTTCCCTGGAGCTCCTGCCTGCTCTGTTTCAGGCTGTACCGACAGCAATGTCACAGCTCCTGAGCGCCGAGGAGAGCGAACAGATGTAGCTCTTGTCACATCCCTGCGAGCCGGTGGCACGGCCTGTCTCTCTTCATTCCTTGAAATTGCTTTTGTGGGATGGCTGAGGAGCAGCTCGGAGTGAAAGGGACATGGGCAGGTGTGGCCAAAGGTGGGTGACTGGTCTGTGTCCAGCAGGGGGGAACAGGACCTTCCACCTTTGGTCTGGGAGGCTGAGAGTTGTCACTTTTCAGTGTGTGCGTGTAATCCGTGAGATGGGGAGTGGAGAGGGAGGTGGGAAAGGACCAGTGGGTCAGGTAGGGAATGGACAGGCAATTCTCAGCTCCTACCCAGCAGGAATTCAGGGCTCTCAAGGATTTGGTAGTGGTCTCTCAGTGAGAGCCATGGGATTTGGATTTTCTCTGCATACGTGTGTTAGCTGAGACCCCCAACACTGCATCTGAAGGCTGAGCTTTCCTCACAGTATGGCTCATGAGCGCCTTAAACCCCAGCTGCATTTTGAAGGCGTGATCCCTTTTCCTCCTCCATCTCTCAGCTAGACCCCCCCATCTTCCTCAAGTCAGCCAAAGTCTAATCATGGAACAGGCCATGTGGCTAAAGATCTGCTGTTCTTCCACGGGGGGCAGAGAGGTTACGATGGTGGCCTCACATCTGCATTAAGCATCCTGATGTTTTAGTCCCCTGGGGAAATCTACTGACCTGGGGGTGCCTGATGCAGTGGACAAGCTCAGGTGAGCAGCAAAGCTGAGGGTGTATCAAACCACTAATTTCTACCTTTAGCCATTAGCAGTAGAGGGAGAAATTTCATTGTCCTGATTCCTTTCCAAGGAAGACAAGAGTCGACAAAATACTAGGTTCTTTCCACTATTAAATCTATTGTCTTCCCAACCCTACTCTTATCACAATTTGCTGTGCTTTCAGAGGAAGAGATTCAGTGCTACATGCTGTCTTTAGGGTAAGGATTTTTTGTGTTTATCTGCACACTCACTGCCAAGGCAGATAAGAGACTTTATTCTCTACATTATCACTATTTTTCTTCTTCCTAGGAGCCAGGCTGATTTTAGAAAGAGGGGTAAATATTTGAGCTCCTTTTGCAGACCTAAAGTGAGGCTCTGGATCTTTTTATACTTATTTATAACCACTAAAATAATCAGCTTTAAGAGGCTTTTTCAGCTTTTTGGGCTAAAACCTTCCCTTTTACTGATCTTTGCTTGCTCTGTTCATTATTCTGTGCTAGACTCTTCCCTCCCCTGATTGCATGTTATCACCTTCAATGGAACAGCTGTGTCATTGCTAAAGGGTGTTAATCTTCCCCTACCTAACACCTTATTGACAGCCAGAGTCACGGAGGCCCCCAGTCTTTTCTGACTTGGGTGACTTCTCAAAACAATCTTTTTTTTTTAAGCTTCTTTTCATTTTGTGCCAATCCCACCGCAGCCTAACCTGGAGATGTAGCCACAGCCTGGCACAGCCCGTCCTGGCTCGGAATGTCCTGCCTGTGTCAGTTCCAGTGATTATAACCAGCAGAATACTCCTTAACAATGTCAAGGGACAATAAAGCCCCAGCTAATCAATAAGCACAATACCTACGGCACATGGGAGCCCAGAATAGAAGCTGCTCCGGCAGGTGGGACAGCTGGCTTGAATTTTTATGTCATGGTGGTGAAAGGCACCACAGCTTTCAGCGAGACAAGAGCCGTGCTGACAGTGACAGATCCCCCGTTACATTGTGCCACCAAACAGAACGAGACACTTCAGCAGATACAGTTCAGTTTTTCTGATAGATTTGTAATGGTCTGGAATTAGTCTAGAATTTGATTTTTTTCCTGAATTCCCTTTGCCTGCCAGTGTTCTGGGCTGCCCTGCAGTTTCCAAGGTCACCTTGACTTTTTGGAGATCTGGAGTGCTGCCCTTAGTCTAGAAAGATCCAGGGCAAATTTGTGTGCTGAGGTGATTGCATTGAAACAGATCTCCCTTAAAACAGCCAGCACAGAAGTGGGTACCCTAGTTGGGATTTCTGCCATCCCATGAATGCTGGGTCCAAGAGGATCTTTTCCAAACACAGCCTGCCATGCAGTGTAGGAACAGTAGGAAACACCCTTCTTCTAGTCTTTACACTCCTGACTATTAAATAGATGAAGATATTCAGATTTATCCTTCCTGTGCTCAAACACAGCCCTGAAGTGCTGAAGTTGGGAAGATATTGCCATTTCCTCTAAAGTCAATGGGAAGAGATCAAAACCTCTGAGCTCTCTGGTGTCACCTCTTAGAGGCCTTCCCACTCAAGCAGTGGTACCAAACAGGGGACATGAAACAGGCAATCACTGTCAGTTCTTCTGATGTCTTATAGCCACTGTAGCAGAGCTGTGGACACCAGAAGAAGGACCTGAGCAGCCTCCTGCTGATATAACCTCAATTTCCCACCAGGCCTGAGCATTTCTGACAGCAGAAAGCATTTACCAGTGGACGGCTGAGCACATCAAGATGGATACAGTTCTCTTGCTGTTTGGATTGGGAGATAAGTCCAGAAAAAGGAGACAAATGGGGCCATAAAACAAATGTAACATTTATTTTGTACTTCAATTTTTTTCCTCATACTTTTGCAGGATTAAAAAGGCAGCTGGGTGCAGGGGTTTGAGTACAGAACTGAGAAGTGGGAGTGAAGGGGCTTTTGCAGGACTTGAACTGATGATCTAATTTTAATCCCAGTGTAAATGGAGTTACATAATTGAATATGATCATTAAATTTATTAGCCTGGTCAAAACTGGGGCAGTACCAACAGGAAGTTCTGTGCCCAGAACAGCTGTACCATGTACAAGCCTGTTCAAGCACTCACCTGA
Organism: Motacilla alba alba; assembly: GCF_015832195.1. Lineage (NCBI taxonomy): Eukaryota > Metazoa > Chordata > Aves > Passeriformes > Motacillidae > Motacilla > Motacilla alba. The sequence goes on along the minus strand of NC_052025.1, from coordinate 16,661,632 downwards.
CGATGTCATGTCCTAACTGAAGATACATCTTCTGGCCATGACTGCCAGCTGAGCCCCACAAATAGCGTATCCCCCTTCAGATACACCCTCTGTGGGGCTGCAGTCCCAAATATCCTGCTGCACCTCCCAAGCCATCAGCAGATTTCTTTCGGGCATGAACTTGGCCAGTGACATTCCCAGGCTGGCTTGGCCACATGTAGTCACTGGAAGAACAAGGCCAACACAGAGTGTCAGTAATGAAAGAAACAGAGAACATCAGGGAAAACATCAGGTTATTTGGCCACCAGCTGATTCCTTATCAATAAGTGATGTGGCAGGAAGCAAAGCTGTATTAACACGTGCTGAGAGGCTGCTGCTCGGAGCGGCACCACGCGTGGGTAACAAGCCGGCCTCAATGCTCTGGAGCCCACAGCAAAGCACAACATGCCAAACAACAATTGCTTTTTCTTTTTCTTTGGTTTTTCCTTTTGCTACACACGAATAACCTGCTCAGCTCAACAGCCTTAGCTGCCTGCCACCCCCTGAGCCTGGGGAAGCTGAGCTGTCTGGCCAGCACCAGGGCTTCAGTCAAGCCATCGCTCGCTGGTCGGGTGTGCCTGCCCTGTGCTGGTTTGATACAGCCAGAAATTACAAACGATTCTTTTTCCCATCTCATGAGAAGGAAACCCATCAAAAACTGGCTGAATATTTGATCTCACGTAAAATGAAAGACAAACGCACTCAGCCTAGAAATAGGTTTGCTTCAGGGTGTCGGCTTTGTTCGCTCTGACCAAACTCTGTGCCCAGAGCTCCCGGCCAGGCAGCCAAGAGAACTCTGAATGTTATTTAAAGAATTGGTAAGGTCACGGTGGCCTGAGCCTCTCGGGGCTGAATTAATCTCCTTGGCACAGCAGCCCGTGCTGAGCGCTCGTCTCGCAGGTCCATTCGTGTAGAGCGATGCCATCCAGTGGCTGCTCCGATCCATCACAAAGCCACCGGCTCCTTCCCCAGGCGCATTCCAGGAGCAGAAATGTTCCTGCTCCCGTTCCCAGCTCAGGCATTTCACATTAAAAGACTGCGACAGTGGCTATCGTGATTGCCTCCAGCTTCTTTGGCTTTTTTGCATGTAAAACCCAGGTATGTCTTAAGTTGCAGCTGCTTGAAAATGTTAAATAGACATTCAGGGGAAATATTATTTTACATATGTAGCCCCAAGTACACAAATTTGTCATCAGGCCCAGGTTTTGGTGTGGGGAGTGATTATATGGAGTCATGTGGAAAATCAAGCTGATTTTTGAGACAAAAATATCATAAATGAATGAAACTTTCTCTGTTCAAAGGCCAAAAGATACTGAATCACTCTGTGGGACACTTTCCTTTGAGGAAAATGCTCAAGGGGAAGGATGATCAAGGGATGGGCTGGGCAGAACTTTATTCCATCAATGTCACACTGTAAAGAGCCTCACTATTGCCAGCTACCCAAGGGCTGGACATTTTGGGGGGTAGAGAGCTTTAAACCTGCTCAGCTACATCCCCCCTCTTGCCATCTCCCAAAGACCCACCATCCCACAGCAGCCCAGGCCATCATTCCCTAGTGACCAGACACAATGTCAGTGTTTTTGCCTGTTGCACTGCCCAAGTCAGCTGTAATTGCATGGTTTGGGTGATGGATCACCCCAAGCACTGTGACCTTTGGGACATGGAGCATCGCTGGAGCTTTCCAGTGCAGGGGGTCCCAGCCTCCATTTCTCTTGGACTTTTTGCTGTTGCCAGTGATGCTCCAGCTGCTGCTGCTGCTGTTGCTGCTGCTGCTGCTGCTGTGTTTTGGTGCTGCTGCTCCTGCTCCGTGGTACAAATTCCAATCAGAAGCAACAAAGCCCACCGGGTGCTGCTGACAACAGGTGTCTCATTAAACATCTCTCAACCTTACAGGCATTCACATTGACAAGAACCAAACTCACACTCAATCACAGCTTAATCACAGCCAAACTCTATTAACAAGTCATACTAATTACCAACTTCTAACAATTTCTCAGGTTCAGAGGCAAAATATCCTTTCTTTATAGATGAAAACAGACTTGTGATACTCCAACTCTGGCCGTAATTAGGTCCTTTTAGACAAAATGAAACTAAAATAAAAATCCAGACGGGTCCCTTTGTGATAGCGGTCCTGGAAGTACAGTTGTACAATGAGATGTTTTGTTTGTTTTAATTTTGTATCTGCTGTGTTGCCCACAAGGGTCCAATTAGCTTGTTACAGATGCTTGTATCAGTTTTATCCACTTGTCTTTTTTTTTGGTTCTTTTTTTTTTTTTTTTTTTTCGAGAGGGGTAACTTGTAGCACAGATTGCTGGCCTGCAGGCATCCAGAGATCAACAACCAGCTTTCTGTGATACCAAGCCCCCTGTGAAACAGACAGCCCTTACCCACAGCATTCATAATGCAGAGGGTAAAACAAATAGAGGGGAGGGAGGAGCTTGTGCTGGATTTTGGATTATCATGGAATAATCTCGTGTGTTCAGAAATGGCCTGAAGGTGGCAATTCTGCCATGGCTAAGAATAACTCTGGCAATCTTTGGTTGCTACACCTTGGAAATTGAAATGTAGGTTTTGTTGTTTTTTTTTTTTTTTTTTTTTTTTTTTTAGTCAGCGTGCAGCAAAACAGAAAGCTCTGAAGAAGTGGCTTTGAATTGTACATGTCACTATTTACTGCTGTCCCCTGGCATGCTCAGCACATGTGCAATTCCAGGCTAACCTGGACACTTTCCTCCATTGTGTGGCTGTGTTGAGTGCCCAGGCACTTGAGAACTCACTTGTATAATCGATACACTCACAAAAGGGAACATATAAATAATGGGAAGAATCTGACTTGAACTGACACTGTGGGGATCACAGTGAGGGCTAATGCCTCGTCCTTAACTCATGCTGCTGCTGGAGAGGAAAAAACACACACCACATTGAGTTAAGGACTAACACCAGATTTCCCAGCATTTTCCAAGCAGTGTGGTTCAAGGCAGAAAGCCTCCTCTGAATACCTGTGGTGCCAAATCCAGGTGCTGCTTGTTTACCTGTTGTTGGGTTTAGTTGTTGTTTGCTTTTCCTTTCCTTAATTTTAAAAGGGAATTAACATCTCCCCAGGAAGAATCTAATTGAGGCAGCTCAGCAGGGACTCACCAACCTGGGGCTGAGCATCAGCAGTTATTGGTACCTCTGGCACAGGCAGCTTTGTCCCTTCAGTGAGGCGTGGCAGGATGCACACGGGATCCCTGAAACTCCTGGGAGAAGCCTGCATTGTCTGGGCCACATTGGTGCCTTGTGGAATCTCAGTTTGCCTTGCTGTGAAGGCTCTGTGGACCTGCAGGCACCCAAAAACAGCTGCAGAGGGGAGCAGGGTGGCACCCAGCCATGGAGGAGATGGGGCAAACCCACCCACCTTCCCTCCCCACAGGCTCCATCCTTGGATTGCCCACGCTGTCAGAAATCAGCTGTGACCGTGGTGTGGTCAAGTGTCACAGTGGCTTAATGGCCATGGAGGACAGGGCAAACTGGTCCAAAACATATTGTTACCTGGCAAAGCCAGAAGGTTTAAGGTTTGGTGCTGAAAGCTTTGTCTTGCAAGAGTACAATCTTCTCCTGACACTGCCATCCTCCTCCAGCCTGATGCTGACCAGGTGCACTGAAGTGATGAGCTGCCAGAGGGTGGGGCACAGGAGACCACGGATCAGCACATTGTACAAAGCATGACACATGGCAAAGCCTTTTCTGCACCTCTCATGCCCCTGAAGGTGAGTTCCTGAGGCTCTGGAACAGAAAATGGAGGGTTTTTTTGTGAAAATGCTTGTTTTCCATGTAATGTCCACTCCTGCTTGAGTAGCAGGCAGGTGAAAATAAAGATTTTTTTTTGAGAGCCATAACTCAGGATTGGAGATGAAATATCCATCTGCAGTGGAATAACCATGAGAGCATTCATGCAGTGTTTCTTTGGGGAAAATGGGAGATTTTGTCTAGCCATAGTCTTGTTTCTCTTCACAAGAGGCTGTTTCAGACCAGAGCAGAGCACCCTTTTCCCTGGCTTTTGTTTGATGTAATTTGGAAGGAAAGGTTAGCAGGTGCTGGCCCAGGCTCCAGGAGTTCATTCTGGATCCCAGTTCCTCCAGCATGTGTGATCAGCAATGACCCTTCCAAGTTCTTCCTCATTTTTATGTGTCATAGGAATTCCTTTTCTTCTTCACGGAATTTTATTATTCATGAAATTAAAAAAACAAACAAAAAACCCCAAAACTCAAAAAAGAAATAAATTTAAAAAATTGAAACTTTACTATTTTGCAGAGCCATCACTCTGATCAGAAACTGAAATTCTGCTTTGTGCTCCTCCAGTGTGGAAATCTGTCAGGTAAATAGAAATCACCTCGTAAAAGCCCTTAAACAGCTCTGGTTTATATTTTAATTGAGGAACAGAACATTTTAAGCACTTTTATTGGGTGGCGCCTGCTGAATGACAGATGTCTGCGGCGGAGTAATGCTGAGCACACTTTCATAAAACAGAGAATTCCTTGCTTAAAACATTTACAATTAAAGGCTTGATTGAATAACAATGAGTTCTGTGCATGGAGCTCATTTCTGCACTTGTTTGTGCACCTGAAGCAGGCTGTGATCATTCTGTAGGTTGGATACGAGGTGCCAGTTGCTTTGTTCAGTGACCAAACAGTGCTCACGGGCACAGCTGGAAATGTGCCTTTGATTTTCCACCAGGATAGAGATAAGGTGCACTGTGCTGCTGTGCTGCCAGACTTGCTAACACCCTTGTTTCAGCTGCTTTGGCTTTTTTTTTTTCTTTTTTTTTTTTTTTCCCTCTCTAAGCTACAGGTTAGTAAATGTCCCAATTTGCCAAGAGCCAGAGATTTTAAAATGAACACTAATCCTTTGCAGCTGAGAAAGTCTTAACTAGCTTCTGCTTTACTTTTCCATCTAGCTCCTGTGACCCCTATTACTGTAATACCCGAGAACATCACCTCTGGTCGTGCACTGAGCCTCGCAGTAGCTGAAGAAAGTTAGACTTGCATTAATATTATTTTCCTCTGTTCTATATGGAGAACTGAGGCACAGCCAGGTCAAGTGATTCACCCAAAGGTGCTCTTTGAAAAGGGGTCCTAGTGCTGTACACACGTGCCCACTCTTTGGCTGGTATTTAAAATTGAGTCTTTTGATTGCAGAAATGGCTTCAAGCAAGCCCCAAACACTCAACAGCAAACCAGATGACACGGCACAAACCACAACCTTTTGCTCAAAAGCCATCTGAGAGACTGAAGTGAGAAAGGATTTTGAGTTTCATCCCTGCTGAACTGAGGGAGATCGTGTGTGAACTGACACCGCTGCAGATCGGGGAAGGCACGGAAAATCCTGACGGCGAGAGGCTGAACTTCGGAAAAACAGCCTCACTTTTCTCAGAAGAAAAGATGAATCCGCAGAGTAGATCTTGCCACAGCAGAAGGAACATGTGTCATGGGAACAGCAGAGGCAAAATGTGTCATGGGAAAAATCTTCACGGATTCAGCCCAGGACGCGAATATGCAAATTGAGACCAAATTAAATGCAATTGAGCAAGATAACACATATCCCAGCAATGAAGAAAACTCACAGCACATTCGCAAAAAGGATGGAGTTTAAATCCAAGGAGGGGGGTCTGAGGATGTCTAAGCAGTCCCCACTGACTAAATTTTAGCAGGAATATGAAAATTTCCCCGAAAAGGAGTCAGGAAAGTGTTGCAGGAATCAAACAAGGAGTAACTGAAGTGCAAGGGCCTGTTACTGAACTGAGTGGAAGAGGTGTAACCTGCCCCCCAACACAGCAACAAAGCACAGATACTAAATAATAATAGAGTTTTTCTGCAATTAAAAAGTCATCCTGTAGCTCACTTTTGGGATACTGTATATTTTTTCTCTTCCTGGCCTGCTCTGCTGAAAGAGGGATTTTCAAGAGTTGCTGGTTTCCATCTCCAAAGTAGCTCAATTTCAGTTCCAGGGGAAATGAAATCTCAACTAGCTTCATTTGTAAAATCTTTGAAGATGTGGGAATGTCCTCTGGCTGTAAGGAGAGGGAGTGTGATTCAGAGTCTGGTACAGATATATAAAGGGGTTCAATATTTAATTAAACATAATCTTCCTTGTGGCATGAGCGACTGAGCTCTTTCAGGAATAAAAGTCCTTGGTTTTTATTACATTATCCTGCAATAAGTGACAGCACAAAACCTTTTGCAGGACTATGCTGGCCCAGCACCTGCCTCCCCTGTAGCAGCACTTGCTGCCCTGCTGCTGCCAAGAGAACATTTTTGGAGCAAATAACTTTCTACTTTTACATGAAAAATCCATCTCTCTGGGATGTCAGATGGCTCTGACACATCTCCCTGACGCCTGGAAACTGGATGCAGTCCCCACACCACTGGGGTGAGGAACCCACGGTGCTGCTCGACACCACAGCCTGCCCTACTCCTCCTTTAGAACCAAACACACACTTTTCAGCTTAAAAAAACAGTATAGAAGGGAGAAAAAAAAAATCATATTTTTGGGTAGTTATTCTCTACAGAGAACAGGTGCCCTGATCCTGCACCCACGGCTGAGCTCAGCATGAGCAAAGGAGTTATGCTGGAAGCGTGTGCTGACAGAGGCTCTGAGGATCTGGCTTTGCAAAGGGTCAAGACAATCTCACTTAGGGCACAACTCTGTTAGTTTTGTTCTGGTTTTCTTTCTTTTTTTTTATATAAAAGGAAAAGGACAGCATTAGCTCTTTTCTTTTCTGGAAGTGATATTCTGCTCTGTGTGAGAAATGACAGGAAGTCAGTTTAAAGGGAAAGGGTGCAATGCATCAGGCACAAGCCTAAGTAATGCCAAGGTCTGCAGCTGGCTGGCCCACTTTTGTTTTTACATATGTAAAATGACTTCTGGAAGCACGGAGTTTTATTTCACCAACTTCTGCCTTCCATTGTTAACCATTCATAGCTGCCACCTACTCAACAAAAATAATGAAAAGAAATAATCTTTTTCGTAGAGAAAAGGTAATTACTAAGCAGGATGTATACTGCTCCAAAAAGCTGCCGGGGTTGTCTAATGATAAATCCAGTCCCCACAAGGCCCTGATTGAGTGGGATGTGCTCTTTCAGCCTTGAGGTGGGCTAGCAGGTATCCCTTGCATCCTGACACAATGGTCGTGGCTGGAGCATCTGCATTCCTGGGAAGTGCCCCGCTGAGGAGGACCGTGAGGGTTTTCAAGGAGAGGCAGTCAGGGCTGCAGACAAAGCACAGCAGTGCCCAAGTGAATCTTGCCAGGGATGCTGGGATGTGAAGCGCTCCCGGGTTCCTTGGACAACCACAACAGGAGTCCTTGTGCTGTGCTCCGCAGGCTTTCTCCGAGATGTCTACCAGCTACACCCTTCCTCCCCGCCTGCAATTAGCACTTGCAGTGTTGCAAAGGGAGATGAGATTCGCTCTCGCTGTCCTCCTTCAGAGCTCGCTCACACCTTCCCCACCGGGTGGGAACATGTGCTGCGGGTTAGGAAACATTCTCATCGTGGAATTACATTTGCAGCAATCCTACCCCCCGCCTCCTGTTTGCTTCTGGCTATCAGACTCTGCTGCTCGTGGTGGTGGACGGGCACGTGAACACCAGAGCTCAGACACAGCTCTTGGTGCAGCAAAGCCTCAGATCTCCGGGACTCTCTTCATTGCCCCCGGAACTGTGCGTGCACAAATTGGGCCCAGTTTGTCTCATCCAGGGTAACTGGAGCTGGGTAAGTGCTGGCAGTTTTGGAAGAATGGGGTGAGGAGAGAAGTGGGAGTGTGTGACCATTGACCTTAATTAGAGGAGATAAAAATGTGGAAACATGATTCCTAAGAAAACCAAGGAAGGCCTCTATTGTCGAGTGTTTCCACATGGATGCCACTGAGAAGAGGTCAAGTGCTTTCTCTATACTTTAAGTAAACAGCAGATTGAGAGTTCACAGTCTGGACTGGATTTGAGCAGCCTCTGTGTTCTGCAAGATCATAATTGAGTCCTATGTACTTAAGGTTTGATATCCACTGACATTATTACTTGACAGTGCCAGGAAATGCAGCAGCAATTAAGAGTTATAAAGTTTGCAAGTAAAACTGCCCCATGTCACAGATGGCTCACCCTGTGCTAGAATTATCTTGGGCTCCTGCTCCGAAGGAGCAGCAAGAAGGGACTTTTGTAAAAAAGAGTCTGTGCTGTTGGCTTTCTGTGATAAAGACATGCCTCCTCACATCATCATTGTCACATAAAAAATGCACAGAGCCTGCAAAATTAAATCTGCTAAATGAGCAGTGGGTTATATGTCAGGAACAGAGTGCTCCGAATCAGGCAGTTTATTTACATGCTACTGGGAAGCACATCAAGCCAAGTTAAAATGTTATGTATAAAATTCTTCTGTTCATCTTTGCAGTTATCCAGACTGAAGGCTAAGAAGACTGAATGTGGTGGGTTTGTCCCAAAATGAGCTCTATTTCCTTACCTGGAGGTGGGATGACATGGAAATCAGAAATGACAGCTGTATTTCCCATCTGCAGGTTCAGCTCTGCCATCATTGCCAGCAGTTATGGTGTTACCAGGGAGCAGCAGCTTCCATCTCAGGTAAAAACCTTCCATACTCTGGAGACTCCTTGCCCATATTAAAGGTCTTGTTTACAGGCAGGGAAACTGAGTCAAAGAGCATTGATCCAAGTCCTCAGAAATCAGTGGCAGACCATCCAGAGCCCCAGCAGATCTAATAACTTCTCCAGCTATTACAAGCAGGAAGAAAGGGCAGGAGTGCTCTTAGGGGCATAATTGAAAACAGATGAATCACTGGAAATCTTCCTGTCCATTCAGTGGGTTTTACATGAGGATTTCTAATAGTCAGGACCCAAATTATTTAGGGTGCATGCTGGGAGAAGGGAATGAGGCATGTAACTTGGGAGGCTCAGTCATGGAGAGTCCTTTTGGAAGTGAAGCTGTGAAGCTTTATATACACCTGAAGCAAAAAGAGCAAAAAGTCTTTTTTTTCCCTGTCAGCATCTGCCTGTAAAGGAAAAAGAAAAGGCAGCCCATTTGTGTATGTTTTCTTGCTGCAACTCTGAATTGGAAATATCTGTCCTTGATTAAAGTGGGAAATGCAATTGCAGAAGTCATTAATTATTACTGATAAACTGAAGTAGTGATGGAGCCAAATAAAAATCCCCTGCCACTACGATGGAATTCTGGAAAAAAAGACAGACCTGGGTGCCTGCATCCTATTTTTATTTCCTTTTTTGGGGGGGAAAATACGTGCCTGAACTGCTGGGTGTCCAGCCCTGCGTGTCCTCGGAGCACACGATGGATCCAGACACCTGAACTTTATCTCCACAGACGGCAAAAAGCAGCAGCTCCCGGTGCCTGCCACACGTGACCAGTCCCAATTATGGCTCCTTCCACATGACATCAGTATGCAGTGGAGGATCTCACTTTTTTTTTTGCCAGAGGCAAATGAATACATTACCCAGCAGCGAGGCGTGGGGCAGGCGGATGCGTAACTCTGGGGTGATTTGGATTCCGTGCTCGCGTGGGGGTGTGAGCCAACCTCAGAAGTCATTTTCACTGATGCTGACACATAAGGCTTCCCTCAGAGACCTGTCTATCAAACTGCAACATGCTATGCAGAAAAATTAGATTACTCATGCTACAATAAAGAAGGAGACGATGACAATGATGAAAAAAATAAAAAAGGGCTTCAAAATATAACAGCTGTTTATTAAATGAATAAAAATCCAGTGAACAACAAAGTATCTTAGAGACTTTTTGAAATATTTTTTTAAAATTTGTTTTACCTCTTGCAACCCATTTCAAGGAGAGCTAGTAGGAAAGACCCTATTAATTCAGATGGTGCCTCTGGAAAAACCACTACTTTATCATGATTGTCACATTACTGTGCTTGTGAAATATCATCTTAAATAGTCATTATGATTTTGCTGCTGGTTTTGCTGCAGTCAGCAGTAGGATTTCCTTTGGCTTTGGTAAAAGCAGGATCAGGCCCCCTTGCTCTCTCTGTCTCTCTGTGAATTGCAAATGGGTTGTTCACGTGTCAGCTCAGCAACCAGGGAAAGTTCACTGTGCTCAGTTCAAAGCAGCAAGATGAAGCTCAGGGCATTTCCTTCGCAGTATTTGCTGAGTTCCTCAGGTCTACAAACGTGTTAAAGTGGTTTAATACAGAATCTGTAAAACAAACATTATGCAGCTATGTTTGAACCCTTGTCCAATAAAATCCATTTTTTTGTGAAGAAAATACAAAGTAGTAAAACATGTTTAGTAAAGAAAAGAAAAGGCTATGGGAAGCTTAGTAAAATCCTATAAACCAGGATGCTGGGCAGCTTCAGGAAGGGTGTTTTAAAATAAATCTGCAGAAGAACACACAAACAGAGAGAGACACACAATCTGTAGCTGGAAATGGATCTGGACCAGTGCCGAGGTTAGAACATCCCAGACAGCACTGCAGGACTGGTTTTACAATATCAGACAATGGAAAGGTTTGGCCAAATGCTGATTTTTCTTCTCTGCTAATAACAAACCTGTGCTGGGGCTTCTGCAGTATTTTCTCTTTGAGTTATTCCCCAGCAATGCTGTTTGGGAAAGCCAATTGAGCTAATTAACTCCCCTTGCCCTGAACAAGGTTATGGCCGCACTTCCTGCAGCTGCAAATGCTGTTCTACCTATTGTTGCCCTTTTTCAAGGAGCCAGTTTTTGTGTGTTGGTTTGGCTTGCACAGTAGCCCCAGACACTGAGTTTACTTTCTTGTCTTCAGTGTCTCTTCCAAATATTTCTTCCCAGAGATGAGTTTTGGTTCCCATCCAAGCCCAAAGAGGAGAACCTTAGGCTCTCCCATGGCCCTGCCCTTGCATGGCCTCACTGGAGCTCATGGCCTGGGGACCAGAGCAAAGAAGAGATGCAGGGTTGTCTTTCCCTGCTCCTTTTCCCACAGTGTGAACTGATCAGCAGATCAACCCCCTTCCACCCTTCACCCCGCTGAGGAGTTTTTTGGAACTTTGGCTTCTTGATAGGCAATTTCAACATGACCACACAGAGGGGAAGCATGTGGAATTATAGGCCTCTTTAAAATTGTCAGGAGCAAATATGATCAGATCTGGTTCTTGATCTCATTACTGTCTAAAAGATTTGGCTGGCATTTTTAAATGCCATGATTTATGTTCTTCACCTTAACACAGCCCTCGGTGGTGTAAACTGAGTAACTCTATTATTCTCCAGGGCAACTCTACAGAATCCAATTGGAGAATTTTCACAGGACTGTGTCTATAAGAAAATATTAACATAGATTAAGACAAGTTGATAGATTTTAAACCAGGCTATTCAATGAGAACCAGCGAGAATAAATCAAATAACTTTGCCTAACTACAGAAAGTATTTGTAAAACCCTGTAAGGTTTCCATTTCCTAAAGCCACCTGCCATCTCAAATGCCCCTAATCAGTCACAGATGCTGGATACCAACCTGCTAACCCTACAGCTTTGAGAGAAAATATTGCACTTTGTAAACTCATTCTTGCGTATTTCCTTAATTTTTCTCAAACTAAACTTTCATCCCTTATTTTCCACTTAAATGTAATGAGTTAAATCAACTCTGACATTTTGCCCTGCTTACCCTTACAGTTTTGTTTAGCTGCTTTCCTATCTACTTCTTGAAAAGCCTGAAGACCTCAGGTTTGGGTTTTTTTTTTTTTGATTTTTATAAAAATCATTATAATATTTTATTTTTTTTTTTCTTTCACTCCATATCTCATGATCACCCTCCTGGTGTTGAGAAATCCTATTTAATGCAGAGTTATGACTGTTTCTCTAATCCACTGCCAATGGAAAAATGAATGTTTTTCTGTTTTTATGGTTATCCCCATGATGAAGATGTACCAAACACTGAGCTTTTCTGAAGTACTGTGGAAACATTTTTTAACCTGAAAAATAATTATAATAAAGCCAACTACAACAACAACAAACAAAACAACCCTAAAACACATGACCAATGAAGTCTACTCCTGAAGAAATAAGAAAGAATAAGAAAGAATAAGAATTAAGAAACATTTTAGAGGGTTCATATAGCACCCAATGGAATCAAAGAAAAGAATTTAATAGATTAGAGAAGGTACCAAAACAGGCCCTGGTGCCAAACACCATTAGAGGCCATTCAGCTCTACTGGGGGATGTCTTGGCTCTGGAAGGAGCCATTATTCCACTTTAGCTCGTGAGGACAGGCTGGGAGTGGGAGTTGTAATGGAGGTAGGAAGCAGGCTGGATTTTATTAGTCTTCCATCATCTTTAAGAGACCCCTAAGCAGATCAGGTTTCAGCCTCTCCCTCCACTCCTGTGTCAGTCGTTGGTTCTGTTTTTGCTGGAGGATAAGTTTCATTATATTAATAAGCAGCACAAGTGGTTCCAATTGTGGAAGAACCACTCGGAGCTGTCAGAAATGATCAGAGGAGAAGTTTCAGCCTTTCCATGATCACAGCCTCTTCTTCTGGTGCCTCCACTCAGCACTTCCCCAGTGCACTTCACATTTTTAGCAGCCACGACAACAATAAAAGGTACCTCTGCATTTCAGCTAGGGGAGGTTATTTTAAGGAATTTTATTCCCTGATCATGGTAGAACATCAGTGCTCAAAAACCAGATGCTAATGGGAATAATTGGGCTAACATCCAATCCACTGGCTGGGAGACTAGATCTAGACATGCACTTAAATTAAACTATACATCTTCAGTCTCTTACTGCAGTCAAATTCCAAACACAAACGTCTTTAATCATGCCACTAAGCCAGTAAGTTTGCATTTCTTATTACTTATGATGAGATAGTGAGAAAAACTCACAGCAAAACACTCCAAAAGCTGGGGCAGTTGGAGCCCTATCTGAGAATGATCCATTAATGCTCACCAGCAGTAACACTCAGAATTTGTCTCCCTCACATCATCCACTTGAAGGAAAGGGTTTTAGGCAGACAAAGTAATTAAGAATCCTTACAAGGGTGGAACTATTACTAGATTAATTAATTGTGCAGATAGAAAAATGAGGCACAGAAAGTTTTAAATACATCTGAGTTCAACAAGCAAGCCAGTAAAGAGGAGAAGGGTCAGAGGGACAATGCTGTGCTCCAACCCCTAGCAGAAAGCAGGAAGACAGGGACCCAGGGAACAGGAACAAATCAATCCTCATGCTGTGCCCACTGAAGCTGCTGGGATTTGTGCAGGAACCCATCCCCACCAGCACCCACCCCCCAGGATGCAGGACTGGGGTTTGGGATCACGGATTTCCCACCCAAGGACTGAGATCCACACTTCCTCCCAAGAGGTTCCCACACTGCCCTGAGAGGAACGGAGAGAAGTTTAGTTTTCAAATTAGACTCACCCAGGACTAGTCACTGAAATCTCATCTGTATTATGGAACTCAAAAAAAAAAAAAAATAGAGGGGAGAAATGTAAAAGGAAATCTTTGTAGCCAGGAGTACCTGACTCTCCCGCAGTAGGAGACGCAGGAATAGTGTTTCATGTCATGGAGATGTAGTTAAAATGCAGACAGCATAGCCTTGTTCTCAGAATCTGAGAGGTGTGGTTTGTGCATGTGGACAAGCCATCGTGCCTCCCTTTGATCTATCACTTGATGTAGAGGAAGGCTTTTATGTGTTAGTCCCATATAATGGATAATTTAGTCTGAAACCATTATGAAAAGTATTACATTTTGGGTACATATGCTTCAATTATTCTTGAAAGTACACAGGAATATTTTATGACATGCACACAGATTTCAAGTAGAAAAAAAAAAAAGAATAAGGATATAAACCCAGAATTTTTGTTTACTATCCAAACAAATTTGTTCTTCTGAGGCAAGTCTGCATGCATTTTAAAAAAATCTGCCATTTTATGGGATTTTTTTAAGGTAGGTTGTAAACAATATGCTTGAATGTAATACAGAAAGAGACAGAACCATCATTCATTAAAATTACCAGTGGTCAAAGAATCATACAGTGGTTTGGGTTGGAAGGAACCTTAAAGATCATCTATTTCCAACCTCCTGCCTTGGGCATGGACACCTTCCAGGCTGTCCCAGGTTGCTCCAACCTGGCCTTGGACACTTCCAGGGATGGAGCAGCCACAGCTTCTCTGGGCACCCTGTGCCAGCACCTGCCCACCCTCACAGGGAAGAAATTCTTCCTAATATCTAATCTAAACCTACTCTCTGCCTGAAATCTCTAATCCTATCCCCCTTTTACAGAGTGGGCCAGAGGAAGGCCTGACCCATGAATCCATGGACTGCTGATATGACATGAGACACTGTGACAGTGGCAGGGCTGGAGTATGCTCTTTTCCCATAGGAACAGTACTAGCTGGGCATTTTAAGAAGATTTTTGAGAGAGGAGAGTCTCTCTGTTTATTTTCTTCTCCAGACATGCTTGCAATGACAGATCCTGGAGATGGCCACAGCTGGACACCAGCCAGAGGTGAATGCTGACAGCAGTGCCACTGATGGCTCCTGCAGGTGCCTTTGTGCCCTTTTGCCTATTTCTACATGAAGAATCCTCAAATAAGACATTTGTTTTTCTATCAGGAAAATTATCTTAGCTTGTATTCCTTCTGTATTCTTCTGGTGGATAAAATGATGATCAGCAGTGCCCAGGCTGAGCTGACCCAACCTGTCCCCAGCCCCTCCGCCGAACCTACCTGGGATGAAAGGCGTGGAATGACAGGCACAGAGTGGAATGACAGGCACAGAGTGCCAGAGCTGGCACAGAGGCTTCTTCTGCAGGCATCTTGCTGGCTGTTTTAAGGTCTTCTGCCTCTAAGTGGCACCACGCTGGGTGATTGAACACTTGCTGGAATCTGTTCTACCTTTTATTGTAATGACTTCTTACAGAGCTCCGACTTTCCAAACCCTGAACTTTCAAGAGTACTGCCTGGATGTCAGAGCCCTTTTGTCAGAAAGACCAGAGCCTTCTGGAGTGATGGGCCCAGTACTACAGAATCCCTTTGGAAAGCCACAGCTCTTAACCCTTCACTGGGGAAGACTGAACTGGAGTTTTTTGAGAAGGCTGTCACATCCCTGGGATTTGTAAGGCAGGGATTCAAAAGAGAGCCAGGCAGATCTTCCACTGGTGTGAACTGCCACAGGGTCACACTGAATTGTACCCATCCATGACCTGGCTTATGGTTTTGTATTTGCTTAAATTATTAGGCCCAGACTGTCTCATATGCAGCTTCTGCTCAGAGAGCAGGAAACAATTTGGGAGGAGGAAGAGGATGTACCAGAGAGGAGGAGTCCAACACACACTTAGTCTGGGAGCTCTGAAACTGCTGAAGCAAACTGCGCTCCTCAAAAAAGCCATGCAGCACAAGAGACATTGCTCTTTTTAAACCAACAGAAAGAAATCTTCTCTCGGTGCCATAAGGGGCTCATAATGCTAAAATATTTAGATATTCAACCATCTACCATAAAATCTGCCTTTGCTTACTACGTTATGATCCTCACACATCTTGCAGAGTTCGAGGCTTTGCCCTCCTTTAAAATGCAGGGATGTTGTCCTGTCCCTACATCCTAAAACCAAATCCACAGCCCAAACTCTACAGCTCACAGCAACAACAACCAAGCTACACAGCCCCAGAAAATCACTGACACTTTAGGAGACCCAGAAAAAAGTACACCAAGAGGAAAGTTTTTCTGTATTTGAGGGAAGGTTGTCAGGATAGTAATATAGTACTGTGAGCAGTGAAGACTGGGAGATTTATGTGCCAATTCTGTGTATGATTTATTTAGATTAATTGCTCTGTATCAATATGTAAAAATCCAATAAATATAACTCCCTATACAAAGAGTTGCTCCAATCCCAATGTTACAGTGGAGAGTTCTGGCACAAAGTCAGGATGTGCATTAAAAACACACTTTTTGAGAAGTCTAATAAATAAAAGCTCTGAAATATAGTTTCCCACTGGGAAAGGCATTTTAAATCATTTTGATAAAGAACTTAAATTAGCCCTTAAAAGGAGGGGAAAGCTAGGTCCCTGTAACTAATTATTTATAGCTATTTTGAATATAAGAGTTCAAGAAAGCTGGTTTCCATCCCCCATTTTCTACCACAATAAGTGGGAAAGAAAATGACATTCTCCTCTCTTCCCCAACCAAATTAAAAGTGTTAGAAGGGTGAGGAGTTAAACAAAATTAAAATAGGAAACAGACACCTGAACAAGGAAGTTTCACATTTTCTGCCAAAATAAAAGATGTGGGCAAGAGATGGGTCTTCAGTTCTCCTCTGCTTTACTCGAGGGAACTGGGCTGTTAACTCACTCCAACATCCCAAAGAGGGAATATACTATATTTTGTTAAACACCAGCAGGAATGTTTTTAGAAGGGAATAGACATCTGAATAGCCCCAGTCTTTCTGAAGGTCAAAGCAATTTAGAGAATGCACAGCAGTCAGGATTGCTGGGGACTTCAGCTTCTAAGGCACTTTGGTGTTTCTGACTCTGTTACCCAAAAGCACAGCTGGCATTCTGCCTTGGAGGATTTGCAGCCTGAGGACCTGCTACCACTCCCAGCAGAATCTGAGGGGCTGGAGGCATTGGTGTGGGAGTGGCTGGGGCTGGATCCAGTGCTGGATCTCACTCCAAGCACAGCAACTCCAGTTTGTAAGGCAGGAGGATCTGCTTGGGAAGGCTGAGGGATGAGAGACTACTGCTCAAAAGCACAGTGCCTGTGCTGGAGTTTCCTGCTGCTGTGGTTGTACATGTCAGGCTTCCCACCGAGGTTACTGAGCTATTAATCTTGGACAGAAAGCAGAATTGCCCTCTCCTTCTCAGCAGATTGATTCTCCCCGAGCTCCCTTCTCTTGCCGAGCATGGGCGTCTCCCAGGACTCTGCCAAAGGAGTTGTTCATTCTCCTCTGCTCCATCAGGAGTGTTTCCTTCTGAGCCTGACTTCATTCCTCTCTTTAAATCTGACATTCACACCGGTTTTGTTGCAGGGCTCAGTGAGGTTTTCTACAGAACTTGCAGACCCAGGAGGTCACTAAGAGGTGGCATTTTGAGAAAAGAAGAGAAATATGTGCCTTGGATAAAAGGGAGAGGCTCTTTAGATCCAGAGTTTAACAGAGCCTACATTTGGGCTGGCTGTGTGGCCAGAACTTCACGGGAGACACAAACACACCTTTCACTGATGAGGACCGAGTCTTTTAGTGTTTCCAAGACAAACTTTCATGCCAGATGAGACTTTCAGACCTTTCTGCCAGCTTACAATCCTCAAGAACCACCAGCAGCACATCCAGACATGTCCTGTGAGGTCAGAAATAGCAAAAGAGCTCAACCACAGAGCATCAGTGCCCAGTCTCTATACCCAAAGCCAACACAGAAAAATGTGGCCAGGTTTTCAAAAGAACTCAACAGCTTGAGGGCTTTGTTGAATGTCTTTCTGTAAACACAACAGTGGGAACTGCAGGATGCAGCTCTGGAAGTCTGCCCCAGGCTGGGACTGCTCAAAAAACTGGCCATGAGCCTCTCTGATAATGCTATGAAATGTCCTATGCTATGAAAATGTCCTGCATGATCCCAGGAGAAAAAGAGAGAGGCCAGTAGAACAAAAAGCAAAGGTGCTGCAACTACAGATAGCAGTTTTCTCCTGGTTCAAACTAGATTTCAGACTTCTCCCAATCCACCAAAAATAAAAGTTCCTGGACACCGAAAGCCCAAAAGACAAGACAAAAAAAAAAAAAAAAAGTGGAAATTTGAATTTAAATTGAAACTTAAGCATTAAAAAAATTACAAAACATTTGTTGCTGTCACAAAAACTTAAACTCAGGCTTCTGACATTTTAAACTTAATAACCAAAACCATCAGCCATAATGATTTCTCCATCTGATTCAGCATTAATATTCAGACAAATGCCAGGGGCTGTCAGTTCCCATATTAAGGCAATCCACATTTGTTTGCATCCAGAACACCTATGGATGTTGTTTGTCTAATGAAAAAACTGTAATTTCTGAGCTGAAATGAAGGAAAGGAAAGAGGTGGAATAAGGCAGCTGAGTGTCTTTTGAAAAACATCAAAATGCATTTTCTTTTCAATTCCTGAAAAAGACCTGATTATTGAGGGATCCTTTCCTCTTCACTTCATTATCATTACACCCTCAATGCTGGGTTATCTAATTACTCATCTAGAACTGGAAACTTCATTTCCATGCGTTGGGGTGAGAGAGGGCTGGCTTGTCTGGCTCAGCAGCCAGTACTTAAAGAACAGCTGTAAAGAGCAGAGTCAGGACGACTGCAGCACAAGAGGAAATCCTCAGCAGAATTCAAGTGCTTTATGTCTGTCATAAACACACTTCCAGATCAAATTAAAGGAATTTCTTCTAACTATTCACAATCTCCAAATATTCTGCTCAACGAGCTGCCTGAGATCTTAGTCATTCTAAGAAATGAATCATATTCCCCCTGTCATCTGGCTGTTTTCTGCTGACTGCTAATTCATGGTATATTGATTTTAAGACTCTCTTAACACATTATATTTTCATGCTAAGCCAGGAAAGCTTTTCTTGCTGAAAAATCATGCCCCATCCTCATTCCTCACAATGCTCAGTTTTGTTCCTCCTCACTTATTTAGAATGATTGATCAACACAATTTCATCAGCTTTAAATGACTCAGGGAATTGTTCCATACTGTTGTACCACCTACATTGTTTTTTACCCACATTTAACACCACAACATGAATTCTCCTTATTAGACTTGTGTGCTTGCCTAGTGATGCAAGGTTTTAAAAGACCAAATCATTCTTGGGCTAAAACACTGGGGTCCAGAAGATTTTACAGAGCTTTTGGAAATCAACTGCTCATAGAAATAACTCATTATCTAGATGGAAGAATTCAAAACAAAGATCCTTCTAATGACTGGAGTATTTTTCATCACTGATTTAAAACAAGTCGAGACTTTTAAAAACACCTGTGAATATCTACACTATTATAGATGGTGATTAACATTTATAATGAATTTGATAATAAATATTTTGCTTGTTTCATTTCAAATATCATTAATGGTAGTGAGGTCTCTCATTGGACTAGCACAAAACTGCTGTTGGCAAAAATTTAGGTACAGAACACAAAGGTTTCATATTTCAGGTGCTTATAAAACTTAATTCTCCCCAATAACACCACTAATTTGGCTTAATGATTTTACGTATATATTTTTGGTGTGTAATGAGACCAAAACTTTGCTGTTATTTAAATGTTTCTAACAGGCATGTGATCTTTATAACTTCCAAATAAAGTAGTTACGTTTAAACAGAAGCTATTGAAACATCCAATACATTTGCAAATCTTTGAGAACTTTTCTATTCATGCTAAAATTTTTAAAAAAACAACAACAAAGAATATTTAACTTCTAAGAAATGGGTATATAAATGCATTTTTCCATTTTATTCAAACCTTAATGAATTGTTCTGCAAAAGTATTTCAGTGGGTTTTCTTCACTTGCAGACACTTGGTCTGTCAGGTGCTGGTTGCAAGTATAGTGCAGGTGATTCATCAAATTTGTTTCCAAGTATTTCTCAGAGGAAATAAGTTTATAAAACTTACCTTTCAAGTAAGGTGAACATTTTAAATATGGATTTTCTTAGTAGAAAAAGATAAGAGTAGGAGCTGCAACTCTATTGATCAGCAAATTGCTGTACCAAGCACAAAAGTATTTAAGACTAAAGGAACCATAAAGAAAAGATAAAGTCATTAGCGCAAAAATAAAAGAGTCATTTAAATTTCAGTGTATCATTAAACAGTAGATACACATATTTTTAAAAATCCTCATGTATACCATATATACATTTCCCCCATTCTGGTGTGAACAACATACAAATGTAAAATTATGGCTTTTTCTGTGTGGTACAATATGTGTAAAAGGCACGTTTGGGTCAGGGAATGAAAAAAGATATCTGGGATTTAAATGAAGCTGTGCCAGGTCATCCCACCCCAAGCCCCCCAAATTGTAGGTTTGGGGAGATTCTGTTTCATATCCCAGGAAACTACAGACTGGATGCAAAATCCTTTTGCAAAATCCTTTTGCATGGATACATAAAGTGTATAAAAAAAAGAATTACACTGGTAATTTACCACTAATACATACAATCAAGTAACATCCAACATGAAATCTGAGGAAGCCGAGAAAATAAACCTCCTTATATAGTGCATTATATAAGTAACACATAATACATAAAAACTCCAATTTAGGTTTTACCCACTAATGTAAATGGTAACATAAACCTACTATTGAGAGCAGTTTACTCTACAATTTTGGCTGAGCAATGCACTGATGGGTAACTCACTCTCTTACCACTGAGCTGCAGTTTATTAAACATTTCATATCCGAGACGTGAATAGAGTGGAGGATTAAATTAGAGGATCACTTACTGCTAAGAGTAACACTTCAGTCAATGCACGATTCTGTCCGTTCAACACACCTTACAAAGAACAGACCCAATTCTGCTTTCAATTACTGGGGTGCAACTTCGACTGAAGTCAACAGATGTTGCACCTCAGTAACTGTTAGCAGGACTGCACACTGCATAAAAGCCCGGGAGAAAAACTCTCTGATGGAAACATTTCTGATGGAGACCTGATTTTTCAAATAAAGAAAAGTTTAGTGATCAGCGTGTTTCACAGGAAAAAAAAAAAAATCAACCAACACCTTATTTGCATCAAATATTTTTCTGCTGAAATCTTGAATTATTTAGGTTTTTTTTTTTTTAATATCAGGTCATGATTGTTTTTTGAGGAAAGAAGGAAAGAAGAAAGGAAGGAAAGAAAGAAGGAAAGAAGGAAAGAAGTCCAATCATTTGACGTGTCACTGAAACAAAACTATCTATGGATTCAAAAGACCAAGCCATACTGACAGTGCCAAGAAATGGAGACATGAAGCAAAGTGAGAGGATGGAAAGCTGGCAGCCCTCTGAAAGTTCCTTACAAATTCTCAGTTTGATATTTTAATTCCTTAGACAGAGGGGCCAGATCTAGAGAGGTCCATGGCTCTCAGCATGGTGATGTGGAAGGAATTCCTAAACAAGAGTGAACCAAAGCATGGCCTGGGCATTTGCTGGTGGGGGCTTTGTTGCCTGGCCACCAACACCACAGTGGCTGACAGAAACACCACTGTAGTACTTCAGTTCTCATGCACTGGACAAAACACTCCAAAAGGCAGGGAAATTAAGCCTCCACACATTCAGCAATTTCCCAGGGTGTAAATCCAAGCAGGGGTTTCAGGCAGCAGGACGTGTGAAATAAGACACGTGTCTGTCCCTGAGCGAGGCAGTCTGGAAGTGTTTAGTGCATTCCATAAGTGTTGCCTCGTGTGCTTCAGGGAGCTGCTGGGAGAGGAGCAGGTATCCTGAGGGAAAAGCAGAGGGAAAACAACTACTCTGCTCCCAGCAGCACAGAACCTCCTGGAAGGTCAGCCTGGTGCTTTGGGCCATAAAGGAGAAACACAAGTGAAACCATAAACTTCACTTTCATGGGGAGTCTGAAGAGTCCTGTGAAGTCAACAGGACTGTTTTGAGGATGAAGAATCACCCACATCAAATAAAAAATTCAGGATTGGGCCATAAAGCACACAAAATATATTGTATCATGAAATGCAAGTCAGCGCTGCGATGATACAGCCATTACTCATCTACGTGCTGGACATCCCTGCTCTAGGAACAAACAAATCTTCCATGCTTGGGGAAGATTATTGAAAACAGAACCCCTGTGAAGGATAGTTGGGGCTGGACTTGGACAGTTTAGCTTCTTTCCACCTGAGAGATCCGGGAGGTTATTTGGGATAGCTGCTGTTCCTCTGTGGCCAGGCTCCCACGTGTCCTCCCTGCTCGAGCCACGTGTGATGGCACAATCTGCTCTGGCCGTGGCAGGGCTGTGTGATCAGGACATGGCAGACAGGAGGAAGATGTGACAGAGCCCTAGACCAAAAATGACTTTTGGTGTGCCAGGAAGGGGGCATTAGGCTATTTATTACCTAAGGCTGGACAGTGAATCAGGAGCGTTACTCTGGAGGTTTTACTTGTGTGTTAGGATTTCTGGGAGAAAGGAATATTTTTTGTTAATTTCTACTCCTCTCATACCCCAAAGCTTCAGAGAAGAGATCCCATAATGCTTTAGGCATTGTGAAATATGGATAAAAAGAGTCACCACTGCACAGACCTTGCCTGCTATTTTAAGGCAGGCTACTGAAGCGAGGGTGAGTGAGACAGACTGTGAAAGGGGGGAGGAAGGGAAGGAGAAAGGTTAAATAGCAGTAGAAAACATGGCTAGAAAGGACTATTTGCACAACTGATGGTTGTTGGTTCTGAGCTGTTAGATTATGCTGACAGTGTATTAATCATATGTTACAGCCATATGCACACACACTGGTAAATTTATATTTGTCTGCCTATAAATGAACATTAGATGTAAATATATGTAAATTATTGACTATTTTGCATCATGTTAATAGGATAAATATATTAAATATTTTAAATATAAAAATCTTTCCACATTACACCATTGGAAGAAATTGCAAATACACAAGAGTGGGAGATGAGCTAATGGCCTGCACCAACTCCAAAGATTAGGCTTGAAATCCCAGGTTGTCCACAGACTCTTTCTGCAACTTAGCAAAAGCTGAGATTCTTAAAATATTCCTGTCTCTTTTTTCCATTACATACCTTTTTTAGTTGTTTTTTTCCTTTCCCTTTTGCCATATGCTGCCCTGATGACACTGCCTCTGGGAGGGAGTTTGGCCAATTTCCTTGACAGCGCTGAAAAGTCCCTTTGCATCCACCTCTTCCATCCTGTTGCTCCAACTCCTGCGCTGCTCACTGTGGATGAATTCCTGCAGTGTTTTGTCTAACCACCTCTCATATCCCTCGTTGAAGGCCTGTGTGCTCAGCTTACATCCAGTCTCATCAGGATGTCTTTTTGATTTAAGCTCTTGTCTTCTCCCCGCTAGGCCTAATACCTCATCTGTTACCCACTGCTGCTTTCTCATTGTTTCTTTATCCCAGGAATATGGTGTGCTGTGTCTGGGCTGACATCTTCTCCCTCACACCGTGGCTCATTTGGTCCCTTTTTAGTCCTGGCATGCTGGTAGCACCTCTAACTGGCTGTAAATTTCTGCTCTGGAGCCGACACCGATACATCCTGGGATAAACCTATTGCACGGAAAGAGCTTTTGCTTGCTGATGTGTTTTGGGTTTGTTTGTGTGTGTTTTTATGAGACATAACGTGGCTATCAGGAGACAGGAGACAGGTAAAGGAAGAGAAGTGATGTGTAGCAGGAATTTGCTGGCACATGGTGAGAAGCAAGTCAGCATTGTCCAGAGAAAGTGTTGGTGGAACTGTCCTGTCACTGACTAAGGCAAATGGATTCAGTCTCCACCTCAAGATGGAATCTGTCCTTTCTATTACTTTGTTCCCCCATCTCTCATTTTTTCCTAGATTCTTTATGGATAGAGTTTTACTGTGCTTCCCAAGTAGCCAATTAATAAAAATCACTACAACAGAAGCAGACCTGGCTGATGCACGAGAGACAGCTGACGTGTGTGCCTTGATCCTGCATTAAAGTCAGGGAAAGATTCCAGTGCAGAAAGTTAAGTGTGTGTGTCAGTCTTTGGCAGGCTGAGACCTTGAAACCTGCTCAGGCATCACGGCTGGGTACAGACATAAACTTGACACTTGCAATGTTTCACTTGGCTTTGACAGCATGTGATACTCAGGGGGTTGTTTTCAAAGTAAATACAAACCATTTCCCTATTAGTTCTATTACCCTTTCAAATGGGCTTGGAATATGGATTTCTTTGGTTTGATACTTTCCTAGGAAAAAAATGGCTTAAATTAAAGGAGAAATTTTGAAAGAAACTTGGTCTGTTGTCACTGTCATATTGAGCCTTTTGGACCAACAGATGGAATCATATGGATGGATACAAAATGAAAGAAAGAATAAGGAAAAAAAAATGTTCCAAGAGCTGCTTTAAAAGATTTTCAAGGGCATTTGAGTAGCACTTCCCTCACTTAAAAATGCATCAAAAAGGAAGAGTGGATCTTTACAACAGAGGCACATCCTCACATTTTCTAGGACAAGGTTACTGCTGGCTGGCTTGGGATGAAAAAGCTTCACCAAAGCACATATCTCTCTTTTTTAAAGTCATTATCAAAGCTCTTTGGAGCCAGAGCACTGGGCCACGTCAGGCATGGCCAGGCTGTGGTCTTTCTCCATATATTCTCCTTTACCAAACAGACAATGCATTTTTTCCTACATCCATGCAAGTTGTGTTACTTGGAAAGAGAAAACACAGGCTCTAAATCTAGTATTTAAATTTATGTATTTTTGGGATGCTGTACTCCAGATTTATTTGGTAGCAATGATCAATATGAAATCCACTAGAAATTTAGCAGCAGTTTTCAGATCCTGAGTGCTGAGAAGAGCTGAGCAGACACTGCCTGACAGTTTCCATGAGAGCATTCCCATTCCCTTTTTATTTGCTTTCTACATCTACTGTGTTGAACATAGTCAACAGTGGGAATACTCAGAAAACCAGCTCAACAAAATTCTGAGCAAATGCAGGAGTAAATTAATGGTAAAGCAGATGGCATTGCATATGCATTCTCACTCCAAAACTTGACTCCCATTGTCCACCGAACTATGAAATATTCCATGAAAAATTATACACTGGAGCAAATAACTCTGGAAAACAGGCCAGTCTTCATGTACTTGAGGTCCAAAAGGTGCTGGTCATGCACAAAGATGTATACTCATACATATAAATACATTTAAATTTCAGTCTAAGATGTAAACTTACCTATTTTAAGTGATATTGTAGTCTAACCATGTATCCATGTTTGATTTTCTGTGCAACTCTTCAAGGTTGTTGCTGCTGGTACCAATCTGAATATAAAACCTTTGAGAACAGCACAGACTAATGTAATTTCTGACAGATAATGTCATAAAGTCAGGCTAATGTGAGAGAGGGAAACATCTTGCCACAGAGAAGAAAACCTTTTGCAGCCTGTGATCAGTGGATCTCACCAGAATGAAAACCAAAACAACCCACTTGGATTCCTGCCCGTCACACACTTCCCTGAACAGTTTTGCTGTGAACATTTGTGACCATGAAAATGTTCCAGTGATTCATAGTGAGGAGCAAATGAATCCCAGAAAGCTGCAATCTATTCAGAGGCAATTAAATCCCATCGAGAGGATTCAGAGGCTTGGTTATTCTGCCAATCTAGAGCTGTGCTGAGAGGGTTTTTGTGACTTCTCTGCAGCATTCTGCCTAAACAGCACTTGCTCCACCTTGGTTGAGTTCAGTTGTGTGTTTCTTGAGTTTCTTGTTACTATGGCGAATGGCTGTCACAGGAGAGCACAGAGGGGATGTTTAGGACAGGAGTAAAGCCAGCAGGCAAAGATGGTGATGGGACAGGGCGGCTTACAGCAGGTTCTGCTGCTTTTCTGTGTGTGGGAAGGGTGAGGGAGAGCTGGAGGCTGATCCATCCCTGTGCTCATGAGGGACGAGCTTACACCTCCTGTCCCAGCACTTCAACTCAGTCATTGCTCTTGTTTTATGGCTCAGGATGGAGAGACCAGCTCCCACAGCACAGGCAGCCTTGGGTACTGTGGCACAGGCAAGTCTTGGTACCACATCTGCCACTGATGGTGAAGGATTCGGAGGAGGGGTGGGTCTGTGGATCACAGATATCTTTGA
Organism: Motacilla alba alba; assembly: GCF_015832195.1. Classification (NCBI taxonomy): domain Eukaryota; kingdom Metazoa; phylum Chordata; class Aves; order Passeriformes; family Motacillidae; genus Motacilla; species Motacilla alba. The sequence continues at coordinate 16,635,877 of NC_052025.1, read as the reverse complement.
GATGCAGGATATCAGACAGCATAACTCAGCCCTGGATCTGTTCAAGTGCTGCCTACATAGAGTTAATAAAGTTGTGACCTACCCTTGTCCATCTTCGTTCACCTGCACATTCTGATCAATAATGCATATTGCTTTTTGCCTCCTCCTCCCCCGTGAGAGGCAAAGCCAATAGAGCAGCATTCCTACAGGCACATCTCTGTTTGCTGATGACGCAGAAGTCAGGAGGTTTGTCTGCCCTTGTGCAACCTTACCCTTGGATAAGGCCCCCCTGTTCCTGCTGCTGAGCTCCTTTCCCAGATGAAGATTGTTTAAGTCTTAAAGCAGTGAGTGTCTTCAAGATGGGAGCAAATTAGGAGACATGTCAAAAGAACAACTACAACAGGAACTCTTAAATGCCAGGTCTTAAATCATTCTGGCAAATTGTCAGTGTGCTTATATTTCTGCCTCACTCCCCCAAGTTTGCTGATGGATGACCACTGATAGGAATAAGTTGGAACTCATGATTTGGCATCCAAGCCCAGCATTAACTAAATCACCCCCCTGCTGCCACAAAGAAAAAAAGCATTGGTTCTGATCCAGTTTAGGAATGTAAAGCAACCACAACAGAAAAATGAAAACAGCACTGATTTCTAGCTCAAAGGAAGATGTTGTTAGGATGTAGCCCAGAATGTCAAGAGACTCTTTTCCAACTGCAGACAGCCAAGTAGTGCTTTCTGCCCTGCTGAGGTGCATTGAAAATCCTCCTGGGGTTTTATTTCTGGTAAATTGTGAGTATTAAGGTATCCAAAACATTTGAATGCTCTGGCTTCTCGATGAGGCTCCTCACAGGTTGAGAATCTGTATTGTTCTCCCGTCAGGCTGCGTTTGCCCTGTGTTTTACAGCCCAGCAGAGATGAGGTAAGTTGCTAAAGAGCACATGGCAGGCAGGTGGCAGAACAGGAACTATTGCTGGGAAATGCCTCTTGCTCTTCTGTCTGCTGAGGAGTCAGGCTCCGCTGACCCCAGCCAGTGTAATGAGGGAGGGAGCGAGGGAGAGAGAGAGCACAAGAACTTCTCTCCTTTTATCACACCTTGGCATGCCCACGAGGGCCCTGACCTCTCCTACGCCGAGCCCTCTGCAAGGGGGCAGGTTCAGCAAGGATCAGGGTGAAATGTGAACTCACTATTTATCGCTCAGAGAGGTCAGACTGAGAGTCTGGACGTGAGGCAGAGGCATCTTGGATTCCTTCCAAGGCTGGAGTAGCTGCTTTTCTTTGTGCTGCCCAGGATTTTGCAGGGCAAACTCTGATTCAGCTTGAAGTCTTATTAGAGGCTCTGCCTGAAATTTCTTTCATTCTTATCCGTTCAGCTGAGGGCATTGAGGGCATCCTGACCACTAGGCAACCTCCCTTTGGATGCTGCAATCCTTCTCCTCAGGGCCTGCAGCAAGGCAGCTCTGTGTGTCTCTGCTGACACAGGCTTACAGCTCCAAGGATCTGGCCTCGTATTTTGACTGTCACACACACAGCACAAGCAGCGCTGCTCTTCCCTATTTTCATCATCACCACCACCAAGATTTTGTTTAGGACTGTGGTTTACAAAGATCTTATTATAGAGAAATGAAAAGAAAACTCATCTAAAATCTGGTTACATTGAAAAATTCCAGCTGTCTTGCAATTCAATGCAGCTGTGCTATCTAGTATCTTTTTCTCTTCCTTTTGCATCTCTTTATGGAACATTAGCTTCTATAGAAAAATGCCTTTTTTTTTTTTTTTTAAACATGGTGATTTTTTTTTTCCCCCTTCCCTCTTCATTATTTGCTGGCTGTTATTTCCACCAATGAAACCCACAGACTCTGACAAGGAAAATGCAAAGATATTTTGAGACAGAGGAACAGCAATGAGGAAAAAAATAGCATTTGGGAAGAGTTTCTACTGGCAATCTCTTGTCCATGATTTTTTTTTTCCTTATACAAACTGTAATATGATGATATTATGCAACTGCCTTCACATATTAGAATCATTATGAGCCTTAGCTTTGTGATATCATACAGCAGGTGCTAAGAACAGTTTTTGCTTTTTCCCCAAAGCGACTACAAAATTACTCACGATTCCATTATAGAACAATCAACACTTTGTGGGGAGAAGTTTGTATTATTTTGTGATTGTGTTAGCGAGGAAAAAAAATTAAATCTATCTTTCTGGGGAGTTTGCAGCATTCTCCGGGTGAAAACGAAACTGAATTAATTTGTAGCCAAATGCCTACGCCCTTAGCCAGGCAAAACTCGGATGGAACTGGAGGGACTTCAGTGCTTACTCAGCTCTGCTTTCTCTTAGGGGTCTGTGGATGTCACCTGAGTGCAGAGTTCCAGGCAAAATTTACTCCTACAACCAAGACTGAAAGGGCCACTACAACTGTGGTCTTATGTTTTCCTCATCTTTAGGATAAAACCAAAATCAAAGCATTAATAAAAAAAATTCTGCCTCTGTGGGGTGAAGAAGGTTCACAACCAGGCAGATGTGGAGCCCAGCCAGAGCCCTCTGAGAGCCACCAGCTACCCCCAAAAAATACACAGCTTTCACCTTCTCTCTGGGGCCCAGGGAAGCCTCACCTCTGGCCAGCTCACGTTACTCCAACAGGAATAATTCCAGATGATTCCTGCTCCCAGAGGAAGGGAAAGCCTCAGCCCAGGGTCTGCAGGTCTCGGGGCAAGGAAGACCAACAAGCTCACAGGGAGTTCTGTTTTCTCCCCGGAATTCCCTGCCAGTCTCCAATGCCCACGAGGCCCCTGGACTGCCAGCCCCAGAGCTCCTTCATTTCCAACAGAAACAGGGCAGACATTTCCTTCCCAATTTTTAGCTAGGGAATTGCAGCACCGTGGTAGAAATCTGCCAGCCCTGGTCCTTCACCCCTTCAGTTAAAAACCCCAAAGACTGCAATTCTTTCCTCCCAAAAGTCCATGTTGTTGTCCTATCCATCCCAAATGTAATTAATATACTAAAAAGTACTTTTCCATGAAAAAAAATAAAATATGTACATTGGGTTGTATTTTTCATCCCCTGAAGATAATTTGCTCTCATTTTATGGGCCCTTAGTACCAGATATTCCCTTTAGAAACTGAAAATATTTAAAATAATTCTCTCTATATTAAGGATAGAAAGCAGAAGCACAGGGAAAATCCATATAGAAAGAAATGTGAAGGTCCAGAGAGGCAGGGTAATGAAATAATCAAATCTCTGGAACACTTTCTCCCCTAATGTGAACTCCAAAGAGCAAATCACAACAGTCAAAGCTCCAGCCACCCAGAGCAGCTTTTGTTACATCTGAAAACAGAGATCCAGACCAATCACACTCAGGAGGAAAATACCTTAGCACCATTCCTTGCAGGAGGACCTCTTTGGGTGAGCCACGCCACGCTTTCAGCAGGGGTACCTCGAACACCATCCGCAGCCCATCGTGGTTTCCCTGCTGCAGGGAAACACTGGGATAATATTGTTTCCCAGCCTCGGTGTCACATTAAATCAGAAGCAAGGCCGTGGATGGCTGCTTTAGCCAGGAGTTTCCAGGCAGAGACACTTCAGATCTGGCTCCCTGCAGCTACAAAGCGAAAGCACGCAGAGAGCCAGCCAGGTGGTTCCTGCTCACCGGGCCGGGGGCTCGCCTGCTTTGGGAGAGGAATTGATTTCAGAATGTCTCAGGGACTGCCTGGAGGTTTCCAGCTGTTGCCAGAGAGAACAGCTGGGGACAGCAGGGCACAGCCTCGTGCCACGGTGACTGCTGAGCGTCACATTGGTGACCCTGGACAACTGGCTGCTCTAAAACAAACCCGACAGCCAAGGCATTGCTCCCCACAATGACAAGGTACATGAAAAAAAAAATCTTAAATAATACTTAATTTTGTAATTGTGCCATCACCCCATCCACAGCAGACCTGAAATCAAACGAGTTACACTGGTAGGATGGTCCAGCAGCAAATCCATTGACGTAAAAAACGTTTCCTGGTCACGATTACAAAATCCACGCTCGGATCTCCACCCCGTCTCCCCCTTGGCAGCCAGCCGGGCTCCTGGGCATCCCCGGGCGCAGCCGCCACCCTGCGGGACCGGGATCCCCTCGCTCCCAGCCCATTCCCACCATCCGCAGGGCGAGCAACGCCGCGTTCCCAACCGCTCCGACCTCGCCTTAAAGGGGCTGCGATCAGACCTGAGGCCGGGCAGGCGCCAGGAGCGGCGGAACTCACCCGGGCGGCGAGGAAACCGCGGGGAGCCCCGGGCACGGGCGGGCGACATCGGCGACAGTCGCGACAGGCGCGCGCCGCCCCCGCGCGGCCGGTAGATGGCGCTGGCGCACTGCGCAGCGCGCGCCGCCCCGCTGCCCCCCGCGCTCCGGGGGCCGCGGGTTCGGGTCCCGCTCCCGCCCGGCCCCGCAGCGCGGGGTCACCGCCGCCGTGCCCGGGCTCTCCCGCCGCCTCTGGAGCACGGCTTAGCAACACGGAAAATGGAAAAAAAAAAAAGAGGAGAAATCACCATGAAAGCCTGAGCTGCTGCAACCCACCCCCCAGCAACTCCCGGGAATTCTTGCGCGGAGATGAATATGGATGGAAATCTATATTACCCCAGGCACCAACTTAGCACAGAATGGTTATGAAATATTCCTGAAATGTAGTTTATTTACAAATCAAGTTATCCACTTATGCAAGATACTTAAAACATTGATGTGGTTAGTGGGCAGTTATTATTATTACTTATCCCTTGTTACGCTCCAGGTGCTCCGTGTGGTACCAGTCAGGCTCCGTCCCTCCTGCCAGGAACCTTCAACAGACAGGCCTGGGCCAGATCTGGGGAAGTTTTCCCTGAAATCAGAAATCAGGCTGTGGCTGGTGACAAGATACCCCACAGAAACCGAGGAGGGAATAAAAGCTCTAAGGATTTTTTTTTTTTTTTTTGTATGCTGGGTTTGTTTATTTGTTAGCTATAATTCTTCAGAATAGCAGCTGGATCAAAGTTCATTTCAAGCAATTTTGATCACGAAATAACCAGATCAGAAGCTGCTTCTTTCTTCCCTTCTTACGCATCTTCATCAGAGGCTTTTCCCGGCTGCCTTTGAGCACCAGGCAGCAGAGATCATGTACCCAGCCCTAACAAAACCCAGTTTCACACCATTAAAGGGAGGATAAATTGGAACACTTGCCAAGGACTAGACAAGCTTCAAAAGAATATTTTTAGCAAACCCCTGAGTCCTAACAATTTGTAAAATGAGAAAAATTCCTTAGCAGGCTCGGAGCTGTATTCCAGCACACGGAACTCGCTCTCCGTGCACTGTGCACTGTATGCAAATATATCACATTTTCCATGTTTGTCTGTGCATGGTTTGAGTAAGGGCACACTAAAGCACCATCTCTAACTCATAAAGAAAGCTCCAACTGTGGCTGTTATCTGGGTGTCATCTGTTGTAAAACGCTGCTGTTGCATTTCTCTGGTTTTGGGTTTTTTTCTCTTTTTAAATGATGACTTTACATCCACTTTCTCGCACACGTGTTAAGCTTTTGCCTCTGTAGCAAACCTGGGCTCCCTGAACCGGGTTTTGGAGCAGGCCAAACTTCATGGCTGGGGATTTTTGTGTGGGGTGTCCTCGCTGTGACACGCGGGACACGGAACTGAGCGTGCCGCAACTCCAGGGCAGAAGGGAGCAATTTTTTTTTTTTAATTTTTTTTTTTTTTTTTTTTTTTTTTTTTTTTTTTTTTTTTTTTTGTGGAGAAGAAACTCTCCAGCTCATCAAAACAGCTGCCTGTGGAGAGTTTAAAATCACAGCAAGAACTTGTTACCCTTTTGGAACCTCTCTCTGGCCCCAGCCTGTGTCTCCAGGCGGAGCAGAGGGAATCGCTGGAGGTGCAGACGCAGCCCCTTCCCTTTTCTCTGCCTCACATCCCTGAGGAACAGAGGGAATTCTGTGCTTTGCAGCAGGGTTGGCCTTTGTTTGTTGATTTGTTCCCCCTGTTCTGTTTCAAGCAGGTATTTTAAATAAAAACCACCTTGTACAAATACCAGCTTCGCAGGAAAAAAAAAAAAATTGTTGAACTACCCAATCTGGGCTGCCCATACTGTGAATATTTTGCATACACCATTTATTTTTCTTTGCCATTTTCTCTTAAGAAATCGTTCCCCTTCCTGCCTATTAAAACTGCATTCTTTTTCACGTCAAAGAGGTGGAAAATATGCACACAGTGGTTGAATCTTTGTTATTACATGCTATGCTGTTCCCCATAGGATGCAAAACTCTTTCCTCAGGTAATCCTGAATTTTGCAAGTGCTCGGAGCAGCACAGGGACACTGCAGTCCCTGGGTCAGTAATGAGCTCCCTCCATCCAGCCTTGAGTTAGACCCCTGCCCACCAAGTTACAGACCTTTTTCTGAATTATTTTTCCTTATTGAATATTGATTAAGAGGATAACTTGTTAATGAAGGGTAAAAAAAAACCCAAAAAAACCTACAAAACAAAACAGCAAAAATTGCAATTTTAGAAGGTATAGCGGGAAATTTATAGCAGAGGGAGTGAATTGGCTAAAGCTAACCAAAAGCAAAAAAACTGAACCTTCAAGATTCAAAGGGAAATATTCTGTCCTTTGCTCACCCCTTAGAGTGAGGAATTACAGCCCATCTCACACTGTTTGGAGAGCCGTGCTCTTTGCACTGTGTAAATATGAAGCAGAGCAGAAAAGCCTTCTCCCTCCTCGCTAAATTCCCTAAATTTTAGGGAATCTAAAGGCGCATCTTTAGCAGGCACTTCCAGCCCTTTGAATATAAAATTTGCCCTTTCCCTCCTCAATAAAATCTGAAAAGGAAAAGCCCTTCAACAGCTTCCCTCTGGGTGTTTTAAGGAAGTTCATCAACCAGACAAACATCAAACACTGATGGAATGGGCATTTTTTTTTTTTAATATAACTTCCAAACGGATGTGCTTTGCTTTCAGCAGGAGCTGGCAGAAAGGGCTGGAAGGATTTTTGGTCTCTGTTGCGGACAGTGTCAGTGACTTGGTCTCTTGTGGTCTTTAAATCTGTGAATTTAGGAACTGCTGCAGTTATCCTTGAGGCCATTGCCCCTCTGAGTGCAGGGAGGTAAAAAATGAAGTCGAATTAAAAGCTTTTAGAAAGAAATACCTTTAACTGGTACAAATTTGAGGGGTGTCACAGTGCTGTGCCCATGTATGTATATAAAAGATTGTTTACAGGAGGCTTTTTAATATTATGGATTCCTCTCCTATGAAGTTAAATTATTACATAAATGAGCTCTTGAAAGCTGATTTTACATGTGAAAGCTGACACGGGTCAGAGAAGCTGGAAGCATGGGTGCTAAGCCTGTGTACTGATATGTTTGAATTTCTTTTTTAGGGTTCCTTAGCAAAAATAGCTCGTATTTATAGTGAAATAAATTGCCTGCCTTTAATGGTCACTTTCCCAAAGCATCTGCTGAAAAGCTTTTATCCACGTGCTGCACCTGCTAAAATCAGATTAAAGAAGAACCAAAGCTGTTTTCTAAAGGGCCCATGTCTGGGAGGAGGGTGAAGGATTTAAAAAGGAGCTGCAATCAGGATGATTTTTTTAAAAAGTAATTTTGGGTTTGAAATAAGAAACTGAAATGGTAATTTTAAATTTTTTTTTAAAACGCTAAACAAGTACCTAAATTAAGACTGTGATAAAACCAGCAATAAATGTCAGGTTGAAAGCTCTCCCCTGATACAGATCTAACTCAAAGTATAAGAAAGTTTGGGACCAAATAAAAACTATCTCCATACCTAGAAATCTTCCAGTGGTTGGGGAATATTATGCAAAGAATGTATCTTTGCATTCTACCCTTCTTTCAGGGCAGAAGTACAACACCTTTGTTCAAAAATAGGTGTTTGAAGGATGTTGTTGGGTAAATGCTGAATTTTAATAAATTAGGTTACTAATTATTAATTTGGTGTTTGAACACCAGGGAAAAAAAATGTTCATCTCTCAGAATTTGTCCTGTCTGAAGGGTAGAAATGAAAAGAAATAAAGCCCTGATGGACAGAATGTTTGTTTGGGTAATTACTAACAAAGCCAGCTGTGATGTACCCAAAGAGCACGCAGATCAGATATCATTTCTGCTTTGCATGGTACATCTGCTTTCAATATTTTTGGTCATTTCAGGTCCCTGTGCAGAGTTATTTAATGCTGCTGTTTGTTGTGTAACACCAGTGGATTCTGTGATACCGGAGTTCTGCCGGTTCAAAGGAGATGGCCCTGTGGAGCATCTTTTTGATGTCATGGCTTTTGCTAGAGGCTTTTGTTTAAAGCTTCCCACACACTGTCTGCTCTCTCTCCTGCTCTCTCTCCCGCTCACGTGTGGGAAACAGCAGAGTAATTTGCAATATAAATTACAAAATCAACTGTTGAGTTTACAGATTGAATATGCATGAAAATATTGCATAGTATTACTGTCTTCCTCAGCCTAATAAAGGTAAATATGTCTGAAATTTGTGTTGGTAAAAGAGTGGATATTTATATACTGTAGATATCAATTACAGCTGGCTAATTTAAAGTTTCTGTTATTAATTCCCTTATAGTTTCTCTGTCATTGGGATTAACCGCAGCCACCTACAAGCACAACCATTTGGCAATATCCTTAATTACAATGAGAAGATGTACCTCTTACAGTTAAAAGCAGTGCTTTAGCAAGTGCCTCCTAGTCTCTTTTGTTTATTCCAAATAAATATTAGCCCAGGAAAAAAAAAAAAAGAAAAAAAAAGAAAAAAAAGAGGGACCAACACTCTGAGAATAAAAATGGGCTGGAGGGACTCAGAGGAGCAATGATTTTGGGGAGTGCTTAATTTCTTGTTTGGTTGAAAAAAAGCCTGGATTGGCTATTGACAGGTCCCTATCAATAGGCAGACCCCAGAGGTCTGGCTATTTGCACATGGCCTGATTGACTTGTCCTTAATAGACATATAATTGTTGACAAATACCTTCCAATAGACTGTGGCAGGCATGGCTGGCACACAAAAGAGGTTTCCCTTCGGCAGGGAGTGGTTTGAGGGAGGTGGCACCTTACCAAGGGAATACCCAGCTTCCCTGGAAAAGCTTTGGACAAAAACCTGTAAAATCGACCCTGTTCTCATCCTCTGGTGGCTGACAGCCAGCTCAGACATAAAAGCAGCGTTGTCCAAAGGCTGCGTGGGACCCAGCCAGGGTGTCCCTTCCTCTAGACAACCTCGAACTTCAAAATACATCTTAATCACAACATGCAGCTTAATCATAATAGCAAACTGCACCGAGCCCTTCCTCTTCCCACAGCCTATGGTTTTTAAAAAGCACAACTAGTATTTTTCCTATCGTTGTGTGCTCTCTCTCTCAGGTACTTTGTCCTCAAACACCCACTCCGGCTGTTATTTAGGGACAAGATTCCAGGGTGGGTGGCCCTTCTGCTGTTCTTAAATCTTAATGTTTCCACTGATTCACTAAATAAATTGAAATACGAATTCTTAAGAGCAGGAAAGCCAAGGGCAGTGGCTGCAGGAGCAAGGTACTGAAACATTCCAGGCCCCATGGATTCCTGCAGCCACTGTGCATGCCTGGTGCCTCTGAAATCAAAACTCAGAAATGGATGCTTGGTGTTGGCCACCCATTTGTGAAAATCTTGGCTGACTTTCCAAGGCACCTCAGGAAATCCTGGTGGAGCCTGCAGTCTACAGCTAAGAAACTGGGTCTAAACACAGCCTCATTTTGTGCAGTGCCTTCACACATGCACACAATTCTAAATGAGAGACTTAAATAATACATTTACTGTGCTATTATTTGGCTGTGTTAAATAACAGCACAGAAAAGAGAATGAAGAGGTGTAGGCAAAGGAAAAAAAAGATAATAAACTGCATTTATCTGTCCTCAAGATAATAGTTCTATATTAGATATGTTGGGGCATTAATTACATGGATTTTTAGAATGTTTAGTACATTATAGGCATTGCAATACTTGTCACAAGACAAAAGGCCATTGAAATGATGCAGTACAGCCTTAGGCAGCCATAAAAGAACAAATTGTTCAAGTTTGTGCATCAGTGCGAGATCCAAAGAACCCTGTCTCCAAGAAAAATACCAGTGAAATTTAGAGATGCACCTACTGCGTGGATTTACCCAGAAGTGGGCTGAAGCCTGGACTCTGGCCTTGTTGTGCCTGCCTTTCCCTGTCAGCAGCAAGCTGAGAAATCGCTCCTGAAAGTTTGCCTTGCAGGATTTCTTCCCTTGGTCATTTTGGATTTAGTAACATGTGCCCCCCTGGGACACGGTGCCTGTCAGGTGGAGGTGACACCCTCACTCTGGAGCGTAAGTGACTCGCAGGGGGAAGGCAGAGAGGGGAGGAGGAGGGTCAGGAAGTGTGCTCCTTAAACCTCTAAGCTAATGTCTTCAGCCTCCCATCTCTCAGCTCCCCCACCTCCCAAACTAATAAAAAACAAGCATTAAAAAAAGAGATACAGAGACAAAAAAACCCCCCACAAACCAGTGCAGACTGTGATCACAGAGGCAAGCAAAGTAGGGTACAAATTAGTGTGACACCATCAAGGTGACACCGTAGACAACCTCTGACACCCGGCACAAAGCTGGATGCCTGGTGCCAAAAAGACCTTGAGCCTTGTCTTTGATTCTTATTGATCAAATACATAGATTAAATACAGTATCAGATGACAAGGCTAAAGCCTGGGATTCTGCATGCAGCGAAGACCCTCAGACATGAAAGAGCAGATAGACAACAGAGATAGAGAGACAGACAGAGAGATAGAATAATTGTGTTGTGAATAAACAGATCTAGGCCGAGACAGGCAGTTCTACCGGGCAGATGGGCAGGGCTTTTTGTACTTACAGCACTTCTTACAGGTCATGAAATCCAAATGTCAGTAATATTAGGAATAAGGGACAATATTTTTAACAGCATTTTCGCCATCTCCAAACATTCCTGAGCATGTGCATCCTGTGACCAGCTGCTTCAAAATGGTGCACGCGCCTGCGTGTGCGTGTGCGTGTGTCCATTAATTCAGAATTACTCCAATTACGAGCTTTTGATGCTCCAAACCCCTCTTTCTAACCCAAAAGAGATGGAGAGCCCTCGGCCTGTCCAATCAGATCATTTTCCCTCCTGCCTGCAGCAGATGTAAGCAATTTACTTTTTTATTTCTGCATATTCAGTGCGAGCGGAGCTGTTGGTGACTTCTCACCCCGGAGCCTGCAGGATTCTAACCCTATCAAATTAAAGCATTTTGCTCACTTATTCCCAAGCGCTCGGCGGGTGCTTAGCGGGCCTCCCGCTGCATAGCAATGGCGGGCGTTCGTGTCCGCTCATAGCCCGAGCCTAATCAGGGATTATTAGGGAAAATATACAGTGCTTTAATTTGATGAGGCTGGTTATAGGTAGCGCAGTTAAAGGTCACACTCTTACGTGTATCTCCCTCAGTCACTGTAATATTTCCCTCCCGCTCGACGATCCTCAGCTCCAAACAATAGGCCAAGGAGACACGTTTATTTTGGTCACGCTGTGATGAGCTCAATAGGGACGAAAATGAATTTATTTAAAGTTGGCATAAACAAACAACCCCAGGCCAGGTTCCCCTCGGCCCGCTCGCACCCTCGGCAGTTTTGTGCACGTGTGTGTGTATGTGTGTGTGTGCGTGTGTGTGTGTGCACACCCTTGGTCCTGCTCTTCCTCCAAAGAGCTCACAGTAAAACCCTTCCTCAGCTGGAAGGTGAAGCCTTAGATGCCAGCTCCAGGCAGGGTGGTGGCCAGTGGCCACTGCCTGCTGTTGGGTGAGACCCTGCCCGTTCAAGCCCTGCAGAAGCACCTGGGAACGTCCCAGCACCAGCTGCCTGGAAAGGACTTTCCAGCTGCTCTGAAAGCTTTCCCTGCCCGGTAGGAGGTCATGGAGTTATCCAGGGAGAAAGAAAACACACACAAGGCCTGCTATGGCAGGCTCTAAGCCTTCCTGCTGCCACAGTGGGAACTGAAGGGTTCAGCTCAGCCCTGTGCAATTCAGAGGTTGGGGGAGCGAGGGAAGGGCACTGGCTCCGACGTGCCCGCCTGTGCCAGGGGAATCAGCTCGTGGCCTCCTCTAAATCCTCACGGCTTCCAGCAGAGGCTCTGCGGCGGCAGGGAAGGGGGAGGGAGGGCACACAACAATTTTCTTCTTCTGTCAGCCTTAACTCTGCTGCCATTCGTTAAAATAGCAAGGTGTTTAGGCTCTTGTAAGAGCTGCGTGGTGGGGAGGGAAAGAGCGAGCCAGTGAGAGACGGGTGGGTTAATTCTAATCTCCTTTCAAGCCTAATGGTTTGAGCATATGTGTCCATGCAGCAGACCAACAGCAGGCTTATTTACCTCCAAAATTTACATAAGAATTGCTTTATGCAGCTGTATGTAAAAATTCAAACCACACAGTGTCACTGTATCACACAGGTCAAACCAAAGCCCAGTGGCATTATAGCGAGAGACAAAAGCCTCACCACTCCACCAGGGTTTCCTTTCGGACTGAAAGTTGCTCTATTAAAAATGAAAAACAACAAAAACCAGAAACGGGAGCCTATTTCCACTGCCACCCCCCTTGCAGATTCCCAAAAGGCTGCTGAAATTACGAGGACCTGGAGCCTGAGCCTGCTTTCGCCCCTCTCAGCAGGCTGCAGGGAGGGCTGCAAAGGACGTCAGGATCGGGCCAGCTTCATTTTGTGTCTGTGAATAATCCCGTTAGCTGATCCCCAGGCATAGACTTTTTATATACACATTACTGATGGGCAGAGGCAGCAGAGTTCACGGAGGTGCGGTTTCAGTATTTATCCTAAACAGAGGCAGACAGGCTCAGGCTGCTTGGGATGCTACAGGCATCCTGCTCCGTCTGGTAAATTGCTTGTGATTGCCTGGTTGTTGGTTTGTTTTTCTCCCCCCAGTCTGAAGGGTCTGTGATATCTTCAGAAAAGCCACAGCTATATGTGCAGTGCTGTATGTGGAAATACACATTTCGTCAGAGATATGAAGGGATCCTGCACAGCAGAAGAAATCAGGATCTTTCAAAATCACCTCAGCTATATTGTGCCATGCTGACAGTACCCCATCTTCTTCCACATGAAAAGCCATTCCATTTCAGTACCCCTAATTCTGCCTGTTCCTCAAGTAATCTGATTATTTTTGACTTCCAAATTTGACTGGTATTTCATGGTCTCATTCTGCATTAGCAGCCTCTGCAGTGGCACCCCCTTGAGAAAATTCAGAAGTATATCAAGGGCCAAAAAGTTACCTGTACATTTTTAAAACTTGATAAAAACTTTTTGTATGGAGGCTTGGGACAGTTCTTATTTTAGTCTGAACCAATTATTCAGCCTTAATACCTGGACCCTGGTATGCTTCTGTCTTTGATCAGAAAGAATTTGCCTGAAGGCCAGCTCAAGAGAGGTTCAAAGTCAAATGCTTTGATTTAAACCACTCTGCTGCCATCCATGAAAGAAGATGAGAAGGAGCTCTCTGGTATAAGACAGGCAGAAGTGCAATGCAGAGTGTCACAAGCAGCATTACAATGCAAAGCATAAGAAAAGAGATGTTTTGGGGAGCAGAGGGCTTCAAACACAAATCACCTGAACAGCCTGGTGGTTCTGGCAGTGGTAAAACACCCCAGGGACTACAGCAAAATACCCTAGCCTGTGAGATGCTCCACATATTCCACAGGAAGGCAAGAAATAGAGATCTCAGCATGACCAAGGACCAAGATCCAGTTGTTTGTGGCCTGAGAGCCCCTGGAACATTTATAAAGGTCTTTGGACGAGGATGGGATGCTGCTGGACCATTCCAGTTTTCTGAGCAGTTCCTTTCTTGAGACTGCATTTTGCCACATAATTTCAAATAACCATTAACTATGTGACTACAAGGATCTTTCCAGAATTGGAGCCAGACCCCTGGCCTGTTATTTCAGAGAATAGGAGCATTATTCCTACTGCGTGCCATGGAAATGCAACAGGAATCAGGCCCAGAAATCACCTTGGATCTGCACAAAGAAAGGAAGCACAGCCTTCTGATGGCAACAGGAGATTGCTCTCCTTTCCTACTTTCCTCAAGCACCTTGATGAGTATTTCAGTCTTTGAACCCCCAGATGCTCAAAAAGGAAAAAAAAATTCTCCTCGGGCTTCACACAGGAAATGAAATGCAGGAAACGCAGTATCAAAATACAGCCCTGGACTGACAGTGTCACCCTTTTATTGCTGGGGTTGTAATCACTCTTTGGGGGGCGATCATTGCCCCATGTCCAGGAACAGGAGTGGCTGCACCGCCTGGAAATGCAGGAAGACGATTTTCCCCCATGCCATTCAGAACTTCACTTTGTTGACAAGAACTAAGGGAACAAAAAGAAGAGCTTTCACAGATATCTTTTTCTACTTCTGGTGAATGAAAGTAACTTTTCTTTAACTCTCAGTGCTGTGGCAAATACATTTAGTCACTGTATCCTGCTGGGTCTTTTCACTGGGGAAGGTTTTGATGGCAGAGCCCTTCTTTTCTCCACTGACTGGTACCTTAGACATTTTTCTGTCGCCTTCTTTTCATTAATTTGCCCCTATCCATCCTTTCTGGTGTGCTAGTAATTTAAAAAGAAGAAGCCCAGAATTCATTGGAGCATAATACAACAGGACTAAAGCAAACCAGACTTGATTTTTTCCTTGGAATGGGACCTGGGGCCTCTTTGGAGCGAGCTCCCCAGAGCCCACCCCCACAACTGCACCAGAGATTGCAGCAAGACTGCTCTGTGAGTGGGCTCTGCTGGCCAAGGTCTCCTTTCAAAATGTGCCTTCCTGGGGAAATAATAAAAAGCCATGGTGACAAGTTCCGGGGCTGCTGTGTCCCCACACTTTGTGGTGCCACACGCCAGCAGAAGTGGCACCAGCAAAGGACACAAGTGAAATGTTTGTGATACTGCAAAAAACAGCTCAGGCCATGAAAAAAACAGAGCTTGAGGGCAAGGCTTTAAAATGCTTCTTTCCCCCCCTCTTAATTATCAACATGAGGGAATCATGATTTAGAGATGATGTTTTCCTCATTCTGGCTATCAAAACAGACTCATTTTCAGGCTCTGTTATAAATGTATAATCCCACACAGCAAAAGAAAATCAAAATCAAAATCAACATGCACAAAAAGCATGCTGGGGCTGAGGAGAAGCAGTACGAGAGATCAAACCATCAGAGAAGTAAAACACAGGGGAGGACGAACAAGGGTAGGAAGGAGACAGTGAGAGAGAAAGAGAATAATTAACAAACAGCATATGCTATAAGGAGCAGGAGACTCCAGCTCATAAAGAAAACACTGGGCTCTCTTCTCTGCCTGCACAGTAGTTCCATAGGTTTTGAGATGAGAATGATGAGAAACTGATTTCCAAGGTGCACCTCAGATGTTTGGTGCACAACACCACAGAATACCAGAGCCTGCTGCCATCAAACAAATGCATCTTCCCAGAGGTGAAATTAAACTTTAATGCAAACTACCCCGTTAAAGTACCCTGCCAGGCCAGCAAGGTGCTCATCTGCTGCTTATCAAGTGCAGGTTCTGGGAATGCTGCTCGCTGTGCTGCTTCACCTGCGCCACGGCTTGCTGAACTCCACACGCCCCTTCCACACATCCTAGAAATGCTCCAGGTAGAATACAGAGGGAAATTATACACAGCTTGAAATCTATCCAGGTGAAGGGCACAGTTAGGTACCAGGGTGGGAGGAAGGAGGGTTGTTTCAGGGTTCAGAAGTTCCTGCCGTGTTCTCTCACGAGGGAGGATCTCTAACTTTTTGGTGTGCTGTTGGCCTCCACTTTTGGAAATGAGCAAATACTATTTCAGTGCTCTTCCTGAATACTGAGAGGGCACCTTTGGTAGCCTCTGCTTTTGTAAAGAAATGGGGGTTTGACTCCCATGGCATGACCTTCCTCCGGAGAGAGACAAATCTGCATGGATGTGACGAGAGCTCTCAAAACCTCTCCAAGCAGCTACGAGCCAGAAAGGAGAGAGAAACAAGAGTTCAGAGAACCATGAGAACACATCGAGGTTCATTAAATGTCATGTGAGCCCCATGGAGGTCTGGTCACTTGTGTTTCTTGCTGCAAAGCCTAATGCAATGTGTGTGTGCGATGTTTCCTTCTACACTGACAGGCCTGGAGCAGCCAGATTTTTGATTGTGCCTCAAAAATTTGGGATTCAAGCAGGAATTTATAGTTCCTAAGGATACTGTGGAAGGGAGAGATGAGAGAAATGGGAACTTCAGAGAAATGTGTTGGATTTTGTAAAGGAAATGAACTGATCAGGACATGATTTAAGAGAATGGAAAGAGAACAAGGAAGAAGGAATGAAAATTGCTGTGGTGGAAAGGATGGGTTGAGAGTGCAGGAAGTTTCAGAAGCCTAAATGAACACCTTCCTTTCATTATCTCTGAAGAGTGGCAACATGATCCCTAACTGAGGAGGAACACATGAAATTGCACACCCAGTAGCCACTGTCAGTCGTTAATAGAGCAGGGAAGTGCTGCACTATAACATGGAGAGGGAGCAGCAGCACCCACACCCTTTGTACCCACTCCTTGCACCTTGTAGTATCATTTTCCTTTTCTTAGAGTAGATAAAGGGGATTTAGGGAAGACCTGTCAGCCAGACCTTAATAGCTGACTAGATTTTAGAACAAATTTGAGGAAAGAATCAGAAGGAGTAAAGGGCAGACATTTAGTGTTCGGGTTTCCTGGGGCTAGGCTGTGCCCAGCTACCCTGATAAAAAATATTTTTTAAAATTAAAAGTCTAAAAAGGTATCCAGTCTTCATTAAAGTGTTCCAGCAGGTGCCACTTGGGAACTACCCAGTTCACTGGGGGAAAAATAGAGACTCAGTCAGAGCTCTGAGGTCTGGGTTGGTGACCGGGGAAGGGAGGATGAGATGTGCTGCAGGGGGGAATAGGGGGCTGGAGGGAAAATATTAGGGGAGTACTTCAAAGATCAGTCTTTGGACTGATCTCATTTAACGCTTCATTAATAAACTTGGCACAAAAAGTAAGAGTGTTCAAATGAAATTTGCAGATTGTACAAAGTTGGGAGGCACCATCAACACAAACGAAAATCGCAATATCGCGCGGGAAGAATTGGATGACCTTGGGGACAGAAGTAATAGAAATGGGATGAAATTGAACAGTACAAAATGCAAGGTCATGCACTAAAGGACTAATAATGAGAATTTCTGCTAGAAGCTGTTGGGAATGACAAAGGAAGAGAAAGACCTGGGTTTCCTAGTTGATTACAGGATAAATATGTGCCATAATATAATGCAACTGAAAAGAAAGATGCAATCCTGGGATTCATCACCTGTAATAGTGCTAATAATGAGAGGAAAATATTAATGCTACAACACAAAGCACTGGTGAGGCATTATCTGAAATACAGCATCAATTCTAGTTACCCATGCCCAAGAAGGATGCATGCAAATTGGAGCAGAGGGTGCAAAGAGGACTATTACAATGATCAAGGAGATGGAGAGCTTCTGACAGGAAACTAAAAGCCTCTGTTTGCTCAGCCTACCTAAACGTGGCTTAAAGGGACACAGATCCAGCTCAGGAATGGTGGGGTCCAATCCAGCTGGGTAAGGATATATGTGTGTAAAGGTGACACAGGAAGAACTGGTTATAAACTGGTTTTAAGTTCAGCTAATTTAGGAATTACAAGATGATCTTAACCATTGGAGAAAAAAAATCTCTGAATTTACTCCACCCCCCAGTAGGTGCAGAAGAAGGACAAAATTCCTGCCCAGAGCATTGAGATAGTTTTAGAATATAATCTGATCAGATTATGAATTCTACAGCATAACATAACATGGTGGCCGTGGGGCAGCAAAGCGGATTTGATATTCCAGACACATGTTCTGAGGTTTACAAGCCATCTTTGGTATTTTTCCTTTAAAGCCCAGGAGGATGGGAAGGGGCAACTCTTTGCCCTTCAAGTGGATAACACCAGTAAATGAGAGACTTTACAACACAAGAATCATTGGGAGATAACAGTTGGTCAAGTAGGTATCTTAAAAAGATAATGAAAAATTTTGTTTGTTTTTGTGTCATATCCTGAATTTATTTGGCGAAAGACACTACTTCTTTTTTTTTTTTTTAATTATTTGAGAAGAAATGTGGATAAAAATTTATTTTTCCTCATTCTAAGAGCCCACTTGCCAGCATAACACACATTCTTTAGTTTTCTCTGGAAATATGTCTTGAAATCCATGATTTATGCAAAGTCCTAGTTTAGGCTGTCTAGGACATATATCAGCTATTGGTGTTCACACAGTGCACTGTAAACAATTCTGCTTTTACAGACTCATTTTCATGTGAAAGGAAATACTAATAAAGTGGTAAAACAATCTGGCAGTATCTGGGGCTCAAATCTCCATTTAAAAAATATTTATATTCATATTTATAATTATATTTGCCACAGTCTGCAGGAAAGGCTGAAGGGCTGTGAAGGAGCACCTCAGCAGAAAGCAGGTATTTATTTTTGGTGGCTGGGAGGATGAATGTTGACCCAATAGCTTTAAATATTGTATCCAACTACAGCATGTGATCCCTCAACTTCATAAAGGCACAAGTTCCAAAACTTCCCCCACTGAACATTACAATAAAGCCCCTAAAACTGGAATAAGCAGGATATTAATGACATTTTCAATGCTGTGGCAGGGCATCTTCCTTGCTTCCTAATCCTAGATGGAATTTTTCAGAAAATTACTTTCTTCACTGAAAAACCCAGCTTCAAACTGACCACTGTTATCTGTAAATTCTAATAAATAAGGCAAAAAAATGCAAAAATATTCAGAAAAGTCTACATACACACATGCTTTCAACATTATTTTTAACCATATACATTGCTATCTCTCTCCAGACAAAATTTTCAGTCCAAATATTGTTGGAACACATTAAAAAATAACATGAAAACCACCCAGAGATTTTTTTATATAGGTCAAGCAAAATATTTTTGATAAGCCAGTGCACTTTGGGAGGGAGGATTTTTTTCTTGTGCAAGATATCTCTTTTTTTTTTTTTCCCCCTCCCAAATGTCAGAAATGTCAGCTAAGCCTATTTTATAATTTTTTCTTTAATCTTAGTTACTGGATGAGAAAAATCAGTTATTCAGCTGCTCTGATAGCAACAGTTGGAGGGACAGAAGGGGAGATTTTACACTGCTGCAGTGTAGACACCTAAACTGGCCAATGCTGCTTGTGCTTAGCAAGTAAAAATGATGAAATGAATTCGTCTAAGTAATGCCTGGAGGATGCCTGTGATGGGAATGATATCAGAGCTTCACAGCAGAACTGGTGGGGAGTCAGGCTCCACACAAAATACAGAGACATGTATAAATAGCAATATAAGTATGTAAATACAAATAGGAATATAAGTATATAAATAGGTAATAGGTGTATGTATAAAATGTATGTGGTGGGAATATACGAGCACATCCCTACTTTGAAACTGTGTTATTCATTATGAATGCTCTTGCTGATTTGAAACCTCACCTAAATATTGCATTAAGAAGTGATTTTTAATTACAAACGTGGCAGGCAGCTACAGTTATTTCTCCCTGCATTGACATGATAACATTATCTCTCTGCAAATTCATGTTTCACTTTCTGAGGCAACTGGGATGGCCACTGGTGTGTAAATAAGGGGGTGTGGGGATGTGCTGGAGAGAGCTGCTCTTCCCTGCTGCATGGAACAGCCTCACACCGTGGAATTCCATTTTCCCCTTTACAGGGATGTGCCTTGGATGGGGAGTGTCACTGCTCTGCCTTGCCAAGCACTACAGCTCCTGCTATGGAAGCACAATGAAACCAAACAATTAGTTAGAATTATTGCTCTCAAAGAAAACTGATTTGCTCGTCTTTCTTCTGAGAGAAACTCAGTTACCGTACACCATCAACCGTGGCTTGACTGGCAGTGATTTCCCTGGTCTAGTCTGCTGGGAACTTTAAATGAACACGAGCAATTATAAACCCAAAGTCTTCAGCAATTTGTAGGCATTATCTCAGGATAATTGCCCTGAAACATTCACGTTGCAAAGCAAAGGTAGATAATTTAAAAACCCATCTTTCTCTGTCGGCACTATGAGTTGGGCGGAACACTCGTCCCTCCTGCGGGCCCTGCAGTGGGGTAATAAAGGCTGGAATGGTCCTTTGAAAAGGCCCTATTGCTGTCTTTTAGAAAGCAAAGAGGCCAAGGCTCAGCTCAACCTTTTCTGGCTTTATTATTTTTATAAAATGAAACCCAAGCCTCATTTTCCGGCACAAACAGAGGAAAACTGGAATATTAAAAGTCAAGGGAACAAACCTGCCCTGAGGAGCTCTGCAGAGTAGCATCCACTGCAAGAAAGCCTTCCTGCTCCCTGGGTAAGACAAGTGCCCCTCAGAAGGAAACACTTGGCCTCCTCATGGCTGCTCATGCACTAACACAGCTTGGTATTTTCTGGGAGTTTTACTTACAAGCTTCTAAAAGTGCTCCCAAGAGCTCAGCTCCCTCTCTAAGACTGGTAAAAACCTCCTGAGAAGTGCTGAAAGTTCCTCTCTTCTCATGACTCACACAACTGCCTCATCTGTAGGTGGTTTCCTCAGTTCCTTGCCCCCACCCAACCGAGCAGGCAAGTGAAATGCATTCATTCCTGACTGATTTATAGCAGCTCTTCCCTCCACTGCAAGGAAGGAAAGCTGCCTCGGGCTGATGAGCAAAGCACGGTGATCTCTGAGCTCCTTCTGCAAAGAACTAGCAGGAGGAAGGATGCTCGGAGTGAGGAGGAACAGAAAGGCTCCCAGCTCCCCAAATTTTCTTGGAGGCTTTCAGAAAAAGAAGCCATCGCTGTATTTTTTTTTTTTTTTTCTTGCTTTGAAATAATCAAACCACACAAAAGACCCCTCAGTGAAACTCGACTCTTGAGAAGCCACAAAGCTCGTCTCAGTGAGGAATGGTGAGGACTGACTTCTGAGGAAGGAAGAAGAGGCCCCCAGAGCAGAAACACCTGTTGCAGGCAGTACCTCGTACCTGAGCTTCCAACATATCAAAACTAAAGTAGTCCAGCTCAGCATTTTCCAGAGAATTACAAAAAAGGAAACTTCAAAAATTAAAGCTGTGCAAGCCCAAACCAGAGACTGGGTATCAGAAAGGGCACAGAAAGAGAGCATTTACTGAAGAAGAAATCAGTGAAGTAACAGGTATGCTGGAAACATCCAATGAATGCTTTGAGTGTTCTCCCACAACCCTTCAGTTTGGAGATCTTACTTTCCTATGGAGAGTAGGAGAAATTCAAGGAACAAACAGTATTATCAATGAAAAACCTCTGCAATATTCTGAGTTCCTGTAAATTTAATTGATTCTTGACTGTTCTGACCTTGGAAGAAAACCTGAATTTCAAAGACTGATCCAGTTCTTGGCATCACTTGAGGCTTGTCTGTGAACACCATGAGGAGAATGGGACTTGAAAACTTCCAGCTTTCTGCATCTTCATCCCTTTTGTCTCCCTCACTCCATGGTTTTCACACTCAGCTTACACTATAAAATTGCAAACTACCAATGTTGCCCTGCTTCACCAAAGCATTTAGGTGTCCATAACACACTCACTCCTGCTGCCCATCACATTTCTTACTTGAGTTTCCTTCTGAAACTGGCCTTGCTCTCAGGCAGGGCTCTCCTGGGACACTGCAAAGCATGGCCAGAGTGACATGGAGATCACCAGTGCTGGATATCATCAGTGCTGGATATCACCAGCTGTGCCAAACCCCTGGCCAGATAAGGGGTAGCAAATATATCCTATTTGGGGTAGCACATATATCCTCCCTCACTCCAGCATTGCCCACTGCTGGAGCTGCCAAGTACTCTTATTTTTATAGGCCCTGGGGAGTTGGCTCTTTTCGTTGTTTTTTTATTTATTTTTTTTTTTGTGTTTTGTTTTGTTTTGGGTTTTTTTTGTTTTTTTTTTTTTTTACAGTTGAGATGCAGAGTGAACGGGGAGAGGAGAAATGGGAAAAGGGGAGTTATCAGCAAGAGGGCCAGCTGAGCGAGGTTGGTGACCTGATTTCAGGCATACTGGGGGTATTCTGTGACCCCTGTAATTTTACTGCCTCCTGAGTTATCGCTTGTGATTTTCACTGGAGTGAAATGACACATCAGGGAACAGTAAGGACTCCAGCAGACCACAGACAGGCAGAATACAAAGTACCTACCAAAACAGCTGCTGTACCTCTGGCAAAGATATATTTTTAATCCTTTGGAATGGAGATTCCAACTGCCTATCCGTGTCCCCATAGGCTTTGTTAATTGAAAGCACTAGAGGAGGCACCTTTTAGTTTTTGGTTTTTTTTTTTTTTACATCTGTGGGCCCAGTTCGGAGTGCAGAAGCTCCAGAGGCTTCTGTAGCTCTCAAGGAGGTTAATCCAGATTCAAAAGTCCTCTCTTTGGAGTTGTGGGACAGGGCTTGTTTCCCATGAAGACCCCGTTTTCCTTAATGACCAAACAGAAACTCCTGGCTCACCTCAGTGATGCTGTGCTCAGTGGAGTCCCACCAAACAGCAGGGACTGGAAATCTCAGGTAGCTTAGCAACAACACAGTGCCCTAGCAGAGACTGGACTGTATTAAAAAAAGAACTGTTCCAAGTAAAATATTCATCAAGAAACAGGTGATGTAAGAAGAGATCTTTCCTGCAAAAATAATGGAAACAGACTCTGTTTTGGGTGAAATTTCAGCTCACACAAACCCCAGCTTTCTGCAGTGTCTGACACAGCCTGCAAGTTCATCATGACCATGCTCAAAAAGCAAAAGCAAACTTGAAACTTAAAATATTTGCTACATTCTGTTTATAAGTTTAAAAGTGGTACCTTTTTAAATACCAGTGAAGCTGTGAAGTCCTGTTTCATTTCTCCCTGGAAAGGGGAAAATAGCCTTTATTTCACATGGATTGAAAAGAGCAAAGGCAAAGTGACAGAACAGAAAGGATTATATACACTTCCCTTTACATGCAGAAAAATGCACTGAAAAAACTTTAACCAAGACACTTCTGGCAAGATTTCCTGCTTGAATTGAAAATCCATTTTCTATTTAAAAAGTTTAGGCAAGGAAGTTTTGACTGAGTGCAGTATTCATGCACCTTTTAAAAACTGCTACAAGCTGAACGTGTAATTGAAATCCCCCTGGAAAAGTCCTATAAAATTATTATCAAATAAATAGAATTGTATAGTAATGACAGGAAACCATCTGTGAAATTGACTGGAGAATTAGTTCCCTGATAGCAAATGCAGACAGCAAGGCAAAAAGTGCTGTAGAAGTTTGTCCTCTCCAAAATGTGAATATTTTTAATCATTCAGTGAAAGATTTCTTTCTTTCTAACGGATTAACGTGTGAAGAGTCTCTGCTCCAAAAGTGTGTGCTGAATACCTTTTAATTTTTAAAGAAGAAATCAAATCCAGATCATAGCAGCGATGGCTTCTTTCTTATTCAAGTGCTTGGAGAAGGGTGTGATTTGAATGCTGACACTGCTGACAGGCTATTGCATTGCAGTTTGTTTCATGGGCACCTGTTTTACCCAATCCCCCAATTTTCCAAGTGGTGCGTGTTGTTCCAGGCAGGGGTTACTCCACATGACAGCACTTGTGCTGCCAGCGGCATAGGCCGGGTTTAACCCATGATCTACAGCTCACCTGACTTAGTTAAACAACTCTGATGGCCTAATGCTGCCATGAGGGAGAGAAGTGGAGGCAGAGCAGATTTCTGCCTGTCCCAAAGAAGCAGAAGATCAGATGCTGGGAACCTTGAGGCGAGCAGCTTTGTTGTGATAGCTGGTCCTTCAGATCGCAGCTGAAAACGAGGTTTCTAACACAAATTTGTGTGAACTTTCCCTCCCTCCTGTTCCCTCCACTGGCCTTGCAGAGCCTATTGGCCATTCCAACGTGGAGCCTTAGGGCTTAATTATTAGTATGACAAGCTGAGCTTTCAGAGAGGTGAAGGGGGAGAGCAGAGGTGAAGTGGCTGGAGACATCCTGCCTCAATAGGGCACAGGCAGCAGCGAGGCTTCCCCGCCTTTCCCAGTGCCACTGGCTGAGCTCTCACTAACTGCTGGCTGGGGGCCCAGGTGGCCCACAGTGCTGTCCCTGTCCTCTCAACCACCCTGCTCTCTCTGGAGGGTGCAAAGCTGCTTTTGGGACCTCGCTGTGATCTGAATTTGGGAGCAATTCCAGCGGCAGCCAGCGGCCCGTGGGGAGCAGCAGGCAGGATTTTCTGCCGTGTGTGCACACTCGTGCTCCCCAGGGCACAAACCCCTCTGAGTCCTTCTGACCTCTCACTGCACCTTTCTGTTTTGATCCTTTTAAAGCCCAAGACTCGTGCTTTAGGTTTAGGCATGAGATGAGAAACAACATAATCAACATCATTAGCAGGCAGCTCTCCTCCGTGTCCCCTGCTCCCATGCCACTACATGCTCCTTGCCCTTGTAATATTGCTGTATGTATCAGGCAAAACACCACTATTTCATTGCCTTAAACAGGAAAATGTTTTCAACTCCCCTATGCGCTCCTGCCTAGTTCATGGCTTGATTTAATTTTACAAGGCAAGAGCTGGAACAATTATCTGATTCTTCATGTACAGCAGGCTTTCAGTGGTCATTTCTGAAGTTTTACTGGTTCGTAACCTCTGTAATCAGAAGACCCAGTTAAAAAAAAAGAAACTAAGTGAACAGGCAGGAATCTGTTCATATTATCCCTTCCTAGCTGTCCAGGCTTTCATCCTCTTTTCTCCCACACATGCCCTTATTGCTCTGCTACTCACCCACCAATGAGGGTCTGTCAATGGCAGTGAGAGGTCAACATCAAAGCACTTTTACAGCTAGCAGCTTGCAGCTAATGCTGGCATTATGGAGAGAAATAGAGAGAGAGAGAGAGAAGCATAGGGATTGAATGAATGGCCCTCTCATATAGAAAGAGACTGAAGAATAGAACAAAACCTCCTATTCTCCCACTCTTTATAATACTCCTGGGCCGAGTGTGCGTATGTGGTACACAGCTGAGTTTGAACTGCATTAGCACTCTTTCAGTTTACAAACAAGAGGCCTAATTTAGAAGAAAAATCTCTTATCTGATTATTTCTCTGTGTTCACCCATGTGGTAAAAAATGTCTGTACAGAGAAGGGAGTGGGGCTGCAGAGGTGACTTATTAACTTCTTTGGCTGTATCATAATTGTGAAAGGCAATTGGGGCGATCATTATTCATCCATAATTTTCAGACTTGAGGAAAAGAAGTAGTAAAACAGTCTCTCAAAAGATATTCAGTGTGGATTACTATTTTTCCAAAGAAGGCTTTGGAAAGACTGTGGGTCAGTCCCACACCAACTGTACGACTGATGCCACTCTCATCCCCTGCCCACACAGAAACCCAGGAATTATTTTTGTCCCCTGAAATTGACACTGAGACTGGGTGTCTTCCCATAAATATGCTATGGCCTTGGTAGAGTGGATTTCACAATTTGCTGGAATTGCCACCTCATGCTAGGTGGATAATTGCAATCACCTCTCCTGGCTCACCCATCTCCGATTCTGCAGAGGGAAAAGAGGGAATTCAAGGCTGGTATGACTGCAAAGCTGTTACCCAGAGACTCTAGCATCAGGATTAGGCATGAATATTGTTTCCAGGACTGACAATGGGTATTATTATTTGTATTTTCTCCCTTCTCTAGAGTCCAAGACATCCCATCCTCCTAGCACTGTGCAGGTACATTATTTAATGAATATTACCAAAAAACATCTTGGATCTCTCTGGCGCCTTTCTAGAGACAGATCAAAGTTACAGTATTTAACTCATGCAAGAAGGAGCCTCAGCAAAAAGAAGCATTTATTTCACATCTCCATGGGTTATACTGCTCCCAAAAGGTTGAATGTGCTCTACTTGAAGTGGTCAAGTGAGGATCTAAAGGACATTTGTGGGGGAGAAAGGCAGCTTGGAAGAAATACTGGGAAGAAACTTCACTGGGGTTCTCACTTCCAGCACATCCACACAGTGTAACCCCTCAAACCCCCTCCAGATCAGGGATTTCTGACAGCAAGAATTGGTAACATACATGCCCTAGCAAACTAATTTTACATCCATAACTGGGATTTTTGTCTACCTATGCAACATAGAAACGTATCGTCCCAGCCGAAGCAGTCGGACCTCTGAAAGTTTCACCATGTTTCTCCTCCTTGGATTCAGGATGCAGAAATTACAGAATGGTTGGAAAAGTACAGAAAGGCTGAAAAAATACAGAAGTGATAGATACTGAAAAAACCCTGATCTTGGAGACCAACCTGGAGAATGTGTTTTGGAAAACAGCTGGATTGGTTTAGGGGAGCCTGTACTGGGGGATTCGAATGCTCTGTGTTTTCAGAGACCCTCCAAGTGACATGTAATGAATACCAAGACTTGCCTTTCAAGCACAAATATGACAGAGATCTTAACCATGCAAGTATCTAATGCTTAAAAAATTCACTATGAGACCAGAAAGAAACAGAACAAGTAAACTACAGTATAAATACATCTGTGCCATGTAACTGCAGGATGCCTTGATGCCTCAATGCCTTTTGAATACTAATGCTTTTCTACTTTACCACAGGATTTTTTTGCTTTTTGTGTTACTTGATACACTTTTGAATCAGAAATCAGCATAATAAGCATAGGATAAATCCATCATTTTTTCCCCTCTGTATCAACCCACAGGACAGGAGTAACAGGGTACTTGTCTTGCACAAAGGCCTCCAGTTGTTTATATTTTTTCAAGATGATGGAAGTGCAACTTAGCTTGCTATGTACAGATTTATTTTAAACAGAAAGCATTGTTGGTAAATGCAGAGAATGTGTTCCAGCCATGTTGGGAAAGAACTGCAAGTCCAGTAATCAATGAAGCAAAGAGTGCAAAAATTGGTGTTAATTGGTGGGTAAAAGAATAATGACACCTGATCTCCCACCTGCCCTTTCTGAGAGTGCCAAACACTTGCTCTAAGCTATGAGCTAAAAAGGGCTGAAAGAATTAATTATATTACTTCCCTTTAGGAGTAGCTGTAAAGGCCCTTTGAGCTCGCTAGAAGAGAAGCAGATATTACTATTTTTATTATTACAATTTTGCACACTCAACCAAAGCTAAGCCTGACTTTATAAATCTTGATCTTGGCATTGATCTGTTTTGAAAATTCACACAGGAGCAGTAGGAAGCAGTTTAAGCAAGGAGTAGCTTTGGGAGCCAGAATACTAACTCAAAATTTTTTATTTATCTTCTTGAAGATGGCTGTGATGGTTCATTAGTGCACATTCCTAACTATAGACTGTTTCACACAGAATAAAAAAGGACATAAATATTTAACCTTTGAAAAGGAACTCATTTACTGGAAATCCAACTTTATGAACTGAGGTTATAAATAACTCTGATGCACTGCAATCAGCATAGTATAATGAGACCACATGAATGGCTGAGTTGTCTTTAACCTTTGATTGTTTAGAAGTGCAGTTATTCATTTGTGCTAAGAATTAGTGATGATGAGCACTGAAATTAAGCTGGGTATCATCAGGCCCAGGGCTGTACAGAAAACATCCCTGGAGTGAAAGTTGTTCCCTCCCCTCCAGTTTTTACCCCCAGGATTTCTTTCATTCCCAGTAATTCAGTTGTAGTCTGTCAAAACACTGAAAGGGACATATATTTCAAATTTATCTGTGGGGATTTCGTAATGCTAGAACAGGGCTTTTTCACTTTGCCAAAAGAGATCTCCTGAGGGAGGTCTGTTCAAGTTACACACTTTTTAAGCATTTGTATTAAAATGCCATGTGTAAAATACATTTTTTAAGGTATATTCTCCCCCACAAAAATATCTGCCGCACAGTATTAGCACAATGCATGGAGAAAATTCAAAAGTTTCACCTCTACTGAGTCCTTCCTTGACTTTGTTCTTGCAATTCCAAGTCTCTGGCAAAAGGTGCCTGCGAGTAACCCAGGGAGGATAATTCTTATTGGAAAATTTTTTTTGGTTAATTGATTTTCAAAGCAGATGATTTAAAGATCATTACGTTGCAATGTTTTATAGCAATGAAAAGCATTCCCAGTCTTCTGAAGCTTCCAAGACGGCCCTGGATTAAATCTTACAGTTTGTACCAGTGAAGCAAACCACTTACTCCTGTATCGTTAAACCCTTAATCAATGCAGAAGGTGAATCATAGGATAGTTATGTAACCTGCCCAAAAATACAGAACACTGAGCAGAAAGACTCAGGGTCATAAATGTCCCCAGAATGCTCTTCAACATGAAGGTTTGCAAATATTGTCATTTAGCACAGCTTTACTTTTCTTGATCTGAAAGGATTTGCTAATTTTACGGGCCACTTAAATATAGTTTACTGACTAATTTAATGATGAAAGAGCCGTGTTTTCAAAATTACTCATTTTGGGGTGAAAATAAGGTACTGACTCACCCCAAAATACAGAAAAAAACCCGCAATAAACAACAACAGAAAACCCCAAGTGAAATGCAGAAAACATTCTTGACCGATCCTTTTTTTACACAGAAAAATATGAGTGCCTTTTTTTCCTTCTAGTTTTGCTCACTTTTCTTAATACTTTGGACTCGGGATTTGAGCTGCGTTCTCAAGAGATGAAAAGCTTCTTCAGTATGTAAGGATAATAAAACAAGCTGGTGTATGCTGAAAACACTGAATTTTTCATCCATTAGGAACATCTGCCTATTCCAGGAGGGATATCAGAAAACGTGTTCAGGCAGTAACACAAATTGAGAAAATGTCTGTGGCAGCATCTGAAATCACCACAACAGGATAAATAATAAAATATTTACCATGACACAGTAAGGCTCTCTCACCATGGCAGTGTAGGGCAGGCTCCCCAACAACATACTTCCAGCATTAGGTCATGGAAATGGTGTCAGAAGATGGTTTATTGTAAATTACGGCCTGGATTGCCATATATCCACTACACCTCCAGGAATCTGAACTCTGAAGTCATTTAGAGGTAGGGTTACATCTAGAAGAAAGGATATCTTCCCTGGGAGATAAAACAATACAGCACTTCTATGTTTTACAGATGTAGCAAGAGGGAAAAAAGCCATTGGAAATGGACATCGAGCTGGGGAAAACTCCTCTGAAACCAGAAAACTTTTTCCAGAAAAAGCCAAATAAAATTCTTGAGCATTAATACTAACCCTGCCCCTCCTTTGGCCTTTAAACTGCAAGACAGAGTCTGTTTCTGATTTTAATTTCATCTGCTCTTATCACTTGGACAGAAATGCAGAAAATCTTTGCCATCTATTTGCTCACCGTGGTGTGTGCTGTGGCTTGCAGAGAACAGGCCAGGAGGAATAATGCCAATAAACAGAGTCAAACCACCCAGCCACTTTCAAAGTGGTATTCCATTAACCTGGATACCTTTCCCAGGCCTTTTTTCCTATTCTAATTGCAGAATTTGGGGCACCCAAAACAGCAGCTACTCCTGATCTTCATCTCTGTTGCGTCAGCAGTGGTGCCCCACCAGCACCACATTTCAACAGATAGAAAGGCCACATTGCAATTAAAAGAATTTAATTAATGAATTAATTAATGTAATGCAATAGTGAGAGCCAAATCAAGGTTTTCAAAGTTAGAAATTATGATGTTCTTTTCAAAATACAAAATGTTATTTTGGTTTTTTTTTTACCCAGATAGGAGTATATAATTCCTGAGTAGACTTCTCTCCCTTTTTCCCCCCAGGTTTTTTCTTAACTTTGATAAAGTGATTAGGAGCTGAAGGAGGTAGAAATCTCCTTAAGTTATCCTTAAACACACCATATGACACAGTTCTATATCATTGTTCCCTCTCAAAGCAAACATGGAAAGACTGAGTGATTTCCTCAAAATTAACACAGGCTATTGGCACCAAAACTTTTAGACAAATCCAAAAATTACCATATTAAGCTGCACCCCATTTTTCTGGAACACAGCCACTATGCCTAATTTTCCCTGAGGAAATAAATTACAATTAAATAAAAATTGAATGAATAGGGGAGGAGAAGCCTAAATATTAAACTATAAGTGTTGGAAGAGAATACAACTTTTTGGCTGGTTCCACTGTGTCTATAAATTACAGCATAGCGTAATGTATCATGTCTCAGATACAAGAACAGCACTGAAAAGAATAATTTAGTTTCTCATACACAGAGTTAATGATGAATTACCATTTACATGTTTCATCATTCACTAGTACATATGGCTATAATTCAGGAATCGTGACGGTACAAAATCTATTACTCCAACAAAAGATTTGTATCAGACAATTATCTTGATGGTTCCTGTCTTGTTCTTGGAGTAGCAGCATATTCAAAGAGCTCTGTGAGTTATCTGCCAGCTCTGGAAGTTCTTAGATAGCAGCGAATCTCCCTCCTCAATCGTAAAAATCAGAGGAGAAAAACTAATGTTATTTTTATGAGTAACTTAAGAATGCTGGCACTTCCCTCTCTCCCTGCTGCAGTAAACCACTCATTGAGCCTATTCTTTCTGTTCTTTTAAGAGGATTCCAGGGCTGCATTTTTACCTGTGTTTTCCTTCAACTTTTATGTGTTATACAGTCAGTTTCTGAGGACCTGGCAATTCTTCCCCCCTGCACAAAGTAACTGACTTGATTTTCCAAAACCCCATTACATTATGATGTTACAAACTCAACTCTAAAGGTCATTAATTCATGATTTAATGTTGTATGGGACAGTAATTTTTTACTCCCCATACTTTCTGTAGAGCTATAAACCAAAAGAAACCTCCAGATTAACTCTTTCATCCCTGAATACCATGCCTACATTCATGGAGGCCTGCATCAAAAGCCATTTCTTCCACTAGAAGGCGAGTAAATATGTTATGAGCCACAGGGACATGGAATGAAGCCGTGAAATACTCAAATCCTGAATTTACCATTGACTCATTGTGCAAGCTTTCCCATGCCATTTAGCCTCCATAAATCTAGCTGGGAGGCTTCAATGAACACAGAACAAATTATGCCCAAATCCAACTGGGCCTATCTGGTTTCTGTCATGGTTTGACATCACCTGCTTAATTTTATAGCTCAACTTGCATTAGCAATCCATACCCAAGCCCGTGCAACCTCATCTGTGCTACAAAGTCCACAGAGAGAAGACCCATCTCTCTATTTGGGTTTTATGATAACTCTGTGAAGCTCTTCCTGGTCATAATTTTTCTCTCAATATCAAAATACATCTCCATACTTTGATCCTCTACCCTGCTCCATAAGGCAGATACAAAGAACTTTTGAATGTCGTCTCAACTTCCATTTTCCACTGTAAAACGTTGCTTCCTGGAACAAGCATGAGAATCAAATGCATGTATTGACACTGTCTCTTTTATTTCCAGTGTCTTATCTAAGGAGTTTTCAGTGAGTCTGTCAGATTCCTTGATTAAATCATGCGCCTCAGCTTTGAGCCTGTTTTTCCCTCAGTTGACATCTCGCCCTAAATACAAGCTTCTGCTTAGGGCTACCTCTTCCTCATTCAACCTGTCAATCCTAAATTTATCAAAACTCAAGATGTGGATATCCTTTTAACCTATTTATCCACATTAGATAATTCTTGACTTCTCCCCAGGGAATGTTTCTGGGAAGCTTTCCATTCTTTCGTGTGCTTGGCTTCAGTGTTGTCACATTTATGCAATTCATTTGTACTTCTGACTTTCATTTCTTTCAGGAAATGACAATTCATTTGTGGAGGTCTGACTCAGTTAAGACAAAGTCCATGGGAGTTGAAAGCTCTGCTGCACCACTGAGGCTCCATCTGTGAAGAGACTTTGACAGTTCTTTCCTGTAGCTGAAGATTCTGCCTTTCCATCTACAGGTTTGACTCCCTTCTGGACTTACAACTTGATTTTATTTCCATTATTGTAACTTATCACTTTCGATAGATTGACAGTCAACTAATGAAGAACTAGGAATAATGAACTAATGAACTGGGACCTTCATAAGTGCCTGGACCTGGAGACAATCTCTACAGTCTTGGCCACAATTTGTCAATTGAAAACCGCATTAAAACATCAAGTGGGCATGAATATGGAAGTTGGAGTCAGATCTCCATAGTTGAAAAAATAAAAAAAGGTGAAATTGTGCTAGTTTTACTGTTTGTGTGGCTAAACACTGTGAGAATGATGCAGAGAGGTTTGATCATCATCCCCCTCTTGCCTGTTATTTTCATTTTTCTCTTCTGGAAATAAAATGATAAACTTGGATTAAGCCACCCCCTAATTCAAAACCACACTGGATCCAATTCAGGTCTCAGCCTACCTAACAAATATGCCCAGATACAATTAGCAGTCCTACTGAACATGATTTAACCTAATTTTTCCAGTGGAAAAAATTAAGGGAAATCAGTGGAGAATAGATGCATTTAGCTGAAGAGCAACTATGCAGGTTCCAAGGACATCCCATACATTGCACCAGGAATAAATCTCTACAAAGGTGTTTTGCCACAAAATTTTTTCCTTTTTTCCTTCCTGTCTGGAGGTGTCTGGAGCCCTATCAGTCTTTCATATAGCATATTACATTCCCAAAATATACCAATGTGTCACAGTGTAAAAATAGTACCCAAGGTACCTTAACTATGAACTTTACTGTGTTATAGACACCTAAGTGGAAAAAAAAATAGGACAATGAGGTTGTTGGAGCCACACATTTTAATATGCAACTATATCTTTCTCATCTGGGCTTGCCTTCAGAGCTATGATAAGCAGTTCAAGCAAACTATTTGTACACAAGCTATTGCTTGCAGTGCCTGGTAAAGTGTGTTCAATTGTTATTCACACTCTCTCAACACATTCCCTATGGAACAAAATAGGAAGTTATAAGAAAGTGAGCAGGAAAATAGGATTAGAAGGTAAAGCATGGACTCAGGAAAAGGTTACAGCCCATTAAGTGACGGGCTGTCACGGTCATGTGCTGACTTAGCCCCGGTCACCCTCGTAAAAAGCACACACGTACGTGGCTGGTTATCGCAGATCAGCAGCAGTCACTTGTTAAATCTGAGCCTTAATTCCCAAACAAATATGTCCATCATGCTAAATGGAAGTAGGTATGTGCCAATACACTACTGAGATTTTAAAAATTCATTGGGAGGGCTAAAAATAGCTCCTAGAATACATTAAAAAAATGTGTTTCTGTGCTGTTCTTTGCGACACCCGTTACTTCACTTGTGAGAATGTTGCTACACCGTCCATCTTTATGAGATTATAGACCACAGAAAACACATGGGGAAGGCTGATTCTCTTCACATGAAGCCTTCTCTGCACCCATCTGGCAATATAAATAAAGCTTAGTAGCGAGGATAGATGACACTCAGTTCCAGGCCCTTTACACTGCTAGACTGGTGCAAAGCAAAGAGCTGGTGTCTGGTGTTTGTCTGACAAGCAAATCTATTTTTGCTTATAGAACTCTGTGGCAGATCATTAGAGTATAAAAAAACCCAACAAACCAACCCCAAACCCAAACCCCAACCCCAGATATCTCACTTGTGCCTACTGGAGGACAGCAGGCTGAAACAGCACTGAAGACTCTGTTGAATCTTCCAGGACATTAATAACCAAGAACCACTAGAAATAACCATGGTAACAAACAGTAGCTAAGTACAGTACAATCACCCTGATTACCATAGAATTAGCACAAAACAAATGTTTGCTTTTCCTAAATACGTGTATTATGATGATGATGATAATGTTAGTAACTACCCCAAATTACAGAGTATTTGCCCAAAATGCCAATGGTATTGCATTAAACGCTTTGCTCTGCACTTGTTTTCAGACTTGCTTGTAGTAATTGGTGTAAGAAGTGTATTTATAACAGATTCTTTCCCCACTCTTTCTCCCACCCTGTACCCCCTCCCTGACTCTCAACCAGCTCCATTAATTTGAATATCCATTGGATTCATTGATCACTTCACAGCTGACCACAACACTTTTCTGACATTAGTCATTGCACCATTAACCTTTTTATAAGGCTCTCACCTACTAGACAACACAGGTTTGATTTTAATTTACACTCAGGAATTGTGTATTCAGGGAATTATACCATGAAAAATGAAAATATTAATTTAAACTAATAGATTATATGCAGGGTTGGTCTTAAGTGCACTGAGGAAAAAATGGTACTGCGTAAAAGGAAGTAGAAATATTGATAGTGCAATGGGATGTTTACTTTTTCTTTGCTTTTCCTGAGCCCCTCCGTGTCTAATCCCACTTCTTGGCTTAATTTACTCTGCAAATGATTCTAGGATGTCATCTGATTTCTCTGCTGAACTGTCTCACTTCCACTGTGCCACTGCTAATATTTGCTGGATCCTGGCAAGCATGTCTGGGAAGCTGACATGGCCAAAAGTACTAGGCACTGTTTTTCCTGGCCTAGTTTACACGTTTGGAAATCATTTAAACTTCAGGATAAGAAAAGCATTCTTGGGAATTGCAGGGACTACAAAGAAATTCCAGTAAATCAGGTCTACTGGTTTATCAGTATCCTAGAGCTGGAGTAACAGTTAATGGCTTTCCTTCTAAGTATGGGCCCACCAGATTCTCAAGTGCAAAGAAGCCTTCAGTGGGAGAGGATGCAGCCCAAACTCACATGTGGTTCTGCCCCTGGAACATGAACACCAGATGAAGCAGGGAGAGACACTGAAAGGATGCTGAAAGTTAAACTAGAGGAAGGAGGCAAAGCTGTTGAGTCTGGCAACTAGGATCTAGAATGAGACTGTCACACTGATTGACAGATATTCCATGGACCTGACCCCCTTGTCACATTCACCTTGTGTCAGTGGAGCTGCATTAACTAAAACACAATGACTCCAAATTTACGCTGGTGCCAGTGAGAAGGAAGGGGAAAAAAACCCCACAACAGAACAGGTTTTATATGCACAGCCTGGGGAAATGGTCATCTGGTGCAAGTGTCTGAAACTCTGAAGGGAACAGAGCTAGGAGGGCATTTTATGTGTGCACACAGCACATATTCCACAGTTTCCATCATTCCCTCCAACAAAAGCACACACACACACAGAGAGGGGCACAAGCAGACACGGGTGCCATCATTAGCCACATCCTCTGCGTGTATTGAGCTTCCCAGAAAGTTGAGGCTCCAGTGCAGCCCCAGACTGTCAGGCTGGGCTCGGTGTGAGCTGCACTGACAGCTGGCAC
Source organism: Motacilla alba alba (assembly GCF_015832195.1). NCBI lineage: Eukaryota > Metazoa > Chordata > Aves > Passeriformes > Motacillidae > Motacilla > Motacilla alba. The sequence goes on along the minus strand of NC_052025.1, from coordinate 16,600,664 downwards.
TCGGCTGTGCTCAGCCCCCCTTTTGCAGTGTACAGCATCATGCTCCGACACGCGATTGAAGTAATTAGCTGCCGAGCGGCTGAACGTACCCCGCAGAGCACTGGTGTCTCGTCTGACACATCTGGGCACAGAAAGTAATTGAAACAGCTGCTTCTACCCATATGGCAGCAAAAGCTGGTGGTAGAGAGCCTGCTGGCTAGGCTGTACCAACCTCAGACAAATTAGCCATCATTAATCCCAGAATCTGACCAGCATACACACAGCCACTAATCAAGACATCTGGGGGAGGGGTGCTGGCTGGGGGAGGGAGGGAGGACTGCCAGGGAAGAAAGAGGCCATTTAAGATTATTCTTAATGGCAACAAAGTGTGAAAAAAGAAGAAGAAGAAAAAAAAAGCCTAATACTTAAGAAAAAAAAGCAACAAACAACACCCAGCAGACCACCACAGCCCTCCCTCCCCAACACTTTTCTCAATCAGCTTGTCTAGGTGGCTTTGCCCACGCTGTTCATTAGAGAGCTGCTAAAATAGCAGCATTGCTTTCTGAAAGTGTCACACTGATATATGCACATGTCTGGCATCACACAAAGATTATAAATAGCACCATGTAATCTAAGAACCTGGGGTATTTTTACACTGTGTGGAATGCAGCAGTGAAGTCAGGGCTGGGGGTGAAAACTGGACCTGCCCTTGTACGTAGGTAGCTGAGGTGCACCCCCCTGTTCTGCAGGACCAAGCAAACACATGTGGGCTGTTTTCTTTCATCTCTCCAACACCATTCTTGGCTCTGAACTCTGTCACCTGCAGTGAAGTTGTGCAAAACAACGTGGCTCATCTTGCCATTGTAAAATCCAGCGTGCGAGTGGGAGGACAGGGAAAACTTCATAACCATCACCTCCTAACCACAGACACACAGACTGCTGTGCAAGGAAGGAAGCAGTTTGTTTCGGGAGGAATGGATCAGATGATGCCTATGGTATTCTGCCTCGTGTTTGGAGTATTTTACATCTAATAAGGTGTGAGCCCTAATCTGAGTTTTTACTGTTGCTGGGGTATTTATGGTCTCCCTCTGGCTTCCCTGCAACCTCTTACAGCTCAGCCTTCACTTTCTGAAAGGTCAACTCCCTTTAGAGGGCTCTTCCCTAGCCACCCACCCATGGTTCTTAAACTTACAGGAACAGAGCACCCAAGATTCTGCCCCAACATCACATGTTGAAGGGCTGAATTTACCAGGTAATTTGGGAGTCCCTGGGGGAACAGACATCCTAGTGACTGCACACACTGTGCTGCTTCGGCCGCAGTGCTAAAAGACCTTTGAGTGATGCCAAGTGCATGTGCATTAGCATTTTAGTTGGTTTCAGGAGTGTGCTTCTGATTAATCCTCCTCACTGTGCCTTGGCTGGAGCAGTGGAATGGCCTGGGCTGCTTCAGCTTCATCCATTCCTCTTGGATGCATCCAGAGCAGAAGAGATGTGCCATGAGTGCACCTACTGCACTCCAGCTGCTAACAGGGCTGGAAGGAGCCAAGCCAAAAGCAGCCCCTCAACAACAGGATAGTGTGGATGCAAATTCTGTGGTGTTTGACAGAGCCTCCCCTTGCAGACTGCTTGCTAACACACATCATCTCCAGCAGCACAACACTGGTGGTGGGGTGGTGTGATACAACAACCGTGAGCGTCGCTCTGCTGTTACCATATTTACTGTGAGCGACCAAACCAGGCTGCAATTTATTCACAAACTGCTAATGTTCTCCAAACAAGCTCTTGGCACTGCTGCTTTCCTCTTCATTTTAGCTGCTCTCTGCACTGCTTTGGTAGTATGAGTGGGATCAGTTGCACATGGTCCCACAGTGTCCCAGGCAGCACTGCATTCCAAATACTTCTGGGATAAATTTCTTCCACTCTGAGGAAAATTGTGCTGCTTGCTTTAAAGCAATTGTGGATCTAGTCCCAGCCCCCAATTCCTCAGCTTTCAGACCTAGAGGTACAACAGGTTATTTTGCAGAGGAAAAATCCCACAACTAAAGAGAGGAGATAATAATCAGTGAACTGCATAGTGCCTGCACACCTTGCAGGTTTGCAAGCAGACTCTCTCTGACCTCACCAGTGCTTCATTGCAATCTGAATCATGCACATCTCACTTTGTCCATGTGGGCTGAAGAGTTTAAAACCACTTGTCTTACAGTAGAAGTAGAGACTCTGCCTGGATGTTCAGAGGACTAAGTAGCAGTTTCAAGGTTGGTGTTGGTGATCCCTCTCCTCTGCTCACATCCTGTCATGTCCCTCCAAGCCTGACAGTTCTTCAAAATCTGCTTTATGAGTACAATTTCTTACAGAGATTTGTGAAATTTGGATGCTTCCCTAAACAAACATGCAATGTCTTTCCCCATTTGGAAGTCAGTTCTTACTGATACTCTGCTTTATGGTTATTGGGATAAAAGATGCTGTGCAAAAGTGTGTATTACATCACACCATTTCACAGCTTCACTGCAGGCTCATCTAAAGGAAGATGAGCTACAAGACAGCAATTGCACTGGTAATTAACAGACTAAAAGTCATTATGGAAGGCAAACATGTTTTCCTTAGAAGGGTTTCCTCAAATGTGATTCTCTCTAACAGTAAGCTGTGGTTCCCTTGACATCCTAGTCCCGGTTTATTGTTTTAAACAAACCTATGTTACATAAGAAAAGTTCCTGTCTGGAAAGCTCTGCTGACAGCACGTGTCTGATGACAAAGGAGGCCCATAAACTCCAGCACAGTGGAAAAAGCAGTACAAGCAATGTGACAATCTTGGCTGCTGGAAGTGTCGATGCGCTGGCTGTGTCCTGCCAGGCTCCCGAGGCTCTGCTCACACTCAGCTTTGTGGGATGTGCCTGCTTGGAAGCAACGAGAGCAGAGTGAGGTGGCCCCTTGTGATTTGTTTATGGGAATGTTGCTTCCATCAATCTGTGTCTGTGAGGGATGGAAGTATGGTGCTAATGCTTCCCCTGACACATGGATCAGGTAACGCTGCCAAAAAAATATCCCCCCCTTGCAGACATTCCACAGCTTCTGGATCTTGAAGGCAGATGTAAGTTGTGTCTTCTATACAGGCATCTGTAATGTGGTCTTTTCTTTGGTTAAAAATTCCCTTTTTTTTTTTTTTTTTTGATTGCTTGGCTGGCAGGCTAAGGCACTCTTTATTACCAAGAAGGCTGTAAGAAGAGTCACAGGCTGCAATTTTTCTTCCAAATGCTGCTGGCTATTTGCTTTCCAAGTTTCTCCTTTATTCTGTGAAGTTTTATTTCTATAGTTGGGCATTGCAAATATTCTGCAATAATTTTGCTTCAGCAATATAAAATTGTGGGTGTTTTCCAAGAGCCATATGGAACATTTTCTTTAATTTTTTTTTTTCAGGTCTACCTCACAAGCTTTTCCAGATACACATTTTCTTTTATGTAAAGACAATTTATAATCTGATAGATTAGCACTTACCATGCACTAGTTGATCCACTACTGAAACACCTGAAGTGGTGCCCACTTCACTAATTCCCTAACAAATGTCCTGGTTCAGCACTTCCCCTGGGACACATCCTAATGCAAGTGAGAAAATGACTTACTGATTATCAGGCCTCATAGTCTGACATGTTCAGCTGTCCTGCCTAAGCACTTGAAGCAAATGAGATTTTTGTAATCTGGTGAATCAGCACAAAAAAACCCCCACAACAGCCCCCTCAGAGGTAAATTAACAAAGCATTTTGAACTGAACAGCTGAAATAGTTTCAAGTGCTGGAAGTGCTAGATCTAGATATTCAACTTTTTTTTTTGGAAGACATTCTGCAGTTCAAGCAAGTTGACAACACTGAAACAAATTAACTACACATTACCATCAATCTGAGCCTGCAGTCTTTTGTGAGGAAGCCTTGCTGAAAACTTCTTCTCCTTTTGACAATGGAATTTGGAATTTAGAAAAAATGAAAAGAGATGGATGCAGGAACAGTGCAAAGCAAAATTTGGTTGCTGTAATCCTGAAGTATGTGTAAAATGCATACAGGTGAAATGACAAGAGCAGGAGGAGATGGGGTGATGCTGTGAGAAAAGAAGACAACATTCCTGTGTCTGCCTTGGCTAAGTAAAGAGTAAGGGACAAGGAGGACTCTGGAAAGAAGCATGGCAAAATTCAGGAAATGCTTTAAGCAGCAAGAAAACTTTGCTGATGGCAGGATCTTTCAGCCTGTCAGTCTGAAAACTGAGTTCAGCTCTTTGAAACATTTGAAATCTGACTTTAAAAATACCATAAACCTTGGTGGGAAGTAGGGTTCTAGGTATGGAACAGCCCTGAATCTGGAGATAAGGAAACTTGGCACATTTGCATTGATTTTCCCTCTTCAGTCTGTCATTGATCAGGACAACAGGTTGGTTTGGAAAAAGCAGCCCAAATGCCCTTTGCTTTTTTTATGGGACTTGGACATCCCACTTATCACCTTGCCCATTACTCATCTGTGGAAAAAAGTGGAAGAGTAGCAGCTTCTCCTGGCCAAGAATGCCAGAAAGGAAACGCGTGTTTCTCCTTTTAAAGGATGGAATTTTGAGAAGTGTGGATTTGAATGGCTGTCTTCAAGCAGCAACAATAAATACTCAGCATATGTGAGCACCTGCAAAGCTGCATTGGCAAACATCTAAAAAAAGGGACTTCTTCCCCCTCCTCCCCTTTGTCCACTACTATATTTATGAAACAAATTACATTTTTCAACAAGAGGATCACTGTTTTTGTTCCAATTCCCTTCCCAATTTGAGCCCCGGGCATAGGAACCACACTACTCAATTAAAACAGTTAGCACAACACCTGGATTACAACTCTGCACTTGATTGGGGGCCATATGGTTTATTATTCCACGTCAAACCTCAGCCATGCACACATTCTCTCACGTAAATGCACCCCTCCAATATATATTTTGAAAGCCTCTGTGCTTTATTTCTTTATAGACAAGTAGCTGTTGCACGAACTGAAATTTCTCTGCTCAGCTGCAGCAGACAATGGCCTGAAATGTTAAGCTTTCACAAAGGTTTGCTTCCAGATATTTATGGGAAAAAAAAAAAAATTCTATTTGAAACATCTGCAGGTCTTCATATGAAACCTGTCCTGAGGGCATGTTGTACCTGTGTCTGAAGCTTCCTGCCCGACCATACCAGGTTACAAATTAATTATTAATCTACATCTCATGTATGTGTGTGTGCTTGAAGAGGTGTTTATGTTACCAGTCTGTAAATACTTCTTCACTCGGATATTTTAAGTCGTCTGCAAGGTCTGTTACCTGCCTCTGTTAGAAATGTGTAGGCTTAAATCTATGGCACTGTCAGATGGAACTGCAATTGCAATCAGTATATAGGATTAAACAGGGTCTAAATTATCTTTCTATATATATATATCTTATGAACGAAAATTTCCTTCAGTATTCTATTTAAAAAGTTGTGAGCCCAGAAAGCAAACTCTCCTGGGCTGCAGCAGGATGGGCAGTGCGGGCAGAGGAGGGGGGTGATTCTGCTGAGGACATTATGACACCCTCTAGAGTGTCCATGGTCCCAACAGCTCAAATCACTCAATCTGCAAAATCACAACCCTACCTGAGAGAGAAACAACAGGATTATAAATGACACGTTCATCTTTCTTAAAGATTTTGATGAATTTTACCTAAAATCGTGTCTCCTTTATTTCACACTCTGCCTTCCCCTGACCCTTAAGCATCATCACTTTTTGTGCCGGGCTTCCACAGATCTCTTTTTTTTTTTTTTTCATTTTTTAAATAGTTCTGAGAGCATGTTTTTAATTATAATCTGAGGAAGAAAATAAATGATATTTTTGGAGACCCCCTTGGAGCATTCTCAGGGTGGTTCGCTTATAAATCAAATTATTGAGGGCTTAATTGTGCAACCCTTCTGTCTTGCAAGCCCTTACTCATCTGAGTAAGTTCAGGGAGACTTCCCAGTGGGTAAATGCTCACTAACATGTGTGCACAATCTGGCATTACATGAATATCACTCTCACATATTTTGTGGCCCAGTGTATTTCCAGTATTTGCAGTGTGTTAGATACAGTTTAATGGTAAACAGCTGTTAGAAGTGATTTATCAACATTATGGGCCAGTTTCTAACATCTTTACTCAGAGTGGTACCCACCTCCTCAAGGAGTCCCTTTTAAAGCAGAAGGAATCACACACTGGAACACTGGATCAGAATCCAGCCCTGGGAAGCTCAAGTCTGTTGAATACCTTGGCCTAGTCCTCCAAAATATTCAAACACACACTCAACTTTAAGCACATTCACACACACCCTGCATCTCTGTCCTCAGCAAAGAAAGCACTCAAAAAATCAAAAATGTAAATGCATGTTTAACATTTTTCTGCAGGGTACTGATTTTGAAAGAGATGCTAACATCTAATTATAATTAAGTGCATAAGTTCTTTTGGTATTCTCCCTCAGTCACCAGCACCTTGAAGGCTTGACCATGCCCAGAAAAAATAATTTCAAAACATATTAATCATCTTGTGACAGGATTTGTCACTTATTGCTTTTAAATCTATCATATGTAGAAGGCTGGCATGGGACAAAACTGCTGCAGTTAGGAAGTGCCTTTATCCATCTATGCAGAGGAATTTTTCTTAAGAAAACTAAAATATATATATGTCTGTGCAAGCTTTGTGTATATACAATATATAGGTGTATGTACACATTTTTTTTTTTCCTGCATGTCAGTGAACAACAACTTTGTTTGAACCTAGAACTAGGTTTGCTCCTAACCCTGTCTTGATTTAAGAAACCAGATATAATCTGCTAGGTCCTGTATGCAGGGTCAGCTATGCCTTGTAATTAATTTAAATATTTCTTCCACAATCAGCTATGCAAGCATAATCCTGCCTGTGGGTTTATGGAAGCCTCCCCCTTTCCTGCTGGACATCACCAGAAAATTAAATATGGCCAAAAACAGTAGAAAGGAGATAGACAATTGTGTCAGTGAGCTCACTGAATGTCAGTCCATCTGTTAGTTTATAGGTTAATGTCCCACTTGTGCCCTTTCCTGTGCCATTATCCCTTGATTTCCCAGTGCATGATTTGGAAAACAAGACCCTGGGAGTCAGGCAGACACATTTGCTTGTTACAGAGAATAGGTTTGATAAGATGCTCTGTAATAACAGACCCGTGCAGCCCCCAACAAAATACAGCAAGACACGTAAGGAAAAAAAAATTGGAAATTTAACTTTTAGTGATAGTGACTGCATGTAGAGCCTGCAGCAGTCTCATCCGTCTGACCTTGCTTTGTGAACTACAAATGACCTCAGTGAAAAACAACAGAGACCTTTTCTTGCTCTAGGCTGTCTCTTGATTGTATCTCTTCCTTCAGGTTACTGTAACTGCTCTTTTCCAGGGGTTGGGAAGAAAAAAAAGAGAGAAGCAGAGTAGAAACACTTAGCTGAAGACCCAAAGGCCCCCCAGGCCTGCTTCTTCCTCAGTTCTACCATCACTCTATTAATAACAGACAACGTTTTCATTAAACGATGCACTTTCCCGCTCCAGGATAGACTTGAGTTTTCTGCACTGATCATTATAAAAGTCCCAGGAGGGCTCCTACAACCACACTGTCTTCACAACAGAGACAAGAACTATCTGTTCCTACACAAACCATACACTGTAGTGATCCCAAGAGTGAAAGAGACCTAATAACCCACAAGTGAAAGAGGTACGGAGCCTAGTTATCAAATTCCATCCTGCAGGATAAAAGCATCCCCCATTCCAACTTCTCATCCAAGGTCTTTGTGGATAAAAGGTTTCTCTGAGCTGCCCCTGAATGGCAGGAAGCTGTTCCTCGTGCATGGCAATTGCCCTTGTTTTACTTGATTTTAAATTGGAGAAACCTCCTTTATCATACTGAATCTTTTTCCAGTGCTGGCTGAGTTGTTAGTGCATTTAGGAAACAGCCTTCTGTTCAATTAAATACTTGAATACTTTTAAATTCTTGCCTCTTTCTCTACTTTAAAGAACATTATTGATAGCCATGGCCGTTATTTCGGGAAGGGGGATGCACAATCCCATGTGGTGACACCGCCCCCAGCCTGAGGAATTTGCAGTAAAAAGAGGCACTGCACAGCACCCAAAACTGAGCCCAGTCATCACCTTCCCCCTTCAGAATGGATGATATTCTCAGAAGACCCTCTCCAAAAGGTAAATTAAATCCTATTTTCATTTTCCAAAGGCTCCCCTGTACTCTTAATCTTTTCTTATGAAAATTGGATGAGGAAAGTAAAAAGATCAATAACTTAAACATGAAAGTAATCAAGCTATCATGAATAACCGACTACAGGGAATTCCTCACAGCAGTTCCTTGGAGTTCTTGGAATAAAAGGCTACCAAAACCATTTACTTATGGAATATTAACTAAAATCTGGCTACAGTATAGCTAAACATGTAACAAAGTTATTTGAGTTAGCACTGCTAGTAAAACTCAAGTTCACAGTCCAAAAAAAAAAAAAAAGCTCTCAAGGATATTATCCCACTGGGAAAATAATGAAAATTTTACAGCTTAAAACTTTGTACTCACAAAAAATTATGACTATTGAAAATGTTCCATGAGCAGCTGGAAACAGATTGTGTGGCCACTGGTATGGTTAATAATGCTGCTGGCATGCCAAACTCATGGGCACTGCTAGGCAGGGAGGGTGAAATGAAGCTTCACTTTTTGGGTGGTCACCTTGATTTACAGATCAGGCTGTTCCATTGCAGCATCACTTAAAAAAGCTTGTAAGCCCTTGAATGAGGTTCCCTCTTCATTCCAAATCATGGAACAGGAATGGTCCAGGCAGCAGCCACAGAGAATTTGCAACCAGCTATTGCTTCAACAGTAAATAAACCTTCCTTCCCTGATGATTATTTTCATGAAGTCCTGGTGCACAAAAAGTACATACTCTGGATTTTTAAATGTCATTACACCTTGGAAATCCATATGACATAAACTTTTGCCTAAAATCAATTCTGAGTTACAATTTGATTAGCAGAAAATTGCCATCCCATTTGTTTCTACATTTGTCTACCTCATGTCCTTTTCATTCATAGGCTGGACGATTTAAGCTTTCTTTAAAAACTCCCCAAGAAAGTCTGTGACATTAAAATGTCCTTTGATGCTCTTTCACTAAGCAGTGAATATTAACAGTTATGGTGACCCTGTTCCCTAATGTGTCTCTGTTGGATCAATAGCAGTTAAGTGCCACTGTTTTACAATTAAAAAGGGGATCATTTTAAATTTAAAAGCTCATAGCTAATTTTCTTCTTGGCACTTAATAGCATAATTCATTTTTGAAAAACCACATAGGGAGAGCATATACTTTATTCTTTGTTGGCAGCCTTACTGGGGCTAGTTTTAGTACTCATTGTTGCATTATGTATAATTTACAGCAATGCCCAGTCAAGCCATTCACATGGCAGAAAGTGTCATATTGCTCCAAAATATGAGTTTGATCCACAGGCAAGAATTAGAGGATGAGCCTGCTGGTTTTATACCTCAGTGGACACCTCTCTGATAAGCATTTTGTAGCCACTTGCTTCCAGGGTTTTGTTTCTGCACCTTCTTGCTAGGCAAGGCCTCAGCTCTTAGCAGGCCAAGAGGTTTGTGCTTGAAGAAGCATAGGCAGGGAGGAGTTTCTGAATTCTGGGCAATCCAGTAAAATAATGAGTAGTACACTACTACTACACTGAGTAGTACAATTTCACCCTTCCTACCTGCTAAAAAACCCACTCTCATCTTCATTCCTGTGAGTTTTTGCTTTGTTTTTATTTTGTAGCAGAAAAAAACAAACAGAAGTATTGTGAAAATCCTGCTGCTTTCCCCCCAAGTTCCCCAGGGGTATTTTGGGCTTGCACATTCCCACTTTGGATGCAGTTGCCAAGGGTGTGTCTGCACCCTTTGTAGGCTTCAGCCTCCTGCTGCACAAGAACAATCTCAGATCAATGCACATGAACAATCTCAGCTCCATGCATGTGAACAATCTCAGATCTTAGATCACGTCCTACAGTGGAAAAGTAGCTCTTGTAGGGTTTATCTGTGAGGGGACAGAAGGTGAGGAGGGAATGGGGAGGTTTCTGAGTAGAAGCTTTTCTGTTTTCAATGTTTCTGCTCTAAGTATAGGAACTTAGGAGTTCCACACACTCTTCAAGTACTGTAGTTTCAAAATTTGGTTATTGGTAACCAAGATTTTGCAAATCCCTAAATTCAGGAAGGAGCCCACCCCCAAATATTTCCAGGTAGTTTCAAAGAGGGAACACAGACATGGAACTGATGGAAGTTTAGGACTACACTCCAATAAAAGGTGGCATTTCCTGAACTTCAGTCTGTTTTCACACCAGAGCAGAGAGCAGCAAAAAGCTGACTGCATCAGTACTGGGGTTTGTGTGAGATTGCAGTCACAGAGGTGTTAGGGAATTATTACCTGATTGTTTCAGTAACTTCATGAAGATGAAACCTACTCTTCCCTGCTCCCTTCACCCCTGAATAATCCTACATGAACTCTAAAAGATATTTACAGAAAACAGCACTTCTGGCCCCAGCTGACACTGACAGTAGCAGACAAATAAGCTGCACTCATTTACAGGTAAAGACGAGCTGGGGCTTTTAACATAAAAGCCCATATTCATCCTGAATTAAATAAATTCTCTTTTAACAAATCACTGCTGTGCATTAGTAAAAAACTAACTGGAGCCACCGAGCTGCTGCAGTGTGATAAAGGCACATCAGACAGAGGAAATGCTGGGTTAATGTGAGCTGGCTCCCCCGGGACACTCTCACCCAAATGGTCAATGCTGTAACCCAAGTCAGCGCGGGGACTGGCGGCTGGCAGTGGCAGCAGATCAGGTTCTGACAAAGCCTGCTGCTCCAACACGCCTCTGTACAACACAATTAACTGCTTATACCAGGCCTTGCCTTGTTTCTGCCACGTTACACTTCTCACATTTCATGTAATAGTGTTTGCAAAGTGCTCCCACTTTTCAATTAGCCAGCCCTGCCTTCCCCTCACTCTCATCTGTGCCATTCCAGCTGAATCCAGGGGGCTGCCCAGAAGTTCAGACTCTCAGACACAAACTCTCAAAGCACGTGTTCCAAAGACACTGGTGGCAATCTTGCATTTTCATTATTTTCTTTTTAAAGCTGGTCATTAGATGTAATTTATTCTGTACACCTCTGGGGAATCAAATCAGGGCTAAATAACTTCCCTTTGCTTCACTGCCCTAGGTGTACAAGATATTCCTAACAAAACAAGCAGTAACCACTTCATCTGCAGAATAACCTTTCCGTGAGTGTCCTTCTACCTATTGATTTGCTGATCTCCATCACAAAATCTCAAACTACTGCTTCATACCCTGCTTCCCTTTGAAGTAGACTTATATAATTGTATACAGACAAAAAAAAAAATAAATCAAAGACCCAGGAGTTTTGCCTCCCCTCTCTGTGCCCTACGATGAAAACCACAATCAAATTTGCCTTTTTTGTGTAATTACCCTTTCATACCTGTGCGAGATGCAGCACTCCATGGGCTTGGTTTTCATTAGGTGCTAAGTGCTTACAAGTATCTGCAAGGCTGTCAGTCAGCTCAGAAAATACACCAGGTGATTTTCCAGGACTGCAGTACCATGTTCACCAACCAGATACTGCATGGGCACTTGAAACCAGTTCATGTAAAACTCGATTTCAAACTCTCTAGGAATTAGAGAAGATTCCAACCCAGCTACCGTTTATCTGAAAAATGCAGACACTGCAGGTAGCAAGTTTAGTGGTCTGACAGGTCGAGCACTGGCTTGGAAACTTCAGATGATCAGAAATCCTTAAGCAGGTCTGTGTTTGGTACCCCAGTTTCAAAAAACTCTCAGAAGCAACCAAGCCAGCCTCCTGTAAGAATTTGATTTTTACACATCTCAGCTCAGAAAGTTCCCAGGATAGGAACACCCCAGACTGTGGAACAAGAAATGCTCTATCACACAAAACCAGATGCAAATGTAGTTCATGTTCTCAGATTTCAGAGCTGGATGTGAAACTGAGCTAAAATTGTCTCCTAAACCCCAACTTTTATTACAAGAAACCAGTTACTCCCAATTGCCTGATCTAGCAAACAAAGATGTGAGAATGTCTTGCTTTTTTTTCCTTTCTTGTATTTCTGATAAGGCATCAGATGAAAAGGAGTGAAAATTACTATTTCTAAAGCTTCCATGCCACAAAAACATTCGTTTGTAACAAAGACTAAAATGATATTTTGGTAAATCTAACTATTCTGTCTTTACAGTAGTGATTGGAAAGGTAGCTTGTAATCAGTGGTATTCAGCATGGCACAGGATCCTTTCTGGCAACCCAGGAAATAAAAGACTTAAGGAAACAAAACCAAGTTGTTTTTTTTTTTATTGTTGTTGCTGGAAAACCTCTGGCTCAAACCAGTCAGCCTTAGCTTGGAACAGCATTGAGATGAAGCTGATTACACCCAGGCAGGAGTCTGAACCAGGACTGGGAATGATTCCCTGTGTGTGTGGATATTTTACCAGACACTTGGCCATGGTGGTGGTAAAACTCTCCTCATGGTTTTTTCATCATCTGGAATGTCCCTAGATAGGTCTACAGAAGAGTCTGGGTATGAACAAGGTACAAGTGAAAATAGACCCCCTTCTTCAGTATGAATTGTAAACAAAAGCATCAGCTGGAGGAGCCTGACCTCTAACATTGCAACGTCTGGAGAAGGAATCATTTTTGGCCCAATACATTTTCAAAACACTCAGGAAGGTCTGAGATATCAGCCAGACTTCAGACCTGATCTGGAGGCCAGAGGCCCCCCTGCTGACTTTGTGGATTTGGATCAGGGCCACGGAGAAACAGCAATTCTTCCAGCTTGCATTAGGAGACAATTGCCATTTGTAGGCAACGTGTGAATATTCAGGGGACTTTATTACACTGAATCCAGTAAAGTTTTACTCTGTATTAAGTTATTGCAGTGTTTGAAACTGAGCTGCAAAGTTTTGATTAAAAAAAAAAAAAAATCAGTAAATTCCATATGGCTCCCAGGTGTTCCTCAACCTGGTCCCCAGTTTCCCCTTTCACCAGAAAAAGAAAAAAGGGATCTGGATTTATACCTAGAGATACCCTTCACTCTGCCACCACCCTGATATTATTGTATCCAGCACTGCAGACAAAGCTTGGAGCTTCCTGCACAGTATGGGCCCAGGTTTGCTTTCCCACTATACAGCATTTACAGATGTTTTCAGGAAATTTGCTCCAGGCAGGTGAAGAAAGAAGTAAACTTTTTGGTTTTCCTCTATATTAATATTTCCTCCCTTGTCTCAACATCCATGTGTGATTCATTCTCCATTCAAGATGTTCACCTAAACAGGCACGAAGGCAGTCAGGATTTTATTTTAAACCTTGTTAGGTTATTTTTTAAAGCATGTTTATGAGTTTTCTTTCATTCAGTTAATCTAACCACACAAAGTGTTCGAGTACAACCAAATCTTAGAGGTACCATCTTAGAAGTCACTTCCAATATTTTTCTTTTATTTATGACGTTGTAAAATCTTGCTGCACAGAAACAATCTTAACACCTTTCTTTGTTAATTTGCTCATTTATCTTGATAGAAGAAAAACACAGTACAATTTAAACTATTTCAGATATTTTTCAATTACAAACCAAAATGGATAGTGTCAAGTAAAACCACAGGAAAAAACTCTGCAATTTCTCATTATTTTTCCCCCAATTTTTAAACTTAGAGACTTCAGAAATGCAATTTTCCTGACTTCTACTTGAAATCCTGCTGACATTTTTGTTGCTACAGGACAAACTGTTTTAAGCAGTTTTGTTAAACAAAAAGAATCACACCAAGACATGGAAAAGTTCAGCTAATGCTCCTTGTGATTTTGAGATGAGTTAAACAGACTTGTCCACATTCAACTCCAAGTCTAATTGTTTTCTAATTCCCACAGACACTGCAGGAAAGTCAAGGGAAAAAAAAGAAAAAGCTCAAGTGTCAATGAAACTTCATTTTCCTACTGAAGACAACTTTGGGACGAGGAAAAGGGACCAGCACAACACAAACTGTACAAGACTCAATTTTTTGGGATATTTTTGTTCCTGTTAAGTGGGAGAAAAGAGCACAGCCTTTTGCCCAGGAATGATTGTTGCTTTTATCCAAAAGCCACTGTTTGTTCTCTGTTCTCCTCCTCCCTCTGCACAGTCTCCGGGTTGTTCTGCATTTCCCCACTTTCCACACTTAAATTACCTTCCAATGCCGGGCCCTTCAGCCACTGGAACTTTTTAATACATGTATGCAGGTGACAGCTGTCTAGGGAGAAGTACATTTCCCTCTTCTGGTCCCTTATGCTAGAGTTGATGCCACACAATTCCCTAAATATGGGTATTTGCCATGGCAACAACTGCAGCACAGTTTTGCAGAACTCTCCCCTTAAGTGGCTTAATGGAGATGGTATTTATTCCCTTTCTGAAGATTTAGCTTCAGTGACACATTAATACAAACATAAATGGAGCAAATATTTGTGTGCTTCTTGGGAATAACAAAGGCACGTTTATCTGATACACACAGAAAAGACATTTTTGAACCTCATTAATACATGAGTAGAAGTCAATGGAGGAAAATGGATCTTGTTAACTGGCTTCTTGGATACCAATAAGCATCTCATTTGCCTTAAACATATCAACCTAGCAACACTATTTATTCAATATAGAATAATCAGTGACATTAGAGAGCCCCAGCATTGCACACAGAGGAATGATTAATCTATTATTCATTCCACAATAAAGACTCTGAGGGATTTACCATATGAAAAGTGATATTCAGAAAAGGAGGTGGTATTTTTTTTTCCCTGACCTGTATGGGAATTCCTGTCCTGTGGGATGAATTCCATTGAATAACATTGAGAGTTTTGGTTGTGGGTTTTGCCTTTTTTTTTTTTTTTTATTTGAAGTCCCCTTCCTTCCTGCAAGGCAGAAAAGAAAAAGAAATTCCAGAGGTCTCTGGGACTGAGCATGTGGTATGAAAACACAGGCATGGAGCTTTGCATAGACTTTATCACTTTTATGCCTTCTGAAGAGATGGAATTGTGTTGATTTGAGAAGCAGAAGCTCCTTTTTCCTCACTGGTGTCCATCTTGCCAGGATGGCTGGTGTTGACACAAGGTTATACGCACATACAGACATTTTGTGCGTGTGCAGACTCCTGTGTAGAGCTATGAAAAACAACTGTAAACCTCTCACAAAACTGCCATCAGCCTGGAGCCCATGTCCAGAGGAGATCCACAAGTCTGACACTGCACCCAGGAACCAAAGAACCTCTGAGGACACTTTCCCTGCCCACTCCAGCCCAACGCCAGCTCTTGAGCCAGAGCACAGCCAGCTACCTCCATGAAGGCCACCAAACAGCAGACTGTGCACCTGCTTTGCAAAGTTTAGACGCAGCCATTAATTTTTTTTCATCAACTGTTTAATAATTATTAAGAATCCTTCTGCTTACTCTGCACTAGCAGCCACGGCCTGAGCTCCAGCACACCAGCAGTCGAGCCCTGTGTATGAACAGATGCACAGCTGTGCATTTAATTGGTGTCAAGGTGGCACCTGAAAAGCAGCTACTTGAATATAGACCTAAATAACAGGACAGGTGACTTGCAATTACTACCTGTGCATTTGTGTGGACAGCTTGGGATTCTGCTGTTTCAAAGACCAAAACTTCTTAAATTTCTTTCCTTCAGGAAGTTTCTTGGAGAGGCAAAGAGGCCATTACAATTAAGGAGAACTTTTGTGTAAGTAAGCACTAAGTAAAAATTATAGAACTGGGATTTAGATTGTGAAACTGTCTAAAAGGCAAGTTGTTATTTGATTTTGAAATGTAATTGAAAATAAGAATAATGAAGATAATTCCAATTACTCTGGAATGGCCTTCTGCTCCTTACAGGGTGTGCAGTGATTAACTAGCCTTTTATAGCACTTTTTTTTTTTTCCCAGTGATGGAAGATTTACCCAGGAATCCTTGGGTAAGAATAATTTGTTTTGGCAAAGAGATTTGCAGTAGAGTGGAGGGAGGGTGCTAACCTCTGTCTCAGCCCACTCAGCCCTTCTGGGCTGCCAGGGCAGCCAAGGGAGGAACTGGAGGAGGAGGAAGATTTTCCATGCCAGTTTGAGCAGGCAGCAAACCGTGCAGACAACTGCAACTTTAACCATTCTGGCTACCACAAAATGAACCTTAGGGCTGCATCACAACGTGCTGGCTTCAGCACACCCGTAAACACCACTGAACTGGGTGTTTATGAAAAGCAAGCTGCACTTCTAAGGAAGATGAATACTCCCACTTTACATTGTTGGACTCTGAATAAGGAGAGCTCATTGGTGCATTTCTTTTTTTGTTTCACAATTAATTTTGGAGAGTTCTACTGACATCCATGAGTTATGTGTTGTCTTAGGATATTCTAGCAATGCACTGGACTAAAAGAAATGGTAGCTTCTCTCATCAAGAACTCTACTGCATCTTACCACTTGCCACCCATGTGCATTTTTACTGAACCCCAGAGATCTCAGAGAAAACACTTTGTGATGACTAAAATAAGGGTGCTGTTCCTTGCCACAGTTTAGCTTAAATTATGCAAAACTCCGAGATATGCGAGGCATAAAGAAAGGAAGAACAAGGCCTTTAATTGAATTCAAGATCCATTTCAACTGAATTGCTAAAACCCTAAAACAGAAGAGCAGTTTTGCATTCTGCTAACATAATCCACCTCCATCCATGTTACTCCCCATGAGTCACACACACATAAGCTCTCAGTGCACAAGATACAAGAAAAGACCACATAGCAAGCAGCTGAATCAGCCTCTCCTTTTAGGCCTTATATTTGCCCATGAAAATAGTGAATATTGAGACAGGACTATTCCAACTGTCATCTACAGCTCTTTGTTAGTGATAAGAAAGGAAATTTCTTCACTTGGAAATTCCAGTTTTTGTGCCAGCAGCTGCATTGGTTCCTCTGCTGCTGTCAATAGCTGTGTTCACTTTAGACCTTTCTAACACAGCATTTCAGAAACTGTTTGCTGCTCCTCAACCCACAGCAGGGTAATTCCATCTGTAGGGCTATGGTTTCTGGAGGAGAGGGCTTTTTTGTATTGCTGTCCTCTAAATCAGTTTACAACACAGACAAGTGAAATGACAAGGGCAATTAATAAGCAGAAGCACATTCCCTGGGTTCAGAGATTCAGGCCCTCAAAGCTTTGATCTACAGATCCTACAGAACAAGGCAGAGAGGCGGTGCTGGAATGTGACCCACAGGAGCATTTCCCTGCTGGATGGTTGATGAAAAAGCACTGGGATGTGCCTTTCCTTGCTCCCACAGCCTGTAGTGGCAACCCTCACCCCATTTCCCTGCTCTGCCCACATTCCCCTGAGTATCAACACAGCTCCTCTCTGTCTGTTCCTCCTCCTGTAACCCTCTGCCTCCCTCCCTCCCTGATGCATTCCCACTATCCTACCTGAGTTACTCCAGGCAGCAAATCCCTTTTCTTGGTCCAAGTCAGCCTCCATGGCCCAAACCAGCCCCCACAGCCTCCAGGAAGGGGCTGAGTGAAGCAGGGGAGAAATATTCCCTTGCACTGTGAAGGCACTGGAGGCCTGCCTGGCCAACCAGCAGCTCCCAGCAGTTATCTCAGGGTGTGCAGGGTGGAGCCCAGGGCCAGGTGAACTCCTCAGCGCACTCACAGCTGTGGAAATGAGTTCCTAGATCACTCACCTCATCCCTGCACAAGCAGCAAATTTTCAATGCAGCCCCCAAGCCCTGAGGGTAAAGGGGACACCTCTCCTGTACTACACCCATAGCTGGGGGACAGGGACACAGGAGACAAGTCCCTCAGAGAAGCCCCAGCAGCTGCTGTGGCCATGGGGGGAGCCTGGGAGTCATTAGGGGGTCCCCACGAGCGAGAGGTGCCCAAATCTCATTGTCCCCAAGCAGCAGCAATCAATAGGGCTGTAATTACCACTGCTGCTTTTGGTCCCCCGAAACAGGGGGAGCACAGCTTCGTGCCCGTGCTCCCATTGAGGATGCAGCTCTGCAAAACTACTCCTCTCATCCTTCTTTACATATTTATTACAACTCCTTAGCCTGATCCATGCAAACTAAAGGAAAGCGACCAATGGAAAGGGGCCGGCTTGTGCCAGCAATCCCCAGACTGTCAAGCGATCACTGAAGATTGGACAGGTCCTGATGAAATAAATGTTGGCTGCTGACTCTTCCAATTTTGCAACACTCCTCTGTGTCACTGGAGCAGCCTTGTCCAAGATTGAGATATTTGCAAACTGTCATCTTTCATAAATATCTGCCTTGAGTGACACTTTGCCCCCCTCCATTTCCCTTTGAAATGTACCTAGCTGGCACGGAGCCTGCGGGATTTCATTGCTTGTGATAGGTGATTAGCAAAGAGATGATTTCCTCCTCCCTCCTCCTCCTCCCCTCTGCCAAAGGGCTGAGTGACAGGTCCAAAAGGCGAAAGGCAGACTGGGGAAGCAAATCTGCCAGAGGCAGAAGTGATGACACTCCGAAAACACTTCATTCATCTTGCCAAATTACAGGCTGGGCTGGGGACTGATGGAGACTGGAGGAGGGAGGGGGGGGATAATCTCCTGCCTTTGCCTTGCATGTTCTGTGCTCAAAAACATTGCAAAGCAGCTCCGGGAGCTTGAAGGATGCACCCCAAACCCCTGCAATTTCTGCTCTGTAATGCTCCCAGGCGAGCTGCTACCTGGCTGTGCTGTAGGCTCATGACAGGAGCATGAAGTGCCTTAGTCATGGATGTCAGATCCCCTCAGCTCCCACGACGTCAGAAATGGGGGCTGAGAGGGAATTTCAAACAGCAAAACAAAGTAGGAGCCGCTTCCACAGCCTTCTCCTCATCTCTCTGGCAGGGAACTGCTCAGAGGGCAAAGCAGGTATTTGTGGTTCAGAGCTTTCCTGTGTCCATTTTGGGAACCTTGGAGAGGTAATTTGGGAATGAGCACAGGCGTGAGCCACTGATGCTGGTTCTGGGATGAGCTGGGATGTCTTCTGTGCAACAGCAAAAACTAATTGTGTGCTTGGACAAAGTTCTGCACAAAAACTTCTTTTATTAACAAGAATACCAATTTGGAATGAGAAATCCAATGTTTTTTTTTTTTTTTCTCCTCCTCAAAACATTACCTAAAGAACGGCTTGATTTGGGCTTTTTAATTTAAGGATTATTTTTGGTTTCTGGGTTTGAAGTGAGTGCCTGTCTCAAATGTAATTACTTTTTTTTTTTTTACCTTACATTTAATAGTTTAACATTGAAATGTTTCAGACTTGCCAATTAACTACTTCAACCCAAAGTATTTTGCCTGAATTCTCAACATGCCCCAAGTCTACTCTATTTACATTTTCAGACTTGACATTTCCTTTTAACAGAGAGATTGCTAACAAAGGAAATTCTGTTTTCCTCCTGTCTTTGCCAATGGACATTGTAAGCAGTGATCATTGAATCTTAAATTCACTTTTCCAGCTGAAGAGCAAGTCAGTTATTTCAGCTGGTGCAATTGAAAGTCTCTCTCTTCTGTCATCCTGAAGTACTTCAAGAGATACACAAACCACTCCTGAAGAATGAGAGAGAATGATTTTATTTTTAATAATACATGAGTTTTTTGCTACATGTCAAAGGCAGAACACCAGATTCCATTCTCTCCTAGGCTAGTCTAAGACCTAGGGTGCACTCAGACACAGACTTAATGCTGTTGTAAAAACTTATTTGAATTTTGTTATATCAGAACCTACAGCTCAAATAGATGCTGATGTCACTTTTCATTTTTACTTGTGTAAATGAAGCCTTGGCTGGCTTTCTGTAGCATCATCTCTCAATGGTATCTCCCAGAATACACTGAAAATGGAGACCAGGGCACAATAAACTGAATTGCTAATAACAAAAATAGGTGCCTAATACATTACAGAGTGAAGTGTCTACTCTAGACAGGAGAAGTATATTCTAAAATTATCCTTAACTAATCATCCCAGAATCAAAAATATCAGCGGTGGAAATGATGAAGGGCACTGTCTGTCCTGGAACTGTTTGATCCAAGCGTGTTTGCTGGGCACTTATTTACTAAATTCTATACAGCAGAAGTAATTCTGAAGAACATAAGAGAAATTACCATGAGTTTCTCAAGGACAAACATTGAATTTGTGATGGAACAGAGATTAAAACTTGGGGGCCTTGTCTCCCTTCAGCCACCTCGCTGCTTTATTCATGTTTGCACACAGAGCAGAAAAAACACAACAGAAGGAGGGAGAGTATGAATAAGCAAACCTACATGTCAGCACATGGACAAATAACCCAGTCATGCACCCACAGAGCAGTTCAGGTGAAGTTGAAGCACCTACATTGATACTTGCAACTAGAAGTAAAAATCCTTCTCAGCTGTCCCTGTAGCCTAATTATTTCCCCCACAAAATCAGAATAAAAGAGAGACGGGATTCCTCATCCAGAGTGCTTTAGGGTGTTGGGGGCTTTCTCCTGGGACTAGGAGCTGTGATTCCCCAGCTCTGGAATCAGCCCAGGTGATGGTGCCTGCCAGCAAAAGAGCAGCTGAGGTTGCTCTCACCTCAGAAAAGTTCCTTGGAATTTCCTTGGATGAGGTCTCGATCTGCAGAGAGGAGGAGGATTCATGCAGCTCTCTAAGATTTCCAGGGGGCATCTCCAAGGGTTTCTTGCTCATACCTTGATGTTAGATAGCTCTGCAGCAAGGCAGTGAGGGGGCTGGAGATTGTAGTGGATGCAGCCATCTTATTTCTGGAGATAAGGAGAAAGTGATAAATGCTGCATATGTGAGCGTGAGATGTGGTGTAACCCATCTGGCCACCTACAAACACATGTGTTGTGCCCATGACAAGTTAATTGTGCATTAATCAGGATATAATCTCATACTGCTAATGCAAGTCATGATGTAATTTTACCTTTACTACCTATGCAACTCTGGCCATTATTATCCTGTAATAAATCGTATCACTTCAGGCTGATGAATGACACTAGTTAATGTCTCTCCACCTAATTTGTTATTTCACATGGTGATGTGGCATTACGTTGGTTTGGTTTTTACTCAGGGAAGCTGCCTTACAGTTGTCTTAACTGGACTTTTCCAGAACATTTCCAACAGAAGAAAAAAAAAAAAAAGCAATTGTTACTTGTTTTTATTAAAAAATAAAAAGGGGATGATTTTACTAGACACAGTTGTTTGCTTTTGTTGGGCTACTTCTTTCCAGAGAGCCCAGCTCTGAGCAGAAACAGAGATACTTCAAGCAGCAATAACCAAAAATGCTGATTTGGGATTTAGCACCCATTTGGCCTCATTGCTGCTTGTTTATTGCAGCATTTGTTTGTTGCATGTTTGATGCAAGAATAAATAACTGCACATTCCCACTGCTCCCACAAGATGCACATAGGCCCACTTGCTCTGTGGCAAACAATTTAGCTGTGGCTTAAGAAGAAAAATGTGCATGTTGGAATTAAACAGTCACTTTTTTTGGCTTTTGGAACTCACCTCTTTGCCTGCACACCTGCGTGTCTGACCCTCACACCTTGAGGCTTTTTAAAGTTCTGGGTGGTGGTTACAGAACACTTTTTTTTTTTTTTTTTTGGTGATAAATAGGAAAATGCAGAGAGAGGACAGAGATCTAGAATGAGTTATTTTTCTAATGTTTTTCATTAAGCAGCAGCTGCTGTTTCCAAGCTGTCAGCTCTGTTGCCAGGGTGATTTTGTGCGCATGGCACAGAGCGGGGCTGGTGGGTTCAGCACATCCACCCTCCTGCCTGGGAGTGTCACTGCATCAGTGAACTCCTGGATCTGCAAACCCCTTCCTCTGACTCTGCTGGGAATTGGGCTGCAGGAGCAGAACTCCTTGCTAAGGTCATTCGGCGCTGTGCTCTTCCACTCTGGCACAGCCTTGTCTTCCCCCTTTCCCTGAAGTGGAACACATGAAGCATTTCATTTTGACATTTTAAGTTTCACACACAGTTCTTGGTCCTCTCCTCAAAGGACATAACAGATAACCTAAGCAAGATATTAAATATTTCAGGCAGTGGCAGCAAACAGTGCTAAAAAACCAAAATCAATATCCAAGTGTCTGCACAATGCTAACCAGTGACTTCCCTGGATCAACTTCTCCCCCTAAATGCTGTGCAAGGGTTAAAGAGCTTTGTTGGACTACACAGAGGACAACAGAGTTGTTTTGCACAGAAAAGTGTTTACACTCTAAGCACAGAAATAAGGGGCTAATTTTATTCTAGTATTAGTCTCAGTTTGCCTTCCAAAGTGCAACATTTTTCCAGTCTACAAGGTAGGACTCCAAGGCAGGGAGAGCACCTTTTTCCCTGGTTAGGGCATTATGATAAATTTATGGTTTTTGAGTGTCTAATGAATGCAGTAAGAAAGGTAAAACGTTCACAACTCTTTAATATACTGGTGAGAAAACCTTATCAGTTTACTGGAGAATCACAAATGGCAACAGGTCAGATCAAATTTCTCATGTGGCATAAAATCATAAATGCAGTTCCCAGGGCTACCTCAACTTTAATAAAATGAAGTCATCCATGTGTTGCTTTGTATTAATATTGCAACTAGGTTTAAGCATATATGAGCCATGATTTTTCCTCAAGTGTTAAATCAAATTGAATCACAGGTTTTTATGAGTGATAAAATGATAATAGACCAGATCTGGTCAGCTAGGATAATAACTTGATTCAGTACTTTGGATGTAAGTGTTTAAGATTTCCACAATAAAACTGTAATGTTATACCCTAAAGTGTGTTAATAACATTAAGTGATGTAACAGTGAAAGCGAACTGACAGAATGTAATACCCATAGGGCCATCATAATAGAAATAATTTATAATGTAACAGCAATAAAATCTTTAATGTTATCTCAATCCAGTCCTGTCCCCAAGTCTGGGGTTTCAGATTACATGTGATTTTTTTTTTTCTATGCATTTAAGTGTTAACTTAAAATAATTAGGAAAATGGTTTTCAAAGTGGAAGAGCCTTTCAAAGTTGCTGACCTGATAATAATATTATTAACTCTTTCCTTCCTACCAAAGTCCCCTGTGGCCAATAGCTGATATAAAAGGAGGTACATTTCTTTTGCTTCCTTTTTTTCCCCCTTTTTAAAACAACTTGCAGCAATCAAGGAATATGTAGGACTAGCATTCTACATGAAGAAGGTATCATACCCTCACCATTTTCACATCTAAACACAAACCCAAACCACAGTGTAAAAGAGTTTGAACAAAGACCCAGTAAATGTCACCACACCATAAACACAAGGTTGATGTTTGTGGCTACTTACAAAAGAAAGGGGAAGCCAATGGGGAGTCTTCCATCCTCACTGTGGCAAACCAGAACTTGTCCTGGAAGAGCCTGCTTGGATATTAGCAGATGTCCTTCCTGGCAAAAATGTTGGGATAAATTCCCCAGAGGGCCCATGAGATCTTTTACAGCCAGATCTTTAAGAACAGAACAGATCAAACATCTCTAAGGTGTGGATAACACACACAACGTGTTTTATCCAACCTATTAACAGAGAGGGAAATCAGAGAACCCCATGTACATGACACAGACCTTTCCTCCATCTCATGCAGCATAAATATGTTTCCTGGAATCTCAATATGGACTGATGTTTATCATCTCCTAAGACAGTGGTCCTTAGGAAATGAAGAGCTTTTTTTGTTTATTATTCTCTTCAAAACATATGAAAAGAACTGACTGGACAGACATGTGGACAGATCTTGCTAAATATGTGCAGAAACATAACATTTAGAAGTAAGCTAAAAACAATCTTTAATATTTAACACAAGATTTACTTATTTCAAGGTAAGGTATAATTTTATTCCTTCTTCCTGATGAAATTGCTTGCTAAGAATATTGACTGTTTTAGGCAGGAATACTGAGGGCTTTCTGTAATGTATGCCATGCCTCAGAGGAGCCAAATCAGAATAAATTCAGCATCTGAATTCTCTTGCAGACCCATCCAACCCAGGACTAATAACCTGTGTCTTTAGAAAATACTCCAGCATCAGACATACAAGATAGTTATGGTGCAATTAAGAAAAATCCTCTGACTCTCAGGTTCTCTCTGGACTCACCAGGGAATGCAGAAAAAAAAAAAAAAAAAAGTGGAACTGAACAAAGAAGCAGCTTATCATCTTGAAATATGCTGGGTTAATCGTCCCTTTAAAAGCAAATGTATTAGGAAAACATTAGATCCTTAGCCCTCTGTGACATAATTACACAGGCTTCTGATTAAACAGAGGCTCTCATTAAGTAAAACATTTTATTTTAGTTTCTTGTTGGTTGTTGGTATTATTGGGCTTCCTGCCCAATTCCAGCCAGGCTACCATATGAACAGTGAAAACAGCCAACATTGTTAATACAATAACAACAACAACACTTGGCACTTCCAGCCTTCCCTTGGTCTCAGAATCTTACAGCAATTTACAGATATTCCTTGGGTGCACCACGTGACAAGGTGGTGGAGCAGGTAAGGCTGACCATGTTTATGTTATAGATGGATAAATCAGGGCAGAGAGGGACTCACCTGCCTTTGCCTGGCTGCTAGAAAGTCAGTGGTGAGATCCAGAAGTCCTGAGGAGAAAACCACTTGGAATTACTGTTTCAACTTCTTTCCCCCCTCCTTAATTGCTGTTGCTCTTTACAGGTTCCTTGTAGCAGAAGAGGACTGGTGCTGTGAAAAATCAAGCAGAGATGCAAATCATAAGGAAAAAGCAATTAAGCATTGCTTTTTGTTTGTAGTTTAAAAAAAAAAAGACCGCTACAATTTCTCTCCAAAACAGATTTGTGGTGGTTTACATAAAGCAGTAAGGACCTATTTTTGGCCAGCTGAGATGTAAAGTTTGCACTGTGGGTTCAAGCAGTAAGTAACAGAAGGATGTTTTAGTTTCTAGATCACCAAATCTGGCCCTTCAGACACATGGAGAGAGGCTTCTTTGCAGAACTTCCAGTGATGGGAATGTAAGAAGAACATTGTGCATGGGATAAGGGGTTCATTTATGAATGTGTAACCTCTGAGTTGCCATTAGCACTGAGCTTTCATCCACCTTTGGCAGAGATACTGCTCTCCCAATGGCTGGGAAGGGGGCTCTGGTAGACTGGAATGGATTTATGTGGCCAAGCTTACAAAAAAAGGCTTCAGTCTTCAGCCTGAAAAGGGTGAATCAACTTTTGACCTGCATCTGAAAACACTTCAGATGTTGAAAGCTGAGCAGAGCTCACCTTTGCTGATCATGGTATGGATACAAGAGGAAAGTTTTGCAGAATACAGAGTTTCCCTTCACATAGAAGGGTTTAATCCCTAAGATTAATAAATATTTCTCACTGGTGTGCTGGCTAGTAAGGAGAGTCACTGTTGATTTGCCAGATTTCTGCCCCAGCCAAATAATTCTTTTTCTCTCTAGCCTAAAAGAGAGAACTTTGCTATCTAGGAGCATGAAGTGTTAAACTCCTCTTAGGCAGTGAGGTTTAGAGACAAAATCTCACACAGTGCATATAAATATCATCTGTATCCAGACTCCACCAGTGTGGATTGTAATTGGCACTGCTGTGAATTATCTGTTACTGATACACACCAACACCCCCTGATTTGTAAGCTCAGGTGCCCCTTCCTGGCTGCAAAAATGAAAACATAACACCCACGTGTAAACCTAATGGAGTCAGTATCAGAACAAGCTTTTAGGTCTGTGTGCATGTATGACAACAGTGCCAGAGGTGGAAACCTGCTTGTCACTTATTCAGCTGGAGATGAACAACTGGCTTCAAAAGAAACTCAGGAGTGAAAGATTAAAGGGAAGATGACCATGAACTCTCCTTTCCCCAAAGAAGTTCAAAGCTTCCTGATTTAGGTTCTTATCGCACTATAAAGAGGGGAAGCAAGGAAGATAAAAATTTAAAAATAAATGATCTTTAAGAAATTATCCTCATCTGAGTGTCCTCCAATATGTCTGGTCCTCTAAGTGTTAAGTGAATTGTAACTAGATCCTAGGGAGACAGTTGCAACCTGGTTATCAGTGGCAGTAAATGGAAGATAATAGCCCCACTAGAGAGTTATGAAATGGCTTGTCTTTGAGCTGCCAAAGTGTTTAGGCTCTCTTTTATTATATTCACAGCAGTAATCCGATATGTCCTGACTTCTGTCATCTGTATGTAATGCTTATCAACTCTCTGCCAGTGATTCACCCCCTTGTCAGGGACAATTATTCCTCAAAGTGCTGAGGTTACGACTGAAGCAATATTATGACTGGAAAGAAAATATGAAAGGTGCAGCTCACCAGAGCCAGCAATCTTGAGGCTGACGTCAAAGCGGAGGAGAACATTGTTGATAAAAAAATAAGGCATAACAGGAGTGTTGCACTGCTGTTCCCACAGCACTCCTGAGCTCTGCTGAGGTCATGCATACCTATGATGATGGTGATGGAAGATTTTCCCACCCTTTTATTGGAGCTAGGTTTCCATACTTCCGTGGTTAGGTGTCTCTCTCAATTTCCCATCTATGTTCCCATTTAAAGCCACTTAAAACTGAAGAGGCAGCGTGTGTTCTGTCCCTCTAAATTTGCAGACAGGAGCTCAGCCTAGGAAATTAATTTTCCTCCAGAGGATCATAAAATGAAAAGCATAATCTAAGGGACAGGGGGCCCACTTTGCAGTTTTCAAGTTGCCTGAAATAACAGTAATACCTGTGGTGAAATTCTGCTCCAAGCACGCTCTGACCAACCTTTTCCATCACTCTTTCAGATGCCTCTGGCAAAACTGAAGTAAATTTTGATCCTGAGCCTGTGGCTAGGGGAGAGCAGTGGGGATGCTCAGGTCAGTGTCCTGGCACCACGAGAGCAGTGCTGGGGAGCAGAAGGAAACTGGGATCAGAAGCTCAAGGCCATTGGGAGAGCGAGGGGCTGTGGCACTTCTTTGTCTCCTCTCATAGCAAGGGGTGACTGTGGCTTGGGAGCTTTGTCAAGGGCAGTGAGGGAAAGCAGCTGGTCAGGGAACATAATGGTGAGACAGGGAGGCCAAAGAGGGGTGGCAGATGGTCCCAGGGGCCGTCCAGCTGACCAACAGCAGCACCTATGCCCTGCCTGCACATGTGGCACCGACCCAGGATGGGTTCTTAGGTGTCAGCCAGCACATAATTCACTGGACTGAGGGTTTCAGCCTACAGAGTAACAGGAGTGGAGGAAAACAATACCTCTCTGTGGTGTTTTGATAGTCCTTGGGCTCTCTAAGTACAGTGCAAACTCTGTATTTCAGTCCATTTTGCAAGCAAGGGGTTGAGCGAGGCTGTTTCCCTGCTTAGAGGGTCACATGGGTCCAATTGCAAGGTCGGGGAGGCCCCAGTGAGAAGGCAAAACAAGCAGAGCTGGAGCAGGGAAGGAGGGAGGAGGCAGTCAGGGCTGAAAAAAGAATGCTGTCCCAAATCAGCCGGCTCAAATCAGGAAGTGGAGCCACTTCTCAGAGTGCAAGCCTGGCCTTTTGCAAGGTTTGGTGCTGCCACTGGTGCTGGGATGTTTGGTGCTTCCTGCCCATGCACCAACAGGAGCCCACAGGGGTCCCAAGGGTCACGAGCAGCAGGGTCAGCTGTGCTTCCATCAGGAGGGAAACAGCCTCCAAAAGCACTGAGAAGAGGGAATGAATCACTGTGCCTTGTCTAATATATTGCAGTAATGTAATATAACAGCAATAACCCCCAGAGTACCATCTGGTGAACTTGTGACTAAACACAGCTTGTTTTGCTCAAGGCACACAAGCAATGGACAAGTATATATTTTATTCCTTTGCTTCACCCTGCCCAAGTACAAGTGGAATCAAAACTATTTCTGGGAATTTTAGACCATCTACAAATCAGAGCTGCAAGCAGTTATTTCTCCCCTATGAAACACACAGGCAGCTCGCTCTGCAGGAGGGTGCTCAGCAGCATAAACTCCTGAGTCTCAGTCATGGCCACCAAAGTAGACAGAGGCCTCATCTCAGCTGTTCTCTCCCCGTTTCTGACGCTGCAAAATTCCCCGTTAAAGATTCCTGTGTGTAGGTGGATGTTTCAGGTGATATTTCCCAGGGAGGCAGGAGGCCTGAGTCACCCATGAAGAATATTGGTGACTAGCTGCTCTGACCTTGGTCAGAGTTAATCCTGCGGGAATGAAAAGGTTCAGATTTCAGCGCTTACTGGAAGAAAAGGGAAGAGAGGAGGAGCAGCCCCCTACTAAGATAAAGACATGACCAGTGGCTCTGCCATCAGTTACAGCATTGCTTGCATTTGGCATTACATTATGAAAATATCTATTCAGGGGGGAAAAGGAGATCAAAGAGAACATTTCTGTGGTGATGACTTTAGCTCCACTTCACCCTGCTCCCTCTCCTCCTCCCGTCCTTGGCGTTTCAAGGCTCCTGCTCTATTCATCCGCTCCGTGCCACCCCGGGTTTATAACACCACATCATCAGCAGCACTAATAACCCGTGATTCTTTCCCCCCATTGTGTTTGTCAGAGTCAGTAATCTGGGCACTACAGCAGCACAGCACTGAAAAGCTACAGTGTGTTCCTATAGCAACCGACTAATCCGCAGGTGGAAGGTGATTGGGCACCTTTTGCACCGGAACAATAATTTGAAAGATCTTTTTCAGTGTGCTGTTCTGCAGCATGAGTTCATTGTACTGCAACCCACCACGAATCGTTATAAGCTGTCAGGAAAATGCACAAATCACAGCCAGGAGAGGCGACGCCTTCCAGCAACAAGCCCTTGAAATATTTCACGGCAGGTTAAGAGGCCAAATTGTGTATGGCGAGATGTATTGTATGGGATAAAACAAAGAGCTTGTATAATAAGCCAATGCTGACAGTCTCCAAGTCAGGGAATCCCAGTGAAGTGTAAGGCTGTGCATGAATATGAGTTTTCCTGAGCTGTGGAAGGAAAACAGCCGTAATAAAAGAAAGCGCTGGGCAGAGCTCCCACATTTGACTCTTCCAAAACCAATTACTCCCACCTGGCTATTCCCATTTCTCCTAAAACATCTCTTGTTACCGAAGAGAATTTAATATTCTCTAATTGAAACCTCTAATTTAAGGCATTTGCTTGCTATCCTCAAAGTCTGAAATCCTGGCCTGTATTTTCACAGGGTGATTAGATACCATAGAAGGGTCAATTTTTTGGATATCCAAAGTCAAACTAAGAAACCTTCAAGAAATACACAGCATGTTTGCTCTGAAAGCCAGGCTTTGTTATATTTCTCAGAGTTAAGTAGTCTGAACTTGAGGTAGGGAGTGATCTTCTCTGCCCATGCCAGGGGGCTTGGAATGAGAGATGATCTTTAAGCTCACTTCCAAACCATTTTATTTTACTCTGATCTTTCCAGGTAAACCAGCCCAATCCATGGAGCAAGTGCAGTATAGGCAATGAGAGAACAAACACCTTCATACCAACCTCAAGCAACCTGTCCTTTGCAGTCTATGTCTAATTTCTACTCTTTTTTTTAACCTTTCATTACCTTTTTTTTTTTTTGAAAACACTGGATCAGAAATAGTAGATATGGATAGAAACCTCGTTAAAGCTCAGTTGTAGAAGCAGATGCATTTCCCATACAGCCATTGCAGTGGAAAGTGAGAGCAGATCATGGAAATGATGTAACAGGCCCTGTCACAGGAAGGAAAAAAAAAAAAGAAATCCGTGAAAAACTTCAATAAGAAGAGAGAAATAGCACAAGTGCTTCTTTACCTCAGTTTAATCACGCTGAATAAAGAATGTCTTTATAAAATGCCTGGAATTAATAAAAATGTCAAAAATTCTCATTGCACAAATCATCTCTTTCAAGATTTGTTGGGGTAACGGAGGAGAAAACTTAAAAACAGAGGGCAAACAGAAGTTTAGTTATTAGGTTATGACTTCCAAGACTGCAGCTTCAAAAGCTTCCCCACATTTACTGGCCAAAGATTCCAACCTGGGGTGCTTCCATCTAAAGCAAATTTCCTAAATATGAGACAAGGAAGTCAGTGTCTTATTTACAGCTGAAGAGTTTTATAAAGCAACATGTCCACTGAGAGCTGAATCAACAAAAAAACAGCACAGAACAGACCCTGCTTTTAATCTCTTTTGCTCATCCCAAAGTAAGATGAATAAAGTGGATGAGGCAGGTTCACCTACTCAAGCCAAACCAACTGAAAAAAAGCTTGGATGGGGTCTTGTATATTCCCCCCAGGGTATTATTAGATTATTGAATATTCTACAGCAAATATGA
Source organism: Motacilla alba alba (assembly GCF_015832195.1). Lineage (NCBI taxonomy): Eukaryota > Metazoa > Chordata > Aves > Passeriformes > Motacillidae > Motacilla > Motacilla alba. The sequence continues at coordinate 16,570,336 of NC_052025.1, read as the reverse complement.
GTGTCTTCCTCTTTCTTCCCCCTCCTGCCTTTCACCTACCTCGTAATTCAGGAAATCTTCCCAAAGAAAGTTTAACTGAAACAGGCATATGTCTCAGAAATTTTCTTAATAAACAATTTCCAGAAAAATACTAAAATACTTTTGACCATCTTTAATTGTGAAATGTATTGATTGTTCTTCTCAAGTAATTCATGCCTGAAAATGACACATTTTTGTTCCTTTTAGAGGACTTGGATAGATAGCATTGTTTTTCTTTCCAAAGCACATCAAAGAGCCCAAATTTTGGCAGGCTTTCTGTTTTCTTTTGAAAAAAGAAAGGGGGGAAAAGAAAGAAAAACATCAGCAAAACAAAGCTAAGAATAACTGCTCTTTTCTGAAGAGTTGTGGGCTTCTTCACTTCCAGATTCATGTCATGGTGCTCACTTCAGGGAGCTGCTGAGACACACAGCCTGGAGGTGGGGAGGAGGAGAGGAATGGAAAGATCAGAGAATTGGCACGGGCCACAGAGCCTTTCTCCTCTTGATGTTCAAGCTGAATCTAGACACAGTCAGTCAGAACCCAGTGTCATCATTATTTTTAAACACTTTCATGGGCCATGCAAGGTCACACTGTGGCCTCCAACACAGGGGACAAGTTTCCACATATCTGCAGCTGCTACTTCATCGACAGCTCTGGTGATAGCTGCTCTCCAGTTTGTTGTATCTCCATTTTGTATGTCAATAAATTCTAGAAATTGGCTGGATTTGGGTTAAGAACAGCCCTTTCATTTCAGGACAAGGATGTACAGAAAGTACTGAGAGAGCTGAGTACTTCCCCCTTCTGTTCAAATGTTCAGAGGAAGTAGGTTGGTATTGGTGCAGAAAGGTTTTCAATTTTGAGCATGTTTTTGCCCCTGGACCCATTTTTTTTTTTTGATTTCCTTGCTCAGCAGTGATTATGATTTACTTATCACAGACCTGCACTCCTGTGGCAGGATCTGATGTCTGTGCTGTTGGTAAAACATCGTGCACTATTGCCAGATGTTAAATATGAAGGAATAACATCAAAACAATGAAAAAGAAATATCACCAGCTCTTACTTTGTGAGGCAACTTTTATCTTGATTTACTGTGTAACTGGGCTTACTTATTGGTGTTAGAATCAGATTATTTTAAGGTGTAAAATTCTCCTGGTGATTGTGGTACAAGTGGCAGAGTTTCCAAAGCTTCCCAAGCAGAGCTGCTTTGCTCTGAATTGAGAATAAGATATAAAGAAAGGCTCAGAAAAGACGTGGAGATATTCTGAGGGAAATGCCAGCACTGCCTGCTTTATCACTCAAAATATGGTGTCACACTGAGCTGAAACGTGCTAACCTTCCTCAGCAGGGCCTGCTCTGGGGTAAAACTACTTTTGACTTTGTGGGACTTTTAATGGACTGTTATCATCCAACAGCCCAGACAGAGGGCTGCAGGAGCTGGCAGTGCATGGCATTTCTGGAAAAGGACACAAAATCCCTGGAGTGTGGCATGGAGCTGCAGCCTGGCCCAGTTCATGTCATGCCCACACTTTGGGGAAGGAGCAGAAAGGCACAAAGGCAGGGCAGCTCACACAAAACCCACTGAACTCCTCAGCTCGGAGTGATAAACCAAAGTGCATCCCTTGGCCAACTTGTAAATGACTGGGGCACAGAAAACGTCCTCTGGATCAAGATGACAGGGTTCACTGCTAGAACAAATCACACAGTATGTGAAGTTAGGCTGTGACCTATTGCTTGGTACAATTATCTGACCTCCTAACAAAGCCTGGTGAAGATGGCAGCGATCCTGCATACAAAACAGAGCCTGGTGGAAAGTTGCTATTCTTCAAACCCTGCATCTAGACATCTTTCAAGTGATTTCAGAATTTAGGGTGAAAGTGGATCTTAGGCCTTTTTTTTAAAAAGCCATTTCAAATCCTCATTCATATCATAAATGCTTTTTTCTCCTTTCTTCTGCAGGCCACTGAAATCTCTGGGGCCATGACATTGTCTGGCACTGAATGCAGCCCCTTTTTATCATTATAAAGAAATAATGAAAGCATATGGTGGAGAGGCACTCATATTTCAGTGTATGGTGCCTTCCTCCTTGTCCATAACCAAGCACTGAAAATATATATACTATGATGAGAACATTGAATATTTCCAATACGCTAACAGAAAATTCCTAATAATTCAAACTCATCCCTGCTGCCTAGCTTGATTGTAAGTTCAAAGCAAAAGAAACCAAACATATCTTCACTTTTGTGCATTAAACATCAGCAAGTGACCTGTATTTTATTACAGTACACAGCTGTTTTATCACATAAGTAAATAAATCACCATTGAACCAACTTTGGGAACGAAGATTTTGAATAATAACACAATTAAGTTTTCCCACAAAGTCCAAATAGCCCACTTGCTCATAGTTGCTACAAGCTGTGATTCCCACGTGAAAGATATCAACTTATTTCCTTTTCCTGTCAATCATCAGTACCAAGTGGGGCCCTGGTATGTCAGGTCATGACCTTTCACTCTGGGCATGAGCCTGAAAGCCACTAGTGAATCAACTAGTTTAATTATTTAGGCTGTTTTTAATAAATATAAAAATGTGGCCTTAAATATTTCACATGCTTGTTCAGTTTGGGCTTTCAAGGACCTCTCATCGGGCCCACCAGCCTGAAAGTGTCCTCTTATTGGTAGGAAATCAGTCAATTAAAAACCCAATCCAGCTTTTGGAATAAGGTTTATTTTGTTGATTTTGAGCTTCCTGGCTTGGGTGTCACTTGCTTGTTTGTTTAGAGGAGAGGCTTTTTATTATCTTTTTTTTTTTTTTTTAACCATAAGACTGTTTTTAATCATCACCAGCAATGGCCTATTTGCCTACCTCCCACAAAATGATCCTTCATACAGATGCCAGCATAGGATTCACAGATTTCCATGTATGGTCTATCTTCCACATCCTCTTCACCTATGGGAAAAATAAAAAGGCAAACAAAAAAACAAGCAGGAAGAAATCCAGTGTAGCAAAGTCCACATAAAACAATTTAAAAAAATATTTTTGGGTAATGTTGACAGGTTTGCTACTAGGTCCCTTAGCAGTGGACAGTTTAATTCCATTTTAGGTCAAAGTTTGATGACAGCCTTCCTTTGCTAAACTTCCTAACAATTTCTTTCAGCTTGTAACTCCCATAATCTAAAAATCTAGGCCTGAACCAAGCTGCTGATCCTGCCCAAGATTCTGCACAAGCAATCTGCATTAACCACAACCACATCAGTATAGAACAAGTGATGCTTTCCCTGGATATCAGGGACAATGATTTGTATTCTACAACCCACTTATGCTTATTGCTCAACAAACTTTCCAGCTGGTAGTTACAGGACAGAATTAAACTTGAGAAACTAATTGATGGTGTCTTTTTAAAGAACTTGGGCTGCCAGAGTTAACTTTGCTTCTGAACATTCCTGCAATGTACACAACTTTCCCAGCCTCTCTCAGATTTATTTTGTTTCTCTTTCCCCTGGTGCTCTAGGACTTCTCCAGAAAGTGAGTGTGAAGGGCTGTCTCTATTTATAGATGATTAACCCAATTCTTATCTTTCTCCCTCCTCTCCCTCCTCTCCCTCCTGCCATGGTCCTGCATCAAAGAGAGGACTTGGGGAAAGAGAAGAGAGATGCTCTCAGTCTGAATTTTCCAATCCCTCTCATGGGCTGCTGGGTCTGCAGGAAACATCAGCATGCCAAAATTTGCTTTTCTTTCAAGCAGGAGTATTAATCTAAATGATGAAATATATCTCAAAAATGAAATTGCTGCAGTGTAGAGATCATCAAAGGTACTTTAATTGAATTATGCTTTGTTTGGGACAGTAGAAAACATTTAATCTTGATCCTCTTTGAATTATTCATTTTGCCTTAATGGCTTCAAGGTGCGCACAATAGTACGTTAGAATTCACAATACAATCAAACAAAAGTCAGCTGAAGCATCCTATCTTTATTGAATTAAAAGTGTCCTTGCCTGATAATGCTGCTTCTCAGCAATTTCAGCAAAATTGCTGTAGTCCAGAGAAATCTGTCCAATTCATCTAAGCCTGCACTCGCTGATGAAAAGCTGCCTCCTAAGAAGTCCTCAATCCTCCTCCCTCAAGATGCACCAGCAGGAGCATGTGTTCCTAGCATGTGAGCCACCCCCAACCTCCTGCAGGAGGGGAGATCAAAACCAAAGCATCGATCCGAGGATCCAGCACTTTGAAATGAGATCTGGGCAGGCTCCAAGGGGCAGCGGCGGTGCCGGGGAGCGCCGGGAACACCGGGAATGCGCTGCCCTGATCCAGCTTTTCAACCTGACCTCGCCGGCACCAGGACAGGGCAGCCAACCCATTAATGTCCAAGGAAGCCATGGACCAAATCAGACAGTTTAAATAACTCAGCTGTGAACGTAGAACCCCATTATCATGTCTGTGAGGCCAATCTGAGCAGCTGATTCATCTCGGGCAGTTTGCTCTGGACCAGAGGTCTCCACCGCATCCACTTGAAGTTTTAAATCAGATGAGGGTGAAGAACTCTGCACTCAGACACTGTGTTAGGAGGTGCCATATAAAAGGACAGACAGGCAGAGAGGCTTGTATTAAAGGCCCTTATTCCCATCATATTTAACTAGCTCTATTCTGACATGATTACTGATTTCATTGGAATAAATGAATGCAATGAAGTAGAGTTAGGAAACTGTATAGCCATTATTCCCCTACAAAACACATTGCCCTGGTAAACATGTCCTGGTTTTTCATGCATCTGATGGGTTTAGTCACAGAAAAGCTGTATTTACCATATATTTAATTACCATGTATTTACAGTCCAGTTTTAGAACTTGATGGGAATTTCCTGATCCATACTTACTTTTTTTCTTCCTTCTCTGGTGGGGGTTCACACCTTTCCTTACCTGAGCCTAAGGGCAGAAGAATGCTTCCAGATCTTCAGCAATCTCTGACAGATCACACCTTTTGCATTCTACCAAAATATCAGATGGAGAGGAAACTTATGTGAGTCCTGAAACCAGCCCGGAAGAGGCCAGAAACAACTGCACCTTACAGTTCTCTGACTCTCTTTCAACATGACTATGCAAGGAAGTGGCCATTAGAAAATAGCAATGATGTGATTACATTACTCCTTTTCCCTTGGACTATTATTTCATATATTAGGCTATTGCTTTTCAACTTTATGTGCGTATTCAGCAATTCCATAAATAAGATTTTCATTATCAACATTGAAATCCCCAACAGTTTTCAGCTCCTAATGAGGTCTTTACTGTTCTCAGGCACCACTTGGAAAAGCCTTTTATATGATAAAATGAAGATGTGAGAGAGACTGAGCAAAGTGTATGTGTTGCCAAAGGCATTACTTTCAAACAGTCCTCAGTCTCTTCACTCAAACAGGTGGTGATCAGGTTCTAGTAAAAAAAAAGCCAAAAAAACAGACTTGAAATTATATCAGTCATCCAGCCACTGGAAAAAAAAATAAAGAAAGAAAAGACAAAAAATGCTGTTACTATAATCTTCTTTGCAGTCTCCAGAAAGCTCAAGGTAACATGTTTAGAAGAAATTTGCAAGTATTTTGATGATAAATTATGGCTTCCTGTAGGATGTTTCTAATAGTCACCCCCTCTTCTCTCAAGTTTAAAAATGCTAAAGCTTAGGAAGCATGGAAAAAATAAGATCTTTGAAATGACATAACAAATTGATATATACAAAAAATGGTTCCCAACACTCCTGTACACAAATGTCAGTATTGGTGGAGATAAACAGCTCCCAGAGTGCTGAGAAAAGGAGATAAAAGACAGGCTCAAGCCAAACTGCACTCTGTGAACAGATTATTTGAGAGGGGAAGGCAAGTGTGGTTCAGATTTTGTAACAGCCTCTTTGCCACACAGTGACAAAATGCTGGGTTCATACACCAAGAGTGAAAGGTGCAGTGGAAGCAGCTCTGTAGTTGAGAAAGGCAAAATATTTCAAATTTAAGCTAAACTTGCATGCTTGAAACCCTAATGAACATTGTAAAGGTCACAAGAAATACAGGAACCTCAAGTGACACTATTTTGTAGAAAGGTCAGACATTCTCCTTCAATTAAAATTAAGATGTATTTATATCTCTCATACTTTGCATTAAAAAAACAGGGGCTTGGTTACAGGAGCTGAGAAACTACCCGAATTCCTTCTGTATCTGACTTACTTTGAGATGCCAAAATAACCTTGTGGAGTGGGAAGGTGAAGGGGATAAGCAGCTTGTGAAAGGCCAAGCAGTCTCATGGCTTTTACCAGAGGCTGAATGTATGGAGGGCCCAAACCCAAGAAAATGTTTGTGCCCATGGAGACTTAAAATAACCACACGGGGCAGCCAGATCCTGGCATTAATGCTGTTTTTGAATGTCTAAAGTCACAGTGAGCTTGATGGCTGACTGCCATGATGCTCTTTGAAGATTTAAGGAGCGTTGCATTTCATTTGAGATAACATGCTTTCGCAGTTGAATGGCAAGTTCCATAAATTCCTCTGGGATAAAATCTGAAGTAAACATCACAAAGTTTTGCATGGGATTCTTGCAATTTGTTTTGGAGCTTTTGTGTCGAACAGGACTGGAAAATGGCTGGCAATGTTTTATTTCATTTATTATACACAGATTTTGAGCATGCAAGTCTAAGCAAGAAACGTTTGGAGAGCACGACTGTGCTGCATTTTTTTTTCTGGAATAAGTGGCAGTTTTAATTAAAACAATTATACAAGTCTTTGTTTTCTTCAACTTGTTTGATTTAGTTGGTTTCTTTAGCAACAAACAAAGCTTTCATGGCTTCTTCACATTTGCACAGAATATTAATGTTGCTGCCTTTGATTTCAGAGTCTTGTAGACTTCAGCAGTCTCTCAGCACGTCAGTCTCTAACACGGCTGAGGTTTTGTGAGCAGCAGAGATGGGGATGTGGATAGCCCTGCACATGGGTCAGGATAATCCCAAATGCAGGCTGGGAAGAGGATAGATGGGGAACAGCTCTGAGGAAAAGAACTTGATTCTGCTTCAGCAAGTCCAGAGGAAAACATGGAGATGCTCCAGGGCTGGAGCCCCTCTGCTCTGGAGCTGGGCTGGGATGGCTGGGGGTTCTCACCTGGAGAGGAGAAGGCTGCAGAGACATCTTAGAGCCCCTTCCAGTGCCTAAAGGGGCACCAGGAGAGCTGGGGAGGGATCTGGGACAAGGGATGGAGGGACAGGACAAGGTGGGGGGCTATGTATTATTCTATGATTCTAGGAGATGCTCAGTAACCCAGTGGGGCAAAATGGACAGAAAAAAAAGGGTGATCTAATGTCGCAAAAAGCCACTTCTGTCTGAGAATTACAAAGTTTGCAAAGTCAATAACCTTCAAAACCTTCTGATCCACTTTACAGCTGGCTCAAAGTTATGGGAAAAAATTGTGGTGTTGTTTCTTTTTTTTTTCCTTTGAAATTTCTAATTTTCTTCCTTATTTTATTTTTAAACATTTCTCATCAGCTCTACTATAGCACATCATGTTTTCCATTGACACGTGTATGCCTGTGTTTAAAATATCAATTCATTTATCTACAGAAATGTTGACACAAAAGATAAGAATCAGTATAAAAAGAACTGGTTTAATTTTGGTGCTTTTCAAAAGGAAAGGGAGCTTAAAAATGCATTTCCCTCTGAAGATGTGGGTTCAGAATTTGGCTCACACCCACAATAAAAGTAACAGCGGTATTTAGTTTCTCATCACTAACTCTGCATGGTTTATCCCAACAGAAAAAGTAAAATAAATGTCTGGGCATTGTGGCTGTGCCCCAGAGGAGACATTTGGGGTGGAGTGGGCAGAATGGGATGGGCAGTGCTGGAAGTGTCCGAGTTTGCCCAGCATGGAGGGCTCGAATCCATCATGTGCCAGAGAGGGGAGCTAACAGATAAATCTTTTTCTGCCTTCCCTTAAAATCCATCATTTAAAAATATCTGTTTAGTTTATGCCTGTTTCTGTTTTAAAAATACACAGTTAAATCCCTATTTTTATTTTAGCTGCTTATCCAGAAATCAGTACATTTTCCTTCCTTGAAGATGCAATTTAATAAAAGCCAAACCATTCCTTCGCAAAGCTCCTCCCAGATGAGTATATCTAGGTCAGGTTTCAGCCTGGCATAAATATTTTATGCTTGAGAACTAAAGGTCTGCAGGAATTGGGGTTCCTGATGGAACGCCTGACGTAGCCTCGGCCGTACCAGCACATACGGGTGCTTGCTTTAATAAAAAACCCCTTAATCTCATTTGGCTCTACCTCACTGGCAGCTTGAAGCACTTGAATCAAACAGTACAGCTGTGAATTGTGACACTGGCTGGATGGAAGCCCAGAAAACTTTTCCCAGAGAAAACCCTTCAGGGAGATTAAAAAAAAAAAAAAAAAAAGAAAAAAAAAGAAAAAGAAAAGAAGAAAGAGCAAAAGAAGGAGGAGGGAAAAAAGCTTCAACAACTGAAATACAATAGAAGCTAAATACAAAACCCCACCATCAAACCTTGCCCCCCTCCAACCTGAATCTGAAGCAAACCAGAAAAGGAAAAGATAGATTGGATTCTTCTTAAAAAGGTTATTTTGTAAGGTAGAAGGGCCAACCTGGGCAGCCCTGAGCAATGGCCCCAGTCTGTATTTTCTGCACAGCAGCAAATAAACAAAACTCCAGCCAAAGGATAGGAAAGCTGAATTATACCACTCCTTCAAAATCCATTTAAAAGAAAAGGCAGCTTTGATTTTTGTGAGGAAGAAGAAAAATATCCAGCTGAGGAAATTAAAAGAGGGTTGGAAGCACAAGTGCCATAAAGCAGACCTAGCACAAGTGCTCTTGCAATATTTATATTCTTATTTTTGCTTGAATCCTGATGTTGAAACCTTCCCCTAAAGCAGATAACTGAGCAATATGGAAAAACAAAACAACAAAACCATGGAAAGCACATCTGAATGGAAGGAAATGTTCTTTTTCAGAAGGCAGCAGCCATACTCTGGAGTCATAAGGTCAAGGGGTGAATTTCTACTGAAGGAAAACATTAGAGCTGGATATTTCTCATCTGTCAGTCCCATTAAATACCATCTTTTAAGGACTCAGGACTGTGCATTGCGCCTTTCCTCAAGTTAGCAGGATAATAAAGATTCTGTTGCCTTTTGCAGATGTTTAAAGACATGATGTGAAAGACAAATTCTCTAGCTAAAACCCTCAAGAAATGTCACTTCTGTGTCTTACTGAAGGAGCTCCAGCACATTCGCTGCATAAACATCTGCCGGAAACATTTTAAAAAGGAGGCTGCTTAAATAATGGCTTTTGTAGGCTCGGTTGGGATTTTTTTTCCCCTTCTTTAAAGAAAAGAAAATGAATTTGTGGAAAAGTTCCCTCTTCCAAAGCAACTTTCCTTTGCAAACATGCTTCAGCTTGGATGATCTGAGGGAGCAGCTGTAAAATGAAGAAGAAATGTTGAAAATATTCCTTCAAAACATTCTATATCAATCACACCTCAGAGACAGTCATAAATCAGTGCTTTCTTTGACTTCAGAAAGTTGTTGCTCCTCATTGTTATGCTAACTTGTTTGTGACAATTATAGCAAGGCTCTCTTTACATAATAATTGGATTTTTCTATTAAACAGACAAGGAGAAAAAAATGGCAAAATAACCAACATTCTGTCAAAAGTAGTATGTTTGTGGCATAAATTGAGAAAAGGAAAAAGAATGAAAATAAACTCAGTTTATAGTCTTCTTACTGTAATTTGACTCCTCATTCTACGTGACTAACACAAGACTACCTACACTTCTCTATCTTTAAATGCCTACCAGAGTGCTGGGCTCTGCAATAACTGTGCCTGGGCTCCAAAATGATTAAGATTTTGGATGGGTTTAGCTTATTTTTTGCTTATTAGAAAAAAAATCGACACTTCTGGATGCAGTAATTCTATTTCTAAGTGACAGAAATCAGAGAGAGTTGGAAACTCCTCTAAGGAATTCCACCTGTTGCCAAACAAAAGGGTGTTTCTTCCAACAAGGGCTATATATCCATTTTATGAATTGGACGGGGCTGGAGGTGGTGTTTGATGCAGTCCATTAAAAGCTTCATTAAACCTTGCAGATTTTACATTGAAAAAAATTCAGAGGATTTTGGGGATGATGCTGTAGGTGTGCAAATGCCATCGGATGATTAATATTGCCATTCTAAGGTATAATGATGTAGGGAGAGCTTTCACAAGGAATTTTATTATATAGAATATGGTTTTAAGATTAACATCAGATGTGAGACTGCTTCTTCAGGACAGAGATGGAGAATGATGAATCTACAGCAATTTATCTGAGAAGCAGTCCAGAACTCCCATCTCCTCAACCAGGAAGGGGAAAGGCAGGGGAAAGGCTGCCAGGCACTGTGGGGAAACAGGGGAAGTTAAAAACATTCTGTGGCAGTATTAGCAACTAGACTGGTGGAGTATATTTTACACTCAGGTCAAAATCAGGAGAAAAAAAAATTATTGTCTGGCTGGAGATCTGTCTGATGGCATGGCTCAAGCAAGTGATGAGGAAAGAAAAATTCTTCCACTTTTGCAGGGCTCAGAAGACCTTTTCCATCACTAGTGCCCATCCCTCAGCATTATCTTCATCTGTGCATTTACCCACAGCATGCATATAATTTACTTTCAGAAAGGCCTTGATAATTTCTGGCTTTGGCAAAGTACTCAGATGTAAATGGAACTATTTTGGCAGAGGCACCTTGGAGGGAAAAAAGTTCCAAGAGGCCACAGATTCATTTTTATCCCGTGGTTCTGGCTTCTCCTGGTGCTTGTCACTGATGGCACCCTTGCTTAAATCTTCATTTCTTGTGCTATGCAGAAAAGGTCTGCCAGTGTTAACCAACACACTCCTTCCTTTCTTCCTAAAAACCAAGAGAGGTGAAGACCTGCTTTCCTTCTTGTTTAACACCCCTTATTGTCTCAGAAAGCTCGCTGAGTAAAACTGCTTCCCAGACTTAAATGCAGTAGATGCAGAAAACCAGTAATATTTTCCAATTGTTTCTTATCTGTTGGTGATTTCTTTCACAAGTCACTAACAATTGTCTTTCTTGATGATTAGTTGCTATTGTATACCAGCTTGATTTTTGTATTCATATGCTTTCACAAAAAAGGTTGAAAGTTCAGTTTTTCCCAGTTTTCCCATCATGTAATAAAACATCTTCTGTGTGATCTTAGCTCCCAAAATCCCTCGTGACTTTGACTTCACACAACCTTGTAAAATTTGAAGTTCACTGGGTTTGTGAAGAAATGAATCTCTTTATTTGTGTGTCCCTTACAGACACATTAAGAAGTCTGTGTGATGTGACATCCTCATGGTATAAATCAGGCTGATTTCATCTGAATGAAAATTATAAATATCTCATTTAACACTTCCTTTAATTAATCCATTTGCTTTTCTAGAATATGCGTATTTATGTTTAGTAATATGAAAAATGAAAATAACTTTTTAGAAGCTTTTAGAACATATTCTAGGATTTATATTGAAAGATTCATGAACAATTCTGTGCAGGGGTAACTTAAGTAATAAAGGACAGGGAAATTAAGTCATCCTTTCCTATACAGGAGCGAGGACAGTCTTGGCTTGTTGCTGTTTTTACTTAAATGGTGATTGCTGATATTTACTATACACTTCCTCTTAAAAAAAAACGCTCTACACTGTCCAAATCTCCCTGCACCACTCTAGCACAGCTGATAGACACCAGCTGTACTGTAAATGGAGAAGTTTCTGAACAATGATTATCTGTCAGTGGATAATATCCTGTTCTGAATCACTAATGGCCTCTGCAGGTCCAGCCATGGGACATCAGAGCAAGCTTAAGCATGAGCTTAAACATTTGCATGCAGTGAAAGCTGTGTCAGAGAGATGTCTGTATTAAAATATTTGTGATAATGATTTATTTCGAGGACTCTTCTGCAGAGTTTAGTACCCAATCATTCCGTGGAACATTTTCCCATTCTGTGTAAGATCTTAGTGAGTATTTCTGTGTGCAAGCCAGGCAGGGAATATACCTTTTCATTAGCAGAGCTGGTGTGATCTAGACAGGTGTAGTTTGATCTTTCCTACAGTGACCTTCACATAACTTCATACCTGACCTGAATGAGCACTGTCTCAAGGGTGAGGAACAACTTGCTCATGCAGAAGAAAATTATTATGCTGCTGGTTATGTGATGCAGCATTATAAGATGGATTGTATTTTGGGTATGTGACTACAAAGCCTCATGTTTTGACAATTATGCAGCATATACAAAGGCCCATTTCATTTACAGAACCCAGGGGTACTCTACAAAGCTTTCTCCATAAACATGGGTTACAGCCTACTCACAAAGGTGCTGCATTGCTTCTTTTCTTTCATTAGCTGCCACACTCTAATTGTTAATTTGTGGCTAACATGCAAATAACAGCATTTTATCCCAGTAAGCAAAATTAGAATAGCTTTAGATTTGCACTTGATGCTATGGGAAGCTCCCAAATCCCAAGTGCCGAGTTTGGTTTTCATGCATTTGATTTTCAGAGGTCTTTTCAGAGTTGGAAAGGAAATATCTCCAAATAGCTAGAGTTTTCAGGTTTATTTTACCACAAACAAGTTTGTTTCTTATTCACATTTCTGGAAGCTGGGGATATTTAGTTTTAAAAAGGAGGGAAGTTGGGGCCTTCAGCCTATTTCCAGCATAATTCCTCTGGATAAAGGATGCTGCAGCTGTGTAGCAGCATTTTCAGGCCTCAAACACTCTCCTGCAATGACATCTGACATTTAGCTAAAACAAAGGATGCAAATGAAAGCTCTGCCACTTCTACAGGCAGATTTACTGTTCAAGGTAAAGGGCCAGGATTGTAGCAGGGGCTGGCAAGGACTAAACATCTTTTGGCCATTGGGCTCTTCCTGCACTTCAGTTAATATGAGGTTTCCCTGGTATCAGAGTAATAACTCAGTTTTTTTTAATTGCCAAATGTTCAAAAATATCTTTGAAGGAGGAGGCAGAGAAGGAAGTAATTGAGAGTTGTTTTTTTTTTTAAAGTGGAAAAATAAAAAGCCCTCAAACTTTCTCAATATATCAATTTTTTCAGGGCAACAAGGGTGTGATGGAGGAGGGAGATGGAAGAAAAGCCATTACCATGCTTAGTTCCAGAGATTCTCCAGTTATTGCTAGAAAAGCCATCCAAAACCCACTTGAAATTGGTGTTGTGGGCTTTTTATACTCTTTGGGAGGGAAGAAAAAAATCAGAACAAAACCCCAAACATCTTCTCCAAAGAAGGGAAAGGTTAGAAATTATCTGTGCTGCACTGATCAATTTACCCGAGTTGTCTTTCCATGGATTGTATTAAGGGAACTTCATTTTCTTTTATTCAGCTGCTGGCCAATTTCTTCTTGACTCTTAAAAAGATCAATGAACACATCTCACTATCTTTGTACAAAACAAGCCTCTATTTTTTCCTCAAAGTTTAAGAGACTTTATTATTTTCATTCGTAATGGATTTTTCTGTCCCCTTTTTCTTTCAGCCCCTGTTGTGATTTCTCTGATCTATTCTTCCTTTTTCATGGATTTTGTCTAAACTACTCAGGGTTGCTATTCTGCAGGGTACAGGTAGGTAGGAAGTTATGTCTTTAGGTCCAGCAATGTGCAAACACTTAAGATTACACACAGCTCCTTCTTTAGTGCTGGTGTGCGATAAAAAACCATCAGTAAAATGAGACTAAAATAAGAATGTGTTGTTTGAGGAAATTCAACCAGCAGTATCAGTGAACTGAACTGTACTTTTAAAGTGGCTCAGTAAAATCAATCAAATATTACTCAAGAGGAGAAAGGCTAACAAGTTATGGCCAGACAGGATTAAATTTAATCAGCCAGTGCTCTTTGGTTTATCTTCTCTTTTCCTTTTCCCATTTTTTCCCCTCCTGTTTGTTTGTTTTTTGTTTTGTTGTTGGCTACTGCCTTATCATGTCAGTAATTACACTCCTTATACACTGAAGTCTTAAATTCTGCAGAGAAATTCAGTAATGTCCTCAATCATAATTTTGCCACAAATCCAGTCTTTTTCAAGAAATGTTGACAAATGGAAAAAAGCATAGTCTAAACATGGAAGCCAACCCCAATAACTTTCCAAATCTATCAAAATGAATTTTTGTTCTGACAGAAGTTCCAACACTGAAAACTGTGGGCTCAGTTAGTATTTGAAAAGCAGCCTCCCCTCCTCACCAATGATTAAATTATTCCTGGGAAATGAAGTTGTTAACATGAAATTGTTACAAATTACTGTTTCGTTTCAGACAAGCTGAAATATTGCATCCTGGTTTTACTTAGAAATAAAAAGAGGAAGTGAGTTTGAAATAACCATTTGAAATGTATTGCTGAAGTCATAGTAAAAACATTTCTAAATTTACAAATGACATTTTTTTAAAAAATTGATCTGCTCCCTAAAGACTTTGTGATTTAGGCAAAATGGCATTCACTGAGTTAAAAAGCTTTCAACAAACAGTACTTAGCCTATGGGACCACTGTAAATTATAGTAATTCCCATTATAAAAATCAACATTTCTGGGCCTTGCTGAAGATGCCTGAGACTGTTTCTCCTACAGTAGAAAGAGGTCATGTTAAGAGGGCTCCTTGTTTAGGCCCTTCCAGGCTCACATCTGCAGACTGGGGATGATTTTTAAGGTCCCTTCCAACCCAAACCATTCTATGATTCTATGATTTTATGATTACAGCTTATATCCACACAACACCTAAGGTGGTTTAGCAGAGGATTCAGTAAAGAAAAGGAGCAAAATAACAGATTTGCCCTCTATATAGAAATACAAAAACACAGTTCCAAAAACAAAGACAAAGCTCTCATTCCAAAACCCCAGAACGTCTGAAGTGTTTCAGAAGTGGCAAAAAGAGAAGAAAAACCCTTTGGCAGTGCTGCCACTCTCCATCTTCCCCATGCACAGTCCTACTCCCATATGCAACTTCTGCCTCTCTTTGGCTGCTGTGCTGCTGTTAATAAGGCTGTGCTGTACATTTGGCATGATTTCCACCTTCCACTTGCCATTTATTCCTTTTACAACCTCCCTTGTTATAGGTCTAGTGTAGCAAACTGCTGCTTTATGGGAATTTGCAGCCCACTTGACATATGGTACAGGATCACTGGCCAAAATGGCAGAGGAGCACAGAGGATTTTAGAGCCCAAGTTCATCATCTGTCTTGTTCCAGGACTTACTTTGGTCTGTGCCCAACAGGAGCCTAAACCCCCGGTCATATGATAACAAGACTGGCTCCTGCACACATCTGCTGGACATCTCCATGGCTTCCACTCCTCCTGGAAGCAATCATGGACAGTGCTGGCATCCCCTCCCCACCAACAGACACAGCTCAGGGTGTCAGCCTTTGCTGCTTCTCTCTGCTGGTGACCCCACAACCATGAAACCACAGTGCTGCATGTTCCCCACGCTGAACTTCCTGTGTTGTTCAGAGTTCTGTCACTGATGGATCAGCTCAGGGAAATCTCCCCTCCAAATGAGTTTATGGAGCCCCACAGGGGGGTCTGGGAATGTGGATTCACCTCAGCACTGCTCCTCTCCTTCAACCAGCAGCCAGAACAGTGTTTCTACTCATCATTCTACTCATCATGGCAGATAGGAATTGATGCCTGTCCTGCACCAAAAGCACACAGAACAGCTTTGCTTTCTGAACTCGGGCAAACATTTTGTCCAGTATGTCCAGTATGAGATGCCCTGCTCTGCACCCTGATAGAGGACTAGCTGTAATCAGACACCTGGAATTTACCAAGTGTGCATCAAATATAAAAAATCTGTTCAGATGTGATTTTTAGGTTAAATATTCCAGACTGGGTCTATTTTCACTGGAAAGACAGCAAATTGAACTTTTCGACTACCCTTCTCATTTTCCTTCTGCCTAAACACAAACAAATATAATTTTTATTTAAATTGCATAACTCCACAATGTGTAAAAACCTCTTCACTAGGTTCTTTCTGTCTTTCTTACCATGGGTATTGCTGAAAGTTTTCTTTAGACACTGTACTATGGGTGCTCTGCCCCCTTACACTGATTATCAGGAGAACCACTTGTCACTTGTAGATAAAAACATTCCAACAGACACATTCATAGCACAAATCATTAGTTGCTCAATTTGATTCAAACCACAAACCACTGTCACAAAACTTCTGTGTTCCACAGGGGCAGCACATCTGTCTCCCTTCCACCACGATCCTGGTGAAAGGTTGGCTTGCTGCAAAATATTCAAGGTCCCGTTTCAGCTAAGAGATTTCTCCCTTACAGAACAAATCCACCCAGAAAACTGTACGAGCTGCGAGGAGTCTGACAAATGAGATGAGCAGTGTTTTGAATTACAAAAAAAAAAAAAAAAAAAAAAAAAAAAAAAAGAAAAAGAAAGAAAAAAAAAAGAAAAGAAAAATAAAAAGAAAAGGGCTTATCAATAAAAATACTTGGTGGTTAAGCAAAGTTAATAGTCAAGTCAGGTAATACAGCCAGGCCTTTTCCTGGGATCACATCTATGTTGCATTCCAGGCTTCATCAATATCCACATATTCTGTCAGATTCTGGATTGTTGCTTCCATGTACCCCAACTCCTCATGGCTTTTATTCCCTTGCTTTCATTTCCTTTCATTCTCATTTCTCCTTATTGTTGTTGCTTCTTTGAAAAGATCAATGAACAGGTCTTACAGTCTTGGTGCAAAAAAGCCACTATTTTCCTTTAAACTTTAAAAGAATTCATTATTATTATTATTTCTCATAAGAGGGATGTTTGTATCTTCCTTCTTGCCTGTAGCCCCCCTGCAGCTAAACTTTCTGATGGTCCTTTGTGTTTAAAAGAGAATTAACAGCAAAGAATGCACAATTTGACTTAAAACATATTGATATTGCAAAATGAAGAGCCATTTAATGAATTTTTTGTCCCCAGTGAAGAGCCAGTGTAAGGAACAGTAGGGGCTGCAAATAAGACTGAAAATGGCACTTTAATAGCAAAATGCATTTGTTTGAACAGTGCCTACCTTTTCTAATGATTTTACAACATTGTCTCTCCTTTGTTCTCTTCATTAGTTGTCTGTGACCACAAACACATTCCAGTAAGAAAGGTAAAAAAAAAAATATAAAACCATCCATCCAAATGTTTTAGACATCAGGAAGAACACCTCTAAGCACAAGAAAGCACTCCAGTTCGCTGGTGCCCTGCCTTGGACACACACAAAAACCCACAAAAGCAAAATCCCAAATGACCCAAACTCCCCAGCAAGCTCTTGCCTTGCAAAATTTTGCTTCCTGCCCATGAGAAGAAAGCAGAGCCTGGAGGAGGGGAGGTTGTTGACAGGGAAGATGCCATTAATATTTCTGGGATTGCAAGAGCATTGATACAACTGTTATTATTTTAACAGCACTTACAAGCACTGTTGAACGTTAGGGACTGAAATACTGGTAGCTGTATTTGAGGCTTTACTTATTAATGCCTGGAAAATGCTTTGAGATCTTCAATTACAGGATTTTAACAGGGAAAACTTTTATATTGTCTTTAGCCACACCGGCCTCAATCCTCAGCTGAAAGCTGATAAATACAAGTGCCTTACTGTCCTGTAATGCAAGTTAATGTAAAATAACCACAGACCTCTCTCACTCAGATTGCTTGTGGCTGCTTGCATCCCCTGGCTGGAGTTCAGGAGGGTGGTACATTTTGCCAGGGGCAGTCAGAGCACCTCTTTTCTCACCCCACTGCTCCCAAACCATCGTGCTTCCTGAAAAACCATGAGTTTTCCATCTTCCACCACACTGGCCAGATTCACTGAAGGGTCCCAGTTGGTACAACTGCTCGAGAGCCTGCTCAAGTCCATGTGCCTGGGGTGCTGATAGGATTTTGCTGCTCTGCCCCTGTGCCACCTGTTTTGCAAGGATGCTCCAGGTTACATCAACACAACCTCATATCACACCTTTCTTTTCAGTGCGTGCCCTTTAGTCCTGGGAACACTGCCTGGGATGGAGAGGGTTGTGCAGGACATGACATGACCTGGTTTGCTAGTGGCAGCTGTAAAATTCACTACTTGTACCAGCTGTTAAAAACAACAGCACTTTTTAAGAAGTTCTTTTTACAGATCTTACTCTGGGCTTTTTAAAGATCTATCTTCAGCCTGGTAAGTGGCTGTTCCTTTCTTCTCCTCCCATTCCACCAAGCTGGAAAAGACCTGCAGATTCTCACCCCAATAGCTGAAAGCTGTCCTGTCTGCACCACCCCAACCATTCTCTGTCCTCTGAGCCAGTCAATATTTGGCAGCAAAACTTTCCTGGAATTTTCTCATTACTGTACATGGCAAAGCCAAAAGCCATTAACACGTGAGATATCCCTCAGAGACTTTTTGGCAAATCCCAAAATGGTGCATATTTAATAGCCATCCATCTCAAAAGGAGTTGAATGTTTTAAATATGTTTAAAACATTCATATTAATTATGCTGTCTTATGGTCAAGTTTCCCCCCTTTTAACATGTCTCCTCAATTTATCAAATTGTTGTTATCTAAGTTTTTAACTTTTTGGCTGAGTTTTTAATGAGAAAATCTCGAATTCTAGTACAGCACACACGAAACAAAAGCTTTCTGCAACAATCAAGGACATTTTTAGATCTTGACTCACACTAGGATATTTTATAACTGATTGATAAATGACAAATTGCTGTTTAGGTAAAATGTGATTAACAGTAAATAATATATGATGGTTGTCATAGGCAGTGAATGAGCAGCAATCATATTTACTCACCACCTACAATACTTCATATCTACTTATAACAGACTAATACTTCTGTAATAAATAACTGTAACAAGGTCATAAATCAGCATTAAATGAAAGCACTGTTTTAGAAAGCCAAACTCAACATTACATGTTGGAACAAAGATTTTCAGCTTTTCTTAATAATAACTTGGTATTTGATTTCTTCAGTCCCATTCACACTACTGATTTCTCCTTAGCTGAATTCATTTAAGAGCAGGCATAACCACACAGGGTTTGCCTACTAATGGAAACATCATCAAAACCTAAGTCCCAGTTGCATAAATGGATTTCTTGCCTGAAATTAGCTCTGAACACCCAACATTACCACCCTTTACACAGGCAATATGTTTTAACATGCTGATGGCTGGTCTTAGACTGGCTACTCCTGATCTGGTGTTGGAGGTATTCACCCACTGAGCTGCTGCTGTTTAACACCACCTGCCTTAAACCTTCATACCTGGTTAAAATGAAGAAAATTAAATAACACAAAGCTTTATAAACCTGCAGCATGGTTGGCAGGAAGCCAATTTGAATTCATGTCCCTTTGCCTGGCAGACCTGGTGCAGTGCAGGGCATGCGGCACAGGCCTGGGACAAGGCCACGTGTGTTTGGTGACAAACCCCTCAAACATTAAAACTCCACAGTGGAGGAGTGAACAGGAATGCAATACCTCACTCTGTGGCCCATCATGACTGAAAAGGTTTGTGGTGGGACAAGGAGCTGCGGGTTTTTAACAGTCTCCTGATTAAAACATTCTGTTAATTAAATAAAACTAAACCCCAGTGCTATCTGGTGCTCCAGGGCTCGTTCTGACTGATCCAAGAGCTTTTGTTTACCACACAGAGACCAATTGATTTACACTTTTTGCTTTCAACAAGCCTCTCGTGAAGAGCACAGTGACATGCTGAAGTGCCAAAGCAGAAGAAAGGCACACTGATGAAAACCAGACACTGCAGCCATTAGCATCGATCAGCAATTGATCAGTGTATGAGCAAGCAGAGAGGTACACTATGGTTATTGTCTGTAACAAAACCTGATTTAATCTCCTTCAAAAGCTCTGTGTCCTGTGAAGGGGCTCTTTGGTTGGGAGGCACAAACTTCATTAGCACAAACCCAGGAGTCATGTAAGGAGCTTTGTCGTGCAGATTATGGAAGTCCCTCCTTGTGCAGATAGGGGGATATGAAAACATTTTTCAGATGATGCATTAAGTCAATCAATAGCTTCATGTCAAACAGGACCTTACCTATGTCCTTTGCTTATTTAATTAGGTATTTCACAAAACTGGCTAAAACCACACTGTCACATCACTACAGGAACATGATTGATTCTGGAGAATGAGGAGGGGAAGCAGGACAGCTGAGAAAGAGCCTGAGATGCTGGGGATCCCTCATGTGTGTTGGACAGCAAACCTTTCTATTTAGCCAGTAGCGCTGACTTTGTTAGGAGCAGGTTCTACAAACTTAGATAACCCTGAGAGGGCTTTCTTTTAAGTGGAAAAAACCCACCCAAGTGTCAGCTTGACAGAGGCCTGTGAGTTAACTCCTATTACACTCAGTCTGAGCTGAAACGACATCCCTTTTCACTCTCACCCTGAGACCTAACGAGCTTCAGCACTTGAGATGTGAAAGACCAATAACTTAATCCACTGTTTGAAGCAATCCCTATTTTTAAAGCAGTGCTGTATTTGATTAAGCCACTGTAAAGCTCAGCAGAGCTGTGTCAAGTTAAATTATATTCTTTAAAGTAAAAATGCCATTTTACCTGAAATGTAAAACTTCAGTTTTACTGCATTTTTATAAGAAAATCAAGTACCATTTATTTACATTCAGACAGCCCCTATTAAGAGCAATCTATAGCTGGCAGGTGTTACAGGCCTGGATGTGTTTTAAAGGACTAAAATATTATCTCCTAGATTTGTAGATAAAAATATCAAACTGTTTACAGTGTGTACAGATGCCCCAAAATAACAGCCAGAAAATACCCCAGTGATTATCACCAGGTGATTGTGCAAGTCCCAATATGATTTAAGCACTGCTGCTTTTACCAAAACCACTTTTAATCTCACCAAAACTGTCCTCATTAGCCCAATGGAGAGGGTTTCTCACGATCCCACTTTAACTGGTATTTGTCATCTTGCCTTTCTTAAACCTGTTACCTGGGTCACTCCATTCACTCTCTAAATATTGGCACAACACATGATTTCTTCATGTCCTCTGGAAAATCACCAGTGTTCCAAGGCATTAAAAATCAACGCTAAACGCTTGGACAGTTCCTTGGCCACCTCTGTGAAAATTATTGGATGCAGGTTGTTCAGATTCAATGTTGTTAAAGTGATCAACTCTGGCATTTTTGGAAAAGAAACTATTTCAGCAGCATCATGGTCCTGTGTACTTTGGATTTTTCTCACACGCAGGACAGAAATGTTTTTGAGCACTTCTGATTTTTCTGCATAGTTATTAAATATTCTATCTTATCCACCCAGGAATAGCCAAGCACAGTGTGCTGGTATTAACCCCTACCCTGCAATCCATGCATGTGCACATGCAGACATGCACAGTTTCTGATGTTTCACTGCCTTGACTGAAAGTTTTCTGTGTGTACTTTGGTTCTCATCCTTTTTCTATTCATTCTAACATCTAGGCCATGTGTTGTTACCAATTTGCCTTTTCTCTTTTGTTATAGAACAAAGATAATAAAGATAATAAAGAACCATTTTCCTTCCAAGCTGGGTAGTTGAATAGTATCACCTTTTTTTAGGGAACACAGAACTGTGGTTTCTGAGACAGAAGCAGAAATCTGGATACTGTCTCTGGTGGGGCTGGTGTACCATTCCCACTGAATTTTTCAAATTTTACAGGAATGAGATGATCAAGAGGACTTCCACTGACTGATCTCTAAATTTGGAAATGAGATTCACTGTTCATGTCAGAGATGGACATCTCTGAGAAGAATTTGTGGAAAAAGGTATATGACACACTGGAGTGGTTTTGTCTTTGGCACCGGGGACCTCAATTGCTGAATGTATTCTTGCATCAGTAGCATCTTTCGAGCACTCAGATGTTCTAAGAGAATAAAGTTATAGTGAAGCAAATACTTAATGCACTAAATGTTGCTTTTATTCAAGCATGAACAGGATTTGACGGTCTTCAGGACATTAAACTATCCTGCCACTTTCTCTGGGTGTTTAAAATGAGCTTCAGACTCATACCAGTAATTCAGATTTTCAGATTTTGGCCAAAAAAAATCCCAAACCCCAACAATCAACCTCAAAGCATCTCCTAAATGTAAATCCCACTGCATTCTGTTTAACTGGAGCTGTATCTGATTTTGTCCGTGGACTGTAAAGGTGAGAAGAACAAAGGTGAACAGGAGGGTGACCAAATTATTGTCCTCACACCTCTGACACAGAGAGATGGGGGCTGTACCATCAGGGCATCTCAGAAGCAAATCTGGTAACATTAACCCCACCTGTGATTTCCCTTATCCTTTATAAAAAAACTGACTCTCTGTGTCGTGTGAAATTCAGGCATTACCCTGTGAGCTGAAACAGCTCTGACCATTTACCAGAATGCCTTGGGAAGCTGAACAAACTTTCTCTCCACGCTGTGCTCCTGGGAACGTGAAGTTTTTCTCTCACTGGGGTTAAAATGTTTGAAAAGTGGAGCCCTATATAAAATTCTGTTTGTGTAGCTGAAGTTCTGACGTTGTTTACCTGAAACGTTTCTATAATTCCTCAACTTTTGAGTTTCAGGTTGGTGATTTGCGAGTAGCAGATTGCACTCTCCTGAACTAAATCTAACAAGCGCCACAAAGTGAAAATAAACTGGAGAGACTTGAAATAAAAAATCACTTCAAGAAATCTAAGCGTGGTGGGTTTTTTGTGTTGGTTTTTTTTTTTTCCTTTCCTTTTCCTCCCACTTTAAGCCAACTAAACTCCCAACACATTCTGATCATCTCGCCACAGTGTGTCTGTGCTGGTGACAACTGATTCATGTGTACATTTACATATCCCCTCAGTGCCAGCAGCAGAATACAAAATGGGTCCTCCTGCTCTGGCAGATGACACAGCGCTGGCAAATCAGGAGGAGCTGTCAAAAACAGCTGTCCATTAAAAGAGTTTGCTGAAACAACTAAGAGCTGTTTGAAAATGCTAGGTGGTAGAATTTAATTGGAGTAGCAACTGTTCAAAATTAAGATTAAAAAGGACCAGTCGGTACGGGGTTTCAGGTTTGAGGGGTGTTTTTATATATGGATATTTACATTTGGGATAGAAACAATTAAGTCTGTTGATTTTCTCTCTGCTCACACTCATCCTTCATCCCCCGGGTCAGAAAGTTTGGGCATGTCCATAAGTGCTCTGCTGCACATTCAGAACAGCAACTCCACACACCAGCACCCAGACAGCTTTATTTTGGAGATACTGGGGAAAACCAAGAAATGAATGTTTTTTGGAAGCAGCCTGTGTCTGTGGGTGCGAACCCTGTTATGCTGCACTGCCTGTGTGTTATCCCTGTGGACATGGGATGTGGTCTGTTTTCCACAGTGGGAACAAAACAGAGCTCCCAGCAAGAGTATTCCATTACACCACGCAGCCTGCCTGAACACCACATTTGTCTCAGCACATAAAACTGCATGCACATAAATGAAGGACTTTATGAAGTTTTCCCCTTTAGTATGAATGCAGTCTTGGGAAAACAGACCACTGCAACAGCCCAGAAAATTTCATTTTTCACTAGGAACTTGTTTTGAATGTGCTGGAGGCAATGCTAAGCCCCGCTTTGGCTTAGGTGGTCTCTGAATCAGAAACTTGACTGTGGGATAAATGTAGCAGAATAGAAACACAGGCAAGCAAAACTGTTTGGCAAAAACTCACATTCTTCCTAGTTCTACTTGAATATTTTGTAGAACAAAACCATTTGAAAAAATATCGAAATGAAATCAGTGTGTTTCATTTTGACAGTGTCAAAACAAAACTATTTTAATTTTGTGATATAAAAGGTTTTATATTTCAAAATTTTGCTCTTTTCTCCTTCTTTTTCAACAAAAATATTCAAGATTCCAGGAAAACTTCTCCTTTAAGCTCAAATAAAAGTGTTTCTCTTTTTGACTACTATTTTTTTTCCTCTCTCTCTGCAGCAGCTCAAGCACAGGCAGGCAGAAGATCTGCATTTAGTTCTTCATTTTGAGACCAAGTCCTCATCACAGCGCCTCGGGCACCAACTCTGCTTTATGTGCTTTAGCTTGGCACATCTGTAAGTGTGTGCCTTAAACATTTCTAGCACTTGGAATGCTTGGTACTTATTCTTTTCCTCACACAAGTGAAAATCTCCTTGGCTTTTACTTTCAGAAGGCAAGCACTAACTGTCCATCAAAGGGCAATGAATTTGTCAGCCAGCGAATTGAGAGAGGCCATAAATATTAAGTATATAACCAATATTTCTTCTTGCTTTAAAATCAAAGACCTGCACATTGAAAGAATTTAGAATAGCTGTGGCCATGCTGCAACAGCATTTAGTAAATTTTAGTGCCTTTGAACGTTTTTACCTTTGTTAGCACTTGGACCCCAGCTTTGGTTTCTTTGCTTTAAATAAAATCCGCCTTAAAATGTAAGAAAAAAATAAAACCGTTGTAGCAAATCAAAAACCATGCAGGCACTAAAATTAAATTTTCCATTCTAGTAGAAAAAATAGAAGTTGAAAAGGCATTAGGCTCAGTTTCCCAGCAGAAACCTTACAGTAATGCCTGTGACTGCAAGTCTATAGCTCAGTGTATGCAATACATTGCAACTAGAAGTAGCAGTGACAGCTGGTGGGTTAGTAAACAGATTTCATTTCAGTTTTTGTCTGAAAATGATACAAATTTTTCTTTAATATGATTCTTCGCTACATCTTCTGTTTCCATCCAATGATGAGGTCCTTTCCAATTCATATCCAAGCTCTGTTAAATATTTTATTTGACTTAACACACATAAATGAAACAAACAGAAATAATTTTGAAACACTTTGCATGAAGTTTGCAGTCTCTTGGAATGATTAAAAAATTTAGGTCCTAATGGAATTTGGAAGAGGGTGGGTATAAACCGAGGGCATGTTAATGGCCTCATATGCACAGAATGCCACACAGAAATAAAACTTAACACATATTTTAGAGCGTTTTGCCTTAGAAGAGGTGTATTTTTAATTTATATTTTCTGAAATTTCCTTCAGGAAATTCCTTTAAGTAATATTTTTCCTTTTTGTTTCCCTGCCCTTCCCTAAACCACATGAAAGGCCTCCAAACAGAGGTAGTATTATGGAAAAAAAGATGTTGGTAAAAAAGCAGAAAAAAGAAAATGCCTAAAGTAATCCAAAACCCATAAACTAATGACACAAAAGCATGAGGGCTCACTCTGTTTGTTTGCAAGGATATTTATAGGTAGGAAAGGAAAAATAGGCATACTCAAATGGTTTGGGTAATTTGAACTAAAAAAAAAAAATCCTATCTATATTTACATTAAAAATTACATGTAACATCAATTTTATGACAAATCACCTGTAAGTGTTCACAGGCCAGAGGGTAAATTTTGAGGCAGACACACCCCCAGCTCCCAGGAATGGGAACAGGGGTGGCTCATGGAATTCTGTGTGCACAGGGTGTAGCCTTAGGGCAGCAGACAGGCATGTCTATGATGAAATCTGTCACTGCATTTCTACTTTTCATAGCCAAATAATTGGTGCATACAGGCAGGGAGTTGTAGATTAGTCAGAAACATGAAAAGTTTAATGCAGCTTCACTGCTTTGTTTCCATCACTGCAACCTCTTGCGGCAGAGACTTCACAGAAACAAAAATACCCAGAATCTTTTAATATAAACAACAATTAAAGTGGCTCTGGATTAAAACTCTCTCTGTGACACTGGTGAGAGGGTGTTGAGGCAGGCAGGGCAGGTAGGACACACCTGTGCTATAATCACAGCAGGGATCATAGGAGAGACGCCCTCATTATTTTCAACATTAATAAACCTTTTCTATCCTCTCTAACCAGCCACCAAGTATGGGTTTCATGTCTCTGGATGCTGCAGAATCCCACGGTTCAGGAGTATTATCAGCCATGACCAATGTGTGAAGGAGCAGCTCTCACATAAGTTTGTGTATAAATCAATATACAACTGCATTGAAATCTAATACATGGCACAGACACTGATATCATCTTGACATTAAAACATTGCTTTCTATTTCCTTTTATTAAGGCCTTTGATTTAAGGATCAACTGCTCTGCATGCCCTATCCTGCCTCCTGTTTCAAAACATTCAGTGTGGAATAACCAGCCCTGGGTACCCCAATATATTATCTACAGAATCCCCAGGTTGGGAGAGACCTTTAAAGATCATCAAGTCCAACCCAGCCCCAACACCTCAACTAAACCCTGGCACCCAGTGCCACATCCAGGCTTTGTCAAACACATCCAGGGATGGTGACTCCACCACCTCCCCAGGCAGGCCATTCCAGAACTTTTTCCTAACATCCAACCAATATTTCCCTTGATGCAGCTTGAGACAATGTTTTTGTGGATGTTATTCCAGCCCATGAAGAAAAGCTGAGTCTAGGTAATGACAGTCCCTGAGAAGCCAGAGACACCTGCTATCTGCATGAAATCCTGAAAACACCATTTCTGTGCCACCACCAGCTGATTCCACAGTGCAATGGCACTGCCAAGCTGCACCAAACATCTGCCATTTACAGACAGGACCCAAGTTAAAATTCAAATGAGAAGTAACAGGTCTGTGTCCTTCCATGGTGGCAACAAAGATCTGCTGCACATAGCTGAGATACAGATTGACATCAATAAAGAACTCCTAGTTAAGAGTCTTGTCTCTTCATTTCTGAGAAACCTCGGCATTTTTGACAAGCTTTGTAAAGATTTTAGAAAATGAAGGTCTAAAAATTATTCTGATGAGGTCCAGTTAGAGGAGAAGGAAAAGGAATTTAAAGGAGTTAATGCATGTACAAGTTCACTGTGATTTTATCATAGAATATCCTGAGTTGGAGAGGACCCATGAGGACCATCATCCCGTATTTTTTCAATAGAGAGCTTTAATATTAACAGCCTGTTCACCTATAAAGCACAAAGCAAGCACAGCACTGGATGTGTTCAGGATTCCAGGATCCAACACAATGGGCAGAGCAATGCACCCCTGGGGTGGAAGCTCTGAGTTCCTCGAAATGACACTAAAACCTCTGCACACCAGGTCACTGGAAAGCAGCTCATGCTAAGTAAAGCTGCCATAATGTTGCCAGCAGGGCAAAATCCAAAAGCAATCCAAATAAACTGCTCAGCCAGAGCGAAGGCAGCCCTAAATCCAATGATAAATTGAGAAACGAGGAAGGGGGATGTTTCAAAATGAGGGATCATTCTTAAATCAAAAGCTATGGCAGGTCACACCCCTCACTCATCTGTGTGTGCACTCCGTGATTCTCATTCAGCTCTTCTGGATTCTCAAACAAAGTGCGGAGTCCTAAAAATATTTGGAACTATTACAAAGCATAAATTATAAATGTGTCGAGAAAATGGAAAAAGGTGTCTTGGGCCTACTTAGAGCACAAAATGATCTCAACCATTATTCACAATGATATGAAGATCTTTTATTTCATTTCTTCTTAACAGTTCCCTGTGTTTGCTATCATTTCTTGCCCAGCACCGTGTCAATAATTACTAAATTAGCAGGACGCCTGTACAATTTCAGCTAAAGTGTTATTACTGACAAGTCAAACAAAGAAAGCTGATCGAAAAGATGGGACTCCATCTCCTTATTTAAATGGACCGTGTTCACGGAAGAAGATTGAAACTCCTTTTTCTTCAAAGGAAGAAGGGAAAGGTATAGTTTACATTTTGTGCTGCTCAAGGACAGAGAGTCAGAGGAAATGCCTTTTTAATGTAAACCTCTTTTCATTTCCAAGGGACAAAAATGAAGGTTATTTAAAAGAATCATGCTTGGTGGAAGAAGTAATTATGTATTTTTTTCAAATCTCAGTAGAATAATGCTTTTATATTTCCCTGAGATGACCCAATTCACTTTGTGATGTGCTCCCTAAAATGTAAGTGTGTTGACTTCTTTGAACCTCATTGTTTTTAGTGTCTAAAGAAGCTCCTCTTATACCAGTGTTGATTGATTTTGACTCTACACCAATGCCCGAATTTTCATAAAGCTATTTATGGTTTCTACAGCCCACAAGTTAAAATGGTGTGTAATATCTTCTCCTGGATAGCTCCAAAATACTCACGTGTAATGACATGTTCAAATTGGTTTTTTGAGAAGTATGGTCCGAAATTTGTTACTCGTTTGGGTTGGAAAGCTCCATAATCTGGAGGATCCTAACAGAATTCCAAGATCATACAGACCTTTCTTAATATTTATTTGACGGCATTTCTTTGTGGTAATTTTTGGTGGAATAAATGTGAGTACTTACTGGCATCCCTTAATGTGTGAAACAGGATGCAGTTCTTTAACCTTCCTCAGAGAAATATCTACCTTTACCCTTTTATTACTCCACTATCTCATTCCCCCTGAAAGATAAGAGCTTTCACAATCAGGATCAACAGCCTTTTTAGATTTTTTATCCAAATCACCTACTTCAACACTGGTGAAAGTGTTCTGGGACAGGGTTTTTAGGCAGCAGACATGTAAATGCGGAAAAAAAGAGAAAGATTGAAGAACCATAATCACTTTAACATGGCAAAGCAGAAAATTTTGTGAGTCTTAGTCATTCCATGATTAGTGTGTGCTACTCCCCTAAATCTGGAATTTATTTAGTTGTTGTCACTTGTCATGTAAACAAGCCAATGGGGACTACTTAAATCTATAAAATTAGACATTAGGGTTTAGGCCCTTACATGCTTTTTATGTTAGGTCTCACTGGCTCTCTGGGCACTGCCTTAATGCAACTAAATAAACAATGATAAAGTTAACTACAGCATCTCACTGACATTTTCCAAACCTTGAAAAACTATTTTATTTCAAAATTTTGGCAAAAGTTTTGAACTGAGCTCTCACTAGCTCCAAAGCAAGTCAATTCTATTCCCTCAGAGCTGAATCCAATTACTAATTTCACTTGTAGCACACCCTATTCCATTCCTTAATTCTCAGTCAAAGGAATAACTGGTTTAATATCTGTCATCTGCTACTTGCAATTCTACAATCTCACAGGCTGGGGTCCAATTATGCAAACTGAACCAGTTTCTAAGCTAGAACCATTCAGAAGTCATCTTTATCTCTTTAATCTGTCTGAAACTTTCTTCTTTTTTTTTTTTTTCCTTACAAAATTGACTGTTCTCAGAGCTTTAATTTCCATGAAAAGATTGAATACAGAAGACTTTTTTTCCCCCTAAAACACAAGTGTTTCAAAAAATGTGACCAACTGAAAGCAAAGAAACAGATTTGTACACAGATTTTTGGAAATGAGTGGCAATATTGCAGTAGACTTCAAAAAAGCACCAGTCCTTTTTAATGCTGAAGGTATTTTTGAGGCTGGCTGCAAAATGATCTAGTCCTAATGACTTATTTCTTTATTTGCTTTTTATTCAAAATCCTCTGTAAGACCTTAAGGAATGCATTTTCAGTTTCTGAGGATGCCATAGGAAACGTAGAATGAGTTAAAAAAATAAGAAAAACCTGAATCAGGTAAAACTTGGTTTTTACTTTATCGCACAGGGAGAAGAGATATTCTGTGAAAATGAAAGACAACTGATATTTGAATTTACTTCTTGCAGCATGCACAAATTAATCTGCGGTGCTCTAGGCCACAAGATATTTATTGAGGATAAAAAATTTAGCAAGAGACAAAAAATTACTGAAGCTGTACTCTAAGACTCTTGATTCAATTACAGAAAATTAAATGCTTTAAATAGTACTTAATCTCCACGGAAAAAGGAAACAGCTTTTCTCAATGAACAGATTATATCATGCTATTTATTAGGGAGTTTCTCTCACCCGCTTGTGAAGCATCTGGTTCTGATCACTGCTAGAATCAGTCTAGGGAAGAAGGTGGGATTGGTCTGATCCCCACAGGACATTCACTACTGCCCAAACAGAGAATATCTGGGGTAAGTTGTAGCTACACCTTTAGCAATGAGGAGCAACATCACACAAGGGCAAATTAAACACACCTTCCCCTGCTGTTGGGAGAATATGGCAGCAAAGGTAGAGATGCTGAAACCAGACTTAGAAATAAAGAATTAAAACCCACGTGTTTGGAAGAAAATAATGCCATCTTGACAGCTTTGCATGATGAAAAGTCATTTTAGGCAGTGGGAAAATGGATGTCTACTTGAACCATCATTTAATTCCTGGAGAAATGTTCTCCTTGTTCATACATTCCCAGTCCATGCAAGAAGGAAACAATGATTGTTCATGCCAGGATGGATTTTCTCTTTAAGCAGAATCATGATGGTGTTTACTTTGGCAGGGAACAAATTTAATGCTAGTTAAAACATTTTTTGTTGACTTTTACACTCATTACATGCTGTTGCAGCAACTCATGAAAATTATTAATAGAAATACAAATAGCCAAATGTTTTTTAAAATCACTGTTTGTTGCCTTCGAGTCAAGTAATCAGATCTTTGTATTTGGGGAACTGAGGTATTGAAGGAAAATTTGGCATTCTGAGGA
The DNA here is from genome assembly GCF_015832195.1 of Motacilla alba alba. Classification (NCBI taxonomy): domain Eukaryota; kingdom Metazoa; phylum Chordata; class Aves; order Passeriformes; family Motacillidae; genus Motacilla; species Motacilla alba. The sequence goes on along the minus strand of NC_052025.1, from coordinate 16,539,854 downwards.
ACTATTTCATTGCAGTTCATTTTGCAATATTAATGCTGTGTACGAAAGCAGACAGTATGGCATAAAGGTTTAAAGAAACCCTAAAGATTTCTTAGCTTATCTCCAAATTATTATTTTTTTATCACTAAGAGTCCTGAGGGAATGTTCACAACTTCAAAGAAATCACAGCAACAGTGCGACGTAAACAGCCCCTTCCAACCCAACCTGCTTGGCCAAGATTTATCTCCCCAACACGAGGCAGCCAACTGAAGTCTCCACCATAAAAACACTGCTACCCTGCAAATAACTAAACAGGCACTGGAGGAAAAGGGGAATCTCATAAGGACAATTCAGATCCTAGACAGGCTAAATTGCCTCCTTACGATGCCTCTCTCACTCCATTGACTACACGGAGAGCCACCGAAGAGAATATCCTTAAGCATCCTGGTTAAGTGCCTAAAGTTAGGTGGAATAAATCCGGGCCTCACAGGTGAAAGTCATTTTATACATGGGCTGATTCATGTTTATGTGTTTTTCTCGTGCTACACATGCATCGGAAGTGGTTTAAATGTGCACTTTTGTGTACCTGGGCCCACTATGACAGATATTTTCATCCCGTTACAAGTGGAGTGCTAAAGGGGGTTTTAATGGAAATGGCAGTTTGCTCAACAGCATTTAATTCAAGACAACTGGCTTTGTGTTTATATAGTGGGATTCTAGAGAGTGTTCATGTCTATTCCTGTTCCTATTGAAAGAATGTTTTATCTCCTTTGTGAGAGAGAGACGTGGTCTCCCAGAATGCAGTGTTAAATTCTCAGTAAGTACAACTCCCCACTGTCTATTAAGCAGGTGACCTTACTAAGTGGTCAGCTGGTTCTGTTTGCTCTTCCTTCAAAATCTATAAAAATCTATACTGAATGTTAGTCCACACATACAGATGTGTGAAACCATGCATAAGAATTATTGGCTGACACTGAATCTTAGGCACAAGGTAAATTCTTCTAGCAATGAAAACTCACTGGGAACAGCTGAATATTTAAAGTATCCTCTCATGGAACTCTCTTGCAAATACAATCCCTGAGGAGAAAATGTTATGTCTCACTAGACTTTATAGAAAAGTGATCACCAACAGTTTTCAGAGCAGGCATGGGTCTCCACAGATGGTGTTTTCCTGATCCCACCATTCCCACAGCTGCATGTCTAAATTTCAGCCACCCATGAAAGTCTCCAGTCATGAAAAGTGGACTCATATTCTCAATATTGTGTAAACTGTGTTTTCCCTTTACAATAACCCAGAACTTCCCACCTTCTGACAGGAAAATGTTGGTTTAGTTGCAGGGTCCTAACCAAGAACGAATTCTTAGGGAAGATGTAAAGAGTGAAGATGAAACAAAGTGCCTGGTGTGATTTGAAGTCTTCACAAACCCTTCACGCCCAGCAATGCCCAGCTGGAATTACAGTCGAAGGGACCCTTAACAAAAGTAATTTTTCAGGATCATCTTCTAGCCACAAACCCAATTTTTTAGCTGCCTGGGGCTGGTGCATCTTCTATGCCATTATTCTTAGGAAAGGGTGCGGTTCTGGCCATTTTGTAAAAAGATGATTTGATTGTTCATGTGGAGGCACTGTGGGCTGGGATCTTCAGCTCATGGGAACTGACACAGCCTCCAGAAGCAAAGCCAGCTGACACCTGCTGAGGTCCTGGCACACCAAATTTTAAATGCATCTACAAGTTTCACTCCCCAGCACCAAATGCTGTGATGTCTACATCAAACAGTCAATTACATGTAGGCTGCTTCTAAACAAAAGTTTTTCTAATTGTTTCAGATACACCATCTGCTTCTGATCAAAACCATGGTGAAACTGCAAACCCTCATAAACATCATCCTAGATTTCTCTTTTCAATGAAATCAGATTAGTACTGAAGGGTATAACTTCAAAGAGCTCAGAGGTGCTGTTGTTATCCAAATGTACATGAGGCTCATGGGTCTTCCTTGCCAAGAGATCTCAAGGGAATAGCTTTCATGCTAGGTTTTTTTTTTCATTTTTACCTAGAGGGAAAATAACATTAAATGTCCTTTTCCAGTTGTTTTTTGTTTTGTTTCTAGAAAAAACTAGGCAGAAGTGGTTCAGGACTTTATTATTTTCATATAAAAACACTCTGAGATTGGTGGTTAAATAGATGTCAATGAATATTTCAGCTGAAATCCTCAGAGTGCTTTTTTTGTTTTACTATGGGCATCTCTCCCCATCTAGATAGAAGTTTTGACTTTAACTTCAGGATATTTCTTAATATACTGCCCACAATAGTGTTTACATTCCTCAAGCAGGACTCCCTGCTTAGCCCATTCTTCTGCTCAGAAATATACTTCAATTGTAGCTGGCATGAGACAAAAAAGAAAACTTCCCTTGGCCCAACACCAACACATTTCAACAAAGTTTCTGATCAAAGTGCAAGAGAGAAATGAGAAACAAGAAAGGCAATAGTTGCAATAGCTCAACAGCTATTGTGGAATTTCTTTAGGGAATCAGAAAGCATCCTTAATGGGTCTATATTGTGGCACTAAAGTATGAGCAGCATTTCAACAAAATGCCAAGAAGAAAATTTTCATCAAGGAAGTTTAACCATTTCTGTCAGTTTGGAGGTCAAAGAGGAAGAATGACAATACCTCCCAGGGGGAGAAGGGCTTCCTCTGTAGGAGGTGAAGAGCAGGTGAAAAGGAGGGATGCATCTGGTTCCAGAAGTCTGGGTACCACCAGTGTAATCCAACAGGGTGGGTTTGCAATGCTCTGTAGAAAATGTGTCTCTCTTTGTGCCTGTTCCTATGACATTGTGGACAAAAACTTGCTCTTGGTTAATCTGACACATCACAGCTGAGTAACTCCAGATGCAATAATGTGGAATCTGTCCCATTTTACATTTAAACCTGAACTTAGTGGATAAAAAGACAATCCTTTGAATAATGAAAAAATAAAGAGAATATTGAAAGAATAAAGACAGCACAGTATGACTATGGCTTAAACACACCAACACTGATCATGAGCCTGGTAATGAAACAGTGTTTACTGGCCATGGTATTTTTATTTTCACTTAATCCTAAATATTTCCTGCGTGTAATTGCTTTGGAAGTTACAGCTCTAAGGCACGACACATTTTTGTGACGGCAACATCAACGTGTAGAGAGAAACATTAGTGCTCAGTGTCAAGCACACTTGAGTTTTTCAATACACTTGGAGGAAGATACCCATAAAGCCTCATCACAATGGCATGGAGGACTAATATTCCAGACAATTAGACTTTCTGCTTCAGATGCGACAATTCAAATGCGGATGTCTTTAAAGCACATTTCCATCCCCTTTATTGCTCACAGGAGGAAAAGATATGCCTTTTTTGTTTATAAAATGTAGGGCTGAAAACTGTCTGAACAGATGCTGGAGACTGTAATGTCTCACTTTCACTGTTGCAGAAACCACCACTTGGTCATCTCATGCCCCTTTCTCACTAAATCTCGTATAAATATGATTATGACTTCAATTGTTATGGCTTGCAGAGGGTTGTAGGGGTAGAAAACATAAAGCTGGAGTCAGCCATCTGAAAATCTTCCCTTTCCCTTCATGACATTTCCTTTAAAACTTACAAAATCTATGCTTGCTAAATAAAAGTGAAGGTCTTTGCCACCTGAATCTAAATTGAATATAATTGGATACTTGTATGTCAAAGCACTCAGAGACACAAGTCCAGGTATGAGCACATCAATAGGAAGGCAATTGGGTCACAAGGTAACCTATAGTATATATGATATATCTTCTTAAAGCTGTTCTCAGAATCCAAGGAATTCTTTTGTTAGGCACTGAGTGGATGTCTTTTATTAAGGGGGTGTTTATAATGGTGGACAATGCGATTCAGATACAGAGCCTACACTAGTCTTCCATCAAAGGTAGAGAGAAACCTAACAGCCTGAAATAAATCTCTGCAATACTTCAATGGCAGAACGTTTCAGCAATTTTTAAATGTAGTCGTGAGCATCAGAACTGGGTCTGAACCTGATGGAGAGCACAAAGGTAAAGGAGACCTTGAAACGATCAAAACCCACTTGTCCAAGTAATTATGCAGGCAACGTCTAACATTTATTTTTCTTGCCTAAACTAGTTAAGAAGCCTCAGCCAGCACAAGGAGGTACCCTGGCCTGGTGATATGGACAGAGGATTTCTTGTTCCAACAAGGGATATAAAATGAAATTATAACTGCAGGCAGTAGTCTTACAAAATATTCTTATGAAAGAAGAGAAGTCAAGAATAAAATTAAGCGATGAAATCCTAAACAGGAGGAAGTCTTTTAATTTTGCCGTGTCCCTAATTTAACAAGCTTCAAGTTTAATCACAACTGGTAAGGCCAGTGCTTACTGTAGAAGATATCAAATCCATAATCATTTAGCTGAAAATGGGGTTATGATGACAGGGCAGTAGTCTCATTGCTAATGCTGGCTACTAAGTAGATCAGTAAAGCCAAGTACCTGACTCTCATAAACTGAAATGTGCAGGTTTTCTGATGCAGTGGCTTCATTTAGCACAGCCAAGGCTACAATACACTCATAATTCTGCTTGATGGCACTCCTTACTGCACCATATGCACAGACTTCCCTCCCATCCCACCAAGCTATATAGATTTTCTAAATGCATGCAAATGTATCCAAGATGGCTCATTTTGTTATCAAGTCCCCAAGTGCTAACATTCTAATCATTAACTAATTGTCTCTGTGCTCTATTGACAGCTCGGCCACCTTCTTGCTAATTTTTGCTGACATGATGGAGGCCCTGAAGAACTGGGTTAACCTTTCAATGTCCATTGAAGAGCCACAGGTCTGATGACGATTGATTGACCTGGCCTCTATGTTAGATAAAACCTCATCAGCTTTCCAAGCGATTTGTGTAATGAGGCATCAGTAATTGACAACAGGTAAGTGAACATAGAAGTCCCCTTCTTTATTGCTCTACAAAAATGAGGAGAAAATTCAAGTCTCTGTACGGAGTCAAACTTGTAAAAGTTAGCAAGTAATAGGGGTGAATACGTGTGCAATGCACTTTCATTAATTTTTTTCTTACAGATACACACAGGAGCAGTGTTCTCAAAATAGATGGCACTTCTGTCATATAAGTGATGTGTGTCTCTTATAAATGCATGTGTATGTGTATGTATTACATATATATATTGTATTTGGGTTGTTACAGAAGCAGATGCTCACTCTTGTGCTCTCATAAAATCTTCTGCGTGGTTTAAGAGTCTGCATTGCCCATATCAATCTGAATTATGATAATATATAAAGCCACGAAATCTCTTCCAAGTGTCACTGAATGTTCAAGGAATGAGCTCTAGGTGGCCATCCACATTCCTGGGTGTCCAGCTAACCCTGGCTTTAGTAAGACTAAGAATTAAATTCTCACATATAAGCACAGGATATTTGTCTCAGGATGGTTTTAAGGGTTAGGCCGTACAACCCACACCAGTTTTCTTTCTGTGGGGACAACAGAAAGTGCTGCAGCCTCATCTCTACAAGAGTCAGCTCTGCTGCTCCCATTTCAAGTCATTTCTATGTGCTTCCAAACAAATTTATTTAAAGCATGACTCACCTCTGTGCTCTCAAGATGTATCCCAAAGGATAAAAACTACTTCACAAATAGAAAGTGAACAACCAGATTTGCTGTACCATAAGCCTCTACAGTTGCCTTCTTTTAATTTTGTATTAAACAGCTATAAAACTATCCACAAGGGACAATAATACAGGATGAAATAAGAAAAGATACTGTTAAAAAAGAATGATTTTCTCACTTATCACAGCCAGCCAGAGAGCATGAAATGTTCCATGTATGCAGACAGGCACTGAGATGTACACACCAAAAGCATGCACACATGTATGCTCAAAGAAAAGAATTATTATAGTATATCTGCTCAAAATTATTTGATCAAATTAAAAAATAAAAATGCTCATCCAAGATTCTGTGTTTTGTATCCTAGTTCATCTGTGGAAAGACAGAAAATCTCCTGCCTTCCCACTGTAGCACGGTGTCCCTGCACTTCCTTCATTCCTTTTGATTTTTTGTGCCAAAAACACTTGCAGTTTCCAGATAACTCTGATTTGGTGTCCATGTGGCCATCAGTGCTTTTCATCTGATGACATAGACAAAACTGGCAGCTCTTGTCAGAGCCAAGCCAATATCATCTCACACACGTATGTGCATTTCTGTTTGATTATTTTGTACATTTTATTTTGCGTCTTGAGGGTTTTCTAAAGTTCACATCCTTTCCTTTCATAGCCATTGTTTAATTGGCATTGTATCACGTATAGTAAAGCTATTTTGATTATAATGATAATTAAAGAAGTAGAATTATATAGAAAATCATAATAGAATCACAGAATTATTTAGATTGGAAAAGAACTTTCAGATCATCAAGTCCAACTGTTCTCTCAGGACTGCCAAATCCACCATTAAACCATGTCCCCAAGTGCACATCTATACATCTCTTAAATCCCTCCAGGGATGCTGACTCCACCACTGCCCAGGGCAGCTGTACTAGGGGTGGACAAACCTTTGGGTAAAGAAATTTTTACCCAACTTAAACCTCCCCAGTGCAACCTGAGGCAAAAAACCACCAAAGAAACACCCAGCTATTGCTCAACAATAGCTCCTAACATCAAGAAAACACAAAGTATTTTAAAATGTTACCTAAAATGAAAATGCTTTTGTTGAAATAAAACACAATGGGTAAAATCCTGGCACAACTGAAGTCCATGGCAAAGCTGTGGCTGACTTTTATTGGAAAAGGATTTCTTTAATGTTTCTTATGTAACACAATATGTTCTTATAGTCAAGTCCAGATTTTATTGAGGGCAACTTCCAATTCCTTCAATTGAACTGCTTGAGATATATCTCCTGAAAATCATGAACTTGATAAAACAAGAAAATTAAGATACACCAACCAACCACTTTCTACTGGCCCATTGTCAAAAGATGACCACCAGCCCTAAATCCTCACAAAATTCCAATTTTCCTCTTTATAATGCCAGGTGTAATTTTGTTTAAGATACATCTGGTTTTTTGGGGTTTTTTTTTGTTGTTTGTTTGGGGTTTTTGTTTGTTTATTTTTTTTTTATTTTATTTTTTTAATCAGGAGGCATTGCTGCTCTTTGGGGACAGCCCTATTGAAAAATTCTATAAAATGACTTGGCACAGACTCCCTGCACCCAGGCTTTGTCCTGGTCACTTTGATTCAGACAAAGATTAGGTTTTACCTTTCCATAGGCAGAGACTACTACTTCTTAAACAACCAGCCAGTGCAGCCCAGCAGAAAAGCTGATTGCATTTGATTCTAGAAAATAGTTGTATTTTGAGGGAGATCATGTAGAGAGGCAATTTTGATTTGGGCGACAGTGATAAAATTTTCCGCAGTGAGTCACTGCCTGTCTGGGCTGCAAAACCCTTTCCTCATCATTGTCCTGCACAGCATCAGTTCACAGGACCAGAACAGTACAGATATATTTTTATTTATATTATAATTTTTTAAAATTGAATTTAGGTAAAATAAGGCAGAAAGAGATCAGGAACATAAACACAGGAAACATAATTCAACATATCAGCATATTTTTCAAAAGTTCAGAAATGTCTTGAATGCTAGGAAATGAATCTATCATAAATATACAAAATTAATAACCTAAATTGATAGGAGAGAAAATTTTTGTTCTTCAGATACTCATTACTTTCTTGTTTTAACATTTCTATCTCTAAGGAATGAGTAGTTTCTCTACTATCAATTTGGGGATTGGATGAAAATTATTAAATTTTATCATAATCTTTGCACTATATTAAAACCATTATATCAATATTGAAGCAACAGATTGAAATTATTATAGCACACACACACATTTATATTTGTATACACTCTCCTCTGCAAAAATCCCAGTATTTAAAAAGCTCATCTACTGGCATCTTCTACTCATCAATTTAAAACTTAAGTGTTAACATAGTGCACTGCTATTAATTCTTGTTTAATAATCTTTGTTCTACAGTGAAAAATATACATGTGAGTGATGTTTGATATGTAAAACCCTTAAAAGTAATCAAATCACACTTGTACATAAGCTATTGACAATAGAAGCTTCCCAGCTAACTAAAACAGAAACATAAGTACAGTTTTTATTGATAAAATATATTGCATCTTCTATATTAGATAGTATGCAGTGAATCAAAATCTAAATTGTGAGATTGTTTATGCTAAAAACCAATAGTGACAATGGACATTTATTAACTAAGAATTCATTGATTTCACATCTCTACATAATTTTTAAAGTAACACAATGGCAAAAGTTTATTAGAAGGTGTTCATAGTTGAAGAACAGAGATTTGACAGGGACTATATGGGCACTGCTCTCAAGAGCACACAAATGATTTAGGAATTTGATTCTGACTTTCAAAGAACAGCTTTTGAGCAGTTTATGTAGTTGACATAGAACTGCTCCAGGGGACACACAGCAATGGGAAGCCCAGCAAACATTCCCACTTCCATCAACTGCCTTAGCTCCTCACCTCCTTCCCAGAGATTCAAAGCATTCCCACAATATAGACTACAGTCAGAAACTCGTGACTTTTTGGGGTAGGCACAAGCCTGGTCAGTGAATTCATCACATGGATTGTACTTTTGGCTAAAAAGAATAATAAAAGTAGCTCTGTAATGGAATTATTTCCTTTGCTGCCCTTTTTCTCCACCCAAGAATGATTCCCCTTGATGAAATCCCAGATAACAGTGCAAAGGAAACCTGGGAGTTCCTTGGATGGTTCAACAAAGGGCCTTTACTTCTTATCTCACCTAAATCTCTTCCACAAATCTCAGTTTTAGGTTGAAAAAACAATGAATCATGAAGCAAGTGTTGGGTGAGGACCATTTCTGGTTGTTTCCACATTAAATCGAGGTAGGTGTGAAAATTCCACACAAGTAGTAGGACCAACGCTCACAGCAACACTCCTTCCTCTCTGCTGGTTCCTATTACCAGAGGCAAAGCAGAAATCTGGCATCCATTACTAACGACAATAAGTAAACCTGGTGCTTAATCAATCTAATAAAGAATGTTGTTGCCTTGGGCAATTGCTTGTGTATGTTGCCTGCCCACAGGACCACCAAGCTGAGCATCAGCAGAATTCCAGCTTTGGCTCAACCCACATGTGCTCGTGTTTTCCTGTTTCTAATGTAATTATTCTAAGTTATTCACAACATTATTAGTCTTTCCTATAAAGGGTGTTTTGGTGGCTGCAGTTTTCTGAGAGGTGATCTCTGCAAACCTTGTTCACTATCTCACGACCTATCTTCTTCAGCACTTGCTCTGAAAACAAACACATGGGTACAAAAGCAATTTCTCCTCTGTATGGTGAAGGAACCAGTACAGGCTGTTTATGCTGTAAAGCTGGGAAAGGAACTGTCTCCTATGTCTGATGTAAATGACCTTAGGAACAAAACTGGAAATACATTAAGCTCCTCCACTGCTGTAGATTTTAAAATAATTATACACGAAAGGATATCAGTCTCTCTCTCTTCTGCTGCTCCCACCTACCCCGCCTTGGCTTTGACCAGGGATTTTTGTCTGAAACCTGAGGAATCTTCATGAAAACAGTTTTGCAAAGCCTGATCTTGGTTTCACTAACAAGCATGGTCTGGGCTGTGTTCTATGACAAGTGTTTTCTCACAGATTCCCAGCTGCTTCTATTACAGCTCCCAATCCACTGCCCATAAGTTTAGCTGTGTATTCCCTTGCTTGGTATCTTCTTCACTGAACACACAGGATGGAGCTGAGGAAGAGGAACTCCCCCAGATTCACCTTCTTGCACCCTACAGTCAAGAAGGGACCCACAGGGATCACCAAGTCCACAAACTCCTTGAGAGTTCTCACTGCTGCAAGGACTGACTCTACCTTCTACTTTCATTACTGACAATTTTTGCCTCTGCCCTCTACAGCTTTTTCTAAAAGATCTGAAAACAAGCAATCAGAATCACAGGATGTATTTTTGTTTTAACACCTTAATAACTGGCTTGCTTTACCTTGTGTTAAGTCATTCTTTCAGCAGTCAGTGCTGCTACCTGCTCTTCCTGCTGATGAGATTTCCATGGCTTTCTCCCCTGAGTTTCCATGATATAGTTTATTATTGCTGTCAAGGATGGGCAATCCAAATATGTTTTAAAGAAGTAGAATTTAAGAACTTTGCAAAACGAACTTGTAGCTGTCAACTTCTTCTATCAAGATTTTGTTTCTTGTTTGTTGGTGTGTTGGGTTTTTTAAATGAGCAGATTCAATGTTTGCATTAAATCACAGAATCCCAAATATTTTGGGTTGGAAGCGGCCTTAAAGCCCATCCAGTTTCACCCCCTGCCATGGGCAGGGACACCTTCCACTGTCCCAGGGTGCTCCAAGCCCCATCCAGCCTGGTCTTGGACACCTCCAGGGATGGGACAGCCACAGCTGCTCTGGGCACCCTGTGCCAGGGCCTCCTCACCCTCACAGGGAAGAAATTCTTCTTGATATCTAATCTGAACCTTCCCTTCTTCAGATTAACATAATTCCTCCTTGCCCTATCACTGCCTGCCCTTGTAAAAAGACCCTCTCCAGCAATGAAGACAAAAATATTTTAACATACTTAGAAATGGAGAAACTCTGTGAAAAGACAAAACTTTAAAGAACATAGATGATCTTTCATGTATGTTGGTATAGATGACTTTTTTCTCTATTGCAAGGCAGAAGGGGGGAAGAGGCAATCAGTATTATTCAAGCTCATTTAAGTAAGTCAGAATTTTAATAAACAATCTATTAATTTTTCTTTTAAAAGAATTTATTGCCATTTAATATTTATAGGGCCACGTGACAGTTCTGTAAGGGCACAGCCCAATTACTTGCATGAAAATTATGTATTACCAAGAGTAAAGACAAAAGGATGTCAAAATATTCAACTATTTCCAAATGACTTCTACAAATATGTGAACTCCCAAACCGCTTTTTATCCTCACAATACTCCTCACAGTGCTTTATTTAAGCAAGTACTCAAATTAATCTGTAGCTCAGCCAGACACATAGACACATGCTCATCTCTGAGTTTGTCTTCAATAAAAAACAACTTTCAGTATGAAAATTCCTTGACTAGCTCATAATATCCTGATTATCAACAAATATTAAGCATGTTATATAAACGGAATTAAATGTACTGTTTATATGGGATGTTGAAATAATGTTTTAATAAAAATTACTCAAAAAAGTGCAAAGTTTTACTGATGGTGACATTATTCCTACAGATTATCTCAAGCCATTTAGAGAACTCTAAGTAGGAGAAAAACCATGGTCCTGAATGGCTCAAAGTACGAAAAGTTGGAAATTTGCCCTTAAATTTAGTCCCTCTACAAGGGGCTTTAGTATGGAAATCTACACTAGAATGGCTGTGCATTGTGTTTTATTTCCCTTCAGTCATGCATTTTTTACTAGGCTTTCATTTGTATCTCATTATTTCTAATGATTATCCTCAATTCAAAAGTGAATTAAGTCAGTGGGGAAACTTATGTTAGATCCAGCAGACTTTGAATTGAAATCTTAATTTTGTATTTTCCTATGCTTAAATTGTAAATAATTTTCTTTTAAAGTAATTGTTATGTAAAGCCTTTGGCACATGGAAAGGGGATATATTTCAACTGAAATTATTATTAAAGAATACTACATCTTTTACAAAATGCATGTATTAATGTTACTCATTAGCACAATTTGAAGTTTACTTATACATGTGCATGGAATAGCAACATACCTACCCTCTTCCTTTTTATTTTCCTGTTTTTTTCTAATAAAAAGGGTTCTTTTTTAACAGACTAAGTCTGTAGCTGGTATCAAAATCTTATTCCATGCCTAAGAAATATGGTGTAGGCTGAATTGTCTCTGGGTTTTCAAAATAAGCTTTGGGTTAATTTATAATTTTCTATTTATCAGCCAATGAAAATTCACAAATGGGAATTTCCCATTCAATTTGTTCTTTTCCAATGTTATTTCTGTGCCTAGAACCTATTAATATAAATTGCATTAAAAACCTCCGCTTCCATTGATGCTGTTCACACAGTCAGAGCTTTCCTATAATTTTACTATTTGATAGATGCTAGGTATTTAACTCTTGTCATTTTTTTTAACAGATATTTCAGTTCAACACCAGTGAAATGTCCTTCCAAAAAGTTTTTATGCCTTAATTTTTTGCTAAGGCACTTTTAATTTTTGTGCAGCTAAAGAAAGGAGAAAAAAAAATTCCTTTTACATGTGTGGCTTTTGAAGATTGGTAAGAAAAATATGAGCAGAGTGGGGAGCAGGGGGAATCTTTTTCAGATGTTGTGAAGGCTTTTTCTTTCTCATCTCCCAAACCCTGTAGATGGAGCCCTCCACTAAGATCTTGCTGTATCTCTAGCACAGATTGACTTCTTTTGGGTTGATGATGATTGATCGTGTTGTTTTCTTCATTACTTTAAACCTAATCAGTGCTTGGTGTAATTTGAGTAATGATTGCTCATTATTGGCAATTGTGAAGTTTAAGGCTTTCTTCATTTCACCTCACAAGAGAGTCAGTGGGGAGATTCTCGTGCCTCCCCATTTGGGCAGTGTTTGAGGTAAGAGAAGGGGGAACCATCACCACTGATAGGTGGTAGTGAAAGCTTTCTGCAAGTTTATTACTGTGTGTTTTCTTGGCAGGGGCTCCTGGTCTTACCCCCATCATCAGATCCCATCATGAAAAAATGAGTTTCCTAGCAGACTCTATCATTTAGGCCTTACTGAAATGCCTCAGTCCAATAAATCATGCTATTTCCTAATACTGTGTCTTACAAAGTGGTGTGGATGGATTTGCAAATAAAAGGTTTTTCACTTCCCCTTCCCCTAAATGGAAAGAAGATAATGAATGAGGATCATACACAGGCCAAAATGATATAGTTCCTCATTACCCAAATTCTGCTTTAACTTTGCTATTTTGAATTAAGAATGAGGGGAATTACTGCATAATGGAGTGGCTGATTTACAGGCGTTAAGCTTGGTAAGCAGAGAAAAAGATGCTAAGCTGTTCCATACCTGTAGGACACACCACGGGAGCCTGGCTAAGCCCTCTGTTTGTGCTAAAATTATGCTAAGGACATAATGAAAATCTATACAAATCAGAAAATTTCAGATTCATGTTTCTGGGAGTGAGGGCAGTTTTTTTTCCCTGGGCCTAATTCCACAGGTACAGCTACAGCACTGCCTAAGAGTAGATTATATATAATGATTTGCTCAAACATAGCAATAGAGGGAAAAATGGATACTTTCCATATTATTGCTAATTCTTACCAACTGCTTCAACAACATTAAGCCAAAAGTCACATTTGATGTTTTATCAGTTCAAAAAATTGCTGTGTAGTTGAGATAAAATACATGGCGCTTGCATTACATACCACAGTTTCATCCATCCTATTTTCAAAGCCCTTATTTTATGCTTGCCTTGACATGGAGAATATGATAGCCAATAATTGAATTCAAACATGGGGATTTTTTCCCATTAAAAAAAAAAAAAAATTGCACTGAGCTCAAAACACACGAGCCTCAATTTGCTCTGCAGCTAATTCTGGGGTGAAAAGGTGTCCTGAGACATCAGAGGAGCCGCTCTGCCTGCGCAGTTCCACGAGGCGTTTCCGCGGCAGAGGAAGCGCGGCTGCGGAGCAGCCACGAGCGCGGTATCAGTGACACACCGGGCAGCCGAGGTGGCTTCACACGGGGAGGTCACGCGTGTCCCCCCGCCAGGATCACACTCAGCCTTGGGGGCACTGCCAGAGCGAGCAGCAGCGCTGACAGAAACAGCTCAGCGACAGACCCACCGCTCGCTGGAGGGGACAAGAGATCTCATTTGCTTAAGTTAGACCAGAGGAACCCAGCATGGATAAAGCTCAGCTTTTTTTTTATTTTTTTCCCTCCTCATTGCTGTTTTTTCTCTCTGTGGAGAGAGAGGGAGACACTGCCTACTATGACTGTGCAAGTAAAAATAAATACATTCTGATATTATAACATCACAATAATGCGATCGTTTGGATTCATACCGAGAACAGTAAAAACAATATGCTTTCTGATTGAATTATTCAAGCTCGTAGCTTTTAAGTTTCAATTATAGATACAAACATTGTAGGCAAGAGAAACTGAACAATAAGCAGCATTTTCTTGCTGAGGTATAAAAAGCAGTGAGTTGCGGAAAATGATTTTTTTAAAGATGAAAGTGTAGCCCATCATTAAGATCAAATCTATGAGAGGAGAAGCTCTGCAAAGCACAGTGTTGCTATAGTACACTACTCCAGATGTAATCCCACACAGACTTCCTTGGCTATGATTCTGACTTATTCAGTAATTACAAGCAACAAAGAAAACAGGCGCCTGGTAAGTGTACATTCAAATACTGAGTTTAGATGAAAAGTAATATGCAAAGCCATTAAAAGAAGGATAGAAAGCAAAAAGATGTTTTAATTTCTTCTTAAGCAATGCAAAAAATATCTCATGCTTTAAAAAAAAAAAAAAAAACGAAACCAAACCCACAAAACAACCAACCAAACCAAACGGTTTGTCATTATTTGCAAAAATGCACAGGGAAATTCTAAAGGCTGAGTGTGTGCTGGTGTCTGTGTGGTTTCTCAGATAAGGATTTGGACTCCTACTATTTATGTCCTAGAAGACTTCGGCAAGATTTGTAACAGTCTTACAGGCCTATGTATGCAGAAACAAACTATATATTATACCCGTGCATATGTGAATGAAAACAAAAAAGAATCATTCAATTTAATAAAGATTAAAAGCATAACAGAAAACCAGGGTATTTATAGCCTTAAATTGACTCACTATGTTCCTAACTGTAATCCTTGTTGCTGATGCCACCCCCCTGAACAATTCTGCGATCTCGTGTCTTCACTGGGGGGCTGATGCTACAAGGATGTGTGCGTGTAGTTATAATTTCTTTAATAGCACCACAGAACCAGCTGCATTGCCTTGCAGGCTGGCGTTGTTGACCTAATGAGGCAAAACCGCGTCTCGCTGCTTAACTCTGTGTGCCCTGAGAAGCCAGGCTTAAGTCAAATGTTGAAGTTACTCTTTCAAAACACATGGAAGAGCAGAGCCACCTCATGTCTCAGCAGCTCTCATGATTTTTTTTCTTCTTAACTCAGGACAAAAAATATTATTGCGAGCTTCATAAACAGTTATTAGCAAATGCACTTTTTGTAGGGATTATGGGTTTGGAAATATTTTAAAATGTAGAAGTGGAAAGGTCCTTTTCTGTGTGAGAATCAAAAGAATCACTTACTTTGAAAATCTAATTTGTCCCTCAAAACCACTTTTTAATGAAAACTATTCATGGTCCAAACCATTCAATTTGCTGCAGTGCCTGGAAATATTTTTGACTGTGCAGGCACATTAGGATCTACTGTCCTGGAGATCCCAGAACTATTAACTCTTGAGTACTGGTCAGGCTGGTTTTAAATGGCATTTCAGCCTCATCCTTCACCCTTGGCCACTTTGTGCTCTGGCAGAAAACTTATGAGAAAATAAATATCTCATAATGACAGTTTGGTTTTCAGGGATCTGCTCCTTGATCTGCTGCTCTGGGGGTCTGCAGAGTTTTTCACCCAGGGCTGGTACCCACAAAGAGATGGTCTAGAGTGGGGGCAAGTGTTCTCCTAGCAGGCTTGGTAATATTGAATTAAAATATTCATCAAACCACAGTCTAATTTGTCTTAAATCTGATTTTGTCTTTAAGCTCTCTAACAATGCAATGGCATTTACCTTCAGCCTGAAAGGGCACAGCAAACAAGTTGGAGAACCATAAATATACAGAAGGACAGTTATGTTCCACAGCTTGTATTGCTTTACAGTTCTATTTTGCTTTAGAAAATAACTGTGGAAGACAGATAAATATGGCTAAATACCCTTGTCTTTTTTTTTTTTTTTTAACATGCACTTGTGGCCATTTTTCATATAGGTAAATAAAATATATGATCAGGTTACAAATAAATAGATGGCAGATGCATAAAGCTAGGCATGTGAGGTTTAATTATGATCACAAAACTAAACATTAAAAGCAATTTTTTTCCTTTCTAATTGAATTTTGAGTTGAGTTCTAATTTCTTGGTTAACAATAGATATATATGGAGGTCCATACACATACCAACACCCACAATTAAAGAACTTCTAAACACAGGATTTTCACTTTTTGTCATATTTTTCATCATTTATCATCATGATTAGTTTTAGATTAGAGCAATATGTATTCCCATTTTAAGTTGTTTTGAAAGAGATTCAATATTGATTGCACGTGTTTTCCCACATCAACATGAACAGAAAATGAATGATAAATACACTCTCTGTGGATGTTTTGAATACAGCAACATTTGGGGGTTAAAAGCAAAAGGTAAAGAAAAAGCTCTCAGATAGAATCATTTGCCTTCTGCCACAAAACTAGGGAAGTAAACTGGGGCTTCAATTTCCAGTTCTGAGGGAGCTGAAATAAGGTAGCAAAACTCCAGGGCTCCATGTGGGGCACATCACCCTGCACATGAAGTTTATGTCCATGCTCCCCCAGGAACGGGCAGCCATGGGGTGCTATTAATTGATGGAAACCATGGTCTAGTGGCTGCAGTGGCATTCCTCTTTTATTTGGACATATTGGAAGGAGAGGTGGATAGATGATACCATATGTCAGAAATAATTACAATGCTATTGAGTCTCAGTGTGACAAAGAGAAAAGTAATGACTCTGGCTAAGGCCAGAGAGAATAGAAAGCAATATTTTTTTTTTTTTTGGAAAAAAAAAAAGGTCAGTGTCTGGGAAGATCACCAGAACTGGGGCTGGGTGAAAATAGCAAATTTTGAAGCCAATTCTTCTGGTTTTTCAAGCAAGATAGCAATCTATGTTGCTGATAATTCATACAAAATTTGAGTTACCTATTTGTGCATCTTGGAAGAAGACAAAAGTATCTTTTTAGCTAGATTTTCACATTCCAGAGCTGACTGACATTTATTTGTGATATCATCCAAAAGCAAACCCCTACTTGCTGCCCTCAGTGTGGATCTTGCTTAGTCTTCCAAACAAAGAGAAAGCCATAAAAACAGATTGCAGGAGGACCAGCTTTTGAGGAAAGTTGAAGAATCAAAATGAAGAAAAAAGAAAAATTAAGCCACAGCCTCTTCACTGCTAGTGGGGCAAATGTGTCTGAATTGATTATAGAAAAACCTCCACGTTTTGAGTGCATTTGATGTGTTTCATTGAGCAAAGAGAACTTAGCTAAAGGACTGCATGGCTGTGATGATTAACAAGATTCATTTGCATGAGAAATTGGTGCAGTCCTGGAACAGGAAAATACTGCAGCAACACACCCCTCAGAAAGACAAATGAAGCCAATAAGAGGAGCATTAAAAGCTGAGAGTGATGCTTGCAAGACTTATTTAAAAATCAACAATGGAACTGACTGGAAAGTTGAGAAGCTCCACTAAAATACATCCTGGCTTTACTAAATTGCTCCTGCCAGAGGATTTTTTTTGTCTCTAAAGTTCAGCGGCATTCCCACGGGGGAAGAGCAACAAACACGAGCTATTTACTAGAAGTTGTCTGTGGCAATATGCACTTCCCAAATCTTTCTTAAAAATGCTCAGTCCTATCTGAAATGACAGCAAGTAATATTTAATGCAGAGCCAGACCAGAAGAACGAGGCCAATTTGTAGCAGACGAAGAGCCAAGGCACAGAGGTGCCTGCTGGTGCTGGCCTGTGTCTCTGGCTGCACTGACTGCAAAGCTCACCCGCCCAGCCCTCTGAGAGCTTTCCTGATAGAAGGATAGGGGTTTTTTTTGTTTTTTGGACCACTGATGTCTCAGTGGCAGCAATTTCTCCAGCTGTATGCGATGGAGAATTCTGAGTCTCCTGTCATTGCCTTGGCAATAGAGGCAAGTTGTGCAGAACTTGGGAACTGAGGGAACTGAGCTGTTCCTGAAGGACATTATGTGGATCAAGTAGCTGTGTCCTGTATCAGGAGGCTGCTCTCACTGCCTGAAGTGGTCCCACTCACTGCTGTCCTCCAATATTTTCCAGGCTGGCTGTGTAAGTATGTCCAGTGATGCCCCTCGACATTAAAGCAGCTGCCAAGTGAGTTCTCAGGCAGGACCACTCCAGTGGGAGAGCAAACCAGAACATTTCCCAGCCCTTCTCCCTCTCCTCCCTCGGTGCTGCACCCACAGCATCATTAGTCCAGACCAAAGGGCAGAATTTTGTGAAGCTTCTCGTTCAAGCCCTGGTAACATATAACTTGCAGGCATGCACTTTGACCCTCCCTGAGCTTGGAACGTTTCTCTCTGGCAGCTAAGAGTATTTTTCCATCCTGCTGATGACTTAATTAAATAAATAAATCTTTGAGGCTGATATGGTTGCCTCGAGGTTTCATTCCTTGGCTGAATGCCCCTTCTTCTCCTAAGCACTGTCAAGTATGGATAGGACAGCAAGGGAAAAAGAAGATTCTGATCCCCATTACTGCTCTTGCCACACTGGCTAGTGGAAACCAGAGGCCTTAATTTGGAGCTATGTAGGAAAAAGAACTAGAAAAGGACCAGGACCACCCAGAGGCAAGTTCAGTATGACAATTCTCTTTAAAGTGAAGAAGAGCTGAAAATAGGCTCATTTTATAAAAGAGACCAAACCTTTGCAACATTAGTGGGAAGGATCTACATGCTTCAAAGAGAAGCAAACATATTCAGTTCAGACCTTTAGACAAGAGCGCTCCAAAGGGGAAACAACAATAACTGTTTGTTTTTTACACATTGGTGCCACACAGGGTGTAATGCTGAATGTCAGCTCTTATCTGCCATGAAAAGACACTACCACCATAAACACCTGAGTGGAACTGATCCCCTGCAATCCCACATCATCCCCCTGGTATACAGACCTTTCCTGGGTTGTTTATTTGCTCAGATGATATGCCCCTGAGCAGCATGTCAGAAATCTGAACACTGATTAAACCTCACAGCTGACCTAAGCTATTGGGAAGAAATGTTCATGTATTAAGCCAAATAAATTCTGCCCTGTTATAACTGTGAAACCCAAATACTATTCAAAATAGGCCAAAGACAGAAACCCAG
Source organism: Motacilla alba alba (assembly GCF_015832195.1). Taxonomy (NCBI): domain Eukaryota; kingdom Metazoa; phylum Chordata; class Aves; order Passeriformes; family Motacillidae; genus Motacilla; species Motacilla alba. The sequence goes on along the minus strand of NC_052025.1, from coordinate 16,520,691 downwards.
AGCCAAACTATTTGCTCTCTTGGGAAGTCTAAGTCTAGAGTTTTGCTATATAACAGCAACAGTAATAGTGCTGCTTCAATGTGCCTGAGAGCCAGTTCTGTGGGGTCAGAAAGATGTCACAGGATTTCAGATAAAATGAGATTTATTTAATACTAACAATACATGTTTTATTCCACTGATTTGGACTTGTTTTTGTTTGGGGGTTTTGGGATGTTTTTGAGGTTTTTTTTTTTTTTAGAGAGCTTTCTCTGAAAAGGCAAAAAGAAGCTTTAGTGATGTATGTCAACTGAGCGACCAAGCATTCCTTCTTGGTTATTTATGAAAGACTTTCCTGGCTGACTCTTAGAGTACTCCTTATCAGTTTAATCATAATTAGTTTAATATTGCTCACTGTACAGACTAGGAAATCAAACTCCAAGTACAACATGATTTTAAAAGTTTGTTTTATAATTCTGCTCTTGGCATCCTCTCACTGTGTTTTCAGATGGCAGGGAAAAGTCCCTGGAACCCAACAATATTCAGAAAATTGTTTTGATTAGTAAAACTGTTATCCAGTCCTCTAGCTTGATCCCCAGGTGATTAACTTAGAGATAAAGTTTAAGTCTTGAAATGTTCAGCAACTACAAGGTGTATAATAAAACCACCCCCAGAGGATTCAAGCATTTTATAAACTATTTCCAAATGGAGCTCCACAGTTAACCCAGCTTAAAATTCAAGTCACTCCAACAGGTGGAAGCAGTTTTCTACGGCAGATCTCCTCCATCAGGTTGAGAAGAGAATTGTTTGAATCACAGGCACCACAGAGAACAGTAAATGCCTCTGCTTAGAGTTCAAAACACTGACCTGAGCTGGTGTTTTTCATCGTGGCACTGCCCAGAAGGCAGTGATATGTGCTACAGGACAAAAAAATCAGCTTTAACCCGGTACACCAATGTTCCCTTACCAGCTAATCCAGAGGACAGAAGTTTAGGTATCTGCATTTTTGACATCCTACTCCTCTTTGATTAAATCCATGAGTTTTATCTGCCCTGCATTACAATAGTTCAGAACAGCTTCTGGTGTATTCACCAAGTCTTCCCACCAAAGTTTTTTGGGGGTGGCAATCAGGGGCATTGTTTACCAAATACACTGAGAGCTGCCCTGGATATGCCCTAGGATGCTCCTGAGCCTCAGCAGTTTGCAGATGATGTGCAGCAGCTCAGTGACTCAACCCCACTTTCACTCAAAATAAAGGAACTCAGTACTCCAGTATTTCATATCAAATTATCAGTGAAAGTCCTCCTTAGTCTGAAGCCACAGGCATGCAGAGGGTTAAAGTTATCTCTAAATATTATTTTAACATGGGTCCTGTGTACAAATTTTGATGGTAAAGAAAGAAATTCCATAACCGACAAAAACAATAAAAATATAACAGAGTTATCAAATGTAACCATTTATGGCATGAAATATCTCCTCTGATATATCTTCTGTACTTCCAGCAGCAGTGTGCATACATATTAAAAAGGAATTTGCCTGAAAGCATGTGATTAGATAACCCATCTCATATTTAATGTTAATTTATGAGCATTAGGCAAGTCCTTATGAAGCCTTTTTAAACCAATTCATTGCCACAGCAATGATCATTTATATCAGTCCTTGTACTCAGGTAGTAAAATTCCATAATTCACTTCACTAGATAACTCTCCTAGCAGAAGGCTTTGCTAATGCTCAATATATTGTCATCAATACTAAGGAATACTATTATTTCTCACTAACAGCATTATTTATGATGAATGAAGATACCCTGTATCTGCCACTGGTACCTTTTAAGCTAAATAATCCTTTTTCCTCTGAACATAAAGGCTCAGAGGAACACATGGATTCAGCAGTTCCATGTTTCAGCCTCAGCTCTGCCACTCACTCCCCCCAGAGCCCCGGGGGAATCTTTTAATACCCCAAATACTGGGGAAGGCTCTCAGTGACAAAGCAAAGCTGACTTTGTTGCACCAAGAGCTTCCACCACTCTGTCCTGGTCTCTCTGGAAGCCCTTGGGCAGAAGCAGAGGAATGAGTCAATGAAAAGACACCTGCACCTTGGAAATTATGGGAATCCAAGGCACATGGAGCTGGGTCTTCTGACACACAGGGATTGCACTGGAAGAGTTACAGAGATACAGAGAAAACCTTACAGCCGTGGTTCCACACACAGCTACCAAGAGAGCAGAAATTCAGCCACAGCCCAGTCCTGCCCTTACTTTTGGGTGATATTTCCAGCAAACTAGTTCTTGTGAGTCTGACTGGGAAGTATGACTCATTTGATAAATCATTTCAAAGTTTCTAAAATATTGGAGATTGTGAAAGGGCAAAGTATTATTAGCATCACGAGAGGGGCTGAAATACAAAAAGCAGATTTGGATTTACGGCTTTCATTTCTTTGCCAAAGCCGGGGTCTGAACATTCAGTTCAGTTTAGTCTGCAGATAGGGACCCGCTCTGACATTTAGATTGGGTTTCTGGTTTCAGATTCCAAATCCATTCAAAGTTGTGGTCTCTTTAATATTTATTGCAAAAGTTCAGATTGGCTTCACCCAGCAGCCCCGCGATGCTGCCACAGTACCGTGGCCAGCTGGCGCTCCAGTCCCACAGCCACAGCTGTGCTTTATCCTCCTCATGTCCCCATGCTGGCTTGGAGAGCTCAACTGAACCCAGAAACTTCAAGGAATAAAGAAAAGAAAGACACCACAACACAAATGTTGCTGTGGGGTTCAAAATGGCCCTTGGTAAAAGGGCATCTAGCAATGCTGGCACTAAGAGTACACTACAGGCTTGTGGAGCCACACATCACTCCATGAAATACCCTATAAATACAGTATGACACGAACTAATCTACCTTACAGAATAGTCCTACAGGTGGCACAAATCTAATCTAACATGAGCAGTCTCTTGGGAAGAGTCTCTTTGAGTAGGGAAGAAACAGGAAATGCCCATTCCCTTTCCGGTACTGTGTGGTGCTCGATTCAGATGAGGTAGGTATCAATTAGCATTTTTCTTGATGAGTATTTGACAAACCATTATTTCAACTATTTCCACTGCCAGGTCTTCGGGAAAATTACACTCAGTGCCAAACAGTCTGTTAAAATCTTGCCTAACAAGTCTGCACGTTCCACACTTGAGAATTTAAGCAGATGCTTTATGTGGCTAAGAAAAAGAGCTCCCTCCCAACGTCCACGGTGGAATTTCAGGTTGCTTTAATGGTGTCCAAATTCCTTCCCACCAGACACATTCCCTACCAAATCATGAATAAAATACATCTTCTGCTCAGGCATTAAAACACAGAGGAGAAAGCACATCAGCTGTGATGCCTTAATGAGGAAGGCTGAGAGAGAAAAGGTATGACTCAAGGTCCACAAACAGGAACAATGATGCTTTTTCTGGCAGGTGTCCTCTGTAGGTACATCTTACAATGCCAGTGAACGTACAGAAGTAAAGTTCAGTAACGTAAATATTTTATTATTCAAGGGATATTTGAAGTCTGAATGCAAATAATGCTAAATAAAATATTACAGTTGTCTGGTACTTAATGCATTAGAAAAAGAGCACAGAGGTAACACCTGATACTATGGAAGACAAGGATTACAAAGTGAGTTCAGACCATTTGAAGCTGGGTAAATTCTGTTTGAGAAAATCTGTTAACCAAATCCCAAATTTCCAGATGACTATGGAAAATCTCTAAGCCACTTTAGTCATCAGATAAATGAAATGTGGTAGGAGCAGCTATTTCATTATATTCTGCCATTTGAGGTTGCAAACATTATAATAAGCTTTGTGAGACACCAGGAGAGGAAGAGTGGGGAAGAAACTCTTCACTTTTTGAATTGAGGGACTGAAACTTCACTACTTTCTTGTTATATCCACGGGGCTGTTTCATTTCTAAAACAAAGTAAAAGGAATCAAAATAAAATAGGAAAAATGAAGTAAAATCATGGTTGCTGATTGCTAAGAACCTTCTAACTGAAGATGGAGGACAAGAAGTAGCTAAGATTTACATAGTCCTTTCCAAGCACTGGTGTGTGATTTTCTTAAATTAAATAATGTTTTACTCAAAATTACATATATATTAAGCAATCTGTTTCCTCTGCAATGTCTGCCAGTAGCATCACAGAGTTTATGGAGTTCCCAACTTGAGGCAATAGCCTCAGAGAATGTAAAATTACATCCCATGTGACAGAGATGGCTACAACATTGTCCTCCTCTACCAGCTCACCAAATGGAAATTCAGTCATCTGTTCCTCTTCTGAGCACTTTGTGCTTACAACAGAAAGGAAGTGAAACTAAAAGCATCAATAAACTAGAATGAACACAGCCAGGCACATTTAGACCCTTCAGACAGTGTGCCTCATTGTATTGTATCTGCAGTCATTCAGAGACGAGAAACCATTATTATCAAGTTAAATGTTTACTTGACTAGCTATTTAAACTAGTCAGTCCTGACAAACTGTCTTTTGCACTGCTAGATTGTTTTTAGTTTCCAACACCACTGGAAGAAGCAGGCCAATGAACAGGCAGGGGATTCAGACACGAGTTCCAGCTCTGTGTGAAAGTCACTTCACCCCTCTGTCCCAGTTTTCCCATTTGCCAGCTGGTATCAACACCTACAAATTATCTGTGGCCTGGGGAACCAGTGCTGCTGTCCCCAAGAGGTGTTGGGAAAGCCAACACTCCCTGCCCAAGGTCAACTTTGAGAATGAAAACTCTTCATTCCCATATTGTTCTTTCCCACACATGGGTATCTTTGTGGTAGGACAGAAGGAGACAAGGAAAGTTCTTCTGAGCTGCTCGTTCTGGGGTTTCATGTCAATAAACCTCACCAAAACCCTTAATTCCTGTGAACTCAGCCATTCTCTTATCAGGACTGGTAACTGACCAGTCTACAACAGATCTTGACATTTTCACCTAAGAAAGGATTTAGAAAAAAACCCAACTTCCTTTCAGATTTTTTAAAAAAATATTTTGATCATCTTAGCTTTATACTGCACATATGCTACCGATCAGTGTTGTGCGTTTGTGTAAAACCCTGGATTACTTATTTTCATTTTCACAGCAAGTACCAGCTCTGGATACTTCCTGCACTTCTCAAGCCCATTAGCAGACAGGCACCAGTCAGTGGCATTATTGCAAAGGTTAATTGTTGCCTTTTGCTGTGATATATAACAGTGACATCCAAACCTGAGCAGTTTGAGAACCACTGGTGAAGGATGAAGCCCGTGGTAAGTGCACTGAGGTACTGCTGGCCCAGATTCCCTGCACAAATTAACACTGGTTTCCAGCTTTGCTAATGAAGGGCTGTTACACTTCGCAGCTGGAGGTTTCTGCTGCAGCAAATTCTGAAAGAATTTTTGAGGTAGAAGAGAAAGGACAGGCACAGGGACTGGGAAAGCTTAGTTATTGCAAAGGACCATCATTTGGACGTTTGCTTTAAGAGTGAATTATATATGATAATGGCTTCATTGTCATCAAATAGAATACAATTAATTTTATTTTTTAGTATGTTATCAGCAAGCAAACCACCAGTATTAGCTAGATACCATCTGGGAGTGACAGTTTCCTTATTACAAAATATGTAAAAATATGGACTCCCTTAAGGAATCTGTTGCACTACATCTGCTCCGATTTTTGTTATATGCTAATGGATTTTAACCCAGCATATGAAGCATGTAAAAAAAATAACAGAAAATTTTCAACTAAATTACTTGTTTCACATTTAAAGTGTCACAAAGACAGAGACAGCCACATATGCAGCCTTAGCTACAGGGGACTGGGAAGAAACAAAGAAGTAAGGAAGAGGCATTTCTTACCTGCTGTTTTGCTATCCAAGCCTCTCTCTCAAGAGGAATTCTAGCTGCCCACATAATTAAGGCCACTTGGTATGTGAAGGAAGTATTGGGACTATACACAGCTAAATCTCCAATATGCTTAGGTGATAACAAAAGATTGTGGCTGCTGAAGTACAATTATCTTCCTTATTTCCCTCTGTTCATAATATTTTAAACAATTACAATGATTAAAATGGGCTATTACAATTAAGAGACTATTCTCCAGGGGAGAGGATTGGATTTTCATGGTCTTCAGAAATTTCCTTAACTTCTCTTGCACTGATCAGATCTCAAGAATCAGCTGGAATGACAGACTATGCAGTGAGGTAATGAGGAGCTATCCAGATTACACAGAGAATATGGTAGATTAAAAATCCTTTCTGCTTAAATATTGGTATCATCACTATTTTGGGAGAATGACCCATTACCAGAGCTTGAAATAAATGCAAACATGGGGCAGAGGAGAGCTGGGGTTTTTGGTTTTTTTTTTTTCTTTTTTTTTCCCCCTGTACAATTATGTAGTGCTGTAGCTTTAGGCTAACAGAATTTTTGCACTTGTAAAGCAGTTTGGTATGAATTGCTTTTCCATGGATCTGTGTCCCCAGGCCCTGCAATGTGAAATATTCCAGGCATTACTTTTTCATTAGCATCAACACAGGACATTTCTATGTATTAAGCACTAAAAATATTTCATGATCTGTTTACACTTCATATTAATTAATCAGAGATAGGAAGTTTTTGACTGTACAAAAGCGTTTTTGAGTAAGTTTTCCTTAAATAAAAGAAATGCACTGCCAGCTGTGGAGTCCCAGAGATTTTCCAGACTATTTGGAAAGACTATCTCTTCTCTTGCTTGTATGTGTATAACCATGCATATATAAATATATAGAGACATATATGGCCACACACATTTATGCTCACATATACAAGATATCATTATTTACAGGTGTAAAGAAGTAACTCACAGTGAATTTCTAAATTCAATATTTTCTAGAAAAAAAATAGTGTATGATTGTACACTAAATGTGATCAACCCTAATAAATGTTCATAGGAGGGAAAACTACCTTACACATTTAAAAATCGGTAGTTACATGCTTCATCCAAGCTCTCTGGTGTGACAAATTGAAAGAGCTTCAGAAATATAAATTAAGTTTCACAGCACATGGGAAAGCTGGATAGGTGTTCTTATACCCTCTAATAAACCCAAAGGGTGGATTTAGGTGTAAAGAATCTCACTGAGTGACAGGGCCAGGAAAGAACTCAAGTGTCCCCAAGGTCTATCTTCACTTTTCTAACAACTAGCTCACATTGCTTCCAGACAAAGAGAGAATTCCCTAATCAAGACAGATGTATAAATCAAAACAGAATACTATCCCTTTTATCCTTGGTGGCCCAAGTTCCAGATTTGCAATTTCTAAAATTTCTATGCTGCTAATCAGGGAAATACACAAATGAAAAAGCTATGGCCAGATGATAAGAATACTAATAATAATATTTTTAAATGGAAGAAAAAAATGAAATGGAAAATATATTTCTGGAAAATGTGTGGGATAGCTTTTAAAGAACAAATCTAAACTGAGATTCACTCCCAAATCTAACACTGTGGACTGTATTTTGATGTTTCCTACTGTTACATGACTTAGTACCTGCTGAGTCCACTCTTCCTAGAGCAGGTTAGACAGTTCCACCCAAATAAATCAATAAGTTTAGACACATGAGTGTCATAACAGGAAGCCATGGTTTATGGTGGATGTTTCTGGCTAGACATTACAGCCTGCCCCTCCTCGCCAAATGGGTGACTGCCGTCTCCCTGCGGAGAAAGTGCAGCTGGAATGACGACAAGGGATGGATTTCTGCTGGGCCCATCTGGGAACAGCAGTGGGATTTACTGCCCAGGCTGGCAGGGAACACACAGCACTGCCTGGCTGACCCAAAGAATGAGCCCCAAGCCCCTGTGCTTTTGAAGAGGGATGGAGGAAAAAAGAAAGTAAGTAACTTGCCCTGTTAATGGTATAATGAAAGCAACCCTTCAGCGCCTCGCTCCCCTGTGCATTCAGAGGGAACAGACCCCTGTAGCATTCATTTCCATTTTCATGGAAACACTTTATAGTAAGTGGCAAAGTCGTCCTGCCTCCTTTGATACTGGCTGCAATAACAAATACTTGTGCTGCATTTCACTGCATTAACAGAGCACCAAGGCTCTCTCAGCCAGCTCAAATGGACTTCAGCAGCTTGGGCAAGTGCTCAGATCAAAGAGATTGCTTTCTCTCTAGGGACAGGCTCACCCAAGAAAAGCCCACCTTTGGTATTTTATTTTGCTTCCTAATGTTTTGGACAAATTTCCCAGGGCAGCCAAAGAAAAAACTCATTCAGCCTTTGAAAAGGAAGTGAGTCCTGATGGATGCACTTGTCCACACACCCCAACCACAGCACCTTTAGCAATTAGATTTAGTCAAGGTGTGCTCTCAGAAAACACATGCGGCTTCAGCACCTTTTTAGACACATTTTCTGATTCCAAACCTGTGCCACCCTTGGTTTCTGTCTTGGCAAAGCTGACAACACTGAGGTTTTCCCAATCAATAGCTGGTAGCTTTGACTTTGTGGTGTGTTGATTTTGGATTTGAGCAGTCACTGAGGAGTGCTGGATGGAAGCTGAGGGTTCTCCAGAGACACAGCCAGGAATGTGTTACAAAAGGCCAAGGGGGACTCTTTAATGACTCTCTGAATTCAGAGCCAGAGTATCACTCCAGTATATTCCTAATAAGATGTACAGGAACAGATTTAAGTGGCACTTAATGTTTCTCCACCTACAGTACTTGCTGTCACTAGGTGCTAAATAAAAACGACTTACAACCCAGCCCTGAACTTTGTGAGCCAGCACAACTGAGCAGGGCTCGCTGAGGGCCCCACAGTTCAGGTTCATGGAGATACAATTAAAATGCACAAGACAGATGCTCAGTGAACTCTAGCTTTTAATATTTCACAAACAACCTGGATGCCTTTACTCCTGACCCCCAACAAAGATCTTTTTCCTCCTGACACTTGTATTTAAGATTAATGACTAGTCATTTGGTTAAGGGAAGTTTTGCCACTGTAACTTTTTAAAGCACTATTTTTCCATCATGCTCTTTCCAAAGCAGCCATATTTCCTCTCCAGTTGGGCTGATTAAATGAGAGAGAAAAATACATCAGCTAAGGAGGAAAATCTTGGTTAACTGATGCCCAAAAGGGAGAGAGGTAATAAAAGAAACCCAGCCACTGCCCCCAAACTCCTGAGGTACCCATATTTGCTTCCTCCCCTAAAAAGATGTCTCATCATGCACAGTTTTGGGCACTCATAATACATGTGAGTTTATTGTCCAGTATCCCCATGGACAAGCTATGGCAGCCAGTAATGGTGGGAGAGGGAGAGGGGAGGAAATTTGGGATCTAATATGCCTAATATACTGCTGAATCAAGTAAAAGCAGGGTCAACATTACAGTCTAGGGAACATAAAGAGATGCTCTTTAACAATTAGATCTGGAATGCTAGTTGGGAAGAGAGCAGCATATTTCCCATGCTGTTTTGGCATTTGTGTAGACATGGTACTTGAGCTCGCCATTAACATAGATTATACTTTTATTTCCAGTGTCCAAAATTCCTCTGGGGAGAGAAGAGGGATGTTTTTTTCACTGGCTTCTTTCCATGTGTTACATTGTGTTGGGAACTTATTATTTCTTTCTCACCACGAAATTTTCATTTATCACTGAAACAACAGTGAGTATTCTGTGTAGTATAGCAGTCTGTAAGTACCCAAAAATGGTTAATGAAGTCGATGTTCATTATACAAGATATCTGAAAAACCCTGCATGTCTGAATCCCAGGCTCCCAAACCAACTTATATATTCTGTCTTTTCTCTTCTTGGTATTCATACATTTAATACCCAATCATCGCATCACTCACAATAGACAAGAACACTGCAATTCCAGCCTGGCACTGACCTCCAAGTGTTTTTAAGGAGACACTAATGAAGGAACTACTCCAAAGGCAGGCCACAGCAGAGGAAGAGCGAGAGGTCTGTTTCATGTCAATGTTTCAAATTACCCCAAGGAAAGGAACGCACATTTTCGCTTCTGGGAAGCTGGCTTTGGCAAGTGGGCAAAACAGTGCAGGAGATCTGATATGATGTCAATACCAGATCAAAGAGGCTCATCAAGTCTGCTAGTGAGTGAGCCAGGAGCCCTGGGAATTGCTGCTGGATTCCCTCTTGCTTTGGTGCTTTGCAGATTTCTTAAATTTAGCAATACAACCAAGGGCTGCTCTTTTCCTTGTCCTTGCAAATTAACAGATTGTTATTGAAGATATTATTTTAGATTTTCCCTACCTTTGATTACTTTAAGCACTCAGCTTTCAGAGCACATTAGAAGCCCCCTGCAGCCTCACTTTCTACCAGTTGTCCCTGTAGTTCGGGGACTTTGTTTTCTTCTTCTGCTCCCTCCCTAAAGTTAGAGAACTGGTTAGATAAGAAGTATCAGTATTGATTCAAAGATTTAACACATAAACTTCAGTGACAGCAACAGACTGACAAGATGGGCTTTAGAAATGCTAAGAGGCTTCTCCCTGCCTTTGAGAAAAGAGGGTGGAAAAAATAACTGAAGGACTCACATCAGCCACACATTTAAGAACTCGGCAACCAACAGTTTAACTTCCATATTTTACCAACTGAAATACTTGTGTCATTGTAGTTTGAGACATAAAAGCAAATAATATATCAGAAGGAGTTAAATTAATTTATAAGATATACTGTCAAAGAAACTGCTTTACACAAGAAAAACTTCACTCTAAGTTTGTTTTTGTTTGTTCAAAACCAAGCACACCTGGATGTCTTGATATTTAAAAGACATGGAGATATGATCTCATTTTGCTGTAGATCTATGGCATGAGATTTGTGCAGGATGATTCAAAACAAGTGTTCTCAAACTCTCTCCTGGCTGTGGATCACAGCTTCAGAGACTCTGAATGGATTGCTAATTGGTGCCTGACAGGCAATCATGTACAGCAGCCACTCCACGACTCCCCATTCAGAGAAAAATAGGTAAGAGCACTGTGTACACACAGCTCCCTTATGGCGTGGTTACAAATGAGAGAGGGCAAACAAGTTGTGCTCAGAAGGAGCGCTCAGGACCACTAGAAAGTGCCAAAAGTACAGACTGAGAGCCACTGAACACAGAATATTCATTTTAAAATGTCAAATTGATACACGCTTAGAGTGACAACATCTGGGGGTGGCTTAGTGAGTGGGAAGTGTTTGTTCAGCTTTTGAGGACTCAAATGTCCAACAAACTTTTTCCATTCATTTCAACAGCCTCTGGGCAGGCTTTTCAGTGTTCCTCTATTTTTAGCATTATTCTCCATCCATACACCACTGCAGGACACCTTCCCCTTGCCCACCAGCTACAGGTGGCTTCCAAACCATGGATATTCCCATCCACTGGCTTTCCTTCCTTCCAACCCATCTTTCTCCCACTCCAGCCTGCTCTTTATTTCTTAGTTTCTCACTTTGCTCTCCAAGTCTCACTGCAGGCCTGGTCTCCAGGGTCAGTCTCTGAGAGTGGTTCCTCCTGTTCCCTGCTTTTCCTTCCATTTTTGTACTGATTTCCACCTTGTTTATCTCCTTTCTTTATCTATTGCCCCAATGATTAAAGATTAACAGAGTTGACACAACAGGAAAGAGTGGTACAATATGAAATGACAGGTGACCTTTTGCAAGGCTGCCCACCTGCCTGTTGCATATTTGATACTAATGAAGCTTTGCCAAAAATAAAAAGGATGAAACAACAAGATTGATTTGTTTAAATATTAAGTAATCCCATAGATATCTGCATAGTTGCCCATACTAAAACTAATCCCCAATAGCTTCTCCAGGTTCAGTGAAATTATTTTGTGTTTATAGGCAGAAAAACCAACACCAGAGTCCTGAAGAGTGATCTGAGCTTACAAAACAAACAGGAGTTTGAGTGTGCTGAGGGATCTACACTCAAACAATTGGGACCCTCAGGTGATTGCAAAATTTGGAGGTAAGCCAAGCCTGCCATTTATTTTCTGGTTTGTTTGTTTTCAAGCACAGGTGTTGTGGGTTTTTTTCTATTATGTTCTTGGGTTTTTTTTTTCCTCAGCAGAGTAATACACTATTCCTTTAAAAGCCTGTGTTATTTTAGTGCAAAAGGGTCTCTCTCCTCCACTCTGCCTCTCAGCCTTGAGGTTCACATTGCACTGATAGCACTAATCTCTGAAGAACATTTCAGGATCAATGATTATAGTACTGCAAGCCCCTTGTTTTGCAGACTTTTAAAAATAAAATAAAAAAAAATAGCTAGCACAATCAGGACACATTCCTTTTCATCTCCGTCTTTCTCATAATTTTCCATGGCAGAGTTCATGTCAAAAATGCTTGGTTTCCACCCTCCACCCAATTGTAAGCTCTTCAAAGGGAGAGAATAAAAGTTGGAGCCTGAATCCCAGAGCAAATGCTCCTGCAGCCATGCTCGAGCCAGCTTTTGAAGTCTTTCGGCTCACCTCTTGATGCCAGGCAGGCCCCTATTATTACCAATGTTGTTAGCCATTTCAGCTCCATTTCCAGGCCTACATGGACAAGAGAGCAAGGGAGGCCCTTTCATGTCAGGCTTTGCAAAGCTGCTTCAGTGTTTGAAGGATGAAAGTCACTCTTGTTTGTTCTTGCTGCGGTGCACAACATTTGGCTTAAAAAATAGAGGATGTTGCCTTTCTTGAAGTGGACTGTGCATTGCTGGACACAATCAACGCTAATGGCAGCTCTGCAGCCAGGGGGTTCAGGGCTGATTTTTTTTTTTTTTTTTCCCTTTAAAGAATGTAAACAGCCAAGTGTAGCGCCAGCGAGATCTTTTTTAATTTAGAAAAGAAAAATACGTTTGTGCAGATAGCAGGGGAGAGCAATGGGGAGGAATCAGCCATTTCCTCATGGCACATGTACAGATGAGAGATTATTTTAATGAGGTTCAAGTAATGAGAGCCCTTAATTCAGGGACACCGATAGGAAAAGCTTTTCCCCTGTCCTAGAAGCAGCCAAAACAAAGCTGACTTATCCCAGATACAGAAATGGTCTGTGAATCCCACAGAGAGCCTCTGCCCGGGTTTGGTGCATGACCTGGGCTTGGTGTGGTCCCTATTCCCACCTTCTGAGGGAGGTTGGTGGGTGAGGATTAAAACTTCCTCTCTCTAACGTTGTATCGACAGGTGGAGTTTTCCAACCTGCCATCCTCTTTGTCAGGCTCACCATGTCCTCTCTCAGTACAGGAGCTTCCACTCACCCTTGTGTTTTGAAGGCAACAAGGGAGGGGGTGACAATGAAAAGGGGAAGCAAAAATAATCCCCCTGAACAATGTTTTTTTGAGGAACGAAAACCTGACATTCTGCTGCAGGCACCATCCTCCAGCAAAACTGCAGCAAAGAGGTTGCCAAGATAAGAGAACCCCAAGCCAGCGAGCAACTAAATAAATAAGTACATGGAGAAAGGAAGTTTTTGTTTTGATTTCTGGTTAGTCATGATATTTTGCCTTTTATCCCCACAAAGTTCCCATCCACCCCCTCGAAATCCGGTGCTATATATTCCCCAGAAACAACAACAACGCTCAGAAGTCTGAGAGCAGGGAACGGGCGGTCAAATGTGCTTCTTGGTCCAGCTGTGTTTAGTTTTCAGATGCCCATGTGTTCCTTGTTAGGCTGTCTTCCAGCCCTCCTCTGCCTTCTTTTCTATTCTTCACAGGCCAAAACTATGAACCAATTACAGACCACAGAGTCAGCTATTTACCCCCTCCTGCCTTTACACAGCTATTTCCTGCCTGCTATCAGCAAAGTCAGACAAAGATGACAACAAGCCCAAGGTTTTTACCATAAGTTGAACCATAAGCAGGGACCTGAAAACACCCTAAAGCTGTTATATTTTATGTAGGGGAAAATTTGAAAAGGATTATCTGAGGAAAGCAATCAGCTCCAGACTGAAATCTATCTTACTGGTGTTTATATGATAAAATAATTGCCATTTAGGCCTCTATCACACTTGGAATATGAATCATATGTCTGGAGGGATCTCCTGCAGAGGTTTGGGGGCAGAGCTTCCTTCTTCACCGTGGTAGCCTCTCTGGAGGTGCACATGGGTCTCCGGGCCAAAGAAAACAGTTGTGATTACAGAGTGATAGAGGCAGCCACATGCTGATTCAAAGACCTATAATCTTCTCCCCTTCACCCTCCCCCTCCCAAAAGCAACAAGTCTGTAAAACTCATTCACTTGCCAGAGGCTGTTTATTCTGTTTAATGGCCACCTATCACCCCTTCACTCATTCTTTTTAGATTTACTAGACAAGCACAAAGCAAATTAGTGCAAAATGCTTTCAGTCAAGTGTCAGGTGGAATCAGACTTGATGAATACTATACTGCTGGGCTTTATAACTGTAGGAACACATATACTGACAACATTGTCTCCTTCAATTAAAGCTATGCCGCCTGTTTCCTGAATCCCTTACAGAATCCTCCCTCCCACCCAAAAAAAGAGAAAGAAATAGTCAAATTTATAAGTTTCTAATATCCTCTTTTAATAAAGACATCTTGACCCTCACCGTGATGGCGCAAATGGAGGAACCTCAATGCTAGAAATTTTTATGATGTGTTTCAAAAACGTGCTCTTCAAAGGAAACACTTCAGTGACATACTGATCTGCAGCAAAGTGTGGATATGTTCGAAAATAGCACCGTGTCGGAACCTTGTAATGTAATATTTATAGTATAAATCTTGCTAACTTACCATAGAAATGAGTCTCCATTGTTGCTTATCCATAAGTACACAAGGCCAGAGGGGTGGGGGCAAGGGTGGAGAGGGGGGCTGGTTTCTCCTTGACAAGGCAGGGCAGAGGTGTGCTCCCCCTCAGAGCTAATGCTGGAGCAGTGCACACACATCAGGGGAGAGCGTAACCCCAAGGGGAGAGCAGGGACTCTGAGCAGCGTGACTCCCATTAAAGTCAATAGGAGCCATGTGGCTGAAACCCACACACACATCTCAGGAAATTCACCCCCTGAGCCAAAACCCCTCTCTCTGAAGATGGATTGTATCTGATGGGCACAGCTCAGAGTAATGAGCTGATGATGCCGTGATGCCCCAGGGATGCAGTGAGCCTGCAACAGCGTCCAGGAGCAGACAGCTACACCAGAAAGAGACACAGCGTGATAGCAAGCCCACCGATGGGCTGGGATAACTGCTTTGAAGAGGGACAGACTACAAGCTTGCCTGGAAGAATGATTTCAGTCAGATCACTGTGGCCACACAGGGGCCACCCTGCTCAGAGCCCGTATGACAACGATGCTCCTCTGCCAGAGAAAGCAGAGTGTGATGCTGCAGGCTGACATTTGAATTTGTGGGGCTTCCTGCAGGTAGAGCAAGGTGGTGTTAGCCCCATCAAAGGCCACAGCTGCAAGAATTCTCATAGCAACATCTCTGGAGAAAGCAGACGTGGTAGAGAAGCTACAGAGAAACAACATATTTTAAGGCATTCTGGTATCATGGATCCAATCCTCTGTATCAAAGCCATCTTATGCTCCCTTTCAAAGCCTAAAAAGATTAAACAAAGATACTCCTACAAGATACAATAAATAATCAAAGCATCCCCGTTTCTTGGAATTGCAGTTAAACTGGCAAAAGACTCTGAAGCTGGAAGATAGTCATAAATAAAAAAGTATTGTTATTCTCTACCCTCTTCAAGGCACTGGATTTCACAGGTAAGGTTTGGTTCTGCACTCTATTACAGTGCCTAAATTGGGATGAGAGAGATGAATAAGGATCTTTATGCAGGTGTATTCCATGAATGTCTTTCATGGATGCCAAGTTGAGGATAAAATCTAATTTACAGCTCTAAATTGGAAACATGCACAGACCCTTTGGAATGCATGTTATTAGTAAGTCAGCTTAGAAGTCTGCATTAACTCATGCCCAGTCACAGTAAGAAGAAAAATATCATAATTATTTCCTCTACTGCTCTTTGCTCTTTCTGAGAGCAGAAAGTGCCCAAATAAATTCAAGTTTAACTGAATGTGGCTGACCCATTAATTTTGTTCTTATTCCCCCCCACCCCCATAGTGAAGAGCAAATAGGCAAACTGTTTTCCTACCCCTCAGCATTTGTACTTTTTAAGTTTAACACATCTTTCTTTTTCCCTTTCCAAAGTTACTCTTAGGCCTTGGTTCCTTAATAAAACTAGCCCATGATGAGAATGCTTTCAGAGTGAACATGGGAGGCAGGGGGAGGAGGACAGAAGAAAAACCACCTTTAGATATTGCCTGACACAACGCCTCAGGCCACAGGCTGGAAAGTGAAACTTAAGGCATAAAGATGCAGTCAGATGTATCAGGTTTGCTAAGCACAAAACGCCCTGAAAATCAGAAATTTTGATGCATAAGAATAAGTAGTGAATCATGTAGGAAGGGAAAGACTATTCCCTGCCTCACTTTTGTCTTTCTAGAGGAAAACACAGACACAAAGGACAATACCCATCACCCACATCTCAGCCATCTCCAGAAGTTTATAAACCTCTAAGTCTTAATTAGTCATCTAGGCTCTGTCTATAGTCAGTAAAGGGAGACATGATAAAGGTTTTTCTTGCCATTTTAGTTTTGATATTTAAACAAAATCACAGAATCATTGAGATTGGAGAAGATCTCACACGTCACCAAGCCCAACCTTTGACCAAATACCCCTGTGCCCACTAAACCATGTCACAAAGTGCCCCATCTACTCATTTTTAGAACATTTTCAGAGATGGTGACTCCACCACTGCCCTGGGCAGCCTGTTCATTCCAATGCTTGACCACTCTTTCAGCAAAGAAATTTTTCCTAATATCCTGAGCCTCCCTGGCTATATCCCAATTAGAGGCTCCACTGCCCCCAAGGTGGCTCCTACCTAAATTGCTCCAACCTAAATTACTGCTCCAGATTTAGCAGAGGCACGTTCCTGTTCATCCTCAGCACTGGGGTCCTCCACTGAATTCATTCAACCACAAGGTGGCAAATCCTTCACCAGAAAATGGCATTTTCCCAGCAACCTGCTTTAACAGCAACACACACAACAAATGCTGCAGCATAGTTGCAGCAGGTATAAATCAGAATAGTTACAAGCTTTTTCTGAGGTTAGTGAAGAAAGAGAAAATTCTGGTAAAAAATGGAAAAATGCATAACGAAAACATCTACCAAGGAATCCTGTGAAGACAAACCTGTAACATTTCCAGCAATTGTCTTCTCTCCACTGTGTTTTAATTTCCTATAGAATCCATCACAGGATTTTACTAATTCCACAGAGAGCTGAGAACCTGGCATTTAATCCTGCCAGGAAAAAGCAGCTAAGAATAAAAATTCAACTTACAAATCAAAGGTGCAGAGTCATCCTTCCTACTAAATAATTCACCAAGATTTAATATGCTAGCTTTAAAAAACAATTATGGAAACAAAACCTGTTTCAATTTCCTCTTTCATTTTAAGATGTGACTAATATTAAAGTAGGATCAGAGGCTCATATCTGAGGTACTTAAACCAGACTCGTTTTGTGTCACCGCTGTCTCACCTGGGGGGTTCTTTAAGGTTGTTTGAAGAAATGAAAGTTGTTGGCTTTAATTACTCTTCCTGAATGGTTACAGTGGGAAAAGCAGAAGGTTTCAGGAAGCAGGTTTTCTGTTGAGCAAAAATGCTTTCTGAACGTGAAATAAATGGGATAAACACTAGATAAAAATAAAAAGCAATAGAAGGCAGTTATTCAAATAACAACTGCAACATCTACAAGAAAGAGGAACAGAAATCATTCTAACACCTAAATGCTGTGCCTGTTCCCTGCTCTGGTTTGGATTATTGTCTGTGAACTCCAGAAAGGGTTTAGAAAAATCTCCTTTAATTGCTGCCTGCCTTCTTGACTGAATAAAGAATACATAATGATAGATTTTAATCCTCCATCCCCTTTTATTGTAATGTAAAAATTCTGCCAATAGTTTGATTGATAAAGGTCCAGAAGCCCAGCTTCTTCCACAGAAAGAATGTCAAGCAGAGGCTGCAGTGATTTACCTCCATATTGCTAGTAGGAGATACTCTCTGACCCAAAATATTCTTTGGAGATGAGCTTTGAGAACTGGACAAGAAAGAACAATCAGAAAATCCTTTTTTTTTTTTCCAGAAGCCAAACAGCAATGATTCAGCATCAGTAACACAGACAAAAGAATAATCACTGACCAAAGCCCAGTATGGTGTCTGTGTTGGCTGCAGGGAGTGTCACCACAGCAGTGTCACCACACCAGTGGCTGTCACACCCTTGCTGGGTCATTGCCCTGGGCACGGGCAGTGGTGGCATGTCTATCCCCACTTTGATTTGCTGCCTGTACTTGGACAACTGTTTCAAACCCTCTCTCCCCACAGGAACTGGATGGTCCATCCATGATGGTTCCTTCTTGTGGCTGCCCCCAGTTCAGGGAACAGCCCCAGTGAAAGGTGCCAGGGAAGTTACTCCAATCAAAGCAATCAAACCTGGCCAGGAGCAGAACAAACCTGGGATCAGACTGAGGTTAGAGGTTGGCACAAAAGCTCAGGAAAGCTTAATCCCTTTCCTTTTCAGTGCTGGGCTTCATCAGCTATTGACCTGCAGGTCTCTGCAAGGAAAATGTGTGACTGGGGAGGATCAAAGGGATTTCCTTCTCATCTAGGGAAGGTGTGAGGCCTGGAGACTCAGCATCAAAGAGGGATGATGGCAAGACCTATAGGAAAGCAGAAAGGACCACAACACAAACACTGAGGAACACAAAGGAGGTCAAAGGAGGACAAGCAGACTTCAGGGAAGTGGGGTGGGAGACAAGAGAATGCATCCAGATGGATCAAACCCTCGTGTAGCCTGCGCAGCGCGTGACTGGTGGGAAGAGGCTGTGCTCTTCCTCCTTAGTGCAAAACCACTTCTCTTGTTATCCCCGCGTCACAGAAACCAGCATATGGCTTGCTAGCTCCAAAGGTTGTTATACTGACAGCATTTCCTAGCGTAACGTGAAGCCATAATCTGCTGCTGACTGGAAGTGAGGAAAAGCCAATGCCTAACCACAGAGCTGAGAGTCAGGAGCCTGAATAATTTTTCCAGCTCAGCCAGTGGTTCGCTCCATACTGTCGATTACAGCACTTGGACTCAGCTCTCAGTGGTGAAAGGAAAGGGTAACAACATTTCCTATTGTTGGGTGACTTGAAACTTAATTAATGTTTTCTAAGTGTGATGACCCTCAAAGGGGAGATGCCAAACATCACGAAGCACTTGGCACTTCTTTTCTCTCTCTCAGTCTCCAAATCAGCAAAGCATCTTGATTATCATAAAATCACACAATAATCTGTGTCTTTTCTGCCTGTTACTGCCGGTGGATTCATGACAAGAACTGCATAAAAATGATTCCACTTTCCCAGACTCTGCAACTCATATGGCAGGCCAAGAGAGAACCTGACAAAGAAGTGAACTCATCTGCACCCATGTCACTTTTCCCCCCAGATTTTACAGCTTCAGAGAAGTGTGCTGAAGCTCACTCCCTGTTACCTGGTTGGCAGGTCTTGCTCAGAAATTATTTCATTCATTATTGGTACATCTTCAGAACTGGATGCTTTTACACTTCCAAAGAGGAAGTGCCATAAAGTGGTGGAGAAAAATGCACTGGCTGCCATAAACCAGCCTCTGTTGGATGCACTAAATATGTCAAGGCAAACTCAGAGGGTCCTTTAACTCAGTAGTTGTGGCATCAGGAGGAAAAGTGCTTCTCCTCCCAGCAAGCAAGACCAGCTTAAGGACTCCACTTGATTTCTCCCTTGTGGAACAAAATGTAGATTTTATTACCTGCTATGTAACTTTCTCTATTTATGGTTAGAATAATTTTTCCTCTGTCCAAATACATTTCATTTTTATCTGCTTCAGTGGCTTTACACCTGATAGAGCCAAAGCCTGAACTGGGGCATTTAAAGACTTCTCAAAAACTCCAAGGCAGAGGCAATAATATGTATTTTTAGGCCAACTTCTTACTTCTGTTATTACTCCTAAAATACCTCCCTGGGCCTTCACAGTTCTCATTTTACCTTTAGTACAAATCAGGATAATCCCTGCTTTTGGAAAAGACTCACTACCCAATCCAGACAGCCCATATACTAAACCTACTGCAAAGTATGGTTTCCTGAACATTTCAAAGTTGGATTACAATACCAGTTGAGTACAAGATTTAAAAATAGAAGTCAAAAAACCCTTAAGTGTGGCCACAGAAAAATGACACCACATTTTGCAATGTTCCTTTAAAATAAAAAAGGAAGAAAAGAAAAAAAAAAAAAAAGCAAATAAAAGATGGCTGACTGCCAGAGTTTCGTGTTAACTTGAAGTGCAGAGGTGATTTTTAATGTTTCAAACATCATTCATGAAATATTATATATATAATTTGTACTCAAAATAACATGCAAGCTCTCCAAGGAAACATTAAAATAAATAGCTTCTTTAACTCTTTTGTACCTTGATCGTATCTTATTTTGATGAATCAATAAAAGAGGGACGTAAGATTGATGGAGGACAGATCAGTAGGGCAATCATGTACTTTATTACATATTTATGAGTCTGAAAGATCAAAGGATGTTTTTATGCACATAACTTGGCAAATGCGTTTTGCCACGTTCAGATATATTCCAAGTGACTTTAGCAGGAATGTGAAGGAAGTTGGCACCCTGCCCACAGAGCTATTTGGTAAGACTTTGAATGATGGTGGGATTACAAACCATGATAATAAAAACACATACAGCATAACATCGATGCATGTAAACAGTATATCCAAATGCATATGTGTGAATGTATAATGTGTGTATATACAACATATTGCAATTTCTGTGCACGTTTTTCTCTGTCCAACTGCAGCCCTGGACTCAACAGCTCTTTCACACACTGGAAATCTCTCTTTTGCTTTTAGCAGACTCCACATCAGGCCTCCAATGCAAACAAAAGAAGGGAGAAGAGTGCCCTTCAACCAGAAAACTTGAGCTTATGGGCTGCCATGCACAAACACAAGGAAATAAGAACATTTGCAGTTGGGTTCTTTCATCAGCAAAGGACACCCATTCATCTTCAGGTCACTGTCAGATGCTGCTTCTGCTGCATGGGCGCTAAGATGCAGGAAGTAACTCCACTGGCATCAGAACCTGCAATTCCACCTTTCCTAGCTTTTGCATATGGACATTCCACATCCTAAGCTGTTTTTATGCATTAAGTTGCTCAGCGTGAAACAGCAGAGAGCATCCTGCTTACCCAGGGCATGCACTGTCACCCAGCTGATCCCATATCCCTCCAGGGGACCTGGAGAAAGGGGTGAAGAGCTGCCCCACTGTTCCCCTGCTGAATCCATGACTGTATCACAAAGAGCAATTCAATAACTCTCATTATCCCTGACACAGAGTCATTGAATAATCCTGCACTACAGCTGGAAAGAGGATTGCAGCAGAGTTTGAGCGGCCCAAGAAGGCTGAAATCTTGTGTACTACTACTAATAAAACTCCAGGGTCCAGAGTTTGAGGTAATGAGTGCTATGTTTGGAAGGGAGAGGGTTACTGAACTTCATTAGGACTGATAGGTGTTTGTGATCTAGAAGAATTTAGTCTGATCTGCAAGAGGTCCAGGACAAGGCACTTTTTCATATGGTTTGGAGAACATAATTTTCCTATTAGTTCAATCTCAAACACTGCTGCTCTCAGAATTACTCACTGCTAACAACAGAGCTGGGGAACTGTACTTGAGATCTCTGCAAATCTGACCCAAGGTGGGCCTCAAATAGGGCTAAAATATTCATGCACCCATAGCCATCAGATTCCCTTCTTATGTCCTCAAAACGAAACTGTCACTCATTTCTTAATTGCAAAGTGATAATAAGCGTTCCCAGACACAGAGGGGATTGACTAAGAAAATAACTCTTGTGAAGACACAGAGATTGACAGAAAAGCATGTATCTTCCTCAAACCAAGACAGCAGGACTGCTACCATTCTTCTTTTACAATTTTCTTACTATGATTTAAAAGTTAATGGTAAATTTTTTATTAGATTTAGCAGAACTTGATTGATTCAAGGATGCTGTAGAGGCCTGTCAAAATGTGCTAAAATATACAGTATCTGCCAACACCCCATAGGGAACATCAGGATATTACCTGCAGCTACAGGAGGGATGGGCTTTGGGATCTGTCACTGCTTGAAAGGTGCTACCAACATTTAAAAGAAAAAGCTAGTGAAAATAAGGTTTATTTTATTTTTGATATTAAGGTTCACGTGGGTTATTAGAGTCCCAGTGCAGAGGCATGGAAAAGCCAACTGCCTTCATCTCTCCTACTGCATTCTTGAGTCAGGTAAAGAAGGTGTCACTCAGGCTAGGTCAGTGTTACACAATGGTGACACGCTCAATGGTATCACAGATCATGCCAGAGGATTTTGTCCAGTCTTTAGGGCTGGGATTCAGGTTGGTGGCTCTGGCTATTAAAAACCCCCACAGCAGGTTTCTGTTTCTGCTGCTCCCTCACCTCTTTGCTCTCCTCCCCTGCCCTTGCCCCTCTGTTCCAAAGCCCTCACAGATCCCTCTGTGTCTGTGATCCTTCATGCATTTGGACACCATGCATTTTCCCTTTGACTTTGAACCTCAATTTTCCATTTTTAATTTTTCTTCATGTCACTGTGAGCTTTGGTGGCCTCACTAATCCTTTGACTTTGGTGCTTACACCCCTGCAGCACCAGCAAGGTGTACCCATGACCTGGGACAGGCATCACTTCACAGCTCTTTATTACTCCGTGCACATTTTGTTCATTCCTCACGAGCCATTCTCTCAAGCTTCCTCATCTATTTATTTCTCTCTTTTCTGAACTATCTTCCTTTTGCTGGCATCATTGTCACTGAAGTGCCCAGAAAAGAAGCATTCCAATATCTGCTGGATCAGACCCTATTTGCTGTGCCTACCCTAAGTACCATTAAGGAGCCTCTCATCATGATATCTTCCCAAGTGGTCACCTTAATGACAGTCAGAGATAGCCCAGGCTCTAAAGTAATTTCTGCTACTGGCAGATTTGTTGCTCTTTGCTATTTTCCCCAAGTTTCACCTGTGTTTATCAATAGTTACTTCTCCAAAGGTCTCCTCAGTGTCTCAGGATTGATTCAATGAAGCCTTTAAGCTGCTGTATAGAGTTAAGCAAATGAATAAGCTTTCATTTGAAGACAATAGGACTAAATGGCTCACAAGACAATATACATTTAAGGGTTTTTTTGTAAATTAAGCTGTAATTGTTCAACAGTCTTGTGGGATTTTTCTTTTTTAAGGAAAATAAAGCAACCCAAACAGCTCGTCTCTGCATTTCTGGTTACCCGCTGGTAGCAAGGCTGTTATTTTCAGAAACTACTGATGGATTCCTTTAGTCCAAATGTTTATTAACACAACAGCTATTAGAAACCACACCTCACCACATCCCCAAGACACACCCATGTCCTTCTGTTTGTGGAACTCAGCAAACAAGAGTGTTAGGAGACAGCTGTGAGCTCCAACAGCAGTAGGTAACATTGGATTGCAGCAAACTTAACAACTTTGTTATTCCAAATATTAGCACTACTGATGAACCTTTACTCTGTTTCAACAGACACATAATTAATTCATTTACAAGACCTGCAGGAGAAGGTTTCTCTCCACAGGAAGAGGCTTTGGCAGATTTGCTGGCAGCGTTTCAGGTGGGTGGGTTCAATTTATAGTTCTAGCCACAAGCTTTTGTTCACATCCAGGGAAGTGCGCTGAAGTTAGTCTGGGATTAATTATTCAGCTATAAATCCTTTGACTGCAAGCTGATTTAGCCCACATTCTCTCTGAGCTTCATCAGGGCATCCTTTCGCAGGGTGATATTAAGTAGAGGATGATAAAACAGAAGCATTCCTGATCTATCCCACCCTCCCTGGAGGGCTGGAATAGGGATGGACCATGCATTGTTCCACTCCTACACGCCCCTTGAATGATTTTGGAGGGTGGCAGGCAGCACAAGAACATACATGTACAGGACCATTCTCAGAGCTCACCAGGACAGATGATCCTGTTCTTTTACAGGACAGGAAGAGCCAAGGGAAGGCAGTGAATGCTTTCAAGTTAGGAGCTACATAAGAAAATGCTCCATGAAGAGAAGAATGCTTAAAAACTGCTGAATCTGGCAAACCAACACATCAGCAAACAACTATATAACTATATAAACAGGCTTTCCTTCCTGTTGCTGTCTTATTTAGACACAAAGAGAAAGGAGAAAATTAAAGATGGCAGCGCACTGATATTGTTCGTGGATGCTGTCGTCTGTCACACTCTCTAGCCTGGTACTCAGCTCAGCTGGCTAGGAAGCTGTATCCACACAACTTGAAGTGAGAATTTAAAATAAGAGTTAGGCTGGTTCACATAGCTATGTGGACATGTTTACTGCAGTGTAATAGCTTAATTTGAATTAGCTAATGTTAATTAGAAATGGATTTAATGAACTTTGAGGAAGTTGCCATTATGCCAAAGCAAAATTACCCATACAGGCTTTTATTCAGCTTAACTATCTGCATTTAAAACCTCTTCAGATCCTGCCAGAATAACTTTTTTTGCACAGAAAAATTCCTACACAGGAAAAAAAAAAAAAAACCAAAAAGCAACAACCCACCCTCACTCAGCTGGAAAAGACAGTGGCCTGATGTAATCCCCACTGTCAATATGTTTATTGTCACGTACAGCTCAGGATCAAAGGACATGCAGCCAGAAGATCTAATTAAAAAGTGAGGATGTAATAGACAAGCCTCATCTTCTGCTCAATCAGCTCTTACTCAGTCCTGAGATCTGAATTTCACACAGGCTAGCACAGGCCTAGAGGTCAAGAGATTTACTCTTCATCTGAATCCAGAGAGGCTCCTTGTCTTGTCCTCTGCTTCTGAAACAAGATCTCCTGTTTTGCACAGCTAACTCGACCCAGCCCAGCTGCAAACCTTTCACATCATCCAGCTGTGATTTGTTTAGCTATGATAAAGCTTCCCTTGCCTTCAGATTTGTTTTCAGGTTTTGGTATGGGGGCTGATTTTTTCGCTTCTTTTCTTTTTAATCAGAGGACAAACATAGTAGAAAGTTTCCAACTGTGGACTGCCCTTTTATGTCATCAAGTGTTATGAAACTCTTTATTCTAAAATAACTGCAACAGTCATTTCTTCTTGTTTCTGTACCAAACCAGTAAAAACTCATACACAGCACACCTGGGAATAATAACTCTGCTCATTTCCTTCTTTAGGGGAAGATTGTGGTGACTGTAGTCCAAATAACAATGTATTATTTGGGCTGGCCTACTGGCAAGGTCTGAGGTAAACTCAGTGACTGATTTTTGACTATAAATCACTACTGCCCCTCACTGAGAAGGGTAACAGAGCGACCCCAAACAGTTTAGATGAACTTAGTTTATTTTGCTATGCGATAGACTAGGATCATACCTGTCCTTAACCTTTAGGATCTTACGTGTGTTTCCATCAGAGTTTCTTCCACTCAGAACACTGATCAGAGAATTGCAGACTGATTTAGGTTGCAAGGGATGCTGGAGGGTTGTCTGGTCCTATCTCTGTCTCAAAGCAGGGCCAACTTTGAAGCTGGGTATTAAAAAGGTTTTCAGTCTTATGAAATCATCTCTCTGGGCTTTGTGAACACTAATCAAGAGAGGCTGATGCCAGGCCTGTGAAGTCAGGATGAACCTCATCAAGGGTACAGAGGTGCAGAAAGATGAAATTTTCTGCCCTGAAAGTTAATAAAAAGTGAGCAGGAGAGGAATTCGACTCCAAGCCTACAGCTGACCAGGGAACACAATGCAAAGCTCATTTCTCTTACAAACAAACATGTTTCCTTGAACCTTAATTTTCTGGCTAATTATGCTCAGCTTTACACCCTGAGATGAAATAAAAAGATGACATGTCATGTGAGGAGGAGGAAACTCATCATCACTTCTACCTCACTTTCAAATTAACAAATTAATTTGGAGCAGAAATACCAAAAAGAGATGTAAGAATGACAGGATGTCCCAGTGAAGGTTGTTTGCAGTGGACTTCTACTTTCCAGTGTCTGTTTGAGCTGTTGGGTTTATTATTGTTTAATGCTGAAAAAAACCAAGAGAAGCTTCTACCAAACAGTTCTGCCATTTCTAAGAACAATCACACCAGTTGGTTCTGAAAGGTTTAGAATATTTTTAGTGAAGTTCCACTAATGTGCATTGGGGGACTATCTCAAAATGTGGTAGAGGCCAATGCAGGGACAGAGGTATCGTTCACTGTCCTCATGAATATTCAACAAAACGTGGCCAAATTATAATCCTCTGCAAATCACCATCTGCATATGCTCGGTGGAGGTTTGTTAGAGGGTAGCAGCACAATTCCCAGAGCATTCTGTCTTAATTGCATATATGCCATATCTCCCACAGGGCTGTATGCCAAGCACATGGGCCTGCTCCATGCCCACCTCATCCACTGACCTGGATTCTTCCACAAACTGCACCTGAGGAGGGGCTGCAGCTCAGCTTCAATTTACACACAAGGAAAAAAAAGTGGGTATTTCCAGAACTTGAGAGCTGCTGCGACAGGAGAAGAGGCAAGTTCTAGATGTAGCAAGAAAGCACAAGGAAGGTGCAGTTCACACAGTGTGCAGGCTGCACGTTTGAATAAGAGATTAGGATGGTAATAAAATATTTTACCCACACTAATTTTTCCTGGTGACAAAGCATCTGGGATGAGATGTCAAAGAGATGAGCATATGTCTAGGCTTGGCTGCTCTAAGGCAAGCCAGTACAGCAGTATCTCCATTAGGAAAGAAGCGGGGGTGATAACAGCCAAAATTATTATTACAATGGAAATTATTTGGATGTGGATGAAGATGAGTTCAGAGGACACTGCTTGAAGAGTTAAAAAAAAATAAAAAAAGAAATGATGGCCCAAGAAGGTCACTGTAGGAGCAAACAGAAAGTGAACAGGAGAAACAGGTTCCAGGAGAGAGATTTTTTTAACCAAAATTTCAAGACAGAGATTATAATGAGGTCTGTCAGATGTAGCCAAAATGTCAAAGAACATATGAATGGAATAATGGCCTTGAGATTTGGCCCTGAAGAGCTTACTAGAGACCTTGGCAAGAACAGTTCCACTGGAGTGGAGAGAACAGAAGCTAGAATGAAATACAGAGTATTATTATATTCCACAGTGATTGGCACCAGAGGGATCTGTTCATCCCATGGGCCATTTACTGGGACCTCACAGGCTAAACCCTTAACTCAGCTAAATTGGCTTAACTCCTCCAGAAATTTCATCAGTTTACATCCCTTGGAAATTCCATCCAGAGAATAAAAGCTAAAAACATGGTGGGAATTTCTTTTGAATTTTGAGTTTATTTTAACTTTCCTATATGAAATAATCCCCACATTCTGTAATAAGTAATCCATTTCCCCAAGCATCTCAGAGCACAACACGTTTTGTTTCTTTACATTGTCTCAGCAGTGTAAAATTAGGCAGATCTTAAGCTGGCTGCTCTCATTGTACAGTGTGATGAATCTGAAAGGGGAACAAACAAACTCCAGGATGAATGATTAGGCATTTAGCTGTACAATAGCTCTCTTTCCTTACACGCTCCTCTTCCTATCAATTTCTTTTAAAAAATGAAAACAAAAAAAAATAACCCACTTGCTATAAATTAACTGAATTATTAATGTCTTTTCCTTCACAGACTTTGCTTGTTGGACAATAGCCAGGGGATGGCAGTACCATGTGCTGTTGCAGGTATTCCCCTTGGAGACAGGACACATACATATTCCTAGACATGCAATAAAACCTGGATCTTTAAAGGAAGTATGAGATGATCTCCCTTGACACTTTGCTTTTTAAATCATCCCTTTGGTGATTTAAAACCAACAAGTTTGAGCAAGTCTGAAATCAGATCTCTCTGGCCATCTTCAGCTCGGTGACGTTGGAGCTGGAATTACATGGAAAACGCAGTGCTTAGACTTAAAATTAGCAAGAGCTCTCCAGAAGGAACAAAAAAGGTATAAATTATGTCTGATTGAACAAACACAACTCCACTGTTGAACAGCCACTCAATGAAGAGGGCAGGGAGAGGCAATGGAGCACGGTAATGTGTAATATTACTAGTCAATGGGCTGTGTGCTGCAGTGGGCTCCCAAACGCTGGAGGTGTCAGGGAGATAAATAGCAGAGTGTCCTCCTCAAAAATATGATTAATACCCTCCTCGGTCCACTGCTGAAGATGTAGTGGGTGCAGCTGGTTTGGACAGCAGTTGCATAGAGGAAAATTCCAGGACGATTGCAGCAGAGCAGAGAGGGCAAAGAGTAGGACAAGTAGTCAACTGAGTGGGAGTGCTGAGCCCCTACAAGGGGAGAAGTAGGCCAGAGCTGGCAAAGGTCTTTTGGCTGCTGTTTAAGTAATGTTTATAGAACTTTCATGCATGCACAACTGAGTTTCGAGTTCATGATCTTTGGAGGAAAAAAGGGAGAGAAGCATGTTCGAGTTCATTGTCTCTTGTAATAGTCATGCCAGAGGTGGCTTTCAAGGAGCCATTCTTCTCTCCTAACCTGCCCCCCTGCAAAGCCTGTACGTCACAGAAAAAGCAGGTGGAAAACTGAGAAACATAAAAAAAATAAACTAAGAAAGCATCACTTTTTTTTTCCTTTCTCCCTGCAGCCAACTGTAATTTCCTGAGAAAGCCAGGAGTGTGTCAAGTGGGGTTTTCACACTGTATCGTTTTCAAGGAATCCTCTAAAATTCTCAGAAAAACATCCTTTCATGCTTCTCTTGTCACAGCACTCAGGGGAGACTGTCCAGAGCTCAAATTCCCAGCATTAGAATCTGAACACACTATAATGGTAACTAATGCTCCCGAAATCAAACAAAGGCAGAGGGCTACGGATGGCTTTATTTCTTAGGGCAGTGATCCCTGCCTTTGTTGGTCTGCAGGCAACAATACCAAGCAAGCAATATATTACCAGCAATGCCATATTATCCACTGTCTTGCATCCACAATGAACGTCTCAGGGTCACCCCTGAAAGCCTTGGGTGGGGATGAATGCCTCGGGCAATCAGGCTCCCATCAGCAAGGAGGTGCTGCAGAAGCTGCAGGCACCAGGCTGCTGCTGAACGGAAGGACACACGTGTTATTAAGCACACAAACACCACACGGAGCAGGATACACATAAGTACTTCTGTTTAACTTCAAATGACAAAAAAATGGGATGGGGGGAAGGAAAAGTTCCAGTGGATTATTGATCTGAAAGACAGTGATTAATAATCACCAGTTTAGTATTCTGCATCACCACTGCCTGTCACACTTCCCTGGAAACAGGATTAATATAAGAAGATATTATATATGTGAGCAAGGCACTAAGGTAGCACTGTATTGATCTGAACTTTAGAGCTGTTCAGTGCCATTAACAAAAACAAAAAGAATGCAGGCGCTTGCAAAAAGGAGGATGGCGGGCAGAAAGAAAGTAGGGGTTTTTTGTTTTACAAATTGCCAGCAGCCTGCTCAGAGAGAGGCTGAGATTCAAGAATCAACAGCTACGGACCCTTTCTGCTGTGATCTTCAAAAATCACCAGCTACAGACCCTTGGTAAACTCAGTGTAACCTGCCCCACAAAGCCTTTCCCTCGTGGTTTGCAGGGCTGGGCCCTGACTGTAACACAGAAAGTTGATGTAAGAGGTCAGATACCCCCAAGGACCCACTTCCAATCCTACAGGAACAGCACTGCTTTCCAAGAGAATTTAGAGAAGGATGTATTTTTTGAAACACTACGTAATCCAGAGAACTGTAATGTTCATTAAAAAAAAAAAGTCTAGGCTGACATACACAGAGTGTTTTAAGAAAGAAGAAAGGAAAGTAAAATAAAGCTGGTTAATGTATTTAAAGACACTTTCAATGAAATGAAAGTCATTTAACTGCTTTATTAAACCACTGTCTCGAATTCACTTTGTTCTCTTCCTACCTTTTTGTTTCTGCATAAAGAGGGGGCACCACTATTTGTTCAACATAATATTAAGCATACTCTGCTACTCAATTAGTAAACATGTCAAGAGGTGGGTTAGTTATTCATGGTTCAGGGGCACAGCCCCCTTTCAAAAGAACTTTTTTTTTCACTCTAATGAAATGATGGATAATCTGGAAGTAGGTGCTTTAAGAAGATATTAATCATTCTCTGTGGTAATGTTAATCATGCGTTCCATCATCTCCAGATGCTGTGCATCACCTTCCTCAGAGATAAAGGGCACCCAAGCCAGCAGAGTCCTTTTGATCACCTTTCTCACAGTAACTCTCATAAGGCATTAAAAGAAGTATTCACATTTCAGGGCATCCTTAAAAATGAAATAGAAAGCGGGAGAGTGAGGTAATGGAGGGATTCATGGACTTCAATCTTGACCCTGTCATTACTTATGCTGCCCAGATGGGAGGTGCACAGTTCTTTCGTCCTTTGTCCTAATCTTTGACATTTTTCAATGCAATGTTTGGAATGAATGAGGTATGAGAAAAACCCTGATCACAGGAAATAGAAAATTAATTCACAAAAGATTTGAGGGAGGAAGGTGAGGGGAGAAGCAAAGGAAAAAAAAAAAATCAACCTTCACTTTCTCTGAAGAAAAATCCAACAAAATTATTCCCTCACAGCCTGCTATTCCATTCTTAGAAAACATTAGCAGAAGTCAGGTCAGATTTATCTCAGAGTACTGTCTGTGATGTCTCTTCCAGTTAATAAAACACACTGCCACCAGAGAGACTTCTGGCCAATTAGACCATTTTATGACTAATCTTTTATAGTTTTTCTTCTTTTTTTTAAGTTACGTATAAACCTAGGGCATATCTTAGATGGCGGAAATATCTCCTCTCGCAGACTTAGATGCTTCAGAGACCCCAACACCTAGAGAAGAAACCTTGAAGGTCTCCTAAAGCTAAAAAGTTACTCTCTATAAACTGTTGAATAAAGATAAACCACAGGGGACCGTACCCACTCAAAGGCAGGCAGTGTTTCTGTCACAGCATGTAAGTGTTGAGGGGAAAAGAAGTTGTGTGAACTTGAAATAAAATAATCCAACTTTCTTAAATCCAAGTTTAAATACCAAATCCGTATGCAGAGGAACTGCCCCCCTCTCTTAGACAGTCAATGATCCCCACCAAATGTCACTCATGATGTACTACTCTATGAGATAAGTTACCAAAAAAAAAGGAAATTTCACAGGATATTTAAAAACCATTACACCCAAAGACGTTTTTGAAAATACTTCAACCAAGTTGTAGTTACCCCCTGTGGTTTAGATAAAATTATGATGAAATACCTTTTTTTTCAGAATTTAAAGTAAGATGGACAATTACTCATACAGTTAATACAAATATAGCTGTGTTTCCTAGAGTGCAAAACATCTGCTGAAAGTTTCTTCAGTTTGATCTGGTAAAGAGAGTTTGCTCTTCCTAATTCTCAAAAATGGGTCATTTTGCAATGCCCTATTTTTATCCCTTTTTTTTTTACCCTTGACTCCTTGAAGGAAAACCTAAAGCACAGGGCTGACACTGAGCCACGTCTGGGCAGTACCCTGAGGTCAGTGTCCCTGGGGCAGCTGCAGGAAGAACATCCTGTGGAGTAAATAACCCAAACTTCTCTGAGCATAATAAAAATAACCTTTTTTACACCGGAGATATTCCACAATCCCACCTGTGAGACACCAGAGGGAAGAATCCACCACCTTGATGCTTTGCCACTGATATTAAGGAGCTTTGTGTGCACTGAATTGTGCATTTGCTGTGCTCAGCTGTCCTGGGAAATATGGATAAACAGCAGTATCCAACACTACAGAATATATGTAAACCAGTCCCTTACTTTTTCATTTTTCTCCAGTAATTCCTGGAAAAACAAAGCCACCCTTTCTCTGACATAAAGCTGCCTCACAGTATGCACTAATTCCAAAGCTTTGGACAAATTACATCCTAATATATTGAGGATCTTTGCAGTGAATTTATGTAGTGCAAAAATTTGATCCAATCTTTGCAGCAATTCCTGCTCTATTTTGCATTCCCTGGTGCTGCCTCCCAAGCAGTGCACGCTGTATTAACATAAGATCATTGGTACAGGCCCTTTGTAGACAGCAAAGCTGAGAGACTAATGGATGTCTGAAATGTGAATGTTTTTTCATTCCTTGTGATCTTGTTAACATATGTGTATTTAATGGTGGTAGCATTATTTCTGACTTACACCATTACACTACATTACAGTTGCTATTAATTATGCTTGCTATTGGGAACAGTTGCATGTTTACAGGTTGGTTTTTTTTTTTTTCCATGGGCAGTTCTAATTTATTTTTTGTAAAGACAGCTATTGTATCACTCAGTTTTTACAGTCCACACAGAGCCATGGGAAATGTACTTAAATGTAATGGACACAAGACAGAAATAAGAACTGCTGTCAAATTTAGGAAAAGATCTAAGATTTACAGGGCCCTGGTAAGAAAATTTCTGACTTCAGAACATTGTACTTCATTATTTTTGTAAAGTGAAACACCTCAAATTAAATGTAAGTGAAACACAATCTTAACAATAGCCAGAATTTCAAAGTGGCTTCAACTCTTCCTCCACTCAAGTGTGTACAAATCTGTTCTGAACATCACTAAGAGCTGGGACATCAAAATGCAGGTACATTAAATGGAACTTGATCAGGAAAATTAGCAGTTACAGAGCTGAAGGGTATTTGGTGGATCCAAGGTGAATATGTTGATATACATCCTTTGTGAAATCCTGGAGTGGTTTCCAGGAGAAATAGGTACATAGTCTCCCACTTTATTTCTTCTGGGAAGTGAAGTACTCTTTCATCATTGATAAGATAGAGAGCTGCCTTTTCTATTCATTGCACTCAGCTCACATTGATAGATGGTATATAAAAATTTCATTTTGGATGGTAGAATTCAAGTACAGTAATACAATGGTGCTTTGTGGATACAATCTATAAATCTTGAAAAAAGAAGGAAAAAATAATGCTTTCTGTCATCATGGATAGCAGATTTAGATCATGAAAGTTACCCACAGTACTGAGCCAAATGCATTCACCAAGTATTTTGGTTGATAGGGTCAGGAAATACAGAGTTTGCTGAAGTTCATCAGACTTCTTATGTAAGTATGTTTGTGTACACGGAAAATAGGAGCTAAAATACCTTCCAAAGCATCCTGGAATCTATACAAGCTACTGGTGCATAATCTTTTTTGGAATTTACTGAATAAATTTTTGCATGCAAAATAGATATCCACATCCTCATTAGCAACTCTGTAGAGTGGAAGATTATTTATCCAGACTGTGGGCCAAATCTGGATTCAACATTGCTCCTTAGGCTCAAATCCTATTATTGTCACAACTGATTTCCTTGAAGAGAGAAGAGATAGCGTGCCAAGGCCATAGAATTTCCTTTTAATACTTTGATTTCACCAATCTTGGAAACACCTCTCAAGAACTTAGCTCTGAAAGGTGGAAATTTCCTGAAAAGTTAATCTGAACTGATTGTTCACTACTTTGAAGCAGTGTCTCTCAAGAATGGGTGTCCTCTGTTTTCAAAGGCCTGTGATATTTCTGTGATGAAACATAAACTCGCCAAGGAAACACAAAGCGGTCTGCTGGCACCGCGTTGGAGAGACAACTGAACAAACAGCTGGTTAAAGGATTAAAGCCAAAACAAAGGACTGTTTGAAGGTCTCTCTAAGTTTTAGATGGCAATGGGAATCTTTTGAAATGGGGGCATAGTAGAGCTGCTGGAGAAAGGGAAAGGTTTGGGACCTTTCCCATTTCAGAGATAGTGAAACTCTGCAGCACTGTCTGGTGAGTCATTGGCAATGACAGAAGGCAGCAAAGGATAATAAGTAGATGAACATTACACCTTCATAATTCCAATTCACTTTTAAACAAAAATCTTCAGTCTTTGGAAGGATCCAAAGCGTTTCTCTTTATTAACTGATTGTCATTGTCATGTTCTAGTTAATATTACCTTCCCCTCTTTAGCCCACTTTGCCTCTCCCTTTAAATGAATTACTACTTTTCAGCACAATTAAGTGTTTGAAGCAACCAGGAGATACAGTTTAAGCACAGTAAAAATGTCCAATTGAAAAGGCTAAAGATCAATATCAAAGGTCTAAAAGGTTAGACCAATCCTATCAGCTTCAGAGGAAAGCTTGTGCTAAGCTACCCTCGAAGAAAGAGCTAATGGCCCACAAATGATCTTTGTTCAACCTGGTTTCTCCCATTTAAAAAGAAATCCTCCCTTTATTGAACACTGTAATTTTCCCATTGCTGAAAATGCAGAAGCTTTAAATTCCAATTTTAGTTGTGCTGAAAGATGGGAAATAGTTTCTTTTAAATACTTTTCTTTATGAAAGAAGACAATACAGGCTGCCTATTGGCCCTCATTATCCCCACCTCGATTTGACTTGCCTACCTGCTCCACTGCACTGGTTCAAGACAATTAATCCTAATATTCAACCCTCCTGGTGTAATTTCTCATCTTGGCAGGTCTCCTTCTATAATGACTAAAGGGGAGTGGCCAAATTCTCAAAACCTCTGGGGTGAGCCGGATACATTTCCACAAACACAGACAACAATTCGATCCTGGTATGTTAATGAAATGTGGTGTTATCACACCAAAGTGAGTATTTAAAGCCACTGTCCAAATAAAACACACAGTGCTGGTCATTGTCTTACAGACACAGTAAAAACAGGGAAGTCTGCTAACATGGAAAAAGGGCATTGTAGGCAACTATTGTTTTAGGTTTCAGAGACAGCTGATGTTGAAGAAATATTTGTATTCTTTTCTTAATTACACCCCCAAAACTCTGCATAAAACTCTCAGGTGTTTTAACCAATGTTTTTATCAGCAAACTAGTCACATCTGTCTGTGAAGTGGATGTTGGATGGGGATTATGGTCAAGAATCAATTCTCAGATGGAAAGACATTTATCTGGAGTTATTCCTCTGGTAGTGACAGTTAGATATTTTAGTTTATAGCCAGATATTTATTTTTGATAGCCAGTTTTAGATATTTCAGATCAGAGTGGACTATAACTGGGATTTTGCTCCTTCATCTACCTCTCTGTCTTGCTTCCTCCCCTGGAGGCAGGAGGAACACCAAAAATGCCTGACCAAGAGTACAGGCCATTGGTAGCTTTTTTTCCCCAATCCAATGCAATTTATTTAATTGAGTCTTCATTCCCCAAGAGACAAAGAGGTAGCCAGGCAGAGGTAACTGTGGGGTAAAATACTCAATTGCTACAGTTCTGCTATCCCAGTCACTCCAGCCACAGACCCTGGGTGTAAATTGATAATTAGATGAGATTTCTTTGCTTCTGGAGGAGATTCATTCTAACTTGCATTAGGTAGGATTCAGACCTGCAGCTGTACAACAGGTGAAGAAACCACAAGTTGCACTGGATTTTATAAAAGTTTGGAATCTCCATATTTGCAGAGTTATGAATAACCTTAATATTCTATTTCTTTGGGACTTTTTGTCTTCAAAATACCAAAATAAAGGATAACAAAGGTTATGCAGGAAATCAAGATTCACCACAATCACTGATAGTTTCTCTGCAGGTAATCCTGTAGCTCCCAGAGCTATCTGAGTGGCTCTGCATGGCAGGGTTTGGGATATTTCTCCTGTTAGGAAGGGAAACTCCCATGATCTTAATCAGAGGCAGCACCCACATCCAACCACGGAAGATCTACAGCATGTATCAGTTTCTGAGTCACAACCTCAGTGGCACAATATTCAAGTAAGTAGTTGTGGGTTTTCAGCATGAATTCACACCAGCTGACAGGAAGGCAAGCCAGAGAATAAAGCTGCTTTAACTCAGAATAAGGAATCATTAGCTTTTTATAACTATTTCCCACATTGCAGTGGTGTCATGAAGGATTTTACACCACCATAGTCCACTGCCTCTTCTTTATGCCAGGGCTTTTTGTAACTACAGGTTGGATGGGATTGGTGAATTGATCCATCAAAAGAGAAACCAAACCTAAGATCTCTTTCATGGCTTTTTCAGGCAAATCAGCTCCCCAGGTGAAGTCACCACACAGCTGCACAGGCAGACACACCAGCTCAAAGCACAGTAAAGCACAGAATGAAAACAAATAATAGGAAATGTTGGATTGCTAATTTTGGCGTCCCGTCTGAATAAATGCAAGCTACATCTGCATGCCTTCGGGCACACACAGAAAGGTAAAAGAGAGGGGAAATAAAAATACACTTCCATATAATACTTATAAATACAATAAAAATATTTTTAAAGTCTTATTGGTTTAATGTCAATGTAGTAAATATCTCTGAATTACATTCACATCTACATTTTCCTGGGATCTAATATGGATATTTGGAAGTTACAAATATTTTCACTGAAACCAGCATTTAGGCCAGGAGTAAACTTATTTCTTAAGCACCTATTTTATTTTTATTTAGTTTTGGTTTGTTTTACTTTCCTGATTTCATTCTACTTCCTTTTCTCCTGTTAATTCAACATAGAAGAGATAACATGCCAGTCTTGCCAAGATGCTTTCACCTTCTCTGAGCATGCTTCAAAAGAATAGTGGTGTTTTATTAGCTGGTATTGATCATAAAGCAAATGGCAATATATTGGCTCAGCCAGGCAAACACAGCCATACCCAGTAAGATGAAACCTACTTCTATTTAAACCTAGAATGAGGGTCTATATAACTACCAGGACTTAGTCAAAGGTCATAGGGAGCAACAAAAATCTTTATCAAAAGTTAGGACATGCTATAATAAATATTTGAGCCAAACCAACCAAACTACATTCTACTTTTTTTTTTTTTTCTTGGTGTTATCAAAGGGAATAAAATCTCCCTTTCCTTCACACATTATAAATTTAGGGCAACGCAGGAAATTGCTCATTAGAAAATGAATTTAAGTCATATGTGACCAAAGGCACTACTTCTGTTCTGACTGACTGACTTGGCCATACCAATAACCTGCACAGTGGAATGTTTGCTGTTGTTGGCTGAAAGACTTGTGGATCAAGAACTATTTGTTTCAAAAATTCACAAATTATTCCAAATAATCATTAGGCTGGTAAAAGTTGTGATCTATTCCTTGGAGGATTTGAAAACAGTAAAATTCAGAAAAGTTAACTGAAGGAATTATTTATTGTCCATTATTTGGACACTGAAGCTATGCAAGGTGTTGAAATCTCATATTAACAAATAATTCCTTAAATATATTAGCCTAAGAGCCTGATTTCCAGCTGAACTGCTATGAACCTACCTGGGAAAAGTGAATCTCTGGTGAGTATTTTATAGTGAGAACCCTACACTACTGTCTCCATCTGATAGTTATTTTGTTCCCTGAGGCATGTGGCTTGATTTAGCCTAGACACTAACTACAAATGTCATTTCCATTCATATGGCCCTAACTCAGTAAAAAAAAAAAAATTAAACATATGCTCAAGACCCTGAAAAGTCAACTCCTCACATGTTGAACATTAGGCACAGTCTTACATCCTTCGTTAAATTCTGGTCAGAAGGATCAGGATTATCCAAGTGCTTAGAGCAGAGCATGTTTTTATTTGCTTTGCTCAATTAGGACTATAATGATCTCATTCTGTTTTGCAGAATCTGAAGCTCCCTGCTTCAATAACCATTATGGTTTTTTACCCAACAATGAAAACTAGAAATTTTTGAATCCTCTGCTGGTTTAGCTGCAATAGTTTACTGCCCATCAGTTCCTCTGTTGAGGCTGCAGATTTTATATCACAGGTGAACGGGCAGCAGTAATTCTGGATTACAGAAAGATGCTGAACATCCAAGCTCTGATGACCAAGAGCTCTGATTCATAACCATACTGGATTAATCATGGGGCTGCAGAAGGTTACTGCCCCAGCTGTCTGCCCCCCCCCCCCCCCCCCCCCCCTTATCTCCAAGGTTACTCTGTTGGAAGTTATCTCTTCAGTCACTGCAGATAAACCCAGCAAAGAATGGGAATTAAACACATCTGGTTGATCCTAAGGATGGGAAAGTGTAAACATGATGGATCCCTCTCAAGTCCTGGAAAAAGCTGTATTTCCAAAACTGTAGGCGACTGCCCAGTTTCAAAGGGAAATGGAAGATCACAGAAGAGCAGGAAAACAACTCCCACAGCTTAAAACCTTGTAATTTTCAGATCATTTTCTTAAGTTTAAGCACAGCATTATTTTTCTATGTTTCACTCACTTTCGGGATAAAAAAAATGTTAGCAAGTTACAGATGTTTGTATTATAGAATTATCTATTGAGAAAGATCTATAGAATAACTATTTCATTTCTCAAACAATTCAGCTAGCCAGAAAAGATTGCAAATAAATCCTACCACCAGATTTCTGCACAAATCTATTAGTCAGTACCACACCACTACCACATAGTTTTGTTTCTGCACTTTGAGGTGTGCACCCTTTGTACTATGAGAATAACATTTCTGCTGTGACTCCGGAGCTTTATCCTCTGCACAGCTATTCCCAGCACCTCGTGGCTAATTGTGCATCCCCCTGCTTTGCTCTTGCCTGGAAACATCAGGTGATCTCCCTTCAAGCTTCCACTCTGGTGTTAGAAACAACTGCCCAGTGGCAAAGCATCACAGGCTGTGTTGTCTCTGCCTCTGGAGTGACCGGAGCCAGAAGGAGCATGCTTTGCTGCCTTGGTCACAGAATCACACAGAGATCTGTTTTCCTCCCTTAAACAACTCAAAATCAGTAATAACCAGGCTGAAATCAATGGAGCTTTACTGCTGTGAGCTGTGTTAACACGAGGTGTGAATCTGCCTTTGGACCCGGGCTCGGCAGCAGGGAATGGTGAGCAGGAATGCTCCAACTGCTCTGACTTCACTCGCCAGTTGCTGATATTAACTCTATATATTTTAAGCAGACACTTGCAGTTTCTCAGATGTCCTCTCTTTCTCATTTATTAGTGGAGTTATATTTTAAGGGTGCTGAGAGATTTACTGTCAATATATAATATGTATTCATTTTGGTTAAGGCAAAATCCTTACGCTAGGATCCAAATGTTGGACACATCTGTTAGCAGGCTAAGGAATGACCCTGTCTTATTATTATTTTTTAAACCTGACAGCTCACACATTTGAAAATTGCATAAAAATATGTAGCTTAGCAGCCCTGCCGTCTCTTTGTACTATTTGCTCACATCCGGATCCATTTTTTCCCTCGCCTGAAGCAGGGGAAGGACAGCCCCATATCAATCCCTCCCTACGCCAGATCACATTAGGGAAAGCCCCAACTTTTCATTTCAAATCAGCAGCATCTTTCCTTTGATCCAGAAGACCACAGCTGGGAAGCTGACACGACTCTGCCTTGTGCTTCCCCTGCTCCCAGCCCCTCTAACGAATTCTAGCAGAGTCACCTCTGCTCGGTTTCAGCAGAACCTTTTCCTCCTGTCACTGACAGAGCAGCAGAATTAATCACACTCAGCCCAACTAACGTTAACAATCTGTCAAAGTGGCCAACGAAATGCTTCATCTACTGTAACTAGAAAATTCACCTGAAGACCTGCTGATTTGTCCTGGCACTTCTGCCTGTAGGACAAAACAGACAGAAACCACCTTTTTTCCCCTCGTTCTCTTTTCAATATTTGCCACCTCCTCTTCTGTTGCTTTTTTTTAATTATTATTTTGCTTGCCTAGGTTTTGTTTTATTCCCTTGCAGTAGTTTAGAATTCACTGAGTGTGAAAAAGATTTCTGGTTAAAGAAATGCTCATGCAGTGTTCTCTCTTAGATGGCACGTGGGCCTTTACTGTTGACACTAAGCCAGGGAATGTTGGAAGTTTTTGCAATAATGTCAACAACTCAATACTGCGCCTTTTTGATGCTTGTGCCCTGCTGGATTTTGACAGATTTTTGACTTCCAGCAATTTACCTATCACAGAAGTAGCTGATGCTGTGGGTAAACTCTCCCTCATAAGCAGATCTGCCCTACACAAGCAACTGGAAGGGAAGTCCCTGTTACCTGTCTAGGACAATGCTGTAAATCATGGACTTCACCTTGTAAGAGTGACTCTTGCAGCAAAACATCTGGGTTGCTCCAGAAAGTGATTTTTAATGTTGTCTCTCTAAAATGATTTCAGTAAGGCATTTTTTATGTATCATACAAATGGAGTCTAATGACCCTTGAAGTGAATATTTTGTCATCTACTCCTGAGTAAAAATGGGGTAAAGCCCAGTAAAAATCAGAAGGGCAGATTTTCCAACCTTTTTTTTTTTTTACAAAGAAATAGTAATTAAAATATGATTAATTATATTAATACCCAAACATGTTTTGTCAGGTTTTCTGCTTTGAAACTGATGAGAGATGGCATTTGCTCAAACAACTCACATGTCCCCAGCCAGTCACCAGGGCTGATGGAACTTCCAGGGCAGCTCAATGGATCGCAGTGTTTGCTTTCCCTGCAGTGGATTTCCTAGCGCTACCCTGTTTTAATGGAAAAGGCCAATCTTCACATTAGGACACAAATGTGACCCAAAAGACCAGAATATGTAAAAAACTACTAAATTGAGTAGTCACTGAATTTTAATTTTTGTTCTTTTTGGCTTAGCTTGTTTTTACTCCCACATTCTTTTTTTGTTGTTGCTTTCCCTTGCAGTAATAGATCCGTGAAATAGATCTCCAGACACCAAGCTGTATTCTAGGGTCCTCGTGCAAGACCACTGGACTTGCAGGAAATGGGAAGCCTGAAATCAGATCAGTTCCATGATTTTAAAGGTGTTTTAGCTCTTCCAAAATATTAGCCAGGATTTACCTTCCTAAGGACAATCTCTAGAAAATGATTGGGGTTTTCTTGGTCTAGTTGTAGCTGCCAAAAGATTAACTTTGTAAAAAATATCCCATCTCTGAATGCTTTTAGACCCAATTATTAAAGGACATCAGGAAATCAGGGGGAAACTTCCAAGATGTATGTGGTGTTACCTGGCTCATGAAACTGGGCAGAATCACAACACAGGATCATTCAATTATGGCAGGAAAATTACAGAACAACTATTTTATTGTTATTTTTAGCAGAGCCAAAGTGCAACGCGTTATTGGCTAGCAACATCAGGTGGCAAACTGTAAATGCATTTAAGGCCCTTGTTCAACAACACCCATAAACATGTTTCCCACATCTGTATCTAAATATCTGTTTGACTTCAATGGGTTTTAAGCATGTGCTCAGAATTAACCTCTGTGCTTTTCCTGATGTGGGGCTCTGTGTAGGTAAAATATCCATTGTAACATCACTGTCAGGTTCAAAATCCAAACTCCAGGTACTATTCACTACGTAAGACTAGAGGTAAGGAGGAAGATATGCATTGGCAGAACCAAGATTTTGAGGTTGTTTTGAGGTTGGGGATTTTCTTGTGTTTTACAGATTTCCAGATGCTCAGAATGAAAAGCCCCCATGCAATTTTTGAACATCTCAAGTAATCCACTCTAAATAAAGTACTTTTGCCTTTTGGCACCTCTCAAGCAGCAGTGTTTGAACTGCTGGTATTCATCCAAATGAAATTATTCTGAGTCTGGGACTTCCCTAGAAGTCCAAGGTGTGACAGTGGGGAACAGAGGGACTGGGACACATAGAGGGGAAACACTTCTGAGGTAGATCTTGGGTCTGTAGAGAGAGAAAGAACTGCTCTGTTACATCACAGAGAGCTCTGAGATTCACTTTCATCTAAGCTTTGTCTTCAGAGGTCCATCCCATTAGAAGAAAACATTAAACTTAAGCTGGCACTGATACATCTACTCATTTATCAGAGGAAAATAAATAATCTGTGCTGCAAATTCAGCCTTTGCTTACTCCCAGAAAAAGGATGTGAAGTTTGAACCATGTCCCTCTTATTTGTGTGGTTTTTCTTTCTGCTATGCTTTTAAAAGTAAGCAACTCATTACAACAACACAGAAAAGCATATTAAAATACCCATTTCCTATTGGAAATTGTCCACCTTAAAATGAAAACCAAACCATGCCTTTCTTCCCCAATAAAATCCTACAGCATTGCAACTGGAACTAATTTGGTGGTAGCCTCAGAAATGAAGCAAAAGGTTCACTTGCAAGGAGGGAAGAGTGTCCACAGCCAGGTCAAAGCTGTGGTAACACTGCAAGGCAACCCAGGAGGGGCTTGCACAGCTCTGGCAGCACATGGTGGGTAACAGCGAGCCTTCAGCTCTCCAGGCTGTCAGTCTGCCACTGCTCACACACACTAAATCCACTCTGGTATTTAAAGAAGTGGCATTATTGATCCTTTTCACTTTTTTCTCCCCCCCTCCATTCCAAGGCCGCTACAGGCCACTGAAAAAGAAAAAGAGACACACACATACACAGACAGACAGCAGAACTCAGGCAGCACTTTAGCTGTAAGTAACAAGTACCAAAACCACTGACCTTGCTGCAATTTTTTAAATCAGGGGATAGTAATATACAGCCCAGATAACACTATATTTTCTTTATTACCCTGAACTGTACTTAATTGATAGAACTCCATGGAAGGATTAGCTTTTATACAAATACCCACACTCTGTTGTATGGCCATTCCTTAAGGAAAGCACTGCTCATATATTTCTCTTAATGTGGCTTTGCAAATTGGTCATTGCACAGTCATATGCTCAGCAACACTACTTAGATGTTTAGCATTCATTGATTATTTTTTCAAAGGCTGAAATTGGAGTGACTGATGGTTGCTAAGATATAAAATTCTTAACCATTAATGACTAACATCTTTGAATCTATAATTATCAGAAAAATTTTGTTACTATCTGTATATCTATATATCTATAGATCTATATATCTATATATATATCTTCAGTTGTAATATGTAGATAGAAAAATATATATGATGAATTAGGACAGAATAACTTGATCCTTAATTCAGCTGCTTTCTGGGGTGAATGGAGGAAGAACTTAATGGAAACTCCAAGGCCTTTTTTTTTCCTTTGAGTGAGGGGATTTACACACTACCTAAGTGTTAGCACATTTAGCAGCTTCAAGGCCAATTTCATCCTGAAATGAAAGCCAGAGCCATATCTGCTCTGCTGCATGAATTTGCATCCAGATTTCAAACTAAGTGAAGATGATATTAAGGAATATGCCGTGAACATAAATTCTGTAAGAAGGTAGAAAACAACAGATTTGAAAAGTACCATAGTCTGTTAATGCTTTGGTATGTCAGAAGAGAAAATGAGACTCCAGAGGCCAGTTGTGAAATCTATGGAGTGACCAGTATCCTGCTCTGCCTCCTAAACTTAAGGATAAGATTATTTATTTGTAAGGGGAAGAAATGGTGCTGCTTAACAGCATCCAACTAATCTGCAGTGGTCTGCATATTGAGAGAGAAATTACTCACCTGGAAATTGGGCCTGTCTCCTGACAACAAAACACCCTTGATTTAACTGGCACTACCAGGGAATCACATCGATTTTGGATGGTGAATCATATGCCTACACGGAGCTCAGAATTGCAGGCTTACAAATGTTATCGCTCTATTAGTGATTTTCTTAGAAGTACTGAAGTCTCCCTCACATCCCCAAGGCAGAGAATCATAGGATTTTCAGCTTGATTTTGAAAGACCAGAATATACTTTCCCAGTTCTCACAGCTACAGGGGTAACTGCAAATATCAGATCTGAAAATATCAATCGAGTTTAAATGCAGGACTCAGAATCCACAGGGCAAAAAAACCCCATGACTATGACATCTGTTAATTTTTATAGCCTACTTTCTGAAGAGAAAATTTATGTGATCAGAAGGTGTTTATGCTGGGGAGAGGGAAGGACACGCTCAAAAAAAATAATGATGCTCCAACAAGCCTTGTGAAAACAGGTGGCTGTGTACAAGTGACTGTGGCTGTTTCATCAGTGGCCAGAGGGAAAAGCACAAGCATGGGACAGGATTAGGCACAAGAGCATCCACCAAAGAAACTGCAGCTACAGGAAAATCTGAAAAAACTGAAACTGGCAGTAAATTATGATAAAAACTAACCATGAAGAAACTGTTTCTTTTGCGCCAGAACTTACAAAACTAATTGCTTGAAAAAAGAACTCATGTTTTCAAAGCCAAT
Source organism: Motacilla alba alba (assembly GCF_015832195.1). Taxonomy (NCBI): domain Eukaryota; kingdom Metazoa; phylum Chordata; class Aves; order Passeriformes; family Motacillidae; genus Motacilla; species Motacilla alba. Next base: position 16,476,654 of record NC_052025.1, on the reverse strand, counting down.
CTCATATTTCTTGAAAGTTTACAATTGGCAATGAAGCCTAAAGCAATTTGCAAATATCAGGCTGAACAGTACTGCTCCAGTGCAAGAAAAAGTTATAGAATCAGAGCACTAAACCTTTAGATGACACTGAAAAATTACTCCTGATGAAGTAACCTAGAGCATCCTGCACATGGAAGTACAACAGGCCAGGGTGAGGAATGAAACAACAAGGGAATCAAAGCAGCATGAGAAGCCTAGGAAAACACTACTGTGTATAACCAGAGAGATTGTGCTGCTAGAGAGACTACAACACATCTAATTGATACTGAATCCATAGGGTTTAAATACAGTCTATGCAAATTAAGACATCTACATTCCATCAAACTCATCCAGAAGAATTCACGCATACCAGAGCCTCATTTGTCTGCAAGGAATGTGCAGACATGAAATCTGGCCTGTCTGCAGATTACGTTCTCAGGCACATGGTCAGGAGCTCATTTCTGGTTTTCATAATCCCATGTGTGCATATTTATTTATTGGCCTCTGGATGTATCACAGACTGGATCCTCTCCCCTGCTCTAGATGCTACACACAGATCTGCTGGTGAGAGGTTGCCTCACATGCAGTTCACCTGCCTCATGCAGGTCTCTCTGAGGCTGAGGAACCACCAGGTGCTGCTGGGGACATCCTAGTGTCTCCTTGAGTTCTTAGAACCCAGCTAGGAACTCCAACAGCCATGGCTAACCTCCAGCATGCTCTGGCTGCCTCTCCCTGCTGAGCTGCAGGCAGCTAAAACACATCAGGAAAGATTGAAGATTCCTCAAACACAGACCTGTGCTCCCCATCCCTGGAGGGGTTCCAGGCCAGGCTGTGGATGGGGCATGGGACAACCTGGTCTATTGGAAGGTGTCCCTGCTCGTGACAGGTGGGTTTTGGAAATGGATCATCTTCAAGATCCCTTCCAACCCAAACCAGTCCATGATTCTATTGTTCTGTATTGCTGGGTTGTCTCGAAGCCTGGTACATGAACCTGCACAGTTTCCATGCAACAAACCTGTTTTGTTGACAGAAATATCTTAATTACAGGAGGGTCACAAGCCATTTTACAGCATCTGCAGAACCAGCCTGGAGCCAGGCTGTTTCCTCCCTGGACATGCTAAGAACATGACTGAATACATTATGTCCCTCAATTTTAAATGGTTTTCTTATCACAAAATATTTGCAGCTGAGAATGAGATTGGAGTTCAATCCCCAACCCACTTCTCTTACCAAAAAATATCAGTAAAAGTGCCAAATGCAACAAAAAAACCAAAAAAAAACAAAAAAAAAAACCAACCAAAAACCAACCCCAAACCTCCAATTAAATTAAGACAATACCAAGCATCTGTGTGGTTTTCGTTGTCTCACTTCAGTGAATCTGAAGAAGAGTCATTGCCTGCGAGATACACCAGAAGTCTTTTGTTGATATCATAGTGCTGACAAGTGTAATAGTGACAGCAACATCATGTGAAATTATAACAGGAATCTTCCTTTCAGCAGTAGGTCTTGATAAATTGGACATACTGATTCCTGCTATTTGTTGCAAGGTAGTGTGGCATCTCTCCTTTTTTCCTTAACAGGCGCTAATTATTGAGCATCAAATAGCGTAAAATATAACAGCTGTGCATACTGTCAGTGCTATATGGGCTGCTGAAGGTGTCTGCGTGTGCATATGCCAATGTGTGAGCAACTGACAGTGGGTGGTTTTGCTGTTTGCTTTATAAATGCATCTGAATAAACTGGATTATTTTTTCAGGGCAGTGGAAATTCAACTGGTTTACAGCTGAGTTAACAAGGAGAAGCCAGTTTCTAGAATGCTTGTGATGACTTTGCTGCCGTGGTGGAGGAATGAGTGTGACAGACTGCTGGGCATGGCTGGGAAGCAGCTGAGGAACATGAAAGTTCTTGAAAAATAATGACATTTTGTCCTACCCTGAATGCCCATCTCACAAATCCCAACTAAGTTATTAACATCTTTTCAGGAACAGCAGATAGGAAGTTCCAGCATTTGAAAAACAGGAGAAGAAAAGAAGAGCGGGGGAAAAAATATCAAGAGAAACCAAAATCTTGATGTACTATTTTAAGCTTTTATAGGCAAGTGTGCCAAATAGTGGGAACAGTTCAAATAGCAGGTGAAAGTTTGCTGCCAAAAGCTTTCAGTCCAAAGAAACTTTTTCCTTTGTGAGATGATTTAAACTGTAAACCATAAATACCCTGGTACCTCCCTGACCAAGATAACAACCTCAGGAAAAAAAAAAAAAAAAGAAAAAAAAAAGAAACCCCTAAAAATATTACTGTGACCTGTTTTATGGTAAGGTCAGGCTCTTAATCAGTTTTGGGGTATAGCTCTTGAAACGAGAATGAAAGACTTTCTCCCTGAATAGTTTGCTCTCCTCAGGTTATAGTGAAACAAAATATGTAAAGTTTTTTGCTTCTGAGTGTTAGAGCTGCTCTTTTAACTTTCCTTTTAAGTTGGAAAAATGCAGTGAATAGAATCATTCTTTTCAACTCAAAACTTCTTCATGAAGGGTTGAGTCTTTTTTTTTCTGGTTGCACTGGTACTAACACACCAGCTTCAGATGACCTTTACAAGTATCACATGGAGGCTTTATCCTGATTAAAATGGTTTTCTACACAGAAGGGGAAGGCCTGTGACACCACTCCGAACAAAACCTCTGCAGGACAAGGTGTAAAAGGATAAAATACATTGCTTCCTCTAAGAGGAATGGAAAAAAGGACTGAGAGATTCTGAATAAGAGAGAGACATGAAAACCTCTGTTTCATTTTGATTAATTCTGCACAGTTCTTCTTTAAGCAAATGACTAATGTGGCCTCTGACCCAACAGGAGAATTCTTTTAGCTCCATCCTTCAGGAAACCCAAAGAAACAGTGCTAGGGTTACACCTAATGCTGACCTACCTCATCCATCTGCTTTCAGTGAGCAAATGTCAAGTTCATATTCTTCTCCCATCGATGGAGGGGTGGGGAAGGGAAGAGAGAGAGGATAAAATTGCGGTAACTTAATACTGGCATCAAGATTTATTTACTGTTGACCACAGCTGGTGGACTTTTTGTGTCCTGCATATGTGCGAGGCTGCCTGGGTCAAGGTGCATATGCCAATGAGAGAAAAGCAGGGATAAAGTGCAGGAGAGAGGAAGGCTCGAGGATGTAGAGAACCCACAAGGAATGAGAGGCTGCAGAGTAAATTTATAGTTATGTGATCTGAGCCCAGAGGGAAGCCTGGGCAACAACGCTCCCTGACCGTAAAACGCGCCGGCTGCTGATGGGTGTTAATGGTGAAGGGGGTTATGGAGTCAGGCACTGGGCAGTGGAAGTGCTGGGGGGGTGGACATTTGGGAAGTGAGATGTTAGAGGAATAGATGAATCAAAAGGATGGAGGTGGTGATGTCGTGCTTACAACTCTGTGTGTGTGTGTGTGTATGCCCTGCTTCCACCGTCACCTTCCAACATGCATGGGTAAAAAATTAGGGAAAGACAGAACCAAAAAAAATACAGAAGAAAGGAAAAGAAGGATTCAGGGAATATGATGAGGAGCCCAACTGGCATTTTGTGCTGCTAACGTGCGTGACATTTCAAGAGCTGTACTTTGCATTTCCCTTTTAATTGTTGTGCCCTTTTGCTCCCCGTGCACGGTGCGTGCCATGGCACTCTGCCTCGCCGAGAGCAGCTGGGAGAGCCCATGGATGTGCTTGTGTGCACCTTGGGATCACAAGTCTCCCATTTTCAATTAGCAGATGAATAAAGGATGTAGGACAGGGGGTTATTTTTGATTGCATGTTTTCCATTAAAATATTTTCCTTCTCTCTCTTCCTTCTCCCCTCCTCTAACAAGCCTCCCCTCTCCTGAAGCCACACTCAGACCACCAGAAACTCCTTCCAGCCCCAGAGTTTGCAGTAATACCTGCTGGGCTGCATTACAGGCAGTCATGCCTCTGACTGTCACTAACAACTGGGACAAGGATGCAAGGACGCAGGAATACCAATCCCATTCCCCCATGGCAGCTGCTGCTCAAGGAGAGCCAGTTACTCAGCACAATGACATCACAAAACACCAACTTTCCTTTGATTGTGACTCCCAGCCCAATCAGCAAAGAAAAGAAACACGCTCTCCTTGAGTAGTCTGGAACCTTTTCTCCCCTCTTGAGCTGGAATAATGGTCCAACTCAGGATCCACTGGATCAGGCCCAAGCTAACTTAGTTAAAATGCAGGTTAAAGTGACTTCTAAGTGAGAAGTTTCTTTTGAACAATTTCAGTATGTTTTTTTATCTCTTGTTTACTAAAAGTTCATTAAATCTCATTCCTTTTCAAGGAATAAACCATTTAAAATGAGTCTCACCTGAACCTGCATTTGATCAGTATGGCAAAAACCCAAATATGCTACAGCTAAACAGGCTTTTTTTTTTTCTGGGATATTGAAACAGATTTTTTGAAAAATAAACAAATAGAGTAGAAGGCTATTGAAACACAAGAATCAGTTAATGAAGAATATCTTCTAACAAAATTCTGAGAATTCCCAGACCTCTAGGTACAAGATCATATATCACTCTTCCCACCTGTACCTGTGCTATTGTTTGTTGCACATAAACATTCATAGAAAATGCTGGAGGCATAGACCTAGTTTGAATTTGTGTATAAAGATGATGTTGTACAAAGTCAGTGACAACTTTCAGTTCATCTGTAAAACACTAATGAAATATTGAATTGATTGTAACATATTCACTGTAGAATTTTAAAGGGAAGATCATGACCTTGTTTTTGACATAATTCACTTGTTAAAAATGAAAACAATTTAAAAATTTGTAAGCCACGCCAATCTCCACTGTGCTGAGCACGCTTCTTTCTGCCACAAGCTGCCAGAGAATATCCCCTTTAAAGATAAAGCACATGTTAACCCCTAGGAGAGTCACCTAGAATAAATGTTGCTGGTATTTTATCCATACAATTGCACTCTTTTTCCTTTTTTTTTTTTTTTCCCTAAGAAGCAGCACACTGGTCAAACATACCAAGTGCCTCTTGTTAGAAGTTATCACTTCAGAAAGGAATTTGCAATCTGTACCACTACAGCCCTTGGATGGGATCATGAGTTCCTAACCTCCCTGGGTCTGGCCTTTGAGCAGAACTTGAGAGGAGGGGGGGGAAATGAGAGAGAGAATGAGAGAGAGAGCAAAAGGATGAAGAAGAAAAGCAAAATAAATCAAAAGCAGCTTTCTTGGTAACACCAACATCTCAAAGGCCAAGTGTAAAAGGACCAGGGCTCTAATGATATCAATTAGGCTCAATCCTCTGTGTCATTTTAGATATATTGTACCCGCTGAGTATACTTAAGTCCATATGTATAAGGTCATTTACTGGGTCCAGAACATAACAAATTATCAGCAAAGGGTTTGGGTTTTGTTTTTTTCTTTCCTTTTCTCCCTAACACTTTCCACTTTCTGAAATAAATTATAGCTCATAATGATTTCATGTTGGGAACTAATTTTACTTAATTTTTTTTTTGCCTGCTGTACCAGGGGAAATGATTATTATATCATTGCATATGTTCATTGCACAATGAACTAAAAGCAAAAAAAGATTGTTAGATTTTCTTGGATATCTTTCCACGGCTAAGACAGGTGACTTCCTTTTGCGATGTCATGGTATAATTGGTATCAAAGGTGCCAAAGAGATAGTCTCTACAAGACATTATCTGCCTTGGCTAATCTCTCCCAGCATCCCTCATTACACTGTGGGTTTCTTCACAGCAGCATAATTTCATATTCATTCTGAAGGGAAATAGTAAACTGCTAAGAAAAGCAGAGCAAGAGTCTTCAATATTGTCTGTTTGAATCTCTTGGCAGGCCTTCAGAAACATGTCATCTTGTTCTATCAGCAGCATCTCAGGATGTGGTGACCACCTAAAGGCACACTTGAAGGCTGACAATAAACTTGTGCTACTCCCTACACTTCCTCTAACAACAGGCTTCATGCTGGATTTGCCGTCATTTTTCAGTCCCTTGGAGAGGAGCTATGCCAATTTGGGCAAACACAGCGGAATCTTGTTACATAAATTGAGTCAGTTCAGACTGCAGCTCAACTGTGCTTTTCATGATTAGGCAGAAATGTTTTTACTGAGGATACACAATTATTGCATATTATGTCGAACGGCAACACCATTTCCCCTGGAATCATTGGAAAGAGGATGTTTGATCTCGTGCAAGATGGGGCACCTGAAGCAATGCCACACACAGGTCTCACGGAGCAGTGTTGTCATTGCCACTGGGAAATACATGATATTATATTCATAGGGGTTACGTGTGCCTCCTGCTCTCACCAGACATCCTGTGGGCACCCCCTTTGCCAATTAGCACCAATGAGATCAATGAAGGATTGATCGGTCGGGATAGGAAAATCAATAGTGTGGTGGTCAGGGCACTCACCTCAGCTGTGGGAAAGCCAGGCTCAAGACCCTGCTCTAATGATTGCTCAATTATTTATGCAAAGTAGAAAGGTCTGGCAGAACAGATTGAGGAAGTCTATCACAGCAAAATGACCCACTTGGGGTCGGAACAGTCCCCAGGGATGGGGAAGGCTGAGAAACTGGAGCCCCTGGCTTGAACCAGGAAGACCCCCTGGAACACAGAGCTCTCTTTTTTTTTTTTTTTTTTCTTGGTAAAGTGGCAAGTTTCCAATCCAAATTTCAGTTGAAGCAAATGGGAATTTCAAACAGCTCTGCATGTAAATCTGTCCTACTGATCCTCACTCAGCCATGGCTACACCAGAGCTCCTGGGTAAAACAGAGGTTGGTTTAGACCCTGGCTTTGTTGATGTGTAGCCAGTGACAACCAGTTGGCCAAGGGATTCTTGATTACAAGTCTTAACATAAAACACAGCTGCTATGAACTTTTTATCACCATCTCTTGTCATTAAATCTTGCTTTCAACTCCCAGCTTTTTTCCATCTCTTTGATAAATGCTATGCAACCTAGAATTTACTTTTATTCCCACTCTCCTTCCTTTGGTTCTCTTCCTCACTGAGGACCTGCATGTCTGCTTCATATTTATTAAAGGGGAAAAGAAATATTCTGTTTACGTTCCTCTATATTTATTACAGTTTATGTGTTAGAAGTAAAAGGAATATACAGGGGGAAAAATAAAACAGCCTTCAGCTTGGTTCTTTAAAACACCAAGTTTCAAAAATTCATTCTTTTTTTCACCTTTTGTATCCCTGTTCAGTAGTGATGGCACCTCTTTTGTGCCTCATGTCTACCTATCCTGTGAACTGCTCAGGTTGGAGACTGCTCCATGCCTGCACCTATTCCTGGGACAGCACAGGGAGTACCAGACTCTGGGGCCTTTAAGTGCTCCTCTACTGAAGCAGAAGCTCCCATCTTATTCCTCTCACTCCCCCAGCACAAAGGAATGCTTGCATGTCATGCCTGCACCACCCCAGATGTATGGCTTGGCATAACTTCACTCCTCCTACTGCAGGGAATCAAACAAGGCCTCCAACTGGGAAGTTTCATCACCTTAAACTTCCTAAACACAAGGAAAATCCAAGCTACACTCTGCAAAACCATCCACCTCAATCCACCTGGAAAGCACTGGGGCTGGTGCTCCATAGTAAAATCCTTCAGGGAATTTCCTGAGGTTTGATGGAATCTTAAAGATGTGGAGTTCAGGCAAGGTGGGAGGACTCCTGTTCCTTGTCAGCAGAGAGCAGGAACTGGGCCTCAGCTACCAACTCTGAAATATAAATCTTCACTAACTTGAGTTAATAATGCACTAATGTGGAAAACAATATCAACGGAGGCACACTTAGCAGTGGATTTTCCAAGATCCTTCTTCAATACATTCCTCCCATCTTGGAAAGGCACGTCCTCCACTAATGTACATGGAAGAAAATGAAACCTTGCGCCCACAACTCAAAAACCAATTTCTGTTCCTTTTCTCCTACTCCACATCTCCAGCCTGTATGAATATTATTCCCCTACTTCTATTTCCACTAATTGAATCTGAATACTAAAAAAGTGATATGAAAGCCAAGCAGTGAAGTGTCTCTACATGCCTTTTAATTTTTTTTTTATTTTTTAAAATGCTTTAAACTGAAAAAACAATCTGATAAATTAATTCTCAGGTGTGAGCATAAAATAAGACGTCCTTTAGGAGTTGGGAATTAGCCCAAGAGCATCAGAGATACAGTGGCAAAGGGCATGCTTTAAGAATACCAAAAAAGATTTTGTAACAAATTAAACTGAGGATGAAGCTGTGCCTGATGTTACAGGCCATTATTATGCACAGTTATGAAACACTGGTATGCATTAATAATAAAGATCAGTGTCGCCTTCTAGGGAAAAATTGAGCATTCTTTTAATTAACTTAAATTTTTCATCAAATTGATTGAAAAGCTCTCATCCTTTTTTACTTTCATGTAGCCCTACATTTTATGCCATAGGCTGAAAGCAGTTTTATCTCAAATACTTGGTGTTTTTGAAAGAGTCCATGTGTTATGAATTTAAAAAAAAAAAAAGAAAGAAAAAAAAAATCACAGCAACAACCTAGAAGTAAGCTGGGGCATGAAATGAGAAAAAAAATTAGTAGTAGCTTTCAAGTAAATCACTTTTAAAAATTTGCTGTTTATCTTTGAGGGAAAGAAAGGAAATGTCTTTTCCCTGGCAGCATGGCAGGGCTTTGGAGGGGCTGGACCTGAGCACAGCATCCAGCTGGAACTGGGCAGAGCCCTGAGCTCTTCTCCATCACTGCTGGCTCCTGCTTGCTTTGATTTCTTGGAATGTAAGTGCTGACAGCCTCCAGCTCTGCTCATGTAGCAGGAGGCTACCAGCCCTTCCCAGAGGATCTGGGTGGGATCCTGCTGGATCAATTTCAGGGCAGTGTTTGGGGTGCTTGTCCACATGCCTGGACAGTTCCTCTGTTGCCATCACATTGACCTGCAGCGATGCAGGGGCAAAACTTAATGCTAAGAATTTGGGCTTTCTCTAACAGGAAATTTTCAGTCTATTTCCTGCATGGCAATCTCATTCCCAGGACAGCATAAAAGAAAAATATATTCCCATACACTGCTCCACTCCCTGATCCTTTTGCAGAGCAGGGTCTGGAGCTCACACTGCTCCCCCTCGATGTGGGGCAAGCCGATCTCCCAGAGCAAGGGCATCCATAGCTACCCATCCAGGGAGGCTCAGGCACCCATTGCACCATCCCAGCTGTGCTGAGGTCCTCCTTGGGACATGTCAAGAGCACAAACACCCACAGACACCCTCTGGGCTGGATTCAAAGGTTCAGAGGGCTTGGCCTACAAACCACATAGCTACAATAGGGTAAGGCACTCCAAAGTCCAGCTGTGAGGCAGTGAGAGCACATGCCTGCAGATGTGCAAAGTGAGAGACACAAGAATATACTTTTAGACCTATTCTTTTTTTTTTTTTTTTTTTTTTTTTTTTTTTACACTTTAGGATGAATGCTTAAATGGAAGCAAACAGCTCACAGGTTGATATTGGCATTGCATAGCTCAGAATCTAAACCAAATCAATGGAAGGTTTCATTAAGATCAGCATCAACCTTTTGGATCCTGAAAAAACTAAGGGGAAAACAGGAAGGAGTGAAGGGGACAGGGGAGACGAATGGACAGAACAGAATATTTTCCTTATTCATCACAGAAATAGATTAATCTTCACAGATTATATTTCCTGCGCATCTATGCCATCACAGTCCTTCCCTCCCTGCTACCTGTGAACATTCTACAGTGACTGAACAGAAACATTTGATATTTAAAAACACAGCCTAGAGTCATAAAACCTGAGCACGTGAGAGCTGACGGGATCAGCACGGCACAGGAGCCATCGGCCAGGCTACTTGTATGGGAAATTACTTTTTTACTGGAAACCTCCACGGAACAGCTGTGTGCGTCAGGCTGATTCTGCAGCTGACATTTCTATCTGAGCTGCAATGAACCAATATCCCATGCTGGTGGGAAAGGCCACAGGAGATGCTGGATCCAATTCTCCCCTCCCTTTCAGGGGTGTAAAACAGGCGCCTAACAAGATTTCATAGCTGTAATGCTGCACTGAGGATCAAGCTGGTTCTTCTGGTGGAGATGAGAAAATCAAAATCCTGCAAACAATTCTGACTGCAGGATTTCATTAAACTTTTCATAAAGGTAGAGATATGAGAGGAGTTCCAACCTCATTTGTAATCAGCAGCAATGTTCTCATTGACTCCAATAGGGCCAGGAATTGCACCTATTAAATATATTATTCTCACAAAATTCTAATTGAAGCAATTACATCCTCCCATCCTAAATCCCACCTGGATTTTCAGCTGGATATTGTATTCTTCAATTTCTGGCCTCATACCCTTGTCTAGTGTTTCTGTGCACCATTAAACAACTGCTGCATTTCATATCTGAAGCAGGTGCAATTACATATCAGGTTTTTACGTGTGAAAAGTACTTTAGGATATTCTAGGGTGAAAGGTACAATATGACTATGAGATATTGAGCCTTTCTCACAGTTAAATCCTCTTTATGGCTCCACACATTTCTAAAGAAGTGTAACTTAGAATTCAGCATACACTCTTTAGTGTAAAAGAAACTCTAGGAAAATAATTTTGATTAAAACATATACAGTGCAAAAATACTTTCATTATGTGACCGTTTCAAGCAAAATTTTCAAGCTGCTTTTAAAAACTCTTTTGTTGCCATGTTCTCAGTTGCTAATAAATAGCTCCTAATCTATATTTTTATCCGGGCCCATTCCCTTCTTACCTTGCCATTCTTTTAATGTGTACAGCACCTTATGCAGCAGTATCCAAGATTAAAGTTCCTCTCGTTGACATAGAATGAAGGCAAATTATACCGTTTGCAAGAGAAGAGATAATAAAGGGGGAGTCTATAGAAATACTTTGATGAATTATATAGTGGCAATTTTCTGACATTAGTAATGTAGGGCAGAAGACAGTGTTTCTGATATATAGATGTAAATTCATCATCCAGACTGCATTAAAGAAAACTACATAAGATTCCTTGATTTTTGGATTGCTTACAAGAGCAATCAGGAAAATGTTAGTCTTTTCCAAGGAAGCTCCCTTAGTGCAAAAGGTGAAGAATTACATAGATGAAATAGGTACCCTTTTGTGCTAGCCATCATAAAAACAGAGCCAAAAGACTTGCAGCAGCCTACACCTACATATAGAGGGAAGGGCTTTGTACTGTAAGCTGAATATTCCACAGCTGGAAAAATCAGTTCTTTATTTTATATATACAAAGAGACAGATAGATAGGCAGACAGACAGATAGATATTTTATATATGTCTATAGATATGGATTGGTTTGCTTGTTTGTTAACTAAGATAACATCTAGTTCCCTGTTTTTAAAAGGAGATATGAAAGACCAGCTGGTGGAGAACGATAGAAGGACATGATATCAATGGCACACAGTAAGGCCTAGGAAAGGGATCTCAGCAGTAGCTCACAAATTTTAAGTTTCCTTCTACTGAAGTATTCAAAGTGCTTCATTAGTGTAGAAAATATTTTTTAAACAGGAATAATTACTCATGTGATAAAGTGAATTGGTTTTAACCCGAAATTTAGGAAAACAAGGTATATTGCAGCTTCAATACTTTGTACCAGGAGCCTGGTAGTCTTTTAATTTTTCTTAGTTAAAATCACAGAGAGGAATATTTTGAAAAGGAGTACTTTGGGGGAACTGCTTAGATGTTAAGTGTTCAGATTTTTGTTACTCAGCCTTTCTCTCAGAGACAAGGCTGGAAAAGTGTAGAGAAAAAGGAAAGAAGTAGGAATGAAATGATACTTTAATAAATCAATTTATCAATGGTATAAAATGAGCAGCTAGAAAAAGCACTGCTTGAAACTTCCATCAGATAACAGAACTTCATCAAAGCTGGTGGCAAAGCCTGCCTGAGCCCTTGGCACCTCTGCCAAGTCTGTGCCCCTTCAGCACCTCAGTGGCCACAGGGTGACAGGCAGGGTGGGATGATGTTGGTTTATTTTTCCCTCAGACTTTGTCTCCACAAGCACAAGGTTCTCCTAAGCACATCCATGATCTGGCCCCAGCACCATACCTTCTGCAGCTTTTAAAAACAGCCACAGGACATGATTTCTTCCACACCAGAGATTTCAGCTCTGTCTGACCCCTCGGTGTCCTCATTCCCAGCACACCACGTTTTGGGTGCTGTGTGGATCTCAGGGTCACATCCTGATCTGCACATCCAGTGGGGTGCACCAGCACTTTCTGCAGTGCAGGGAACAGTGACAAAGCACACAGGATTTTATCCTTATTTATTTTTCCTCTTCATTTCTCCTTCCTCCCTCCTACACCAGGCTTGGCCATTACAGAAAATAATGGGTTCGTGGGTGGATTCAAGACGTCAGAGAGAGAGAACAAGCACTGCTGTTCACTTTGTAGTAAGGCAGGGAACAGTATTAAAGAAGTAGGAATCAAGGAGTGGGGCTGCAGCAGCAGCAGCAGCTCATCCAAAGCAATAACAACGCGCAAAGGCAAGCCATGGCAACTGAAGGAAGGCTGGAATCTCGCGTGCCCATGGTCTTGTTCTTATTATTACAACACAGCGTGACTAAAAATATCAAACCAAACAAAAGAAATTCCTGCAGGCAAGGGGTAAGAGAGGAGGCCGACCACTGCTGGAAATGGAACTTATTGTTCACCTAAGTAGTGCAGCGGGGAACAGAAATCATAGAAGCAAAGGCCAAGATCAACAGCAGGAGCAGCACTGAAAGTAACAACAATGTTCCTGAACAAGGAGCCACAGACTCCAGAAGAGGAGAGTTAGAAAGAGGCTTCCCACCCTCTCCACCCCTCCAGCAAATCTCCCACACTGAACACAGGCTGGATGGATGGCTCTGCTTCAGGGCAGTGGGATGCTGCAGCAGCCTGGGATGGATCTGGGGGTGGCTGTGGGATCACGGGCCCTTCAGGTATCAGCCCTCAGGTGGCACAAAGCTCTCAGGCAGGGACCAAAGCTCTGTGGGATCCTGCTCAGCAGGGTTTCCTGGGGCTGAGGCAGGAGGGGCAGTGCTGCCAGGCTCCCAGCTGAGCCAGCCTTGAAGGAGGTTGAGAAACAGCTGGATGCTCTTGCATCTGGAGCACCCATAGGGCTGGGCTGCTGGCACAGGATCCCTGGATTCTAGGGGAGTTTAGAGCCAGGAGCTGGAGAACCCAAGGCTGTCAGTCCCCAGGACACAGCCCTGGCTTTGTGAGCCTGGCACTCAGGTTATTGGGTCACCAGGATTTGGCTCCTTGTTGTGTGGCTGGTGGCTGGTTCCAGCAGAGGCCTGATTAGTTTCTGTGGTCAGAGCATGTCCATAAAACACTATCTTTTTGCCTAGCTGAGCATTTTCTGACAGAAATCTTTTCCTGGGGTGCTCTCTGGCCAGCCCTGGCTCAGAGCAGCTGTGCACAGAGAGAGAATGCTGAACTCCTTCTGTGGAAAGAAATATGTAGGAATTATCTGTACAGCTAACTGGTAATAAAACTATTATTAATGGCCGTATTGTTGCTTTGCACTCCTGTGATACCTTCTAGAAAGTCCCCAAACCATTTTACAAGTTAATGAGCCAAAAAAAACTTCCATGCTGGACTGCCAGGCAAGAATTTTTACTACCTCTTTTTCCCTCCTAACTCCTCCAGCCTTGATCAGTTTTCTTTGGCCAGCCTGTTCTCCAGCATCACATTTAAACATCTTACAAGAGAGCTGTTCCTTCCCATTCCACACTCCCCTGCATAACTCTGCCCAGGGACAGGAGGGAAACACGATGAGAATTGACAACCCAGTCTAAGACCCAGAAGAGGGGACTGTCACCTGGGGCACTCAGAGTGAGAATTTTATAAGGGACGGTGCTGTGGAGGATTGTGGAGGTGCAGGAGAGGCAGCTGAGGATTGGGAATAAGTGTAAGGGGACAGAGCCTGTGGAATCACAGTCTCAGTTGGCATAAACCAGCTCTGCTCACTCGAACTCCTGTGCAAAGTTCATTTCAAGGAAAAAAATTATGACTGGATAACACAGTGCTCAAAAATGCATCTTCCTTTAATGGAGAAGGGGATGAACTGTGCTGTGAGATGGTGACAGGCCCAGATTTTCATCTTTCCAAGACAAAACTGCTGTTTTCTACATCTGTATAATTTTCCAGTTTAGATTCTCACTTAGTAATGAATAAATATTTGTTTCCCATGTCACAGCTCCTTTCCATTCCTTCAATTTCTCCTACATTAGGCTATTCATAAAGGATGCTCCTGGGATGGAGAAACAGGCCCTGAGATCTCAGAGATGATCCTGTCTTTAAGCTTCCACTGCTACTCCACCTGCTTCATTCCTTCCTTTTTAGCATTGCACCATGCATTGAATATGTAATTTTCTCCCCCTCTGCCTGTCAAACACACATTTTTTTCTGTGCTTGTATATCCCAATCTATAGAAATTCCCCCAATTTGTGCATACATCAGCCACATAGTAAAACAAAGGCTTTTATGTATTCAAACAGATGATAGATGGATTAGAAAGACATAGCTAATGTGACTCCTACTTTCAATGGAGCTTTAACTGACTGAAAACACATAGTTCATGTTAAGTCTTTGTTGAAACTCCTATCAGTAATACGCATATTGAATCATGAGAATAAACATAAAAATGTCACAAGCTCTTTTTTTTTTTTTTTTCCTGCCTCGTGGTGGTTGCAATTTCAACCCATTTGTTATAATCAGGGAAAACAGCGTGCCACGCTGGAATAGCTGAGCCTCCGACTCGTTTCTGAGGACTGGTGATAGTGCGAGCTACAGCCTGGAAGAACATTCCTTGCCACCAGGCTGGTATTAATTTCCTGTTCAAAAGGGGCTATATTGTCAATGTGACACTTTAATCAGCCACCAAAGTGACTCTGGGAAGGCAGACTTCACAATCAATGTCAATGTATTTCATGTAGTTTCAATGCGGCCTCGTCATTTCGCCTCAGAAGCGCGCAAGGAGGGTCAATACATTTCATTAGTTTGTTTCATCTAAAGGACAGTACAACATCAGAACTTTGATTATATTATAAGAATTGCCTTAATGTGACACCAGATTCCCTGATTGTGCAACACCAGGCGCTGAAGTGCTAGAGGGCACTTGAATTATCCTTCACCCGGGCACAGCCAAGAAGCGCCCGTGAAGGGGGCTACAAATGGGGGAGAAGATAAGAGAATGCTGACAATTTGCATAATACACAGTAGATTAATGCTCCTCTAAATACATGATGAAACTTGGGAAAAAATTCCTTAATTTTCAAGGACACCAGTTGCCATAAGTCAGATATTTGTTGCTTAGAAAACTCCTTTATAAAATGCTTGGCATATCTAGGTAGGGCATTATTTTCATGCAGTTAATTATCACTCATAGAAACATAAACTAAGTACAAATATCCTTTTTCATGTCAAGAATTTCTTTTTTTTTTAAAAAAAAAGAAAAAAAGAGGATGTGAACCCTTATGGAAACATGAATGTGAACTTATTCCAAGGTAAACATATGCAAGCAGGCAGATTCTTAGTATTTGTACAATTTGTACAACTGTTTTACTAGGAGTCTGATTAATGAGATAGGAGACAGGTGCATGTTATTATTTAACTGCCTTGAAGGGAAAACTAAGACATAGCAGGAAAAAAACCCAAGCAGGAGTTTGGCTGAGTGAAGTTATAGGAAAATCACTGGGGAGAAAGGAAAGTTCAATATTCAGTGTTTGTATGTACCACAGGGAAGGATGTGAATTGGGCTTTACTTTAAAACGAACAGAGATAAGCCATACTGAAAGCACATTATTGATCTAATTTCTTGGTTGATGCAAGCATTTCAGCTTTGTCTGCTGGATCAGATGAGAATGAAAGAGTTTGTATGTTTAGCTGGTTTTTTTTTCAGATTCCATATGACAGATGTCATTTCACAATAAGCTCAGCACTGACAATTTCAAATATCTGGAATTAAAAGAAGTATACTGGTTTATCCCAGCCAAAGATCCAGCCCCAATCTTACTCTCCTCAGTGTTTCTAATACCAAGATTTGTTTCCAAAGAAATTAATATCCACCAGGTACCTCAGTGAGTGCAGGCATTACTAGCCCACATATTTTTTCTAAACTTGCCGAAGTTTCTACATTCCTAAGTCCACTACTTAGACGGCTGGAAGTCCTTCTGAACTTCGTATATATAACAAGAAAATTCCATTCAGAATACGAAAGAAGTGTCTAAGTCAGCACTTTCAAATTCAATCCAGTCAGTTTTTCAATTCATTCACTGTGACCAGGCAGAAGGATGATTTTTCTTTAGCCACAAGGTCCCTCTTATCAAGAGAGTTTTCTTCAGAATTTTCTCACAGTATCAGGTGCCATCATGGCCAAAACACAGCTATGGTTATGAAAAACCCCATCCAACCAAAACAAAAGCTCTGTCCTATGCCACCTCTCCCTATCATAACCAAACTGGAAATCAAAGAATAAAAATTATACAATTGATAACACTTAGAGAGACCATCCATATTGCTGTACAAATCTGATTGCAACTTCAATAAATCTGCTGCTTACTCTAGTTGTTAAAAGAAAGAAAAGAACATTAAATGGCTTTGAATTTTTTTTCCTCTCCTATTTGAAACAACTTTGATTGAGAACAGGGAGAAGAGGGATTATAAAACATGATGATGACTCCAAAACAAGGATGAGTTAACCTCAGAAGGTTCAGATGTCTCTAGTGAGAAAAAGTATCAGGGAGGATTTTTCAAAATAGCTCAGTGTTGATCTAAACTTACTTCAGCTGAAGTCAACAATCAAACTCCCTGTGGAAGAAGAGTCAGTGACTTTGAAAGTGATACTTGCAAAGAAAAATACTTCTGCTGGCTTTGATCATGTAATTGAGATAGGAGTTTAACAAGATCAAGATTCTCAAGATTTCTTCTTGGACTTAAATATTGACTCTTACATTTAATTACTGACTAAATAACCTCTGAACTGCCGAATTTATTAACCGTAAAGTTCACTTTGGCACGAGATGTTACTCACAGACTTTTCATGTTTTATCTCAACAGTAGTACTGATCACACCAACTCTGTGTGGACTGCTTCAAATAACCAGATGAGAAAGCCCACTTGGCAGTTCTTGATTATTTAAACATTGTAAATTGAGAGCCGAAAATGTTACAGCTTAAGGCCCATTCAAGTATTCATATTAATTTAAGAAATTAATTTTGGAAAATTCATGCTCCCCAGTTTGCATCACTTTAGATCCCAGAAATCCTTCATTGGACATAACTTGGCACAGTTAAAAAGACCAGTTCTCAAGAGGAATCATGAACTGCTTTGGAAAAGCTGCTGGTGAGGAGAGAAATGGATCATCCCTGTGAATAAGCCTAAGGAACACGTCTGAATTCATATTACAGCCTGATCTCATCATCTCACTTCAAACCTGAGGGTTCTTTGAAAGCCATGCTCAGAAAGGACATTTTTCTTCTCTGCATCTAAAACCCACTGATAATTCAGATGATATTTTAAGTGCAATTCAAGACAACACTTTTTATTTTGGTTTTGTTATAAAATTTTCACGCGTCCAGGTTTGTACCAAGTATTTGCCAACATGAGACCAAAAATGGTTTTGTGTCTCACTGTGGGGTCTTCCTATCAGTGATCTGATTCTACTGACAATCTCTGGACAGATTTTGAGATTATCTTCTTGTAAAATAGTTTTAGATTATTTTCTCATAAAATAATTTTCTATTATCTTCTCATAAAATAGCTTTACAGAAACAAGAACCAGATATCTGTTTTTTTGGTTTTTTTTTTAGGTAGTGGCATTGAACTTAAAGGGCGAATTTGACATAGAGAAGTACAGACAGTTTTATTTTATGTTTTATTACAGTGCTAAATAGGATTTCTGCAGTGTGTGATAGCTGTGCAAAACTTTCACTACTTTAATAAAACCTAGTGCCATAGATATTAATTTCAGGTGGAAAAGAATTTGGCCCAATGTGTGGAAATTTATATCTACAATGTAGGATTTTATATAGGGGTTTTGGGTAGGAAATTTGGGAGACTTTTTTGCATTTATGAAGGATCTTTTCCTTAATTTAATTTTTCTGTTAGGATATCCTTTGACTATTATCTTAGTAAAATGAGTGAATAAAAAGACAGGAAGATACAGCATTCTACACTAAAATAAGCACCTTCTGTTATCAGTAAAATTACAGATTTTGAGAGGAGTTCGCACCTTCAAAGTTTTGGCTTATTAAAAGCAGCAGAGACTTCAAATTTAACTGCAAATTCCCCTTGATGCACAGAATTTATGGCAAAATTCCACCAGAAATAAGAACGAAGTAAGAAATCTTGAGCATACACACACACTTAATATGTCAAAATAGAATTGAGATATTAGATGCAAAGATAAAAATGTAGGAAAATTTGGGACTTTTTTCCTTGAAAGCTGATATAAAAGATAAAGAGAACTTAGTATTAACTAAAAAAAAAACCCAAAACATAATGGAAGAGGGGTATAGTAATGGAAGGAAATACTGTAGCATAATTAATCAAATATTTTTAACTAAAAAGCCACAAAAAAACCCAACAAAACAAAAACAAACAAAAAATGGTGATGTGGGCAAAACTAGCTTTAATTTTAACAGCAATAAGGAGCATCAAAAATTGTTAAAAGAGAAGAAAGGATTTGCATCTTTGCATGGGTCTGATTTTGCGAGCAGCGAAACACATCCAACCCCACACAACCATCTGCTGAGGGCAAGCAGCTGGGGCTGGAGCTTTTCCTGAGCTGTTCAGGTGTTATCCTGAACCTCCAGGAAGCTTTTAAAGGTGAGAGAAAGTCTCTCTTTTTGAGCCACAGCCAGTGCTCCAACACCTGGATCTGCCCATCAGCAACTGCAATCAAGCAAAGGGCAGCAATAGGCTCTGAATAGGAAAGACCCATTTGGAAACAAAGAGAGCCTAGGAACAGATGCCTGAATTTAATCACCAGAAAGCCCTCAGCACTGATGGGATAAAACAGTTAGGACACGTGGGAAAGATGTGTTCACTCCAGGAAAACTCAGAACTTCGGGATATGAGGATAAACTCATCCTAGTTTATCAACTATGATAAACTCAGCTCAAAGCTGAGCCCTGCAGCATTAAAACTGAAGCCTGCCTTGAAGGAAACTTGTCTTCCTGAAGGGGCTTAAATACATCTTTATGAACTAGATCTTGAGTAAAAGTAATTTAAAAAGACAAGAGTTTTAAACAATACTTTTAAAAAGTTCCAAAATATCAAGCAGGTGTTGATTGCCAAAAAAATTCATCAATTCAGCTATTTCAAAAGAATCATTAATACACAGTAAAGACATTCCCCCGTCTGAAAATCTTACAATACATGTATATCCCAGTCTATAATAAATCACAGCAAAGATCAGTTGCACGTTTAAAATACTTTGAAATGATGTATTAAATTTTTATCCTCCCAAAATAATAACTACCTAACACTGACCAGGCACATATTTTGAAGTGGGATGTTTTCAACTGATTCCAATAACTTACAAATAGTTGAAGTAGATTTGCTTTGTTAAAAAAAAAAAAAAAAGAAAAAAAAAAAAAAAAGCAAAGTCAAGACCTTTCTTCCCAAGATCTAACCTAGAGAATATTTTGACAGCTAAATTATAAACTATGAGAACCAGGGGAGTTGTTATGGACCATCAACTATAGTGAAGCCGGGGAGTGTTATTCAATTAATCATTTTACTCATTAGAGGTAAGTAAAAGCCAAAATAAAGTTAATCAAAGTCTTTTATGCCCTGTGTTTAGAGCAGCTCCCTGTGTCTTGATGGATTCTTCTTGTACCAGGGACAATGTTTCAAAGACAGATCAATAAAGAGAGAGTCCTAAAGTTTTGAAAATTAACACCTTTCTCTAGTTATAAGTCAATCAGGAAATAATACCAAAAAGAGTTGAAGAAGTCAACACAAGTTCAGTGGGACCTTAACATGTGTGTCCCAAATTGCTAGATTTAAGTCGTTCTATTTTTCCAAGCAGCTAATTTTCCCTTTTTGAAGTACTCACAGAAGGTCAGGATCAGTTTAAACATCAAAGCTCCATGAATTAAACAGCTTCATGGAAAACAGAGGAAGAAAACTTGCCTGAAGAAAAACTCTGCGGTGATGCAACGTGGCCCACCTCCTTTCCAGGCCAAATTGGGTGTTTGGATATTAGTCCAAGGCTGCACTGGCACACTGGAGAGGAGCTGAGAGCATAGCTTACCTGACACACACATAAAAATACACACATCCCCCTCCCCAAGGGTCTTTTGTCCCTGTAAAAAACCCCTCTTTGACTAATTCTATGCTTTCAACCAACTATCAACTGAATTTGTATGGATTTCTGCTGACATGTTCTATAATGTTTCAAAACATGGTAGGAAAGACAATACACGAAGTATGCACATTGATTGCTAGAAAATAATCCACAACTCCAGGTCTCTGGAAATTCATCAATAAAAAAAACTCAGTGAAAATAGGTCTCCTTTAGAAGAAAACAGG
Source organism: Motacilla alba alba (assembly GCF_015832195.1). Taxonomy (NCBI): domain Eukaryota; kingdom Metazoa; phylum Chordata; class Aves; order Passeriformes; family Motacillidae; genus Motacilla; species Motacilla alba. Next base: position 16,456,066 of record NC_052025.1, on the reverse strand, counting down.
GCTGCTTCTTTTAATCCATTTCTAAGACAACGCTCTTTTGACAACTATTGTTAAAGTGCCTTTCGTAATAGGTGTTACTCCAATTTCATTTCTATTCAGCAGGCCTAAAGACAGTATATACTTTAGTACAAAATTATTAAAAAATTAATTCTGAACATAAAGGCATTTATGCTTAATAACCTTTTATCGTGATGACTAATGGAAGACTTCCATGAACTCTGCAGTTTTGATTCCTCTGGGAATTTTAAGAGAGGGCACTTATAAAAACATAGCCAAGTTGGCTTAAAAACTTGAGCAAGAAATCTTGCAAAATCAGATTCAGTTCTTCAGCCAAATCTAGAAATGCTATGATAATACTGAAACAAAACCCCTTGTGTCATCCTTCAGTATCTCAAAATCTCCAGGAAGTGCCGTGATGGGCAGAACAACAGAGCAGAGAGGTGGAAATGGGATCTGTAAATGTGAGGCTCATCTGCTCCGCCAGGCTCTCCTTAAAGCAGAATAATCGCCTTCCATTTGCTGTTCCATCAAACGATACAGGAGGCATCATTCAGCAAATTAAAGGTGTGTCTCACCCCTGAAGGTAGACTTTATCCACAAGCCAGTTGATGCCCTGGTCATGCTGAGCTGATATTGAGAAACATTTCCCAGAAGAACTCAGCCAGATTCTCAAAGCAAAATGCCTCAGCGTGGCTCAGAGCTGGCTGACTCATGCTGGTGGGACTCCACTAATTTCTCTGGAGTTGCATCAGCAGTAAAATCAAAGAAAACAGTGATAAATCGGATTTTTTTTCTTTACCTTTGCCATCTCTGCTGCTGTGCTTTAGTGGCATAAATAATTAAAAAAAAAAAAGGTGTAAATGTAACACTATCAAATATACATGGAGGATGTGTTCCATCTTCCACAAAGAACATTTTTTTATGAACTGACCTCCCGGAGTCAGGTTCTTCATACAAGAGGAAAAGGAACAGAAAAGGAGTTGTGTGAGCTATTTGGCCATTTCTAACTTCACAAAAGTGCTTTCTTGGTTTTATATTTCAGGTTAGAAGGCAAATAAGAGAATATGATAATTTTTTTAAAAACCTCTACCCCAAAAAGTATGAAGTGGATGCTCCACTGGAGGGAAGACATGCTACACTGTTGAGACAAATCTTCTGGTTCAAGCAGTGTGCTCAGCTCCAGCCAGGATACCTTTTCACTGTCTTTTAAGTAGATTTATTGCTATTGCAAAACAAGCTGTACATAAGGATGCAGCAGAGAGAAAGCAAAGACATAAAAGTAGCCAAAGTCCTCAGTGTATTATTTCACCGATGCATTTTTTTAAACACATAACATTTTTAGAATGCAAATTGCTACTCTGCTGGCACTTAGGGTTCATGTAAAAATATCCTGAATAATGTGGTTTTGTTTGTTTTTTTAAAAATCTGCTTAAATCCTAAATAAAAGAATATTCAAAGTGAATGTCTGGGGCCAGTTGTCATTTGCGGGGAGTAATGGGCTTCATGAATTTCATGGCTATCTGACATTCACTCCCTTCTCCCTTTGAATTCTGAATAGCAATGGTTAAAATATTATTTTAAACTGCAAGTGTTGACCTTTCCGAGGTGGGTCCCTCCATGGAAGGTGAAGGGCAGGTGTCCTGCTGAGATAATGTCACTCCTCAGCTGGCTGAAATCCATTGTGAAGTGCACTCGGAGTGTGACGTTATCCCAGCACGAGCCGTGCCTCCCGGGGCGCCCGGCTGCTGAAATGACAGAGCTGAAAGGTGGTCTGAGCATGGCAACAAAGGGAAAGTTCCACATAAGGCATGGTGGCTCCGTGTAGTGCAGCTGGTTAAAATAATTAATAAACACCGAACTGACAGAACAACCAAAATTCCAGCCCTACCCGGAGGACAGCTTCCAGAAAATGCCATGGGTGCATTATTTCCTGTAATATCCGGTCTAATAGTCAATCCTTGAATCAGCTGCTACAATCCTCCGCCAGTCAGAGCCATTCATATGAGAGTGAAATCTGCAAAACTTCATAAAAGTCAAGTGGATGTCAATGGGACTATCATGAGCTATTATGGGAAATGTATTCAAGCTATGATACAATGCCAATGGACAATTCATGACTAAATTATTCGCTGTGATTTATTTGCCACCGTATCTCACTATGTGGCAGGCATGTGGGAGATTTTCCAGGTTCACAACTAGTCCTGGAACAAACACAGGCTGCCTGTAAGCCCGCACTAGAGCTGGAGGGAATATCAAGACAATTTCTTTATCAAAACTAACCCCAAAGTTCTTACCTTAAGGCTTCCCTCCAATATATTTCCTAGTTTAAAAAGGACTACCACAAAAGCCCTGTACCAGACCACAGGTGTGTGAGGAGGAGAGCTGGAATGAGGGGAAAGGCACCCCATGAAGCTCAGGATGGAGTGCTGCCAACAAAAATGTGTGGCTATTGAATTACAGACACTTGTAGTGACTTGCAGCAAAGCCAGTCACTGTGGGTTAAATTTGCCCTCAAGCTAGAAAGGGAGAAACCACCATTTTTACTGAGAAGGTTTTCTATTTTTAACCTACCCTTCCTTTCTCAGGTATGGTAGCTCCTCTCCAAGGAGGCATTTTGGCTGGCATTGAGACCCAGCAGCTCCAACTGAAGCCCCAAACCTTTGGCAGCAGCCATGGGCACAGACAGCAAAATCCAGCCCTCCTCCTCAGACAGGCAGGATCCTTATGGCTGAAGGTGCTAGCACTTTTCTAAACTGTTTTAGTCCATCTCTAATGGAAATCTAATGGAAATCATAAATTACTGAAAAAGGTCCACAGGTGCTGAAATTTACTACTGTGTTGACTGCTGGCAAGGTCTGAAAGTGAGGAACAATGCAAGATGTGCTAGGAAAATGAAATATTTATGACATTCATATTCTCCCTCAAGCTTAAAAAAAAGCCACCCAGCAAACCTTTTGCTTAGTGACCAAATAATAAAGGCAAAAAATAAAAAAAAAACCAAAACAAATGTGCAGGGATAAAAGGAAAAAACCTTGACCCATGTGGGTGCTTTTAAAACTATCATTGCAAAGGGGATCCTTCTCATAGCAGGTCATTTGGTTTATTTATTTTATTATTTAGAGTATTGTAATTTTATCTGAGCATAAGAATAAATTGGTCTCAATGAAGAGAAGAATGGAATGGCTCATCATGTTAAACTCTGAATAATCAATGACATTTCTCAATATGCTGTTCAGTACAGTACATTATTAGATATTATATGCACAGAGAGGAAGTTGAGATAATTTTTCCCACAAGTAAACGCTTGCTGTAGTTATTGTAGTTTGCATGAGACAGGAATGACTTGGAGCAAGGACAATAAAAAAGCAGGGGGGAAATTACACTACAGATTTGATCTGGCTTCCACAATCAGTTTGGCAATTGGTTTCATTGGGAACAGCTTCAAGCCTTGCAAGAATTAATGAAAAATAAAGTTGGCTTTGAGCGGGATCGGCACAAAAAATAAAGTGAATGGTAGGAAAGGTTTTGATTTTATGCATTAGACATGGGCAGGGGGTGAAGAACAATCACTTCTAGATTTTCCAAATATGGAGCTGGATATGAACTTGGTGGCAGTCCTGTTTTAAACAATTCACACCTAGTTGCACCTTGCAGGCTCCGCAATCACTCTGATGTCTACCATATGTGCAGAACGACAATTTAAAAAATGGGGTGACACAAAAGCTAGGATCTTTCTCATAAGGGGCAGCTCCTATTGCTATAACATGCTTTGGGTTTTAACGCCAATTCTTGAAAGCAAAGCCTATGCTTGAGAGTCAAGGACGAGCTGGGTTTTATGCACAAAGATAGGGAGTGAGTACAAAGAGACAAGTAAATGACCCTCCCATCAAACCCAGACACAGAGAGCCTGTGGGAGACTGTTGTGTCCTTCAGCATGAGCTGACTGTCCCTCCAAGCCTGAGAACATTTTGGATTATTACTCCTGTCTTCCTCTCCCTAGAATGTGCCGTAGATGACGGATCAAGCCTGATTTCTAAATGACTCCACAAGAGGTCACCACAAGACGAACAAATTGTTGTCATGGATTTTGTAATGTCATTTCTCAAAATTTCACAGACATTGGTATATAGCTGCTGAATTGAATGGGAAGGACTTCAAGGAAAAAGGGGATGACAAGTCATCCTTGTGGCATCCTGCGTCCCAGCAAGGTCAGAAAGGAAATGGGGTCAGAGCCAAATGATGTGAGTGACGTTATCTGAGTGTCACAGGATTGGCCTCCTACTCCTTGTGGGGCTGGGGCTTTGAGATGTGCCTGCACTGTGCAACAGAGCATGCCAGAGAGACACCCAAGTTAGAATGGTTTGAGCTGCTTCTGAGAGTGAAAAAGTACAGCCATGTTTGCAGAGAGCTCCAACACCTCCACTCATTTGCAGCTCAGAGGCAGAACTAACGAACGAGTTGCTGCTGCTGCTGCAGCCACGCTGAGCTGGCGCCTCTGGCCGTGCTGAGAGGACACGTGGCTCTCCCAGGGCTCCATGGGCTGTGCCATCCCAGTGCCCCTGGCAGGGAACTATCTGAGCCTCAGGGAATTATCATGGAAGACTGGTCTATCCACAAGCTGTCTCCTCCAGCCCACTGATAAACCCGTCAAATTAAAATGAAGAGCAGGCGCTTGGTAGGAGTTCATATTTTAGACAGCTTAATGAGAAACTGTTGGAGGTCAGAGTGACATTAATCCCCCACAACACTGGGACAGACTTGGAAGTGGATGGAAACTTCCTCCAGCCCCCGCTCAGCAAAACATTTAGGTATGGGCTCACTCAGAAGCATTACAGCTGGCTTGTTCATATACTTCATATGGAACACGGGAGAAAACGTGCCTTCAAAAAAAACCCAAAAAAACCTGCACTGTCTGGGATCTAAAGAGACAAATAAACCAATATGTTCATTTTTGATTTGCTTGTGACATTCGAAAGGTTCAGGAGCTGTGAAATTCTGAGTCTGGAAACCGTTTCCCAGTGCTGTTTTGTGTACTGATTTGATTTGTACAAGGATCAGCCCGAGACAGGTCACGGAGAGCAAATCACTTTAGTAAGCTAAACAGTAGTAATAATTTTAAGTGCTATTTTCCCCTTGAGATTAATTTTATTTTCTAATATAACCAGAGGCCAGTCAGAGAAAGAGGAGAAGAGAATGACATTTTCCTGGATCCTAAAAGAAAGCTTAATGATGGAGAGGGGGTTCAAAGATAATGGGAAATGGGGAGAGGCAACTGTAATAACACAGGAAGACTTTACATTTATGGAGGATGAAATTCTCCCTTATGTACGGGGCTAGGACAAGGATCATAAAGTTTAAATGTTTACCCAGCACAGAGGTGGATTTCACCCCTGGTTACTTGTCTGTCCTCCAAGTGTGCACACATAGAGCTGAGAAAAGCAGAGCCATAGACCAGGATAAGGCTCTCAGAGCAGCAGGCTAACACAGCACTGTTTGTATTTTATGCACAAAGCAGCAGTGTCAAAGATAATACCAAATAACAAAGATTGCTTTAAGGATGTCAATAGACAGATGTGTGTGTAAAGACAGGAGAGTAAAAGTGGTTTGGAATCAAATAAACCAAGAAAATCTGCAGGAATATCTTTTCCCCTGGATGACCTATGAAGCTCTTTCCCCAGTCACTAAAAAGCAGCTTTTTCCCAAAATCCAGCATCAACCCTGACTTCTCCAGACAAAAAGGACAGTGACTGATCCCTGGGTGTAACAGCTCAGTTGCACCCATTCTCCATGTGCTTCACCATTCCTGCATTTCCACATCTCCATTCTTCATAATGTTTTACCCATGCCCATTTACTACTTCCCATATAAACACAGACACTTCCTCAAAACATTCTTTATGTCCATTGTTTGCCAGCACTGTCACAAACTCTGCTCAAGGGTTGACTAATAATTTGCAGAAAAATCTTACAGTAATTGTAGATTGTGTGGTCCTACAATTAACAAGCAAACAAAGAATTTCATATGAAGAAATCCTGTATTTCCTGTAGTTAGGAGTCCTCTAACTTGTATGGGCTTTAAGTCAGCTTCCAACACATCTAAAGAAAAACTCTCAGTAGATTCTGTGGGTTGTGTTCTATGGTCTTTTAGAAAAAGCAGTGATGTTAAGTTCACCAAAAGCCTCTAAAAATTGATGCTGATTTGGGTAAAAGGCTGAATGAAAAGAGCAAATGTAGGGATAATTTTATTTAAGGCAATATTACTTTCTAAAAGGCACTAGTGGATATCTACATTTCTTCTACATTTTGCTTTTCCTTAGATATCAAAGATGGAAAAGACCAAATAAAAAGTATAAAATGTAAATTAAATTTGAGACATTTTTACATAAAGGAAAAGAAGCCAAAACAGCAACATGTATCACAAACTCAGACTTCCAGTTTGGGAGGAGGTAGCTTTGACTTCTATTTTTAAGCTTAAAAAAAAAAAAAATCAAAAAAACCAACAAAAACCAAAAACAAAACTAGAAAAAACACCAACAGAAAACCCAAAAAACCAAACAAACCCCCCCCCCCCCAAAAAAAAAAAAAGAACCCAACAGAAAAATCAAACCAAAATGAAATCTGCCCATTCAGCTCCTGGGTTACCTCCTCTGAAACTGCCTCTGGATTGTCCCTAAGGCAGCACAGCCATGGAGGATTAAACGTTAATCAAACACCAACTACAGTTTTAATCTTGCAGGCACTTACACACATAAAAAACTTCCTATATGCAACTAGCCCTTTTGAGTTCAAAGCAATTACTTTACCTATATAAAGTTATTTACATGCACAAGTGTTTGCAGGTTCAAGGCCTATAACCTGAAAAGCACAATAATGTTTTCAATAGTCCCTCTTGAGCTACTTCATGGCAGTTCACTCTTGGAAGGGAAGGAGTTTCTGAGTATCTATCGTTCTAACTAGTGTTCTTCATCTGGCCTCTCTCTGATTCTTCACAACGCACCAGATTTAAAAATATGGTATTTTCTACAACTGTTTTACTGGAGATGCAAAGCATATGGTAAATTTTGAGTAAACTGTGTGCCCTTCCCTAGAGAAAATACATTTAAAAATAAACCTGCTATAGAGTCTATAAAAAGGCATCACATTTACAACACACAACTAAGTCACTGCTGCACAATACAGAAAAATTTAGACAGCCCGAACGAGTACAACTTTTCTAAGCAAACAAGGGGAAGTACAGGGAATTGGTGCAAAAGAAATCTAAAAATCAAAGTGACATTGTTAGCACTAAAGCTTCCCTCCATTGAAGTCTCTTATTGTCATGTTTATCCTCCAAACTGTCCTCCCTGCATCCAAAATGGACCAGTCTGTCTCACTTAGGCGTTGATTCGGTGACAGGATCTACAGGGGATGCACATCTGCAGTGTGGTGAAGCCCAGTTCTTTTCCCGTATAAAATGCTCTATAGATGGCAATTCTTCCCACCCTTACTAAATATAATGAGTCCTGCAGCGGAACTTGGCAGCTCCTTAGCACTGTACAGCAATTACCAGGAAGAAGTGAAGAACACCATCATTTCCAAACGAAAGAAGGGGGAATTAGATGGGCATAATGCAGCTCTCCACTAGAATAAGGAGGGACACTGGAATTCTATGGCATCTTTTTTACATATACAAATGGGCTCTTCTGATTTCAGAGATGCTCAGAGCAGCATAAACAATCTTTTGTCAGCTAAAAATCAGCCAGTCCCTGAGCTGAAGTCAGAGGAGTTTCCACTACCTGAAGAAAAGACTTTGTATTTCTTGTCATAAATATCCCGCTCAGAATTGGAGAGCACATTTTGAAGAGGGAAATAGAACAGAGCTGATCCTACCAAATAAATAAAGCAAAATATACTGCACCAGCCATTTAGACTGCCCCCAAAGCAACTCCTTTCTCTTTTTCTCCTGAGCTTGAGCCTACATGAGAAAAGAGTGACCCCTCATTAATACCCTCCTTACAGACTGCTTATTGTTTTTACTTGTTTTATTTCCTTGCACTTGGAAATAGAAGCAATAAATTTCCAGGGAAATGAAACTCACTTATCAGATTTTCCAAGCATCAAGTTTCATATTAGGAAAGGGAAAAAAAAAAATCATTCTAAGGGGACTCGGTACAGCTGTAAACCAATATGTGGAAGCTCTATCAGAGAATAAACCCTCCTGGAAGACTCACTGTTATAAGCCTCAAGTTTCGGTTAGAAATTTTCCTGAAAGGGCCAACAAATTTACAGGGCAAGTATTTAGTGATTCACAATCCAGACCCCTCAAATCAAATCAATGCAACTGACATTTAACAAGGTCAAATATTGTCATGTCTGAAACAAATGTGGATGGGCAGTGATTGTTTCATAAGCCATCTTTACCAGAATTTTTTTTTGTTTAATTTTCCTTCCAATAATCTTTTTTTTTTTTTTTAATCTCATACCCTGATGGGAAAAACAGGAATAAGAATTTTTTTAATTGAAAAAAGTTCTGTTCTCTCCTCAAAAATGTTTCATTTTTTTTTGTGTGTGTGTGTGTTTTCTAGGAGACAAATATTTTAGTACTTTCCATAATTCAAGTTCACTAATCACTGCCCAGTTCTCTTTCTCAGTGTCCTTGCAACTGACCTTGCTGAAAACTGACCTGACACAGAGACCAGGACGGGGTCAGGCTGACAGAGAAAATCTTGGACCAGGCTCTACCACCAGTTATCACATTATAAATCAAGATTAATACCACAAAACATAGTGCAATGGCCCTAGAATGAAATCTCTGCAGCAAGAACTTCGTTCACAAAGGGAAATCCTCCCACGGGGGTAAATATTAATGTTGGGGAGGGGGTGCAGGGCAAGGCTATTTCAAACCACTGGCCAAAGTGAACGGAATTTTGAGGCTCTTTAGACTCATTTTTAAAGGCTGGGTCTGGCATGAAAAAAATCCTATTGCTCGTGTTTATGCACAATTCTATGCAGAGACAGAGAATGAAAGAGTTGTCAAATCTCTGAGCACAGGGGAGCACAGGGGCATGAGGGACAGGCAGGGATGCAGGCAGGGATGCAGGCAGGGATGCAGGCAGGGATGCAGGCAGGGATGCAGGCAGGGATGCAGGCAGGGCCACCTCTGCCAGCAGCTTTGCCTGCAGCACTTTAATCATTCCCTGACATCCGGGACTGACTGGGCTCCTGCCTCCGAGCAGCTCTTCCAGACTGTCAGGCGAGCCTTAAATTCTACATCAAAGTTACTGTTAGATTCCAACGAGGAGACACTTCAGTGTGTCCCAAGCAGGCCTTAATCTTTAAGTGCTGCTTTTTCTCTCTCTCTTAAAGATCATGCTGGTTTTTCCCTTTCCCCGAGAGCTCTAGCTGAGCCAAAGCAAGCATCGCTCAGCCATCAAAACAAGCCAGAGCAAAATAATCCTTTTTTTTTTTTTCCTGATGACTACCACGAGGAGGCACTGCAGCCTGCTTTATAGAAGGATTTTTTTTTAGTTATTAAAAAAAAAAAGAGGAAAAAAAAAAAGGCAAGAAAGAAAAGAGAAGAGGAGAGGGAGAAAAAAAAAAAAAAAAAAAAAGAACTAACCACGCTGGTGAAGTGTCTATTCGACACCAGCACAGCTCTGGTGTCATTCCCTATTTAATGGCTGTCAGTGAGGGGGAAAGACAACGTGGTGGGTAATTAAAACCAAATTGCAGGCAGGAGATGACTGCAGAAGGATGATATTGTCATTAATACTGATTTAACATGCACCTGGGTAAGGTGAGAGAGTGCAGCTAGGGAAATCGCAAAGGCACCAGGGTTGCCTAATTTAAAGATGTAGGGTTTCCAGCTGAAGCATGTTTAAAACCCGAATAAAACCATCATATTATGACAGTGGATATAAAACTGAAACAAATGCGCTACACATGTCTGTTAAAAAGAAAAAACTCTCCAACCCTGTGTTCACAGCAAAGCAAGCGCTGCGTCCTCTCTGAAGTTCAAAAGTATTTTTTTTTAAAGAAGGTTTTTTGTTGGGTTCTCTCATATCTTGGTTTCTAATGTGTTCGGTGCTTCCTCTGCTTTTACAAAGCTGACTGGCAAGAAGGGACTTTTGTTAGGTGGAGGGGGGGAAAAAGAAAATCCCACTGAAAAATCCAGTTTGTCTCACAGAAAAAAAAAAAACTGCTCCATTAATATTTCAGGGAGTAAGGATCCCCCACCTCGAATTTAGTGCGAGACTATGGTACAATTCATTTGTGAAGAAAGGAAACTGTGGACTGGCTACTGAGACAGGAGATAAAACAAGGGAAGTTTGTTAATGATAGCAAGTTACACACTACAGAGGTTTGTGTGGCTCCAGCCCTGACCGGCCTCGTTCCCAAAGCTCAACCCCAGATCCAGCAGGGCTGGGTAAAGCTTGCCCAGCATATTGCTTAATGCAACGTAAATCAGCAGCTCTTAATTATAAATTCAGCTACTGGACTTTTCCTTAGTGAAACAATGCAGTTCAAAGATTTAAGAAAAATTTTATGACACCTGAAGGTGAAAAAATATTTTACAAAACGTATACTCCTCCCTCACCTTTTAAACTTTTTTTTTCCTTTTTGAGAATTCACTGTCTGGACATCACATCAAGTTCAAATACCTGAAAGGGGGGGGTTGCAGACTTCACAGGCAACATATTGCTGTACAGGAAAATGTCCAAACTACAGCTGAAATCGGGTTAGGAACCAATAAATCTCCTTTTAGTTTAGTTGTAAATGAAATGTGCGTATGGGAATTACCACCTTTCTGACTTACTCTTAAAAACTGAGTTGTTACAGAAGTCATGAAGATATATACATACGTTCCACAGAGGAAACATATTAAAAGGCAAAACTTCCAAATGAAAAAAGAAAAAAAATTAAAGGCAAAATACAAATAAAGATTAAAGAGCTCAGGTAGAGAAAATAAAGGTAATGTGATGGGTCCTGACCTAAAGGCTGCTGAAATATGTGGTGAAGTTCTGGAAATTCAGCAGACTTGATCAAACTCATAACAAACATTATTATGACAGGCTTTCACTGTTTCATTTTCCCTTTTGCAAGAATCTGAAAGGTACAATTAGACTTTTAATTAAACCGCAGAAACGTTTGTCACCTTCTGACGATTTGCACCATTTTTTTTTTACAATTCCCAACGACCCGCGAATTAAATACTCCTCTTCCTCTCCCTACCCTGCGAACAGCGGCCAGCCCCTGTCCTTGGGGGCTGCTGCTTTTGGGGGTTCGCAGCCTTGGCCGGCTGCAGAGGGCTCAGAAAATGCTCCTTTTTTTTCGCAGGGTGCTGCAAAAGGAGCTCAGCTCCGGGCCGGATCACAGCCAGGGAGTGTCAGGCGTGCGGGATTCCCAAAGCTGGAGGGGAGCGGGGCGAGGGTGGCGGCCGCGGAGCCGCGGGACCGAGCGGGCGGCCGGGGCTCCTGCGGAGCGCGGCGATTCCCCGCCGGGCGGGGGGCAGCAGAGATACAGCGCGGCTCGGAAAAGCACTCCGGCTCCGTGACAAGACAGGCAGAGAAGGACCCAGGCAGGCAGGTGCTGTTTCTGCCCGGGCTGGACGCAGAACAGACAAGCTGCTAGAAAAGACTGGCAAAAAACCACGAGATCTGCCGAAGTCAGTGTGAGTTTCGCTGACTTGTACTGAATAGACTTGGAAAGCAGCTTCAGTATCAACAGTTCCTAAATTAAAACCTGTTTAGGTGATCATCAGACCGTGCACTTGCTTGCCTGTTTCACTCAAATTATCTTTTTCCCCATATTCTAAAAACTGGAACTCCAGTGACACTCACAAACAACATATGTTGGTCAGATGAACATAACATCAGCTTTTTTTTTTTTTTTCCTGTGTGTCTGTGTATGAATATTTTATGGCTCAGTATTTTCCAGATCCAAGATCAGAATTCAGCTATCAATTTTCTAGACCCTGACACTCCATTTTCTTAATTGGTAGTAATTTAAAAATCAAGTGACTTATTTGCAGTCTACTTTCTTGTTTAAGAAAAAAAAGGAAGCAGACATCTTTATAATAGCTGCCTAGAGAAATGTCATGACAAATTGCAGCATAGATCAGAAATACTACTTAGCAAAGAGCTTAATACAAGCAGCTTAATGCATAAATACGAAAAACTAGGAGCAGGATAAAAAAGAAAAAAAAAAAAGAAAAAAAAGAATCCTAATCTCTTTTGCTCAACTTTGAAATCTCTAAGGCCCACATCCTGTAAAACCTCGGTGCTTTATTTTATGATCACAAGGAGCCCTCCTCAAGTTAGTGACTCTAATAGAGTTCGTGCCTAAAAATCCACAGTGATAAGACTTAAAGTACATATTCTAGTTGGGAATATTGGTTGCAATTTTCCCTTCCTGATCATTCTTTTCTCTCACTTATAAAATACATATTCTGTTATGATTTCATCTGTCTAAATAGAGGGATTCAGATAAAGTACTTCCACTACTGCATCAAAGCATGATCTAAATGTCTGGATATGAATCAATTAAATTCTCCTTTTCACTTTGAAAAACTTGCCAGAGGAATAGCTTTCTTTCCATATTAGTTGTTTGAGAGTTAGAGGAATTTTCTCCATATTCAGGTCCCTATAAAAAAATCTGTCCAAGGACAGTTAATTTGAAAATTTTTAGGTTTTTTTTAATGCACATAAAATAGATCATGTTGCAATTTCTTTTCTGACACAAGGTGAAAGCATAAGAGCCTCTAATATTGTTTTATGTTTGGTTCACACTGAAATCAGAAAAAAAAATCCCAGAGAAAAAAGTCACTTTCCAAATTCTGTCATCCCTGCGCTTACAAATAAAGGGGGTCATTGAAAGCTCTGTGCTAACAAGGCTTCAGGTACCAAAAAAGAAAGTTGTGTGTTCCTCCAGTACCCCCACAAAAAGAAGTGATCAGTCTTCAAAGCAACTGATAATTCACGGACAGAAAACAACAATGCTCAACCCAATAAAAGCAGCTCTTCTGCAGTGAGTTGGAAATCTGACCCCATTCCCAATAGCTGCCTGCAATAAAGCATGGAAAATCATGAAGCAACTACCTGACACTTAATACTGGGTTATTATTAGAAAACTATTTTCTTGCGGAGAAAAAGAAAAAAAAAAGTCATTTTCTTGTATGGCTACAAGAAAAAGGCAAATAACATCCCTTTCACCTTTTAAAAATACTAATGCCTCTACATTGAGTTTATTTGCAGTTGAAGTAAGAAATACATGGGACAAACCTTCCCTAGGTGCAAAGTGATATTGCTCTGTGGGCTTCAGTGTAGCTATTTTCATTTATTCTAGGTCTGGACCTGGCAGAGGAATTTTTTAATTTTTTTTTTTTTTTTTTTCTCCTGGAAAGGTAACAGCTGCCAGCAGCAAAGCCAGAAACATGCAGTTTCTGTTATATTTTGCTTTCAGATGAAATGGAATGTCTTCGGGGAGCCCAGAGGCATGCTAATGAGACAGGTTCAATGGAGATGGACACACTGAGGCAGCACCTTGGCCCTTGCTCTGGCTGCCCTGCGTGCGGAGCACGGCTCAGCGGCTGGAGAGGTGCCCTGAGGGGCATGGGAGGATTTCCATTGCACAGGGATTCTTGCTTATGAACTTTCATTAACACAGGGTTAATTTCTAAGGACACCAAAGAGTCAAAATGTCTCGCAATTGTTCCAGGACTGCTACACAGAGCCGGTATTGTACCCAAAAATAAAATAGTAATTATTTGGATTCATGCAAATGTATTTTGTTTGCGAAGGGGAATATTGAATGTTGGACTTGTTTTAACTCAGCAAATACTGTAATATTAATGTATTCACTGAGTGGATTAGGAAATTTATCTTGTAATTTGTTGCTGCTACTAGTTGTCATTTTTGATTCCTGGAAAAATGAAATAAGATTTAACTTCAAAAAGTTCTTCTTTATTATCTAATTAAATAAAGGTGGCAGATTAATTGACTAATTGGTGTTCATGTATAGATGGAGACATATGGAAAGGATTTAAGATTAGACATATGGAAAGGATTTCTAAGATCTGTAAGACTGTGAGCAGCATTTTATCAGATGTTTTGTATACAACACGTGACCTGCACAAAATGCTGCATTCAGCATATACGCCAGATTCATAAATGGGTACATCTGAAATTCAGCCTCGTGGACATATTCACAATCAGCAAAGATGCAGACTAGTAATTCCATTTTGGACACAAACCCGGCGACAAGGAGAAAACTTAAATACACACTGAAGTGCCATAATAAATAGTGATTTTTAATTTTTTTTTTTTTAAGGGACAGACCCTACCATTCATACCCACACTGAGTTATACACAAACACTTGAAAAATACATGTTCAAGCGGGTGGCAGCGCAAAAGCGCCAGACTGAGTAAGATCTCAGCTGGCTGAGTTTAATGTGCACACAGAGGGACAAGGAGGGAAGGTGTGGGGATTTAAGCCACTCCATTCCAGTATTAGTTCACAGGGAGGTGGTCTAGACAGCGGAACTCAACGCCACAATGTACACACAGAGCCAACAGATACAACCACGCTCGCAGCAAAAAAACAGAAAAAGACCGAGTCAGACAAGCCTTGCAAGAGAAAAACAGTTACATTCTGTTAGGTTAATGGGTTGCAATATCCCTGCCACATCTGCAATGGTTTTAGAGGATTTATACCTGTAGTGAAGCAAACGATGACCGCATTGCATTATCGTCTTTCAAATAAATACAATATATTCTTGAAATACTGCTTTGGTCAAGTACTTGGGATTCTTGTTTGACTCCAGCAAAGATTTTGACTGCAACTCAGAATTGCAATGCCTATTTGGGAATTATAATAGAGCAACTTGCTACAAGGAAAAACATGGATGCTTTTATCCCCCCTAAAAAGAAAAGGTCTATGTCACCGCTACTCTCTGAAAATGACACTTGAACTTGGGATTTGTGTAAATGTAGTGATGAAATCTTGAAACACTGTAAGAATTTATCAGCTAGAGAACTCTTCACAATGGGCCAAATCAGTAAAGATGGCAATCCGTGTAAAGTTATCACCTAGAAAAAGGAGGTTTTTTTCCCCCCAAATACAGGTAGAAAGCCAGCAGTCACCCCACAGCTCATGAAGGTGCCAGTGTTGGAAGAGGCAGGTTTTCTGAGCACACTGGAAAGAAACTCTATTTACATATTTCAAATGACATTAAATAGAAATTGCCTCCATAGTGATCTTAGAGCAGTTCTGGAACTAGGATCATTTCTTACAGCCTCACCCAATACTCCTAAGGAGTTGAGCAGGCCATGATACCGAAACAACTAATTTTTCAGCTCCTGGTACAAATGGTCCATAAATAACGGATGATTTGGAGATAGAATTCAGTTTATCCTCTGGAATGTGGGTACCCCATTATTCTGACTGTACCATCCCCTGCATACTTGACCCAACTGGGATTGTAACTCTTAGTCAAAATACACCCAGGTACCCACAGTTCCCATAAATAATGAATAAGAAATTTGAAGATACTGATACTTTCCCTCAATTTACTTTTCTGGAAGGCGCAAAATATCCCAGTTTGTCAAGTTTAAAAGCCTTAACTCTTCCTAATCCTAACCATAACCTTAACCTAGCCCCAGACCCTGGCTCCGAGAGGCCTGGAAATGTAGCCCTGACTGCAAATCAAAAAGAATAATTCCATCAAAGCTCGTGATACTTTGCTCTTATTTTATCTCCAGGAATTTGCAAAGTCCCACACTCATCTTGGCTGCTGCCTCCCTGTTTTTCTACTGCATAGCCTCACTCCAGCTGAAAGCAGACAACACCACCAGGTCTCCCCCCCCCCAGGAACTGGGACATTCCCCAGCATGTGACACTGAACACTCCTGACCCCAACCCTAAGTCCAGCCTAACTGAGCTTGGGGACTGAAGAGGGACTCACAAATTAGTCACGCTTTTTGTTCACCTGTCTGAAAACTGCGAAGGACCCCAAACCTGGACCTTATTCCTAACCTTAGGTAGGCATGGGAAACATTTGCCAGCCTCCAGCACAGAATGGGAGAGCAGAAAGCAGACAAAGCATAGGAGTTCAAACCAGCACGCCCAGAACAGGGCTGAATATGGCAAACCTTTTATTAAAAGCATCTTAGATTGTATATTAAATAATTTAGTAGTGCTTACTTTAGGAAACCTAAGAAAACATGTATAAACTAGTCTCATAAAAACCTAATTTTATGTAGTGAATAGTGTGTGCCAATTTCCTTATGGTTAGTAGGAGTATAAAACATCTCAATACACTGTGAGGGACTGAAACAGGCAAATTAACACTAAAAAATACACTAATAATACTGTTTATAATTTCTGCCTACTAGTTATATAATAACTAAAGAAGGAAAGGGGAAATCTTAAATCTTATTTTTGAAAGGTTACAACCCAGCCTTTCTGTTCACTTTCACAATAAGCCCAAATTTCTTTCTCAATCCTACACTTAAAACAAGAGAGAAGCAAAAGATTGAATCAAGACTCTGTGAGTTCAGAGGAATACTGTATACATTAAAATAAGAATTAATAATGCCTCAGAGGATCTTAAAAACTGTTGACAGACCCATGTGTCCCCCTATCCAGATATGTCCATGTGTGTTGTTTCCAAATGTGAGATTTAACTAAGTCTGTCAGGTACCAACTCACATTTTTCTTATTTTCTGTCACGTGCATCAGCCAGTCTTTCCCTCTAACAAAGGAACCACAAATTGTTGTGGAGGTGACTCACTAGAAATACATCCCAAAGATGAGTTCGGTGGAAAAAAAATAAAAAAAAAGACAAAAACAAAACTATCCCTGTTATAGCTGTGTTCCCTGATTTTGCAGAACTGTGTTTTCCTGCAATCCCACCCAGGTTGCCCATTCCCAATTTACAGGGCCCGCACGCCTCCCCATGCACCAGCTGCGGCAACTGAAAGTAATTATCACTCCAGACACAATAAGGTGTTAAAGGTAGTGGCGAGCATTTTGTGCAAAAAGAAAAAAAAATTAGGAAGGAGGGAACCTGATGAAAGGAGATTAGTGTCTGTTAGTCTTTTGGAGAGGAACGGGGAAAGCAAAGAGGGGGAGAGAAATAATAAATAACCCCGATCCTTAGGGAATACTTGCATATGTGGCAGACAATGAAATAAAAGTTTTCTTTGAAGAGCGAGTTCCTTTTCGGATGAAGTAAGCGGCACCAAAATGAAATCACAGAGTTATGTTACAGCTGATGTATAACTGATCAAAAGAGCAACAGGATGGAGTTATGAGAACAGAGGTTGGGAAAAACAGAATTAAACCAAAACACACTTCTTTGGAAAATAACCTACAGGACCCAGGGAATGGGAATAGCCACTGCCAGGCAGCTCACGGAGGCTCTGCCTCAGGAGCAGCCTGGCAGCTCGTTCAATACCTGTCCTGAACTTCTCCTGCAGGGTGGGAGGGAAAGGGAAGAGACAGCACACGCAGGAGGGAAAATCTTACTGGAAAAGTTGTCAGAGGCAAGGCAGGGAGGGCACGGAAGAATAGGAGTTCGCTCCGAGGAACGGTAGAGAGGTCGGATCCGTTCTGGCTCTCTGTCTCTTTCCAGGGGATCTCATTTGCAGTGAAGCCCCTGGGACTCCTATCTCCGGCACTGGCAGGAATGAGATCACAGCCTGAATATTTGTTCTACATTTTCCAAGAAAGTAGATTTTAGTGCAGCAAAGGACTCACATAAGGATCCCTGTGAATGACTCAGGTACGCGCACACCGAGAAATGTGCGGGAGCTGTAGAGGGAAGGGATTTTTTTTTTTGAGGTCTGTAACATTTCTGCAAGGGGTAGAAGTTTGTTTATTTCATAGGTAATAGCTGCTCATTCACATCCTACTTTCACAAATTTTTCCTCTGAAGTTATTCCACTAATCATTTAATGTCTGCTGAATTGCTGGTGAAGGTATTCACAGTCTTTCCAGGCATGGTCAGCTCTGCTGTGGGGCAGTGTCCAGCAGCTATAGATGAAATTGGTGATAACCCCTTCAGCTAGCACAAAAACCTGGAATACAGGCTGTAATCAAGAATATCCAGTCTTTTCAGTGTGTAAACCCACACTTTAGCTGTCTACCTCCTAATTTCTGTGATTAAGTTGTGGATGCTGATGAGCCTCCTCTTTATTTAGTGAAGTACAAGTGGAATCTGACACGGAGCAATGTGAAATATTTCCAAAGAAATTGCACCCTACTCGCCTGCATTGCTAGAAGCTTCAGATTCAACAGAGCTCAAAGCTAAAAAATACAGAAATTGCAGTCTATGGAGCATTCAAAGCAAGGACTGGTTTTACAGCTGTAAACTAATGTACATGTTTTCACACAGATTTTCTGCATTTGAATAGCTCTGACTTCAAGCTACACAAACCTTTCCACTTGTCTTTTGTACTGGAGATTTCTGAATGCTGTAAAATCCCCAGCTTTGGAAACGTGACCAGTTACAAATTTAAGCGAAGAGTTGTGATTTGGTTTGGGTTTTGTTCACAAATCTCTGCAAACCAAATGACACCCTTATTGGCAGAGCAAAATAACCTCTCCAGTGCCCCTCTGCAAAACATCTTCCAGCCTCATGGAGACAGGAATTAGCTCAGATGTTCCAGAGTAAAAAGAAACACCCAGAGCCAACTGGAAAGCATCACATACAGCACAGCAGGCCTGCAGCATCGACTCTGATGTGTCCTTGACACATCTTCTCTCTTGGTGGTAGAAGAAAGGTGCTATCAACAGGTGATTCAGGAAGGGAGAGGCAACACATGTGCATAAATATATAAATATATAAATACACACACACACACACACACACATGGAAGCCTAGTGCTTCCTGAGCCAGCTTTCTGCTGCCGCCTGCTTTATTTCTAGTTACTTCCTTGATCAAAAGTAAGATGATGAATTACCTTAGCAGGCACTCAGCTGCAACTGAAGCAGGATGATGCTCCCTGAACTCCTTTTGGGAGTATAGGAATTTACTGATTACACTCTTCCTTTGGAAGTTTGTTCCTTCAGTAGAAATTCCTGCTCATTTCCTCCACCCACTTTTTAATCTCTGTACCAAGTTCCAGAAATTAATCAATATGTATTGGGACAACAGGATGTGGCACTTGGGGACATGGTTTAGTGGTGGACATGGCAATGCTGGGTCAGTGCTTGGAATTTATGATCTCAGAGGTCTTTTCCAACCTTAACAATTCTGTGGTTCTAAACACAAGCTGATTGTTGTTTGTGTCACTACACAGCACTATCAGTTCAGTTCATTTCCATATCACTGGTGCTAGAATTTGATGGGGTAAATCAGTGACATAGGTCATACTCAATGGCTATGTGTTTTCAGTTTCTGAAGCTAGAAAAAAAATTTGAGAAGAATTTTTAAAAAGAAAAAAAATCAGGACATTAGTCAATCTGCAGAAGGAAATGTAAGTAAAAATAAATTTGTTTATAGCTTTTATTCATTGTGAGAAGGAGCTACTCTATATGGGCTAAAGTAAATAAAAATACTGGATGGTATAAAAGGTCTAGTGAGGAAATGTCTGGAAGAGGTTGAGCCTTCTGATTTTGTTTAAGGGCCTATCTCCTTCGAATGCTTGTACTTGCAGGTAACTCATGTTGAAGTGATCAAAGTTACCTTTATATGCACACATTGACACAACTGGCCTCAAAGTCACCTGAAGTGTGTGAAAACATTAATTGACACAAGGGTGAGTACTGAAAAAGGAGCTGTTGTGGACTCAAAACTGTGTAGCAGGGCTTGAAAGCCATAAAAGTATAACACAACACAGGCATTAAATGATTCCACGTTGTTAACACAGGCCATTACACTGATGCCCTGCAATGTTTCCTTTGCCACTTCTCCCGTATTAAGAGGATGTTTTTCTAGACCTTCATCATTCCCTGAAGCAAAAACTGCTGTCTGGAAAGAACAAGACCCAAAGCATTGTATGGCATTATTTGTACATCCACAGGCATGAAAGGCACAAACAGCATTCAGTTCCTCCTGACTGAGACAGAGAGCACACTACAAAATCTTCAGAGTGATTCCTTCCCCAGCACTTTTGCTAAGTATTCAAACTGGGGAGAAGATTTACAGAATTATACAGGGAGGAGTCCAAAATTCTGTTGATCAACAGCCAGCAATTCAGATATTAAACTGTTTGTGATCCATCACTTCAGTCTTTTTCTGAAATTGCCTCATGGGGAAACACTACAAAATAAAACTTCAATACTCCCATAAGCTCCAAATAAAGCTTTTCTCTTTGATTGCCTCTATCTCATCTGTCTGCTTAGATTTGTGTGCCTAGTTAAGTGAATACAGAAGACCATACACTTGAAATGAAAACTACACAGAGTACACTCTTGACTTGTTACCATAATTTACCTTCTAAGTGGAACCTCTTATGAGCCTACTCAATTATATTTAAAATGACTGCACCTTTATTTCAACACAGTGTACACGCTGAACCTGCGGTCGAAAATCCTGAGCTGATGTAAAATTGCAGAGTCTCATCAAAATTCATAGGGGATTCCTGACTTACACCAGCCCACACAGGGCCCCCAGAACCCATCAAACTGCAATGCTTCTCCCATGGGGAACAATATTAGTGTTAAGCAATAAAACCAAGTTGGTTTTATGTCTAATGCTGATTTCTTTTCTGATATGATACTTTAGTTTATGCTTTTTTCATGCAACAATACCTTGAATACATGGCAGGTTTACACTGAAAAACATGGTTTAAAAATACTTGTTAAATAGTGAAGGCTTGACAGTTCCTTTAAGTAATACTGGGGAAAAAATGCACTAGAACATTTCGGTAGTGGAATGAAAAATGCGGCAGTTTACAGCAGTGTGTCACTGAGAAATTAGTATAGATTTTTTTTTTCCAGGACTACTGTCAGGGCTGGCAGGCCTAAAATTAGATATACCAGGTATGCACTTCACACTGTCCCTCAGGTCTGGCTGTCAGCTCCCTGGGAACAAGATTCCTGTATATTTCAATACCCTTCCTGCTCTGTGGATCCCCAAGAACAAAGCCAACGGGCAGAGGCAGCACTTCATGACACACATCTCTGCAAGCAGGAAACAGCCCATCACCTTGGGGGCTGCTGCCCAGGGGTGGCCTATTTAAAAAGCAGCATTTGGAAATAAAGAAATTTTTTGATGGAATCCGGAATAGCAGGAACTGAAAGGCGGGTGACTGAGCTGTTTTAAAATATTCAGTCCTATTTTGAAGTGATAATCAGATATGAAGTGAAAAAATAAATCAATGAGTTCTCCAGTGATAAACTATCAATATTAACTAAAGGTCAAGAACAGTCAGATTTTGTTTGTCTTAGACATCGCTTTTTGCAGTTGACATTAATTCATTTGAAACCTGCACCATTTGCCACTGCTTTTTTTTTTTTTTTTTTTTTTCCATTTTTGGAACAAAACCTGACTGTAGGGTCTCATTTACTACATCATTTACCTTTTTCCAATTACACAAATGACTGAAGTTGACAGTGGCATGTTTTTGAGTATAAATATGATAATTTACTACTGGGAAAGAGATAACATGATCCTCTTTATTCTGCCATGCTCTGCTTGCAATGCTGCACGGAATCTTAATTGAAAGATTTTTAAATAGTATCTAAAACATTGTTTAGGTTTTGTTGTTGTTTTGTTGTGTTCTTTTAAATAACAGCTCTTGAAGCATTTTCTTTTCTTCTGCTCTGTGTCCTTTTGCTCCTGCTTTTCATCCATTCTGGTATAACCGACTCTGTCTGGATCATGAGTTATCATTGGCTGCCAGTGGAATGCTACAATGCAATTTGTCTTATTGAAACATGGGCTAGCCCCACATGGCTGCAAAGAATCATTCACTTTCTAATAAATCAAACATTTGGTAAAATTCCTTCTTCTCTGACATGAAACGGTAGGACAGACAATGCTGCCTGTGAACTGAGAGGAGATGGTGATAAAAACGCCTTTTTTGTTCAGCGCTACTGAATTATTTTGTGATTAGTGAATTGCAACTACCAAATCCAAGCTCTCATCCTTGGCTGGTATTTTTTTTTCCTTTCAAATTCAATCACTGTACTGTTTGTCTACTGTAAATAGAATGTTTCTGCACTTTACATAATTATCAACATTGTTTTTCCATTTAACAGAGAGAAAATCCTCGCCCCTTCATAATCACTGCAAATTTTGCCATGAAAACACAAAATTCTAAAGCCATGCTATTATGTCTCTGACAATCTTGGAAAAATATTTGTATGATAGAAGGCTCAAAATTATGGACTATGAAAGGCTCAAAGAAGAAATAAATTATTTTTTCTTGTGGTGTCACTAAAACTTTGAAAGTTACCATGAGTGTCGCTTCTCTGCAGCTGCAGCTTTTCTGCCAAATCTTTGGAAGTGGGGTTATCTGGAGGGGACATCTGGGATTTCTAAGAGTAATTACAATACATTTTGAACTGCGGAAGTGACATTATGGCTATCATCTCCTCAGGAAGAACGATAAGCCAGGATGAATCCTGAGAGTCCATCAATCCCCACCAACTGCATCTGAGCCGAGTGTTAGGCTCGTGCATTAAGTTCCTCACATGAGCTCTTCTAGGATGGCTTTATTACTTCTCACATTTTATGCTGGTGTTAGGGTCTCTTAATGCTGCTAATTCTATCTGCTAAGATGTCAAACATCCCCTGTCAGGAATGTCATTCCTAAAACATCCAGACATGTCCGCCAAGCCAAAGCTGCCTTTTATCTTATGATTTAGGAAGGGGAGGGAATTATGGCTCCCTTCTACCAGTTTATGATCCCAAGATTTAGAATCTGCACAGAATCTGTACCATATGTTTGACCACAGCCTGCACAAACTTTGCTCGGAACACAGTCCTGTAATGCAGCCCAAACAACCCCGTGGTGCTGAGAGGTGGCAGGAGGGGGAATTTCCATCAAAGGCTGGGTATGGCTATAAAACAGCAGTGACAACCTGCAGGAAGCACTGGGGCCCTTCCATAGCAATGCAAAAACAAACTTCATGGAGTTTATGGAGTCACAGCTCAGCCACAGACATCTTTAGGACACAAAGGAAGGCAGGACTCTTCAGGAATCCTACATCTCGCCGTTCCCCCAGCAGCAGAGCAGTGTCAGCTGGTCACATCTGGATCCAACAAATGAGAAAAGACACTTCACTACATCTTGGAGGTTACCTGAGCTCCTTCTGTCTGGTTTGAAGACAGGTTCAGCTTGTGCCCTGGCTAAGGTTTGTGTCTGAGCAAGAGACATGCCATTAACAGCAGCAAAACCAGTTCAGCAACAGCCCAGGAAGGAGAGTGCTCTAGTAGAGAGTTCAAGAAAATGGGACATGGTACAAAAACTACTTTTTTAGCTTCCTTGACATTTAGACACATGGAAAGGGACTTCCCTTGAGAATGAATTTCATGGAAGACTGCAAGAGCTTGTAGTGCTGAGATCAGGCAACAGGGAATTCTGCTGGAAATTCTCTGCCAAATCTGGTTTGTCACCACAAGATCAGAAAACTTCTTACTGGCTTCCATAGACCAGAACCAGACCCCAAATGCAGGAACACCACCTATCATAAAATCCCCTCCAGACTGCAAATCTGTGATCAAATATTTAGTGCAACACCTGGGAATTTGTTAGTGAGAACCAAAATCCAAGGCAGTAAAGGATTTAGCAACTTGCCCTGCTTTTGGCATGGCATTATCTATGGTCAAGGTCAATTTTGACTGAGTCTCTACAATTTTTATGATTTTAAAAAATCTTGACAATTCTCTTACCCCTCCAATTGCAATTATTCTACGTGTTAGGAACAGGGTCTAATCTGAACGAGTTTGCTTTGATTTAGCCTGTTTACATTTAAATCATATATCAGTCTGGTTCTAATTCAAGCTCCTTACTGGCACCTGTGTAGGAAAAGTCCATTTATTTCCAGTCATTCTTTTGATGTAAACAAAATCTTTGTCCTGCAGCTATATCTTAACTAGGTTAGGAGGCACAACAGCTATGTAATGGTATCATGTGCACTTCAGTCACTGCATATATTATTTTTGCCAACCTGTAAGTAAATTAGCACCACCAGCAGTCTACTTAGAGTGGCTTAATCACAGGCAAATTCAAGTCCCTATCCCAGCAGTGTTACTTATAGTCAGCCTGATCCCAAGGCACTAAGGAACCTCGCTGACCCCTTTCCCTCATCTGTAAAGTGGGGATAACAATATGGGGTGGAGGAAGGATGTACTGGTAATATTTGTGAAGTGCTTTGAAGATGCTGAGAGTGCCAAGTGTTATCGTGGTTTCTAAGCTCTGAAATGTTTGATATCATTATGTGCACACATAATTTTTAATGGTAATTCAGAGCGCAAATTAGAGATGATATTTACATTTCTTCCAGGCAAGCTTAATTTCCAGTTATCAAGGAAAATATCTATTGCACAAATAGGGTATCAGCTATTCAAAAGTTCCCTCAGGGCATACCAGTTCTATAGCAGGCCATTTTTTTTTAAGCTGTCCATGAGATGACAGACTGTAGCAGTTCCCTTGGAGGTATTATGGATTACTGATGAAACAATAACCAGAAGTAATATTTTCCCATCAAAACTGGAGCCTGGGGTTTTTGTTGTTGTTGTTATTTTTCTCCTAACAACACATGCTTTCAGAAAGACTTTGCCTTCATTTATATGTAATTTGCAATCCTATACAAACAACCCCTGAAAATATAATTAAATTCATAACGGACTTTTTTAAGGAAAAATCTGTAATTCGCTTCTGTTGAAAACACAGAATTATCAGTCTTTGGACTTGGAAAATTTAGCATTTCTGCTTGCTAAGGAAAACCATCTGAGCCTGGATGTTTAGTAGACAACTTCTACTGCAGCTTCTACCCTGCAGAAGTCTTGGGCTTTTGAAAAGACACAATGTATTAAAAAACATGCATAACACACATTTAAAATATAATGAAAATAAATTAAAAGACAAAAAGAGAAAAGAATGAGCAGTAGCAATCCTGTCTAGGCTGTTCAGTAGTGACACAAGAGAAAATGGGGCAGTCCACAGAGCCCTGGTCAAAATATCCCATGTTGCAGTAAATTACCAGAACACAAACCCATGAAGACACAGCAGTGCTTAACTCCCTCTGAAACCAGGAAGAGTTGGTCACCTAAATGCTTCTGGGGCTCTGAAGAGTAATCTCTGTGTCTGAGTTTCCCACCAGCAAAACACACACAATACGCATATAATATAAATATAGAATATAAAATATAGAATAATATACACAATATAACGCAGATGCTCCTTGCAACAAAAAATTCAATTAAATTTTGTTCAGTGACAAAAAGGACCACAGAAGTGTTTGAATTTCCTTTCCTATGCTCCTTTACCCATTTGCCTGCAAAAATATATCATCTAATAGAATCACAGAATGCCAAAATAGCTGAAGCTGGGAAAAGGCACCTCTGGTCCTTCCCTATCCAACTCAAGCAGAGCAGGTTGCCCAAGGCTGTGTGCAGCTGAGTTTTGATTTTCTTCAATGCTGGAGGCCCCACAGCTTCTTTGGGCACATGTTCTAGTGTTGCTCAGACTCACAGGAAAGATTTTCCTAGGTTTAAATGGAATTTCCTTTAGCAGCTGTTTGCTACATCAGCCAGAAGCCAAAAGGCCAAACGACACCTCAATAAAAAGTTCATCAGATCAAATAACCAGCAAAACAGTAATCAGAAATTATGCATTTCTCTGTGTGTGTATATGTTAAACCTCAGATCCTCAGCTCTGCAAACTGACCAGCATGTGGTCACATCCGCAGGGTCCAATTCCCTTTCCTACCTTGCCAGACTGGAGCCAATACTGGGGACAACACACTTTCATCTGAGTACCTTTCAAAGTATGGGGGAATTCTGGAAATATACCATGCTCATTTTAATGCATTACAATCACTACTGCATGTCTCAGTTAAAATCCTGACAGCTGGTTTAATTCATGTCTAGATTCTATGAAACTTTCTATTATTTTCTCCACATTCAGCTTACCCTAAATGCCTGAACTTCCTTCAAAAAAGTGGCAAAATACACACATTTCAAACTGGGAAAGCAGAGATACAATGCAGTGGGACTGTCAGACTCAAGAATCTGAACTAAAACATGCTCAAAATAAATAACTTGTCAGGATGTGTATACTACGTCCGCATCAGGGAGATTTATTGAAGGTTAGTTCAACACTCTTCTGTCTGAAGGAGTGAGAGTGGCTGAGGATCCCAGCCTGCCATGTGCCCCCAGTTTTGCATGTGCATGGCATGGCCACACTCTTTCCTTTGGGTTGCACCAGATGATGACACTGGGCAGCATTTCAGGATTTTTCTTTGAAGACTGATTCTGCTGCGTTTAGTGTTCCTGTCCTCCACAGCCAGGAAAGCTTTTGGTTTTCAGCTCTCCTATTTTTGTTTGATTGTTCCTCTATGAGATCCAGAGATCTCAGTGTCTCCTTTTCCCCATAACCTTTGTTTGTCTCTGCCTCTGTTCTGACAGTGAAAATGCTGTGCATTAAACAGACCCACCCAGCGACACTAAAAGTGGGGGAGAAAGAAAAGAGGGGAAAAAAGGGTTGTCTATCAGACCCTTCATGTTTAGTTACTTGAATGTGTAACATTTAAAAAGATATCTGAAATAAAGGCCTCTCTATTCAAAGAATGTGTGCATCAAACAATTTGGGACCTTGGGAGCTCCTGGCCAATTGCTATGAGTTTGCACTCCCCTCACTCAAGGGAGGTCTGAAATGTCAAAATCTTCTGTCATCCCACTTGTCACATCACATCCCACAAAGGAACATGGAAGCCATCATCCACTCTGCTGTTTATTGTCATGAAACCCCATAAATACTCACTCTCCATAAACAGTAACAGCCCAATTAAAGCACTCTTTACCAAGCGTGATCATTTTCAGACAGAAAGTATTGATTCATCCACCTATGGGCACTGCATAGAAACATCTCTTAATGAGAATGATAGTGACCTCCGAACTCTGCTCTTTCACCCTGTAATATACTCTCTCAATTTTCTGTTAAGTGGTCTAGTGGCACATCAGCAGAGATGGAAAGACACTCTGATTCTTTAATGTCGACACTGGAAGGCTCGCAAGGAATGCTCAAATCTTCATTGTAATGGGAGGTGAACAGAAAGGTCACTTATATGCAGGGCTTTCAGCTTGTTTGACAAGGCTTCTTTAATAAGTGAAACCTTGTTGGGGTGCACTTGTCCATCAACTGCCTTTGCCACTCAGCTCTGACACAGCCAAACACAAACAGTTCCTGTGCATCGCCCGGCTCTGGACTCGCTTCACCTGCCCACAAATCCTGGGCAAAACTCACAGGTCGGTCAGCTGGGGATGTTTTAGCACACAAGGGTAGGAAGCAAAAGAGACCCTTGGTTTTATGCTGTTCACAGCTTAAATTTGTGAGCTTACTGCGTGTGTAATTGACAGCAGACATGGAGCACTAAACCAGCGCATCCGTTACTTTGATTAATCCTCCTTTGGAGTGTGATATTGTTTGATATACAGTGCAGGGCTGACACAGGTTACTGTAATGCCACTTTACCAAACAGATTACAAAATTGTGCAGGGAGTATACAGCACTCGTGCAGATAAATACACACAAGAGGAAATTCTAACAGCTTTTAATTTCCATGCTTTTCAGTTTTATTGTTGTAAATGCAACTCTTTATAGGACTAATGACACAGGCTGGCTCGACTGAGTCAATTACACCAGTAGGCACTTGGATCAGATATTTCTCCTGCTTTCCATTTGCACTGTCTACGCTTCTGATATTTGACTAAATTACATTGCACCGTGGTGCATTGGCACTTGCCATATGTTATATCTCAGAGCATTTTAAAGGACAATAACGAAAAATAATAATATACAACATGTAGTTCAAAGTGGGGACGCAGGCAGGAGTGTCAATCATTATGAGCTACATTCAGCAAATAGCCCGGAGTGTTGCGTTCCTGTGTCCTCTAATCTGTGCTGGTGTTAAATGAGTAGGAAAGTTGGTAAGGATGCCAGGGACACTGACTGCTCTCAACTGTGTGGGACTACTTGTGCATGTCTGTGAGTGCGCGTGTTTGTTTGTTTTGGGGCAAGAGGGATATTTGGTGAATTTTAGTGCTCATGAAAGTTAGACAGCAACAGCACCATCTGTCCTACCACACAGAGTGCCGCAAACTTCCTCCACACAGATCTGCCAATGCACTTCAGCTCTGACCTCCAACACCCCTTCAATTCCAGTAATGAGTCTACAGCATCTCTTGAGAAGAAACTGTCAATTGTTCTGATTTCTGCTAAATTGTGTTATGCTTAGCAGTGTGGGCAACTGCCCACTAGTGACTAGCCTGGGGCCACTAAACTCCAATCCGAACCTTGCCTTCTGGAGGTGAAGAGCTGCTTTTTAATATACCCAGGCACCATTTCATGAGCCCCATCTCCTTTATACTTCACTCACACATCAAAAGTAGAGCAGAACAAATCTGCATTTAAAGTCAATTCAGAACAAGGCGTGAGGTTTTGTGTCTCTCCCTTCAGAACTCTGTCTGACCCTGGGAATTTCTGGTTCTAAACTCTGGTGCTGAGTGCCCAAGGATGGATCTGTCTGTACAAGACAGTTTGTCAGGTATATATCCCTCAGGATTTAGTTTCATGATGGGGAGGCAAGATGTGCCACGTTTGTTCAGAGAAAACTCTATAATATTGACAAAAGGAGATTTGTATATCACTGTGTCTTCCTTTAATTTGACTCAAAATCCACTCAAAGCACTTTAACTGTGACAATCACTACATTTGTTACTCACACAGTCTTATAATAACCATTAAGGCATTAATAAACCCATTCTTAAATATATGAATGTTCTACCTAAACCTTCCTTTCCCATGTTTCAGGTACAGTTTAGATCTGTGTATTTTTTAGTCACTGTTTCTAAATGGCAGCTTCCTAACATGGATATTTGGATTGTGCAGTAGTGCTGCTCTGAGTTTCCACATTTGATTGCAACAAAGGGAAGCTGGGCTGTACTAATGAACTAAGAATTTGCCAGACTTGATCTGGTTCATAGTTGCTAAAGATGTTGTGTGATCAAATCATTGAGTTGAGACATTTCAAAAGGAGATGCAAGAAATTATGATGATTTGGGATAACCTTACAACCTCAAAGATTTGATTTTACTCTTTACTTGGTTGGCTAAAATGTGAGGCTTTACATTCCATTCCAAATGGGTTAGCCTCCAATGCTTTAATTATGGATATTATTATCCGCAAGGATGTTAAAACTCTCTCTAAATCTTGCTCTCAGATCTGGGAATGGAGATCTGCAGCTCAGGGTGAACATTTGGCTACAGCAGTTTTGACCAAATTAAATGAATGAACGATATTAACAAGTAATCTAATTAAGTGCATATTACTATGTTTGTGTATATTCCACAGTCCATGCCACCTACCATAAAAGTATTAGAGCTCATCAGTGCAAAGAATATTGCCTTCAACTCCAGTAAAAGGAATAATTTCCCTGCAGGGCAGTAACACTCTTCAACGTGGCGAATAGCCACAGGCTGCGGGGTTGTGACTTTATGGTAAATAGCTGCCTCTTTCATCAACAGAGCAATGAATTGGAAGAGCCCCTGGTGAAATGTATGAGGGTAATTTGATTTCTTCAGGTATAAACATGCAACCCACTCGTTTTCAGGCACCGCTAATTAGGCTGGGTTATCCAGATGCCTTGGGGTAATTATTTTGGCTGTACTTACTGATAGCTGGGAGGGTTGCGAATGTCAGCCGTGTTCTTTCCCACCTTTGGCCACAGTCCCAGTGATTCATACCGCAGTGATCCCGAGCTAGCATCCCTTCTAAGGGGCATAATTCTACTCCCTCAATAAACGTGTCT
Source organism: Motacilla alba alba (assembly GCF_015832195.1). Taxonomy (NCBI): domain Eukaryota; kingdom Metazoa; phylum Chordata; class Aves; order Passeriformes; family Motacillidae; genus Motacilla; species Motacilla alba. The sequence goes on along the minus strand of NC_052025.1, from coordinate 16,426,105 downwards.
AATCCTCAGCTTCCATTAGGGTTACTTAGAGTTTTCTGACTGATGGTCAGACACCCAGGCGAAGCAATGCCCCCACTTCTTTGTGTGCCTTTAAGTGAAAAACTAAGAGAGAAGGCTTGTTTCCTTTTGTTTTACATTTTTTTAAGGGCAACTATTTTTCAGCAATTCAGTTCAGTGAAAAAAATTGTAGTAAATTACACTGTCCAATTTAAAGAAAAAAAAAAAAGAATAAAAGCAGGTATATGCAAAGGAAATCATTATTCCCAGTGATAAAATGCAGCTATCTATGGAGTAGGGCACCACAGAATTATGCTCAGCCACAGATTACAGCAATATCAAGTAGTAAAGCAAAGCCCCACATTTTCAGACACTGAGACTGCATGACCAAATCCTTCAGGAACAGCACCACAGCATGCGCAGGATCTGGTCAGGGCTGGAATATGACCAAAAAGGATCTGATATTAAAAATATTCTTGGTATTCCCAGCTAGACCATAACAGAGTCCACAGGAGATCACCCCTGCATCACACCCTGATCTGTCATTTCCCTTAAGATGACATTCCTCCTTTCCTTGGGGGTTGGAATGAGATGATCTTCAAGGTCCCCTCCGACCCAAACCAGCAAGAGTCTCAGAGACCCACAAAGCCTCCTGCTCCAGCCAAAATCTGAGAAGCAGTGATGATAGAACTCCACAGCCTTCAACACACTCAAATCACCCAGCAGCATAGCCTAGAGCTGATTCAGGGATGGGAACACAACTACCCTTCCCTTGAGCATACAGTAACAACTTTTGGAGACACTGTGCCTTTTGGACAGTCTCCTGCTCTTCTGCTCGTGCACTGCAGCCTTAGCCCGCAGTGGGAATATTTGGATGGTCTGGGCAATTCCACCATCCCGCTTCACAGAGAGGGATTTTTCTCTCACTCCATGGAAGCAAACTAAAGAGCAGGACACTGACCTGGACCTCCATGCCTGCACACACACGAGCAGCTCTGCTTCTCCCCAGTTCTGCTGCCGACACTGGTCAGATATTGTCATTTTCTCCAAGTGAACCATTTACGTGACAAAGGGCTCCTTGTGCTGGGAAAGGCCACTCATGGGAGCAACAGTTTGCCAGTCCCTAGCGCTGATTTCTCTGCTAATAACATAAGGGGGATAAGATGCTGTTAATATTCAAACCTCTGAGATTTATTAGCTTTTTGTGCAATGCACATTTGAAAGTGTAAATGATGCAGAAAATTCATGTACATGATAATCAATTAAGAGCAGTATTTTACACGAAAACCAAGACTCCACACACTGCATAAACGACATGCTTTACTCTAAATTGACCTAATACATTTCCAGGAATGTGTCAATTAAAATTTTAGCCTTTTGGAAGAGGGGGAGAAAGACTATGAAATCAAAGCTATTAAATACTGGGAATAAAATCAGAATATTAGTTTCCAGCTGGCACAGTAAGAGAGGCTAAAATTTTAAAGAAATAAAGAAGCCAACAAAAAAAAATTTAAGAAAAAGAAACAAAACAAGCCCCAAACCCACAGAATCTGGTACTTCTTGCTGCTCCCCCAATCTCAGACATTTCACTCTCCGTTTTCCGATATTTTTGTTGGATGATCCTGCTCTTGTTTCTTCTAACAAGGGAGAATATAGGAGGCAAAATAGTACAGCCATCCCTCCCTCCCTCCCATCCCAGGATATATAATGTATATATAATATATAACCTCTGATTTAGAACCACTTCCCTACCAGATGATAGTTAAATAACGGGGAAAAAGTTATTTTGAAAATTGCACCAACCATTTCTATATATAACCACAACTTTCCTGTAATACAGAAAAGGTCTTTCCACAGTTATGGTTCTAAATATTTCTATGCAACAAAATTAAATCCAATCATGCTTTGCTCTTCTATACTTTGTTTTCTTCCTGTGTTTTACCCAGCCCACAGAGAACATGACTGACCCTAGCCAGTTACTCTTTCAAGGTTCTCATGTCTTCTTTTTGTGCAATGTTTAAACAGTATTTGTGCTAAAAAAAATTAAAATAAAACAAAAGAAACCACAAAACTTTTAGTATTTGACAGGAATTGCTAAAAACTACAAGTCCAAGACAGGAGAACCTTCCCTTCACAAAGCCTGCCTGCAACAGAAAAACTCCTGTGCATGCAGGAGAGCATTTGACCACAGTCTCTTAAAAATAAATATAATTACAGAAGTAATCAGTGGTCAGGAACCAAGAACCAGGCCCAAGCAGTCAGTTTTTCCTGTCAAGAATTTGTTAATGTGGACAGAAGGATCAGAGATGCCAGCTCCTTCTAATAGGAATAGAATATTTCCATTAAATATGTCTGTTTCTTTCTAACTCTATTCCTGCAGATCCAGTGGGGAGATTATTTTCAAATTAATTAATAATTCTTCCCAATTTTGAATGCCTGTTTTGTTTTTCTTCCTCCAACAATTTCACCGCTGGATGTCAGCTCCTTCCCACCTCTTGCATCTTAAGCCTCTGAGCTCCAGCTAACATTTAAGAAATGGTCCATTTACAAGTTGTACACTACATTTTTTTTTTTTTGTAGGCTGCTTCATTTGTAATTAAAATGCAGAAGGCAGGGATGGAGTTGACATTCCAAGCTAATTCCAGCTGGAGCCAAAGGACAACAAACGCAGCTGACCAGCCACAGAGGTGCAGCAGGATTTTTTTACTTCACGCTTTCTGAAAAGCATTTGAACCCCCATCCAGTGAGGAGGGAAAATCCATTCAGTTCTTTTCATCAGCAATTGTCTTCCCCAAAATAGCCACCATTATCAACATTTTTGGGCTGGGGGAGTGAGTTGCATGTCCCATACAGCCAGGGGCTGCTGCAAAAGAAAAACCAAAGGGAACAAAGCCAATTTTCATTAAAGCCATGGTTAACAGTGGCTTCTAAAAAGTGTCAATCATAAATTCCAAAGCAGAACTAAATTCCACCATCCACTTCTGCATTCCTGCATCTATAAATGTTGCGATATGGAGCAGTGGGAATTCATGGATGCGTGGGTTAGTGCACGTGTGGTTTTTTGGAGTGGATGGTGGTGGGGGCTTTTTGTTGGGTTTTTTTAGACTTTTTGTCTTTTTTTCATATGTGTTTTCCATGTCTTTTTTCCTGGTGGCAGCTCTTTCTTCTGACCTCTCCCATCTAAAACTGCTGGGACTGTGTGCAGTTCCAGCAGACCTCAAGGGGCATCAGCCCTGGAAAACTGTTGTTTACCATCTCATAGAAGATTTTTTTTTGTGCACAGATCACACATAATAAGGATAATGATCATGCTCTGAGCTCATATGCACTGATCTTCATGACACAGACTGAAGAAGCACCTGAAGTAACATATTTTTTAAAAAAATAATTGTGGGATAATATAATTTCCATTCACACCTTGGCTACTTATGTGGAAGTGCTCTTCCCCAGACAGACTTCATTAATGTGCTCTCTCTAGTCATAAGCAAGTTTTCCTTTCATACACCAGTCCATTTATATTTATTATTACAGCTGAAGGGAGTAGCTGTCCTTTCCTCCTTAGAAAAGCAGTCCATAGAAACCTGAGAGAAGATTCCCCCCCAGAAAAATAAATGACATTTTATGTCTCACCCAGGTGCTAGGTCTGGCACACCAGCTGATGTGAGCCTGGGCAGAGCCCTTTCCATCACCTTCCACAGGTGAGGCTCAGCCCCTGACCTACACACTGATACCAGTATTTATTCTCTTTGTGTTTTATCTTTCTTGGAAGGAAGATAAAGTAATAAACCTGTGTCTTCCACAAGTAAATTTCCTTGTCCTTTTTGGTTGCGTTCTCAAACACTTGGACAAGAACGAGCTGCTGAGGAGCAGAAATGTGTTTTTATTGTGTGAGACTCACTTAAATGTATTTCTTAGGTGAAAAAACTCCATCAGGATCTAATCTTGTAAGGAGCTGAACATCTCCAGTTAAATACCAATCACCCTTCCATCCCCACCAAATCATGAAGAAAAAAAGGCTTTCACTCCTTCCAGCACTGGTCCAAGGAGGAACATTTCACAGGCATTCCTCATCCTCAGATCCATGCAATGAGCTGGATTCTGTGCTGCTGGAAATAACCCCAAAATGCTGCTTCAGGGTCGAACCAAACCCCACACCACCATCCTTTGGAAGTTACCCCAACATAAACCAACGTAAACCAACAAGGAAGGAACCCCAGTGTCCCAAACCAACTCACCAACAGCCACACTGGGGACGTATTTCCCCCTGATTTAAAATAACTTCCCAAGTAATGGTTTTATTTCTCTCTCTTTTCTTTTTTATATTACCCTTTTATGAGCAAAACTTTAAACACTCAATTGTTTGTTTTATGATGCCTTTTATAGTTTTGGCAGCTAGTGCAGTGCCATGTACAGAATTTAAAGAATACTCATTTGCTCACAATGCAATTTTAAACCCTTCCCAGATGAACCAAATTTGCAATATTAATTACTTTGTGAAGAAATCTTGTGGGTTTTAAGTTGCTTATATGTAGTAAATGATTTAGAATTATAGGGATTTACAGACAAAATTCTCCTTTAAATGCAGTGCTCAAATATATATAGCAGTCTAGCAAGAAAAAAAGCAATGTGAAATCTTCTTTTTTTCCCCATCCAGAATGTATGTTCAATCTTTTTACTTTTTTTATCTAGTTGGGAGATTTGTTCCTTCACCAAAAGAATGTTTCAGTGCAATCTAATTCCAACTAGCAGAAGTACTATTCTGGAGAATAAGATATATCATGTGGTTTATTTTCCGGGAGAAATATATTTCGTTTTAGTGGGACTCATAAGCTAATAAACTATCTACAGAAGGGAAAAAAAATATCCAGCCATAAATCTTTGCTTCCTTATTTTTAATTGTAAAACTCTATTACTGTCACTCAAAGGGTTAATGATTCTCTTGGCTGGAGGACAATTCATTCTGGGGCTAAACGCAATGACAAATAACCATTATTCTTTCCAACTGCACTGATAATCGGGACAGCTTAAACATTTTCGCCAGTATAAGTGAAACCATTAATCCTCTTGGATTTCACGATAAGCGGTGACTGCGGAATAATGACTGTGTCATTGCAGGCAAGAAAAAATGTTAACAATTAAAACAAGTTAGCCATTATCTTACAGAGTACTGAATCGCTTTCACATTTCATTAGCAATATTGTAAGTGATATGTACCTTATTAAAAAGCTCTTATTATCCAAGAAACCTAATTAGTCAAAATCTCTCAGTCGCTGGTTTAATTTTCTAATAATATAAATGCTGTGTTGGGTAATGCACTGTAGGGAAAAGTTGGCTGTTTGTCCAAAAAAAAGTTCCAACAAGAAATTCAAAAATCTTATTTAAGATGAGAGGTACAGCGAAAGGAAATAAAGTTTTCTTACTCAGTATCAGGTGAATTAGAGTTTTGTGAAATCTACTGCCTGGGCATGTAAGTATTGAAAAATCATTTTCTCCCCTCAATGTTTAAGCAAATTGCTCGGTGCTATATTGAGTGTAAGGTCCAAGAAAAAGGCAGAGGAACTTTTCCTCAAGCTGCAAGAGGCATTTTCATTCTCCTCACACTCAACCCTGAAGCTTCCTATAAATGAAGCTGATGAACTAACACCTGAGACACAGCTACACCTGGAAACACACGAGAAAGAAGCCTCTGCATCTCTTGAAGGCAGTGTCAGAGATCACACCTTCAAATCCTCCAGGCTTTAGCCTCTAAGCCCCTAAAAAAAGACCAAAAGTAATGCTATCATTGCTCTGGCTGCTTTTTAAAAAACAGATGGTAGCTACTAAAAATACCTCTTGTTGTTTTCCCAGGCCATTTTTTTTTTTTTTTCCTGGTCAGCAAAGCGAGACTTGGGAGAGAGGGAGGGAGAGATGTGTTTGAGCCTGAGAGCTCCCACGGACAGAGCAGCTCCCGGAGCATCCCTGGGAGCACCCGGCTCCCTCCCTGCTCCCAGATCTGGGAAATATCAGACTGCAACCCCCACAAAGGAGCTGCAAACCAAAACTCCTCTCTCAAAAAAGTGACCATAAGAAGCTGATGAAGTCAGAATAATTTTTTTATAAATAAATAAAGCACATTTTGGATTGACTGAAACACTCACAAAATCGCACTCAGGCAGATGCAGTCAGTCTAAAGTTGAATTATTGCATTTTTTTAGCTATGTAAAGCAGCCCTGAAAATTACAGAAAGTATTTAATTTCAGATCAGAAAATTCATACAGCTTTATATTTAAAAAAATTATTTTTGTAATGAATATAACTTTTATTTTATGAGGGAAAGCTAAAGATGTTTTGACAGAGTGACCTAATTCCTCCCTTCCTCCCCTTCTTCTCCTTCCCTAACCTCTCCTGCATATAAACCTTTGATTTTCACAGAGAACTAAAAAAACCCAATTATTCAGAATAGAAATCTTTCACTGTTTAATACCCCATCACAAACAGATACATAGGTATCCCTCTCAGCCTTTCTTTTATTTTGCTTTTAAATGCCCTATCTGCTCCCAAATCTAATTAGAGAGGCTGGACAATGCTGTTTGCCATGTTCTCACTGTACATCAGCACCATATTTTCAGTTTTGAATTTGCAAACTATCATCTCAAATTCTGATGCCCCGTAATTTAAATACTTTGCACCTTTCCATTAGAGCTTCCCAAACTCCCTTAGAGTTGCAGTTGCAATTGAACTGTAAAATTAAGGTTTGGTTTCCAGTGAGCAAATGTTTGGACATGGGATTCTGGCTCATATTTAGCAATTAAGAATGTGCATTTGAGCTGACAAGATAATGTGGCTTCTGTATCTCTCACAGCAGGAGTTTTGATCCCATGTTAGTGTTTAACATATGGGTTTTTTATACATCACATTAATGTGACTGTAACGTGGAGTCAAAACACGTTTCCAAACAGTGCTCCTTTCTTTCAGGTTTTTCTAAAACAACAGCAAAAACAATAGTTTTTATATTATAATAAAAGCGTAAAGTGGGAGAGGGATAAAATGGTTATTTTCATTTGCCACTCCCTGGAAAATCCTGGCCTTACAGCAAATACTTTAACTAAACCTTATCAGCCGTACTTTTAGTGAAAAATCAATTCTCTTCATGAGAAAAAAGAAGTCTAGAGCAAACTCTACATGATGTCTCTCACTCTCTTTCCCTAATACACTAACGGTGCTCAAACACCACGGAGAAGAGGACACAGTCAAAAACCATACAACACTTTCCAGAGGAAGCCAGTTGCAAAAATATTAACAATTATCACAATTTTTTCCCTTAGTCTATTGCTTTTGATTTTATACCAATATATTTAAACCTAATTCTATAAAATGTTCTTGTCTTTCAACTACCAATTATACTGGGGTGGGAGCTAAGGCTGAGTTTTATGCAGGTATCGGCTCAGTGTGTGCTCACCAAAGCCACCACACGAGGAACTTTGTGTACTGTCAGGTACTAAATAATATTTGCAGCAGCAACTTGGGTCACTGGCAGATATTTCAAAGGGAAAAAAAATGGCAGCTGAACTCCATTCCCCTAAAATTTCCCCACAGTTTTTTAATTCGGGAATAATTATAACTATAATAATTTGAGAACAATAATAATAATAATTGCTTTTCTTTGTTTTTCTTGCTTTTTTTACCACTATTGTTATTTCTCTGATAAGGCCAAACCTGTCAAATCTTAGGTGACAATTATGGAGAGGACTTGTATTTGCTTTCATCCAGCTAAGATGATATTTGTGTTTTCCGGAGATAAACACAACATTAAATAATAACATGTAACTGGCATAGAGTCTCTTAGCATCCCTAAAAAGTACTTACATAAAAACATAAATGCAGGGGTAAAGCACTTGAATTAATGAACTAATATTCACAGGGAACCAGGCATCAAGACTCTAACCTACAGTGCATGGCTGCAAATGTGTATTTCCATCTTCAACCCTTGTTGAAGTTGTTCCCTATGCCACAGGAAAGATTCTGGGTTTATTTTCCCCTAAACCTGAAGCTTATTAAATTCAATTTAGTCTGGCCTTTCCTAGCCGCTGGGAGAGGATGATATATTTTTTCTCTTCAGGCAGGACTGCGCTTAAACACAACCAGGGATTCATGCAAAACCATTCAAGACTAAGGCAAGCGCTTCAGGGGGACAGGGGAAAAAAAAATTAACTAAAGCTGTTTCTACAGTAAATTGTCAAGTGATGTGTTGCTTCAGGATGGGTCAAATCAGCTGAAAGTCAGATCCTGGCTTTGCCAATGAGTCACAACTTTATCAGGTCCTGCCTCTGGTTATTACTGCCAATGTGACCGGCTTGTAAGGAAGGAAATGCTAGTGCAGAGCTCGGCCTGTCGTGTTCCATATCATCTCCGGGCCTCAGCCTGTGTCTGCAGGTGTTTCTCTGGATTGAATCTCCCTGGGGAATCTTCGGCTTCACAGCAAAAGCCGGCTGAAGTGAAAGTGATTTGATTTGGATCCTATTACAGGCACTTTACCTCTTCTATTTCCGTGATAATAGCAGATTGGAGTCGATTATTGTACCAGGAGGGAAGTTAATGTGTTGTCGAGAAACACTGGTAAAAGTGGCACAGGAAAAGGCACATAAATAAAAGTTTCGAGCGAAGCAAAAATCTGGGAGGCAAACCTGCATAAGTGTCTTCCTCAGCTCCTACCAGTCTCTGAATGGCCCTGGATCCTTTTCTGTCTTTATTCCGATTTTTATAAATGAGGGATTTCTCCTTGCTTTAATTTTGTCACTCCTCCACATCTTTAGGGCAGGAGTTTTCCTCCCCCCACCCCAGCCCCTGTCGGGAAACTCAGCCACCCAGAGTTGCCGCAAGGACTGAGTTTGCACTGATTATCTTGCTTTGTATTCCCTGGAGTCTAAAAGTTTGCCAGCCTCAACTAATGCACCTCAGAGAATCACAGAAGCAGGAATGAAACCCTAGCTGGGTTTGAAAGAGGCACTTTATGTCCGTTCACAAAAGAAAAGAAAAACATTGAAAAATTTCCAAGAACTCCTGCTAGGTGACAAAGTAGCATTTGTAAGATGCCCTTCAGTGCTCCTTCAACTTCAATACTGAAACCTTTGTGTTCTCTGTGGTGCAGCTTCAGATGGAAGTGATACCGGGTTAGAAAAACATGCTACATCAAACAAGACGTGGCTAATAAGATGGAACAATCAGGTTTTGCTCTGATTTCAAATGTTCACTGAAAAAAATTTTGTGTAGCTCACCCGTAATGCTTGATCATATTTTAAGTGGCAAGCTGGGGAAAAAAAAAAATCGTCATTGAAATTGTGACTTTCAGCCAAAGACTTTTCCAAGCCAGAGACATAAATAAAGCATTACTGAAACATAACCACTGTTCAACACAATAAACGGGCACACAGCAGCACAGCCTGAATGGGCTGAGATTTGGGAAGCAGGGCGTGGGAAGGGGATCTGGCCAATTTGGGGAACATGCCAGTGCAAAAATCCTTATGCATAGAAGCTCCACACAAGCCCTGTCATCTTCTCTTCACTCTTTTTACAACAATTAAATAGTCAGCTCTTTTACTTCTCTCATTTCCATCTCCATCTTTTTTTCTTTTACATCTCAAATTAACGGCCAGTGTCCCAAAACTACTTCTTTATTTAAATACCTCTGCTGCTGCTTTGAAAAACAAGCATTTTGCTTCTCAAGTGTAGTCTTATGTCAGAACAAAATTCTGGTCAACAAGTAAAAAAAAGAAATAAATATCCCTATCAATTTTCTTAAAAACTGTTTTTTAAACTCTTGTTTGGTTTCATTATATTTTTAAACTTTATCGCTTTTAGGGCACTATTTTCACATGACTGAGCCACACACAGCATTGAATTTGATTCAGCAGACAGTTGCTTGGGCATGGCTGAGTGGATCAATCAAAAGAGCACAATTTGATTACAGGGTGGGATGGTCTAGAGATATGTTGGCAGCCCTGTTTGCACTGCTTCAGGGTCCTGACATTTCATCCTCCTCCTGCTTTAAAATATCCAGAAAACTGATGGCTTCTGTATTTTTGAATATCTTCACCTGTGGGAGGGAAGTACACTCCCCAGGCACATCACTCACATCTGAAATTTGGCACGTTTATTCATACCTATGCAAAGCAAACACCAGGGGAACAGAATGCCCTGCCAATCCCTGGAACATCCACAAAAACTGGAACATCCACATCCACCTTTACCCACAAATGCCGGAGGACAGCAGGACTCAGTGCCCAAAGTGTTGAAAGAATGTATGTTCCCTTAAAAGTCTCAGACAGAAAAGGGGGTGAAGTTGTCTTTTTGAGGCCAAGGCACAAAGAGCAGGGCTATAATCTCACAGAATCTACAGACTTCATGGCATCAGGTGCCTTTACGGGAAGAAAATGGAACATGCACATCCTCTCCTGCTCCCCTCATGATACAATAGGCATAAAATTGCTTGTACACCGTCTGCACAACAAACTCCCAGATCCCTGCTCTTCTCCATTACCACTAAACTGTGAAATGACACGTGTCATTCCAGTAAAAAATGAAAGCTATTAAATTTTCATGGACATTTAATTTCCAAATGCTGAATTATTTTTGTATGGAGAAGCCCAAAAATGTAGATAAATTCTCAATTCCTCTTACAACCATCACATGGGACTAACTGGATTTCTTTTTCTTTTTCTTTTTTTTTTTGTTTTGTTTTGGTTTGGTTTTTTGGGGTGGGTTTTTTTTTTTTGGTTGGTTTTTGCCTTTTTTTTTTTTTCTGAGCATTAAAAAAAAGAGGAAATTTTAGACTGAAATAAAATTAATTTTGACATCCAAGAACCCCACCTACACAATCAATCCAGCAAAGCACAAACCTACTGGCAAAATGTTTTGGCACTGCCAGGTCTGCATGTTGTGCAGACAAATGCGTCAGCTTCAGGGTATTGCTCAACTGCTCACTGTGTGTCAGACCAAAACTGCACTGAATCACTGAAAACTTCTTCACTGGCCTGCAGGGGCTTTGCAATGTTCTCAATGTTCTTGGTCTCTGCCTTTCCTCACCATCCTTTTTTCTTTTTTTTTTTTTTTAATTCCTTGTCTTCTCTCTTAATTTTTTTTCAGGCATTTAAAGACCACTTTTTCCCCCAGGTGCCCTGCACAGGGAACATGTTCCCTTTTTCTCTTCCTTCTTCCTCTCCTTCTCACATTCATTACCATCTATCATTAAAAGGGTACCAGTTTCCTATATATAAACTAATCTGCTCCTCTAAGGACTTGCATCTGATTTATTACAGCAAGTGGAAACTCTTTTGGAAGGTGTAGACAGAAGTTGTAAAGTCAGAAGTCATTCCCAATCTATGGAGAGGGCCAAACTGTGATTTAGGAAAAATATAAAAGTAAAGTCTATGTCTGCATAGAAGACGCTCTGGATGTGATGACTTTGTTGCCTCACTCTTATCTTGTCTGTGGGTCTGAGCTTCTCCCATTGTAGAGAGACAGACAGACAGAGGAATGACAGATCAACAAAGCCAACGCCCGCAGTGGACCAATACAGTCAGTGGAGACACACTACTTTCAAGGGCTAGGATAGAGAATACACCTATATTAAAGCTAGATTTCCATTATATATTTATAATGGGCATCCAAGCAGTGAGTCACACAAACACTGGGCAGCAGTGCCCTCAACCACAGCCTTGGCTGAATTCTCTTTAAGGTTAAAACATCTCTTCATGGCCATCATGAAACCACTACAGCTCCCTACTCCAAGCATGTTTCCCAAGAGAAACCTGATGTGAAATTTTTGTATTCACCATGATATCCCCCAAACTATGCTTATTTTAAGCAGAATAAAAGGTTGTGAAAGTTATTTGCAATTCCTAATACATTGTACAGAAATTGCACCAAACTGCCAATAACTGGTCTTCAGTGTGAGGAACACAGAGCAGGACTTCTTCAATAAATCTCAAAAAGAAAAATCTACAACCCACATGAGGATTGTTTCTTTAAATCAGCGTTAATAAGAATAACATGTGGAATTTACAAAGAGAGCCTGGAGGTCCTGTAGCAGCATGGCAGGAGAAAAGGTAAAGAGAAGCTTTCATTATAAGGTTACTAAAGAAGAGTATCTTTAATAGTGAATAAATTTTGCTGTGACACAGAATCTTATACAGAAAAAAGAAAAACCCCGAGAAGAAGGACTATATTATCTCTTTACAATCCTGCTCTAGAAAATGGATTTTTTCTTTTCCCATTTATCTCCTGGGCTAAACAATCGCCTTAAGCATATATGTGAGCTTGGAGGGTTGTTTTAGCTTCTTCAAGGATAGTGCAAGAAATAATAGGAATGAAATCAGTCCCTATTCACAATACAGCACATTTGAAGTGGAGCTGCCTCTGTGCATCACAGGAATGCTCAGTTTTGATGCATTACCGAGCGCCCTCCGTATCCAAACAAAGCTTTGCATCTGACTAGTTGTTACAGGCAAATGATTTACATAATTACTTTGGATTTTTCCCCTCAAAAACACACAACATATGAATCATTGTACTCTGTCTTAAAGTCATTATTAGCCAATTAGAACTCCAGGATTTGCATAATCAGTCTTCAGTTATTTCTTGGTAATCATAATGTGATGCGTGATTAACAAAGTCAGATCAGCAATTGTAGAGTGGGTTATCAACTCAGAATTATTGAGGGGCTTTTCAGAATTAAAAGAACTACCTCAGCTGCTCAATTTCTTTTGAAGCTAGCATGAAGAAATAAAAAATAAAAAGAGCAAAGTATGAGTAAAATAAGGCCCCTAGAGTGATGAAACAAAAAAAGAATAGTTCTAACATTTATCCACTCATGAGAATGAAGAATTCATTTTCTGGATTTCAGGCCCGATACCAACCCAAGTATAAAACTTCTGTGCATTACACCCATAAGTCTTACAAATTTGTCTGGATAATAATACAGAAAATAGAAGAAAACATGTAAATTTGAGAAATAACAAAATTTGGATGCATTCTGCATCATATGACCTGTACAAAGGCCATCCCTGTTTCAGAGCATGCCAAAAGCAGCCATGACCATGGAGAAGGAAGGGCTGCATCACAACTCCTGTGACAACAGAGGAGAGCAGGGTCAGCATGAGTTTTATCTGCGGACAAACTTCCTGAGCAGGGCCTTTTCCTCAGGATATCTCCTTGTGGGAGAGCTCCCAGATAAAGCGAGGCCAATTTGGCTGGGAGCAGAGAACCACCCATGTGGATGATGAATCGTGTGCCTCAGTAACAGCCCGAGTCAAGTGTGGATGGCGAGGGAAGGTGGCAAGGTAATGAATCTGCTCCAGGGTGGAGGGGGTTAAGTGCCTTGCTGGAAGACAAGTTAATGATGTACCACAGCACGCAATGAAGATTGATTGGGAATGGTGCAAATGGGCACTGGGCAAGGACAAAGAGGCTCGCTTTGGGAACGGGGCAGGATGGCTGGGAAGAGACAGATTACAGCTGAAGGTGGGCTGAGTTGAAAGAACAGTCTCAAAAAGCACAGGGAGAGACATTTTGGGGGAGAGGATTTCAGTCATGTCCCCCACTGTGAAGCAAACATTGACAGAATGGCCCTGACAGGTGTCTGCAGATAACATTTGTGGTACCCACGGCCACTGGACTGACAGGATTGAGCAGGGGTAACTAAATAGAATTTTGCACCTCCCTCTTCAAGATCTTCCCTATGTTTTGAGGCAGCACCCATATTACATTGTGTTAAAAATGCAATTTAAATCAAGAAGAATCTGCAATATGCAAGAATTCAACCACAAGGGAGAATAGGGAAGTACAAAAATGCAATTATATGGGAGTCCTTCCTCTAGCCTTGCAGCAAACACAGAACATTGATACTTCAGAAAGGAGGGACACAGTGACCATAGTGGCATTTCAAACAATATCCATCAGAGGGAAAAGCTGTACAATGAACATAAGTAGAAGTCACAAAAATAAGTTCAACAGGTAAGAGACAAAAAGACATAAGAAACTCTGTCATTATAGTCTAGCCTGGGTGGAAGAGTTTTATAGATTAGAAATTAACAATCTCAATATATGATTAATGCCAGCTAACAATGCACAGTATTGTTACACCCATGACAAAAAAAAAAAAAAAAAAAAAGAGCCAAATAAATACCCAAGACTTCTATTCCAAAATATCAAAAATAATGATTTTCATCCTATAACTAGACAACTACAACCAAAAGTCGTGCACAAAGGTGTGCCGTGGAAAGAAATTCTTCGGTCTGGATACTATACAGACATACAGAACAGACAACTCTAATCTCTAGTCTTGTTAGCTCCATCTATTAAGTAAGCCTGGAGTACAATAGAGCTACAACTTGCCTCAATGAATCTCATTACAGTGCTCATTTGTTGTAATGGAAAGGGCTCTTACTCACAATAACTCACAGTGGCTCACTTTAACCCACCCCACCTTTCCTATCCCTCCTTCTCCCCTTCCAAGGAATCCAAAATAGCCCACTTAAGCCAGCATTCCCTGGTGTATTAGGTGTGTAGTAAATATCCAAGTGATCCCCATCATCATTATCTTGGTTGATGGATACCCTCCACGGGCACCACAGTTTCAGGAATTACACCAATTCCCAGGTGCATCATTTGGGTCTATCTGCCTTGATTTAGCTTGTCTCTTAAACTCCAAAATAGGACCAAGATGAATTAAATTATAGTTACTACAAGCCTATGCTGAGGATATCTCGGAGCCTCACACTTGCGTGCCATGCTGGGGAAGGAGGAGGAAGAGGGATGTTGGGAACGATGGTGTTTGTCTTCCCAAGCCACCGTTAATGTGTGCTGGAACCCTGCTTTCCTGGGGATGGCTAAACACCTGCCTGCCCATGGGAGGTGGGGAATGAATTCCTTGTTTTGCTTTCTCTGCACGGGCACTTTTTGCTTTACCTATTAAATTGTGTATATCTCAACCCAACCCAATGAGATTTCTCCCTTTTACCCTTCTAATTCCCTCATCCCAGTGAGGGGAAGTCAGCAAGTGGATCTGTGGGGCTGAGCTGCTGACTGAGGTTAAATCATGGAATCACATCCTAGGCAGGCTTCTTTCCCAGCACTGTCTGCATGGGAATATTCATGTTGGGGTTGGGACTTCCAAACATCAGCAGGGCTTTGGCACAGGAATGAGGCAAGGACCCCATCAATATCAAGGAAACCCTTGCGGTGTGGTTAGAGAATGTTGATTCTTCTAACACAGTGTTCAGTGGGGTGGACAAGTCAGTCAATTCTTTCAAAATCATATGTAAAAAGCCTCCTGTTGCCCTATGACCTGAGCTAGCTGGTGTGCCCCACACTGCACTGCAGGGCAGGGGAGGTGATGGCTGGCTGAGCAGGGTACCTGAACCAGCACTTCTAAGTGCCATGATGATGGTACTTTCCAATCAAAACATTTTCAGTTGAAATATTTCTCTGTTAAAATGTGCTGACTTTTGCAGTCTCCCCCCAACAAAAGCAAACAACCAAAAAACCCCACCAAACGTGTGAGGAACAGAGAGACACAAAACTTAACTTAGTCACAAATCCAATTTTCCATTCAAACCTCACTTTTGACTGCTCCAAATTAGACTTTATATCTGCCTCAGCACAGGACAGGCCTTTTTCTAGGTGCACGTTTCTTCTACCAAGCACACCTGGTCCCTTCCTAAAATGCACTAGAGGCATCTATCCCTACCCACCTCTAATATTCATAGAAACACTTGGGTACATTTTATAAGTGAACCACAGCTCTGCAGTACATCCTTTCACCCCTGAATGCATCTAATTTTGCATTAGGAAAAAAAAATACAATAATATGTTGTTCTCTTATTTTAAAAACATTTCAACTGTACTAAAAGTGCCTTAATTCAGTTTTCTCAGTTCAAACCATTCCAGCAGCAAATGCAGCCTGTATAGAGTGCTCTGCTGCATGTCTCCTATTAGCTAATTCTCTCACATCAAGCTCATTTAAATCTATTTGTCCCAGACCACCCTCTTTAAAGAGAGGAAGGAGGAGGATGGGATCTCTTGCTACTGAGGCTCCCATCCTATTTATGACTGAGTGTTTAAGGATGCTTTACAAAACTTTCTCAGTCTCCTCTTGTAATTCAAATCAATTGCAGCCATAAAACAAAAATTCTGGAATTTATATCCCCCCCCCCCCCCGAAAAAAAAAAAGGTTTAATTTGATAATTGAAGAAATAAAGGGTTCCTTTCAAACCTGACATTAAAAATCTCTAATAAAAATGGGGAAAATGAAGGTCTAGGATGACAGTCTTTATCAAAGTGTATATAGAGACATTATATGTTCCAGTAATTGTTTAGGCCGGTGAATTAATGAATCCCTGGCTGTAAGTCTCCATTTGAAATTATTTCAGTGGTGTCTGCTGCTCTGCTGCTTTGGAAAAGCCTGTTGTCTGAAGCTCTGGAGAAGGGCCTTGAACCCTGCCATTCAATCCCTTTCAGCCCATCAGCTGAGTCTAATTGCCAGAAAGCACACGAGACCCCTAAGCCTGATTGTTCCCCGACCTCCTTTGAGGTTCTGAGGCATGAAAAGCAAAAGGGAAAAAAAAGCTCTCTTTTGATCTTCTGTTTCTTTCTCTCTTTCTCTCTCTCTCTTTTTTTTTTTTTTTCCTGCCTACTCCTACTCTAAGAATGACACATTTCTTTATATGGCTTCTCCTTCTTATAAAGACAATAATTAATAAGGCCTTTATAAAATGAGGCTTGAATTGGTGTCACCTTCAAGGGTGGTCCAGGGCTCTGAAGTGAAACCCCCGGTGGGCTTAGGCATTGCATGGCCTTTGCACAGGTCAGGTTTAAATACCCTGACCTCAATTTTCACTCTCCTCCACTAATGAGCCGATTCACACATGGATACAAAATTATACGAGGGAAAAGACAAAAGGAGCAAGGTGTAGTTGACACCACATTGGCCAAATTTTATTATCATCTTTGTGCCTATGACATCACAGCTGTGGACATTGTCAAAGTGCTGAAACCGCTTGCTTTCTCCCCCCACCCCACTTCTTTTTGTCCCCTGCCTGCAGCTTTATATAATTACTTTCACAAACTCACACTCTCTCTCCCTATTATTTGCTCAGATGTCATGAAGCTGTGACGTTAGTTGGGACTGGGGACCAGTCTGGGTTCTTGTGTGGTTACACATGCAGAACTGGGTCGCTTTTCTTGAGGTTCTGCTTCACTGCCTCACTGTCAATTGTGAGGATAAAGCGGCATTATGTGTAGCTATTCTATTTCACAGGCTTATCAATCTGACACCAAAAGTTTAAAAAAAAAAAAATCATCACACCAGGGATGTTACGTGTCCATTAAAGGAAAATTGTTGATGGTTGACATTGAATGAGTTGTCAAAGACAGCGAGACACCCATTGCATAAGTTTCTCTATTAATGCAAAACGTTTAACAAGTTTATTAGAGAAGAAGCTAAAAGGGGGGGAAAATGATGCTATGACAGCCACACCCGTGGGTTGTAAACCTGTCAAATCCCGTCAGGGGAGCAAGGTCAGTGTTTGGATTGAAGACAGAATCAGCAGGAGGCACTCTTCCTCTGAGTCAGTGGATCCCACACCAGGCGCTTCCATAGCGGTATATAGGACAGTGCCTCAGGGCTAATTCACAAGCTAATGTTTCTGCCTGACACAGCCACAACATGCTGTTGATAAGCTAAGAAACAAGTACTAAGTATTTCTAGGAATTAAAAAAAAAAAATCCCATGCCGCTTTTTGTTGCCATAGGAAAGCTGACTAATATTTAATCACGCAATTAATTTCTGCCGTCCTTAATCTCTAACACGGTTTCGAACGGTTGTTGTTTTCTCCACGTCTTGTCCAGAGATGATGTGCAGGGTTGTGGTTAAACACTAGCAGAGCTCCTAAGAGGTGGGCTGGATTGATCCCTGTGCCTTAATCTCGCTTTTCGGGGATGGTGCAAGGATGATGAATAAATATATGCAATGATGCAACATGCTAAAAAGTCATTGCGCTAAAATAAAAGTATGCTATCACCTTTGGGACAATTTTGGAGGTCTCACCTCCCAGGCAAAGCTCAAAATGAATTGACACTACTCTTGTGAAGAATAAATTAGACTTGAAAAACATTTGTTCGTTAAACTCCATAATACAACTGTATGGTTAATAATCCTGTCATGCTTCTGCAAAATACGAACAACTCTGGGCTGCTAAACAACAGGTATTTAACAAGGTACACTAAGTCTCCACAAGCAAGGAATTACTAAAAAAGGCATGTCATTAATTGCCATTATTTTGTCATGCAGGGCATTTCTTGCAAGGAAAAAGAATTGGCAGAATTTTTTCTTCCCTTTCTTTAAAAAAAAAGAAATGAAATCTTCATCACCCCTTCGCCTTTGAGTTCTGACAGATTAGTTTTGCAAACATAATGTTGAAACGTCCTAGCAGATGCACGTCAAGCACGTACACATACATATTCCAAAAGACAAGCACTTCAAAATATCCAATATCCAATACACTATGCCTAAAATTTGAGAGAAAAAAGAATTAGCCTGAAGTATTAAATTAACTCTGAATACCACAGGAAAAAATTAAAACCACAGAAATTAATATATGAACATGAATTTCCTGCCTGTGTAGGTGATATCTGAGTGCTGGTGGCAAAGGAGAAGAAGATAACATGCAAACATCCAATTTTAAAAAATGTATAATCTCAGAAGTGGCACATAGAGACATTTTCAGTTCAGCAGGATAGGGCAAATTTATGGATTTGGTGCTTCTTTTCCCCTTCCAACCACGTATATTAAGGACATTTGCTGGCAGACACTTCCCGAACCGCACTGGGACTGCCAATGAACAACCAAAATGAGCTAATAACTCTCTTTGGGCACATGCTGATGGAAGAAAGAAAGCTGGAATAACCTGATTTGGCCTCACCAACCGTTTTTTGTATGACAGCTAATCAAGCCCATAAATATAGAATGGATTAATTATCATCTCAATTTTTTTTATCACTATTTAACGTCCAAAGTGTTAGTGTGTTTATGAATATCTTCTAGGGAATTAATATCACATCTTTGACACACACATTTCTCTTAAAATAAGATAAAAAATATTATGAGGTTAATTTTTCTTAAATACAAGCAAAGTATTAAAAAATTATACACTTATAACAGATGGGACCAGAAATTCTATAAGACTGATCTTTATTAAATATCTCTGTGTAAAGGCACATTGAATGAGGCAAAATTTTAACTGCTGAGGATTTATCCTTCTAATTCATAAGTGCAATATATTATGTTAGGATGAGACCATAATGCAACCTGTTTCCAACTCATTGATGAGGCTGAGGGAATATCAGTTTATTCATCTGACTTCTAGCAGAATCCTATGGAGCAGTGCTGCAAAGTGCAGAACACGACTGAACTGAAAGGAAAGAAATTAACTGAATCCTTCCTATCCAACAAAGAGGTCTTCATTTTTTTCCCAAAAATCAAGAAATACAGAAGTTAGGATTTGTAGGATCATCACAACTCCCCTACCCAGAACAGGAAGAATATGATTATTCCTCTTTTCTTTCTGCACCATCATTCCAGTTTCTATCTCTTCAGATGTATTAAATTTCTAGGCTATTCCTTGTAATGTACAAGACAGCAAAATCAGTTCTTTCTAAAAAGCACAGGAAATAAATGAAGGACAGTTTGAAAACTCTGTCTTTAGCTCACTTGATTTGTGCTGGGAATAGAATCATTCTGGGAAAGAGTATTTCCTAGTCACAATTACAACCAAATATAGAAAACATAAAATATCATGATCACATTGCATTGAATAAATTATTGTGATATGAAGGCTTTTTCTTTACACCCAAGTGTGTACAGTGATAGGGTGAAATGAATCACAATCTAATATGCATGTAAAATGCTTGAAACTGGAACGGGATAGACTGAAATGCCAGGTTCCTCACACTCTTACTATGTTTTAAAGCACTGGCAATCAAATGGGCTTTTTGGTGCACAAAATACTATTGCAATGGTAGTAAAGCTTGGCCATGTAAAAATATAAATATCAACCTAGTGAAAAGAGCCTTAGATATATCCAAGTATATCATATAGCAGTATTTATCTGAGCATACTTACATAAACACAAGTTATGATGGGATAATATTCACATGACTTTCACTGGGCTAACCTTGTAAATGCTGTCCTGTCTGAGGATGAAAGTATTTATAAAAGCACCAGAATTAATGCTCATTTGAGAGCAAGGTTTTATTTTTATAGTACTTCAGTTACTCTTCTTCCCACAAGAAAGAAAGGGGGGAGGGTGAGGAAAATACCTTCTGAGACCACCCACAACCAGCAGGGTGAGGAACACATGGGCTTTTCCATGGATTCCCTGTAAAACAGCCAATACCCAACGCAGCACAGCCTTTTGGGGGAGTCACTGGGACATGAGATTAATGAAGACATCTGCAGGTGTTTCCCTGCAGACATGGCTCGAGAAGGGATGCCCCCTCACCCAGATTCCCTTGGACACCAACATATTCCCATGGGTACCTCAAGAATTCTGTGCTGCTAAAGCAATAAAAGTGCTGTCTGCGGACACGTTTCCCTAAATACGATCCCAACACCAACACACAGCTAAAACCTTCCACAATACCACTGATTGTAAGAGTTCAAGAGTGCTGGATATGGTAAATTTCTCATCATTCCACTCAGCTGCTGCATTCCCTTGGTAGCATCACTTTGCTGGAAAAGATTCCCCACCGTGGATGCAACAGCACCATGGGCTTCTGTCTTCACCAGAGATTCCTGAGACCAAGCTGCAGTTTCCCTTTTTGCACCAAGTCTTGATGAAAATGCTAGAATGTGCTGTAAAATTGTTTCATCTTTACTAAAGGTACTGAATTCAAACCCAAAAAAATCCAGCAGGAATTTATATTAAGTTTATATTTATATCAAGTCTCCTATGAGGACATAGGAATTTCTATGCTGGCTCTAGCAGTACACATAGACCTTGGGTTATTGACATTCTGCCCCGATTTAGGTACCAAATAAAAAACTTAATTTTTTCTGCTGTATGTAGGTAATGCTGGCACAAAGCCTTTGGTCAGAAGTTTGTTCTTCCCATTCACCTAAGAGAAGCTGAGTTCTTGGCAGCCAGCTGCTATGAAAGACTAATTTTTTCCACTATCATCTCTAGAATGGACATAGTCCAAAAAATTTCCTACATTCCTATACCTATGGTAGAATATTGTGTGAGGCTTCCTTTTCTATTACACTAAATGTGCAGACATTTTTTGTACTAAAAGTTCTCAACTAAGAAGACTTTGCTGAAAGCTGTTATGGATAGAAAAAAAAAATCCTTTCTTAATGAATTCAATCAAGGAGGAGCAAATGGAAACACCAAATGGCAAATTTTTTTTCCCAAACAATTACAGCATTATTTTATGTGAAATCTGTTCTGTAACAATGAGAGAAAATTAGTGTGTGTTCTATTCAAAAGATACTGCAGGATGGATTAACATTTATGATCCAGAGTTCAGTGACTTGAATGTTTTCATTTTCTTTTTTTTTATATTAATTGGATTTTCCAGTGTACACTGAAGTGGTAAAATGCATTTAATCAATATGCTTTGGGACTAAATTAGCAAAGTACTAATTTTGTTGTGCAAGGTTATACTATGTATTGTACATTTTTAATCACAGTATTCTCTGTTTATTTCTCATTTGCCAAGCTTATGATCCCATTGTGCATAATGCAAAAGAACAGAGAGTCAGAGCAGCCCTCAGGAGTTCAAATATATAGAGGAGGAGTGCTTTCCTCCTCTATAGGGGAGGGTTTTCTAACTTCTCATCCTAACCTGAGCAGTACAACATGAAATTATTACAGAGCCACATTGCCTGACAGTAGCAAGAGCTGCAGTCACTCACCCACCATAGCTTCTTACATTTTATTGCACATTTTTAAAAGAGAGATGCCTACTGGAGGGATGTGGAAGGCAGTTGTTTTAGGGGAGCTGACCCTAAATGCCCCACCAATCCCAGGTGTAACCCACATCTTTCAAGGGTCATGAGGCAGAGGAGCAGGAGACTGGAAGGCAGTCCCGGTGGGCACTACCTGGATAGTCTGGTGCTCACTCAGCTGAGAGAGCAAAAGGACAAAGGATCTGCCTGCACTGCTCCACAAAGGGAGAAAACTTCCATGAAATAGCACAACAGTGAGAAAAATGCCAGAGCAGCCACCTAGATGAGATAGAAAATATTCCTGTCACTGAGGAGAGTCAGAAGCTGTCCCAGGATCCCTGGAAGTGTCCAAGGCTAGGTTGAATGGGGATTGGGGCAACCTGGGATAGTGCAAGGTGTCCCTGTCCACGGCAGAGGCACTGGAACAAGACGATCTTTAAGGTTTCTCCCAGTTCAGACCTTTCTATGATTCTGATTTAGCTGGGGGGTTCTGTATGTTTAAGCCCTCAAAATCGCTGCACATTCCTGAACAGGATTCTGCATCTGTCAGGGGAAACGAAGGCAGCTGGTGAAGTCTCAATGAGCTTACATAAATGGGACAAATTTAGTATCAAAGTGGCATCTTACCTTCCCTTAGAACATATCTCACTGCCTCTCTTCTTCCCCTGGAGCATGACATTTGTTCCTTAAGACCACACTTTTCTGTCACCTTCACTCAAAATAAAGGAAGTGACATTTACAGTGCAACACCACTAAAGGAAAGGTGATTCTCAAGATTCATTTTTAATCTGTGTCTTTTCAAAGGGAAGCACAGGTTAAAAATAAAAATAATGAAGAAGAAGAAGAAAAAAAATAGGTTGCTTTGGCAACTGCCTGGGGCTGGCACTGCAGTCCTGCTCCCATGCACGCTTGGAGGCACTGAGGGACAGCACCTGCAGCACTTCTCAGGGGTTGGCTCTGCTCAGCATCACCCTGTAACCACAGGCTGTACCCGAAAGGCACAGGGAGGCCTTAACTTTAATGGGTCAGGATGGAAAGTAATGATTTGCTCAGTAGTGGAGAACCAGTGTTAACTGCCTAAAATGGTGTGAATGGCTCAGATGTGCAAGGGCAGTCTATCAGGCACCAGGCAGTGTTATCAGGATCACCTGTCTGTCAGATGCATTACCTGCCTTCCCCTGATTCATTTGTTTTAAAGGAGTCTCTGCGTTCACTTCAAACGAACCCAGCAACCAAACAAAGCAAAACCCAGCTCCCTGCTAAGACCCTAAGAGGAAAGGGGAAGAGTAATACACTTAAACATAAAGTTGAACGGAAAGGTTTAAAATTTGCAACTGATGCTGTGCAGCAAGGAGATAAGAGCCTTCCAGACAAGTTAAAATGCACAGATATGCCAATCAACTCCAGATAGATTCAAGGGGTGGTGAACACAGATTACTCACATTACACCAGGCTATCTCAAGTTACTCAAATGACATAAAGGGATACAATAATCACACACTTGTCTCATTGTGTCAACTTTTTAACAGGGGAAAAGCCATTGTCCACTTCAAGAGGAAACAGCAAAGCAAACCAGATCAGATTATTCTCAAGTGAATTGTCAGGTTGAGGGGGCTTTCTACTTATCTGATACTAGAGCAGACATTGATAGCAAACAGCTCACCTGACTGCACACAAGGACCCATTCTCAACGGCAAAAAGCAATCTGTCTCAATTATTAAAAAACAAATTAGACAATCAAAGTGGAAATTTGGCTTCTTTCTTAACAGAGCCACCATGCAAGGGGGTGGCTGGGATGTAGCCAGAGCATCTCTGCTGGGGTTCAGCTGCCCAGAAAAACAGCCAGTGGAAAAATATCAGACCAGTGTTGCCTGGGATACAACCCTGGTGCCCTTAGGCAGACAAAATACCCACTTAGAATGGGGTGAACATGGGGAAAAACTATTACGGGGCACCTGGGAAAAGAAATTTTTCTTCTTGCTTACAGCTCTTTTGCATTTATTCTTCACAGCACTCATGGCATGGACCCTGAGACTGGCTGCTAAGTGTAAAGCTATTTGGGGTGGTGAAAACAGCAACATTTGAGGTCATTACTAAAAATGAAAAACTATTATCTGTAAGTGGGCAAGGGCTCTGCTCTCTCTGAGCCCTTTAAGTTACCAAACACAAAGCCTGCTCAGTTGGGCTTTGCATTTAAGGGGATTGCACTCTAAGACAACTCAATCATTCTTTCCATGTGGGTTTTAGCAGAGAATATATGCACAGCCTCAGCACAGGAGTGACGTGAGGCAGTGTCAGCTCATATCAACTGGAAACTCTGAATTAGCTTCAGAGGGCACTGGATCTGTTCTCCTCTGTCTGTAAAAGGCACATGATACTATTTTCTTTAACCAGCTCTCCAAGGATGCTGACACAGTTTAGAGAAGAGCTGACCTTCTAAGCTACTGAGAAGGCCACTGATGAACTAAACCTTTCTTTTCCAAGGCCTCTCCTGGCTTTGTTGCAGTCTGAGCCTTCCTGCCCAGCAGGTCCCTCACTGACCAGCCTGACACAGCGAGGAAATCTTGGGAGGTTTCACACCAGATCCTACACTGAGCCAACCTCAGAGTGACCATGAACTGAAAACAAAGAACCAATTGTTTTTTTTGTCAAACAAAAATTCCTTTTGGGGGATTAAAATTGATAAAGCTAAGAGGCTTTTCCTGGTAAGAAGTGACAGTCAGGTACAGATGAAAGGACTAGACTTGTTTTCTCCTGCAGTCTCCACCAACTGTTCCCTTAAAGGATTGCACCTGACCAGATCAAAACATATTTTTTTAGACAGAGGTACATTACTTTTTCCTTCTGAAAGAGAAATTTTCATCAGGATCCAAGGAAACCCTTGCGGCTACAAACTAACACCAACAGAAAATAAACTTTTCTGATGCTAAACGAAGTTTATCTTAAATACTGAAGATTTTATTGCACTTTGGGTTACCTTTCTTCTAAATCTGATGTACCCCTCAAACCTGAAAAAGCTGTTAGAAGTTGTGGAATCCTTCTAATCCAACTGTGAGAGTCAGCAGAGAAGCAATACTATGTATAAAAAGTGTTAGACTTTATGCCCTGCTCTGTTCAGTTTTCTTCAGTCTTTCTCCATGAGACCTCTACTTCCAGGACTATTCCTTGGTGTAAAAGTGTGGTGGCTTTGTGTGCCCTGTAAGTCCTAAGGCTGGAATGTTCCAAGTCCTGTGGAGGTTGTGCTACAGAGCCTCACTGAACTGGGGGATAAGTGACTTTACCCCATTGCTACTCCAGCTCCAGGTCTTTAAGTGCATGTTTCACAGAGAGTCTCAACCACAAGAGCAGCAGGGTGTGTTTGGGTCTTTTTATCTCAAAGCTTGTGGTAATTCACAACCACACATCAGAGATCAGAGCAGAGCCCTAAATGTAGAGTCCAGCAATGTGAATATGAAGATAATTAGTAATCGGAACTTCTCCTTTCCCTGAATCCTCATATTCCTGGAAAAAACATTACCACAGCATTAAAGCAGAGGAGATAATAAGGCTTTTTCTTGACACCATCAGACTGTCTACATCCTAGTCTGAACAGCTTTTGCAGTTTTAATATTCTCCCTGCACCCCTATAAAACAGGAAGCATTTTCTGTGGTCTTAGTCCACCCAGTGCACAGAAGTTTTGTGACTCTGCCCCCCAGGCTCCTGTGTGTTATTACTTCAAAGGCACTGATCTCTTTTTAAATGTCCCTTTTGACAACTCAAATCTCTGAACTGGAAGTCAAAATTGGCTAAACTGAGATCTGATAATCGGCAGTTTTACTTCCAGCCGCATCCTGTGCTTGCAGTAATAAAAGCAGTGATTATCTTTGATATGGTTGATGATGTTAGCAGGATAGGAGCCATTCCAGCTGCTTAATTTAATTTCAAATCCCAGTGATAGCATCTAATGGCTGCAGTTTAGCTACTGCTACAGATTTCATTTTGCAGTGACCATTGCTACTGTCAAGGTAGCTTTATGTTCCCACCTGACTGCAGAGTCCCAGCAGAAGATCACTCACCAGGTAACCACCCTGGTTTTGGACAGCACTCTGCAGTCACTTACAGGAAAATCCTGGTACTGATTAAAATTTCTTGATACTACTAATAAATCAAGAACACAGTTGGTAAAATTCAGAATAGAGAAGGCCTTTATGAACTATGAATTACTAAACTTTCATTTTGATTGTAAGGCTGCACATAGCCACAAAATATAAGGTTGTGCTACCATGTCCTTGTCTCTCTTCATTAGAAACGCTACAGCTCAGTGTTCTACTTTTGCCATGGATATTAGGAGAAATACACACAGTTAAAACCACATTCTGCCAATTTTCTCTCTACTATTTTCTTTATATTGGTGGTCTTCATAAAAATTATCTTCATCACTACAAGTGGTTCTGCTTTTTCCTGCCTTTCTACTGCAAGTTAGCTCAGTCCATCAGAACTATCCTCAAGTCTCCATTGATGCTGGAATATAACACTGGACGGAGAGAAAAGAACTTGAAATAACAGTCAGAAAAATTGCCTGTGTCTCTCAGTGGTGGGGCTGAGAATAATGAGGGACAGAACAGAGGGAGGAAATATTTCATCACTTGTTTTTAGGTTCAAAGTCTCTAACTGACACAAACTACAACACTGTGCTATCCAAACTAATTTATCAGCTTCTGAACTATCCCAGCCTTCCTTCTGTCAGCTGAAGAGGCAGAGAACTGAAGTGCTGGGCTTTGAAAACAAGACCTTCATTTTTGGGTTTTGCTTTTACTCCATTTACCTGTGCAGGACAGACAGAAGCCCTCCCTCCTCCCTCTCAATTTCCATATTTATCTCCTGAAATTCATTTCCCATGCCTTGCATTTTTTTACCTTTAAAGAGCTGAAGCAGCCACGAGAAAGGAGGCACTAATTAAGACATCTTGACTTCCAAGACCTTCCCAAAACAAAGCAGGCTTGTTGGGTTTCTCTGTTTCGGGAGCCCTTGCTCAGCATGACAATGGTCAGGCACATTTCTGAGCCACACTGGAAAACTGGATTAGAATCAAAGCCCAAGATCCCAAGTTTAAATGATGACAAAAGTATCTGCCTCAGCATTTGTGGACACCCCTGGTACAAAGCAATTCTGTTGCCAGATCAACACAGAAACTGCTGAGCTTCCCTGGCAGATTAACATGTGTCTCTTCACTATTATTCTCAGTATTCATTATTATCCTCCAATGTCAAAGACAAAAGTGAGCAGACCCCGTAGACCAGAACAACAACAAAAAAATCTTAAATTTTGAAGGGCGTCTACTGTTAGAAGAGTCTGAAAAGGGTATATGAACTACAAAAGCACAGAAATCCCAGAAGTTGGCACATTCATGTCCTGATTTTCCTTGGACGTGCTGCAACAAAGAGACACAGGGTCTTAAAATCTGTGCTTACCCTGAAGTGGGGCATCCAGCCTGTTCCCTGTTTGGTTCAGGACAGCCACCAGAAATGGTGACAACTGGAAACAGGTTGGACAAATCGTACCATCCCCATCCTGGTTTCCAACACAGACTTTTCCTGAAAGATCAGATTTTATAGGAATTATTCTGTGCTTGTGTGGTAGAAGGTCGGTGTTCCTCTCAATTACCTGGTCAACCACAGCACTGAAGTAGACCCCATTAAGAGGGAAGCAAAACTGGCCAGCTACAAACAGCCTGCCAGTCCTGATTTCATCATTGGGTAGAGCATAATTAAGAGATGAAATGGATGTGTATAATTAAGAGATAAAGAAGATGAAATGTGGTTTTGTGACACTGCTCTGGGCATACTGTCCTTGCACTGCATCCCACAGCGCTGGAGAGAGCCACCTGAGAATCACAGCTCCTATTAGGCAATGAAGATAAAGGAAGATATGGACAAAATGTAAGGGAACAGATAAATGGGGGAATCTTGGACTGCAAAAAAAACAATAGGGTAGCACAAGACCTCTTTCTCCAGTCCTATGTCATTCTTAAGCAAACTGTGGAAGGCAGTATATTAATAAGATATGAAGAAAAAGTAGAAGTGAGATTTATTTGTCCTTGCAAGCTGTCAATCACTCAAAAAAAAAAAAAAAATTGGCTTCCCTTCTCTGTAGAGGACTCTGGTTCAGCAGGCACAATTTGGCAAAACCTGCTTCTAGCCTAAAGGGGAAGTAAGGGTTGCAGGGCCTTGAAAGAGACCAGAGGATGGACTGGGTTGGGCTTTTGAAGCTTTTCTGACAAAGGAAAGGAAGCCACAATATTAAAAAAAAATTATGAAAATGAATTGTTTTCCATATCATTCTACCTTTTAAACATACTTTAATGCTACTTGTTCTATTAACCTCTTCTGAACTGCAGAGTTCTGGTTTGTTGAAATAAAGATGCTGCTGTACCCCAGTGCAATCACAATATATGACAAAAGCCAGCACTTCTCACAAAAAACCCTGCTGAAATCATTAGCAGTCTCCCAGAGTAAGGACTGTGTCAGGTAGTGACAAATCCTTTTTAAAAGGGAGCTTGAAATGAAAACAACAATTATTTTTTTTTTTTAAGTATGTCCATATGTCTGTGCACTAGAAGTAGAGAAAAATTCCATGCTGGAAACATTTTTGACTGGACAAGACTGAGGTAGGAAGCAAAGAAATAATAAGGAGATAGGGGGAAAACATTATTTATGGCAAGTCGGTGAGGAAAACCCTGCACTGCTCTCACTCCTGGTCTGAATGTGTGCCCCTCGTGTGTGTCCCCAGCCCCTGGCAGGGTCCCTGCGAGCCCCTGAGCCCCGGCTGGGTGAGGCTGGGGACACACACTGCTGCCACCAGCCCGGCCTGGGAGCTGCTGGCCCGCTGACCTTGGCAGCTGAAGGACCCAGCTGCAGGAGCAGTCTCTGCAGCAGTGTCACGGGGTGTCAGCTCATCCTCCTGCCCTCCTCCTCGGCGCCGCTGACAGACCTGCCTGTGGGGTCTGCTGTGGGGTCAGCTGCTGCTGTGCTGCTGTGTCCTCCTTGAAGTCACTTTCCTTTGATTTCTGAGCATGAGGTGCAATCTCTTGACAAGATGCATCTGCAGTGTCTGATTAGGGTAAAAGAACCGTGCGTGGGGAATATTCCCTATACTTTTAGATGGAACAGCATGCTGGCTGCCAGTAGCCCAACTGGCCTCCAAGTGACAGATGAAACTTGGAGCCTTCTAGGAAGCAGAGAGGCAAAATATTCAAGAATAACTGTACACACGTCTTTATTTTACCGAGGGTAAAATAGCCAACTTTTCACATTTCACGATGTAATCTATTTACTGGAAATATCATAATGGAGATGTTAAATAAAAACTAAAAGGCTTATAAAAGCCTAGCAGGACAGAGATATGGCTGTTTATTATTAAAAGCACCGTTACTAAAAAACAGCTTATTTTTATAGTTTTAGTTGAAACAGTAAATTTAAGATGAGAAAAAATATTATACAACTGCTTCATGAAGCTTTCTTTGTATCTGAAGGGTCTATGAATATAAAAGCGTATCAGGGCCAAATCCAGAAGGTCTTACTCAAGCAAAACTGATTTTAGTGGAAATAAAGCCTGATGGACTAAAGGATTTGGTCAGTAATTTATGGGACCCTTATCTCTGATCCACCTTCTAGGAATGCTAGCTTGTGGTACAGAGCAATGTAATATGCTTAAATATCTATGATTAATTCGGGTAATCTGGTTTATAGAGCCCGCTTATGTAAATGAAAAGGATTTACCTTTATGTCTGAGATGAAAAAAATATACATCAGATACAGGGAACCACACATTACAGAAAATGGCCCGGCTGAATTCTATTAATGTCTCAAAAATGTTGAGAAATGCTGTATCTTCTCCTTAAGCCAGTAATCATAGTACCTACAAATTGCATATCTTATCCTACTTTACACATATGCAGAAGTGGGCAGCAGCTGTTTTGAAGGCAGCATATCTCTCATTTGTACTCCTTACAACATGCTTTTCAAAGCCTAACAGAGAACTGTGGCTAAAGACCTTCAAAATGAGGAGAGGGCTGTGAGGGATTAATGCTTTACCTGGGAAATGGAGCGGAAGTCAACTATCAAAGCAAAACAGCAACATTCCCGCGGGCCCGCTCTTAAGGACAGAAGGTTTTCATGTGATGAAGTGGTAATTCAGTTCAAAGTCTCAGGGAGAACTCCCTTTGTGTGTCTGTCCAACAAGAACTACAAACTTACAGATAAGAAGTAGAGGAGGGACCAGTGTGATCATCCTGTCTGACACTCTCCAAAGCACAGCTCTCCCAGCTAGCTCTGGCTTGGAAAGCACGCTGTCACCTGGCTCAAAATCCCTCTTCCATTTCCACTGGCATCTAGGGATAATTCCCAGTGCTTCAGTGAAACAGCTCTGAAGACACAGATCCTTGATAAATAACTCCCACTGGACTGACAGTTGTCCAAATTCAACAGCAAACACTTTTCTGAATTGCCCTTTCTTTGATATTTTCAGCCCAGGGAACAGCCCCATCTTTGGTAGCAGAGAACCACTAAAGAGCCTTCAAGGCAAGGGCGACATGGAACATCTTTCAGGACAGCCCTCCATTTTCCCTGCATGAGCAGGGAAAGTTTCTTAATGCTGTACTATACAATCAGAGGATGGTTTGGGCAGGAAAGGTCTTTAAGAAACCATCCAGCTCCAACCCCCTGTACCATGGGCAGGAGCACCTTCTACTAGACCATGTTGACCCAAGCCCCATCCAAGTGGGCCCTGAACATTTTCAAGAATGGGAATTTTCTGTAATTAAAGCCCCTTCCCAGCTCTAGAAGGAAAAACCTAGTCATTTGCAATGGCTAATACTGATTTTAACATTATATAATACTATATAACAATGCAATCATTTCTCAAAAAGAAAAAATAGACGTAGTTTTGGAGGAAAACTACAGGTTCTTCAGCTTCAGATGAAATCAAGCGAAATGTGCGGCGAAATGTGTGGAACTCCTGGAAAGGAGTTCCAGATCCAGCTTGGACAAGATGGAAGCTGATTCTAGCACAAGCTGCAAGGTAACTGCACCACAATATTTCTGAGATGAACTAGATATGGTTGAATGGAGTTAGACTAAAACAAACTTCAGCAACAGAAGGTTTAAGCTAATATTTTTTCCTTTTACATATTATTATATCTACCACACTGTGCAATGCAACCCCTGTATGAAATCCCCATAGCCAAAATCAGCCTAGTAAAATCAAGTTTAGTAAAACAATGTAGATAAGATAAGACATACCAAAAAAAGCTCTGATTTCATATTAAAGTGAAATCAACACCCTCAACCAATACGGATGTTCGTGAAGAGATAAAACACCTCAAAGCAAAGCATCTGTGTTTGTGCTGCTATTTCATGTCAAGGCAATTACAGTGATGTTATTAGGAAAGATCAGGAAGGGAGCAGTGTTGTCATATAGGGAGAAGAGAAAACAAACCGTTAAGCAATCATGTAGAACATCTTAAAGCTGGTGAGGGAACAAAGCTTAGCACTGTCAGGGTATTGATCTGCTCCAGAAGGTGCAGAGTTCTGCACCACTGTGATTGCCTTCCCTGCTGGGTTTAGAGAGGGCTGAAAGAATACAGTATTGATCTGGCCCAGTTCCTGAGAAGTAACTTGGTGATAAACACCGACTCCAGCCCACGGCTCTGACAGCAAACTGTTGCAAAACAGCAGAGCTCTGTTGTGCTCACAGCTCCTGTTATGCAGATAATTCCTGCATTTTCCACTGCATTTCCACCAGGAAAGCAGTGCTGTCCAGTGGCAGGCAGGAATATAATGCCTGAGAACTCAGCTACTGCTCCCACTCTTTTCACTCAAGTATAGCAAGATTTCTGATGAATGCAGGGTATTTTATTATTATTCTGCTTTAGAGAATACTGAATATGTAAGGAAGCTTCACTTTAGCTGAGGCCTAGCAGAAAATGAATCCAAAGTTCTGCATTTAACAAAATAGTTTTCCCTCTGTTTTTTGCCTTTCACTGTAATGCTGTGGGAAGACAGAAAAACACTCTCCTCATTTATTTTCTTTCCTATCAGTGAAATCTTGTCATTCTGTAACAACTGGGCACTCCAGAGAAAGCATTTCTACTCTTAACAGCAACAAGGCTGTCCTACAGAGGCAGAACTCACGTTAGTAGTTGCAACCTGGGGGAAAAGGCTGTCATGCACCTGCATTTCTGAAGTCTTGGGCTGCAGTTGCATCCCCTTTCTGGTGGCATCAATCCTCAGTGGCACCAGAAAGCAGCAGACACAGGCAGATAGAGAAGGATGAGATTTTAAGCCCTGACAAACTGAGACCACAAACTTTAGGCAATTAAACTACAGACACCATGGGTGGTTCAAGGCAGCTCTGGGAAGTGTTGCAAAGCCTAAGTGCTGGGGCAAAAAGAAACCTGTCCCGTGGAGCCCTCAGCAGTTGACTCCTGTCCTCTCTCAGGCCCACCTGGAGAAGTCCATCAGCAGAGATGAACTGAACCCCCTTCTGTGAGATGCTGTTGGCTTGCTCTTACTTAAGGGGTATTTCTGTGTTTGTGCTGAAGGCTTCTGGGAATCCCTTGAACTTTTATTGCCTTAAGCCTGACTCTTTTCATGGCCAGTGCTGATCATCAGCTTGACCTGAGGAACAGCACGAGCCTCAGGATTTCCCTGCGTGCGGATGCTGGACCTCGCCCCTGGGAGCCCAGGCTTCCATCTCTGTTTTCATGCACAGCTGAGAACCACAGGCACTGGGTCAAATCTTCACAAATAGGGAAGGCACTGAATTTCCAAAAGGATTGCTGTGGGCTGCACAGGCCCGCTCCCAGAAGGCTCCTGGGAGAGCAAATGCTTGTTTTCTCTCTCTGCTGCACAGGTGCATAACCTCACCTGTGCTCCCCAGCTCTTCACACTGAAACAATTTCCCCTCCACGCTCTGTCAGGTCTGCTGAAAGATGCTCCATCTTTCTGCTAAGCAGACATAGATCTTTTATCACATCACTTCTGCAAACAGCACACATACATTTTTTATTTTAGGGTTTGTTTTTTTCTCTTTTTCTTTTTTTTTTTTTTTTTTTTTCACAACTCAGCACTGAGAACAAAAGAAAACTGTTTACCAGACACAGGCACCTGGTTTGGGTTTTGTTTTCCTCTGTTACTCTCTGAATTCAACGCTGTTTTTAAATAAAGAGACGCAGAAGAAGCAGGAGACCTCCTGGGTCAGGCGGGTCAGCCTCCTCTATCGAGCAGGATTTTCCCATACACTCTGACCCCCTCAAGGATTTTATCTGGCCTGTTTTTCGAACACCTCTAATGATGGTGACTCAGCTACCTCACTAGGCAGCTTATTCATCTGTCCAGCCTAATTGCTCTTAGCTTCATTTTGTCTTCCTTTGTATGCAATGTGAAATCTTCCTTTTCTTTTGTTATTTTTTGACTATTTCTTTATCAAGGGAGGGAAGGAGGGAGGGAGGGGGCTTCAACAAAAAACTGTCATCCTCAAAAACCCCACAATTTCTTCCAACCTGAAGATATCTGTAAAGGATGGCAACACTATTGTCATGTCTAATTTATTAGCCTATGTGTGAGCTGTAGATGGTTTGTTCGGTGAAAGGGTTAATAACAATAACAGCTGCAGAGGTCCTGGCACCCCTTTTTTATCCTGCAGAAGTAGGGATGGGACCATCAACATAACTTCACCTAGACAGAGGAATGGAGTGTCAGAAATCCATGTCTGGAAGAACAAGACAATCAAGCTTTACCAGGGCAAGCAGGCACTACTTTGGTAATGGTGGGCCAGCTCTTCAGGCCTTCCCCAAGGGGGAAACACTCCCTTTCTTTAGTTCTTGAATCCAGGAAGCAGCATCAGCTCAGTACCTGGTAAAATATTTTGGGATACTGGGACAGAATGCAGCGAGAACAACTGAGTCCCTTGTTCCAGGAGCGGGGATGTCGCTTGCCTCAGAAAGCAACACAGCCCAAAGGCTGTTAAAGGGTTAACAGGGCACAGCAAGAGCTTCTCAGACCAAGAATTGCAAAGTGATATCCCAAAATGGTAATGTGGGTTGCAATCAGCTGGGACTTGGAGCAAGAGTCAGTGGTCTGCAGCCTGGCAGGGACATAGAGTGGCATCAGCAGGGGCAGCCCTGGCTGGCACCTGCAGCATCTTGGGGGAGTCACTTGTAGCAGATTCTCAACTCTGCACTGGTTTTGAATTCAGGAAGAGCCAGGTGATGTTGCCTCATACAAGAATGCTACTCACATCCAGTGACCTTCTATCAGAGAGTTTAAACCTTGGCTTGAAATAAAAGTGTAGTTTGGGCCATGATCCTTACAGGAGTTCACATTGCTGGCTTATCATACTGAATAGCATCAATGCAGAAAGCTGCAGAAAATTCAACTACAGAAAGGCATTGACGAGTATTTTCATTTTGTTTGCCATTCTGTTTTGCTTTAACCCTGATTTTTATTCAAATGCTTAAAACTAGGCTCGGGCAAGATAGTTCCTCCTCATTACAAAACAAAAACAAAACAACCAAAAAAGGACAAACAAAACAAAATTGGGGCTTGAAAAATTGAGTTCATGTGTAAATATTACTGGGTTCTGTTCCAGTCTAGAGAATCCATAAAGGATAAAAACAGAAAGGAGGAATTGATCAAAAGAGATCAGGGAGAGAAGAAAAGGTGAAAAATGAAGCCAGGTGGCAAAGGAACAACACAGAGATGGTGGCTATGGACACAGGAAAATGCTCAGGTAAAGAAATGTGCCCTAGTGCACAGAAGTGGTCAGCACACCCGCTCACACATCACGTGTTTCCTGTCACCCAAACCACCTGAAGAACTTATTTCAGCACATGCCTTGTTTGCCCCCCTCAGTCCTGCTGCAGTCAGTCAGATAGGCTCACTCTTGAACACCTACAGAGCCAAAGCTGCAGAGCAGGGCCTTTCCTCCAGTTAAGAGACCATTTTGAAAAGGCCCTTGACCAAAGCATGCAGATAAACTGGTAGGTGCTAGCCTGGGAGATGTAAGTGCTACTGAAGTGGAAGACTCGTGGGGAGAAGCATATTCTGCCATTTCCTATGCTCCCCTACAAAATCAAACTCAGAGGTTTGTGAAAGCTGTAGAAAAAAAAGACCAAAAGACCCTTCTGACTTTAATTTATTTCATGTTAAAGAGGTGGCAGATCAAGAGACTGCTTTACATAAATCAAGAGGATGCTCTGCTCTCTCTGCCATCTATACAAGAACATATGTACAAACAATGCTTTATAAAATAAGAGAACATTGACAAGGGGGTGATTATTTTCTCAATAATTTCTTCATAAAATGAAGCTTATTTTCCTAGTCTTGGCATTCAAGGACTGTACTTAAAGCCCCTAAAGGAAAAGAGGCAAGGGGGAGAACAGGCTTTTCCCTGGCCACTAAATGAGAGAAGGGCAGAGTTGCAGCAGAGTTACTGAAGTGAACAACCTTGATCTGACCAAAAGGAGTCATTTAATTTTAGGTACTCCCCAAAGGTTTTATTCTTCTTGGCTGCCAGGCCAGAAATGTCAGGTGTGTTGAGATGGGGCACCCTGGAAAGTGCTGAGCCTGAAAGGCAGCAAACAGGTTCCGCATGACTGCTGTTAGGTCTGGGAGCCTCCACGGAGAGCTGAACCCTTTGACCAGATAGGTGTGAACCAAAGAGGGGACTGGGTCATTTCTTTTCAAAGTTTTCTTTGCTTTTCAAAGGCTTAAAGAATTTTTTTTATTTTTTTTTAATTCCAAGAAGCTCCAAACCTTCAGTTTCAAAAGAGGAATATAATAAAAAAAGAAATTTAAGAAGAAAAAATTGAAGCAGTTTCTTTTCACAAAGAAATGACACAACAGGGAAAGACCCAGCAGGGGAATTAAAGCTCTTTTTCTGACTGATCCAGCAGCATTTTTCTAGGCATTAGCTAGACTTAAAACAATAATGAAGTTTGTCACTATGTATGTCATAGAGCAGATCTCTCTAAACCTCAAGGTTTCTAAACTGTAATATCTGTGGGGAAAGAAATGCCTTCTGCTATGGATATACAAAACACCAAGCACAACAAGGTCTAGCTCTTGACAAAGGTCTCCAGCTGATGTTGAAATACAAATAACTAATGGGACAAGACGGAAATTGTGCTCTAATCCTCCCAGTGGCTATTGTGCAATGAAAGGAATGGGGACCTTGGGAGAAATGGAACAGAATTGTACCCTGAGAACACACAGCTGCCGATTCAGGGCCTGGGTACTGCCAGTGTAGGTCCAACCCCACACCCCTAAATAAAAATGTACAAAAATGCTTGAACTTTCTTCACTAACCAGACCAATCCATGAAAATTTCTTTTTTGGGTTGCAAATATGCATGAAGGCAGACCTGGTGACCATGTGTGTCCCACCACAGGAGCCCTCAAAGTCTGCTGTCCCTGATCCTCTGTGTGTTTGTTCACAACCAGTGATTGCCAGGGCCGGGAGTTTCCTAAGGAAGCAAAGATTTTCCCTGATCCCAATCCCAAATAAATGTATATCACCAAAAGTTAGCCCACTGACAAGATAAGCTGCTAGCATTAGCAATTGCACAAAGTGTCTTTCTAAAATTCAGTAGGAAAGGGAGATTAATCCAGCCCCTGGAACATTGTTCCATGATGGCTGAAACTGAAAAGTGTTACAGCTCATTCATAGCCCTAAAAACATAAAAATAATGCTTACATACTCACTTTTAATTTTAATTTCAGCCAAATCTACATGGTTATCCCAAATACTCGTGGAACTTTTATTGTCTGTTTGCTTTGCAAACAACTGCTTTATCTTTACATGTGGTTTGACCTGCAATAAGACATCATTCTCCTGACCTACAGATTGCAATTTTCACATGGCCAAGTGCCACAAGACATCTGCCATGACTCCCAGAGCCAGAGCAGCTTTGGAAATGCCAGGGGAGAGGACAAGGAGGGGACAACAGCAGCTGCCACAGATGCCACCATCCCTTGGTGGCTGCAGCTGTGTAGGAAGGTGACACTGCCTGGATATTTACAGGCTGAGCCCATCACATGTATCAAGAAGCATCTGCCCCAGCAGTATTTTGCTACCAAATTCATAAGAAACCAAGTTCTAGAAAAGGATCTGGATTGCTTACAGATTTCCTTGAACAGTGGTCAATGTAACATCTTCCATTTCCATTATGCATATCTTATGGACCAGTTGTGCAGAATTTAGCAATGTTTGCTGCACATTTTCAGCACCTTGGCCTATTTCTATTAAAATTGAATTGCCACCACATTTCAGAATAACTTACTGGAAAAGGAAAAGGCGAGCACAGCAGGCATCTAAAGCAAGGGGTATTGAGATTATCCAAATTCAGTCCTCAATGTGCAGTTAATAAATTCTTAAAAAAAAAAATCTTGCTCAGCCACAAGTATTTTTGTGAAACGCTCCTGGATTAAAATGATAAATTTACCCCCCGAACTCTGTTCTTTAAATAATCTGATTGTGTAAAATGCAGAGTTACAAACTGCCACTGATTTGTATGAAAATTAGAAGTATTTATCCTTCTCAAAGACACCAGGTTTTAGCTGACCAGACAACTTGAGTGTGTCTAGCTAACTTTCAAGAGTTCTTGTTAGTCCCTTCTGATAGAAACACTGTAGAAGTTTGGAAGGGGAACAGCAATTCTTCACAGGACTGAAAGAGCAGCAATCAATGGTTGACTGCCAATTTTGCCACAAAATTTGTGTATAACTTTCAACAAGTCATTTAATTTCCCAATACCTTAACTTGCTAATGGACTAAAGATTGTATCTACCTTTTCCCTCTACCCTTTGCTTACAGAGACTGAAAGCATTTTGGGTCAGAGCTGGGACTCCCATGTACCACACCATAATCAGATAAAAAACCACAGCCCAGAGAACTTATTGAATGCAGTATTTGAATAGAGCTGTAGGGGATGCCTACAGCTCAGTTCTGAGAACATGTTTTAATTCCTAGGAAAAGTATACACATTAAACGGGAGTGGGAGGAGTGGAAGGAAAAAGATTCCAATTATCAGGTAGTGGGAGCAGAGTCAATCAGGAGGAGCCATTCTCCCTCCCTTCCCCAAAACAATGTAGGTGGTAGTGCATTGAGTCTTCGGATTGCACCACAGGATGCAGAGCCACAGTTCAGCTTTCAGTGTTACTAATAAAAGGTTAAGGTTTCAAGCTATTTTTTAATTTAGATCTGTTGTTTGGTAATTGGAATAAACATTCAAATTTGAGCATCAAATTTCTCATTAGTTTCACATCAATACCTGTGCTGAAACTATGGATCAGTGAACTGAGTTTCTCACTGCCCAAGTGAATTCATTAATCATTCTCTCCTAAGATGGGCACATAAGCAGACAGCTGTTCTAAGCAGCTGTCTCCTGATAAAACTCCTAACGTGCATACTGCTAAAAAAAAAAAAAAAAAAAAAAGGACAAACCACACACACACACACACAAAATCTACCTTTTCAACAGTCTGCTGTTCTCTTAACTCAGAGATCTACCTGCATGGACAGGTCTGGCAGAGAAAGGAACTGGATCCCCACTCAACAATGCATTCCAATTTGTAAATGGTCACTTTATGGTTACAGACAGAAAGTTTTAAAACCATTAAGACTTAGTTACCACTTCTTATCTGGGGTATCATGAGGAAGAAGAAATACAAAACCAGACACTGATGAATGTATTCAATGGACAGGTATAATCTTAAACCAGACCCAGTTAATTTTTTTTCCTGTCTATAGCCACATAGCTTCAATTCTTCACCCACTATTCCCATTCTTCTAATAACAGATATTTAGATTTATTTTCATATACCCTGATGGGCTGGGGTGAGATAGGCATTATGGCACACATTAGTCTCCTATTTTCCATTACAGCCAAAACAAGTGCTTAGGTAACTGGAGCTTATCCTATTTAAATATATGCAATCAGGAAATTTGAGATTGCCTTGATGGACCATATAATATTTCCTTTAGAAGCTCCCTGATATGCCATTGTCTACAAGTTCATCCATACAGCAAATGCTCTCACTGGGTAACCTTTCCCCAGTTGCATCACCCACGCCAAAGAAAGATGAGACCACTGAAAAATGTATAAACAAGGACTTTTGAACTGACTTTGTCCAAGAGACAGGAAGAGATTGTATAAACACACCTTTTAATATCCTGAAACATTACAAAATCTTTGGAGTACGTTAAAAACGATGTTTTATATGTTTGGTATAAGGCAAAGCTTAATGATTTTTTTTTTCTATTTTTTATAAATCGCCCAAGTTTTACTTGGCAAGATTGTAGATTTGTTGAAAATTGCATTAGCAGACATGTTCAAACATATCTGGAAAGAGAGAATGGGGCTTTTGTTGAAAAATTAGCTTCCTGGCTGTATGCAGAACCACCAAACAATTCAAAAAATAAAAAAGAAGCAAAATGAAACTAAGAGCTCAAGTAAGCACTTAAGTCAGTTTTAACTTCAGCAGGAATGCGGACCAAATTTTTATTCAGTTAGTCAGTTTGGAAAACACTGAGTTAGGGAGATTTCACATGCTCTTTTGTGTTTCACCAGAAAGCTGCAGAATGTGGTAACACAAAGGCATCAAACATGCAGATGTGGCACTTGGGGACACAGTTTAGAGGTGAATGTGGCAGTGCTGGACTCAATGATCTCAGAGGTCTTTTCCAACCTAAGGCTCTATGATTCTATTCTGTGGCTCCACAGTGGAGGAGCTGGGCTGATACAATAGCCCAGTGTTGCCCCCAAAACAGTTTGCTATCAAATGCTTCTGATTACTTGGAATTTGAGGAAAAAAAAAAAAAAGTTCTTTAAAAAGGCAGTGTGTGTTTAGTGACAAAAGGAGACATTTCAGTTTCCTCTACTTAAGTTACTATGGCAAATTTTGTGGGAAGCAACAAAATCTTTGATCCCTTCTCCTTGCAAACCTTGCCCTGATCCTATCTTCAGCCAGGCACAACCATAGTAACTTTACCACTAAGCTACAACAAGCCCCTGAGTCTGGAGAAGCCATGGCCATCTGTCAGTGAAAAGCAGGAGGGAACTGTTGAGAAATTTGTTTCTGGTTCTAAACTGTGACAAAAAGACAAGAGATGGATAACCAGTAATTACTTCCTTGGGAGAGTTTACCTCCTCAGTAAAATCCATGTGATTCAGACCACTTCTGATGTAAATAACAAAATAAGCTCTGTTAGTGTCTTGCACTAAAATACTTGTGATACACAGGGATTTCAAAACACTTTGATGAACAGGAATTACTCCATCCATCCCCCTTTCCAGGACATCACCATTTTATAGCAATCTTTTTCCTCTTTGTACATGCACATTGCGTGAATTTCAGTGACCAGAAGATTTCCCATTTCATTATGACCAGGCCAATTCCCAGCTCAGTTGTGAATGAGAGCTTTGCCTGACTGCACACACAAAGAGACTGAAAACAAAATATTATATATCATATCCCCTGAAATAATCAACCCTCCTCCTCTTACAAGTAGAAGAAATTCAGACCTTGTGACATCCCTAACAACATTTTCATCCCCCCCAATTTGTAATGGCTATAGAAGGATCAGAATGACTTAAAATATATAAATAAAGATCTGTTCAGAAATTGGTTATTTTCTTTTTTCTACTTTTGTATTAATGATTTTTTTCTACTCACTGTAGGAAATCTGCATTAGAAAATCAATTCTAAAAGTAAACATTAGCTATCAACTGCTAACTGTTAACAGTGGTGTTTGTGACAGGAGAAATGAAGAAGAATAATGAAGAACTCTGTAGTACCTGTCCTGAGCCAAGCAACAAAGCTCAACTGGTTTTCAGAAGATGATCAAAGAACAATTTCTCATCTCCAATGGTGTCAATAGGAAAGCTCATACCAACTTCAAAAGGCCAAATTCTGCTGGCTTTGCCCACACTGAATCACTCCTTATTCCATTTGTATTCCACTGACATCAGTAGAAGTAGGGATGAAGTAAGAGCTACTGAACCAGAATACAGATAACAGAATTTGACGTGAAGCAATTAAGTTGGGATACTTGTATCACTTTCTGACTCAATTCCTAGGTACTACTGGGGGAGACAAAGCTAATTTTGATCCATTTTCTGTTACAATATTATCTTAATTTCAGCATTTAACATGTTTCCTTCCTAGAAGGAAATGCAACCTTCCTTAAATGCTGATACTCAGACAATTATCTCTTGACAAATCACCTGGAGATTTACTTTTTTTAAGAAACAATAATTCACTCCTCATCTAATTCCCATTAAAGCAATAATTTGTAAAAATGAAAATCACTTTGATAGCTTGACCAAAGCTTGTACCTATGGTTAAATATGTACAGCAGCTTCCTGAATGAGGTAATTGATCAAAATAGTTTTCAAGGGCTTTGGCTTTAAAGAAAAATGCCAATATCAAAGGATATAGTGAAATCATACACAGCAGTTAAAAATAACTCTGCCTCCTTTTGAGGAGGTCTTGGACTGTTTACCCCTTTGGCTTGGTATCACTCTAAGCATCAAAGGAAAAGGCACAAGGATGAAGAAAAACCTGGCCTGACCTCTTCCTAGCCCCAAAAGTCTACCAATTCTAATACTTTTATATGGCATACTATTTATAAGAGTTTATTTGTAAAATTTATATGGTCTTCCAGGTCCTGCCTTTCTCCCTTTCATTTCTTTTAATCTCTTGTACAAAATGTGTCATGCTTTGAGGTTATTGTTGTATTAACAAAATTATCAA
Organism: Motacilla alba alba; assembly: GCF_015832195.1. NCBI lineage: Eukaryota > Metazoa > Chordata > Aves > Passeriformes > Motacillidae > Motacilla > Motacilla alba. Next base: position 16,384,333 of record NC_052025.1, on the reverse strand, counting down.
AAACTCCCCCCAGGGATCTACGGCCAGCGTGTCACGTACAGCACAAGTAGGAAGAGCATCCTGTGCAGGAGTTTTCAATCTAAACAGCAAAGACAGACAAGAAGTACCAACAAGGAAGGTTTACTGTCCCATTTTGGAGGTGGGCAGCTAAAGACTGGACGCATGGAACTGAGCAAGGACACAGAAAACAGCAGTGGCAGCAAAATAAACTGAGCAAAACTTTCCCCTGACAAAGTGCCTTTCACTAAGAATCTGTCTCCTACCAAGACTTTTCATGGGGTCCCAACCAAATGATGACACTGCTCTAAACTGATTTAAAAAAAAAAAAAAAAAAACTTCCTAAAGGTGAGTGTCTCCTTGGGCAAGGTTCAGACAACAAGGAAACAGTGCATGTGTAGGGTCTCAGACATAAAGGATCCTGGGAATAAGAGAGGTGAAGAGAAGAATGGATTTCATGTTTATTGCTCGAACTAACAGAGTTTACAATTTACAAAATGAAAATAAGCACAGCATATGAACCCACATTTTGAAGAGGATACAAAGTGTATCATAGCGATATACTAATCCTATAATTCCTCAGAGAGGCAAATAACCTTTTCTCTTGATATAGGCATCAGGCATTGATCTGTCACACTGTTTGTTCTAGCAGAGCTCCCAGAGGTGCATTCAGTTTGAAACGTTAAGGCTAGTTCATTAGCTGTCCCTAGCTCGTTTCTCTGAGAGAATCAAGATAATACTGTGGTTAGTTAATGGCTTTCTCTTGTTTCCCCCAGAGCCTGCCTGTCTGAAGCCTGCAGGCCCAAGCAGCTTTCTTTTTCCCCCCTTCCCTTCACTATTAGTCACAGCTGGTAAGGCTTGCAGGAGCCTGGCTTGTTTGGGAACAGCCGGATGGCACAAATGGTTGAGTCTGTCTTGCAAACAGCCACCTTGGCCCCTGCTGCCAGAGAGGAGGGATCCTGCCTGCCCAGCACTGGGGAATGAGGGATGGAGGGAAGGGGAACCCCTCACCATCATGCTACAAATATGTTTCCCTCAGAAAAATGCCATAATTATAAAAATTAAATGAAAAAGGTATTCCTGTCTTAGGGAGATGCTGAGATCCACTGTTTCCTAAATAAAACTGACTTTCACAGGGAACTGATATCTTCAGAATCAGGAAATGTCACCTGCCTTGCCTTTGGGTTCTGTTGTTTACCATCACAGTTTGGAGGTTGAGTAGTCACAGACAGGAATCTCTCTCAAGAGCCATCCCACTAACAGCTCCGAATGGATGGGCAACATTCCCTGTACTTTTGTTTTCTGCTTAACACATTCTGTCCCTCATCATCCTCATGTAGATGCTGAAGCAAGTCACCCACCTGGATACGTTCCAGCTCTGCTGCAAGCATCACAAGGCTTAAATGCAACAGCTTAAATAAAATGTGTTTATCTCTCTTGTTTTTAGCTTGCATTTAGGCTTTGTAAAATTAATATCTGATTCCCAGGAAAGCAAGACAATGGCAATGTTGATGAGTGTCAGATATCTGCAGGCAGAGGTTCCCTTTGCAGGGAGTAATTCTATCAATGTGCCTCAGTGCTGATCTGCAGTGTCCCCGCTATTCTGGTGCCTCTCTCTTTTATCTACACATTCATTGCTGTGTTACCAGACACTGCCAGTCATGAAAAGCTGCATGATGATTTTATCTGCCTCCCAGTATATTACCCATTGGGGAACAAACTTAGACTTGTAAATGTTTTCTCTTACGAGTGCTCTAATCCAGACATTTAGAGCTGCTTTTGCTCACCAAGCAAATAGCAGCAAGCTATTTACAGAAATCCTGCTGAAGTTAGCAGTAGGCAGGGTGGGGACTATCAGATAAAACCCAGTCTGAAAGACAACTCTTTGATATTGCCACAGGATTTTTTTCGTTTGGAACTGTAAGTATACACCCACACAACAAAATACAACAAAATATAGAAGCTGCTCTTTGGCATACAGGTTTATGATATTGCTGCATGAGCCTAAGTGTGAACTGCCACCAAAAGAAATGATGCCTCCCCATCACTCCCCTTCTCTGCACAGTGATGGCTGCTTTTGCACTGTCTTACAGATGGAGTCCAACAGAAAGTTATTTACTCCTTTATTTGGGAGAAATTTTCACTCATCTAGTTCCCTGAACCAACGCTGCAGCACCCAAGAGAAGCAGCAGCTCTCTGTCAGACTGACTCACTCAGGTAAATTGATAAAACCATGTCAGTCACAAAGGCATCTAACACCTGTCCCCAAAAATGTCATGGAATATGTAGCATAGCCATGAAAACTGACAGACCAAGAGCAGCATCTCAACCAGTCACAAAATCAAGGCACCTCCTTAGGCATTCCCCAAAATTTACATGAAAGCTGAATGCTAACAAGGAGAAAGGAAAGAAAAGGTTTCCTGGACAAATCTTAGTACTTGATCAGAACAGAATTAGAAAGATAAAGTTTGAAAAAAGGGACGTGGAGGATCCTTTTTCCAAATGCTCCGAATCTTGCCCATCCACTGGATCTGCAGTATGATGCTGGAATACTTCTGTTATGTCCAGAAATGACAGGGCGTAGCAAAGGCACATTAAACAAGATGGAAACTCCTTTGCTCCCCAAAACACAAGCAAAAACAGCAATAAAGTCAACAAGGCAAGAACAATGGAAAAAGAACATGTTCTTTCACCTGTGGAGGTTCTTTAGAAATGCACATCAGAATGAGTTTTCATGAGATTGAAAATCTACCATCACACACACAGGAGAAGCTGGTAGGGCAAATGTGTAACTGGAATTTGTCCTACATTCTCAATTTCATTATCACCTCAAAAGACAAATGTTGGGACTGACATCAGCCCATGACCTCTCAATCCACTTCCCAAGGAAGTATCTCTTCCTTCCAGGCCTCACTCCAGAAACCCATTCCCCAAGCCAGCATTTTATGCGCAGTTAAAGCCTCCCAAGTAGCCTGCAAAGAAACCACCCAGCCTACAAGACCTTACCAGAGAGAACTCCCTGTGAATTCAACAGGCCACACATCTAATTGGAAATGCTTGGATCTCTCCAACTCTTGTGTTAACTTCAGCTTCTCTTTCACAACGAGTTCAGTCACTGACTCAACAATGAATATGGCTGTGGCTGTGCCGATCCTTCCTCCACAGAAAGGACTCTTTCTCTCAAATGTCTATTTCAATCAAGCACTGTTTTTGTCAAAACCCGATTTTCAGAAAGTAGTAGAGAAAGTTTGGTGTAAGTAGACTATTATTTTCAAGGTGAGATAAAGTTGGCTTCTATTTATCAGATCTCTATTAAAGGAAGGAGATGTATTAAGGAAATGGATAGGGCTATTTAGTCATCTGTGCTAAGAGCTCCATTTTCTATGGATGAAGCATGCTATTTAATGATTAACTATTATTATTTTTATACCCTATTTTATGACACCATGTCTTGCTATAAGGCAACTATTTACTACTCTGAGCACTTAGTATAAAGAATTATCATTCCTTGCTGTCTTTTCTTACCAAGGAAGTGAAAGAAAAGAAAGTTACAATTTTAAAGAGAATACTTTTAGCAGAAGTGATTTATGACCCCTGTTAGCAATGGTCCTGTTCCTATCTTATGAAGATATAGAACACCTATGATACAAAAAATGGTAAATAATTATTGTAAAGATTAACCAAAAGAATTGGAAGAGCACTATTTAACAAAATAGTACACAACAGGTCTTCCTACTCCTTTAGATATCTCACTGTTCATTATTCATTTACAACATTTTTGTGGGGTGCAATTTGGTAAATCACATCTATGAATACTGAAAATGATGCAAATATGAAAGAAAATGCTGTCAGGAAATTTGTGCACCTTTCAGTTAACACCAGAATATCCTTTTATTTGCTGTAGGAGACATGCTACAACGTGGCATTTTTTTCCTGCAGAGTCTGTGATCAAGATGTTTTTTTAGAAGATCTGAATTTGTGACAAAATTAGGAGAGGAAAAAAGTTCAGAACATTCAAGTCACTCGGCAATTCATTTTCAGATTTGATCTCATTTTTTGTTTTAATGAATGTTGAAATTGGGCACTAAAAAGGACACAAGCTGATGCTTCCTTGCAAGAAGGCCTTCTAGCAGAATCTGAGCTCATGACTTCTTTCTGTGAAGTCTTAATTGGTTAGGACAGAGCATTTTTTTTTTATTTATTTCCCAAAGCAAAACTTGTTTCCCCAAGTGCTCCAAGAACAGTCACTAAAAAAGAAATTAACATGCAAAACTGTAACATTTCTAACACTCCTACATGACCAAAAGGATGCAATTTTAGAACTGTGATTTGGAACCTACAAACATTTTAAACATTTGTCTTGTGGTTTATTTGTAAACTAATGAGTCTTGATGCTGCTCCCTATGCTCATGCTGCAATCTGTTGTTGGCCTTTTTGCAGCTTTAAGATCTACACTTTGGAGAATCACAGGGAGTGTTGGAAAAATAAGCCAACAGAAGCAGCATGATTAAATTTCACTTTTAACTTCTGAGGAACTAACATTAAGTACCATGTGTTTTTAATGCATGAAAACACCCTCAAAACTGGGGCACTGCAAGTTGGATTAAGATCAGCATTTCCTTTTCCTCAAGACCTTGCTAGATAAAATAGGCTGGGCTTTTTTTTCTTTCTTTTTCCTAAATGGCAGGTTGCCAGCAGCTAATTTAAACGTAACAATGGAAATAATCATTCTCACAAATTCGAGAATTTGTGTCTCTGTATCTATGGCAAATGTATTTAAGCGTCTTGCTAATTACTTTTACTTGCAGAAGGCAAGAACCAACAGGATTCTCATGCACATGTATAAGCTGGCAAGCTTAAAGATGTGCTGTAGGATTGAAGCCTGGATATGCTCATGTACTAAAATCACAAACTTCAAAGGGTTACATGAGGGAGGCTAATTGAAGAGCCTTTTTATATAATCTTGTACAGTGTATTTACTTTTGCTTTTTGGGATGTAGATGGTGCAGCAGTGTATGCAAACTTGTAAAATAAAACTTGTAGTGTCTGTAAGAACTTCATTTCACATATGACCTTTTACAGTAATTGGATCTGAATTATAATCAGTCACCTGAGTCCTGAAATAGATAAAATAGTTTTTTAATGTTAAAAAGTTTTAGCCCTTCGTTGATTATCTATCAGTGCTTACAGTCCTGTGAAAATAAGATAAATGAGAAATTTGGTCTCTAATTAGACTTCACTAGATTTACAGCTTTTAATTTATACGCCAATGCAACTCAGGCCGGCACTAACACAGATAGAGATGGAGCCACAGTTTTCAATTGATTTAACAATTTAATTGCAGCATTAACATCCATTAACATTTAACTAACCTTTTAAACTAACCTCAGGCACAACCTTAAAGACTAAATGAAGTAAAATTGCATATAAAAAGGTACTAACATACAGCTGTAAGAAGCCAGAGTGAATCTTTAGGGAGATTTAGCATTGCTTCCCCGCATCAGCAGGAGGGAGTCTGTTTTCCTTCTTGCAAAATTCAGTAGGAAAGCATCCTCTAATTTATAGGAAAAGGAAATAGACACATTTGATGGTTATTAACTCTCATTTATATCTTCTTGTCTATACGTGATGCCTAAAAGACACAATATCCCTTACTCTGGTTATGCACTAAAGAACAATTTCGTTACTCAGAGAAACAATATCCCTGGATTATCTGTGATAAAATGTGATGTAAGGGAATATAAAATAAGTTGCTGAAGTTTGATACGAAAGAGAAACCTGGTATTTTAGAAACAATGACAAATAGGGCTCCTGTTTATGTGGGTGTAAATCTAAAGCAACTACACCAAACCCGCTGGAATTATTTCAGGTTACCCCTGTGGTACCACAGGACAAAGTCATTGAAAATAAGCACAAGAAATGCCTGATTTATATCTGTGTTGAGCACCCCAAAATTACTTCAAAGCAGCAGTAGCCATGGGTGTTTGGAGCTTCAGTCCTGAGAGCCAGACCTGCAGTTGTGCACCTTTGTTGCCCCAGCTTTGAGGCAGTCAGAGGGGGCTGACTCCAGCTCTGGGGGAGCACCTCACACAGAGGCCATAAATCTGCATTCCAGCATTTACCACTGCATGTGCCCAGAGCCCACCAGTAGGGCTGGTTCAGGATTTAAAGGTCTTTTGTTTCTCACATGGATGACAAACGGGAGTTTTGGGGACCTTTTAAAATGTCATTTAGGCGTTCTCGACCTGTGCGGTGTCAGATCTGACATAATTCTCTGTGCCATCTGTGTACAGATGCACAGATACTGTAAAAATTCATAATGTACTGGGGGGGTTGGTAGCACAGCACAACATTTGGTATTTCCAGCTATTTTCTAACCCAGTTTCTTTTGGATTGAACCACTGCTTGCACAAATTATTTCAGTGTGTTCAGTGGGTGACTCGTGTAAATGCTTATCAGCGCTGCTGAGTTTCACACTCAAGTTCTCAGCTAACTGTGCATGTGCTGTTACCATTCCTCCCTGTCTAAACTGGATTTAATATCAGCCAGGGAATGCCAAAACATGAGGATGATAACTTGGAAGCCATCACAACCTTGTGTCTTTTGGTGGCAGGCCTGAGCATCACACAAGGTTTGTGGTCTGTGTTGACATGCAATGGTTACATGGAGTGTAAATTGATGTTCCGAGCATTAAGAGTCTCCTAGCAGTACATGTTGACACCATTAAGTTGTAATGACTCCTCTGGAATTATCAGTCGTTCCAATCAGCTCTCTGCCCTACTGTTTGACCACATACACCATAAATGTATGAGGTCAACGATCCGGATATTAAAAGCATTGATACAACAGAACCTGCCACTTGGATGGGTTTTTCAAGCACCTTGTTTGAATTCACACTGCCACACTTGAGAAATGCATCACATGTATGCAAAGCCCCTAAAGCCTTTGTTTTCAGCTCCTCCTCAAACTCCAGTGAGTAGAGCATAGGTGGGTACACGAAGTCAACAAATTTACTGAAGTAGCTCTAGTAAACTCTGGTTTGTGTCTCCTCAATGAGTTAATTCCAACACAAAGGTGGGTGGTAGTGCCATCCTTTCTTGCTCCGTTAAGACAAATACCATGAAAGAAAATCATAGGAAAGTTCAAACAAATTTTTAAACACAAGCATCCAAAATGGTATGAGTTCTTTAGAGAAAACCTGAATCCCCAGAGGAAGCACTGCTCTATCTTCTACCAAGTACTTGTCTAAGGTTAAAGATTATTTTGCTGTATATCTCTGTGAATACTTTACCACATAGACAATATTTGGGTTCTTGCTTTACTGAAAAATCAACCTTTTGAACTGTAACATGTGGATTCATTGATCAGTGCTCACATAGAAAAAATAATCCCCCGAACATCAATGCAAGTTTTTAAGCTGCCACTTCTCTCTCTATACATCCCAAGGAGGTCAAATTTCCAGGATATGCACATAACCCATCTGCCTCTTGTTTCTTAGATTCATCACTTTAGTACTGCAGCTTCTGCCATCAAAAATAGGATTTCCAGTTCTTTCTGTCTCTGCCTTTCAACATCTCATAAGTGGATGAAAATTCCTCCATGCATATTCTCTCCTTCTGTTTTGGCACAGTTTAACAACGTCATTTTATTCTTTCTAAAATTAGGTGTTTGAATTCATCAGCTGCAAAATCTGCTATATAAAACAAGTAAGTTTTGCTTTAAAGTTTTGGAAATATGAAGCAGTGTTCACATAGGTAACTGAAATCCAGGCACCAAAATATTAAATTAGATGTTTTACAGGAGTAAATGACAGATCAACAAAAAACCAAACAAAACAAAAAAAAAAAAAAAAAGAAAAAAGACAAAAAAAACCCCTACACCAAACCAAAACACACAAGTATAAAGAATTGTGAGGCAATAAACCTAGTGTGTGTGCTAACAGGAAGATCAATATGAACTTACAGCTTTTAAGAGTGAAAGTAACCTACAGGAACCTACAAGATGATTTTTCAGATTTCCTTCTTTTAAAAAAATCATTATATGTTATTTACTTCAAATCCTCCTCTACATTAAAACCATCTTAATATCCTTTCAATATCCTGCTATGCAGAGTGTCTTTGATGGAAAGCTGCTCTGTGCCTCCCATCTTCTCTGTAGCTGGTTCAAGGGAGGCAATCAAAGGATGCAATCAAGGCATGAGGTCAGAACTGGCCTGTGTTCTGCAAACTGGAAATTATCGGCTGATATAATAACATCCATCTAAATACAGCCCTCGGGCTCCCCAGCAGTTCCTTGGAGATTGCACTCGGAGTGGGAAACACAGAAATGGTCTTGGGTCTCCTTTTTAGCTCTCAGGGTATCACAGCCTCTGGTTTGATTCATATCCCAACTACAGCCATCTAATGATATTTGAAGATATTCTGGATTTCACTTCTGGCCTTCTCCTGTGGCTCCTCCTCATATGAGAGGAGTGTGTAACTGCCACAGGTTCCACATTGCCCTTCCCAGCCCCATTCAGGTCTTGAGTACCCCACAGCACCTCTACAAGTTCCCCTTTCTTAAACAACTGGAATTTGAGTTCTGGCTCATCAGAATCACAGAATCATCAACAGTTGATGATAAATGAGGTGGGAAGGCAAACATGTTCGTCATCATCCTCCTGATTTTGCAAAGCACCAGCATTTGGAAGTGAGATGTGTTACACCAGGATAAAATCCTGGATTAAAAAAAAAAAGGCAAAAACACGTCCTCCATATATAAATACATACATACATACATACATACATACATATATATATATATATATATATATATATATATATATATATATACATATATACACACACAATGCAAACTGGCAGCCAACTAACAAAATACGAGGGAATGACTCACTGAATCAGACATGACATCAGAGATGGAGAGGCCTATTATCTCATATATCCCCTCTTCTGAATAGCCTTTGCATTGCTTTATTTAATTCTTTGTTCTCTTTGCCATTAAATATCCCTGCTGATTAGGTTTGCTCAATCTATCTCAATTAGATTTACCTCACTTTCCTAGTCAATTCAGTGCTTAGTCTAGGTTTATATAAATGAATTCTGGCCACGCAGCAATTGCTTTTGGAATTAACTAAATATAATTATACTGTAATTTTGAGACTGCAATAACAGTGTAGTTACATGTAATCATTGTATAAAGTTATGAGTAACTGCATAAAATTTATGTTCTTTTTTATTAACATATTAACACTTTTTTTAATCACAAATTGTGTGGACTATATTTGGAAATTACTGTGAATCTCCCATGCCTCAAAGTAACATTTAAGACTCAATCCTCAGATTACCAGCAATGAAGGACACCCTACAGGCAAAGACAAAATTTCAAATTTCCCAGTAGCTTCCATGGTGTCACACCACAGATTCCACTCAGAAGTGGGATTTTCCAACTTTGGCAGCAGAGCTTACTGGAAGAACAAGAAAATATAGAAAATATGTTCACATAAAAATCACACAGATACAATTCAGAGTGAATAGCAGGATTCAGGCCAGATGCTCTGTTGTGGCCAAAATAAGCTTTCTCATTCAGAAAAGGATTTTCATTCTGTGTTCATACTGTGCTAAACACAACAGGACTCATCCCTCAGCTGAAGAATTTAAGTAATGTAGAAATACAAATAATTAATAATCATTATTAAAAACTCCCTAACTTTAGATTGCAGATGTGTGCTCTAACATCTTTTAGCTTACAATCATTGAGCTACAACATCATTTCCAGAAGAGAAGAGAAGAGAAGAGAAGAGAAGAGAAGAGAAGAGAAGAGAAGAGAAGAGAAGAGAAGAGAAGAGAAGAGAAGAGAAGAAATTAATTTGACAGGAAATGTGAAGTTAATTAACTGTATGTCCTCAATCTGATGCTTTTTAAAAGTTTCCAGAAAGAATTCAATTTTTTCCTAGAAAAGATGTGCAAAAATGACTTGTCTGCAAATCCAATTAAAGCTGATAAATAATTCAGTTCAGGTAGCTCAATATTCAAATTGAAAGCCAGCATCCAATTTGAGGGGGGAAATAAGCATTAAAAAAACATCTTGAACACATTGTGTTACATTGATACTTTGCAGCACAAGCTGGACTTTAAATGAAAAGCACTCTTTTTATTCAGATGGCAAACTGCTCTAAACTCCAGTATTTAATAAATAATATTATAAAACATTAATAGGAATATAAATACTTAAATATTTATAACCATGAAGACCATAGATTCAGGACAGAGATCTAAGAGCTAAAGGCAGACACAGTTCAGGGTGTTTCTATCTCAAAACCAGGCCCCCATCCTGCATTGAGCTCCCTGTTGACTGTCACCTCTATTTGCCTTGCATGAGGGACCTTCTTCAGGAATTTGAGGGCCCTTGCATTAAGTTTTCAGCATCATTTCTCTTTTCAAGATGCCCTAAACCCAAGCACAAGACAAGAATGAAGGAAATTACTTCTGAGATCAGAAACCATTAAATACTGTTGTAAGAATAAACCAAACTCCAGAAGGGTCATTCTGTGTTACAGAATATGCAAATATCTCAAAGGCTCAGGACAGAGATGACAAAGTTAGTAGGACATCAATTTGTCCCAGAAGTATTTTATAATTGGGGTGTGACAGAAGATGTGAAAGAATTATCTTGATGACAATGATACTTCTGGAATGGCATCTACAGATTGAAGGTAAACTGGTGTACCCAATTACCTGTATGAGCAATTGTGGTTGTTTTTAATATGCACACAAATACAGCACTCAGATCTATCCATCTTATCCCAAAATTTAGACCCAAATGCATTGAGTCTTCAATTACTGTAAGAGTTTTCTTTACTGCTTGCTTTCAATCCAGGTGAGCTTGCCCAACGAGTAATTAAGTTCCAGCTCTGGAAGAAGAGAGAGGTACAAGGAACATCATACAGAGAATTCCTTGAGTTTTGGGACAAGTTTGGGAGACTTTTGAGGTGTGTTCTTCAAGAGATGAATGCCTCAGCCTCAAGACAGTGGAGGATCCTAGTAATATTTTATGACCTCAGGGAGGAAAATTTAAAATAAAATTATAATTTAAAAATTCTAATTTCAAGGCTTTGTGGGAACTAACAAGAATATCTGCTGGAAATTCATTCTCAGCAGCTGGGAATGAGTAAGGAGAAAGAAGTCAGTGCTCTTGCTGGGAATCACCAACATAATAAATCCAGCTGCAAAGGAATTCTTTTCAGCGGGTTAGAGTTCTCCAGTGAAGGTGAGGATGTGCTAATTCTAAGGTAAGGATTCATGACAACATGACTGTGGATGAAACTGCAGGAGTTTCAGAACCTAGACCCAAATGCAATAGGATTGTTCAGAGAGAGCACACACTCTGTGAGCTGGTGCTTCACATGGTTCACTGCCTGCCCTCTGTGAAAGCCAAGCTGGCATGTGCTTCCTGATGGAGTATTTAATACACAGGAGCCAAGCCAAGAGACACAGGTAAAATAAACAAGATGCAATGCATGCAAATAAGATTTATTTATTCATAGTTACAATTTAGTAGTACTTCAATTTTTTGTAGGATTTGCTTTAAGAATGTATGTAAAAGAGCAGAATGAAGAAAGAACAATGCAATTATAATAATGCATTACATATTTCTACTCACTTCTTTAAATTTCCCTACAGAAGCAAAATATGAAAATGTCTCTAAGAAAATCCTTAACATTATGTGGGACCACAATGAACTAGAATGAATTATGTTTAGTGTGTAGAAATAACACACCACACCAGTACCCTTTAGCTGCTGAGATCCATATAGGATTTTTTTTCTGGGTGGTGATTTATATTATCCTATCAATGCATTAGGGGGGATTTAAATTCTTAACACCCACCATCACACCAAAGGCAGAATAGACTACTTAATATGAATAACAAGCACCAGAAGAAAAACACTCCACCCCATGTTTCTTCTGCAACTTTAAATTGGACACAAAGAGGAGGAGAGGAGGAAAAAAAGAGAGCAGAATAACAGGGAATTAATAATGGAGAAACCTGATTAGAATATAATTTGTCCTCATTAGCACAGCATTCCTGACATAAGGCCGCTCCTTGAATCCTGTTTACTTTGAAACTCCAAAGAAAGAAACCTATATAGTTGTTAACACTCGGCTTTTCAGGGATTGCTCCGTAATGAGGGTGGAGTGTATATGAGCCGGTTGGTTCTTTACCATCAGAGAACACTGAAAACACATCTGTGCACTGAAGCATTATTGGGCCTTTCAAACAACCTCTGCGGCCGCTGCCTATAAATCTCTTCCCCTGTCATGTTTAACTAAAACCCAATACCCATTCAACATGAAATCCATCAATGTTATACAGAAAACAATGACAAAGCACTCTCCTTTGTGTCAGGAAAAACAAATAATTCTGCAGGAAAAAGAGGGAAACCTTTTTTGGCAAGCTTCTGCAAGGGTACAGGGATAGAAAGTGGCAGCTTTCTTTTAAAGCAACATATACCCAGCTACAGAAATAATTTTCAAGGCCAAATCTACACTGAGCACTATGGTGCCTGTTAATACACAATGGCTCAGAAGGATCTGCGTTGAGGCTTTTTATCTGAAGTATGTTTGTCACGAGGACAAAGTCAGCTTTTGCCACCCAGCTGCATGATCCTGTCAATGCCAAACTGGGGGGGGGATTGCATTTTGGAAGCAAAATATGTATTGATTACAAATCTTCTGCTGCTTCTAAGTCCACAGGAGAGCACAAATGTGCATATTCACATACATGCAGAATGTGTTCACAGGCTGCATTTAGTCTCTTTTTCATTCCTCTAAATTCAACAGGGGGACACAGGAACAATACAGGGAATAAGGAGTGAAGGCAATTGCCAGAGGGCAAAGACACCTTCCATGAGGATTCACTAATAAATATTTCATGGAAGCGAATTCTAGGAAACCAGTGTTGAGTGGGAAAGACTGAGTCTCTAGGCAGGTGACTGAACACAACTGGACATGAGTGAAAGTAAACCTAGACCAGAATCATTCCCAAGCCCTTAAGACCCAGCATGAAAACAGAACTGGCAGAAATATCATTTTAATGTAATATATTTGGTGCCACATAAACAAGGAGGGTTTTGAGTGATAATTATTTACCACAAATTTCATCTAAAGCACATGAGCCTACAGTAAAGAAGTGACTCCCTGACAGCCTGTCCTGTCCATGGAGATGGATATCCACCCTGCAATGAACCTCTTCAACTCAGCTATAGGTACAACACTTAACACTGACTCTGTCTTTTAAGCGTCCCATTACTGTAAAGACATTAGCCACTGAACTTAATTAACAAAATCAATCATAATTAATTCTTTCAGTGTTCACAGAGTCATCACAGACATTTCCTTTAGAGTTTTACTGTAATTTGCCATTAATGGAGAGCCAAAATAGTCAAATGATTTAGAATATATATAGAATAATGTACACCCACTGTACATAATAAGATGGCATTTTCATTGAGGAGGTGACAGAAGCATCATAAAGCAAAAAGTGCAGAGCTTGGATAGTTTGTCACTGTCAGAAAAGCTGCGTGAGTGCTTCATCTGCTCCCTTTCAGGGTATTTTGCTCTTCGCTCTCATTAAATTTAGACTCAAAACCACCTGGTACTTATGAACCAGGAACTTTCTGTACATGACTTGGGCCTTCATTTTAAATGTCACGTGTAATGCATGTGGTGGAGAAATTTCCCTGGATTATAATAAAGGATGCTCCAAAGATATTCCTTCTGTGATCAGACACAGAGCCTGCTGTGCTCCTCTAAAAATACGTGTCCCTGAGGTCATCTTTTGTCAGCCACTCACTTTTGCATGTTTAATTTCAGATTTTTCCACTTTCCCAACAATCACACTTACTTATGGCACACTTTACAGTGAAAGTTTAGTCCCAAACTCAACCAAAATGCAACCAAAAATGCAACACTGAAGCTGGGGATCACCTACATTTCTCCATAGCATTTCTTTACACCCAGATTATAGAACCTGATACGACGCACTCATCTTCAACTGGCAAAAGGTTGACTTTTGCCTGGAAATGCCACTTTTGCCTCCAGGAGAACTTGCAAGACTAAATCACCAAGTAGCTGAGCTTCTGTCCTTTCATTTAATCTGCTTCTGTTATGATGGTAGAATTAATTTCATTTTTCTAAAGCAATCCCTGATCAGTTGGGCTTGAATTGTGCTCTGACAACTCTTCTGAGGAAAATTCCATGAGCTCTTTCTGTTGCTTGTCACATTCCATCATTCTCCCTCAATTCAATTATCTCAGTTATATTTTTGTCAAACCCAAATATCTGTTCTGACTGGGAGACACTTTACCTGGTTTTCTCTGGGAGAGCTACAAGATGCTACTTAAGTAGGGCATGAAATAGAAAGTGTTAATTGAGTGATTAACTTGATGAGACACAGAGGATACATTTTTAAGCATATTGTATGTGGATATATATGCCATTATTTTTAAAGGTTTACTTTGGATAATGTGATTAAAATGGATTTTTCTTCTTTTCTTTTTCTTTCTTTTCTTTTTTTTTTACCAGAACAGCAATCATTTTATTAGATATTTTTTCTACATTAGTGAAAACACAAATTAGTGAGTTCTGCAAGCTGTACTTTAAATGAGCCATGTTACAGCACTACAGGTATCAAGGTTTTAAAAAAATGTGCCAAATAACCCATCAGGACAATTCTTAGCTCCTCTTCTGAATGCAAGGAACAACCCATGATAGCTATCTTTCTGCTCTTCCTCCATCAATCAATATAATCCTATAAGAGTCCAAACTTAACACTAGGTACATAAGAGAGCTACTGAATTAGATAAACTCAATCATCACTGGTGATGAAATGATTATTTAATTACTGTCAGCAGCGCTTCCAATAGCAGGGAGAGGAAATCCAAGAACATTGACAGTCAATGGTAATTTATTAATCAATTAAACAGTACTGCTTGGGTAAGCGTAATTTGCACAATAAAAATTGAATTAAGTGCTTAAGTAAAAGGGGTGGCTTTTCTAACATTAGAGGTTGTGGCATACAGCAAAGGACTGCACAGTCAAAGTTTAATGCTCTACTTTCTGATCTCAGTAAAAAGAAAAACAAAAGGCTGGTGAGGCTGAGGAGGAAGGGCTGGCATTGCTCACACAGCAGTAACCACAGCGCACTGGTACCTCCAGTGCCTTCTGTGGGGTGTTTTTTAAGTTTACAAGTCTAGAAAAGGTCAGACTCGGGATGCTTGTTCTGTGCCAAGTACACCCCCAGTACTTAGCTTGGAATGATTTTAACAGACATTCCCTGATTCTCAAGAGAAAAGATTCTCCAGAGCTAAACTATTCTCCAGTTCTGCTGTAAACAGGCAGGATCCCCATCACAAAGTGATTATTCTCAGAGCATGGCAGTCCTTGCTGTCAGTCCTACAGTGCAGCACTGCACTCACAAACTCACTTCCTCCTCCTTGCAATTATCCTTGCAAGGTCTTCTACACCCATCTCTGCATCTCACTGGGCTCAGAGAGACTGTCAATTTATTACTTTCATGTCCTAAAGGCATGAAGTGGATGGATGACATCCGCACTCCTGCTAATTTGATTTCTTAATTACAGAACAAATGTATATTGCTCCACTTGAAGTCAAGAGTCCCTTCAGCTAGGCACTATTAGAAATTGCTAATAAAGAACAGGACAGGGAAAAAAAAAACCCCAGAGCTTGAGAAGTCTGGTTTAACTGGCACAAATATTCATGGTCTATCTGTGATCAAGCAAGGCCTAGATCTGCATTCCTTATTTTAAGGCTCTCAACAATCCCCTCTCTCACCCAAAGCTTTCCCTCACTCACTGCCTTCAAGTGAGAATTGCCCACCTCCCACCCATTTCCCATATCATTATTAGTACCAACCAGAAAATTAGGGTGTGCAATCAAAATAAGCCCACTGACATAATGCCCTGGATAGGTTGAACTGTTGAGTTTTGGACTTTCTACCTCCACTAACTGAGTTTCTCTCTTAAATTAATTTTCTCCTCGAAGTTAGTCCATTAGGTCTGCAGCTTCTATGAAGTGACTTTAGATTTAAGGCAGCACAAAAGAGAGCAGAACTGTGTCTAGCCAGATCCTCTCAAGATACCATCTTTACAGTCCTTTCCAGTGTTCATCCTCAGTGGCTGCTGTTGATCTTTCACTTTGTCTTGCTTATCTAAAACCAATACCTATTCAAACTCCAATCAATCAATACTACATAGAGAACGATGAAAAAAGACATCCAATTCTCTTGTTTAACAACTTGTTCAACATCTATTGCTCAGAGACCTTTCAGCATCCACGCCTCCTTACTTCATGGCTATCAGCCTTTTGAATTTAAAAGAAATTAATGAGAATTTACGAGAAATAAGCAGTAGGAGCCACGCAGTTCTGCATTCCTGAGAGCAGAGGTCATGACAGAAACATCTTTAACCCTATGAAAACTTTGGTTACTTGACTACACCTGCAAGCAAAGCTTGCTTTGGCTGTAGTGGGCTAGTATGAGGTCTGCCACGCCACACATTATAACTGCTGACCTGTTTTTATTTTGCACAGTAGCTGAATTGATAGGAACTTTAAGAGAGCCCAGAAATTCTTCTCACAAGATTGCTGAAAATCAAAGCACTGATACTGTTCTGCTGCAGCCTTGGTAGGAAATTAATTGCAATACAAAGAGGGAAGAGATCCAGCAGGGCAATACCAGGTGGGACAGGCTAATTTTGTCATCTAAGAAATGTCACACAGCAGAACAGTCTCAACCCAGTGAAAGTAAACTCTATCTAACAGGTCTGATTTTATTTATACATGCAACAGTACTATTTAAAATAGTGCTCTACAATCAGGCTATCATGGATTTATACAACAGGCCAGATACTATGTTCTCTTTGAGAGTTAAAACTCCTATAAAGTTCCACTGGAGTTTAGTTACATAAAAGTCTTTTCAGGCACAGGCCTAAGTGAAAAGCAGAAGACAATTTAGTAATGAGATTCGGGACTTGCTTCATATGCCTGAGGCTTAGGATAATTTTGCAAGTAGGTTTTGGATTTTTGTTCTTTTAAAGCAAATTAGACAACGTTGGCAAAATTTGTACTCAGGCTTTTCCCTAAATATGCAGGTTTCAACCTAGTATCTCTGTCCATAAGATCTGATCTTTTTTTCATGATCAGAGCCAGGTCTCAAGGTCTTACAAATGGCATCCCAATTAACAGAACAGCCATCATAGCTTGAAAACCTCGTTATTAAAAAACAAAAACAACCCAGTTCCCAAGTGCTGATGGCTTTAAAGTGGCTGTCACCAGCAAAGGAGCTTAGATATGGATATAAAATAAAAGCACCTACAATTTCTTTCCTCCTTTTCATGGATATATTAATACTGTGCTGGAGGCTGATCTGGCTAACAAGTTCTGAGCTTGGAACTGAGGTTATTAATGTCACTGTTAAGATTTTTTTTTTTTTATATTGAATCCGATCTGTCTTATATCCAAGAGTGTTTTTTATTGAATAATCCACTCACTGAATTAAATGGGCTGTGACTGAAAACGGGGGGATGGAGTGTGTTTTAAAATAAAAAGTGAACACATTTTGTGACCAGATACCACTTAATTTGCAAATGTGTACTCTAGAACCATATGTTGTCTGATACAGTCAACATTCCTTGCCAAGCAGCATTTGTATCGCTGATCAAACACTCCTGTTCAATAGCAAAAAGATAGAAAACTCTAAACTGTTACCCTCCTGCATATGCATAAGATGCTTTTCTGTCCCTTCCAAGGTGCCTTAATCAATACAATTATTTTCATGTTGTGAAAAAAAATATTGCATAATGACTCAGTCTAAGTTGGGACCCGGTCCTCCAAACACTCGCTGGCTGCCCACACGTATGAAATGCTGTGGCAAGTGTGTCCAGCATCTTCCCTGGGCTGGCCAAATGCCTCATGTGAAGAATTTGCCCAGTTTGATCCCTGTGGCCACAATAACCAAATGGATATACAAGTGATGTTTACATCCAAGCCAAAATTTACTGTATTTAAATAGAGACAGGAGCACAATTTGGGAGTTTTGCAGTTGGGATAATGAAAGCTCACAAGCAGGTAGGGAAGAAAGGAGGAAGCAGATGTGAATAATCTCACAGGTTTCAAAATCCTTTACAGCCTAAGGAGAAATTAGGTTGTGCTGTAAAAGAAGCCTGCTCTGAGTTTGTGCAGTCACACTTACACAGAAATGCAATTTCTCACATGGTTTTTTAAGTCTGACATTATGAAAATTTAAGTAACTCAGGCTTAAATTTGAGCTCTACAAAAACTATCAGAAAAGTGAAGAGAGCAGAGTGCCCTCTGTGCTCCACCCGATGATGCCCACAAATGCCATTTATTTACCTCTGCTTCCTAAAATGATATTTTCACTGATGAAAATTTTCATAATTAAGCTTGTGACAGCTCCTGCTATGCGGTTCATCAGCAAGGAGGACATAAAGAACATGGAGCACTCATTACACACCGAGCAAACTTAACTCATTAACAGTACTTGGAGTGAGCAATCTCAGACCATTACTTTTAATGGGATTAGCCTTTCTTGTGTACAAAAGGCAGCACAGCTCTGTCTACTTAAAATCATTTCCGTACTCTAACGACATGGGCTACATTCATGCTAACAGGAAAGTGCTCATTCTGGCTTTGCTCCTCATTGTCAGCGTGGCACTGAGCACTTCACCAGCAACAGGAACAATACCTGAGTTATTCTCAGTTTATTTTTGTCACTCTGGTCCGTGCATTTTTCTTTTCTCATTTTACAAGGCCCTACCTTTGATCATCAGTGAGGAACAGGATTAGTTTACTAATTCTGTATTACTGTCAGCAAGGTGGCATAGACTCAGTCCTCCACATTAAAGGGAAAAGAGAATCCTTAGAGGATATGAGGATGATGACTTTCCATGAGCTCTGAAAATCCAGCTAGCTCTGTACATCAACATCAGTATGATATCACTGAGTAAGTGCCTCTGCATCCATGCAGCACATTCCCAACCTGAAATCAGCCACCACTGACACTTGTTAGACCTGCTTATGCAGTGGCATAGATAAGTTTTGGTGCTAATGAACCAACCCCTTATTGCAAACAGGGCTGGTGGTACTCTCAAGGTGAGGCAAACCCAAAAGCCAGGAATGAAAATGACTGCCATCCACACAACAACACTAGGACATGTTCCACTTGCAGCAGACTGGTAAGAATCCCTATTTTTCATGTAGCATTAACTTTGATAACCCCATTGCCAAGCTCTTTTACGAGGCAATCTTCATAAGGCCAGTAATGAAGCACTGCTACTCCATGGTGCGTATAAATAACTCTGCCCAGCACATGCACATCTGGCTACACACAGAGAAGCCTTTAAAACCTCTCAAAATCAGGAACATTCCGATTCCAGAGCTATGTTTTTCTCCTGCACAATGCTTGATCTTGAATGAGAGCTCAGTAGGTAAAAAAATAAGTGGCATTTAAAACTCAAAATCATACCAATACAGGAGTGTCTAAGGAGCATCTGAGGGGACAGGAATGCCTTGAAGACAAGGCATTCAAACCTAGTGAAGCATAAGCATACTTGGGAGGGAAATGAAACATAAATGAGGGCATTGACAGGCTCCCTGCAGCACCCAGGTGCTTTCCAACTACCACATGCCACTTCTGAAGCTGGTCACTAACAGGAAGAGACTTTCAGCCAACATTTGACATAAATAAATATCATCAGCATTACACACATGCTCCACTGCTGGAGAGATCTACTCCCTATTCTATTTTACCTACTTGTATCTTCTCCTATGTGTGGTACACACAGATGTCTAAAAATATCCCCAGCAATTCTGAATAGAAAATGCAGAGATGAAAGAATGAGTTGCAAGCTAAAAGAAGAATCAGTCAGCTGCAGCAGGAGCTAAACTGCATCCTCTGCTCACAAAGGTGTTGTGGCTGGTTCAATGCACCGTGTAAATGCTTCCCCCAGGCTCAGCCAGAAGCTCCCATTTAGGACACACTTCCCCTCACCAATGTGAAAAGGAGGAATTAGTGGTACTCTGGAATTCAGCAGCAGCTCCCCAACATATTCAGAATAGCACTCATAGCACTATCAACCTGCAAGGTGAATAACATCATTAACTCCCACAAAAAAGGAGTTTGAACCTCAGGACAGGGACCTTTTAGTTTGAGATCTGAAACCCAGACACTTAATGACTAAAATAAAAAAGTGAATCATAGATTAATTTTGGGGGTAAAGTTGGATGAAATAAAGTTTCCTGTTGTCTTTCCATTGCTGGCCTAAGAGCTTTCTCTGCCTCTAATGAGACTAGATTGCAGCACCCCACACAGAGTCAGAGATGGAATCGTTTTTAGAAAGGATTTCCACTCACAAAATGAAAGCCTTAGGAGTTCACTTCAGAGACAAGATACCAATAGAGACATTATTAACATCACTGACATGCACACAAAGGAAGCCTGAGGCTCAGAGCTCTGCCTCTGTGTGGTTAAAAATGTAGGCACTTAGCAGGGAATGAAAATTACACTGGTCCAGGGTCCGGGACTTGCCATGTTTAGTCCTGGAGTGGTGCCAAAATAAGCATTGCTAGACTGGATGATCAGTGAGAGAAGGAGATTTCAAGTCTGATAGCATCAGGGTTGAAAACTAACTCTTGTAAGATACTGAGGATGCAAACAGGACAGGGAGTTTCAAAAGAACTGAGAATTTCCTTCCAGAGCTGCTACATTAGATCTACAGATCATACAATTTTTCAACTGCTTTGCTGCTTCTTTTTGGTCAGCAATGCAATCATTCATTCACTGTGGCTGAATTTTGGGGGGGTTATTATTGGGTTTTTAATATCTGCTGTAAAACTGTTAAATCAGACAGGTGGGAAAAAGCATCAGCCAATCTGCTCTCCTCTTCTTGGACACCAAATTTGGATAGTTTGCAGAAGTTCTGAAATCAGTTGTATTCATCTTTGAGTTGTGAGTGCCTTTGCTTTGATGACTGGGACACAGATGCTTGTGGATTATCTTGTAATCATTTATGGTAAAATACAGAAACTACCCTTTGACAATACTGGTCTCTGTTACACCTGAAGGATTGAAATACTAGATTGGCCAAAATCAGCCTTTCCCCTGCTTAATCCATGTTCTTTTTCACAAGGTGAAACAGATTCTTTTAGGGGAAAAAAAAAAAGAAAAAAAATTTAAAAAAAAGAAAAAGGGGTTGGGAGTACTTCAGTCCTTGAATAAGAATAGCCCATGGATCCACCAGCTGCCAGGAAGAAAATGAAGCTAAACCTGAGGTTTCTGCAGCAGCAAATATTTAAGGACTATTCATACATGGTCTATCAGGTAGAGATACACTCTTTCTATTATTTCCTTCCCCTTCCTGAAAGTAATGCAAATCATTACATTTGAAAAATGTGACCTTGGGCTGCCCAAAGCATGTCTCCCAACCAGAAACCCACTGGGGGTACAGATGGAGGAAGGTAGATCCTAAAGGGATTTTTGTGTGACACTGAGTCCCTGCTCACAAAACATCTCTGGCATCACTCGTTTGTCACTTAGGATAGTGACTTTTGAAAACCTAGATCATTTATTACCAGTAAGTAGGGTACTCTCCACATTTTTATGGCTTTGGTTTAATGGCCCACAGAGTATTAAAAACAAACAAACAAGGCTATTTTTCACAGATGTTAAAAGATGTAGGGATCTTGCAAAGGGTTAAAGCAGTTAAATAGAAAGATATATGTTTTAACGGAGTTGTGCTTTAAAATTACTTCTAATTTATCCACTTACGAGACATGTATGGAGGTAAAATGATCAGTGGTAATGTGCAACAGAAAGATATATACTTTTTTAATTGTAGCCAAGAGGAATAAAACAGCATGGAATAACTTAATCGTTGCTAATTATAATATCACTGAGGTAATTACAATAGATTTTGATTGTCTCATTTTCACACCAGAGGAGGGCACAATACTGGCTTTTCTCTTAATACATATTTGTTTTTAGAGAAGAGCTGACAATTACACTAATTGTACTCACAGCGTGAAACTTTGTTTTTAAAGAAAAATTTGTCTACGTGTCATATGGAATAAATGCATGCTTTTTGTTTTGTTAGGTGTAAATTAAAGACATATTAATTGCTTTGTTCACTGTAACAATGCAGAGATCTCCTCATGCAAGCACGACTAATTCTAACAGAGTCGCATCACTTGGAAAGTGTGTGACACTCCAAGTGAAAATGGCAAGAATGAACTACCACTTCTCAGTGGTTCATATGGATGTGTTTGAATAGAATATTGTCACCCAGAAGGCAACATCCAGCAGCTGCTCCTCCTCTGTGGAATCCACTTGGATAAAGTAGCAACAACCAAGACGACTGGGTCAGACCCGCAAGTCTGAGTTGTGTAATCTTCTCTGACTTCAGTTTGGCTCTCTCTAGCAGCTTCCAAACTCCACCAGACCTAAGGCTCAGCATTCTTTGTCTGGCCTTGTCCAAACTCTAAACGCTCCAGAGGCAGATACAGGAGATGTGAGGGTTTGCAATACCAGGCACAGCCCTGTCCTGAGCACAGGGGGGGATATAACCATCCCTAAAATTCTGTCACATCATGCGCACCATGAGGAACCACCAAAGAAAACCACCATCCTAATTCACCCTACCAAAAGTCTGTACTTGACAAGTAGCATGATTTATCTTTTTTGATACTCTCACCCACCAAACAAGGATTGAAGTAAAACCAGTGGTTTAACCTCACAAAGTTACCCTTTTCCCTTACAAAGCTGAGTTTATCAGGCTCTCCTGTCTAGATCAGCAAGGCACCAAGCTTTCCATTCCAAGTCTTTGAAGCAGAGGAGCAGTGCTCTGAAACCACGACTTGCATCCACTCTGTCCCACACCTGCCCTACCCAAGGTGTGACACCTGAGGAGTCTGCAAAGCAAGGCAGATGAGCAAGACAAGAAATGCAGTGTATGCCAGGTTTAAATAAGCACAGCAGCATGTCTTAATTCATCTGCCAGTCCCACAGAGGTGAGAAAGCAGGCTGGGTAGGTACATTCCCCTAGCTCTAATGTCTAGAGGACTTAGAGATGCTCTAACATACAGCAGATCCTGAGGATCTGAACTAGACAATGATTTTGCTTCTGTACTATTTAACATTTTCAGTAAGAGGAACATGATTTGCTGCTGTAACCCATCAGTGTTGCTAATGGAACCTCACCAGCTTTACCCACTCACAGTGTCACCACACACCTTTCAAAGGGGTGCTTGCCTGTTTTCTGATGCAAAACTCACTATCACTTAACATGCAGGACACTTCAGATGAGGTATCCCATCAGACTAGGCCATTACCACAGAAATTTGCACCCTTTTGGTCATAACCTTTGGTTTTTCTTCCACTGTTTCCAGACCAAAAGCAAGAACAACAGTTGGAGTCTGTCCTTTTTTCACTCCAACAGCCCCACAGAACACACTCCACATGGGTGGAATGGCTTTAAACTGAAAAAAGAGTAGATATAAAGAAGAAATTCAGATATAAAGATCAGATATAAAGAAAAAGTTCTTCCCTGTGAGGATGGTGAGGCCCTGGCACAGGTTGCCTGGAGAAGCTGTGGCTGCTCCATCCCTGGAAGTGTTCAAGACCAGGTCGGATGGGGCTTGGAGCAGCAACAACAAAAACCCAGGACCTAAATTTTAATTTAATTGCTCCTATGGATTAGCACAAGCAAGGCAATGCTAACTCGTTTCTCTTGTCAAAAACAAAGCACAACAAAAGCCTTTTATCTTTTAATCAATGTATGTAAAATATATATGACCAGAGCCCATGACAAAGATATCCTGTTACACCACCTCAAATGTGTTCTGCAGCAGTCATTTTCCTTACTGCACAAGATTCTCATACTGGAAAGATAAGAAATAAGTAGATTTGAACTTCTTGCCACTTTAGCAAACCCCTGCCCATATATTTAGAATTAATTTTTGACTTTTATACCTGTGTTACAGATTCATATTTGCCACCAAAGACCAGCTAAAAGCAGAGAGCAGCTACAGATTTTACATACCAAGTTAATTAGCAATTCTTACCAAACAGAGTGTATCTTTTTGTCTCAGGGTTCAGCTTGGTCTCTATTAGACATATTTACGGGAAAAGTCAATGGATAAGACATTAGAGGCCAACCTCAAAGTCAGAATAAAGCAACCATAGACCTTAGAGAAGTGCTTTATTAGCCAAGAATTGGTTGGTTATTGATCTCGGTCTCTGTCTCTGGTCACAATAGCACTTACCCTAATTTTTCTAGTGTAAATATAAGTAAATTTGAATGGGTGTTGTTGAAACAATCTGTAAATCTACATTTTGTGGTTTATGTTGTAATTGTAGTTACGGGAAGGTTCAATATCTGGAGCATGGTAAGGAGACAAGGCTGTGGCATGGCAACCTCAGCTCTGCAAATATGTCCTGAAGCACTTTCTCAGAGGTTATTAAAATGACTGGAGCTATCACTCTGCTTAGAAGCAGAGAAACCACATGGGTACTCATAAGAAAGGAACTGAGAAAAAAACACTGTAAAGAGAAATGTTATGCATTTAACTTCAGCTTTTCTTTTCACTGAGGTCAACCAGATAATTAAGCAAAACAGATATGCAGAGTTTCTTTACTTTTCTGCAGACAAACATTAATAAATTACTGCTTGTCTCAGCACTACCATGCTTTCCTTACTTTATTGTGCTTTTTCATTTAGTTTCATCTTTAAGATTTATTTGGAGATAATTTTCAACTTACTTCATGGCCTACTGCATAAGACCTCTCTTCTGTGTGTCCTATTGGGAACACCTGTCTTGATCATACTTCTATAGGGTTAATGAGGGTTAATGACTGTTGTATTGCAGATTGATATTACCAAGCAAATTTCAAGTGGAAATACCAAAATAAGTGATAGCTGTGTCTGCTGCAACACTTTTCTCCATTTAGGTTAACACTGAATGGACTATAACATACTGGTTTAAAAAACTGCACACACACTGCAACATAAAACTGGAATTTTCACTATTGCTGAGTGCTGTTTCCTTCCAAAGCTCCCGTTGTTGCTCAAAATCCATAAGGCTTTCATTCACATCACAACATACTGAGAGAGAGGCAAATCTCTGTCTACAGCTCAGGCATATCATAGGAAACAGGGTTTAAAAATGGGGTGGAACGTTAACTTTGTTATTCCACTCCCTGCCAGGAGCAAAGGGAATGTCCTTTCCAGTTCTCGACCTGCCCTGCAAGGTCTGCTCTCCCTGCCAGAACAAAACTAGAGACTACCCCCGGTCAAAAACATAAACTGAAGCCATCAGTTGCCTACAACTGAGCACCACCACTACTTATCTAGTCTGGACAAAATTAAATCCTGTCTGAAACAGAGTGAGTTAGAAACCAGAGCTCTCTGTTTAACTGACACACGATATGTCTAAGCCAGCTCAGTGGTCTGTTTTCTGTTCCTGCACCACACTTTCCCCATTGACTTGATAATTTCCATCCTACTCACAACTTCTATGTTCTGCTGAAGCTTTTGTTTAACTGGAGGCTGACTGTGCAGGAGACAGGGTTTTCCCAGCAGCTCCAAGTGGGACCTGAAAACCAGGTTTCACTTCAGGGAGAACATAACACAGATTCTCAGTCGAATTCAAAACTCAGCACCACTGCCTATGTGTTCTCCTGCCAGGCTCATCTGTCTCAAACACAACTGCAAAATAATTAAAGGATTTCTCTTACAGGTGATCTGATATGACAGGGATGAACAATGGGAAGACCACCCAGAGGATGTCACACCAGTGCCAGAGAAGAACCAGAAGCAAGTCTGCTTTACATTCTGAACACAAAACAGTCTTTCATTCCTCCCCACCTGCTTCACATGAACCACAACTAGAAACCACCAGCAGCAGCTGAATGGGCTCAGACTTGCACATGCATCTATCTCATCATTAAAAATATTGCCCTAACTTTATGAAAAATTGCTGTGATATTTTAATTTGCTTTGAGTTGTAGGGCCTTGTCACTGGCATAAGTAGTTCTTCATTCCTTATCAACAGGCAACGCAGTTCCTTCAGTCCATAATGTAGGTAAGGAACAACTTCTTCATAACTTCAGCAGACTGTAAACCAGCTTGCAATGAGAAGATATCACAGCCCATGATATGTGTGCAATTCCAACCCTGTACTATTAAAAAAAACCAACCAAACAAACAAAAAAACCCCAACATAAAAACCAACCCCCATGCATAAAAATTGCAACTTTAAGTGCATCCAACAACCCTCAAGGCCTCTCTAATTAGGCACTGGATTTCTTCTCCATTTCCTTGCTATGAATGATTTGATGGAAGATCTGGTTTAAGAGAATTCTACCCCATTCTCCTGCTCTCCCTGCTGCTCTTCCTGCTATGCACTGGTTCATAAAGACCCAAACTCGTCCAGAAAAGCCAACAGTGACTTGGAACCATCAAAAGATTTGTAAGGTGGAACCTCACCTTGAGCAAGTTTAGAGCTGAAGTAATTAGTGGCTGTTGTGCAGCTGAGCTAAAATACTTGGTAACTTCAGGGATCATCATTATTATTGTTCCTCTGCATCTTCCAGTGCAGTGAAAAACCATCTGGTCTTGTGAACTGTTAATGCCAGTGAATCCAAGAGGAATGAAGTGGGCTTAATATCTCACAAATGGGGCTGTTAGTACCCAGAATACCAGAATATTCCACGACATTGCATCACTAGCAGATATGGTTGACAAGTCACAAAATAGTATTTATATTTATTCATGCAATGCAAAGGCAGAACTCTTTCTCTGTCTGCATCTCTAATGGCTGCTAGGAGGCTGTGGATGAGAATAATCACAAAACCTGAATGGAGATAATAAAACCAATAGTGTTCAAGTGCTGAAACAAAGAGAATCCCCAGTGGGGCAGTGATCTTCTGAATGACTCAAGTAGTTCTGCACAAGCCTTTGAATTTCACTTTGACATTTAAATGAAGAAAGGGAGAGAAAAGCACAGGCCAATTTCATTGATTGGTGTAACTCAGGAATCTAACATAAAAGCATTGGGATGACTCACAATACATACAACATCTGAAACCAAACTCCATTCTCTTCTATTCCCATTTCATTAAAATAACCTCCTGTTTTCTTCTGTCATAATATCTGGCTTGAAAAACCCCATGCAGGGGGTTAAAGCAGAGCTTTTTTCACTAGAGCTCATTGGGAGGGGAGCTGGCTGCAGTGTCCTAATGCATTTCAATTTATTTTTTTTTAAAGACCATTTTCAGCTGAGAATTTACCATGCATCAATTTTTAAAGTTCAAAAACTCACAGCTTTCTCCCTGAAAATCAAAAAAATAGCCAAACCATACTGTTAGTCTACTCACATAAGGACAAGTTCCACCATCGACTCTTTTTCCAATCACGCAGCCAAGGTCAATAAAACCATCCCAGCTCTTCAGAGGAAGTAACCTGTGTCACAGATAGGCAGTGCAACTTATTCCTGCCCTTCTCCTACACAGTTTGTGTAGGTGAAGCTGCACTGGAGAAGGTGAAGCCGTGGCCTGAGTGGGTGTGCAGAGCCAGGCACAGTCTGGAGCCCATCTGGTCACGCTCTCAGCGCCACAGATGAACCCCTGGACTGATTCTCTAGGGGCTTTTAGGACATAGCACAACAGATTGTAGACCAGGGCCAGAACTTATTTAGTGAGGAACTTTCCCTACACAGCACAGTCTTTGTTTTAATCTATTAAGTGTATATAGATTTGACTTCCACACACAGTAAATCCAAGAGCGTTGCAGTCCTCCTGCATTGTCTGATACCCCCGTGTGCCCACCTTTTCTCCAGTAAAGTTTGCACCTGCCCTTTCCAACGTACACACACACACACATCTATATTTGGAAGACCTTGTTTATGCTGTTTTACATACAAGCAACAGCAGTTTCAATGGAAGGAACAGCCCATTCCTGCAGACCAGAGTCACCACAGTGCCTTGGTAACTTCTGTTGTTTAAAAAGTGACTTTTAGGCTCTGACACAAACTGCAGGACTGTTTCTCAGCAGACAATCCATCCAAGAGAGCGCACTGCATTAACTTATGGAAGGTTCAGACTATGAAAACATTACAGCAAACATCTTTGCTTCACTTTTTGACTGATAACCTTCATCATTAAAATTAATGCCAGTGTAAATTCAGAATTGTACCTATTAATACAACTCTAATTGATACTATAAGCAGCCAAAATCTCACTATGAATACAATCAATTCTGCACAGATCCTGCTCTTTATTGACTATTTAGTTCACTGGGGATAGTATGTTTTAGCATCATTTTTATTATTTTTCAGCAGTGATGCCACCATATAGGTCTGAGGCCCGGGGGTATTTGGCGATTTCATTTTGACTTCCTGTGACTTTCCCAACATACAGAACCAATATAGGAGGATGCTGTTAGTACACAGTCCCCTTGGGTAGCTAGTTATGAAACCTGAATTGCTGCACTTAAGCAAGCCTGTCAAAATGCTTGGCCTCCTAGACACCATGGCTCCGGCTCCATCTACAAAACTTTAAGTGGCACTAGCTAAAAGTATGGAAAAAAACCCATATCCTGTCTTTGCATCTACAGAACAACACTACTAATGATGCTCTGTAAGAGTGTGTGTAGGCTGGGCTAGGAAAAATGGGGGTATTTTTCAGAGGAGAGCTCATTTCTTAAATTCATACAAAAACGTAGCTGATGTTATGGTGGACCAACTGAATTATAAAACAAGCTTGTCTGTAAATTAACTCATCTTTGCAGATGAAATTACCCCAGAATATTTTTTATTTCTCATCTCTTTTGGAAAAAGTCCTTATAACCTGCACGATTTCTACAGAGGGAACTGTACTTTTGCAAATCCTTACAGAAAGTTAGAGTGGTGTCATAAAGCAGAGCACTGGAACAAAGGATTTCTGCTGCTCCTTTGAACTACACCCTTCAACAACACTGAAAGTAGCAAGTTTTTCCAGGAGCAAATAACATTCTTTTCTTCCCAGTTCTTACCTCCTTAAACAAAGCACCAAAACACCAGCCAACTGTTTTGAACCCTGTTAATTAACGAGGCAAATTTTCAGAGGTGACAGGACCTCAGCTGGGCCTGTCCCAAAGACATGTGGTCAGGAAACCATGAGAACAGGGTCAGCCTTGAGATGTTCCAGTTCTTGTTATTACTGAAAATTCAGAAGGCATAATGAAAACAATTGCTGTCATTACAACAATGGCTAAATGCAGGGCACTCATCACTGCGGCACCGAGCTGCCTCGACTGGAACCCGAATTGTCACTGTCCTCAGGAGATGGAAAGCACACCAACCCTCCTGATCCAGGCTGCAGGGAGAGCCAGCTCCCAGAGCTCAGCTGATGATGAGATTCACACCTAGGTGTACCTACCCAGGGAGCCAATTTCAAAGGCGTGGGCCTGCTAATGAGATTGCCCCGATGCCAGCATCTGCAAAGCTGTGCCCTCGGGAAGGGAGAGGGAGCCTTCCAGAGGAGCACAGGTTACCTGGTGGGACAGAGATGGTGCTGAGGCTCTCAGGAAGAGTGTCAGGGATTCATTAATAACCACCAGCACACAGGCATTTCATCTGAGAATAAAAGTGCCTCCAGCTGCAAACAGTCATCCTGTGTTTTGGCCTAGTGCTGAGGCAGAGGAAAGCGCTACCAAGTGACTCAACCAAGCTTCTGTTCTCTCTTCTGTGTTTTTGGAGATTTCACATTGAAGAACTGAGCTTATCAGGGCTGCTCAGACCATAATATCTGACACATCCGATTGCAGCACGCTGTGACAAAGCTACAGAGGAAGGAGATATTTAGAGTTTGATATCTATGTATTTTTAACAGCTTTTTAAAATTATTATTAATGCACACATCGCTTAGCATACTCAACTGCTTGCCTTAAATCTTTATTAGCTAAAAGAATGCTTAACCACATATTTTTTCCTTGCTACCCAAGAGCCAGGGACACTAGAGCAAGCAGAATGTACCTGTTTGGGTCTTTCTTCTGATGCCATGTCAGCCTTCTCAAAGTCCTCTCCATGATCCAGTAACCAAGTTGCCAAATTATTTTTAAATTTACACTTAATCAATAGCTCTATTAACATCTGTGTACCCATGAGTTTTAACATCATTTTCAACACTACTCACATCAATAAATTTGATAAAAGGCATCCATGATACATTTTGGAAGTGTATTTTACAATCTACTGCCTCCAAACAATGAGCTGATAATCAGGGAAAAAACAAGTCTTTTTGAGAGATGCATGTGCACACACACACTTCAGGAGCTAGATATATCTGAAAATTTAAGGACATGTAAAGTCAGATTTTCAGCTGGTACAAATCAGCACACTCTCCTAATTTATACTGGCTAAGGATTTGACCCTTAAAATATTTGCCTGACACTTTTGATAAAGAAAGAACATTACATTTCACTTTATAATTGGACCCTATAGTTAAAAATAGCCAGATTCTTTCCTGATTAAAGAGACAGGAAGATATAAACCAGATTTATTGTCTATTAGATTTTATGTTCCATTTTCTCTTGTCACAAGAGAAGTAATTTTGTGTATATAGCCTGTCCAGCACAAAGTCATTTTTTCTCTCAGATACACTAATTCAAGCATAAATACATAGATCCATATTAATAAGCCACACCTCCCCCATTCATACAGTTAGGGATCCTGCCTAAATGTTTTCACATTCCCTGGATTTGCACTGTTCTGTGCTGAAGTTCTGACTCAAGTGATCTTTGCTTTTTCCCAATGAAGTCAATACCCAATGAAGTAAAATATTTGTGAAAAAGATGATTTTATATAGTTAGGTTTGGTTCAAATATTTAACAATATCTTCCTAGTACACATTTTTTTAAAGCAACTGCTTTCACTAAAGTCAAAAGATACTTTTTCTTTTGGGGATGAAAACTCCTTTTTACTTCCTTTGGAGCACATGTGGGGAAGAATCCCATGCAGCTTTACGAATAATGACAGCCAAAATGAATTACAAGTTGGTCTTAACAAACATGTTCTCAAATACATTACCCCACTCCTCACTCAGCCCTCTGTGTAAGTGCTAAGTGGTGGCAGGCAGCAGCAGCCCTGCCTGCAATCTCTGTAATTAAACATTCAAACACAGGCCTGCATCTCTGCAAATGGGCCCCCCAACTTCCCTTTGCTGAACACTTTCTTCAGAAGGAAATCTCACACAGCTGTTGGAAGAACACTGCATGACATCTGCAAAATGTCTATTGTACAGACCAGGGTAAAACACCAACAAGCTGGATCTGACCACTAATTGAAGCCATTGTTTAGGAAAATTACTCGCGTGTGGTCTAACAACTCATCTGAAATTAGTGATTGCTGCAAATGAAAAAGCAGAATCACATACCACCCCCCATCCCCCACCTCTTCCCAAAGGGAATTGTCCTAGAAACAAACATTTACCATCACATACAAATATAATGCTGGTTTATGTTGTGTATTTTTTTGGTGTGTTTTTTTAACTGCATCAGATGCCAGTGAGCTGAATTCCAATGCATATTACTGATACTGTCAACAAATATTAAATAGATTTTTTTTTTAGTTTGTGAGATAATCAGAAATGTGCCCCTCTTTCTGTTTTCCACCCAGTATGTTTAAATAGAACAAGCCATTTGTAGCTTACTGTCTATCTTACACCTTATTTACACTGAATTTTTATCTTCCACTGCATCTTATTTTTTGTTGGCATTCCCCACCATGCAGTTTACATGGTGATGAAGAAATAGCCTTGCAGGCATTGAAAAAGAGATACAACATGTTAAGACATAATTCCCTGCAGGGCATTCGAGGCTGAATTTGCTGTCACAATGAGTCCAAGCTTCCATAACTATCCGTGTTTTATGTGGATTTGAAACATAAAATTAGATTCATCTTAATCTTCTGAAACAGCAATCTTCCCATGAAAGCTGATAGACAACAGCATATGAAAATGATAAGAGAGAGAGAGAGGACAGAGGGAAGACAAGAACTGAATAAAATGAGATGCTGCACTGTTCTAGTAAAGGAAGTGAAGCTCCCTTATGGGTAATAATATATCATGAAAACTTTGCTGAAAGGGATTGAGCTCCTGCCAAACTCCTTGTTTACATACGAGCCATCCCCACCGCGGCTCCGCGCGAGCCGGGAGCGCGGGGAGGCAGCGCCAGGACACAAATCCCAGCTCTGCAGGGCAAGGTTTGGGACACACTGCATCCTGAGCAAGGTCAGATTTATGGACATGGCCTCCTTCACCCAGGCAGGGACACAGAACCAAGCCAGGAGAGCTAAAGTTCAAAACAATAAATCTCAAGTTTCTTCGGTCAGTCCAAGAGCAGAGCTTAAGGAATATACTGCCCTAGTTTTCTGGGATCAGGCTTTGCAGCTGGAGTAACTTCAATTTAAGTTCCTCTTGATGGCCTTCAGATCTGCCAGCTTTGTCATATTCTTCTTCTGCCATTGGGGCACTTGATTGGTTTTTAAAAACTTCTCCAGAGCCAAACCTACTATGTTATTTTCATTCCTCACACTTAAATATGCAAAGAAGAATATTTAACTGCATGTAACTAAAAAAAAATTAGGAAATAAAAACAATCACAAAAGCTGAAAAAGAGAAAAAAAATGTCATGGTTTGAAGATTCAAGCTGACAAAGGAAACAGACTAATTGAAATCTTCCCAAATAATATGGGACTAGATTTTTATACTTAATTTAAATTTTTATACTTAATTCAAATCATCTGCAGGTTGTTTTAGTGCAATTACTTCAGACTTACACTGGCACGAATACAGTCTTTTTTTTTTCTCAAAACCAATGAAACACACAGAATTAATTTTTCAAAGGTTTCGAATTTATTAATTTTCTTGCTTCACTCATCTACCTCACTGCTGTTAAAAACATCAAATATGCTGCACATTCTCACAGTAATCAGCTACTGACTTGCACTTTTCAGCCATGTACTGTTCTAAATTTCAGAGAGAGAAAAGTGAGAACTACCTAATATAGGTATCAGGACACAAATAATAAGAATTTCCACAACTATCACACTTGCTGCATTGCACATATTTTTGGTAAAACAGTCCTAAAACTGAGTTTTCTGTACCATCACTTTTTCTGTTGTTTGTTTAATTAAGAATGCCTTGGCCAAATCCAGAACCATATTTGGCCCAATTGACTTTCCTGCAAATAAGGCAGATAAACTTATTTTCCAGTGTTTTTGATGCAGTTAAATAAAACAAACCCTGGAAAGCCCACTTAAGGATGCTCTAAACTTTGACTTCTTGACTTTCACAGAAGTAGTTTGTGTGGAATAGAAAATAAACACAAGACACCAGGTGTTCAGCTGGGTTGGGTTTACGAGCCCAATGCTGATTGTCCCCCCTGCTGTGGCTCCCTGGATGAAGCTGCAGTGACAGGGACAAGATATGAACACGTACTCCTTGCCATGGGCCAGATCTGGCCACATCAGTGTGACAGGAAAATCTGCCACTTATTTGAGAATCCAGCCTCTTGCTGATGTGATATTTTCAGCAGAATGTTCATGCCCACCACCATGCTGTCCTACTCACTTCCCTTTGAGACAACTCCAGTAAAAAACAGGCTCCTTGCAGAGAGAATGTGAGGTGAAAACCCTTTTTCCTCTCCAGGCTCCTTGCAGAGAGACTGTGAGGTGAAAATCCTTTTTCCTCTCCAGGCCATGAGGTGACAACTCTTTTTCCTCTCCAGGTTATCACTGAAATCCTTGCATTGCCACAACCCTTCCAACTCCACCACACAAGTTAAATGGAGCACCAGCAGCTGCTTTCCTGAATCTCCTCTGCCTTCCCAAGCCAGGATCAGCCACATCCTTAGGAAGCAGTGCCTTGGGGGTCAGGAAGCCCCACATTCCTTCTCCCCCCATTCCACACTCACACAAATCCCAGAGAACAAGGGATAGGGAGATAATTTTCATCTCCATAGCAAACATCTCGACCTCGAAGTGGAACATATATAAGCAGAGGTACAGAATAAAACTTAATGCTCTGTTTTCGGAAGAAAAAAAAATAAAGTCAACTCATCAACTAAATTAGGAATAATTGGTGAAATGATTATGCATAAAACACACGGAGGCACTCCTCTAGGTAATCAGTTCTGCTGACTATTTCTCCTGGCTATTCCATTTGATATTCTCCATATCTAAGTTCTGCAGCCTCAGACCCGAAACTGTAATGAAATGCAGTGCTTGATTATTAACTGCTGCTATCCTAAGATCCCAAAGGAAGGAAATACTTCATTTAATTGTGTTTATGTTACCCACAATACATGCAGGGAAAGAGAAGCTGGCATAGGTATGCTGCAGGAGTCTTTATACACCACTTGCAGTGCTTTGGGTTTTTTTAGATCGTATTTCAGAGAATAAAATCAGCGAACAATATTTTCCTAGGAGATTTCAGCTTAGCTGTAGGGATAATACAGTACTACATTTCATTAAAGTTACAGGTTCATCAAATGCTGACTGCACTACTCTATGATCTTTATTGAGGCCATATCATCAAAATAATTAGAACTGATCAAAATGGGTGAGGTAGAGTGAAGACGGGTATGAAATTTTACATTTTCATAAATGCTTTTCTTTTTCATCAAGGCAAGTCAGCCACGCTATGTAAGTATTAACACAATAATGTGGAATATGCGAATAAGAAATATTCAATTCAGTAAAAATAAAGCATATGAAAATAGTTTCCTGTTACTATGTTAAGCTGCCTTTGACTGAATTCAGAATTCTTGCTCTTACAGTTTGGTTTTGTGTTCTGGGAAAAAATAAGGAGTACTGAACACTACAGTGAGATCTAGAACTTATCTGGAGAAAATCCAGATTGATTGAATAAGCTTTTTGATTTCTAGTTTTGTCTTTTTGGTTTTCTGTTCCTACAAACTTTATCACAAATTATTCAGGTGTCTCTTAAGTCTTCTGTAATGAGAAGAACTGAAAAAAAAGCTGGAATTTTCTCTATTTGTGCACACTTGCCATATGAAAACTGAAATCTGAACATTCAGCACTGTTTTAGAAAATTGAATTTCAATACAAACTCATCTAGTCTGATTTCCTCTCCATGGTAAATACTGAAATATCTTCCAAAAAAATTCCTTTAGCATACTCTGCATATAAAATTTCATTTTAAGGGCAACAATAGGATAAGATAAAGAGATCTCTAAACATTTATTTTCTGTTTCATTTTTAAGTCTGCACTGAATCTGACATAGAAAATATGAAATTCTGGGTTCTTCTGGAGGAACTAAAGCAATTGCAAATCTCTTTCACTGTTTTCAGACACTCAAAATTAACACCAAAAAAAAAAAAAAAACCACAAAACCAAAAACAAAACAAATCAACTTGTCTTCTAACTTCTCCTTCCTTTAGTTTCCAGAAAGAATATGAACTGGTTTTCCTAATCAAACAGAAAATAGTGCAAAGCTAATATTTCTGGAGATTTCCATTTTTAAAAACCCCATGCCTGACACCTTCAGGAGACTCTAAAATGAATAAAAAGTATTAAATGGATGAAGATTTAAGACCAATCTGGGCAGTTTAAACTTTCTCATGTGGAGACCATGCAAAATAGAAGTTTTCATAACCTTCTGTGAAAACCTTACTGGGTTAACCACAACTTGCTTTGCATTTTGAGTGTTGCCCAGACAAGAATATCAAAGTGAAGGTAAGTTTTACACAAAAGAATTGATGGATTTGGTACAGCTCATGCAGGTTGCTTTGTTAGTCAGGCTGATTGCTCTCTTTTTCTCAGAGATATACATAGAAAGAACTGGAGTAAGTGACCTCAAAAAAGAAACATTTAACCTTATCCTTGATGTAAACATCTCGCACTGATAGCCTGATGTAGGTAAAGGAAAACATGGCAATTTACCAGAACAAGGTCAATACCACAATAAGGTAGATGTTTCCTTTTTAAGGTAAACTTCTAAGGGGATTAAAGCATTCCTTTCTAACATAAGGAACAAAATGACACATACTAGAAAGGTTTGCCTCTTAAAAATCAAACAGAGCAGTTGCTGTCATTGATCAGTTTTGAAAGAGAAAGGTGTGCCCAGTTGTAAAGTCTTCTAAAAAGTATGTCACTTAAATTTGGAATTAATTAAGTAATGAACCATAGCACCATAGCTGTGTAAATGTTGTTTCTTTCTCAATCATATGTGAACATGATACAGTACACATAGCTACACATTTCTACACGTGCTTGTACACAGAACTAAAGGGAAAAGGTTAAGCATATACACAACAGGCATAACAAAACTGAGTTCTAGATATTCCTCTGTTAATGCACTAGAAAACTTTGGAATCACTAAAGGAAAATAGAACCATGACAACAATTGGAAAATGAGTGTCATATGAATTGTTAATAGGCAGTACCCCAAGCACATGTGAGGTATTCTAATACAGCACATATTGAAGAAACCTACTGCACACAGAAATTACCAGAGAACACTTAATTTTTGCATTCCACATTTATGCAATTAATTAGAGAACACTTAACATTCTCTCTGACTTCAAGCTCTGCATGATCATGTTTGATCATGAGGGAATTTAAAATCATTTATGTAGCCTAGATTTAAGTATGACAAGAAATGGTGATGGTTAGAAAGGGAAGAATGAATACATTAATTGCAGGCCAAGTTACACAAAAATAAGAAAGCCAATAAAGACACAATTTACTCATGAAAATGGATGTTGATATATATTTTAAAAAGCCAAAAAAGCATTTTTTTATATAGGAACTATGCAGAGTTATAAATTAGGAGACTTTGCTGCACCAGAGAAGATGACACAAGTGGTGAACAGATTTAAGAGATGTGCTGAGTATTTAAAATAGTTGGTGATACACCACAACAGCACTGAATTCAGCACAGGTTTTGCAGGTTTGGACAACGTTTTTAGGTACATTTCCCTGCTCTGGGATTTGGGGAGAAATGCCCATATTGCTGCCTGTCAAGCACATACAAAGCTATGGTTAGAGGGGTCACAGCATCTGTAGTTTGTCAGAATTTGTTCACCAGCCATCACGAGCTCCTGGTACCACGATGACTCTCCCTCCAACATTTGTGGCACCGTCCCTCACCCACCCTCCCTGAGGATTCTCTCCCTAGGACCTTGCAGGGGTGTGCAGTGGGTGCCTCAGGCAGCCAGAGCTGTCTCTGCTGCTCTAGAGCTCAGTATCCCTGGTGTAGCCATGGATCAGGTGAGTCCCCTCGCAGGCAGAGCCCTGAGCTTGGCACTCAAAGATCTCTAATACACAAGTGCACTGTCCAGAGGGAGCTGAGGGAGACATTTAAGGCCACGGTTTAAAGACTGATTTGAAGAGACTTATGAGGATTCATTTTAGAAGGTGCTCAAAGCCCCCATAACAGTTCCAAACCACATCAAAAGAACCTGTTTCTAATTGGGCTACAAGGGACATTAGAAGACAGATATTTCTAACCCTGCTGCTGTACTGAACTCCTCACCCCTTGCAGGTACTTGGTGCCACCTTTCCCTGTATCCTTTTGGACACTCAATGCAATTCAGACTGAATCTTGGCATTTCTACCAGGATCCCTCACTTGAGAGCTAAATAGTCCCAGTGCTCAGAAAGGAACTGGACAAGGATGAGTCAAATGATGGTAATGGCCACATTTAGAAACATTATTGTAATGAATCTTTCTTTCAATCCCCAAATAAATAGTCTGGATCAAATCCTCAGCTAGGCTAGACTGAGGAAGTGCTATCAATTTCCACTGGCCCAGAATGCTTGTAATCAAATATATCCATTTATTATCTGTGACAAGGTTGGAAATGCTAGGCAAATTACTTTATTATTCTGCAAAAATACCAGTTTGTCATTAGTATTAGCCTGTGTCTTTAAAATTGGAATTATAAGCAGCTTCTTCATCTTACTACATCGTGCTATAATCTGAAGTGCCCTATTAGGAGATGTAATATTTAAGGTCTTTTAGCTGGTAACTCTACATCCTGATTATCCTTTTGAAATTAAATGCCTTCAATATACATTTGTAAGAGAGACTAACAATTTCCTGCCACTCGAAGGATGAAGATGGTAAATGATGGCTGGGGTGGGGGGCTGCTTGGTTGTTTTGATGCTGCCAGGCAGGCTGATAACTTTATATTCTGCGTCCATGGCTCAATGACCCACAAATCTCCTTTGATATGCCAGGCAGCAGAGAGAACCAAGCTGAACGGATCAGGAGGAAAGTGAAAACGCTTCAGCAAGGGGCCCCCGATGAAGCCATCATGTGACAGCAATCCTAAGACTCTGCTATGGAGGGGAGAGGCGAGAGCGGGAGAGAAAGGGAAAAAAAAGGGAATAGGGCATTGTGGTGGCACAGGCTGATAGAGACGTCAGAGACGCTTCAGTAATCTCACGACGCTTTGGCCCAGTGTGGGGGCAAACGAGGCCCATATTCAGCATGGCGTGACGGGTAGGACCACCCCGAAAAAGCTGCGAGGGGGCAGGCACTTGGACAAATCAAAGCAGAAGAAAGTAATTTTCGATAAATTAAAGAAATCTCCATGGAAATTAGCATGAAACATTTTCTAATCTCCCGCTTTTCACTGCCGACAAGGGTCACTGGTTTAACTTCTCTCTCTTATTTTATTATTCCCCAGCCACATTCCTCTGCTTTTTTATATCCTTCAATTTTTACTACCTCTTTTTCTTCCAGTCTATCATTTTTAGCCTTTCTTATAGCAGCTTCTTAACCCTTTTAGGACTTCTCCCAGTAAATATTCTGGAGAATTAACTGATCCATTAGAGTTTAAAGGACATACTCCAAAGCAGTTGCCTTTTCTAACTATCTGCAGTATTTCGTCTACCAGCTACGCCGTCATTTTAACTGTGATCAAAGTCAAGCATTTCCTTCCCAGTAAAACCTGAAAAAGACTGCTTTGCACAATCTCCTTTAGACACAGAGTGCTGACGCTGCTAAATACCAGCTGCAAATGCACTGCCAGAGGTAAACACTGCTAAGTCACAGCATTATGACTTTATGATTTTTAATTTTAATATAAGAAATGGATTCTTTTTGCTGTGGTTCTGGTTTTGCCGACACGAAAAGTGTCAGATTAGCACCTCTTCTTTCTCACCTTTGTTCCAGGAGGTCAAACTGGAAAGTCTGTTTTAAATTAAGATGGATTAGGAATATTAAATACTGAGGGGTTTCTTTTAATAAATATGAAATAGCGATGAGGTTGCTTGATAAAAAGATAATGCTAGTGTGCACAGGAAGGATATTGAGAGAAGGAGATACCTGACTTCTGACTATTGTAACTTTGTGCTTGCAGACACAAAACCCAATAAAATTTCAGTGATCTGTGATCCATGACTTATGATATGGAGACAGAAAACATGAACAAAATCAGCATGATTAGAATGATGGTTTTCACAAAGAATGGTAGTTCAGCTTCATTTCTGAAATAAATAATTGCAGTTCATCCTGTATCACCCATAAAGAGCCAGGGTGAAATTTACTATTTTCCATATTTATTTAAGGTGTAGACAATTGTGCAATAAATCCATGTTTGTAGTTTCCAAGGAACATGGACTTCTGAGACCTCCTTCAGTAGAATAAATTTATAAAGAGATTTAAATATTTTGGTGTGTGAAGGGGAAAATCTTTATCTAATGATAAATAGTAATGACCAGCTTAATTAATTCTTGGGCTCTTTGTTTTGTTTTGGGGTTTTTTTGCCACTTGTAGATGCTGTTGGATCTGAGGAGGGATATCACAAGTTTCACAGTAGGTCACAAAAGTATCTTCCCTGAAATGGTTTCTATAAAAAGTGGTCCAAATATGTCATTTGCTATCACTTAGGAAAGGAGCTCTATGGAGAATGATAACTGGTACAGTTTCTATCAGTTTTACTACTTGCACGAGCAGTGTGCTACATGTCTCTCATTTTCTTGAACAAGACAGATGCCTCTGGTGTGAAAAATACAGATGTTGGAGTATGCAGCAGACAACTATGGTTTATCAAAAATA
The DNA here is from genome assembly GCF_015832195.1 of Motacilla alba alba. Taxonomy (NCBI): domain Eukaryota; kingdom Metazoa; phylum Chordata; class Aves; order Passeriformes; family Motacillidae; genus Motacilla; species Motacilla alba. The sequence goes on along the minus strand of NC_052025.1, from coordinate 16,344,182 downwards.
CACTACTGGCACTGACTGATGTCAGACTTAATCATTCAGCATCCTAGCAGGAGCGAGTGAATTATTGGGTCTTAGTCATGTGTGGTTTATGTTTAAAAAGTAATACGTCATCTCGTTTCTTCTTTACAGGGGTTGGAAACTATTGAGCAGACAGCGATGCCTGGGGCTATAGGTAAAAAGCTGAACAGAACCCAGAAATGAAGGTGCATGACAAGGAGCAGAGGCATGGACAAGTATCCATGCTTTTTCTGAAAGAAATGTCAATGAAGGGCAAAAAGAAAAAAAAAAATCAGCATTAGAAAGATTGCACTGAGCAGGGGTAGGGGAATGGAGGAGCCTATGTGCACTTGATAAAAACATTTCCATATTTAATCTCAACCAAATATACACAACTTAATTTTGTGCTTAAATATATGCATAGTTTAACAAACAGATTCTTAATTTATTCACTGCTTATCATATTTTAGATGATGTTTAAACAACACTGCACTCACACACACACACAAGCATAGGGAAGCCTGGTTTATTAGGCAAGAAGAATTCACCTGTGCACAGAAATCATTTCTCATCAACCATTTGTTTTGAGAACCAATACAACCAAAGTGTTGGGTGCAACCCACTCTCACTTGAGTTTGTCAAAAGGGTCCTTACAAATCTTTTCAGTCCTTTGTACACTCCCCTTTAGCCACAGCATTAAAAGTTTGAGAGGGTATCAATGAAAATCAAGCGAATCAAAATATACTGAGACAGTTCCCTGATATCTAACCTGAGACAACAGGCAGTGATCTAAATGGCATGATTTTAAGTTGCTTTAGGAAACAATTAAGGTGATATTTCAAGGAGGAAAAGAAGATCTTTTTCCTTAAATAGGAAAACTGCTATACCACAAACTTGGACAACTAGGAGGTAATGTCTCCAGCAAACACCACCCCAGTCCTGGAGCTATTGCTCATATGGGCACAAGTCAAGTCTGACAAGTCAGGCAAAGGTTTATCCCATGCAGTATTCCATGGGGTGGCTGTGATCTGCTCACACCTTTAGCAGGAAGCAGAAATGAGGAGGAGATGTGTGACTCATTAGCAGCCACAGAGCTGGGGCACGCTGCCCCTTCCAGCCCTACACCATTACTGCCAACTGCCTGTGATTACCCTGCCAGCATCTGGAGAAAGGTGTTTGTTAGACCATAACAAGCAATGCCTTCATCACATGAACTCTTTTTTTTCCTCAGACTTTTCCCATCAAGAAATACAATTTCAGAGTTAATGTTAGTTAGCCAGTTATGGGAAATCAGGCTGTCATCCAAAATTCATGTGATACATTTTCTCCTGAATTATCTTCCTCCATGAACTTATGATTAGGTAAACAGCATAATGCACAGAGGAAAAAGTGTATTAATCTGACTATTGCTTCTTCTCTCCCATTAATGGTGGATTTAAGTTGCCAGAATCCATAAATGCAACAGCTTCCTTTAAAAGCAGTAAAATAATTTTCCTGTATAAATGGAGACTTTCAGATCATTATTGGGAAACTGACATATTCTGCACAGAAATAGGTCTCCTCTGGACATCAACGCATACCAACTACAAAATGTGAAGTCAAGCCATTTAGCATTTATTTCAGCAGAAATGACTTACCTCCTAATTGAAGAGCTTTAGTCAGGGGAAAAAAATATAATCATCTTCAAGAATTTTCAGTGAACTGGTATTTAGGATATGCATTGCAGTGGTGCCTGAGAGCACAGGTCACAGACCAGAGGTTCTTTAGGCAGGTCCTGTCTAATCCTGCAAAGTCTTGAGCTCACAAGGACTGGAACTTAAGGGGTGAGACTTTTTGCCTCTCAGCAGATAAAATCCAAATATTAGACAAACATAACCCAGAACTCACTGCACTGAAGATCTGCAAATCTGGGACCTGTCCTGGCAAAATTTGCACCCAAGGAAAAGCATCACTATGAATGCAAGCACATGCCACAGATCCTTCTTGTCCTCTGTTTGAGCACTGAGCCCAAACCCATAAGGGAAGATTAAGAGGAAGAAAAATGCAGAGTTTGGAGAGGCAATCCATGGGAGAAGTCTGCAAGCAGGTGACTGATGTGCACATCAAGCAAAGATATAGGGGTTTTTGTTTGGTTTGGATTTTTTAGTTCATTTTTTTAGAGGCTTCAAAGTTAGGGAAGTTTGTGGGATAGATGGTGTTTCCTACACTGACAGTTCAGCTAAATTTAACAAAGTTATCTTTAAACTTAGTTAAGTTTTAAAAAAATGTTTAGAGACTTGCAAGGAAGAACTACATTGGGAAGAAGGTGAAGAATACAGCCCTTTTAGGGTACTTCCTCCATAGTGGTATTTAGATTGACCAAGGTCTAGGTAAGAATCTAGAGCTTGAAATGAATTCTGCAGCATTCTGTGACATACCCAATCTCAAGATGATACATCCTTGTCAGAGGCAAAACTTGTCCACAAATGACAAAAAATACCAAAAACATTCAAAATTCCTCATCATGAAACTTATCTTTCTCTCTAATTCAACAGGGTAGTCTCATAAATTTATCTTGCACTTAAGAAGCCCCATCACTTATAATTTAATAATGAAAGAGAGAAATTAAAATTTATTCTTGTATGAAAAGGTGCATTTACATAAATGTTTCTCTTAATAAGTGCAGATTTTGAGAAGTCACTTTAAGTGTCACTGTCCTCAGCAGACAGATGGACAGGTTTACAGCAGAAAATGTCTAGAACTAGGGATTACCTTTACTAGGTGATGCTACTTTAACTTCCCAGTCTAGCTCACACTGATAGCTATGCTGGCATTGCTTTCAGCCTGCCTGACCTCTGCTCATTCCAGCACTCTGGAATTATCAGAGCATTGTTATATGGAATTATTACAGCATTATCCAAGTCCTCCACCACATCCCTTTGACAGGGATTTACCTGGACTCAGCTGGTGAGGTTTTCTAGTTTCTAGCAGGGATTACCACAGGAACATAAGGGACAGAGTGGTGTGCAAGAAGAAGAGCACAAAATACCACGGACTGAATCAGTCCCTTTTCCTTGGCACACAAACCACTTGCATCTGGAGCTCAGACTAACGATTAGGGAGAAGTGTAAAAATGCAGAGCTGTCCTTCTGTTTGAACAGAAGGTTCCTACACAACAATGAAATCAACTTTTCTGCAGGGGAAAAAGTTACTCAAGAAGAGAGAAGAGCAAGAACTCGGAACTTCTGACTCATTTTTGACTCCTACAGAGTCAGAGCTGGTCACAGGGACCAGTTTACAACTACCAGAAGTGTAAGAAAGGGATGGGGAGATGAGAGAGAGGGATGAGGAAGGGATTCACAGATTTCAAATAGATGGATGGGAATCACTCCATATGAGCAGATCTTTAAAAGGGTTTTCAAAACCAAATGAATTTGCTGAACTAAATCTATTACAATATTGTGATTCTATTCAGTTATATCAGTGTTAATCAGCACTAACTCCACTGAGTGGTAGTTTTAAACTAGTCCATAACCATTATGAGCAAAGTGAACTCTGTGTGTATATACAGTGAAGCATTGAACCTATGTGTAGATAATTAAACTATAATTATATTACCTACACCAGCCAAAAAAAAAAAAAAAAGAAAATATTGCTATAGTGAAAGGTTACTTAGATTTTTCTTTCCTGTTTTGACAAATTAAGAAGAAACGTAACACACATATTCAAAATACAAATATCACTACCCAAACCCCATCATTTTTTCTTATCCAGAGGACACAGAGATACAGTCAATTGGCAAACAGGTCCCAGAGAACACTTTCATGATAGAATAATATTCATATTCAATCAGTGTATGAACTGTAAATATTCATCTATCTGCTTGTTAATCATTTTAGTACAAGTTATCATTTTACAGTACCCATTTTGAACAGATGATGGGATCAGTTTTACAAACACCTAAGGAGAAAAAGCAAAATAGAGAGCTATTCCCAGTATTCTATCGAGCTTGCTCTGGCACCGGTCAGTGCTGCAGAGGATGTTCACATAGATGGTTATCTCAAGTTCAAACTGAGCAAAGGCTGCTCTGCCCAACTGTGCACAAATACTCTTGTTAAAATCTATCCAGGGTCATGTTTCCAAAGCTGAGCCTCTTCAGGGAAGCTAAACAGGTGTCATTACCCCTTCCATCACAGGATGGTCTGGGACCACTTGAGCTCTGCTGTCCTTTTCTGTGTCACACACAGGAGACGCTGCACATTTCTGGGCAGTCCTGTGCAGCAAAACCTGCTTGCTGTCCCTTCCCCTGGTCCCTTCCCACCCCCTGCACACGAGGCCAGTTCTCAAGGTCACTCTCCACGTGTCCTTTCTCTCCCTTTTCCTTGTCTTCAACGCACATTCTACCATTAGCAGCCTTTCTGCCACTGCCTCCGCTGCAGCCACAGCTCCAGCACAGGGGGCTTGCAGAATCCACTCCATCTTTCCAGGAGCAGCATGAGGAGGAGCAGTAGTGACAGACCACTGGCTCGGGCCCCGGGCCGTGTCTCTCTGTTCAAATCTCCCATGGCTCCCAGCCTTCTCTACTAGTTACACCAGAGCCTGCAGCCCTCTGAGCTCTGGGAGCTGGCAGGAACGCTGTCTCCGGGCTGCCCTGGGAGCAGCAATCCCCGCTGCTCTGCAGGGCACAACTAATGGGGGAGCTGGGAGCCAGAGTGGGTCTGCAGCAGCTGGGCTGTGCTGACAGCTCGCCACCTGAGCTCCCCGCACGGGAGGAGCTGCAGGGCACCCGGAGCAGGGAGCTGGGGGCACCTTGGCAGGGGAGATGGATGGGATCTGATCTGAACCTGAAAAACGGCCACTTTGGCTCAGGCAAGGCTGGAAAAAACCCTCCCTGTTCCAAGGGAGGTTTTAATGTATGCTAGCCCAAAAATGGCCTCTTTAGATAGCATACACGACAAGTTAAGAAGGAATTCAGCCTGGGTGATAGCTTTAGGGATGGGTTTGAAGATCAAGGATGCATCACACGAGACAGCTTTTTGGTTCACAAGGAGATGCAGAGATTTTACACAGACAGTCACAGCCCACTGCTTCCTTTTGCCACATAGCTTGCACTGTGCATCTGAGCTGATTCACAACCTTGTGATAAACAAAAACCAAAAAACTCAACAAATGCTGAGGAGGAGTGTGAAAAATTACTCCTAGATTTGTTTAAAAAATGAACCAGACAACAATCCACAAGCCTGTACTTCCCCAACCAGAAGACAGGTACAATTTAGGAATACACCCATGGAATATATGGCTGTAGACTATGATCACATTGTGACAGTGCCACGAGTTTAACTGGAACAAGACAGCCTAACCCTAACACAGGGATTTCACACAGCACAACCCAGCACAGAGAGATTCCTAAAGGCCCCAGTGCACACCAGGGCTCTGAGAGGTAAGGGTTAGGTACTGCCTAAACAGAAAGTGCATAAGTCACCCCTTAGGACCTTAAGAAAATTAGATTAGAGCAATCCAGGTCTGCAAGGGTCACTTGATTACTTCAAAACTTACCAGTGACTTTTCCCTCTTTCATTTTCACTAGGTTTTCATGACTCCTGACATTTTTACCATGACAAAATTACAGTCATGACATGCACATCCAGCAGGCAGGCAGGTCAGGAGACACCTTTGTGGATCCACAGTATCTGTTTGACACTCATATGCCTCTGTTCTACAAACAATCAGGGATGATTTTGTGCCACAAGGAACAGCCACTAAATCTCCCCTTTGCCTTCAGCTCTCCTCAAAGGAAACATCAGAACCTACCCCTGCTTTTGCTTCTTGCCCTTCTTTGAGCAGTTCACTGCTTTTTCTAGCTCAACACATGGCTTTTCTCTCTAGCTGTAATAACATGGTGCTTTGTGTTTTAATTTATTTCATGCACAACAAGCATAGTAAATTGCAGGAATAACAAATATCCACTGGAATTCCAAGGCAACAGCCCAGCTGAAATACCAATCTCCCAACTTCAGCAGCCTCTGCGGATGCCTGATGCACTTTCCCCCTGCTTGTTCAGCATCTCAAAGTGGGGCTATCTGAAGGCAACAGAAGGAGCCTACTCACCTCCCAGTTCTGGATTTATTTTTATCTCTGATTATGGGCATGTGGTGTTACAATCTGCAGCGACTGGGGTGCCGGGGCAGGCAGGAACAGGAGTGTGGTGTGTGTCATCCAGCACTGCTCACTGATCTCACTGTCCTCTAGGCAACAGCAGCAAAAGTGCAAGGTCACTCACGAGGAATATTTCCCTTTTAGGTTTGAGTGCATCAGAATGGAGCTTGTACAGGGGTAGGGAATGAATTCCCCACCGGAGCTGGGCAGAAGAATGCAAATCTTACTTTCCATTGAAACATGAGCTGGAGGAGTGGAAAAGTAGGACACCACACCACAGCCTGTGGCTCTCTCACCTCTGCCCCACATGAGGTCTGACAGACATATATTTTTTTATCTACAACCAATTCTGCTACTTCAGTAGGAAGGCTCAGGCTTCTCAGGTTTCAAAGTTTCTGGGGATTATTTTTTCATTTTCACATATTCGTGATATATTGCCTTAAATGTTGTGCCTTGCCACAGTGCCAACAAATTAGGGAAGGTAATCAAAAACTTCTAATTTTGCTCCACAAAATAATATTAAGTAAGATTTTACAGACAGCTGCAAGAACAAGTGAGGTTCATTGTTCCTACTAACTCACAGTGCACTTAACTCCTTAAAAAGAACTGACAGAGCACTGCAAGCACGAGAGAGTGACTTTCATCTTGGCAAGAAATATCTCCATACACAGACTGTCAAAAAATAATAGGAAGAATAAAATAAAAGAACTGGAATAGGGCCGATCTTTGAGAGAAGGAGGGGGGTCATCTTCACTTGGGAGAAATATTTTCTGCCTTGACTTATGTTCTGCCCAGTTTCTCACCAGGGCAAAAATCACAGAAAAAGTGATATACATTAATTAAATACCAACCCCCCCTCACCCCACGGGCACGGAGAGCCTCACAGCAGCAGGCTGTGAGCTGTTGGGCACAATGATTCAGTGGGTGACAAGTGTGTCATCCTTTGCCTTCCCAGCCATAAACCCAAACCAACCTCAGCCTGGCCACAGAAACATGCCAGGAGATGGCTGATATAATTGTTATGTTCCAAATTGCCTGAGAAACAAAAACAGATTCAGATGCTTTTGTCCCCAGCTCAGAACATCCAGATAACACGGTTCAATCACATCCTCATTTTTATCAGTTGAGAACTCCAGGGACAGGAAGGTCTTGGCACACAGGAAATGGTGACAGACCTGAATTTTGGAGTCAGAGATTTAGATCCCATTCTTTTCCTCCTATAACTACAATCTCCCTTCTTGACTTGCAATTCAGCAATAAATACATATTTTTCAAATTAAAAAAATATTAATTAATCTTGAAGATTAATTAATGATTAAATAAGTTAATACACCAGGCCTACAGCAAAGCTAACTAATATAATTAAATCAGCAATAACACTGATCTTTTGGCTACTTAAGCAGGGGGCATGTATCAAGAAAACTGGAGTTCTTTTACACAAAGTTAGGAATTTTGGGCTCTGATGCCAGAATTTCACTTGAATAACTTGAAGTGTGATTTGCACCTGGATTTCCTTGATCTCCTTGTTTCAATTTTACTCTGTCTACGTGAGGCAACACAGAATGCTGCATCCTGGGAGGATGTTCAGCACTGGCAGCCAGCATGCTATTTTTATTTTCAGAGTGGCTTTGTTACATTCACACATTATATCTTTGCATGAGTCCAATCTAATTTTAAATCTATTGGACTGCTGTAGGATCTGAAAGAGCTGATCCTGTAGGATTTGAAAGCGAGTCTTTGAACTGAGATCTCACGAGATAAATGGCAAATACATTAACTTTGCCACCTCATTTTCTTTAGCTTACAACTTAATTGTATTTTTCGTAGACCTCAGCAATCATGTTTTAATTAGGTCCCTTCGTCTGATTTGATAACTTGTTTTGCATCCTCCTTACCTTAGCCCGCTGCTCCACGGAGCTAAGCAGATAATGTTATGATCTGGTACTTATCTCTAACACTTGCTTTAGCTGAATAAAGTACTCCAGGAACTTTGACTTCCCCAAAGTAAAGAATAGATTTACCAAAATTGCATCTACATATTGGCAGCCAATACTGAAATAACCCCCTACCTCTGCGATGCTATGTAAGACAAATGTGAAAAGGGATTTTTAGCTCAAGATAACTGGCTAGACAACCCAGCCTTACAGATAGTTGCTGTTTCTCCTAAGTGATCCCACATAGGAGGCCAGCAGGTGCCACATTTCAAATCATGTGAAATTACAACTTAGCAAGCAGCCTCTCCCCATGGGCTCAAATACTACTTCTTAAAGGCTCAAAATAGGACAGAGACTGGAGGGGAATTTTATACTCTCTGAAAGGGAATTTCTTTTTTTCAGTTCTGGTGACATCTGTGATCTTTTCTCCCCTCAAATGGTCCCCAGAAATCTTTATAACTGAGGACACAGCCATTAAAGCTGCAGCCCTTCTTTTCTGTAAAACCACATTCAATACATACTTCAACTCTGACAAGAACCAACAACTCAATGAAACACTAGTTTTGTTTGGTTTTTATTATTATATAATAATATAAATATTACTTCCTAAATAGCCTAAAATTTTCACTCGTTCTCACATACTCATACCAAAGATTTTAAAAATGCCCTGGTCACTAAGGTGCAGATTACTTCAAAAAACTATTTAATTTAAGTTACTTTAAAAATCTCAAAACTAAGCTTCTTTTTTGATAAACTTGATAATCTCCCAAATTTACTTCCCTCGTGATCTGAATTTGATCTCAAACAACATTTTCCTTTTTTTTTCACATCAAGTTCTATTTCTTTATACTACCTGTTCTTCAATTCTCTTTTGTCCCTGCTAAACCACATTCTAGAATGATTCTGCAAGACTACAGCAGTATTTTAGATTTCACATAATAGAACTCAATTTTTTGTTTCAGGCAAAGTGTAATTTTGTCTCAATCAGCAGTCAGTAGCCACATTGCCAATTAGACTGAAGTACACTTTACAATAAAATGTGCAAAATTATTGGAGAAAAATATACAACCGAGAGAGTCTCTGCTGTGGGTAAAATAAATATAATTGATGCATCCTTCAGTCTGCAGCATTGATTATTATTTATTACTACAAACTCTTCAAAACAGGATGATTTGATGTCAACATGTTATTTTAGGAAGTGCACAATTGAAAAAAGCATTATTTGCATGGATTGATTCATAAAATATGTTTACTGAGGAGAGATGTGCACTTTTACTTGAAATGAGTCAGAATAATAAAGAGAAGTCAAGACAATCTTCCAGCATTGTAGTTGAAAAGAATATCTAAGTTTTTAAATAAGCTTCAATTAAGAGAATAGTTTTTGTACAAAGCCAGAATCTATGCTCTTTTTTTCTTTTTTTCTCCCTCTCTTTGTGCAGTCTGTCTGGCTAAACTTAAGAAAACAGTCACAGCAAATCCAGGGTCACTTTTATCCTATGTCACCCTCTGAATTTGGAAACTCCTTGTGAATAGCAAGGATCAGTCCGATCTCCTGGCATTGATCTCCTTTCCAAACAGAATACCACCATGCTTTGATGTGACATATGGAATGAGAAAGAAGTAATAATGAAAATCAATGAGTCTAAATATTCTCTGCTTGTAACTCACCTGTCGTTTGCTGTGGTCATGTGTGTCCAGGAAAGAGAGGGATTTAAATGCATCTGCACTTTCTCTTTTTCATGTTATCTGCAGCCCTATGCTGCAGCATTAAAACAAAGGAAAAGAAAAAAAAAAAAAAAGCAGCCACCTGAACTTATGTGAAAATTGTTAACATTTACACACCTGCATATGCATATATACACACACATTTTTTTAAAACATCCATAGTTCTCTCACTATATTATTAAAAATTACGGCCAAACACCACCCTACTACATTGCTATCATAATAATTCCATACTCAATGTTTGTAAAAAAACCCAAACTTTTACCAGAATGTTTTAAAATTAATTTCTAAGAGTAATCACTATTGTACTCTATGAGTCTGCAAACCTGTCACTGTCCAGATGGCTCAGAAGAAAGCAAAGACATGGGGAATAAACCCAGTTAAATCAGTTCAGTACCACACCAGACTGCTACCACAAAATAAATGTTTCCAAATCAGTAAAAAAACAGGTGAAGGGGGCACTAAATTCATGTTGCAAGATCAGCAAAGCCCATCAGGTAGAGGAGTGGATCAGGTAATTTCCACCAACTTGCATAATGTCCTGTTACGTTGCACCCTCTTCTCACCTGCTGCTTTAAAACTTTGCTCCTCTTTTATTAAACAATATGAAAAAATCTGAATAAAGTAAATGAGTATTTGTCTTCCCAGGCAGGTACCGGTTTTTGTTCCGATAACTAAATTACTCTGTGCAACAAAGCAAATTTCCTTTATCAAACAACCACTGCACAGAAAAATGAGCCCAAATTAGTTAAGAAAAACTGCCGTGGTGGCTAGGATGAGATAGGCAGACTGCTACATTCAGCTGTAGTGCTTCATTATAAATACCAGTAATATCTTAATATCTTCCTAATTCAGTGAAGGATAGAAAATTGTTCCATTTTAAAGTTTCTTCCTGTAAGAGCCCAACTTCCCTGTGTTTTTGTTATCTTTTTACAACTTTGGTTGGCTGGTTTGTGCATAGGAAATACTGAGTTTCATCCCTGCAGTCTGGATGGCTTTTTTTTGTTTGTTTGTTTTTGTTAAAGTGTTTTGGTTTTCCTACAGATGCAGCCCCTGAAAAGCTCGGCTGCCTTCACACAACTGGGAGAGTGCTTTGCTGATCAGCAGAGCACCAGGAAACGACACCATCTCACTGCAGTTTTTATCAGGATGGGTTTTCTCTGATGGGTGTAGCTGGCAGCGGGATGGGGCGAGCCGTGGGCTCTGTCACTGTGCAGATGCACCCGTGACAGACAGCAAACCCACAGAGGTGGCTGCCTGGAGCTTGGAGAGCACAGCCAAGCCCTGCAAGGGGGATTTATTCCTTCCCCTGCTCCCCACAGAGCTCCCCCACGCCAAGCATCCATTTGGGCAAGGCGTGGAGGAAAGGATTTGCCCCGGAATGCCTTCACAACTTCATTTAGAGCATTACGAATCATGCCTGTGCACCAGACACAATTAACATTCTGGGCAAGCCCACCAGAGCATCCACTCCTCTCCACTGGGGCTCCAGGAACAACTGGGAAGAGAATCCCACATCCCAGAGGTGTGCTAGGTACCCCTGAATTCAACAACAGCTTAATAGAAAACAAAATCAGCAGCCGCTCAGGTGCTGGGGTTTGTACCCACTCAGATCTTGAGCTGCAAACTGAAATCCCAGGATTTCACAGGGAATTGCAGAAAGCAAATTCCCAGAGTTTGGCATGCAATGAGTGTAACACAGGCTGGCTTGTCTGGGCTAGTGACAGGAGCACTGTCATTGCCCAGGTTTTGAGAGCCAGCTCTGAGCTGGAGGCACAGGGCAGCTGATGAACATCAGCAACCACAGCAGAAACATCCCAGCTATTTTTAAATAAATGCTTTCCTCACTGTTCAACACTTACTGCAAAAAGAAAACTGCATTTCTGACCACCCCTTTTATTTTCCCTATCAAACTTCCATGATGCTAAAATGCAAGACTGGAACATGTTAACTTCAAAGACATATGGTGGCAACTGCTCCTTGATCTTGAATTCCATGAAATTCCAGGTCATTGTGTGGAAGCCAACAACCAGTTTAGTTAAATGCTTAATGACATAAAAACAGTGATTGATTGCCATAAAAATGGCTCCTAGGGATTACAAAAATTAGGTGACTCACAGAACTTATTAAATGCTCCCAACTAAATAGAAGAAATATCTGGCTACAAAGTTAACTTCCTGCCAGCCACATGAAACACTTAAAGGCATATATTTTGAGAAAGAAAAGTAAGTTCATAATTAGATAGGTTAAAAGTTATTTTTATTTCATTTGCTGGCTTAAAAAAAAAAAAAAGGCGTTTCAGGTGACTATGAAATGGAAAACAACACAATCACTTTTTTAAGCAATGGGAGCAGCACAAAACTGTATCTACTATTACAACCTGCAAAAAAATATTTATCTCCTCTCGATTAAAAGCCAAGCGAAAGTACTCCAGGACCTCAGAAGTATCAAATATTTGAAGTAACGAGCGGGTGGTGGCATTTGTGTGGGCGCAGGTCACCTGCCCGGCGGGGAGGGGGCCGGAGGGAGGGGGCTCAGTGCGCCGTGCGAGACAGAGAATCCCAACTGCCGCAAAAACGGGGTTTTATCCTGAATTTCGGAAACTCTGGAATCGCTCCTGCAGATTCCCAGGCACAAGACAGATGGCACTGCAACCAAGCTAGAGCCGGGGCTGCTGGCGCTCCCTCTGGGTCTAACTCCTATTATCCACTTGTAAATTAACCTGTCAATTTATCAATCAACACCATCTTGATTCTCCCCTGTTCCACTGCCCGGCATCGCTGTGAATTTGCCTCGTAAATAACTGGGAGCCCCATGTTTGTTAGTATTGTGAATGAGTTTATTATCACTTTGATGACTGCTATGAATCACAAATGCTGCCGAGAGCCTGATAAGGACTGGGGGGGAGGAGGGGAAAAAAAAAAAAAAAAGTACACGCACACATTAACACGGTTGAAACTATTTGGGAGATAACAGATCGAGTTACGGCGATAGCAAATCATTTCAACTAGGGGGGAAAAAAGGCTAAAAATTGCGGGTTTCGTCATGGAGAAAAACTCGTAAAGTACTAAAATATTAAAGGGAGCAGTATTGTGTGTGCAGCTCAGCGGCTGCCACATTGCTGGGATACTTCAACTTGTTCCTAGAATTCCTCAGGCACTGTTAGATTTTATGCCCTATTTGCAAACTTCGCCTGTCCTTTGAGATGCAACAAGTATTTTGTTTATTTATTCTTGCCAGTTTAGGCACTGCACGGAAATGTGAGTAATTTATGACAAGAAAAAGCTGAAAGAATTCAAATTAAAAAAAAAAAAAAACTTTCAAAAGAAAGTTTATTCAAATTCCCATTCGCTTCAAGTCTTCTTTATGACATCAGAAAAATGCTGAATTAGTAACATCCTATTTGTTAGTTATATTTATTGTCCAATTTTGTTTGCTCTGATGGAAGAAACTTTATTTAGACTCCAAAAAAATGTAACAAACAAGTTTTGCTAACCACTTTGAATTTAGCATTTAAATAATAATTTTTATAAAAATATTAATATAGTAAGTATAACAACTTTTCAGAAATCCCTTGAGAAATCAGTGTTCAGTGGCCCATTTGCTTTTTGAAGCCAAAACATAACTAAAATCTAAATACGAACAGCATGTTAAAAAAAAGCAGATGTTTGGCTATTTTTAAATACTATCAATCTTTTGCCAGGTATAAAAAAGTCTACATTTGGCTTGAATACATTTGAAATCTTAGATTATACAGGATTTTATTTAGGAAGTATAAAAAACATGGTAAAAAATATATCAGATCTTTTATACGTATTATTTCTGCAATTTTTGAGATATTGTAATGGAAGTTCTTGGTAAACTTGAGTTAAAATCTGAACAGAGGTTTAACGCAGAGAATTAAAAAGTCATGGGTCTTATAAAGCTGCTAACACACATTCCTGTCCTTTTCCCTGATAGCATAATTTTGGGTGGTTTTATGCCTTGCTATAATTTTTCTACATCCCAATTCTTAAATACTTCCCAAAAGTTAGTAGAAAACATCAGTAAACCTTTTAATGCCTTTTTGATATATAGGTTTTTTTAATACTACCAGGCTGGTTTACTACAGAAAAATATCTAAATTCCAAATAATGTTAGAAAATGCAGTGTGATGAATAGCCATCAGTTATTTTGTTAGATCTGTTTTGCTACTATCCTTCAGAATTCCAGATGAGATGTGGACCACACTGTGACCTCATACCTTAAAAATCCTTATGGAATCTAGGTCGTAAATATATTTTCAAATTGAATAACCCATTTCAAACCAAGCTGTGCATGTCAAACTACAAGCTATGAATTGTGCCTGGGGTAGAATGGGACTTGAAAGATGAAGCAAAATAAAATTTGTACAAGTATTTTCTAAGGTTCTCTATAACCTCACTGAAATATCTAAAAAAACCCAGTTTATGGAACAAATGGCAAGCAACAGACATGCCCACAGAGAAACAGTTGTCACACAGCAAAATCTCTGGCACAATTAAAGTAGAAGAACAGGGTGTATACTCAACATTGTTATGCCCAGTATATCATTGGTGGAAAAGTAATGGAAAATGAAATTATTTGTTAGAATGCAATTTAGGGAATCTGATAGGTTGTCCATTTTATTCAATTTATAATTAAGATAGTGTTTAAATTTGAAATGAATTCTATATATGCATGTTCAATAGGCTATAGCACAACAATAAGAATGGAATCACATCTCATTTTATCATAAATTGTGTAATAAGCGATAAGGTAAAAACTAGGGCTAAAATCCTTCCAGCAAAAATGAAAGAGAGCGACCTCAATTGCCCTAATTCATTCTGTCTTTTTTTTTTTTTTTAAACTCTTCATTTTCCCTCTGTTCACATTATTAGCTTACACATGAGTGCATTATTAGAAAATAACAAAGCAAAACAGGGAAACTTGGAAGAAGCAGGAGATAGGATCCCCTCTACAGCTGAAAGGTATTCTCATTTCATTTCTTAGGACTTGCAAAAATAGTTTTATTGCCAGGGAAGGACAATGACCTCTCTCTTTCAACAAGCTTGGTGGTTGGTCTTTTGATGGAAAAAACTAGGGGATACAACATCTGGTAATTTGTGTTACTGAGCTTAGCTGAGGTCTTAACGATGTAAGCAGATTATTCCCGAAGAAGAACAAAAAAAATTCCGGAAGACTCAATGAACTATTTAAAGTTATTAGCTGGTGCATTCTGGCACTTCAACACTCTTTTCGGATTCCTTTTCCCTTTAGACATTTGCCTTCTGATCAGATTGTTCTAAAAAAGAGCCCTAACACCTTCCAACCTCACCACGCTTTTCTGGTGGTCCACGCATGTTCTGTCATGCATGCAGAGTCCCCCTTTTTTTCCTCTCCACTGAAGGAGAGGAAGCAAGGCAATTATTTTTTGCTGATTAAATTTTCCCCTGTAGAACATTAAGAACTTATGCCACCACTCCTGAGCTGCTGCGTAGGTCAGGAATGCTGAGCAACACAGATTGCAGCAGTCAAGTTCAGACCAAAAAAAAGGAAAAAGAAAAACAAAAAGAACAAAAAAAAAGTGGGTGGAGAATGAAGAAAAAGATAATTTATGTGTGCACTTGACCAGGAATTTCATGCTCAAAACAGATACTCCCAGGAAAACCCTCTCTTGACACCCTTCCCCGGTTTTAAATACTTTTGCACAATTTTAGCTCTGATTCCTCTGCTCCTCGTAGTTCTTCCAAACATTTTAATTGCCAGTTGTGTGGTGATTTAAAACATCTGATGAGTTTCTCTGTTCCTTCCATAGGCAATAGACCCATATTGCCTAACGTACACGTGTGAGACAACGATATGAGTTTAAATTACAGACCTGTAGTTTGCTGCCTAGGAAACCAAAGTCATATTGTTGAGTGGCACAAATGACCAAGCTTCTATGAGAATCAATAGCTTCGATGTAAAAACAGAGCAAAAATCTCAGATCCAGTTTAAGCTGAAGTCTGTTATCAAGGATGCTTCCTCAGGAAGAGATTTTTTTTTTTTATGTTCATTGTTATAAATTTTGCTGTGTTAAACTCTGAGCTTTCAAAATGAAACTAGGGAGGTACAGCAAATGAACAAATATTTTAACCCAAATTTCAGGATTTCTGTATTAACGAAATCTCTCTGCTGTAGATTACAAGTGAGAGAAGCAACACAGCCCTGTAAAAACCCCTCTCCCCACAAGCATCCCTTGGTCTTTTCCTTAATATTTAGTCCCTGCATCTTGCAAACCTGTACTGCAAAAGCCTCCTAGGAACTTTTCAGCAAACTTTCATGGGAATATTCAGTGTTAGATGACTTGGAGCACAGGCTAATCATCTACCCTGAGATAATGAATAACCAAATATCTCATTTACATTCATCTGGATTTGACCAGACTCTGAAAGAGCTCAATATCCCAGACACTGAGTTTAAAGGCAGCTAAAACCACTTCCCAAGGTTTTCTTTCAAGCCATAAGTTCTCATTGGCACTCCTCCTTTCCATGGAACTTGAATATAGATTCTGTATTTGTTCACTTTTACCTTAAACTCGGTGCTTGTCTCCTAATGGAACAAATACAGAATTTGCTGCGTTTATTTTGGAGCATTATTGAATCTCTGGAGGAGGTGTTTTGTTAAATCAGAGATTTTAAATCCTGTGCTCATAATTAAGAGCCACCTGATGCTAACACTATTCTAGAGCAGAAATTTCCATCGGAGACTTTCAAGACCTCTGCCCACACAAAAACTGGAGGATTATTTTTTTATAATATACTATATAGAGAAAAATCAACACTGAGAAGTTTCAAAATTTTACTTGCAACACAAGTTATGGCCACAGAATGGTACCAACTTCAGTAAATCTACCAGTACAACTTCAATATCCTAAATCTTTATTTTTCTTTTATCATTAAAAGTTAACATTTTTAACTATTACAAACCAAACTCTTTACAGCAAGAATTTACCATTTTCACTGGAGAATGCTAAAAAACCCATTTAATTCACGGATGCAGAAATAGGCTCTAATTATTTTCTTTTTGTATCTATAAATAAACTGATTTCATATGGCTCAGGTATGGTTTACCTGTAATGCTTGATATCTTCGCTGGCAAAACCATCACCTCAAACCACACATTTTTAATCTGAAAACTGATTTTTGCTGGCACCTTAACTTCATTCCATACCCTAAAGGAGTTGGTCTAGATGCCAACAACATCACAGCATGTGCTGCTGTCCCCTAATATCACAACACAATGATTTAAAATGTGAGTTTTCTAACCCTGGTCCAGATAAGAAGGTTTACCAAAGAAAGAAAACTTTGTGTTCTTGTCAGAGTATCAGAAGTATTATTCAGTATTTTAGTGAATTAGTATTTTCTATTATTGGTACTGAGACCTTTGAACATGAGACAATTTCTGGCACGTTTTGTGTGTCCCATGTTCAGAATTTTCCTGCTCAAGCTTGTTGGTTTTCACCTTCAGGGAACTTCCACCTGGACAGGACCAGCAAGCACCACCCTCCATTGCACAGAGTAGTAACAAGAGGGAGCTGCTGGAATTCCAAAGTTCTGTGTTTACTGGCAAGATTCAGTATCTATTTTCTTTCTTAATAGAGAAATAAGAGAAAATCAAAGTACACAGTGCACTGTGCACATTGTAAGCAGCATGTGCTTTGCTTCATGAGCCAGCTAAAGGAGAATTTAAGAGTTGCAAAGACAGATATAGCACACTGTCATCACCACTTGCTTCTTAGTGAAGTGAATCCTGTTTTCCTGACACCTACTTCTTTGCAAGAGTGCTTCATTCCCCATTGTTTACTCTAAAAAGCAGAAGATCCAAAGGGGTTGAATATTTTAATAAACTAAAAAGTTTTACGCTGAAGTTTTTCTCTTCCCACGCAGAGCAAAAGTCTCAAACCTTTATCATCACACAGCATCATACTGAAAAAAAAAAAATCAGTGTACTGCTATGCCATGATTGGCAGCCTGAAGGAAAACATATTTTTGGATAGAAAGCTCCAGGACTAAGAACACCTCTGGAAGATCTCGGAGGGAACAACCGATGTGTGTTTGGAACCAGGGAGAAAGAAATCTCTCAACTTTAGAGGAATGATGCAGAACAGTCTTAGAGGAGAGGAAGCCTTCAGGTAGCTGCTTATTCCCTTCATCTGAGGAGTGCTTGCTAGGATGAATCAAAAATTCTTGGAGACACTGGTTTGGCATCACAGACTACAACCAATCCATCTGCCTCTGTGCAGATATTGAACTACCCTGGGGATTCTCTTTGGTGATGCTGTGTAATGCTCTTGTAGGGCAGCTTTCCTGTACAACATGGCACAAAGATGACAAGCCTTGTGGATGTGAACAGATTTGAAGTATTAAAGCCAAATTTTGCATTCATTTACACTCTGGGCAATACTCAAAAGAGCAAAGAGGATTTCAAAAGGTTGTAGAGCATATATAGAGACCATTTTCTGCTTTGGAAGCCAAACTGGTGGAAGTCCAGAATAGAAAATTACACTTTGTGGCTGCAAACTCTCACAGATGAGATTTTTTTAGGGCTAAGTTCTCACTGGGGTGGAAAATCAGCCACGTCTTCAAGATGCACTTTTGGTCATTACAGCTTCAAAAGTGGCTGCTCGCACTCTCTCTACCCTTTCAGAGGCATTATGTTCACATGCAACCATGTTCACCTTTCCAGGCAAACCAAAACTCTGCAATAATTCACATTTACACATGAAGCTGCCACCTTTAGCAGCTGTCACAGGTGCCCCAAGAGAAGGCAAAGTACCAGCTCCAGCATGAACCATTTGACCTAGGTCTTACACAGGTGCATGCTGCAAACTTGCACAAAAAGTAGAAATAAAGTAATTTGCTCCTGGGGGCATGGAGCTATTTCTTTTTCTGTGCCTCTACTAGAGTGGGATGGAAAATAACAGCCCATGGTCCCACACTGAAATACCAGTATAGACCTCTAGGAGAGGCTGGGTGTGGATCTGGGCACTAACAGGTGTCAGGGTATGTTACAGTAAATACAGAGGCATCTTCCTACCCTGCACTTCCACTTATTTCTGAAGGACCACGATCTGAGCAGAGCAACACTCAACACAAACTCATAAAATTTAACAGCAACAACAAAACAGACGACTTGCATGGCAAGGTTTACAACAAGAGAGAAAACAGACAGAGGTATATGAGAAGGGGGAAAGGGTTTTTTTAAAGGGCTACTTGAAAATATGTTTCAAGCAAACAAATCCTGTGACCCCTCCAAACACGGCTGCCAAGATTGATCCTGCCTGGGAATGCAGGGTAAGGGAGGGATCAATGTGTATTTAGCTTTATGAAGCTAAAGCAGTATTATCACAACTACACTTCAGGCATCCAATTGGTACAGTAGTGATGGCTTTGGAGATGGATGGGTAGAGAGCAACTTACTTATGGTGACATTCAAAACACAAGCCTGTGAAATACTTTGGAAACAGACCAACACTCTGAAAGATCCCAAATTTACTGCTGCAATATCATCATCAGGTCTTCATCATGAAACATCTATCTAAAATTGGATAGAATTTCCACCTACCCCTCCGCCCTGATCTGTTAAAAACCATGAGATGAAGTGAGTTATGTCCCATTAATCTCTCTCATAGAAGAATCAGACAGATGGGCTGGATGAAGCGGAGGTGAATGAAGAGAAGCACCTGCTATTTTCAGGGAGTTGAGGGAAATTGGTAAGAAAAAAAATCACAAGTGGGTGGAGAGGGAACAGTATTGCTCTATTACTGGATATCTCCTGAAAGAAAAAAAAAATTACTGATAGGCCTTATGCATCTATGATAATATGTGCTCACATCTTCTGGTGAGAGCTAAAAAATAAACAAACATCTCAAAAAATAAGGATGCCATTACAGGTCATGAGTCAAAGAGGCTGATGAGCTGTCAGAAGAAATTGCATAGCAGTGTGAAATATATAGGAAAATGTCTAATTGCTGTAAAGAGTATGATGGAAAGAAGGGATGAATGTGTGGTCTTGCAGCAAAGGAAGACAATGCTGTCTGAGAAGTCTTCTCAGAGAAATCACATTTTGTGTCCTCCTGTGATTTACACCTTGAAAAATAGAAGGGACTTTTCCAAGAGAGGTCCTGGAGAAGTTTATCAACTATTTCTACCTGAAACTCAGTATTTTTTCTTGCAAATACCAAATGTTTAAGACCAACATTTCACATATTTGCTTCTGTCATGCCACTGCACGGGAGACTTTGAATATTTGTGCCAAATGGTGAGCAGCAGAATTTCCTGGAGTCCTACCCTGCCAGATGAAAGGAGCTTCTAAGATTTGTACAGAAATCAACCTAAAAGACATACAGCTTGCTAGAAAAATAAAAGAAATTCCTAAATGACCAGTCAGCTTCAACAGGCATTTTTGGGTTTTCTTTAACACCAATGTAGCTCTAACTGACAAAGCAGGACACACACAGTCATGAAAGTGTAGCCTGAATTTCAGCAGGTGTAGCTCAGCAGACTCTGTGGATATCAACAGCTCTAGCTCCATTTGGGATACCTGATGTCCACAGTTTAGTGAAACATTATTATTAATGAAGTTCACTAAGTTATTTTGTTTATTTATTGCCTTTGTAGTGAAATACACAGATGGGGGGGTGTGGGGTGTTTCTGCTAATAATGAATAAAAATCAGCCTATCTTTAAACATCTGGTGATACATTTATTAAACTATCTGAAGCACCTGATAGATCACCATACTTGAAAATAATCTATGTAAAGCCAATCAAAATGCAAGAGTGACCAGACTTTTTAAAAGCCTGTTTGGGTCATCGGGGTAGTTTGAATTCTAAAAGGTCTCAGGTACAGAAAATGGCTTCACAATCTTGAGATAATTCTGCTTTACTGCTTTTACCTAATGTAATAGTAAACTGAGTAGATATTTATACACGTTTTAATACTTCTCTAAAATTAATTTCTAAGAATATACTTGTCTTTAAGAGTGCTGTATTCAGTCAAGTTTACATTGCATCTGTTTACATAATCTTGTTTTTCTTTAAAATCCACTAAAAGGTGTTAATTAGAGCTGGGTGATTAGATCATAATGAACAGTTTAAGCAATTAATGCTACCCCTTTTTTGACCCATGAATTGTCTATATGCAAAGCGCACTTTTCTTGAACTTGTTATTCAAAAAATATTAAAATGATTTCTTCAGATCTGCATCTCCTCAGCAATCAGCTGGCTGTATTTACCAGTCTGAGTGTGAGGTGTGTTGGTTATTCATGACTTGACACCATGTCATGTGATGTTATTCCTATTCCATCACAGGTCAGAAAGATGCTTTTAGAGTCAGGTTCATACTGTGCACACACTGTTTTGAATAAACCGGCTCTGATACTTTTGCAAATACTCACAAGCCTGATTTTCATTCACAATTTAGTAAACTATTTCAGTGGAATATCTCTGGTAGGAATACAAAAGTGAGCCGCAAGAAACCAAAATCAAGAACTTTTGAGAATCAGCAGGAGGTTTTCTGTTGAGTCCACAAGACCAAACTGGATCATAAACCCAATGAATTATAAACACCCAAATAAAAACAGGGAATATTTGCAACACTTGCCTTTCTCTACACTGTTATATCCATACACTTTTGGCTCAGTTCAAACACTAACCAACCCTCACCAAAATCACAGTAACAAGGAAAGCAATTTTAAAGCTTAGACTTGCCTTTCTTCCTTTTTTTTTTTATTAACCTATTTTTCATCTCTTCAAGTTGATCTCCCTTCTTCATTTAAGTGAGTACCTGCATCCTTTTTTCTTAATACCCAAGAAACCAGCTTCAACCTTGAAAATCATCACATCCCTTTTTCCTTTTCTTTTTTTATTAGTTCACCTAATGGAAAAAAAAAATAAGGCAGAACAATAGTGGCAATGATACAATCTGAAATCCACAAGCACAGGTGAAGTTTGTGTGCAGATACCTTCCCCAGGCACATCTGAAATTTGCTCATGTGTTTTTATATAGACACATGTGAGAGAGAGCATTAGGAAAACAGCATCTTCCATGTAACAAATTAATAATAATAACAGAAGATAGAGGTTTTGGCATACCTTTGACCATGGCCAGTAACTGTTAACAGCAAGCAAACCAATGAACTGGGGGTTTTAGGACTGCGCTGGCCCTGCAAGGAGGACTCTTTCATTCCCCATACTTTGTCACTCACCATAGAGCTGTCTGACATAATGGACTTTCACAACGAGCTCAGAAGCAATTGGCAATTAAGTGGTTTGAAGGGGTGCTTCTGGGCTGCCGTGAAAGGCTTCAGGTGTGAAACGCTTGTTTTCAAGTGCACTAAGCAAAATGTATAGTTGCTTTCAGGGGCCCCCTTGTCCTTCTGAAGGAAGGGGGAGCGCTGGGGAAAGCAAGGACACTCAAGAGCAATTTGCTATTCAGTGCCTGAATGCTGTGTGCTTTTTCTCTCCCCCTCCCCATCCTTGTGTGGCTGGTAAGGAGGGCAGATTGCGATGGCACAAACAGCTTTCGGCACAATGGCAGATCAAGAGAGAGGCAGGGAAAATGAGGCAGAGAGAGAATGGGAGCCTGAATGAAGGAAGGATGGTTTGATTGTTAATTGTGGGTAAATGTGTTGCAAGAATGAAAAGGGTTCATGGACTACTTTAAAACTATACCCAAGCAATAAGTACAGAGTGTGGGGAAATAAGGAGATGTTCCTGACCCTTGTAAGAGCTATAGTATTGCATCTGGCCCACTTGAAAAGTAAATTGAGAACTGTTAAAAAGATAGGCAAATACATTTGTGTGCATTATATACTTCCATTTCTAAAGGAACCCTGACCAACAAATGCACTGGGATGGCAGACACACAGTATTTTTTTCTCCAAGGATTACTTCACCCACAGGACAAAAACAAAACAAGCTAAAATGCGAACATGCCCTAATAGACAAATATTTAAAATACAGATTTTTTTTTTTAAAGGTAAAAATATGTTTCTATTCTAGGACAAAACATATTTGTTCTAAGGGTAACACAAGGGTAAAGAAAACTTCAAACAGAACTAAGGGAACAATATCCTTCATGAAGACTGTTTCATGTCACTTTTCCTTGTATGACCTTTACTTCTAACATATTGATTTTTTCCTAACCCAGCCTTGCTTTGCAGAAAAAAGGGGTATTGAGTCTTTGAGCTGCTTACATATCACTATTGTACATGCATTCTTAAAGGTGAAGGATCCTCTTTCAGAAGATGACTATCTGACTGACAATATGATTGGAATTGTCTGAGGACTTTTCACTTTAAATGTAGTGAGCCACATATATCAGTTTGGAGCAAGGGGAGGAGATGTGAAATAGCTCGGATGGCGCCGAGTTGATGAAGTATTTGCGCATCAAATGTGCTCGGTTAGGGCCTTCTGTGTTTTGGGGAGGAGGGTGAGATTGCAGGGGAAACTAGAAATGTGTCTCAGACTCCAGTAAGAAATTGCGTTTTGCCTGTCCCTCTGCAGACCTCCCTAAACTCTGCTAAAAGGTTCTCCCTCTGTTGCTCCTGCATCCGACCAGCCCCAAGGGTTCATTGCCATCCTCCCAAAGCTTTGCTTGTTTAAGGAATCGCAAAAGTCGAGCTGCTGTTTATTGAAAGTGGAGAAAAGCGGTTCTGGATTAGAAAAAATATTACCAAAACAGCACTTATCCTACCAAATTAGGTTACAGGTATATTCTCCCTTAAGCCATGATTCTCGTCTCACTGGTATTTCTGTGAATCAGAAGCAACAGTAACCCATTCACTGAGCCAGCCCTTGCAAAGCCGCGCAAAGGGAGGGGAGATCGGGCCTCATGTCAACCCTCTCTTTACTCATCATGAGAAAAATGTCATTTTTGCTTGCAAGAAGACCCAGGAAATTCTACCAACACAGAAAAAAACCAACACACTACCAGCTCTAAAGTCCAGAGGGTTTGTCCATGTGCATTTTTCATGGGCGTGCGTGAATACGTGCTGAAAACGCACACGGACAAACCCTCTGGACTCCAGGAATGGAGCCACGGCTCAGAGACATCGGCAGAAACCTTCCCTTTGGTTTCAGGACATCCCGAGCTCCTCTGTAAATTGTTTTCACTCACAGCATCCAAGCCACCAAAAAACCCAAAAAAAAAACCCCACCGAGTGCACCGGGGGGCTGCGCTTAGCAACCTCCACATGCAAGTGCAAGGCAAGTCACAGCACCTTTGGAGCCAGGGCTTTTCAGATGCAAATGGGCTCGCACTGGACTGATTTTACCAGCTGTGGGGTTCAATGCACTCAACCCCCCACCCAGAAGTGAGAATGGCACAGAAAGCTGTAAACCAACTGGTGCTCAGCTGCAAGTGTGTTGTGCTTGCGCAGACTGTTGCATAAACAAAAGAACTTATTCAGAGCGTGATGGACATGAATTTATGCATGTAACCTCTGGCTTGGGGAGATGGATCTCCAGCCTTTGGCTGGTGTTTTTTGCATCACTATTCAAACTTTGAAAACCCAAAATGTGTACAGGTAACCTGGAGAGATAGATGGAAAAATAAAAATAAGTACATAAGGAGGGAAAATAAACTAAATCAAAGCATCATTTCACTTACTCTTCAGTATTTCAGTTAATGTTTCATTTTAGAAAAATAATAAAAAAGGGAATCAAAGAAAACTTTTAAAACTCAAGTAAAGTGTGATAAAAAGCAAGAAAATGACAGAGAAAATGTTTTAGCACTGCCCTGACATTTCTGAATGAAAATTTTTAATTACCTGTAAGAATATGACACATTATTTTGGCACAGCAGAGAGCTTTCTCCAGGGAAGACAGAAGTTCATTTACAGAAAAAAAAAGGCCTCAAAATGCAAATTTTTTTTTTAAGTCATTTTAGACAGAAATGCAAAACTGGTACCTGTACAGCCCCTACCAACTGCATTGGAATATCCAGCTGATTCCCTGTTAATGAGGGTGATAGGGACAGGATTTAGTGTGATGGCACAAGTGGACCCTGCTTGCTTAGCAGAGCACAACAAGGCACACGATGAATCTTATCCTTATTTCTTTGTACTACACAAAGCACATTCTAAACCACACAGAGAAGCATGTGCTGCCTGCAGCTATTTTAATGCAGGGGCCAGATATATTGAAGCTGCACTGAGTTTCCCCTATCAGATTGCACTCCAACTCCAGCACAGTTGTCAGACTTTCTACTGCTCTTCTTCTCCTGATTCTTTCCCACCACAATATGGGCATGCTGTAGCGTCTCTCGTCTGAAAAGGAAAACATACACACTCTAGCCCACTCCTGTCTCTCCAATCACTGCTTCCTCTCATTTTCATTGTACAAGCTGTTTATAGCTGCTGTCAGTTCTCCTTCCATTTTGTCCTAAACTGTTCCTAATCTAATTTCTACCCCTTACACTCAATTGACACAGTTTCCACCAGTCCCCAGTCAGCTCTTCTGAGTCAAAGCCCCAGCCATACCCTTCTCCTTTTGCCAAGGTCCTTTCGACACAGTTTTCCATGACGTTCTTCATTAGTTTCCTGTTCTTTGACTGTCCTGACACCCATCTTCTACATTCTCCTCTAGGCCTATCCTGCCTTATCACTGCTCCACTTCCTGTGAAAGTTTTGCCTTCTCACTTCGACCCATTTTTCTCTTCCTACTGTCATCTCTGGGCCAGTTCAGCTAGGAAAGGCAATGATCCCATACTGATGCCTCACAGATCTCTGTTTAGCCCAGATGTGCCTCCTGTCTATCCCTTCCCAGCACCTCCACACAGAAAGTGAGAAACCAGCTCAAGCTTCAGTGTAACAAACAGGGAGTGTCCTCCTAGGCTCCCCCAACACCCCTCTTTGTTTACTCACCATGGACATCACCACTACCTGCCTACCTCTCAGCCCCAGCCTTCACTTTTGAAGATGACCTTGCTCAAAGTACTTCTCAAAAACACAGCCTTGCCTGTGCTGGCCAAAGCCTTGTCACCGTGGAATCGGGATTAACAAAATGTCTTTCTCCACAGCTTTGACAAGCACAACCTTGCCCTGCTCATATCCTTTCAGAATATTCCCATAAATGGGCTTTTCCTAGCCTACTGCTTTGACTATGTCACCCCTCTCTCCCCATCCTTCTGCCGCCCTCCCCCGCCAACCTGCATCAAACATAAGCTACTTGTCCTCACATTCAAGGCCCTTCAGAGATAATACCTATGTACCAATCATCTCTTTTTCTTTGTCAGGAAGCTGAACCTCATCTCCAAGGAGCCAATAATGCCAGCTTCCAGCACACACTTGTTATATTTTTTCAAACAAGCACCTTTCCACTGTCACACATCCTGCCCTTCACTCTTGGGAGAAAACATCTATAGAGACACCTCATTATATGTCTTCAAATCCTTCTTAATTTTTTTTTTTTCTTTTTGAGGGCTGTAAAAGCCCTGAGAACTGTCCTAGCTGCTGCTAGGATAAGACCACTGCCAAACATGCTAACTGGTATTAAGCTTTTCATTCTAAATCCTTTTTGTGTGCAGGTATCACCTCCCCTCCAACACGTAAGTTGTAAGCTCTTCGGGGTGTGGATTGTCTTTTTGATTTGTGTTTGCACAGTGTGTAGCACAACAGAGTCCTGACCCTTACCAGATTCTATGGAAGTGAAAAAAAAGTGGCGAATGGGATGTTAGAGAAAGGGTTAATCAGTTTACATCAATTAGTTGGTAACCAGATACCTTTCTGGGACAAATTACAGGCTAATTAGACTGTCCTAATGATGTCATGTTTCCATCTTGCACTTTACTTGTTAAGATGTTGTAGTGCCCTGCTGAGAAAAGCATGTGGGTGGAACTTCTGTAAAAGTGATCTCTTTTCCCCTTGCAATTTTTGAAATTTTGATTATATTTTTCCTTTCTAATTATACATTTCCAAAAAAAAAAAAAATTACATGTCAACGATTTTGCAAATTTGGGTGATTAAAAAACAAAACTATCCTTCCAAATTATCTTCTGACTAGTTCTATTCTGAATTTGTCTTTTATGATTATGAACTCTTTCAGATTGTGGCTACACAACTATATTCTGCTCCTTCCTAAGGGTATGGAGTTATGTTTGGTGTCTTTTTTTTTTCTTTTCCCCCAAGCCAAAAATAATTCTTCATTTTCACTCCAATCATCTTTTACAGTTACTAATTCAAAAACCTCAACAGAAGTAAAGACAAGTAACCACTTGAAGCCAAACAAGTCACTTGTTCAGGATGGTAAACTTTTTGATGTACATTGCTTTCTCACTGATTCTATCTAATATAATAATTACAAGCAATCTTTAATAATAATACAGCCAATAATTAGTGATGAATGGAATAATTATCAACAATAGTTAGCACTGAAAAATACTCTCCATGCTGAAACTTCTTTGTGAGCCAAGTGTTATTTCAGAACAAGCTGGTATTTAAGAAGAAAATTACCTGTATTGTTATATCCACAAGCTTTCATTTCTCTTTGGAAGGTACGTGGGTGTGATTTGTGCAATTCTCACTACATGTGGAGCAAAATATGACACACAGAAAATCTGAATGTGCAAAAGCACATGCAGATAAGAGAAGCTGTATTTAAGGCTGTATATGACCACTTGCAACACAAACTGTCTTTTGAAACCTTTTTTTCAGAACAAGTGGCTGTCTCTGTAGACCACCAGTGAACCATCACTACCACTTTTTTTGTGACTATGGTGTTTACTGAAACTTTATCTGAAATTTTATTATCTGCCTTATCCTCCTTGCAGCTTGAATTTCATCTGCATCAGCCACTGGGAAGGGAATGAATTTGTGCACCAAAGCTCAGCCTTTGCCATCACCTCACGGGTGCTCTTCAGGATGTGCCAGCACGCACTGGTGTGAAAAACAAGGGAAGAATTGAAAATATGACACTACAAACTTTTTAAGCTCCAGGACATGCACACCAATCCCTCTTCTGCCACCTTCAAATGAGTCACTAATGCTGCCTTTTTTCTTCATCATTGAAACAAAATGAAGGGAAGACAAAGATTTCTTATTTGTCTCCTTTCATTCTCAGAGGCTTGGGTTTATTTCCCCAGGTATTTTTTATATTCTGGAAAGGCTGGTTTGTTGCAGCTTTGGTTTCTTTCACAGCACACCTCCAAATATTCAGCAAGGCGGCAGGGGCAGCAGCAGTGAGAGGGGCAGACCCACCAGGACGTGTCTTTATGGGGGCTGATCTGTGGTCACTGTCCTCATGTCCTCCATGAGGGCCCACACAAACTCAGAGCGATTAAAAATGCTTTGATTTCAGGAAACACGGCCTAAACTTGTTTAAATATTTAGCATCTACCCCAGCCTGTAAGTATGCCCATGCCTTGTCCCACAGACCCGCTGATGGTGCAGATTTTCCTGCAGCTCAGCTCTAAATGACTGACTTCTTCCCTATAAAAACGATCTCATTAAGTAAAATTATCCCATTGTTTCAACACTTTCTTCCACAAACCCATTTAAGCACCAGTTTAAAACCTAACACCAAGCAGTTATTTCTGCTGTTACCATCTGTTGCATATAGACTTGAGCAAAGAATTTACGTACAGTCTGTCCAAAAGTGAAAAGGGCAAGACAAAAAAAAAAAGAAAAAAATCCGTAATCCTATACCACCCCAGAGATCTTAAAATTGGCTTATTCTGGCTGCATTCAACTGAAACTATCAGCAATTTTTCAGGAAAATCTCGTCTAATGACATTCCCCAAAGGTTCACTGACATGCTCTTTTCTGATCAGAATAAATGCTGGAAAAAGTCCTTTATTTTTTTCCCTTTCATGCCAGGATTTCAGTGGCTATTTAGCCTTCTTGCTTTTATTTTGATTCTTAGTGAAAGTCAAATATTTGTGCTAATTCTTTGGAGCCAAAATGATAAAATTAGGAAGATGACAGGTAGAACAGGCAACGTTCTCACTACACTGAACTTAAAGATTTGGATACCTAAGTGATGATATCCAGAAAAATGTAACCACAAAACCTTTAAAATGCAGTCCTGCCTTGGCTACAATTTCCACCTATTGTCTTTAGAATAGTCTTAATTAATACACAGTGAGAAACAGGATACATACTGTGTATCCATAAATAGGACTTAACACATCCTCAAGTGCATTAGGTGAAATTTATGAATTGAGTAATAGTTTTCAGACTAGTTACTGTACTTGGCAGGTCATATTTGAAACACAGAAGTCTCATCTGTACTTCAACAAATTCATTAATAAATTATCCAAACATCTGTATTTGTTTACAAATACATTTGAATATACATGTACATGTTTTCTATAGCAAGCATGTTCAAAAAAAAGTCTTATAAACTTTAGAGGCCAGTTTATTAACTGGCCTCTATTTAAAAAAATGCAATGAGATAAATCACTCTCTTGCCCAAGAACTGAAGATCAGCAAGAACAGACTGTTCTGCTGCACTGTTTCCTAGCAAAGAAAATATTCACACTATTGTGCCACTCTTCTGCATCCCAATATCAGTAATTAGGTGCTTTAATTGAATATAGCCACCTACAGAAGACATACTTATCAGTGGGCTGTACTGAAGAACTGGGGTGCAAAACCAAGAGCAAACCTAAGATAAAGTCTCAGTGATCCAACTCAAGCCTTCAACAACCCCCAATTTCTCAATGCAGGAGCTGCAAGCAGTTACACAGGAATAGAAAGCAGGACAGAAAAGGAAAGGAATTTATGGCATCAAGATTAATGTCTGAATGGCTGATTCAGACCCTGAAGAAGGTCTTCTGATTTAACTAGGAGCTCTGTTTAGGTGGGTGATGCAAGGAGGAGGAGGGCTCCAAGCTTTAGTGGTGCAATGCCACAGCACTTCCAGCAACTGCAATTCAGCTCCAAAAGGGCCACAAAGCTGCCGCTTCGCAGCAGCATCCCGTTCTTAATTAACATTTTTGGAAAGACTGCAATTCAGCTGTATGGCCATTCCATCTCAATTGATAGCTGACTGCAAGTGATTTTCACAGCTGGGCTGCCCATCCAATGCCCAGGGAGGATGCAATATCCCTAATTTTGCAGCCCTGTATACAACCGTAATTAATATTTCTGGAAGTGCTGCATGGCAGCTCGGTGACCACGCTGCCTCACTCAGGATCCAGTTGGATCCTGGGTTAGAACTGAGCTCTACACCCAGTGGGGCAAGAGCACAAACAGCTGATGCTGCCACAAGTCAGTTTTGACATCTCTGCTGGTAACTTCCAGAATACCACTGGTATTCTTAGAGTTAATGGCAAGTATTTAGAATTAGACATTCTTAGCAACACCTTAACCATGACACAAATATATATGAAAAAAAATCACAGCAGCACAGTAGCAAACTCCCAATCACCCATGTCCCATAACTGCAGTGCTCCCACTGAGTTCCACGGGACTGGGTCTGGTTTCCGGGTCTCAATGAAGTTCTGCTTTTCTAAAGTATTTAATAGTTGCTACAACTCGTAAGTAGGGCAGTAACAGCCCACTGTGTAGCATGTCTGTACACATATGAAGTGTGTACTACCAGCTCCTTCAGAGAAGGAGGACTTGGTCTCACACTGAAAGAATATTCTTCAATTAACATAATTAGGCCATTTTAATATTGGATGTCTGACAGAATCTGCACGGGAGTTTAACATGCTAAAATGTATGATTAGAGTTTTGACTGTGGGAACTTTATGCTGCATCATATCGAGTATGGGACATGAGACCGTGGAACTTTAACTGAGATGTGTATTTTTATACTCCTGCCAAAATAGTCACACTCCTAAGGAACCCCACCAGCTTTAGTGGACAAAATTAAGAAAAAATCTTTTGGGTTTGGTATAGCATGAAGCATATTGCTGATAAAACTGGAATATGCTCAAAATAGAAGGCTTGTGTAGGTGCTAATGTGTGTCATATTTCAAAGCCATGCATCAATGTTTGTTACTGAAGGCAAATCAGGCCAAACTTAGGAAATCTTGGGGAAAGTAATCTAAGTTCAGAGATCAGACACAGCCAGAGAGTTAAGTGAAACCTCATAAAAGGCAGTAAAACCAAAGTCAGCTGAGGCCCAAGTTGTGTATTTCTAATTTGATGCTTTTGTTTGTACAAGGCTTGTTTTCCCTCCTCACCATTTACAAAGTGTGGATTCGATGGCACAGATTCCCCATGTGTTTAATGCTTTTCAAGGCAAATTGCATAAAAAAAGGAATTTGTTCTATGCCCATTCTGCTTTGTAACATTTGTAAGTGTTCCCTTGCTTACTTTATATCTCTTGTTATATTAATCTCGTTCCCCTGGAATGAGAAAGGGCTCGGGAGTGGGGTGGGGGATTGATTGTTTGTTTGTTTTATTCTAACCACCAACCGAAACCAAAGGCATTAGAAGTGCCCAATGAGGGGAATGAGAGAAGATCACCAAGTCAGGCCACTAAACAAAACAAAAGTGTGTGTGTGTATGGGGGGAGGGAGGAGATTAATCTTATTAGGATCGTATATCATGAGGTTGTCAGGTGTGAAAGCAAACGAATGGCCCCTGTTTATCTGAGCTAAACCGTGTGGTTCACCAAAAGACTCACTCCAAGCAGGGATGGCTTTTTTTTACCCTTAATAAATTGGCCAAGTCGGTGCAGAATGTTGATAATGAAGTATGTGCAAGGGAGGTCTGAGCTCTTACCTTCCAGTGTTTAGATGCAACCAAGCCTTTTTTTTTTTCCCCCCCTCCTTTTTTATCACAGCTGATTCAGAAAGCCCTTTGGAAAGATGAAGTAGGTAGAAATCAAAATAAATGGATTCTATTAAAACCAGCAATGCATCAACTGCTTGATAAAGTGATTAATAAACAGCTTAGGATGGTGATTGATTAAACTCTTTAATCAAAGTGCTAAACTGACTTAATATGGATAGTTTCAACATGTTCAAAGTATACATTTTCTCAGGCGAGGGTTCAGAGTTGTTTATGTAACTTTTCTGAAGTCTATCCCACAGGTCTCACCTGCAGATAGTGAGGACTGTGGAATGTGGAAGTATTATAAAGTGCCACATACATCGCATTAGCTGCTGAAAGTTTGCAAGGAAACTATTCTGTTTTCAACAGACAAACATTGGGTTTTATTGCAGTGAAAGAAAACAGTAAAAAATAAAAAATCAGCTTTTGAACTATTCTGTGGAGCATGATCAGGCCAAGAAGGAGTGTGGAATCTTCACACAACAGTGACAGAAAGAGATTACTTTGTGTAAAGGAGAGTTTACTTACTTACTTACTGCAAAAGAACTTATTTCATTTGCTCTGATATCTGATGTCATTTTCACACAATCAATCAGTCATCAGCTGGGCTCATTAGCTTAATTCATTATTCCAGGAGCCATAGAAGGCTCTGCAATTCCATAGGCACACATGTGCCCAGCACCACCTACTCTCAAAACTTTTTGTCATCTGAATAGAGTAGCACGTCAGCTGTCATTCAGAATTACAGAAGAAAAAAGTTTTGAAGGATGACCTGAATATATCAAAAATCTAAAAACAACCCTAAAACAAAATGCCAAAAGCAACTGTGGAAAACTAAAGTCTGTCCTGCTTTTGATGCCAGCATCGGGGGAGGGAGGAATCCTGACTCACAAGCTTCCAAAGCTGCCTAATCGCTTTGAACACTGAGATTTAGAAAGTTTTAAAAATCCCTATACAATTATTTTTAGAACTTGATCTGTGGAGACTTACTTCCTTTTTTTTTTTTTTGCTTTTAACTTAGTGTTGGCTATCAAAAATAAAGATATAAGCTGCCTCTTAAATTGGCCATTCCACACAGGAAAAAAAACCATGTGGTAAAAGGAAGAGCACCCATTCAATTTGCTTCAATCTGAAGCTCTGGAAGCCTGGCCTGTAATCTAAATGTCTGTAGCCTTGTAAAAAGTAATAAACATTAGTATACTTTTAATGCACCATAACAATTTTTAAGCTCAAACTATCAATCACTATTACACAGAGCCTCTTCCTGCACACAAGCCAAAGTGTTTCAGGTAGCAATATAATTATCCTGTTATGAGCATATATAAAACAAACACCCCGTATAAGACCTTGCAAGAGCAAGGTACTTCACATTCAGAATCCCTGGAGGAGGGGCAATTCTGCAAGAGAAAACTAATAATGTGTAATGGTCTGAGCGAATCTGCACAGGGATTTCCAATAGTCTCATCATTGTAAAATATATGGGACAAACAAATCACTTAAATAGCTTGGAAAGTGGCTGTGCAGTGTTTTATAAACAATCAATAGAGCTTTAAAATCAATATCTTGATGAACCACCAGCCATTGGAGGTTATTAAGCAGAGTGACTTTTCTGTAGGAATATACAACTGGAACAGCTATTTGAGGACAGATTTAAGCCCACCTTGCTCCACCTTCTGCTTCCCCCACTGAAATAAGGCAGATATCTATACGAAAACTATGCACACAGTACCATGAAATGGAGTGATTTCTCCCACACTGCATTGTTCCCTTCACACCTGAACTGTGAAGACTTTAATGCTTTCTATACAGTTAAATATTTTACAAGTGTTAGGTACTTGCAGCCTCCTGTATTTTCTTACAGTGCTCTTATTCATAGTGTCAAAAGACAGAATAGAAATTAAATTTATACAGAGGCTCTTCCAACTAAAGAGTTATTTCTGAAGCAGCAATCAACAAATGTTTACTTAATACGCTAAAACTCCAGCAAATAACATGAACTTATCACACCCAAAACCAGCCATCCAGAAGAGATGTGCCCATGGATAAAACCAAATAAAGGCATGAAACAGGGAAAGGGGATGGATACAGACACTACAAAAAACAATTCCAAAATATAGAAAGCCGAGCTTTAGACAGGATGTGGTATTCATAGAATCACTGAATGACTGGGGTTGACATGGACCTTAAAGATCATCTGATTCCAACTCCCTTACCATGGGCAGGGCACCTTCCACGAGACCCTGTGCCTTGTATAAAGCTATTGGCATCATGCAAAGCATTGGAAATAAGAGAAGAGATGGTTTGATAGTTATAAACAAAGGCCAAAAGCTTCTCACAAGAGCAGCATTTTTATTTCCACAGTGTAAGTACTTGATGCCCTCTAGACTCAAGTCTCCTGGCAAGCTGCACTTAATTGACATAAACAATTCACAGCACCACCCATCAAATGAAGTTTTACAAAAGAGACCAATTAGATAACTATATGCACAATTCTGGGATGTATCTGGGAGTCACATATGGTACTTCTTGCCACTGTTTTCAAAATAAGTCTGTATTTCAGACAACGTTATAATGCAATTAATACTGAGTGGCTGTATTTTTGTAATATTGTTTCTTCAATGTCTAAATTTAATAAGGGCACTACCATTTGGAGTTTCCCCTCTACTTACCTCCTCTAGAAATCTGTATCTCATTTCAATTTGCACATACTGCAAGACAGATTCCTTTTAATTCCTCATGTTATGGCAGGTTTTGACAAGTAGGTGATATTCAACAGAGCACACTTTAGACCTGGAGGGCCATGAAGAAAGGAAGAGTCTTTCTCTCAGTCCTTTTATTATGCTTATTCCTACCATATCTGTCCCCCTCCAATTACTCAGGGTGGAATTTACAGATACGTGCACCCATATCTGCAAAAACTCCTTTTCATTGAATAAGGAGAAAGGGTCAGAGATACAGCAGCATAAAGAGATTATGGCCATTCTCAGTCCCGGAGAGATTCCCCAGGACACTTTTTATGAGCACAGACTTGGGACCAGATTTGCAAATGACAGTACTGTGAACCTGGGTTAAGTTCTGAATACCATCAATTATCATAACAATATGAAAACAACTGCGTAACTGGGAGTAATTTAATCAAACATCCTCAGTTTTTCTCATTTTATGTGACTGTTTTGCCACATGCAATGTCCAGGAATAATTAATACCTTGGGCAAAAATCTTAACCATTGGTACAGCACGAGAAAGCAATTGGTCTTGCAGCATTTCAAGTGCCATTCAAAACAGAAAGCACCAGAAAATGAAAGTCCCCTTTGGCTGCAGCTTCCTGCAACACCAGCGTATTTGTATTTATGGAAAATTTTCAAGTGAAATTCCTCTTCAACAGCTGAAACACCTTGCAGCTGGCCCTAACATTTAGGAAGTTGGTAACTTTTTTCTTCTATAGTTGAGGCATGAGAGCCCAGAGTTTTAATCTTGGCTTCATATGACTTTGAACACAGGAGTCTTTCCTCACTATGGTATCCTCCATCGATAAAGCAAAACACTTTCCACGTTTTTCCTGGCTGCTGCTGCAAGAGCAGTGAAAATCATATTTCGGACTCCAACTTCAGCAAAATACAATTTTTAGGATCTAAACCAAAGGGCATGAAAGCCAAAAGGAAGCCTTCCACCTCACAAACCCTGAGAACACCAGAGAGAGTTCATGTGGTCTTTGACTCTCTTGTAACACATTCACCATTTTCAACTTTCTGGCACCCTTAAAAGTTTTATGTTTGCCAGATTTTAAACAGTTTCATCAATCCACCTCTGTCTATATGTTCAAAGTTTTCTCAAATCAGATTTCCTTTGCTGCTATGGGAAAAAGTTGAGATTTATCCTTTCACTTTTCAGAAAAGCAGATGTCTATAGCAAGATCTAGGACTCTCTATTCAGACAGCAGAGAAGAAAAGAAGCATTTGCTTTCTGTCATCTCTAAACCACCCAGCACATCAAAGTTCAAAGAAAGACTTTATCCCATCACTTTTCCTTTCAAGATCAACTAATGATCCCAATACAACCAAACTATGAATTCTCCTTTATAAATACATTGTGAGAAAGAAAGATGAGGAGACCCTATTTTTTAAGGGGAAACAATATTTCTGCGTGTGTATGTTCAGGGCTAACGAGCAACACCATCTGCAAGGCTGGAATATTTTCACACTCCTTTCTATTATACAAAACAATAAACCCTCTCCAGCTGATTTCTCTCATTGTGGAATGCAAATTGCCTATAAAAGACCTCAGGGTGTGAGAAGACACTTATCAAACAGATATTACACATGCTCTCATAGCAACTATGCTATCAACTATGCAATTTTAAATATATTAAGGATAAAAAGGTATCAACAAACCTGCTTTTTTTGGTTGTAATAATCACCATCTGAAGCACCTCTGTGTGTCAAGCCACTGCTTTGGATAGTGATCTTTGTCACTTTAAGTCTGAGACAGCATCTGCTTCATGTCAGGTGAAGAAGTAAATTTTCAATAAAAGAGCAGAAAACAAAATTAAGTAATTTTTAATGTGTAAAAAGGGAGTAATTCCACCTTGATGTAACAGATGCTGTAACAGAACCCAGAAAAGCTGTATTTTACACAAAAGTTTATTATGTAAAGGTAAACACACTATTACAGAAATTGAGTTCATTAACATTTTGATACAAAGTCGAATTCCCACAAACCACATTCACTGCTCACGGTGCATTCATGGAGTAACTGATCCCCTGAAAGAACCACTTTCTTGACTTTCATTGCAAGATCTTCCCTACTCAAATAATTCTTGAAATCAGGTGTGGATCTTTAAAAAATGAGGTCTTAATGAAGTAAGAGATGTAGCAGAACAAGCTGGATTACTGTCATCAGCCTAAACTGCTCAAGCACAAACAGTTATCACTTTCAAAAGTGTGGGTTAGTTTTATTTCAACTACTTTGCTTTTAAAGCACACCAGTTAAAAGTCACTGAGAAGACTAACCATGGAGCTCTCCACAACCTGAAATTCAACTTCCTTGTTCTTACAGGGAAGCAATTAAGACCCAGTCATTTTTAATGCTTCATAAATAATCTTCACACTTGCTGTTAAGTTAATTAATATAATCAGTAATGCCAAACGCATCAAAATGAAACTTATTTTGCAAACATGCAAAATGTTCTGCCTCATTGCCTCTCTATCAAAATTAAATGTCATTTTGCTAACAACTTTTGCAAAGTTTTAATTTCAATCCCTTTTGATCACGCATCTTACCAAAAAAATGATACAACTAATCCAAAGTATAGTTGTGTTTTTCTGACAGAGTCCAAGTGTCATGGGAACACTACTTGAGCACTTACAGCCTGAATCTGCAAAAAGTTCTGGGGTCAAGTTACTGATGTCCTTAAGTGTTTCATATCAAAGCATTGGGTATTATTCATTGACCTTCACTGAATTGCCAGAAATTGCTTTTATGTGAAATGAGAGTGGAGTAGATGGCTAAATTGTTCATTACTAGCAATGCAAATAAAAAACCAGAATTATCTGTAAGAATTACAAGGAGAAAGTCCCTATAACAGGCAAGCAGCAAAATCACACTTTTGGAACAGAAAGTTCATAACTATTTTGATGACCACAGACCAGCACTCAGCTTTCTCATTCTGTGCACAGAGTTCACACATTCATATGATAATTGCTCAAAACCAAAAGATACAGAGAATAATTGTAGGGTTTATTTTGTGGTCCTGTGCACCCTGGGAAATCCAAGTGTGGGGAGGTTCACAGGCTGAGAGGCGCCACTGGGATGCTGTCAGCTGCATCAGGGGCTCGACAAATCTCCATGTGCCTGATGTGCTGCCCACATTTTGGGGTCTGCTCCGAGCTTTTTGAGACCCTCCACTATGGGGTTGCATTCTCTCCTCCTGAAAGCTGCCTGGAAGTCTGTCTGCAGCCCACCAGCAGAGAGTTGAGCTCCTACAAATGCTACGTTATTCACTGGCTGTTTCTCTGCATTGCATCAGTATCTCACAGGCATAGGAAATTTCATTAAATGATATTCAGGAGCCTGCCAAAATGATAAAACAAGAAGAATCACCTAACCTTTCACTGTTGTTTCCACTCATTAGAAGATGGGGAGATTATTTAGTGGATATTCCATGTGCTGTTATTACAATTAGGCTTGTAGGAAACTTCCACAGCTGGGCCCTTATTTTATTCAAAGATGATCACCAGGAAATCAAGAATGATTGTCAAGAAAGTATGAAAACTGCAAGACAGTGGCAACTCATGTTCCCTGGCAGCTGACAGATTTTGGGTATTTCCTAGATATATGCAGTTCTTGGTTCTTCAAGACATCAAAATAATTCATAAAATATATAAAGAAACTGATATAAAGATTATATTTAGCATTAAACGCCCCTTTTTGGGGGATACCTATATGCACATTCTAGGTTTTAACAATTTACTTTAATTACAGATCTTCAAATAAACTTGCTGGCTGATACACTACATAAGCTGTTCCTCACAGAGTCCATGGCAGGTACCAAGCAATTAAGCAATTCATAGCTGAATTGTGATATTTACTGGTAAATCACAGGCCTCTGTTTCTCTGAACAGGAAAGAAAATCTCCCTTCACTTCAAACAAAGTTTCCTTTCACAGTTTTCAGTGTAGCTATCCACCAGTGCATCCAATATAAAACCAACAACGTTTCTAGTGGCCTTCATGAATTCAAGCTTCTTCTGTGTTGCAAAAGGCAAAAGAAGTTTCTCCTTGCGCAATATTTTTGAATGTATTAATTTAATCTTGCCCACAAATAAAAATCCAGGGTGAAACACAAAGGCAGAGACCCAAGTGATTTTAATAGTTCTAAAGGTCTACATCATAAATTCATTCATCATCAATGAATTCTGCATCTTTCTAAAAGGCTTTAAAATTTAAAAAAAAAAAATTACTGCTCACAGCCATTTCTCTGAACTCCACTTACACAAATGTTCAGGAACCAGGACCACAGGGAAATGAACAGATCTAATCAAAACCTCAATTGCTTCTAATTTACAAGCAAGTTTTTCTGTACTTAGGCACGACCCACATTTCAATTCTTCAATAAGCTCCCCAAAATAACAAGGAAGAAACTCATCCAGGTTTGATGTAGGGAGATCAAGACCAAGTCAATGCTGAAGCAAACACTATTGTTGGGCTGGAATTAACTTTTACCTTGTTTACTACACACCTCAAAATCCAGGTTATGTGTGCAAAACCCATTCCACTGAAACAAGCCCAAATCATAACATTTCCTGAAAAAAAATGAATGTTTTAAAATGGAAGTTGCTTGCCCATTAGCCACAAATCCTACAGCAGATGATGCTGACAAGAAGTTAACTCAAACAGCAGGCAGCAGAGCACATCACACTGCTGGCACATCAGAGCTGTTTCCAGCAGCCTTTTTGTTATTGGGTGGCATTTTACCTTGGCTTGCTTTAATTTTATTTTATTTCCTAAAGTGACATTTTTCACATCAGAAACAATTTACCTCTAACCAGGTTTTAAATCAATGATTGCTTGTCAGTGCATATTTGCTTTCAAGTAATCTATTTTAAACACTTGCATTTCAACATATGAGAGGAAGCTGAAGCAAACACAAACCACAGAACACATCCCCAGAGCATGAAGGAATTCTACACACCTTTGACAAAACCTTTCACTTTTAGTAGGAAAAAAAAATATGGACTGAACTCACCTATTGTTCCAGAATCCAATTCCAAGTCCTCCAAGAACAGCTTCCACCCAGGAAGGCCTGAATCCCTCACCTAGAACAGGGGAACTACAAACTAACCCAAACTCCACCCCAGTTCTCCTTGCAGGGAGGAAATGTAAATGTACCTTCCTCCTTCTGCAGGCAGTTCTGGGATGAGCACAGGTTCAGCTGATGGATCTGGGCATTGCAAGCACCTGCTCCAGCCTGAGGGGAAGAGAGAGAAGGTGCAGAATCTCTGCCACTTCTTTCTGACGTACACCTATGCTATCCCTAACACAGGGCATGGACAGAATTCCCAGATCAGCAGGGCTGGAATGTAAGAAAGGGCAAGAAAGGAATGAGTTGAGGGAAGCTACATCAGATACTGCATGTTCCTTTAGCTCTCCTCAGAAAGCCAGACTCCTGACATGAGCATAGTCCAGCAGGAGAAGTGAACCTGGCATTGCCCTCCCCTTGGACAGTGTAAGGCCACAGACTTCAGGAAAGGTGGATACAGCCCATACTTTTCCAGAGAGGTACGCGGGCCTGACTGCAGGTTGGAGGAAGAACTCCTCTGGAATTTACTCTTCCACCAGGAAATAACTCATCTCAAATAGGATAAACCAAATCACTCAGACTTGAGAAGAAGCTCACGAATTTTAGCCCTAGCAAATATAGACTCTCTCATGACTCTTCAGCAACTGAAAAAAAAAAAAAGTTAACACTGCTTTAAATTCCAAATACACAGAGGCCAAGACACTCTTGACTTCTCGCGGGAGCAGGATCTGGCCCAGACACACAAAATGTTTCAAAGGCAGCCTCGGCTCACAACAAGGATCAGTCCAGACAAAAGTATTTGAGTCAGGGCATTGCCAGACAATCTTGCTGGTTGTCAGATCTGCAGTGTAATGACATGTCAATTTGATTCCTTTTGTGCATGAGCCTGGAGCCTATCTTTGGGCCTGAATTCTTCTGTACTTTAGTTTTTCTTTTGTTCCAGTGGCACTTCTCCCAACGTTACTTGACAATGAGTGATGCTCCACAACCCTGATCTTTCACACCCTGTTGGTGACCTATAACTTTTCATGCATAACCTTTGACCTGGGCCCTGACAGTTTGATTTATTGTCCAGTGTTATGATTTATGAGTATCTTCTCAGAATAATTAACGGACAACAGGTGGCAGCATAATAATTTTGATTACCCAGCGGTTCATGAAACCACTACAAAGGTGACTTCATTTACTGAATAAGAAAAGGACAACAATTAAAAATTACACAAAGCAACCCTTTTATGCCTTTTTGTTTTTCACCCTTTGTCTGTCCAACAGAAGACTTTATTTAGGCTCATTGCCTCCCTTCTCAAATATCCGGAACTTGGATTCTGTGCAGAAGACAATGGTGCCCAAATCATGGTGCTAGAATTATTTTGCTGTCAGGAAACGCTTCAATCTCATGCTGTCAGTTTTTATAAGACCAGTGTGTTATTTTTAAAATCTGTTTGCAAAGCTGTACCATGTGGGCCAAAGTTCATCCCAAAGAGTAGATTTTTGTTTTATAATT
Organism: Motacilla alba alba; assembly: GCF_015832195.1. Classification (NCBI taxonomy): domain Eukaryota; kingdom Metazoa; phylum Chordata; class Aves; order Passeriformes; family Motacillidae; genus Motacilla; species Motacilla alba. The sequence continues at coordinate 16,303,321 of NC_052025.1, read as the reverse complement.
TTGCATAATTGCTGAAATGTTGTCTTGGATTCCACTTACGTGAAGTTAGAGCCTCAAAAAGTCAAAAAAGTATTTGCATGGTTCTCCTCTTATATATGCAGTGCTTCTCTCTAAAGGTCTTCAACCCACCTCTAGTGATCATAGAATGGGAGGAAATTTTCATAGAATGGTTTTGGTGGGAAGGACCTTCCAATCTTTATCTTACCTTTGTGGTAAGATACATTTTGCTACTAAGTTTCTCAAATAATTGCTTAAATTTTGGCTAAAGGGCAAGGGCTTATTACCATGACCTCAGGCCCCATGCCCAGACAAATTCCATTTAGCCAAATCTGCCATATCTACAGAACATCTAACTTCACCCTCCATCACAAGCAGCTTTCCTGCTGTCATTTGGGCTACACAGAGCACCAGCAGTGGGAACAGAAAACACATTCTCCAGAATTCTAGCAATGGCAATATGTATATCAAATACCACCAAAATAAATTGCACAGTGGCACAGATTTGTCCAATTCTACTTCTTAAAAATAGGCTTAAGACGATCTGTATTTACAACATGTTCACATTTCCATACATTTGTTTCAATCCATAAGGTCCCAAATAGCTTTTTCTCCCAGAAACTTCATCCCAGCGTTGATGGATTCTTTCTCATCACTATTCTACACACTGCCCTCCTCCTTATTTCAGTTGATCACAATTTCTTAGCACTTTTGATAGGCATATGTTGACATGGAAGAGGACATAACGACATCATCCAGATGGACACATTTTCAAAGTTAATCAATAAAACTTTGGGTGAAGTCAGTTTGAGTTGCAAGTGTTTAAAACTTCCAAAAATTGAACTGATGGTGAGCAAAGCATGGAGTTGTGGTGTGTTTGCTCACAGGATATAAGTTACATTGCAGATCAAAGCTTTACTTTAACTGACATTACAGGTTCACTTATTCTTAAATATGGTTTTAAATATTGATTAAAATAAGTGGGATAGTGTGTGGTTTCTTAATCTTTATTAAAAGATAAAGAGTCTGACTTCTACCAGCACTCAGTGCACTAATGCCAACAGACCACTGCCAGCATGTACTAGCTTGGCCAATGGAGCCAAGAGCTTCCTTCTCATCCTCCCTAAAAATAAACTAAACACGTTAAAATTCTAATTCTGCTCTGAAATCTGACAGCAAAAATTGTTAGTATTTGTCTGCATGCCCAAGACAGCATATGCAAAAGGAATTTTGGTACTATCACAATGACTATATTATAGGCTTATCATTTTTAATTGACTTTATTACTTACAAAAATATTCCTACAATCCTGCTTTGCATCAGTTCTGTAACAGTCCAACACAGAACTATGAAGTATTCATTCCCATTACATTCCGATTTTAAACTATCTGATGGAGAGCCTGGCTAATAAATAAAGGCAATTTCCCAGAATATTAAAAGCACTCAAGTTTTTGCAAGGGTCCTTAGTGAAAAAATAAACATATTACTGCTTTGGAGATCAGACTTGGTTTATTCTCCTCCCTTCCCCTGAGAACTCAAAGACACACCTACAACCAAATACTCTTATAATGAAGCCAATTTTGTCCTTAGTAGTTTTATCAAACCTTTAATACCACATTAGCTGCTTAATATCCAGTGAAAGTAGGAACAGAAAAGCACCAGCATCCAACTGCAGTCTCAGAAGAGATGAAGGAAAAATTTGCAACAAATCATTTATCAGATTAATGCAGCTGCTTTTGCTGCTCATGAAATAGCCACAAGCTTTCTGCAAATGGAATAATAATAATAATGATAGTCACCAAAAGGAGAAAAAAAAATTAAAAAAAAAAAAAAACAGAGCATGTATGCCACAGTTTGTTCTAATTAACGTTTTAATTTGGGACAGTGTCTCAGTGGTGATGTGTCTGGTCTCTCACATGACACCATTTTTCTCTTTGATTGGGTGTTGCAGGGGGATTCACGGTGCAGGGTTTTACACAGAGATCTTAAAGAGATGACTGCAAATATAAATGAACACAACTGGGTTCCCCCACTTACACTCAGTTATGGAAATGCGGACATGGAATGACTCATTTTGACATCAGGGAGTTTGACAATCTTCTGATTGTTTTCAACTTTTATGCCATACCAGCTAGAAAGTAAAATTAATTTTAAAAATAAATAGAATGAAAGTTTCTACCAGGAAATTTTACCAGATTTACGTAGATAAACTAAGGCACAAATATTCTACATACTCCATGTTATTGAGTCGAGCTTTTCTGGTGGGATTCTCACACGGGAAGTGGCAAGCTTTAAAATGGTATATGTGCTCAAATCATGATGTGATTTTAGTACTTTGTTTCCCATCAATTTTTAAATTAATTATCTGGAAGCAAGCAGCGGTTCATTTTTGGTCATAGACTTTTTGATTAGAAGCTGTGACCCTTTATGCCTTTTTGGCATGCTCTATACAACACCAATGACATGCAGCATGACCTCTGACACCTGATTCAACAAAAAGTAACTCCCGGACAGATCTTTCATATTCAGCAATCTCTTTGTTACTCTGGGACACTTACCCAATTCCATCCCTTAAAATCCACTATGTCTCCCCTTTTTCTCCCCTACCCCCTCCTACTCAGCAACTTATTTGGTAGCAACATTTCTGTCCTTCCATTTGTGTCTCTCCTTCTGTTTTTACAAACTTTACACTATACCATCGTCCCATATGTTTGTGCTGCACACAAGGAGGTTTCTTTAGAAAGCGCTGATGCTAATTATAAATTTAATTTGCATTTTAATTAGAATGGTAGCAAATTAAAAGCGTGGCAGCTGGAGAATTTTGAACGCTTTGCAGAGATTTGGTGTCAGTATCTCCCTGCTTCTGACTTCGCTCTCTTTTCATTTTTCCCCTCACTATCTTTCATTCACACAAACATATTGGCAATTTTTCTCCTCTCTTGTTTCTTTTTTTTTTGTCTATTTTTTATTTCTCCATTTTCCCCCCAAGGATCAAGTTATAAATTATTTCTTTTTTGTACTGATAAACAGTATACTCTTGTCTTGTGCCAGTACACCGTGTACTGTAGTGATAGTGCAGCTTTTAAGTGAGCTTTTGTGAGGCTCTGTCAGTGCTGCCCTATTTTGCTATTTATATCCATCGTTTATTTACAGGTAGGAATCTTTTCTATACCCCCTTGACTAATTTCAAATTCCAGACCACAGCAGCAAACTCTAGCCTAGCCCTAGACATTTCATTTTTTTTTTTTTTTAACATGCTACAAATTTGCAGTAAGTCTGGAGAACCTTAACAAAAGCCATTCAGAGTGCACGGGGGACCGCTCAACTTTATTCTCTACTTAGCAAACGCTGCTTTCAATGTGCTTTTGGACAAAAGGCTGAAGTAATCTGTCAGTCTTTTGGTCCATATAATGGCAAATATTCTGGCCCAAGCGTCTCCCAGTGCTGTCTTTCATTTGCCATGCGAGCATGTCTGGTTTTAGTCCTCACGTGAGCACATTTAGTCAGTTCTGTCATTTTCCCTATGTTGCATCTCCATGGTCATTTTCATTCCTTCTGTTCGCTTCCCCCACGGTGTCCTTGCTCAATAATTTTCATTAATTGATTGACAGCTCTGATAGACCCAACTAACCTCTATCTCACTCTCATGTCGGTTTTTAAATAAGTACTTGTACGTCCAATGACCTTGTCGCCTCATCAGATATCAGAAAATGAGCATGCAGATATGGAGGAAGCTGATTAGCAAAATAAGGAAGATCTCACTCCTGGCGTAAGTCCATAATAAGCTCTGACAACTAACTTTAGAGTTAGGCATTTAAAACAAAAGGGACCTGCAAGTGTGGAATAAATACACCTTAACCAGTTTCCGAAGTGCTGGCTGCAGTTAAAGGAAGATTTAGAACATCAGGAACTTAACACCCTTTCTAAAAGCTGGAAAACCAGCTCCATTTCCAACATGGGAATTGTATGTTGGAAATACTCAACCTTATTTTACAGTTTATAATTCTGTTTTCATACACCTGGACAGCATTGTTTAGCTCCCCAAAATCCATCCATGGAAGAGGAAGTGAATGTATAAATAAAACTACATTCTATTTCATTTTATTTAGCATACAGCTGAATTATTTACAGCACACCAGTGATCTTTCCCTTAGTGAAATTAATTAAACCTCAAAATATTGTGGGGTTTTTTTATCACACACCCCTAAATCACCACATGAACTCACATGGGGTATTCTAGGTATTTTAATTAGAATTTTTCCTTGTAGAAAATATCAAGATTTAAACAGACAAAACCATCAGAAATGTTTATTTATAGTTCTGTTTTAAAGATGGGAAACTGAGGCTCAAGGACACTTGCAGGTCAGAAATCATTTCAGCTCAACTGAATCCCAGTCTTCCACAATGCCTCACTCTTTGCTTCAGATCACTGCAGCATTGTGGGTTTCAAAACTATTTTTCTAATATAGATAGAGATTTGTCAAGTGGCATTTCAGTTCTTTGGTACAGAGGATGCCAAATGTCAGTCTCACTCAATGTGCTTTAATGAGTCAGATTAAGACTGTTTACCAAACTGTAAAACCTACCCAGCTTGGAGCTGCTATTTGAGCTCCCTTAACACCAGGAGATATGACAGAATGTACTTCACTGGCAAAAAGGAATGAGTATGTTGGAACTTCACTCCACATTTTCACCTGTGCAGACTAATTCTGATCCCACGCCCCTTTTTCACACCTGCCCAGCAGCAATTTTCATAGTTTCATGCCTTATTATTCCTACTACTTTCACTCCTTGTTCAGCTGGTAGGACAACCAACAGCATGAGGCCTTGGAACAGAAATTACTGAAATTGAGTCTAATATGATCTTCACATACTGGAGCACCTTGTTTTTCTCCCTCCTTTGGCTTTTGCATAGGTGAAATACACCTGATTTTCTGTATGAGGTAAAGTTATTATTGGCTGTCACCAGACTGAAGGGCAAAGCAGAAAGATGGAAAGGCAAACAAGTCAAAAAGTTGTCTAAAAAGGCCTAGCTAGACCTCAAGAGTATGGGCAGTGAGAAAAATCAGATCATTACTACTAATGGTGTAGGTTATAAATAGTGTAGGTGCATTCTTGTATTTACATCCAAGTATTTCATAGAATATTTAATTGCTAAATCACTATGCTTTTTGGTGTGGCAGGATTCCTTGAGTTTCAGAAAGCTGATGCCTGGGATTTGCATATAAACCATGCTCGGACTGCCATGGAAGCACTCCACCTTGGCACATCAGTCATCAAGAGCAAAAAGTGGTAAAGTACCTTCAAAGAAACCCAGAGAAAGGATGTGACAGAAAATACTGAAAATTGTCTGTAATTGTAAACTCTTAGCTCTGTTAGAGTTTAAAACATAACAAAATCTTGCTGTGAAGGGCACTTGTCTTTCAAGAAATGCTGTGTTTTTACAGATGCAATTTTTAAAAAAATAATAAAATCTTCACTCCCATGAGCAATTTCCAGCTGTACAAGATTCAAATCTCACTGCCAGGGGAGTTGAAAGTAGAAGTCTATTTCTGAAAGTTCCTTTAAAAGAATTTTGCTTGAGTAAGTCATTCCATTAATTTTAAAGCCTTCTGGGCTACCAACAAAAAATTCAGCGACCTCAGTGAGAGTAACCACATGGGTCTAGACTGACTATTTACAGGAGCAAAGCTTTGCAGAAGCTAAATCAACTAAATTATCTTCAAGATCTAACTTCCTCAAGAGTTAAGAAACATTAGGCAAAATGCTGATACTTGGTTACCATAATTAACCTTGCATTTTAATTGTATTGTTGCCCAGTAAAATTCTAATTTCTGTTGCACTGTTATACACCCAGGAATACTTTTCTCCTCTGGAACATAAACAAATCAAAACAAGCCCAACTGTTGGATGAGCTCTGGTCAACTGAATTTCTTTTAATAACTTTTTATTATGAAGTTGTCCATGGAGGACACTGCATTCTCCAAATTACAAGCCTTCCACCTTAGCACTTTAGAAAGGCTTGGATTTTATTTCATGTAAGTTTTTGCAGCTGTACAAAATACTTTCATTAACCCAAGAATGGATTATTTGGAGTGCTAATTAATTGATTCTTCAAAATGCCAATTGACATACTCCTAGGGAAAACCTGATCTAAGCAACTATGTTAATCAAGCTATTGTACTTATGGTTCTGTCTGAATATCAGACCATCTGAAATGAGGAGAACTTTGCCATTACTATCCTGGACCTCTTGTGGGCAGCTAATTAATATGAGTAGACTATGACAGTTGCACTTGTACATTCACTGTACTGCCTGACAATAACTCTATAAAATTAGATTTCAGCTAAAGAATGGAAACAGTGTTAAATACCATTATTTGCCTTCCTTTGATGTCTGAGAGTCATTATGAAAGCAATTACAGCAGTTTCTCTGTCTGTATGTCTACAGGGTATTTATCTGTATCTGTCTGAGTCCTTTGCCAGGTGGAGAATATATGGCATATTAAAGACAAGGGAATTCAGCCTCAATTATCAGACTATGAACAGAAGAAGAAACAAAATCAGAGTTTTGCAGATGATCCTGCCAGAAAACAGCAATTTAATATTAAAGGCAGGTAATCTGGGGAAAACTTGCCCAGTGCAGGGTCTTTTTATTTTAATATCATTGATTTCCCCCCTCCTTCCATTGTCCTATTTTGTTTCCTGTTCTTTCAGCTTCCATGTTTTTCTAATGCCTCTGCTCACTTTAAATAAGCTTATGCTAGGTTTGAGAGTCCCATCAACATGAGACTTTTTTATAAGCCCTACTTTTTGTTTCTTAATTACACAGAGATATTCTGCCATTGAAGAACCCCTCAGAGGAAACGAGAGATTCTGGGTGGGGTAAGGCCATATTGAGGGAATATGCTGAAAATACAGTGAGGAGCTTTTTCCTACCTACAGGAGTCTGATGTTGCATTTTTCCAGAGCCAAATGGTATTCTCTGCCCTCCACAGTAGTAGGACAAAATCCACAGGCTGGCAGATAGGTTAAAACTGTGCCAACTTTACACACAAAAGGGCCAACACCACATTCATCCTTTGGATTCCTTCAGCTCTATTCTCACAACAGGCTACTGGACAAATAAAGACAATCCTCCCATTACTCTTCTGTGTCACTGAGTTTAGAACTGAGAAAAGTTTATGCTGCAAAAAAAAATATCAAAAAATACTAATTTTTCAAGCAAACGTGTATACAGAAAGCATGAACCTTTTGCTTTTTCACCTGAAATATACATTAGTCCTTATCTTCTGTTTTCAGTATATTGGAGTAACATCCATTCATAAACACATTCATAATTCCTCCATAATTTCCAAAACATGGATATTTTGTCCTCCCAGTGTTCTCCAATAACAAACCTAGCCACAGCAAATCTCAAAATGTCAGCTCCATGAAGAATCAGGACTTCTGGTGCTGTCACTAAACTCTGGTGATGAGATTTCGTAACTGCACTGAAACATCATGGAGAGCTAGGATTTGGGCAGATGAAACAAATGCCGTGGTATTTCCAAATTGATTGCCCAGTTGTACCACAGACAGAGGGAAGCAGCACAGAGGTGGATGAAAGCTGCTCTGCCTCGCTATTCAGGGCTGACAGGATGCTAATTTATCTTAGTTGCCTGCTATCCATCATCATTTGACAGTCTAGTGAATGTATCGATAAAAGCCAAAGATTCTCCTCTTGGTAACCCCAGATTTCTGATGCTTTATGCTCTTTTGTTTTAAACAGAAAGGCAGGAACGTTAGCAAAAGCCATGCTGACCATCAGGCATGATGACGACTCTGAAACTCAGGTTTATTTTTAGGAATAGCCTTTAATATTATATTAAAAAATAATACATCTGGATTTTGGGGGGGGGGGGGGGGGGGGGGGGGAGATTTAATACTTTAAGATGTTCTAGGGACAATTTAGATAAAAGGCATTGTAGTTCTGACCATGTACTACCTATGCATAGAAGGGTTTGACTCTGTCTGCCATCAGATGAAGGCTGACCAGTCCTCAAGAAATCTGGACTCTTTTCCAGCTGCATATTCTTTTTTTTACTTTTAAAGAAAGCACTTATTAGGCTACAGACATTTCCTTCTACCCTTCTCAGATATCTTACTGGCAGTCTCATGTTACAATCTCTTGTTCCATCCTATAATGGCATAGTCTGATCTTGGTCTTTGGAAATCTTAATTCTTGCAGAATTAGAATGTTTATAAAAAATGTGTTTGTCTATGCAAATGCACATAAATATATATGCTACAAAAATTTTTATTTAAAAAGATTAATGAATGATGTAAGTCTCATTAAAACCTTAATACCTTCTGAGCAGAGATACTGTGTTCCTTCAAAGAAGGAGGAAAGGATTTAATGATATATTAGACATTTTACAGTATAAATATATTCTTGATTAATTAAATCTGTGTAGTCTATTGCCTTACCCTGAGGAAACCATGATATTCAACAATGCTTTTCTTAATAAGAATAAAAACCCAAACAACTTGCTTTTGATATTTAACCTAGGAGAAGAGATGTAGAGAAAAATATTTTATGAACTTGTATAAACAAAGAAATTTAATTCTTTCCTTTAATTAAAAAGAAACAATGCAACTTGTAAGAAACGTAAGAAACACACTTACTTTCTTCAAAAAGGAAGATTAATACAGGTTAAAAAGCCTTTCCAGTTTTACAAAATTAATACTGTGCTTAATTACATGAGATTAAATTTTCATTATACATTATACTTTAATTGGCATAGAAAGGGCCAGAGGTTAAAACCTTTGCACGAGTTACCTTTTGTACTGTTCCAATATCTAATAACATAGCAGTTTTAAATTATAAACCCTGACAACATTTAACAAGTTTCTTACATGTTTTAATTTTACCCTAGCAATCTTTTATGTGGAGCAGTAGTGCTCCTGAGGTCATAATCCTGGACAAGGAAACAAGCAAAGACAGAAATCACTACGAAGCCAAAGGGGCTGGATGGTTTTGGATTATGGGAAAGTCCTACCTGGACTCCAATATCAGCTGTAGGTTCAGACACTGCTGTTCACAACAGCTGTGATGGTTAAAACACACTGTGTGGGGCAGCTTTTGCCTCCCAAACAGGCAGTTGTACCTTCAAAAACACTTTGGGAAAAGACCAAAGAAATCTGGAGGGTCCTTCAAGGGGCCTTGAACTGTTTAAACCAATGATGGCATGCTCTACAAGAGGGATTTTCAGGGGACTCTGAGGGCTTTAGGCATACAAAGCCTATTGACCTCTAATGGAATTAGGACACCTATTCCAGAGGTGCTTGGAAAACCCAACACTACTTAGGACAATGTTCCTTGAACATAGATAAGAGGAGGCAACTGTTTCAAGGACAAACACGACTCGTTTTTGGAAATGAATACAGCAATTTATTTATATGTATGAGGAACATTTTGCTGGTAAGCCACTGCATCCCCACCCTACCTCCTCTCTGTAATGAATCCCTAATGACTCCCCCTGCTTGGTGGATCCGGGTGAATCTGGAGAATTGATATTGCTCTACAAATACTGATTTTCACACCCACAAATAGATATTTTAGTGTTGCTGCAACTGCTCTCTTGAACAGCCTTTATTCCGGAACAAGTCCAGGGGAAAAAAACTTTTCTAGGGAGTCAGTATTAACTTCTGCCACTATGGGGACCCAAGATGCAATCTCTTCCTACTGAATTCAGTGATTATTGATTACTCTTCAGTGTTGGCAAAGTCTGTGTGTACCCAGAATTTAAGATTGGACCAACTAAAACTGTAAAACGACTTTCTGAGCCATTTTTTTACCTTTTCCCCCCATCCTATACTTCTGGGCATGTGAAAAATTAAACAAGTGCTGCTTTTTATGGCAAATCCAGGCAGCTTAGCATCTACATCATGCAAAAAACTACATCCACAAACAGCCATGTATTGTTCAGCAGCATCCCACAGTGACCTGGAGAAAAGGGGTGTTTGTCCATGCTGTCACACTGAGGTGAGAACAGTTCTAATTACCTAGTTTTTTCCTGAGGAAGTTTACAGTTGAATCTCATTATTGGATAACTGTTTAATCAACTCCAAAACATACAATATAATTAGGTACAGCGTGAGGAAAGGAGGGAAGCAGCTCCAAGAATGGCAGAAGCCAACTCAGTGTTTTGTTAATATCTCATATGAACCAAAATTCAGGTGCTGAAAAATACAGGGGTTTGTGTTTTTAAAACATTTAACAATCTTATACTACATCTTTAGACACTAAAACAGTTGTTCAGAGTCCCATTTGAATTAAATTAGTGTAATTTCATCTAAATCAGAGATGTGCTGATTTGCCAAGTATGAGTCTCTGACCTGCACTCTTTTTTAGTAGCATACCAACTCTGAGCCTGATAATGTTTTCACTGAAAAAGAAAACTTCAAAGGGATTTTTGAGTGGTTAATGAAATTCAGGATGAGGCCTTCTGCAAGTAACTATAGAGAGTAATTTTAAAATATCTTCTTCATTAAAAGGACAAACTTACAGAGCCAGCAAATGGAATTCTGTAATTAAAACATGTTTGTTTTAAAAAAAATAAATCTGGAGAGGTCTTGGACAGTGAAATAATATCCTTTAGATTAGTGTTTAATTGAAAACAGTATTTACTGCTCTACTGCATTTGATAGAGCTCTTTACTGTGCTTCTTTATGTATAATTGTATTTTGCAACCAATTTAAAATAACTAGATGAGTGCAGTCCTTATATAAGGTGAAGATGAGTCCTTGCAAGGATAGCAATGTCTACAGGGGTTTCTTTCTAACAGATATGAAAAAGTAATTTTCATTCTGCTACTTTCCTATGATCCTTTCTGCATATAAAATGCCTTTCACAGACATATACACACACAGGACTCCTCACCTGAGAGCAATACTCCCTGAAATGCAACACAGCCCACTCTAATACTCGCCCCATCTTTGATTTAGGGATGAGTCAGATCCTAACAACAACTTTTTTCCTCTAAGAGCATAATCTGTTGCTTTTTACACCTATAATTTTTTTTAAAATGTGACTGCTACAATTGTAAGAAAGAAATAAATAGGAACAATTCTGCCTCGACAATGTTAGGGGTAAATAGTTCAAAATATAATTCTAAACTTCCAAATTGCAAAGAGGAAGTTTAGGGCAAGTGACTCTTTTCCCTGCCTTAGAAGTACCACTGGTTTTACCAGATTTTTAAATTCTTAAGGTCTTCCTAAGCTCTTGCCAGAAGCCTGAGTACTCAAAATTTGGCCAATACCAGTAGAAATATTAATGAGCTTGGCTTTGGATGATTATGCAGCCCATTTCCTCACCCCACTGACAATTGCCTTGTTGCATCTTTGATCAAGTTTAGTTTAGATACACCCAGATCAATGACCCTGTCTGTCCTCATACTCATAAAAGATGAGTTTAACATGATGCTATTGAAACAGCAATAATAATGCCCTGCCACACCAGGAAAAAAATGTGCTGCAAGTCAGAATATTTCCTGGTAAAGATATTACATTTTTTAAATGCGATTTTAAAAGCAGGAAGAGGATCTCAGTATGACTTATTTGCATGTGAGAGACTCAAGCTCTTCCCTTCTGTGCCCATACTCTGATTGCATTTAGCATCTCGGCCTATTGTTATAGACAGGAGAATGTCCAACTCTCCCAAGGTTAATTGACTGCTGTTCTTTGAAATATACATGAGAAACTGTATTGACTGTCTCACATCCAACCTCACCTGTCATGCAGGAGGAGAACAGGAACAGGGGAAAGGACTCTACAAATGGATGAGAAGGACAAAGGTGAAATGCAAAGGGCAGCACTAAATTTCACCAAAATCCCTCCTCTGTTGTTGTCTTGTGGGTTTTCTACACCAGCTCTTTGTGATTAGAAAGAGTCTGTAATTTTAGGAAGAGCTTTCTCCTATAAATTTACCAAGTCACCCACTTCTCCTGATGCTGTGGGGTCTCAAGGCAACTGAACCCAAGAAACAGGAATATGCAGATGGCCCAGATTCATTTGCAAAATTAACATTTGTGGCTTTTCTGCCTTTCCTAAGGATGGGGATTTCTTCACATATGGAAATGCTTCCATAACATTTTAAAGTCTACACTGATCAAACTTCCACAAATAATAATTATATCTCAGATATTACAATAGCAGGACCCCAAGTAGCTAAATCAAGAATAAAATGACAAACATTAAGTTGTCATGATCTGACAGAGTCCCATAGGGGAAGTGAATTAGACCCTCATCCCTGAAGTGTTACATGTAACTTCCTCAGCTCTGTACATCAAATTTCAGCCTTGCAATATTAAACCAGATTATGCCACTATATCTGCTAAAAAATATATTGATTATTTTCAAGGGTTGTTTGAGGGGAAAATGGTCTTCCCTGTGACTTCCACATGCAGTCTGCATACAGGGATATCAGAAGTGCAGCATCTTCTGGAGATACCTCACAGAATAAATAATATCACATAGGAACTGACAGTCTAAATTGCAGTCTTTCCAGGCTCATTTCTTCAAGGGATAGAATTAAATTTGGCTTAAATATCACACAACTCCCCATGTTTTGAATGCTCTGAAACCAGGAGAACAGCTGGAATTGTTAAACCTCAACACACCTTGAAAACCGCTCCATGTAAAACAGAACAAAAGGGTTCTTTTTTTTCAGATAAAAAGCATTGTTTTGTACAACACTCCTGTATTCACACAACAGCAATTATTGTTATGCTCAGATTGGAGAAGGGGTTTACCTCAGACTGCTGACACAGCCCTACCCACAGAGCACATGCCCTGAAGAGCTGAGAGAAGCCAAGCACACATCTGATTTTCATGACTCGTGTCTCCACCACGACAAGCCCGCACAAGACACATTTCTGATGATGAGATAACCCCTTGTAATGCCTCCACCATGATAACTGGATTTCTGCTAAGCTTTCCATGACCAAATTGCAGCCACAATCGTGACACACTGCACACCACTGCCAACAGCATAAAGTGATACCTGCTAACAACAGCTTGAAAGGGAACTTGTTGATATGACCAGAAACACAAACAATAAATAAGGGGCTGTTTTCTTCTAAAACTCACTCATATTGGATCAGGCTCAGCTTGGCAGCCTCACAGAACCAGAGCCAACCTTCACACCAGGCATGAACTCTGAGGGCAGTGAAGCACTTTGTTGGTGGAAAAAAGAAAATACTCTCCGTATCATATGAAGGAGTACCAGTCACACAGATCCAATTAAATCTCTTTGGATTACACTCAACCTCCATCTAGACTTTAGTACAGAAAATCCACACAGGCACTCAGTGCAACAGCCAGAGGTAGCATATTTCACTGCTCAGTTCAGCACCAGGAGGTTACAAATGCCAGTGTCCTACTCTCTTTCAAAATCTCTCATCTCCCACCCCCTGCCTGCCAGCTTTATAGAGCATTTCCCTTGCCACTAATTCTGATAGCATGCCCTAATTAACTCATTTTATCTTTTGGTATAAATCAATTACAATTAAAATATAGTTTGTCAAACCTCAGTGGACTGTTGTTTCATGTTAAAAACATTTTTTACTCACAAGAGAAAGTGTGATTAACTTCAATAGAAAGCTTAAAGTTCAACTTACTATGTGCAGAGGGAATCGAGCAGAATCCTTTGCAAAACACTCCAAGCTTCATCTGTGTGTGAGGAAACTTAAACAAGTGGAGGGTTTTATACCGGTCACTGAGAACGTGGGTCAGTATCTAGAAAAAAAAGCCAAAAAAACATTGATAAGTTGTTGGCTTGGTTTTGTTTCATTTAAAAAATGTGGTGAATAAAATGATGAAAGAACATTCAGCACTTGAAAGGATCAAAAAGAGCTTTTTAGGTGTCATGCTTTTTTGGAAATACATTTGAAACCTGCAGTACTGTATTTTAATTTCAGATGGGAGGTTAAAACACAACAAGTCCAGTGTTCCACCGTAGATAAGGGATTCAGTATCCTTGGCCACGAGTTAGCAGTAGCAGAAGTCTGGCAGAGTTCCCTGTTTCAATAGGGCCAGAGGTGCACTGGAAGTGTCCTGTCCCTGCTCCTATCACCACAGAAACCATTTTAAACACTAAATAAACAGTAGAAGACCCTTCCACACACTATAAATCTGTTATATATGAATTATCTAAGATCCTATAGTCCAAATAAATGTGATAGAGAGAGTTGAAATGGAAAAAATAATCTGTACCTAGATAAATGGGACTGTAATACTTTATTTCTTTTTACCCTAGGGCAATTTTAGTACCACAGTGTCACAGAATACAACATGGAAAATGCTCATGTGACAGATTTCAGTGGTTGCACTGGTAAGGGATAAGGGAAGGGGACACATGCCTGAGGGGGGACCCTTAAAAGGACACCTGTGGAGGATCCCACAGTATCACACACATCCCTGAGGGATGGCAGCCCCTGAGCAGCCCACAGGACATCCCTGAGGAGCCACCCCATGGAGCACCAGCAGCCCACCCCAAATTACTGATTTCCAAGAAGAAATGAAAAGAAAATTGATGATTGATAAAATTCTTCCACTTGGTTCAGAACTATGCAAAGACGTCACAATAATTTTCCCCTGCTAAGTGACACACCAGCCCCACCTTACTCCAGTGTAGCTATATTTTCACCCAATAACACTGGCACTGCTCCAGCAGTCCACTTCAACATGAAGATCGGCTGATTTTAAAACCCCTAACCATCATAAAGCTGGTGTGTCTAAAATTTAAGATGACTTGGAGCATCTTCAGATGTGAGCTCACAGCCTGCCCAGCCTGCCTTGCCCTGAGTTTCCTGCCACGTGCAATGATGCTCAGCATCCTCAGACACAGCACCTGAAATCCAGGTGGCTGCACTAAAAGTCAAAGTTTTCATTCCCACGGGCACAAGTGCAAAGCAGTAAAAAAGGGGGCATCATTTAACAACTGGATTTTTGCTGCACACTCGCATTGCAATGAATAGGATCCCTGTATTTACCATCAGCTGGGAGGCTGTGATGATTGCTGCTCTCAGAAGCTTGAAATATTTCCTTTATGTTTTTATCCTATAAGATTCCACGGGTATTTTACTGCACATTTGTAACGAGTACAGCTCTAGATTAGCAAACCACGGTTTTGTTTGACCCCAGCTACCATGTAAGCTTCTAGTTTTTTCTCGTCTAAAGTACACTGAAGTATTTTTCTGCTTTCCTGCAGTTTTTAAGTAGATAATAAGTCCCAAACTTCACCAGCCTTTAGCTGAAAGAAGCTTGTCACGGTGGTTGGTAGCTAATGAAGATCCTTTTAGTTTATCTTCATCAATTGTCAAATATTTGAGTCCATGAAGTGGTGTGATGAGGTACAAAGACAGATATTTGAAGGGATTTTAACTCATTTGAGCAATTACATGCTTAACTGCCCTGCGATAATCTGTCAGTCTGAGTCTTTTCTACACAGCAGAAGTGGGGAGTATTAGAATAGCTGGATTTAGAACATAAAGGCCTGGCCTGAATGGAAGAAAGGCACCAGAGAAATTAATTGCCAGTAACAAACAGCAGGACTGCTTGCAAGTTATATATCACATAGTTACCTACCAGCAGTGGTAGGAGCCAGCTGTAAAATAACAGGCTGAATTGTGACAAAATAGTCACTGCTATGAAATCAGTGAATACCATGAAGAATTTAAACTAACATTGGCTAATCGAGTACATTGTATTACCTAAATTATATAGATACAGAGATAAAAATATTGTATTACGTAAAGATTTGCTATGCCTACATTTCAGTAAAACAAACATGGTTTTAATTATAGCTCTAGGAATCTGAAGAGGTGATCCTATAATTTATCTGCTGATATTTATTTGTGCATGTGTTTCTGCCTTACTCGGAATATAAAACTTGTGTAACTCCACTAATGGAGAGCAATGAGTGAAATAAAAAAGGAAACAATGCTCCTTTATGAGTTATTCTTTAATTTGAGATTTTTATGTTAGAGTCAGATTATTAGGAAGACCTAACTGATAGTGTGCATCACTTATAATGGTTTAGTTACAACTTCCCTGGGCCCCAGAAGTTCTAAGAGGAGCCAATTACAGAGGAGCCACCTCACATCAGTCCATGCTCAGTGCTGCTCTGGGCCACTGTTTGCAGAAACATGACTTACAGTCCTTTGTCTTGTCTTTCCTTTCCCTGTCAGGTCCCTGATGTCATCAACTTGCTCCTTCTCCAGCCTCCTTGTCGACATCTGCATGGAATAGGAAAATCCCTCCAGTAGAGTCCGTGCTGTTGTCTGACAGGAAGCACAGCCATGGCACAGTGGGAGCATCCCACAGAGCTCTGTTCCACAGCACCTTCATCCCACAGATGGGGCAGAACCCTGGCAGAACCCTGCCCAACTCAGCCCCACCCTGGGATTTCCTGCACTGGGGGAACATCCATCCCACTTACAGCCTTTTTACACCAGAAATTCACCACTTTTGCATATGTTTGGGGTTGGGTTTTCCCCCCCACTTTGGAATTACACCGTGAGGAATGCAGACTTGAGGCTGCAATTAATGCAAGAGATGTCAAACACACGCAGTGTGTTCTCACTGCCCTCCTGGTAACACAGCCCTTAAGTGACAAAGTGTGCTTCTATTGGGAGAGGGCCATTTCCTACCCATTACCCATGTTAGTTATGATGTTTATTTAAGATTTGCCATCTCCCTGAGGTGCCAGCTCTGAGGGAGCTGCTTAGCATGGCAGTGCTGGGTATAAAACAAAAACCCTTCACCTCAGGGACTGCGCTTCAGCTCTGACCCAAGGTCAGGAAGGAAATAAGATAGGTAATCTCAGCTCTGTCCCTAATGACCAGTATTCCACATCACAATGCTACACATGGCTGTCAGCTTCTGCTCAGGAGAGGCCCAGGACACAGCCAGCATGGGGAACTAATTACCCTCCCATCCCAGGGAACACATGGGCAGGCTGGGAGCACCGTGAGGTGTGGAGCAGGCTAATAAAGTAGAGGAGTGTCACACACATGGCTGTGGCACACAGTTCAGGAGCCACCTTCGTTTTCCTTCATTAATGAGGATTTTTATTTAAGGCTCACAGTATCACATTAACATATTAAAAAAAAAAAAAAAAAAAGAAGGAGAAAAAAAGGAGAAAAAAAAAAAGAATTGAAGTGATTTATTCGCTCAGCCCAGCGTTGCAAACCTCACCTGCCTTTTGTTTTTACAGCCCTAATTCACATGGGCCAAATTAAGTCCAGACTTTTACGAGTGGGGCATAAAGGGCACACAGAGCTGCTCCCCCTTCAATGGAAGAAGGAACCATAAATTGGCTGCTTACACTGGAGAATCCAGAGGAAGAAATCATGCAGTGCCAGCAGCATTAGTTGGGTCACAGGCCACGTCTGAGCTGGGTGGACTGCAACACGTTCTCATTCCCTCCCAACTGTATGGCAGGGGAACCAGTAAGGAAGCAAGGTCATCAAAGAGCTGATGTTTACCACACTCCTCCTGCACCCCTGGAGCAACCAGCACCCCTGGGTATGGCTGCTCACAGAGCACAGAAGGGTCTCTCCCTCTAAGAGAGGGCTGAGCCTCATTAGCTCACAACCAACGTTTATTGGGATGCAACAGCTTTCTGTAATTACAGCATCCACTAACTGCCTAGACCAAGGGGTGGAAATATCTGGCAGCAGAAACACAGGTGACTGCCAGCAGAGGTGCTCACAACTCTGCTACAACCAGGCAGCACCAGCAGAGCCAGCAGGACATTCCTTTTGTCCTACAAAAGCCCAGAAGATACAGGAAGCTTACAGCAAAACACAAAGCAGTGAGCACCAAGGAAAGGGGTATCTTTAAAAGGTTATGTTTTTGTGGCTGTTAAAACAGCAAAAGTGTTAATTAAAAGAAAAGCAGGCAGTGGAGAAAGCAGAGATCGGAAAAGATGTGTTACAATTGACAGAAAGTTACCTTCACACAGAGCCACAACTGCCTTTATTGCAAAGGCAGAGCCTGCCACATGTGAGAATTTCTACCCAGGAATGGGTGGTACCCTCTGCTTCCACCTGTGTGGGAACCTGGGAAATGTAGTCTGCCAGGTGCCACTCTCTCGTATGGGTTCTCTTGACTACAATAAATAACATTATTCTAAAGGATTTTAAGTATTTATGTAAGTACATGTGATGCTGGGCTTTTCCTCAATTGAAAAACAGATCCAAACTCTTTTGAGTGATGAAATTATAAGCACATCTTTTAAAATATCAGACTGATCCAAACAGGGAGAAAGCGAAGTCACATTTATCTTGTTCTGACTCAGACTGAACTGGATAAACTTGGGATGTTTATCTTTTTATTTAGACCACTGAATTTTGGAGTAGCACTCTGTGGATTTCATGTCTACCCTATCCAAGCAGCAACAGCATGAGAAAAACACCTGGAAGCTTCAGTGGTAATCAAGGACAAAGAATCACAGTGTTCCCACCCTTTCTGAGGAAGACAAACCATTGGCAACTTGTGCAGATTTTTCTTCAAACTATATGTCACATAAAAATGTCAGACCAACTGGGGATTAGATCTAAAATCAGGCTGGAGTCTGTTTCACTGGAAAACAGTCAGAAGCAGTCTCCTTATATCTGTGAGGAAATCTGTACAGACAGACTGCTAGACTACGGAAGACAGGCAATGCACCCTCGTGGGCTTTTGTGTTTTGGTTACAGCATGTGCCTCCACCAGAAATACTCAACCAGTTCTCAGGTCCTGAATTAAGCTTAAACATTAATTGTACTTGCTGCAATGTCACAAATAAATGCAGCAAGTTCCAAAACTGAATCACTCCATGCTGAACCCAGTCCTGGCAGATGCTCGTGTTTTCCTGGAAGAGAAGCAAAACTGGCAGAATGAGGCACAGGCTGGACTTTGTGTCTCTACACCCAGTAGTAGAACTGAACTGGTATATTTAGAAATGAACAGTGATGAGACACAGATCCAATTCCAGGATGTCCAGCATCCCTCTCGGAGCAGTGATCCTCATACAGGACAAATCTGAATTACCAGAGTTACCACATTATGGTCATAATTGGACAGGAAAATGGGATACTGAAGGTATGGTTGGTTTCCACACTGTTAATTTAAAAAAACTGCAAATAAGCTTTGCAAACATGGGCAGTGAATTAATTTTTTCCATTGAATTCAGCAAGGATTTTACCTCATACCTTTTTAGTTTACCAGGCCCATAAGCTAAATTTACTGACATGCTGCAGAGAGTAGGACTAAAGCAGCAGGTATATATATGCTCATTGCTTTAATTCATTTAGTGAGTCCAGGTATAATAGAGATTTTTCTATTACAGCCAAGCCTTTGTGACAGAGGCAAAACAATCTTACGGTAACACTAAAAATTATTATCACTTTCATTATCATAGCACATGGGAGCCTTCACTGACAACTGGAACCTATCATAGGCAAATACAAAAGACAGAGCAAGAAAGGAGTTTTCAGAATGCAGCATCTTCTATTTCAAGTGTCAGAGATAGCCCTCAAAAAATTAAATCTGCAAGGAACATGAGAGACAAGTTTTGCCTGAGATCTGTTTCATATTCTTATTGGCATCATTCCCCAGGGGCAAGTAATTTTGAGTGCAATACAAAGTTGATAATATGCTGAGTATAATTATAATGAGGACTGATTAAGTTGGTAGCCAAAGTAGAGTAGCTTTATATCTGAGAGAGCATCATAAAAGAAAACCACATTAAAAGTTCTGGGGGAAAAAAAAAACCAAAAAACTGCACACAGGGATTGACAACTAGTTCCCCAGTGAAATAACATCAAAGCTGATATATATTGTATGGAAAACAACCCACAAACAGAGGAAATATTCGAATTCTTTTAAGGTTTCCATGTCAAAAACTTAAAATCTGAATACATTAGATGCTGCAAAAGAGAAGAAAGTATTGACAGCTGTAGCTATTCCATGCAATTAAGTTCCACGTGCCCCATTTTTCAGTGGCTGTTGAACAACTATGTTTGCCTTTGGAATTTTCTTCTCAGTTTCTCAGGAACATTTGGCAACAGAAACAATTTTTGAAGAAATCTTTTCAGGAACTGATTCATCCCTGATTCTAGGGGAATTACAAGAGCTAAGTGGTACAAGGGCTGATTAAGCCAGTCCACTGTTTGAAAGTATTTCCTCCTTTTGTTTTCTGTTTTTATTTCACATTTTCCTGTAGTCCTTCTCTGGGTCTGACACCTTATTGTGTTTTGAATTTGGAAGAGTAAATCCAGCTGGAGGAAATCACACAAAATCTGAATGTTTCTCGTGTCTGAGTCCTGCTTCTTTGACAGGCAGAACTCATGGATACAAATTTTTAATAATTATTTTTACATCATGCTCACTTAAAGTACCAAAGAAAGAAAAGATTACCTGTACCCAATGTTGCAAAGTGGAATAATCACACAGGCTCCTGAGCCTAATTCTGTGATGGGTTCAAATAGTGCCCCCAAAGCAGCAGTGAACTTTTTAAGTGCCTCCCTTTGTATGGAGTCATTACAGTAAGTGCAATTATGGATGCAAAACTTAATAGAATGATTTAAATGCTGAATTTAAAGCATTTGCTTTGAAAAACCATCATTATCACACCAGCATGCTCCAGGTCCAAAATTATTCTAGTCAAAAGTATTAAAACCATGGGATTTTTCTTTCCATTTTAACTGTATGGGAGATACGGTACCTGGCTGTGAAAATCCAGCACTTTATAGGAACCCAGGACCTTCTGGTTCAGCAAAGTCATGTCCCAGTTACTGCAGGCAACTGTCATTGAAAACAATTTAAAAGTAGTTCACATTCCATCTCAACACTACCAAAGCATTTTAGCCCTACTGCTTCATCACTGAACAGTTTTTCTTCTGATTTCCAACCCCACTGTATTCGTAGTTTATCCTGTCCATTCTCTGCAGCTGTTCTTTCCCTAATCTAATATTATCCTGGGTTACAAAGACCTTGGATAATGGCTAATTTTTTTTAAGAACTATGCAAGAATGCATCTTCATGGTTTACCCAAAATGCAGAGGTTTTAGTGAACAGGAAAAAAATCCCTGGGGCAGAAGAAATTCTAAGTATCATTGAACTGGGTATTAGAGAGCTGATGTATAAATACAGCATAAAAAAGGGTAATGCTGTCTTGTGCAGCAAAATGATACCAACACAATTAGTTCAATGCTGTTTTTAGAGTTTACTGAATATGACCTCTGCATTTTTCATCTTCAAAGGTTACTCCTAATTAGCATCCAGTGATAACATGTTAGAGATGCTTCTTTAAAAGATATCACAGCTCTAGCAATGAGTACTGACATGGTATCTATCAAAGTCTCTTGGTGCCTGCAATTCTGACAAAAGGCACTCAAAAGGACTGGCACGTATCACCTTATTTGCATTTTTGCATTTCATTATGCTCATAATTGCATACCACTACAGCAATTCTTCCCCACTATCTCAGAAAACATTATCAGCAACGTCTGAAATAAATGCTTAAATGTCAACAATTGACGAGCAAGAAAAGCTGACCTTTGCAGGATCTCATTCTTCTGAGAATTGCCCTGGTATGACTCACTCCTTAACTTTCTGTTTGCGTTTGATAACACCAAAAGAACAGAGTTTCTGTAAGGAATGGTTCTGTGTGTTGGAAATAGAGGGGAAGTCAAAGAGCTGTAAAAATACCATCCATTTACACCAGCAGTCAGCTGGGATAGACTGAACGGTTGCAAAACCAACTCTTAAAGTCACCACAACATTAGAGTGGACATTAACACTAAGCTACAGTGGAATCTCTGCAGAATTGCTATACCCACATCAGAATTAAAGAAAATTTATCCATGACCAATATTATGCCAATGGACAAAACTATCTTTCTTCCACAAGAAATTTTTGACACTTAAAAATCTCTTATCTAAACCCAGGAAAACCATTCCCAGTCATCCACATATATTGACTGGCCTTCACTAGCCTGAGTTAAAATTTTGCTATCATTTTTGTTTCCACCATCATTTCATGGCTCCATTTACCTTGATTTGCATGGCAGTTTTGGTGCACATTAAAAAAAAAAAAAAAAAAAAAAAAAAAGAAAGAAAGAAAAACCCCACTAATCAATTGTAGCTTAAAATAAATTACACCACCACAGAAATGGCTGCCACTGTCCAAATATGCTAATCAATTTTGAAAATCTACATCATGGCTTGCATCCCAGATTTTTTCCATCCAATCCACATCAAAAAGAAATGATAGAAAATGATGTTCACATGTTCGACTGCTTGTTTGCTTGTTTTAGTTGAGGCATTGGTTATGCTTCAATGGCAAACTAATCGCCTGTTTGGAATCTCATCCAGTTTGTGTTACTTTTTTTTAATGGCAGTATGGAGATGCTGCAGAAGATTTCAACATGGTCCACAGTGAAAGATTGAGGTTCTCTAACAGAGGAAAATTTTAACTTCACTTTTAGAGGTATTAGCAAAAAGAAAATTTAATTGTTTTGACCAGTATTGCATGCTTCTGTTGAAGGACTTAATTTCCCTCTGTTAAGTTTGTTCTAATGAGGCAAATACAACAAAACAGTCTGAAAAAAACCAGAAGCCTCTGAGGAGTATCAATTTTTCCAAGGCCCATAAAAGATCAGTACCCACAAATCTAGAAGGAAATAAATGTAGCTCTTGTTCTCTGCAATTAAAAACACCTTGCAGAGATTCCTTGTCCTAATCCATGAACTGGTCAATCTCAGTGTTAATACACAGTGTATATACAGGAATAGGATGGCCCAGGATATCATCCAACATGACTGAAAGGATTAGACCTGCAGGTAAATTCCTAGCTGAAATTTTCCTGCATGTTACCAGGCAAAGTGCCTCTACCTTTAGAAATAAATGACAAAAACCGCACAAGAAAATACAAGATAGTTAACAAAAACATGCTTTAGGATTTCATTTATAAATTCTGTTTTGCACATTCTACAACACATGAAGGAGAATTACTCTTCCAGAACAAATCATCGTGTTGCATCAAGTCCTGAGGAGCTTCCTAACTCACTGGTTCACCTTGCTTGAACCACACATCTTTGCAATTGTTGTAATAAATTACACTGTGTCCAGATCTCTTTAAAGGCAGCTCATGTGAAATAAGGATGCACTGTATGCTGCATCACCCTTTCCTTGCTTAAATAGGAAAAAAATAAATGGGAAAATAATAGCAGTGGACTTGGATCTACCAACGATATCCATCATCCTTATGCACCTTGACAAATTTTAGTAGTACTGACCAGCATTTTCTGGATAATACTCCCAATGTATTAGTCTCCCCAGTTTAGACATTTAAAACACCACTTCTGAAAAGCACTTCAACATGATTTCCATTTTAAAATCTCCTAGACCTCATTAAGATCACAGTCTTTGTTTCTGGCTATTGAGACAACTCAAATAAAGCTGAGACTCCTCATTATAAAATATTCTGCCAAATGATTTAAAACCAGGCATGAAAAACTATCTATAAAAACAACTTCCCACATGGATATGATTAACAACCAAGATGGAAGTGTTTCTTGTTGTCAATAACAACTTCTAGTAATGATAAAGATGGGCCAATATAAATGGAACAAAAAAACCCTTGGAGCATTCCCCACATAAATATATATATATATAAATCAATCTCTTATATGAAAAATGGTACTGGAATGATTTTAAGCAATTCTTAGGTTTATGTCCTTTTTGTCCAAAGTTGGAAAATGAATCTTTTTTTTTATTATGGTGTGTTTACTATAAAAACATTTGTCACTGTTCTTCATTGAGAGATAAAATGCTGGAAATACACGGTGCACTTATTGGACAATTTAACATGCTCAGGTCAGGCACTCTGAGACTTCACAGTAGCACAACAAGAGCAGATATTTGAGATGCTGGAAATCCAGATTATGGCTTTCAGAGGACATGGTGTATTGTTCACCCAGGTTGAAAGCAGATGTATGTTTATATACTTTAATCTTGGCTCAGATGTGAGCTACCATGTTAACAATTTTGTTGCCCAGGCTGCCCTGGCTTGGGATTTAAATAAAAACAAATTACAGGTCTTAACAGTGATAGATGGACTTCTCTTACATTTGTGTAGAGTATTTTTGCCTTAAGATTAAAGGCTTACGCATTTATCTGCATAAACTAACCCCTGGAGTAGGGTACTGCTGACATTTTCCAAGAAAAATGAATATCCTAACTTATTCCAAAGAGAAGACTTGGTATTTGTATGGCCAGAGTGACCTTTGCGAGTGCCCTTTCAGATTAGGTGCACTACATGGAAAATTGTGCTCTTACAGTACTCCATAAATCATACCTACCAATTTTCTTTAAAGGGGTATGTAAATATCAGTGTACCAGGTGGGTAAACAACACTAACCTCGTACAAATGGCTTGAAAATTGAAGAAAAGCACCTTATTTTGCTGCTGAAATTGCTTTTGAAGCCCAGCATCGTGGCTTGGGTTGTAGAATGCATGAAATGATTTGTGCACTGGGAATAGAAAATGGGTTGATGATAACCACACTCGACACAGTTCCTATGTTTCCGAGTTCTTTCGATGATCAAAGATATCATTGCTGTATATTACTTTTCTTTGCTGATCCCAAATGCATGTGAATTTCAAGTGACACACACATTATCTGCATGTTTCCAAAATGGACAGACAGCTTTTTAGTTTGTATTTCTCATTTGAGCTAGTTAATGCTTCGGGTCCAGATTCAGTCTGAGCCTCCTCACAGTAGTTATGTAGCATTTCCATTTAATAAAACCAAGGCAGAGAAGTTCATGTGCGAAAGATGAAAAAATAATGTGAAGTTACAGCCTTTGAAACTGTCAGAAGAGTGATTTGAATAAGTACTGAGTATGGAAGTGGGAAGATGTGTTAATTGTTGCTAAGCTGTAACAGATAATAGATGAGATTCTGAATCAAGAAAAGAGCCCTGGTTTTGGGCACACCAGTAGGGTGACAAACACACTACAGATAATAAAGCACCTGGGTGAACAACCAACTTCAGATGTGATGCAATTGCAGTTGAACTCTGAACATTTGTGACTTTTATTAATTCTGAAAGTGTCATTTCCACAAAAGTGGTGGTTTTGTGCTGCTTCTCCCGTAATGTCCCAGTGATGTAGCATAAATACCTACAGCAAAATTTCATAACTCCTTTCAGAATGTGCATTGTCAAAGCAAAATTCACAGTGTTCTCTGAGAGATCTCTAATCCCAGCCTTACCTTTAAGAGCCTGAAGAAACCAACTATTTGATTTATTGAAGAATTACTTTGTTGATTATGAACCAGAGTTTACATAAAATTAAAGATGTGATTTCTATTCAAAAATTTTCCATGTCCTATGATCTTAGAATCATAGAATTTTTTTGGCTTAAAAGGGGCCTTAAAGATCATTTGATTCCACTCTGCTGCCATGGGCAGAGACACCTTCCACTAGACCAGGCTATTTCCACGTTTTCTTCTTTCAAAGTGGTGAAGAATGTAGTAGGGCAAACCTGCTGGCAGTTCCCCTTGAATACTCCTCTAACATTTTTTTAGCCCTAATTCACCTGTGTCAATAAAATTATTTGGGATCCCTCTTTATCATGGTGAATAGGAACTGCAGAATTGTACAGATTTCCATTTTCAGAAATTTCCATTCATTTTTACTTTATTTTTACAATAGAGATACTTGACACTTGCATTAGACAGGGTTTAAAATGCTCTGAGAAGAAGCTGTAATGTCACTAAAGCAAGCACAGCATAGGAAAACTCTGGAAAGAATTCCATTGTGTCAGGGTTAACAGAGTTGCCACAAGTTAAGTAATCTACTCCATCAAGAATGCAATGTTGAATATTTTTGAGTCCTGGGTTCATTCAGCTTCAGTTCATTTGTTGATGCCCAAACCTTCTACATGTGACAGCCTGGGTTCCAAAACCCAGCCCAACTCCTGGATAATTCTCAAGTATGGACCTTAACAGTGGCATCTGTAAGGATTAGAAGATGGGAGCAGGAACAGGATGTGTGTTTCCTCCTCTTACCCACTAAATGATGTTGAAATAAGCAGCTAAAAGTCATAATCAGCCATTTGGAAAGATGAAGTGTGAGTAAGAAATAAAAACCATAATCCATTTTTAGCATCTGCTTAAGAAGATGCCTTAGAGTTACATGGTGTATCAACATTGCCAGTGTCTTCCTTTAAAATCCTTAAATCAGCTCAGCTCAGAGTGCCTTTGGGGCATGAAGCAGAAGACAGAATTGCTCACAGGGAAGTATCTGAAGCATTTCTGAAAACAGATTTATTTTTTCCAAGGGGAAACAAACCAAACAGAGGAGGGATATCATCTACCTCCCAAAGAAAAACAACACTGGAGGGAGAAGAGAGCTGCAAATGCTGTAAAGCCAAGCTGGAAGCATTTCTGCTAAATCTGTTCTCTCTGAGAAGGGAAAAGAGATCATGGAGAGGATGAGGGCAGTGTGTGAGGACATTCCCAGCCCACAGACCTCTCCAAATATCAGTGTCTACATCCCAGAGCTGCCTCCCTGCCATCACTCAGTCATTTTACCACTGGTCCACCCAACAACTTTTTCAGCAGGGAGAGTTTGCAGAGGAGATCCAACAGCAAAATCAATGTGCTTGAGGCAAGATTTAAAAGCAGCTTGAAACACTAATATCGTTTCAAGCCACAAAAGGCCACACAAACACTCCAGGGACACAAACTCACAAACTGCCTTGTTGGGATGTGCCATAGGTTTATCAGCTGTTCTCATCTCCTTGCAGCCCCTGACTTGGTGCGCTCAGCAGCACTCTCAACTTCCCAGAGCTTGCAATTAGCTTGGAGAAACAGTGAGACTGAATTTCTGCTCTCTACAGCCAATATCTGCAAGGCATTTGCTTCCTGCTGCAATTCTTTTGGTTCTTTTCCTCTTTTGCCCTTGATACTTTGCATTAGACAGGGTTTAAAATGCTGTGAGAAGAAGCTGTAATGTCACTAAAACACAGCATGGGAAAACTCTGGAAAGAATTCCACTGTGTCAGGGTTAACAGAAGTGCCACAAGTCAGGTCATCCACTCCATCTAGAATATAATGATGTTGAATTTCTTTCCTTTACAATTAAATCAGAGACAAATTTTTCAATGAGAGAGAGCACAGCCCTATTTTGTTACGATAAAAGTTTGTGATACATTTAAAAAAATTATTTAATCCTCAGAAGTTTTTTTAATGGTTATTATTTATCAGTTCTTGTCTATGTGTTGCACTGATACTGATTTAAGACAAGATCAGGAAAATTAAATTCTGTACAAAGACTCATGTTAGTATGTGGAAACTTGCACCATTTCATCTCACTCCAAAAAGACTCCTTGTAATAGAGAAGTGAATTACCCTTAACTTTAAAAGTCATGCGCAAACACCCATGAGAAACTCCACACTGTAGGAAATAGAGGTTTTTCCTGCAACTGAGATGTTTTTAAAAGTTCCCACCTTTTACAGACACATTGCAGGTGCAAATTTCAAAGGAACTTTTTGATTTGACTGAGACATGTCCTGCTACTGGCAGATTTAGATTTACTCACAAGTTGTTGAGAGTTCAGTGTGATTACTCTGAGGCATAAAAAGTAAGCAGTAAACACACATGAATAGGCTCGAGACCAAAAACAATTCAGCACTCAGAGACAGGCAGAATGTGAATATTTTCAAGGTGACTTCTTCACTTTAGAAGATTTTTTTGAAGGCAGCACTATGTTGCACACAGCACAATGCTGCTGAGAGTATGGAAAATGGGCTATTTTCTCCAGAGGGGACTGGATATAAATATAGTGTTATTGTTAGTTATCCATTTAAAACATCTTTGAGCTTAAGAGTAGCTGCATCATGCCAAGCTTTACAATTATACTCTACCTCCAATCTCCCCAGATCCCAACATCTAAGGTCTCATTCATTATCTTATTAGGTTGCCACTGGTGGGAGGGACAAAAGACTTGCAAATGCTGTAAAACCAAGCTTGGAGCACTCAAGGCCTAATCCAGAGAAGTCACTGATTCCACCACACCATAACATGGCAACTGAAGCCCAAGTCTTGCTTTCTCAAAATCACCGATTGAAAAAGAATATCCAGTGGCAAAAATTTCATCTTAAGATGTCTATTCTGCAAAAATATTGGTAGGATAGAAACAATTTTCTGTTTGCTGAAACCTCGAAACATCATATGACCTTGCATCTACTCACACAACAGATAGAAAAAAATAAAAAAACATTATATTTGACAGGCACTGCTAATAATGAAAGTGTTTTTAAATGTAAGCTCTAGCTGTGTACCAATCACTGCCTAATCAGGGTTATGCTTTCCAAATTATATTGTGTCTTCTTTCACCTCCTGCCTATTATGTGAAATAAAAAGAGAAGTGCTTAGGCAAATCCTTGATCTGTCCACATATATTTTTAATATTAATATGTCAGAGCAGTGGCAATAATGATATTAGGCAAATGACGGAATTCTCCCCCCAGCTGGACATGTTAATTGAGAAGCCAAATTTTGGAGGCAAAGTTCACGTCTGTGCAGATGGCAGGACAATGTGGGATGGCAGCCCTAGGTCAGTGTCAATCCCAAACCCCACTCTAATGGCTCCCTTCTCTGCTTTCCCAACCTCAGCTGCTCCCTGGGCGGGGGGAGAGCTCGGGCAAGGCTGTGCCTGTGGTTTTTTTCCTGCCCTTGACTCTGGTGCACGAATTTCACACAGGGAAGATGCCCTTATGTGTGATAATAATAATGCAAAAAAAAAAAAATTAAAAATAGGAATCTATGCTTCAAGGCACAAACAAGAGGGACAATTCCAGTATTTCCTTTGGAGCTGATGCAGCTGCATTAAGCCCACCACCAGCCCCTTGCTTTGGCAGGGCTTCCTCCCAAGTTTGCTGACATCAAGGGCAACACATTTCCCAGAAGAATCCAGTCACCTCATATTTGCTTAGCTTAACAATATTTTTGGGGTGATGTTACTGTATTTATTTGCATTTATATTCAGGCCACTTAATATTTTGGGTAGACTGGACGGATTTGAAGATGTTTTATTCTGCTTGAAGCATGTAAAGGTATTTTGCCCATGTCAAAAGATCCCAAATATTGATCATATTTATAGAAGTATTATTTCCTTTAACATGATCTGTGAATCAAAAGTTGAATGTATATACTCACATGTTTAGAGAGGGATAAAGCTATACAGCATCACAAAAAGACTTTAACAGTTTCAGTTCCCTAATATAATTATTTATTATCTCTAATTAAAATGCAGAGCTTGGCTTTCTGTGTGAGAGTAGATGAAAAGCCTTTTTATTGAAAAGAGCAACTATGAGCTCTAAATTTCTTTATGGTAGAGATAACTTATGTAATCACTGGTAACCTTTTTCAAGAATATTATCTCACTGTTTATAAAACAATACCTTTTTAGTTTTGAAATTCCCATTTACATATGAAAAAGAGCTTTATTTATTGATGCCTTTGACTGATGTGCATTCCTCTTTCAGGAATACCCTCTTTTTTCCATCTTACAAATGCCAGAGAAGCTACTTTCCTTTTGGCATTACCTGCAGTGATATCTTAAAACAATTCTCTGCTTGAATTATCAGTAAGTACAAAATCAGTTCATTCTTCAAATAAAATCATGTCATATACCCTTGGTTTATAATGTTATATTTCAAATGTTTTCTATTCTTATGGGTAAAAGAATGCAGCTTTTAACCACCAGCAGCAGGTACGAGCAAGGCAAAACCATTTTTATTTTCATTTCTGTTTGTAGGAAAATCTTTAACACATCCCGCAACATACACACACATATATTTTCTGCTTCTATAAATAAATTAGCCAATTTTTGCATCAGAATGATACTAGAAACAAAGAACTGAAAGAGCATATGAGTAAAACTTGCCCCCATCTACATTAAAAATGAGTAATAAGCTCATATGTTGACTACTTCTTTAATTTTCATATTTTAAAAATACTCCCTTTAATTTCTAAATAAGGAGGGTTTTATATCATTGAAGGGAGATATATTTAAATTATTCTATGATAAAATATCTGAAAAAATTATGGATTACTATTTTGCTTCTATTTCTGTAACTTCCAACATAGCTATGACCCAAATCTCACCCATCTGAAGCACCAACAACATCTTCTGATAAATGTACAGCAATTATGTGGAGTGAACTAGTTTTACAGTCATAAAATACAAATATAGAGTATATCAGAGTGCAGATTCATGTGTGGCCAAATATCTTATGGATATTTCACAATTATGTAAGGCTTGGTTCCAAGCTCACTGCAGCCAAAGGGAAGACTTCCCTGGGTTCCACTGGGCTTTCAGTCATGCCCTTGACTCCATGTATTTTTTCATGAAATGGAAAATATTAATAATCTGTGGCATTGCCTGGTATGAGTGAGGGCAGAAAATGAGCTTGGTGATGCTGGATTTGTGTAAATCTAGGCAAAATCTGACCTTATACACTGGCACATCAGAAAAGAAGTAGGTAATGCATTTAACTGAACATCTCTGTTGTGCTGTAATCATCTGGTCTTGTGTTTCACTAATTAATGACTGTGTAAAGCAAAAGAATTCAAATAAACATCATTTTAAAATCCATTTACTCTTTACAGTGCTTGCCTTGTAACTTTTACTGAATATTGATTATCTTTTAACTTACCTCCTCTCTCAAACCAGTATCTCGTCATAAGTAATTCCACTTCTTTTCTCCAGAAAAGAAGCCACCAGTTTTGCTTAAGGACATAGTCCAGGGCAGATTTTATGCAACAGACTCCAAGATATCTGACAAATATTTCTCTAAGCCTACTGTAAAGCCTCTCTGAATGCGAATACTTATATATAAACAAATCACACAGGTTTTGAAGTAAATATGTACGTGTACTCCATGCCATCTATCCAGTTGTTCCAGGTTTAATCTTATAAATAATCTAGTAAAGGAATGAAAAGTAATAATCCATGTAAATCAGTTTAAACTTGGACAGTCAATCTGAATAACCCTGCACACAGAAAAATATGTACATTGATCAAAAAAACCCAATTAATACTCTTTATAGGCAGGAGATGGGTGTATACTAAGTTACCTTTAATTTAATTTGCAGTATTGTTAGCTAGATTTTATCCTATTTATGATTGAATATAATTCAGATTCCAACACTTTTTGTGAGTAAAGTCTTTAAACAATATTCACAGTCTGTTCAGGGAGAATCTATGGGCTGGAGCCACTCAGGTTTGAGTTAATCTCAGATGATGCAGGTTTATAAAATCACACCATGAGAGCCAAAAGGCAATCCAAGGAAATGTGGGGAAATTCAGACCATTCCTTCAATTTGCAAATCAGATAACATTACACAGGCTTAACATTTGACATCAGATATTTTTCAGCCTTTTTTTCCCCTGCTCCAGTTACTCTTAGCAACAGTGTTGAACACTAATGCAGTTTCTGCATTATTACCAATGGGAAATCCCTGGCATCAAAGGATTAATCTTAGTCTTTGTCTTGTTTTAGTAATAGGAAATAAATTTTACCTAGTCATTGTCCTAGTCAAGTCAAATAAAGAAACTGTATCTGCTGACAAGCCGTTATTATCACAGTCAAATAGATTAGCATTGATTTACTGTAGGTGAGAGCTGCTGAAGGGTCCGTTCTGGATGTGCTCTGTAGCAGCATGATTATTTACTGTAAACCTACCCCCTGATTTTCTCCTTAGGCCAGTATTGTTATTATTACAGCTAATTCACAGGGAATTATGGCAGCCCTCCTGGTCTACAGTCTTTGGTCAGAGACCTAAGCAGGTGTTTGCTTAATAATTTGGTCAAAGATCAGTGAGAGAAAGGTTAGGCCATGGAGGGGAAGAATGGAGAGGTCAGAGCACTTGCAGGAGGGGTCTGAGACTTGATCTTCCCGAGTCTGGGATGGTCGAACCTCAAGGTCACCCATTAGTGATCCTGCTTTAAAGGACTGCAGGATGTCGCCCATAAATTCACCACGCCACCACCTTTAACCCTATTAATACTTTGACTACTGGAAATAAAAGCAAGGACCCAGAAGGAACCAGTCCATGGAGAATTATGCACAAAATGGCTACGAGATTAAATTTATCTAATAAAGCTACAACTCTTAATGCAGCTCTCCAAGGGAAAAACTTTCCCTCACTTTACCCTTTTATAGAGGTTCATTAACTGCTGTGCCAAGGTACTGGATAAATGAAGACCCTGCACATGCAACATGCACGTACCCATTCTAAACAAACATATATTTTATGACATTTTCTCCAAAAACTGAAGTAAAATTAATGAAAGTAGCAACAAAGCTGAACCATCTCCTGTTGCCAAAAACCTGTCCATGGATGTGCAGTCAAAATTTTATAATGAACACCCAGAACTAGAGGCTGACAAACACTGAGTAGTCACCCCCCTCTCAGAAGCAGAAATGTTTTCTCCTTTTTTTAGTCAATAAGTATGTTTTGACAGTCGAGTATTTTTGCGTGTAGAAGTCTGGGATCACCAAACTGTAACTGCCAACTGGGAAAAATGATACTGTCTATTTAGGAGTTTCACCTCAGAAAGTACATCTTTCCTTCCACTTTCCAACTTCACTCATAGCTGGAGGAGTTTGTACTTGCTGCATCAATCCTGAGTTCAAGGGTTTCAAATATTTTTAATGTCTTAGAAAAAAAAAATTCAGCCTAGTTCAGAGTTTCAAACAATTTCATATCAAAAATATGTGAAGCTGCTTAGTCTCACCATACACCACAATTCATTCTGGGGCATCTCGAGACCCTGGGAGAGTCATCATTTGCTGTGTCTGGGATCTCCTAGACTGCATGTGACCTGATGAATTTATATTATTAACCAAAATTGTCCTACAGATGTGCACAGTGTTCATCAGAACAATAAAGATCCTGGTTTAATCCAGAAGAGATTATAGATCAGAGCCAGAAAAGTGTGTAGTGACTGTTCACAGAGAAGAGATTTGAAGGGATGGCTGAGGGAGGGACCTCTCAGCCATTTGAGAAATCAGGGAGTTTGGCCTGTAAAAGAAGCAACATCACAGGCCAGGTTAGGAAAATGTTCACCCACTGTTACTAGGATTAAGATGTGTGCGGGACAATGAGACACTGAATTCCATTCCAGAGGGTTCCCAGGGACTCCTGGCAAGCAGCTCCTTCCAGTGCAGGAGGAGGATACAGGACCTACAGGCACTGAAGCACCACGGAAGGGAGCAGAAGGGTAGGAAGGGTGAGACATAAAGGAACCATCCACTTGAGATAAATGAAGACATCACAGCAGAGTAGAAAGAGATAACAACAGACAGTTAGGTGCAGAGTGCTAATTGGGAGTCTGAACTGAATCAGTGGCCCCAGCCCAGCAGTAATGAAATATTCATAGACGGCCACACAACACTCTGGCAGCAAAGGACAGGTTGCTTTGCCTTGCAGCAAAGAGAATTTTAGTTTATCACTGTTCCCTTGTGTTCCCTACCATTACAACTCCGAGGCTGTAGGAAGGAAAGGCATCCCACTGCTGTAAAGTGTGTTTTCTCCATGAAAATGCCATGCTGGGCAACTTGGCTATCCAGGAATTAAATTATACAACCCATAGAAGCCAACAACAAAGGAAACTGAGACATTCTGAAACTTCAAAGATAACCTTATTTAACTACCAGTCATCTTTTCTTTAACTTTTAGCAAATTTTAGTTTCCATGTCTTCCCATCCCATGAAATCTCTGCAAACATCTGATTTTTTTCATGTGTGGGCAGGAGGGAGAACAGTTTCAATCAAAAAGTAACTCTGCTATTGATAAAAAATTCATGGGTATTTCAAACTGAGAAACTAACCCTGACAGAGACTGTCATCTCTTATACAGCATAAAGTGCCCACAACTCCCACAAAGATCAACAGGTTCTGGGCTGCATCCAGATTCCCTCAGATCTGAGCCCTTCATCCAGAATATTTGGCTTCAATTCATATCACTTGAACTCACATTGTTCAGATGAGCTTAAATCTTTGCACAAACTGTTTGCTCAATTGCACTGCATACCGTGCATGCTGCTGGGTGCACCTGTTTGTTTTGATAGCAAGCACAATAGGATATTTTGTGGGTTGAAATCATCCATTGTAACAAAACAGTCTTTTTTTAATTAAAAACAATTCTGGAAATGAAGACACAATAAGAATATGTGGGGGAAAATCCTTTTATAACGATTGAAAAGTAAAATGTGTCAAAATATTTTTTGAACCTCGCAAGTATTTTGGTGACACAAAGTCAGTTTTCAGAGAGGAGTTGTGTTTTAATGGGCAGAAGCTTCTGTCTTTTAAATGATCTCTGAAAGATATTCTAAGTAAATCACTATTCTGTTTGAAAAATAAAGATAAAATAATTATTAAAGGGATCTGTATACTTACTGTGTTCCGTGTTCTGCTTGCTAATTAGGAAGGAAACGAACTTTAAAAAAAACTGATCAGGAAATAATATTTCCAATCTATTTAATCAGTATGGATTGGAATCCATTCACAGAAAGCCATATCTCAAAATAATTCTGCTTGTTGAGTTTTCATTAATTAATATAAGAATAACATACATAAAGTCTAAGATGTAAAACAGACTGATGATGTTCATCTTTAATATGAAATCTTGCACTTTGAGTGTCGTTTTTATAACTTCCTGCAAGTAAATAGTACCTTTAGCCCCCAACCTTGTAGAGAACTCTACAGTAGATCAGGTCAAAATACCAAGTACTGTGAGCTAATTATAACCACGAAGGGTTATTTCCTAGGAATGGTTTAATACAGTTTGTGTAACTGAGACACTACACATTCAAATGTGAAATAACAGTGAAAACAGAGAAAGTAATTCACGCAGATTGTTGTTGCAGTAGCTCCTCTCCCCCTGTTCAGGGACAGCAGAACAGTCGCTGGTGCACGTCACAAGCTCTGAAAATGGAAAACAACTTTGCAGGCATTGTCCACGAAAGCATTACCAGTTCCCCTCTACATTCCAGACTTCACAAGCACAGACATCTTTGAAATGACAGAGTAAAAATCTTCTCAGTGATCACCACAGAGGTAAAATTAATGCAAGCCCAGCAAAGGACAGCTGAAGATCTGGAGCAGCTCAGGAGGGAAGTCTCTACCCCAGCCACGTGCCAGTCCTTAGGTGGATTCCTGGCTCCCGAGGACAGAACTCTTGGCTTCACGTGACCTCTCACTGCATCAGGGAAGGTGGATTAGCCATAAACCAGGAGAGATGTTGTTCCATGGATTTGTGGCTTTCTTTGGAGGAGAGGAGACTGGTGTTTTTTTTGCAGAAATCAGTGTCCTGCCCAGCACAAAGGCGGTGCCCTTTTGCCCCCGTTGCATGCAGAGAGAGGGGATCGAACATGGTAAAATTCACTCCTGGGCAAGAGGCCAGAACATGGCCTGTGTACTATTAAGCCTTCAAAATAGGGTTTAAGTGGGACTTAAGTGGTGCATGAGCCTTTTGTTGGCTTTCTGCCCAGAAGTGAACTTTACCCACAGAGAATATTACGTGTTGTCCAAGCATTGTGTGCCATATATGGGTGCAGTGTAATTCCCCTTTGTCACCCTGACAAAACACCCTGCACTGCTTAAACCCAGTTGTTGTAAATGGTCCTGCTGCACATAACACAACCAAAGTGCTGCTAGCACAGGAAGAAAGTCTGTCTTTCTAGTGAAGGAAATTCAATTTTCTCGGGACTGCCATGCCAACATGGTAAACAGGATGGGCCCTTGTTACTGAATGATGTGGTTTCTGGCATTTACTTGTACAAAACAGCACATTCTGCAGGTCTTTATTTCGAACTTTCAAGAAGAACCTCATCTTTTGTGCTTATATAGAATCCTTCATATTAAAATGTAGCTTGAAGTATTCCCACATTCTTTAGTGTGCTTAATTTTACACACATGAGTAACCTCTCAGACTCAATAGAACTTCACAGGCAGCAGAAATAAATTAAAACATTGTATATGTCCTTAAAGGAGCCTAAAGCTGGTTGGTACTTGCATTCCTTAACTGAAAGCTTCTCCCTTTTTATTTCTATTTCTGTTTGGGTTTTTTTTTTCTGTTTGGCATTAGAGCTGTTTCTTTCCTGATTGACTCATTTTCCTTTGAGAGTTGTTTAGATAGGTTGCTGAGAAGGTTAGAAAAGACAAGAAACAAAGGTTTAATGACTTGCAAAATTATGCACAATACAAGAGGAAAACACACATCCTGAACATTTCCCAGCCTGATACAGTTTTAGCTGAAAAAAGGATGAGGAGGAGGGAAGCAGAATTGGGAACAGAAACATGAGATGTCCTGGAAGGAATAATAAATCATGATTTGCTATTGTAAATTCTACTAGCAGCTCTTAAAAGTGACCACAGGTATTCTCTCTGATATCTAGAGAAGGTGTCCAGACCTGCTGACAGGTTTGTGTGTACCAAACTGATTAACACTTTATATTATAAAGATGATTATTTGGGGCCTTGAATTTGAGTTCCCACATTGCTTTTATTTCGAAGTAAGCAGCTGTATTTTTTTTTTCTGATGATACTTGCTCTAAGTGGCACATGGCACCTGATGATTATCATTCATTTTTATTTAGTTAGCAGATGGCTTCCAGCAGCAATTCCTTAAAAGTTTCCTCATTTATAAAATATGAAGTGGCTGGCCTAAGTTAAACCAATTAGTAA
Source organism: Motacilla alba alba (assembly GCF_015832195.1). Taxonomy (NCBI): domain Eukaryota; kingdom Metazoa; phylum Chordata; class Aves; order Passeriformes; family Motacillidae; genus Motacilla; species Motacilla alba. The sequence goes on along the minus strand of NC_052025.1, from coordinate 16,266,528 downwards.
CTTTCCTTTATCACTTTTGCAGGTGCTTTTTTCATTAGGAGATATCAATCAACAGCAGGGCAGTAAACATGCTAGTTCTGGTATTTGTGGAATGCTCAGATCATCAATTGAAGTACAAGCAGTTCAAATCTGAAATACTAGCAGTTCAAAAATCCATTAAGATCAGTATCAGATGAGTTGTTATAATACCCATCTCGAAATGTATTGCACAGAATCAGCATGTGACTCCTTGGAGCTGAAAGAAAATATTTCCCGTTACTACAATGTTCCTATAAAAACTCTAGATTGCATGCTGAGGCCAAGATAAAATGTTTTTAACCTGGAAAACGTTCCCTTTTAGTAATGTCATCTTCATTAAAAGGGTTCAGCTTAGTTTTTTCGGCTTCAGATAGAGGTAGAGAAAATGTTTGGGTTGAAAGTATTCTTATGCAACACAGCTGAAAAGTCATTCACCTATTTCTTAAAAACAAATATTTGGCCTTTGGATCTTTCAAGAAGATGCCAGTCTTGGTTCAAAGAAACTAAAGTGACATTATTCAAAATAATGGACACAATTCAGACTTTTAGCCACTCAAAATTAGTAAAATAACTGTTTTTGCAGAACTGCATTTACCTTTACAAGTAAATTTACCTTGCAGGTACCTTTACAGTCTGAAAATCAACTGTCTTTTCAGTTACGCTGAGTGTAATGCAGTTGCTAGATTTTACATCAAGTAGAAAACAGAATAACATTTATCTTTTCTGAATTGGGGATTATTAGAGAAGAAGAAAATCCTGATTCTTTAAAGCTACAATATCAGGTAATGCTTCAACGCATAGGAACAGGATCGTCTCAGGATCAAGCCAACCATTCACCAGAAATGTTGCTGTAATAAATTTGTGTTTTGGAAAAAGGCAGGTTAAAATGATAAATGTCAAATACTGGTAGTTGTTTTAAAAAGGCATCTCCCCTGACACTTCACCCTCATCCCTTGCTCTCCCCTCACAGATGGCAACGAGGTGCACAGCGGAAGAAATTAAGATGAGAGTGTGTTGACAGGAGCAAGGACACTCCAGTTTTCATCCCTGCAGACAACAGAAATGACATCACATCTCCCCAAACTGACACATTAATAAATTTAGTATCACCTGAACTTTTCTGGGAAAGAGAACCTTTTACACCAGCAAGTTATCTGGTGTCAGCAATAATAGGATTCTGTATCCTACCCTGCTCCATATATGATGGCAGAATTACCTTTCGGGCCCTAACAAGTTGACAGGAGTTCATTTTGCTTCCTCTTTTAATGACATCTTCTTTGCAGGTGAACTGCAGATGTAATGACTTCCTCTTTTGCTTCTGAATACTCCTGAAATGTCATCATGACCCAAGACATCTCAATCTGGCTTAATGCAAACGGGAAGCAAAGGGTTTTTAAAGGTGAAACTGATCTTGCTAATGAAGAAGTATCACTCTTCATCTGGACAGGGAGCACAAAGCTTGTTAGATCGAGCTAGGTGAATGTCACAGGTTAGAGTTCAAGCATAACACAGAATTGTGACTAAAGATGTTATCTGCCATTTGTGTAGACACACAAAATCAAAACAAAGTAATATAAGTCTAAATCTAAGTATTTTGAAGCGACACAGAGATATTAAATAATCTTTTGCTGGAGAGATCAGCATTTTGAGGACCTTAATCATGAAAAGTTCAATTAATTTTTAAAAGAAGGTAATAAAGATGTAAGAATATATGTCTGGGGTTTTTTGTAAAGAGGAGGAATAAACTGCAAAGGGAGATACTGGATGCTGGTGTAGCCCATTCATTTCTCCAAGTTAGAGAATTAATGCAAAACTTAATTTTTATATTTATATATTTGTATATTTAGCTTCAGCATTTCAGATGGTAAAAGCATATTAATTTCTAGCTAGTTTGTATGTACACATGTATTTTTTTAATGCACGAGCAAATTGGGAGGTTCAGGTAATGCCTGGGCTATTTTTCCATATGCAAGGAAAGCAGCTTGTCCTTTGGACATACAGAAAGTTCCCTAAGGACATTGGAAACTTCGGGGGAAAAAACCCCAAAACCCAAACCACAGGGGAGAACCAAACACACAGAGATCACCTTTGCTGACTTTGCCTCCCCACACTGCCTGCTCATCCCAACTTTTGTGGGAGATCACAGCCCTCCCACTGGGAATTCTGACTGGCTGTAGAAAGCATTAACTTTCAAAGCCTTTGCTGACTGTAGAGAAATGGTAGCAGTAGCAAAATTTAGCTTCCTTCTTTGCAGATATTTCCTACATGTTTAATTCATTTAATGCTTTGTTTACAGTCCAGATCCTGGTGATACTTTTCTATTTAAAGGCTCCTACTGTTTGCAGGATTGCAGGATATTTCAGATGGACACATTGTGTGAATGGGCCCAGATTGAAGCTAAAGCAGAAATTGTTCAATGATTCACCAAGAGAAAATAAAAAACAAAAGCCTACTGGATTCAAACACTTGTCTGATTCAGGGAACATTTTAAAAACACCACATGAATATTTTAAGTGCCAAAGCTAAAATGGAGATTTGAAAATAAAGGCTCAGATTTTTGAAGGAATATTTGCACCATTCATTTAATCTTCTTGTCTACTTAGAATAAAAAATACTGGTTTTAATATGAAAGTATATTTGAAATGATCTAAGTTTTTTGAGCATTTTTTTGGAAAGTGTTTGCAATATATTTTGTTTAAGACACATGGACTTAGAAGAGATTTTTCTTATTTACTCTTATTTTCCCAAAGATAATTAATGGAATTTCCTACTATGAAATAAAAAATCAAACAAGAGGGGATGTAAAAAGAAGACTTCTTGTTTGTAGAAACAATATCCAATGACTAAATATGGTGAGCTCAGCCCCTGACTGATATCCATGAAGATCCTTAGCCAGAAGAATGTACATAAATTAAACTATATCATAGTAAATTTTACCCAAAACAATGAAGTCAGTGTTTACATTAAAAATAAAAAATTCATTGTGTATCAAAGCTTAATACTAAATGACTCAGATGAACAAAATGGAACAACTGGAGGTTATACTCCATAGCAGTGGGTCAACTTTGCAAAAACTATTCAGCAGAGTTCTCTAAAGGTCACCACAAAAGAGTATGAAGAAGGAGAGAGAACAGTTCAACAATCAAAACTGAATTATGGAGCCCAGAAATCTGCCGGCATGGCCATGCCATCGAGATAAGAAACGGCTTAAAATATATCAGAACCTCATACAATTCCTTATTACATAACTGGGAACAAAGAACAGCTTTTATGCAGCAGCAAAAACTTCCAGGCCATACATCATGCAGTGGGCTGATGCTGGAGAACAGCCTTTATTCATTCCAGATCAATGAGTGCTATAGAATGGATGATAAACTTGCATGTCCAACCCCAAAGTTGCTATTCAAGTTGCTTCACGACAAAAAGCAACTGGCTGAAAGCACGATTTGATTATCTAATTCCTGGTACAACACAGAAAATGTGGAACTTTCCTTCTCACATGTCCGAGGTAGAAAAATTGGCTAATGAGTTTAATCCACTTACCTCAAAACAAAAAAGTGAAGTATTTGCAAATAAGTTTAAACAAATTTTCAATTAAAAAAATTATGAGTCATGGCCTCTGTGTTATTTTAGGAAAAACAAGCAATTACACTTAGTTCTAACAGGTGGAATAATGACTTTTTCACCTGTCAACTGACAGCTTAAAATTCCCACACATGTAGCCCATTTCTGTTTCATCTTTTCTTTGAATTTCAGCTGCTTTGCTTTTCAATGCCTGTGCTTTGCTGGTGTCTCCTTTGTGTCTGAAACTCTCACACTGAGTTCCGCCTCTTTGGTGCTGGGCTTTCTTTTCACAGTGACATTTCAACATAAACAGTCAATATTCATTACCTCAAAGGAGACTTCCCTCCTATTGCTGACCAATTAAATACCAGCTGAGTTAGGCAGACAAAGGTAAAGAAGTTGGAACACAAGGCTGGCTGGGGTATATTTCTTCTTCCCTTAACAGTGAAAAAATTGATTCAAAACAAAGAATTGACAATATTGGAAAAATCTGAAGCAGAGCAAAACAGTTTCTTCAGAAGTTAAGCTTGTCCTTTTAATCTTGCATGGTTCTTTCCTAGTTTTATTTAGTCTGTAGGAAGGAACAAAAAAAAATGCATATGTATCACAGGGACAAAGAGAAGTCACAGGTATTCCTCTGCAATCCTACCTTTGATGAATTAGCAAGGATGTAACAAAAAATAACATCTAATATTTGATGCCAAGAAAAAGGGCTTTTCCCTTCTCATTCCTGAGATGTGAATGAGATTCAGATGTGTTCTCAGTGTTGCTGCATTACGTTCAGTTCAGTTCAGCTTCACTCCGCATTATGTAAGGTTCAGCTCTGAGGAGGAAAATGCCCACCTAAACAGATCATGAGCAGGGGTGAAAAAGGACACTAAACTCGTGGCTTAAGAGGATAGCCTGCTGTCAGACTGCCTGGAGGCTGATCAGCCTCCTCCTCTTCCCTGGGGTGGGAGGGGATGGGCATCAGTGCCATTCACTGCCCCCAGCCTTCAGGGAAGGAGCAGTTCCACCCAGGGCACTGCAGTCCAGGTGCTCACACACAAAAGTGCAGCAGCTCTGGATCATAAAAGCACCCAGCTGAGAAGGATGTAGAACTCGCCCAAACTGCACACCTGCCTCAAGGCAGGAGCAGACACCTCCTGACACATCTGTCTGACCTCTCAGTGAAAACCTGCAGCAGCAGAGACTTGACTCCTCCCTTGGTGATCCCTGCCAGTGCTTAACAAGTTATCAAGTTCTTATTGCTGTTGAAAGTAGATCCTTTTTGCTATGAAGTAAGCCTGCATAAACCCAAATTTGCACACCCCCCAAATGGAATTCAGAGAAAAGATCAAAGGTGTTTTGGCCTGTAATATATTTCAAACACCTTGGGCATATATAATACATCTTGGGTGATGAGGCTGCTTAGAGAACAATTTCCAAAAAAATACAGCAAATTTTTATAAGCTGTAACAATGCAGAAACTTCAGCTGTTTGTCTTAACACATGCATCATTAGAACAACCTGAAAAACAGAACGAAACAGTTTGGGATATGAGGGTGAAAAGATCAGCAGCAAATGTGGTGCTAACAAAAACAAGTCTGAAATCAGGCTGAATTGTCACTGTATGAAATAGTGGTTTTAATGATATTAAATTTTTCCAAGAACACATAAACAATTCTTTTCCTTCTTGTGAAACAGGTTTCTATAGCACAAAAGGGCCCAATCCCACAGCCTGCCCTCAGTGGGAGGTTTGCTTAACCAAGAAATGCAATGTCAGGCTTTCTCAGAGGATAAAAACAATGCAAAGAATTGGTGTACATGCTTTATGTAAAGGTAACAGCTTGAATCCCTGAAAGCATCCAGATGATTTTTACTTAAATGGATGTGACAGTGCCAAGAAAGAAACTTTATCCTCATGAGAGATCTTTATTAGCCAGGGTACTTAACCCTAAAGATGAGGAGAATTTAATAATCACAGGGTTGTTTTCTCCCTCTTTCTTTCATTTGTGCAACCAGCAGCTAGAGGGCACAAAAGAATGCTTTTACCTTATGATCTATCATATAAAAGAGCTCTACAGACTGAATAAACAAAAAAATATATATAAATCAGTGCTAATATCATAGCATATTACATGTTTTGCTTAGGATCTTCATCCCTATTCTCTTTCACAAGAAACAGTAGCAATTCAGAGAGACAATGGCTTGACAAGGCAGGAGACTCATCAAAGACCTTTGTCCCACTAAGAATATGTATTTAAACCCCAGAACGTGGCAGGTATTTCACACTGCACACACTCACTGTGAATTTGGTCATTACTTGCCTTAACTGTTTTGCAAAGCTCTTTGTTTAAAACTAATATAAACACGTATTTAACCTCCTTCATTCTTACATCTTAAATATTAATGCTGGCTGTGATCCTGCATTAATAACAGCTATTATTTTTGCATTAATAAGGAGCTTACAAGAATAAACATGGAAGTCATAGTGCAGCCTTCCTGTCAATTAAAAGGAGAGTCAGTTGTAGTTGCAGAGTGCTTTATCTTATCATTTCACTCAGGACATTCCCAGGTTCACCGATCTGATCTGAGCAGCTCCAGTGATAATAAACATGTAAGTACACAAAAAACCATCATGGCAAGAAAGCCACAAAGGAGGTTATCAGTGAGTTGCCAATTTTGGACTCCCTCACTTTGGAAAGAGCATTATCACCATAAATGAGGTCATTTATGTGGACAGTGGGAGCACAGAGCTTGACATTTTTCCACCAGAAATCTTCATAACCCCAGGAGGGGTCACATCTGTTGCTGCATGGTGAAAGGGGGGGACCTCAGCAGCAACGTGTGTATTTGTATGTGTGTACATATATCCATACAGTTAAAAAGCAAAGCAAAACAAAGACCCTTCCCTTCACCCCTAATGAACTTCCCCAGCCCCTTAGGCTGAAATGACTTGGATCCGGATAGAGTACCATTTGCCAAATTGTAAATTGCCTACATTTATTTTGGGAGTGCACTAAACAGAGTGCTAATTGCCTTGTTTAGCACTTTCCCTTCTTTCATTTGCACTGGTGTAAAATCTTAGTAAATTAACTCAGGATTTTATTATGTAGGTAGCATTTGAACAACTGAATCAGTGAGAAAGCAGCATCAAAGGACTGATAAAAGAGGAGTTGACTCTACCCAGAATGCCATTTATATGTCCCTTGAATTAAAAAGGATGAAATTAACTTTTAATCCTTTTGCTTTTCATATAGCTGATCTTAACATAACATGTATTACTCAGTCATTTTATTTGCATTTACTCATTTAAAAATGTTAATAACTGTGGTTGCAAAGCTTACTGTATGGGAATGTGCAATTGCTTGTATTCATATACATAAGTGTGTACGATTCCTTAGTAATTTTTTTGAACTGCAGCCAAACACAGACTTGAGGCTTCTGTTTATTGTCAAAGAGAACACCCTGAAGAGCAATTCCCATCTAACTGTTCAGTGGGCTATGCAAAATTAGCTGGTGGTCTCACACTTGTACTCAGCACCAATGGTATCTTATTTTTACATGAAGTCCAAAGACAAAATGTGGGGAGGGGGGAACAGGGAACAATCACCCAGTTTTCACCACTACAATAATCATCTCTCCCACAGGGAAATGAGAAATATGTTGTTTATTCTGGGAGCATAATCAAAGATATTACTTATATAAACATGGTGTTTTAGACTAAAATCTTTCATCAGCAAAAATGCCCCCTAAAAGCCATAGGCTGAGGATTTGAACGTGGTACAAAACATTTGCTTGTGAACAAAACTTCATGACAAGAAAATTCTAGTAAGTACAGAAATAGTGGATAAAAGCCTGTGTGTTGCTGTCAGTAAAACACTGTGCTTACCAACATTTGATGTATTTTCTTCTTTCAAACCATGCATGTGTGTACATGAGGAGTTCTGAATTAAAAAAAAAAATTAATGTTAGAAAAATTTTAATAAACTGTTTAAAAGAAATAAGATTACTTTTCCTAGTTTCTAAAGTATATTTTAAAGGTACTTTATTGATTATTATTGATTATTTTCCCCTCAGTACTTCTGGTTGTAATAAGAACAGGAAACACAAAGCAACTTACTATTAAAAGTCAGCAATTCCTGAATCCTTTGCTTTACATAAATCTTTGATTAAAGATTATGTAATTATTTTCAGGTACTCAAACCTCTATACATTAAGGTACCTTAAAAGTCACAAAAAAGTGATTGCTTTAGAAAGCAGCTTTTTAAATTATCTTCTTTAAGCTCAGTTTCCAGACCAGCATTCTTTGGAAGGGTTCCAGATAAGTATCTGGAACTTTTGGATGCTCCTCCCAGTCGAACCACCCAGCCATTTGATGTAACTCTATTATTATTTAACACCTGGCTGCACTGCTGTGAAGTGCAATGTGAATAAAATATGAGTTAGAGTGTGCTGGCAACTATTTGCCAACAAAACAAAAGAAATGTTTTCTAATGACTCTTTGCACATTAATTTATAATAGAGATCCAGAAGCAATTGCTCACATCATAGAGGTGAAGGAAGCCAGCCCAGATGTTCCCACATCCAGGATTGGGACCACATCTTCTTTCTGCAAGAGTTTGCAAGCAGGAAAAGGAAGTGGGTTATAGATTTATTTTTATCTGTGCAAGAATATCATGGTTAATTAGGATGTGATATCCCTGCTACTGCTGAGGTTTTTTACATTACAGGTAACTCACAGAACTCATTCAGGCATTAGAACTCCCTGATGTTCCCTGCTGATAGCATAGGCAATGAAAATTCAAACTCTGCATTGGGAAGTTTTTCATTATAATCTGAAAGTGTTGAATTTAAAGCACTGAGGAACAGACACAATGGGTACAGGAGGGGATGTAGCCACAGACCACGCAGAGCTCAGTGGATATGAGCAGTCTTTCCTCAAGAAAGATGCATAAATCTGGCAAAGATGAAGTTAGCTCTGTCAATTCAATAAAGAACTGAGCTACTGAGCCCATTGAGAAGGGAAGAATATTTATTGCAAAAGGAATATCTAAGACACAGGCTGGATAGTTGTGAAAAATGACTACAGGAGCCTAAAGAGAGGGTTTTGGTTTTAACCACTGTTTGACCACTTCGGCCTTACAGTTCCAGAAATATAATTTTAATGAGTTCATCTAATACTGAAAAATAAATGGAAACAAACGAGTGCTTTCAAGTCCTTTGAACTTTAGTATTTACTGACATGAAAAAATTAATATGGCAGAACTTCTCTCTTATGGATATATAGATTTTTAAGTTCTAACAAAGTCACTGATCTCAGGCAAAATGAAAATTATAAAGAATCTTTACCAAAAACATTCATGCAGAGGTGTTGGTCACCATTAATATTTTAAGCAAATCCTGCTCATCTCCACCTTTAACAGAAGACCATCCATTAAAAAATATATAGTATTGCAGTTAAAACATGAAAATAACTTTACAAGTCTATCATTATAGCTCCTTATCTGCAATAATTTATACTTTATAATACCAACAGGATTTTCTTAAAAGGCATAGTATTTAAAGTAGAAACACCATTACACTAATAAAAGAAAACTAACCCCATCCAGGTATCTATCTTCCAGAAACAAATTCTGATATTTCCTCCTTTTTTAAGACTTTTAAACAAAATTAGTGTCATCTGTATGTACATGGAAATTATTTTTTGTTTAAATAGTTAAGTGTGATTAAGTCATGAACTAGCAATGAAATGTCACAATGTGAAGTCATAAGAACCTGAGCTGTGCTCATCTGAGAGAAAATAATAAATACAGCTACTACATTTGCATCAACCTTTTGAGGATGGTAGAGGATATTAACTCAGTGAAAAGTGACTGCATAGTGGCTATTCTTCTCACCTGGGCTTTTAGGGACATATTTTCTGTCTTGCCACTTCCTTCCTATTTTCCCTCTGCCCTCGTTCAGCTTCATTCAGCTATTTTAATTCGTTCAAATCATTGGGATACCTGGAAAATAAAGCACCAGCTTTTAATCAGTATTAGTACTTGTGATGCTGAGTGAGCAGGGCCTTGAGATGACTCTGCTGCATCTTTTTCTTCAAAAAAAAACCAAGAACCCAGTGCTATCTTTTTAAATGCCGGGAGAGTTTTGCATAAACAACGACCAACAAACTCAGAAAAATTAAATACAGAAAACGGAGTGAAAAACTGAGCAAAATTCTCTTGTGTCCTAACCAAGTGGGTCCTTTCCCTCAGGCTTGCTCTCGGATCAGCAGCTCAGTGACTTTCTAAATGTTGGCAGGCTGTGCACAGTCCCCTGGCTCCCTCGGATGCACTGGGCATTCCCTGCAGAGCCCTGCCCACTCCCCAGCCCCAGCAGCACCGTGGCCTCAGCTCTTGCTGCAGGGCCCCTTTTCCCCTACCTCATCTCCTGTGATGATGCTCAGATGCTCTGGAGGAAGGAGCAATCTCCCCTGACTCCAAAGGGCTGATGCAGAGGACAGCAGTCAGGAGAAGTCAACCATCTACAGCAGCCTCACAGGCTGCGCACACACACTGGCTTATACATCAGAAACTCCAAGCAGTAAAATGCACTATCTCCAGGATATTATTTCATAAATTATCATCTTAAAGTTTTCCAAGTTTGCAGGGACCTGCTGGAAATCCTGCCCCGGGCTGGATCCCAGGGAGGGAGGCTGGAGGGTGACATTGGAGGAGTCTGGACTCCCCTCACTGCTTCCACCTCTTACACAAGAAAACCATCTCTGAGAGCAAGCCCCACAATGCCTCCACACACTACTGCCACACAAAACAAGACTATTTTTCACTTGAAAACTGCACTACGTTAGTTGACAGCACCGGTAAAGAGCTTGGTATGATTTGCCATATTTCATGCCTGTAAATGATAGGACAAATTTTAAATTACTTATAGTGCTAGAGACAGATTAGCGACAGAAAACCAGAGGCGTCCATATGTCTTTACACCCAGTTCTGATACTCCAGCAGCAACTAGAGGCTCCCCCTGGGTAAGCCTCAGCAGCATTGGATGTCAGCCACAAACGATGGCAGCACCAATGGGAAATGGTCAACAAAGGTTTGATATTTCATTTTGGGGGGCAGGAAAATTAAATCTGCAGTTTGTGACTCTTAGGAAATTAAGTCTCTATTAGGAAAGGGTTAAAGACAGATTATGTAAATAGGGATATTGTTATTTCTCCCATATGTAGCACTGTGGAGTAAAGACTGCTTTCTCTCCCTGCCTGTTTTTTCTTCTTTTTTTTTTTTCCCTTTTTTTTTTTTTAGTTTTTCTTTTCCACAAATTGAGAGATTAACCTGGTCTCAATTGAAATGGCAGCCCATATCATACCTTCCCTTGATCTCACAGCATGGCTAATAACAGCTGGGGCCTACCAAGCAGGCTTCTTTATTTTTCCTTTATTGTTCCAGGCCACACAACCGTGAACCTTCAGCATGTTATGTACTTAAGCATGGTCAGGTTGATGTCATTATTTTCTTATTGTTGTGGAGCTCCCTGGGTGTTTGCCCATATTCATAGAGAGGAGCTTGTGTGCTCTTTGTAGGTTAACCTTTTAAAAAGGAGATGCTCGACCACTTGCAAATGTAGCCCAGGGCTGTGACATTGCACTGGCCGATTGGTACGCTTCAAAACACATATTAGCACCGCTTGTGCTATTTCATCTTTCCTTTTAATTTTAGCCCAGTCTTGTTAGATAAATCTTATCTGCACCACAAGTAAATGCTTGATAGAGCACATTTTTAAAGCCTTTAGAAGGAGGGGGAGAGGAAAAAAAAAGTGTGGTTTGTCTGGGTCACTGTGTGCTTTGTCTAAGTCTAGGCAGAACTATTTGCCAGTTTATCTGTCCGCTGTCCCTCCATCCATCTCACCAGCCACCTCGCAGCAAACCAGCCACGAGCATTAATGCTGAATTGTGAGAGCTACAGGGAAAAGTGCTTCTCTGCATGAACCCCAGCCACAGTCAGCTTTTACAATCCTATAAAAATTGGTCTGCTTGCTATCAGCTCAGCCTGGGAAGCAAGCGCAGCTCTCAATTGCCTCCAGCTTTGATGTAAGCACCCCACAATATTTCCGTTTAAACCATAGTGGAGAGAAGACACCTATAAAAATATTAATTAGCTCCAGTTGACACCAGATGCAGTTAACATACTGTGCACCAGCTCCAAAATACTAGAGTTTTTATTAGGTAAGCAAATGTTTATTAGGATCATTAAAGTCTGAGTCATAAAAGGCTGAGCATAAGAAAGATGTTCCAGGTATTATTTCTACCACGTATCAAATGTAAGTTTGTTAAATCGTACTTCCAATGTTAATTATTTTGGAATTCATTTTGCAACTACAAGCTTTCAAAGAATTTGGCAAGGTTTTTTCAGGCACTAAGCAGGCCAAAATGGAAATAAGTTAACGGGTGGTTTTTCCCCTACCTCCCTCTTACCTCGACTGGTTTCAATGAATTTTGGCCTTGTAACTTTTAAATGAAGCAGATACAAACAGCAGCAGAGATTACAGGCTTAATGTCTGAATTATTTCAGTAGTGTCAATTATGATAATGATAGTCCTGACACCAGTGTATCCTTTGCTGCCTTTTCTTTTGTAGACTGGTTGATCCTCTGCTTTTTCAGCCTGGGAGGTCAGGAAGGTGAGTGGTACAGCTGGGCAGCCAGCAACCTTATGTATCTGGGTCACTTTAGGGCCCCAGAGGTGTGCCTGAAGTTACTGGTGTGATGGGAAGCACAAGGCCACCTGTGCTCCAGTGCATGAGGACTGGGTTTATGGTCATCACCACTCTGGATGCACAACTTACCCTTTCTGTAAATTCTGTGCCACTCAGGCAGGAGGGGAAACAAAAATGATGCTGAGATCTTACAGGATGGAGCATGCTGGGTTCCACTTCCATAATGACACCTTTGGAACTTCCTTGTATCTTTACCAGCTACAACCAGGATTTTCCTCTTAATGCTTCTTTCAATTACTGCAGAAAGGACAACAAATAGACTTCATTTTTCTTATTATTTGGGTTCTTATTTGCAGCAGAGTTCTGATTGTATAAGCCACCATATGTGCCTATGTCTAAGCATAAGGATATGTGGTCTCAATCCCTTGCACATGACCATGCAAAGAGTTTTTTTGCATAGATCATGATTTTACTATTCAGACTGGAATTTCTTGAGCCACATAGAGCCAATCAGTTCTCTCTCTTATGCCTTTAAGGAAAGAATCAAATATTTTGATGGATACAAACTTCCCTGGACAGTCTGGATTACTCTGGAGAAGAACTAGGAAAGCCAAAATTAAAAAGTTGGAATGGTCAGGGAGTTTGATCCTGGTGGAAGTCTCAAGTCCCACTGAAGATGGAAACAGCACTGAACTGTCACTCTGGCTCCCCCTTCTTAATTCCAGGCTATATTTTTATTATCAAAAGCCCTTGGTTAGTCTACAAGACAATACTCAGTAATACACTGAATTCATTTGTCCCTGACATTTTGTACCTTAGTAATTTCTCCTGTGCAGTTCACGTAAATTTAATGTTCAGGTAAAATGGTTATTTTCTCTTGACACTAACACTGAATATTTCCTTCTATAATGAGACATTCCAAGTAACTGTTTTAATTCCCAAAAATGTGTGGAAATTTGTATGTACAAATATAAATGTATAGGTATATATCCATATCTATGCCTCACTGAAATGTGAATGTCAGGCATATCGTTAATTCAACTTTGTTTAGGCAAATTTATAATCAGAATCACATCGCAAATGAATAAGATTAAAATAAAAATAACATTTCTCCCATATCTATTTTAGTGGTGTGGTTGTAGAGAATGAAACACTGGTTTTGGAGTACAGCAATGAACTGTGAATTCATTAAAACCTCAACAGTCTCATTTTTATTCTCTTACACAAAATAGCCCCTGAACTGATCTTCTGTACACTTAAAATACCCCATTTAACTGAAGCTCCATTTTTAAAGCTACTTTAATATTTTCCCAGACCAGCACAGTTCACCTATGTAAAACAGCAAGTTACACCATCATATTTATTTTGACTGAGACACTTCAGGACGTTTTTATGCCAAAATCTAGCATCATATTGCCTGGTGCAGGAAACCCATAAAAATTAAGTAAACCTGTAGAAAAATGAAGGCTTTAGTCCAAAACCTTTCCTCCCTTTCCTCCATATAAGTATTGTTTTTTTTTTTTTTTTTTTTGTAGACCAAAAGATATTTCAAATTTTACTGACAAATTTCCAGTGTCTCTTTTCAAACCTTTTAGTTCCATCAAAACCAAAGAAACAACAATATTGCCAGAAGACACTATTTACTAGGAACCATGGGCTACCATTTGGAAAATATGACTTGAGCAAGATGTCCTTTCAGATAGCAGCGTGCTCTGTCTCTGGTTCCATCAGGTCTTTGCATATTTTAAATTATATTCAGAAATATGCTTATGCTGCCTTTTTTTTTTTTTTTTGAGATCTGATTTTCTTATCTGAACTCTTTTAACAAAGGTATTATGCTAAGTATAAAAGCTGTCCAATTTTTTCCAACCTTTTGCTTCTCTCTAAACCACAGTCATTTTGTTAGACATTGAAAATGTCTTGATTTAGTTGTCTTGCTATTTTGGGCCTGTCCTGCCCCCTGCAGTGGTAATAAGGATGGGGCTTCCTGCTGGGTCCTGAAGAATACCATTTCACGGCCGCCACATAGCTGGCGGCTTTTATTTATGGAGCCAAGAAAATGAATGGGTATTAGTGTCCAAACATTTCAACATGCTCCTGTGGCCATGCACAAAAGGGACTGATTTGCAGCAAATTTCCACTTATTTTCCAAAAGTATTTACCTTGCAGAAGCTTGGCTGATCGCTATAATGGCATAGCAGAGGGGAAAAAATGACCATTTCAGAACCCAATTTTTATATATGTTTCTGAACCTTAAAAGTGCTATACTTCTTCTGAATAAAGATAATACTCTTGGCTACTAGGCTTTTATGGATATGTGGCTAATGCCAGCCCTTTTTTCATGTGTGTCTCTACAGCAGATGAAATAGGCATTACCTGAAAGCAAGCAGCTTACCCTGCAATGGGGGCTGCATGGGTGAAAGCTTTCGTGAAAGACAAAACTTCTTTTGAACCCTGCAGTTGGCAGCGTGGCACCTCCAGGAGGGGTTTCCAACACCTGCCCTTGTACCTGCCTGCCAGGGACAGCACAGGGTGCATTTGATACTTTTCCTAAACTACTCCAGGGAATTTTGGCAAGGACTTTCAACTGGTGCTTCTCTAGGTAACTTCACGATCCCTGCACCATGACGCTATCCCGAAAAAATGCAGACCTTGACCAGGATAATGCACCAGCAAAAACTGGTGAGAGCCACACGTACCCTTTAAATCAGTGAAATGTGATAACCACATGAGGCTGTTAAGATACACTTGCTGAAAGTTCTGTCCAGACTCTGCAAAGTTCAGGAATGCAAATCAAAATCTTGTGCTCGTGTCTTCTTAAGCAGTTCCAGACCAGCTTTGTGGCAGCAAACTTTTAGGGCAGTCAGCATGTGGGTGTTAGATGACAGAAAGGCTTGGTTAGATAAAATGAAAACTATTCTTAGTTCTGCAGGTGTTTGCAGGTACTCAATTTCAGGTGCAATTCCATGTATACACACTCACAGGTGGAGACTGTATGCTTGAAGGCCCCCACAATAATATTTGTAGGAAAACCACAACAAAAAGAAAAACTGGATTGCTCGTACTCTAACATCATTTCTTGGAAGTTCCCAGCAGGTAAGTTGTGAAGTCTGGATAATAGAATCACACCACTACAGTAGCTGCTATACAAGTTTATGCAGGTCACCAGATATTGCAGCCTGCAACCCCTCAGTGTAAGTTTCAAAAGAAACAATACAGGAAAGAAAAATTTGGCAATGACAATATCTTTGCAGTATTCTTTTTCCATTGTATACTTTTTGCCGAGATATTATTTGAAATATAAACTCTATTACTGCTGTGTGTGGTTGCCTCACCTGCATTAAAATGCAAAACTATCATAACTTATTTTTTAATTGATTAGTTGTATGTTATCTGTATTTTTTTGCCTTTTATCCAGCAAAGTGATCTGGCAATTTATAAATTAAATATATTTATATTTCTATTATTTAATATATTAATTAAATTATACTAACACTCCTGATTTAGCTCTTGGTCTTTAGTGTACCTCTTTTTCTCCTAAAATCAGTTTACATAAATGACAAAATGAAAACAAGAGTTCTATTTCACCCCAGTGTTCGAATACCTTGCGGAGTAAATAGACCCATAATGAAAAAAATCTGAAATCCTGTATTGCAGCAACCCATATGGAGCTGCTTCATAGTTGCAGCACTTGTTCCCTACTCCTTTGTTTCCTATTCAGATTCATTCCAGTCAGAGTCTCCCTCTCCTAAATCTATTCTCATCAAGGCAATCCCAAAGAAACAGCACACAACATGGGTAAATCCTCTACCTCCTCCTGTTATCCCACCTTCAACTGCTGGTATCAGTTTCACTATATATATGAAAAAGAGATGGAGGAATGAAGTGGTGGAATAGAGAGCAGGTAAAGAATCTCATCTGTTTCAACATCTTTCAAACTATTCATGAGGCACACCAAGAGAAAGAGCAATGGATAGGTGAGAGATGCTCTTTCCTTTTTTTGCTCCCTAGAGTTTTATGAGATTTTGCTCCTCTTCACATTGCACAGCAGAATGCACCATGCACCAGAAAAGCGTAGGAAGGAATAAATAAAAGGTACAGCTGGAGGAAAATCTACGAGTCTCTAGGAAAGGAAAAATCCTTTCTGTGCACCTCAGTTTCTCCCTCTGGACAATGGCCATCATAAGATTCACAACAGGGTGTTTGTGACGGTTTGCCGTGAATTCTGGAGGCATTGGATAATTTTTAAATTTCCACTCAGTTTCTGATGAAGTCTGAAGTCTGTATGATACTTACTGAAAATCTTAGAATACCCTCACAGCTAATGTAACAATTTAATTTTCTGAAGCAATCAAGGCCAATCAAATACCAGACATAAGTGACCTGTTTTATAACAAACTATAATTTTAAACATTTTAAAATAAGAATATGCCATTAGTCTCCCCACCTTGCAACAGTGCAATTAAGACCATGAATTGGTGAATTATTGTATTTTATCCTGGTTAAGAATAAACTGTCCTGAAAATTCTCATAGCCAGTAGTGTGTATCAAAACTTATTCTTCCCACTAAGTCTCAGTTTCATTCTGTTCTAAAGAAGCAGGAAAACTTTAACAAAAATTAATACCTTGTTGTCTCTTTTTTTCTTAGCGTATCTTGGTTATCAATGATTGAGAAAGTCTATCAAATCCTGCTCAAGATCCATTCTTCAATCAGTAGAAGTGATTCTTCCTCAACCCCCCAATTATTATAAAGGTTTCATCTCTTCAGGATAGCAAAAAAAAAAAAAGGGGGGGGGGAGAGGGAGAAAGAAACAAATTTTGCTCTTTTTGCCCTGAGGATAAGAATTACCTTTATCAAACAATGGCTTTGCATGTTACAGCATTAATTTTGCAATAAATTATAGTGCAGGTAGGTGGAATTGCTCACATTGCTTGACCAAAGTGTCTGACCCAGCCAGACCTCTGATTGATGGATAGTTTTTCATTTTCTTCTACTAGTTCTATCAGACAGAATCGAAAAACTGGGTGAAAAAGATCCTGTTTCATGTAATAGTATTTTGTTATATATCATTAGCACTTAATTCTGTCACCAGTGCCATGTCTGTGTTAACCAGGCCTTTCAACTTAACCCCTTCACACCTCAGTGTGACATACAAGGATGTTGGGAGGTTATGCAGGGAGAAAATTAGAAGGGCCAAAGCCCAGTGTGAACTTAATCTGCCTACTGCTATAAAAGACAATAATGTTTCAGTAAATGCACTGGCAACAAAAGGAGGGCTAAAAAGAATCCCCATCCTTCAGTGGATGCAGGGGGAAAACAAAGTGACAAAGGATGAGGAAAAGACTGAGGTACTTCTTTGCCTTGCTCTTCAATAGTAAGAACAGCTGTTCCCTAGGTAAACAATCTTTTAAGCTGGAGAACAGGGAGCAAAATTAAACCCCCATAACCCAAGAAGAAATGATCAGTGACCTGCTACACCTCTTAGACACACAGGCCTGGATGGGATCCACCCAAGGGCACTGAGGGAGCTGCTGCAAGAGCCAACTGAGCCACCCTCCAACATTCCCTGGCAGTCCTGACTCACTGGGGAGGTCCCAGCTGACACAAAGATGTAGTGGACTTGGCAATGTTGCATCAACAGTTGGACTAGATGTTCTTAAAGGTCTTTTCCAATCTAAGCAGTTCTGTGATTCATCTTGGATAATCAATTCCCTGAAACCCTTGAAACTCTTGGTGTCAATCAGCGCAACAGTTCAGAGACCTCTGCTACATTGTGACTTGGCCCAGGCCCTACAAGGGGATGTCTCTCACAAAATTAAAAATGTGATTAGAGCATGATTAGAGCTACCTGGGGTCTAAGTTCCTTAAGTATCAATCCCGGTGTATTCTCAACTGACTGAGTATGAGCCCATGAAACTTTGGCTGCTCACCTGAGTAACAACTGCATATCAAAGTTCACATGGCTGTTACTCCAGTACTGTTATCCAAGGTCCTTGCTTTTGTTCAGACACATCCACCTGTGGTATTACACCTCTTTATGGCTGCAGAGAAGTTCAGGTTTGTTCAGGACCTCTTTTCACCATGGCTTCCACATCTTGGTGAACTTTATGTCTCTATGTTGTTTCTTCTGCTCAGGCCACAACCCAGTCTTAAGTCCAAGCTTGTCTTATAAGCACAACTATTAAGGAAAAAGTGTACACAGATTGTTTAACAAACTGGGCAATCATGAGAATGAAACTCACTTTAATGCAAGTACGTCTCATGGTATGAGTTTAAGAGTGACTTAGATGAAACCTTGGTTCTTTTGTAGGCGTTTTTAACAGAGCTGAATTTAAGTCAAGATAGATGAAGGGTAAACTATTCAGTGAGTTTACTTTGTTTTGCAGCTGCAGTTTTATTATTGCAAATCTTACTACTTGAAAGGGGAGAATGAGGCAGTAACTAATAAAATAAAAAGAGCACACAGCTCTGGCAGCAGGAATTTCAGTGGGTGGCAAAGCTGATCAAAAGATAGTGAATAGATTTGTGAAAATTTAAATGTTCCATGTCAAAGGACTCAAAAGTTACCAATTTTTCATCTTTGTCAACATTTCCATGACTTAATCAGAACCACAAAGTACCTGTAAGAAATACTTATGTTCTGCAGAAAATTTATATTTCTTGTATTGTAGTTTTACACATGCATAGTACATAACAATTTTTTCACACATTTAAACTACCAGATCATGCTTGCAGGGTGGTAACACTTGTTCAGATTATCTTCAGTGCATGGCATATCCTCTCACATTAATCTGTCAAATCATCCCAGAGACACTTCTGATTGAAATTTCCTCCAAAACTGTTCCCTCAAGAAGCAAAGCAAACTAACAACAGTCTTTACTTTAGTAGAAGTTTAGTTATTCTCAAAACCAGTCAGAGTTCATGGAAGAGGCAATGATCAATTCAAATGACCTAATTACAGGATAGAATTGGGGCTCTAACATCTGAGCTTGTATTTTTATACTTCACGCTACAACAGCATTTAACCACATTTTGGACACTTGTGCTTTCCATCTGAGGACTATTGTTATGGTGTCTCAGTCTTTGTCCCTTTCTGACACACTGCAATATGTATTATTTGCATGACAAGTTGTTTGAGACATAAACTGGATACTCCTTAACTAAGAAATGATGTATTTAGTAAAAACACAAGATAGGTAGCAGGCAAAATCTGGTGTCATATTTATTTCATCCTTCTCTCTATGGAAGTATCTACTTAATTTTGAAGATCCTTCTTTCTTACTTTTAACCTAAGTGTACCTTTTTATTGGGTTGGTTTTTCCTTTGTTCTTGGGTTGGTTTTGTAGTTAATGGTTCTTTTAACACCTGGCATCTGCCATGAATCTTTAGTCTGAAGCAAAGATACATTGCAAGTGCCTTACCTCAGCCACACTGAATGTATATCCAGAGACATTCCATTGGTTCCACTGGCATCCGTCCATATGTGCACGACTGCAAATGACGTGAAAAAAAAATCTGGCCTCTGATATGAAAAAGGCTATTTATGCACTTTCACAAAGGACAAAAGTCTTATAACTTTGGGTCTACACAGAAATGAGACACAAATATGTTAGTGAAAAGCCCCAAGTTTTCTAAATGTAGATGAGCACAGATTAAGAAAGCAGTAATTAATTTCCTTTGACCTCAAGCTGAAATTCCTTTCTAAAGCTGTCATAAAGAGAAAGAGGCCAGAGAGAAGAAGTGAAACTGTGTAACAATGCAATTAAACCCTTGTAATGAGGTCAGCCATTGGACTTGTTGCAACTGATATCATTATAGCAATGAGGAGGCATTATACGATGGCCTGATTTTTTACAGGATTCATTTTTTCCTTTAACTCTTTAACAGTCAGATATGTATCCTATAGCATTATGAAATAATTGTTGCTAATGACTGGAAGAACATGCACAAGCTCTATTGTCTTACTGTTTCTTAAGTTCTTGTTAAGGACGCATGGAAAAACTCCATGAGAGTGGAACATGGGACATCCAACATCTTGATGGAGACAACCTTCCACTCAAACTCTGTGTTGTATTTGCTATTGGAATTTCTTCCCAGAAAGAAACTCCACTCCCTTCCACAATGAGAGAAACTTCCAGCAATCTGCTGACAGCTGGTGAAGGGGAATATTTGACTCATGTGGTAGTTGTGGTGCTCAAGGAAACATGAGCAGACCTGCAGGACTGACCTGAATCTGAAAGAATCTCAAGTAGTCTCAATCTCACTTGAAACTTGTTGATTCATTGTGGGTTCTGGGAAAAGAATCTGCTCCGCTGGAAGAGTATTCATTGGTTTCATGTGTTCTGCAAACATGTGTTTCAATTGGTTAGGCATTAAAAAGAAATAAAAACTTGGGAAACTCAGATTTGGGCACAGATTAAAGGAGATTTAGATAGGGTACATTTTACATAAGGCTTCATTAAATGAACAATAATTTTTCAAGTGGAAATCTAAGGTATTTTCCCTTTTTTGACAGAATGTTAAGTATTAGATATGCAAATGACAACTACCTCTGTTATTACCTCTGTGACTCACCTGGATCAACTGCAACTGAACTGAACTGTGTCACCTTTTTCCTAATACTATTCATAGGTCAACAATTCATATATCAGTAATTAAGAATAATATTAGTGATAATATTAATAATAATAAATAAGAAGCTGTGGTTGTTCCTCCAGCCTGTGCCTATAAGTGAATCCTTACTAGGGTTTGTAAGATAGAGGTATTTAGGTTTAAAAATCATTTAGGATTATAAAACCAAAGTGGCCACAGGTCTGAGAAGATGGACATACCTACAGAATAAAGAGAGAAAAATTTAATGAGGAAAAATGGTAGCTTACTGGGACCTTAAATATTCATACCACAGTTAGTCCTTAAAAACAACTGGAGTAAACTTGAAAAGAAAAACAAACTGGGGGACTTATAATGCCACAGAGAGGAGATGATTTCTTGATGAGGAGTCAATTAATTGACTTCAATGGGCCAAGAAAATTTCGGATTTGAGCTGGCTTTCTTGAGGCTTCAGCTCCTCTGGTCCTCTGCCAATATGCACATGAAGGCATAGAAAAGAAATTCAAACTGATATGCAGTATTTCTTCCTCTTTCTCCCCTCCATTCCTCGAATTGTGCAGCTTAAATCAACTTGAACAAAGAAGTTTCAAGCACCTTTACCTTTCCTGAATAAGTTCACTATCCCCTATGTGCGTATTATACTTTTAAAAGAACTATTAGAGGATGGCTTACTAGTTGGCAAGACAGAAAAGGCACCATTTCCGTGCACTCAGAGGACGGAGTCACCAGTTCAGATCCCTTGCCTTTCACTGGTGCATTGAGTGATTATGTGCCTCAGTTTCCCCTCAGTGAGTATGACACTACTGACCTCTGCAGAGAGCTGTAAGCTTTCTGTGAACCTCTGTATCAAGTGTGAAGCCACAGCATTATTAAAGATATTTTATACAGGGGCAGCTGAGTGACGTCCTATAAATTGTCATTTCTCTCCAAATGGATCACAATATAATATTTCCCCCAGAAATACATTTATTATTTAACACTTTTCTGTGAAAGGTTTCTTTTACATTGCAAATGCTCAGAGTTCTTTCATAGGTCTTAGACTATTGACCCTTTACCTTAAAACATGCTATTAATGCTTAACGCTGTTATTAGTATTCAGGGAAGTAATGATTGGTACTAAAATGGAAATGTGCAGTAAAAACACCTTCTATTTTGTAAAATAATTATGTAGCCTAATAATTATTTCATACGATTCTTTTTGATTGATAGGGAAAGGGCACCAAGAAGTTTGGAATCATGATTCCTTAAGGTCTACATTCAAATTGCAGCCACCAACACCATTGTCTCCGACAGTTACATCCTCCAAGAACGGCAACAGGATGATCCCTACTTCTGTTTGGATGAGGGTTACGTCAGATAAGGGATACTTAATTAGCTTTTTTTTTGTTTGAATGGCAAGGAATTATAATTCTATAAAGGGCAGCTCCGCGTTCTTGCAATTTCCAAGTAAGTCACTGGTACCCTGGAGGTCAAATATAGTTCAAGTCTGCAGTGAAGTGAGACTACCTCCTTCCACTCTGCTGTCATCCCACCTGACCCTAACTTGGTAAAAGCATCCCTAGTGATGCCAAAGAGGCCTTTCCTTTCTCTGTCTACCAGCTACACTGGTCTTTCACATTTAAGGCTGCCAGATAAATGTCAAACCGCAATGTTCTTGTGATGTTTAATGGGAACCAGGCTGAGAGTGCTTGAACTTGTTTCACTTTAGAGAAGTTTTTGTCACTTTGACTTAGGTGGAAAAACAAGTTTTAGATCAATAATGTCCATAATTGAAGTGCTGGGTTTTCTTAGCTGATTTGCTGCTTGCTAAAATAAAAAAAAAAAAAATTGAAAATTTACCTGGGTGCTTGTGCCTGTGTGTAGTACAGAAATAGCTGCAAGATTACAGTTCCCTGTTTTGCAGAATTGGTTAGTTCTAGCTCTATTCCTTTTTTGAGTGCATAATATTAGCAACTTTTATAGTTGCCTTTCTCACAAATTTTAGATTCAGACAGCTATAGCTGGGTGTCTGTTTGCACGTATAACTATTTTAAACTATTTTGCTGGGCCTGTTTTGTTGCCAATTTTTCCTTCAAATGCTGTATCAAAATTTCAAATGAAAAATTTAAGCTAGGCTTACTACTCATGATACTACAGCAGTGGATTGGAAACAAAATGAAAATTATAGTTGTAAATAAAGATTATACATGTACCCAGATAAATTAATCATTTGTAAATAATCTTAAACAAATGTTAACATGAATTTGTAAGTACTGAGAATTCTTTTCCATCATAATGCTGATGCAGACAAGGACTTCTGAGCTTTTTCTCCTCTACATTTACCAGCAGAGATTCCTAACAGAGGAGCCAACATCCAGCAACCATAAGATTCCTGCCCATCACTCAGCTAACCTGGGAGCCATTCAGATATTAAAGTGATAACTGCCACAATAAAACTTCAAGGCCTTTTTAAGAGTTGTTAGAGGAAGAAAGGAGACTCTCCTGCCAATTCCACTGCAGCTTCTCAGCCATGAATGCTCTGGGTGGAGCACAATTGCTCTCCTGGATCCCTATTTCAGTTCTTACACGACTACCGAAAGACATCAGCAGTGCCAATAAAAGCAGTAAAACACCAGCAGGATCAGCAGTAGGAGCAACAGCTGGCCAGATACAAGAAAGGAAATAAAATGTACCATCTGAGGGTAATCAAGGGATTAGTTATGATTCATGAGTCACAACTTCTTTCTGGACAGACTCCTGCTTTGATCTAGCTACATATGGCCCTTTGCTCTGGCTCTGTGTCGAAACAGCAAAAGGAGAAACACAGGAAGTGTTAAATGGAAGCAGTAAGTGTGAGAAATTCAGAGATATTTATATATTCACTACTTTGGGACAATTAGCTGGATTCAAAGTTATGTGGTTTACTACATATTTAAAATTCAGATAAGTTTTTACTTCTGTGGAAGAGATTACAATATTAATAAAGAACGTCAGTCACCTACTGAGGACATTACCAATGATGTTAGAAAGTGTGAAGATCAGATCCCTGATTCCCATCTAGGGATAAATGAAATTTCAAATGTTGTATGAATATTTTGTCAAATTTCTCTTAACGATATTGCAGAAAGTAATGAAGTATTGAAAGTATCACCCTGTTTAAAATTTGAATTCTTCTGTTTTAACTTCTATTAGCTCTAATCATCTTGAGGTTTAAGCTACAGGAAAACATTTCTGTCAGCAGTTAGAAATGTCTTCCAGACCAGGAGTGAATAAGCTTCTAGTCTTCCATCAGGAAAGTTAAGTAAACTCTCCAAGTTTCTCAACAGGGAAAGTATTTTCAAGATCTCAAATAATTTATGTCTCTCTTCTCAGAATCATCTTAAAAGTTTTTGTTGTGTTTTGGTATTTAAGTGACCTTACTCTTTTTCAATGTTCCCTTTCTTGTACATCCAAGAATATTATTTAGACACAGATTTTTTGAAACTGATTTTAAATCTGAGTTGTAGGAAATACACTGATTTTTGGATTGCACTGTTTTTTGGACTACACTAATTATTTAAGGAAGCAATTCAGCATCAAATCACTCACAAAATTTTAATTCTTTCAGAGCAATTGCTTTTACCTGTTAAGAGTTGATATAAATTCTAAATTTTTTAATAACATAACAAGTCAGTTCTGATAGTGTTATGTTTTTGGTTGAATCTAGTTCACAAATTACAATCTTTTTTCACATATTACAACTCCTCCTCCAGGTTACACAACGATGCAAACGTATATTCCAATAATAACAGTATAGACATGGTTTCATACATGCCAAAAATATAGAGATCCTATATATAGAGGGCCTATATTTAGCCTCTACTTCCATCACCCTGTGAATGTAGTGCCAGAGGGAATAATTAAGGGGCAAGACTGGTTGACCTAGACAGTGGCTGACCCGCCCGACAGGCTTTCAGACTGAATTCTCTGGTCTGCTAAAGAAGAAAGCCTCACAAAGTGTCTTTAAAGCAGCCATGGAAGACAAGAAGACGGCTCCCTAGTGACTCTGTGATGATGTAAGTCTGTCAGAGATGGCTCAGCTATTTGCCATCACAAGGCATTTCCTGCCCCCAGCATAAGAGGACAGTCATAAAGTCATATATGGAAGGCAGAGTGGGAACTGGATGTGGTGAACTTCGCTACCTTAGATCCTTTGTCAGCAGAAGTAGGCTTCCCCCTTTGTAACCAGAACCATGTGAACCTGAATCTCCAGACCCCTGTGGTTTCCCACTTTGTTCTGTGGCTTTGACATACCAGGAAAATGTGGCTTGATGGTCGTCTTATCCAAACAAGAAATCCATCTCCAGCAACAACCTGTCAGAGTTCTATGAAATCTGAGTTAGGCATTACCAACCTGTTTTCAAAATGGTCACCTGCTACAACCTACTCCAAACGAGAGGACTTCCACCAGCAAAATCTCTTTGGTTTCTCCAACTCATCTGTTCCTGGGTCCCTATGCTGAAGCTGAGCCAAAAATACTGCACAGGGGTGGCACTGAGGTTTGACCATAAGGATTGTGTGGAGACTCATTATTTCACAGTACCACTACTACGGACAAGTCATCAAACTTCAGTTTACTGATAGAAACAGTCTGAAGGGAATCTCCAAATCTATTCAGAGATTAAAGTCCTGTGTCAATTCATTGGTCACCTTTGGTTTATCACTAGGAAATGTAAAACAGTAAGTTTTCAGGAAAGATATTCCTTACTAGATCTAGCTGGAGCCTTTCAAGATTGGAGAATAAAAAGCACATAAACTCACTCCTTCCAATTAGGTACAAATGGCTTTTTCTCCTCTCTTCCTCAGAAACTATGGTACTTGCGCTAGATGTAGCTAAAATAGCCTATTTTAGCCTACTACCTAACAACATTTCTGATCACAAAACTAACAGATTCAGTTTATCAATTTCTGTCATGAGTTAAGCCCAGTTATGCTAAACCCCCCCCCCCAAAAGGATTCTACAACACCCCTTTCCCAGAACATGCCATACCCTTACAGGGTAACTTTTTCCTGAACTCCAGAGCAATTCCCAGCTCAGGGGAGAATGTAGGACATGAAGCAGAAGTCAGACTGATCTGAAAAAAAATTCAGCCAGAATTTCCACAATCCCAGGTGCCTTGTAATGAAAATTGAGTCTTCCAAGCTTTCTACAGCACACAATCTCCAAATGACAGTCAAGAAAATGCATTATATTTCAGGCATAAATGGTACAAAAACATTTTCCCATTCTCACTACATTTTTTATGATTTCTCTTACTGTATCCTAAGTGTTTGGAGGCTTTCTCCCAGTTCAAAGGTACATGGCTTATACAGTCCAACTTTCTCTAGAGAAGGCTATCATATTTCAAAGGCACAGTTTTTAAGGCTGCTTAAAAGCCTGTTAAGGAAACTACCTGCCAAAATCTGCCTTGTGACTAAAGCTGAATTCCAATGTATACTCACTCACAATCCCCGTAGAGCCAATGACACTTCTGGTCCCTGATCATCAAGCTCCAGTCCTTTGACATTGCAATTACTTTTTCCAGTAGGTTTTTTTAAAGGCCATTTTCAAATAAAGGATGAGGTTCAAAAGGAAATGTTAATGCTTTTCTTTCTTGACTGTCTGATCAGACTGGCTTGGAAGAAGGAACTGGTGTACAGTTTTGTTCCTGTTAATTCTGTTAATAGTCTTGTTCTGCAACTTGTCTGGATGCTTTCAGACTAGTGCTGGTCTTTTCTCCTTTTTTCCCACTGACATGCTCTTGCCAGGGATATCATTATGACATTCTGTAGTAACAAGCATTCTTCTGTTCAAATTTATATCAATTAGTTTGGGACAGTAATTCAATCGGACGGCCCACTGGATTTTGAAAGACTTGCAACCATGTCAAAGTGGCGACCTTTTTCCTCCACTCTCAGCCAAAAGCCATTTTTTAACAAGGAGCTCTTGAAAAGAAATGCCACTTTGATAATTAGTTATTGATCACGGACAATGCGGTGACGAATACCATCGGATTAGCCAGACGCCAGTGGGTCGCGACACGAGGGTTTCCTTATCGCAATAATCTGTGGAAAGAAATATAGAATAAAGGTCATTAAGGCTTCTGCTTTGGGAACATAACCCAGATATCTTAACTTCTGTATTAAAAATAAAAATGCCAGTTCTGGATGCACTTAGTTTTGTCGTGAACACATTAAAGAAGCTTCTGGCTAGGCAAAATTTGTGAAGTTACGCTCTTTAAGCAACTACCTTTAAAATTATTTTGATAAATTAACCCTGCTGTGGCCAACAGTGTTACCTCACTAAAACACCATTATCTCTCCTACCCTAAAATGTCCATTAGAAACTATTTTGGATCTGTGCATAAAAACACGATAACAATTATAGACTTAAAATATAATGGACTTTTCTTTCATCTAATTTAGAAAGCATTTCAGGGACTGCCTGAAATTGCTTCATGTAAGTTATTTAATAGAGAAAAAATGGCAAAGAACAATTTTATTGCACTTAAAGAGCAGAAAGGAGGAAGGAATCCATTAGTTTTAGGGTTTCTTTCCAGAATATTAATGAAACATAGCTTTGCTGAAATGTGCAAGAATATACAACTACCTGCGCTATAATTTTGTCTGATTTGAGAGACTATTAGATTAGTACTGAAGTAATACAACTGCTTTTGAGGTATCTAGGATAATGTTAGAGTCCCGTTGTAACTGAACTCTTATAATGCCATAGGTAATACCCATACATGACTGGACTATCTAGTACTTCACACTAATAAATATATTAATTATAGGTCATAATTTCAAATTCAATACAGGTCTTTACTCCTTCATAGACTTGTCTAGAATAGATATAATTTCAGTGTGACAATGAGATAAAGAAAAAACACTACACTCACAGAACAAAAAAAAAGTCCAGAACTATAGACTTAAATAATGTCACACAGGCTATCAGAAATCTGCAAGTCTAAAAGTCAAACTCATATTTCTTTGTTTCTCATCATATAAAATTATTTTCTTATGAACTGATAATTAATGGCATTTTAAACAGTGTGACTAATCTAATGCTAGTCAACACTGCCCAGATTGAAATGCTATTATATCCACTTACCATCGCATAATTCCTGTCTCTTTCAGCACACAGCACTATAAAATGGACACCAAGACAAGAAGAACCTCGCAAACCTGAAAGCTTTTTCGTATAGACTTAGATTCATATTGATGGGGAAGCACAACATACCCATTTCCTGGGCAAAAGGCATCCATTCTTTCCAGAGAAAAGGGGGTTTAGGGGGTTTTTTTAGACTGATAAACCTATCATGAACACATTATTAATTTCTTCTTGTATCCAATATTATTTTGTAAAGTTCATTATTAATTCAATGTCATTTTATTGTTGTTATTAAATTACTATTATTTTAATTTATGGCAAATTAGCCTTTCAAAGAGCTTCCAGAGATTAATTTTTATACCGCAGTGTGTATGAAAACATTCTAAAACTGTGTGCAAGGTAACAATTAGAACAGTTACTCATTAGCTTCATAAAGGTGATCTGTTCTAACTTCCGTGATCTGAAGGTTATTTCAGTTTACTGCATGAAATAGTCATAAGGAGGAAACTACAATTTCTGTACTGTGTGCCAACAACAAAGGTAACATGATGCAGAATTTAGAATTCTCTTATGGATAATTCTGCAAGCAGGATGTTTGTGACCCTTTTCTGATGTTATCTGGTCATGGAGACTCTGGCAACATAACTCACCTTAAAAAGGCTTGGGTTTCTGCCTGTTGTGAACTGTTCATTTATGGGTCAGATTAAGAGCATTAAAATAATATTTCTAACACTGTTCCAAGCTGCTAAGAGGGAAACCTGTAGCACGCCAATTGACAGCATGAAGATGGTTTCTGATGCTTCCAGTCTTCTTTTTGTAAGCACGAAAGACCTCTTTACCTCTTTCAGTGACAGTATGATACAGATGAACACATTAGTACCTCTTATTTAACCACTACAGCTTATGTCTGAATGTGTTCACTGCATAATATAAAAAAGATCCAAAGATCCAAGATGCACATTCAGAATCACTTGTGAACACAGAACAAGAAGGATAAAATATTCCAGTGCATTGTACCTATCTAGGTGCACTGTAATCTTTCTCTGCTTTTTAGTATCCAGACCCTGGATAGTTCAGAAACATTTCCTTCCCTGATATGCAGACAGGGACATTTCTATGAGGAAAGATCACAGACACATGGGACATCTCTCCTTCCTGAGCCACTAGCCACAAAGTCTGGAAATCTTCTGAAAAGGATAATGTTATTAATATAGAGATGATCATCCTTCAGGAAAGCAGAAGATAAATCTCTCTAGCTGTGTCTACACCTCGCAATCTCACCTCTGTGCATCATAAGGCAATGGAAATACTGTCTGCCAGACACTTGTTTGTGTAGATACCATGGTGATGGGTGTGTGATAAGATACTGATTATATTTACAACAAGGCAATAATTCTTACTTACCTATTTTTATCAGGGTGTTTGGAGGACTAATCAGTTAATGTTTGCTCAAATCTGTGAAAGGCCATATAAGTAGCCAGCATTATTAGTAGTACCTTATTATGATATTGACTTTGCCACATCAAACTGCAGTACTTTCCCCTACTTAGGTGTAAGATTACCACGGAGTGTTTATATTCCCATAATGTGTTTCCTTTTGAAGGTGAGTTGAACAGCTTATTGTTACATGTGACCCACAATATAATTTATTTACATGAGCCAGGAGACTCTAGAAATATATTCCAGGGACCTTTCCAGTTAGACTTAATGCTTTTACATTCTCAGCTTGTCCTGAGCAGCATTTGTTGACGTGCATTTCCAAAAACCTGTTTGGCCAATCCACACAGCCCTCCAGGGCCCTGTGTTTTGCTGCACCAGTAGGCATGCTGTCATTACTCTGGCACTGAAACACAGCTGACTGAAAAAGCTGCTATTCCACTGCTGAATTCACCACATTTGGAAGTGCCTTGTCCTGAGAGCAAAGGCTGGACAACTGTACAAAGTCTGCAGTCCAGACCAACACTTAAACCAAGAGCCAGCCGGCCCTCCCTCTCCTCAAAAAAACCCACAAAGCCATCTGATCTGTCAAGTTTGCTCTTAGTATCCATATTCCAGGCTGACAGATATTTACTCACCTCCCCCCAGCCCTTACATCTGGATCAATGGGGACAGGCTTTCCACCCCTCCGAAGATTCACTTACATTAAATGGCGAGGTGGAAGCAGTGAATGAACAATAGATGGCTGTCAGGCTCGACAGCAGGGCATGGATGTATGAGCGTGGAGCTGACAGCAAGGGCCTCAGAGGGTAAACTGCTTTGCTGGAACTAATTAAACAGATGAAATTATTACATGAATATGCAGATGTTGTTTACATTTTACCATATGGTATTATTTCAGGTAATAACTCGCAGGAGGATCCCTTCCTCTCATCAAGAGGAAATGAGTTGAAAAGGAGGCTCCACGTGTCACCTTTCAGTTGCTAGGCAGACATTGATATGGCAGGCTTCTCTCTGAGTCCTGGGGAAACTCTGCTCCTTGTAGCTATCTGACACCAGAGAGGATTTGCATTCCTCCTACTATGTCATATTGGAAGAGATTCTCTTTTATTAAGCTTAAGTGCAAAATTTTTACCATTACGCAAAGAAAGCAAGTACTTTACCAAATGTTGATTCCCAATGTGTGCTTTAGAGCTGAGACACTGCCAATCCACAGTCCAGAGGTAAGAACTGACAGGTCCATCCCAATCTTTGGAGGCTGGAAGGACATTTCTGCACTGTGACATGTGGCTGTGGTGGTCAGTATTTACTGCTCTGCTAGCCTGAAGAGTGGATACACAGGTGCTCCTGATCAGAAAGTTTACATTCATCACACTGAAAAGGCTGTTCTTTAGAATTACAGAGACACGGGACTACCAATGGTACAAAAATTTACTAATATGATTTAAGGCAGGTAGTCAGCTAGAATCTGACACAACAAAACTGCTGTACAATCTAGGCAAAGATAATGGTGAGAACAAGCAACACTGAAAACCTTTTGAGAAAATGTTGACTATAGAAGCAGGACAGTGAGGGAAACCACAGGCTGCTTTGGGAGTTGCTTATTACTAGATACATTCAGGGAGGATAACTGCAGAAATGTAGCCATGCTCACACTGTCTGCACTCAATCTCTAACGAAAAACATCTATAAATCTTGAACAAATAAACACAATTTTCAAACAAGTCTAACAACCCTACTCATTAACTGATCGAAGTCTTCTACTTAAAGACAAACATGCAACTGTCCTGTCCTTTTACTACTATTCAAAACTCCCATCCTAAACCAATTCAATATTAATGGAAGTGATAGCTCTTTTTGGGCTGATTCAGCATCTCATTTCTACAATGACCATTTTTATACTCTCCAAGGGATAAATGGCACCACCTTTTTCATCATATGCACAAAATATCTTTATATTACTCTCTTTATTGCTTCTTCTAAATGTTCCTGGCTGATATGTGGGCTGACCATATTGATCTTTCCCCAAAGACTCAAGCACCAGATATGTTTCTGCAGCTCATTGATAGGGGATAATGCCAAGTTACATCACCACTGCACTGACAGATTGGTTGCGCATCGCCACTGATACATTTGGCTTTCAAATATCTTTCTTAGGTACATCATTTTAATAGATCACTGGGGTCACCAGTGACCCATATCATTTAAGATGCAAAGACATGATGTCAGTGGTGCAAAATGTGGTTTTGGTCAAACTATCATACTGTGTTTTTGAAATAAAACAAATGTTTTCTCTTTATCACTCTTTCCCCTGTTTAAAAAAAAAAAAAATCCAACTGAATAGCCAGTATAAGTTCCTCTGGCCATTCTGAGTGCCTGGAGAAGTAAAGAAAGTCACCAGGTCTCCATGACTTAGACATAGCTTTATAAAGAACTAGTGCTCTAAGTTCAGAAAGGATTTCTCTGACTTACTCTTCTGACATAAACATTTAGCAGTGTAACATATATATCAAAACAAACCAGAACAGTTCACTTTATGTACACTCCCTTTGGAGAGGAGGTGAGAAAACAAACGCAAAACAGATGTTAGTCATGCTTAATGTATGACTGGAGGGTACTTGGATAGTAAGGTGATGAATATGGTAAAACAAAGAGTATTCTCTTCTGCAGCTGCTGTTCCTAAATGACAAAATAGCAGTGAGAAGTGCTTCATTCCTCTGCTCATCAATGCACCACCTAACAACAAAACACTGAAAAAAACCCACTCTGGATTTTCCTCAGGAAACCAGCACACACAGCAAATATTACTACTAATTACTGACTGATACCCACCTTTCCATCCTCGTGTGGTATTGTCAAAAGTTAGCTTTGATCATACAAAAATCCACATTCCTCTTCAATAAAATAAATCCCTTCAGCACTTAGGAGAAGTTTCTGTAAATTCCTACAGATTACTTTGTCAAAATATTTGTCTTTCTTGTTTTATTCATAACATCACATATTAAACTACACTAAGAAATTTTGTTTCAGAAAACTATTAATTTTTCACTAGAAATGAGTCCTCTGGGTCACAGGGCAAGCCACAGGTTTTGCTGGGCACACAGGGGGTTCATTTATCTCATCCCTGCCCAAGACCTGCCACTGCACATTTTTGTCTAACCACAACCATGTCTTTCCTGATGCAAAGACACCAGATTGTGCAGCAGTTTGATCTCTCCTTAAGAAGTTTTCTGTCTGCCCACAACATGCACTGGACCTGCTGAAAAAAGTCCTGGGGAGAAAAGCAACATTACTTGAAATAAATTCAAGAACTTCAGCAGCAGGATAAGAGAAGACCTTGCTGCGAGTGATCAGAGGTGTGGACAAGGGAACAAATGAAACAAAATAGGAGCTGAGAACGTCCTGGTGTTGGCATCCAGGGAGGTAGAGAATGGCTGCTCACAGATCACTGAGCAGGCACTGCCTAAGGCTGTTACTGCTGAGCAGAAATCATGATACAGCTATTATTAATAACAGTATCATAGTGCTCAGAGGTCTTTCAATAGTGTTAGAAGCAGCAAATGAGACATCAGATGAGGCCTGGAGAAAAAGGTCTTGCTTTATGGCTCTCACCTTTTCCCATTTACCTCTGTCAGTCTTTCTCCAAGTCTGCATTACTTCAGAACCCAATCTGTTCTATCATCTGAACACAGACTATGTAAGTAATGTGTAAATGCAAGAATAAACATATCTATCTAGTATCCCTGGAATTCACCTCTCCTCTCTTCTCCCCTCACCTCCCCTCCCCTTTTTTCTTTTCCCTTTCTTTCTATTTCCTTCTATTTAGTACAACAATGGACACTACTGCTCACTCACTGGGCTTTTCCCTGCTCACTAACATGTCTAAAATTCCCCATCTCTGTCTTCTGGCTGTCACGTTGTTCCTTTAATGTTATTGTACTGCTCTCCCCAGCTCACTGTCTGGGTGTTGTGAACTCATGTGTACACAACTGTGCTTTCTTCATGTTTGGAAAATATCCAGCACATCAGTGTTACTGAAAAAATAAAAAGCAGGTAAATTTTGTTTTCATTTCTCCTTACTCGTCTTTTGTTCTTCTTCCAAGAAACCAACTCCACTTGGCAGGCACTACCCGTGTAAGATAAGTTACTAACACTGTAAGACACACAATTAAAAGTAGCATGTTCATCAAACACACATAATTCATCATGCAGATTGAGCTAAACTATGGCTCCTTACCTCCACTAGAAAGTCCCAGTGAGCAAAGGGCAGCAGAACATTCATTCATTTTCCTCATACCAGATTCTGTTTCAGAGTTTCATACTTTACTACTTTGCCACCTGAGGTTTAAACTTTCTCCAGTGCGCGCAAAATGAAATAAATCAAGCCATAGCAAAGATCTGACCCAAAGTCTCCTGGATGAAGGCCCAAACCGAAGAGATTAAATAATTGAGAATACTTTTCATTCAAAATAAAGGAATGCAAAGGAATTTATGTGTGTTCCTGACATGGAAAAGCCGCAATTGTGCAACATTTCTCTTGTCCTGATTTGTGCTAAAGAGGAAAAACTAATTCCAGATCCAGAGCAGTGTTGATTTTAACACAGCACTTCACTTTAATGGAAGAAAGATATCATCCTGTAACTGTGGGACTGCAGGTCATGAGTCCCTTAAACTGACACCCTCCACACCCTACTCCTTACCAGCATTTTTCAAAAACCTTTAAAGAGAAACTCTAACTCTTTAATGGAATGAAAGAAGTGACAGAGATATTATCATCTTTGTTACATTTCTATTCCAGTACAGTCACATATAAAAAAAAACCCCATACTTCTGGAAGCATTTTACATAGTGACTAATGCAAAATATTTCAGCTGTGTCAGCATCCATCCAATTCCAGATTACATTTTGGCATTTCAGACAAAAGACATCCTGGCAAAAAAATTAAACGGAGGAACGGCTGATATGATTATGACAATTTATATTTGTAACAGTTGTGAATGGCAGCATCAGTGCTTGCTAATCCTTTGATAAATTCTTGTTACCTTTCAGTTCCCAAATGCATGTATGCAAGTATAAAGCATATTGGAGGCAGATGCTGCAGCAGATGAATGTGCTTGCCAAGCAATGCTTTGTTTGTTGCCTTTATTTTTTTCCATCTAGGTATTCTTAACTGTCATGTTACATGCACCAAATAGTTTTTACTTTTGGCACATTTCATGAACTGTTCTGGGACATAAATAATACAGCTGGTGTTTTTTCCCCCCTCACTCTTCCCCCTAGTCTCTTTTACACATCTTCATATAAGGCTTTATCTTGGAGCCTTTACTTAAATGAGCAAAATCATTTACTCCAGTGGCACTAACCTGAGTAAAACAAATAGCAAAAAGCTTGAATGAACTGCCCAGTAATTCATATCTTAGTCAATCCAATAAAGCTTTTTTATACTCCTCCTTTCTTAACCTTGAAACATCACAATGGAATATAATGAAACAGAAGAAAAACTGACTTCTAGGACAACCAAGTTTAAAATTGTCTTTCTCTTACAACATCTCACATTAACAGGAGCACCCCATCTGCTCTATATTTTAGATCTTATAGGCAAGAGTGGGGAAAAAAACCCCAAAACCTGGAAATCTTTTCTTACTGTTACTACCTTAATTTGGAAAAAAATGGTCGAAAAAAATACAACTTATTAACAAAATTGCATCTTTTACAACTTTTTAACAAAAGTCGTATCCTTTTACAGTTTTACACTGTCTCCCATCATTGAAAAATCAGAACTTTTTTTTACCTGAATTTCACAGGATGAGGCTTGCTGGTGTCTTTGGTATCCACCTATTCTGCACCATGAATGCCTGCAGGGATTTTTAACGTGTTTTGGAATTCACTCACTTTTATTGTTGTTACCTTCTGAAATTAAAGAGAGGTCGGTTCGCTGGATAGTGAGCACAGAAAGGGCATCAACCTCATGGATTACTTTGCAGACTGTGTCTGGGTTTGAATGTGAGTGTGCACACGTGCATGCAGGTACGTTTGCATCCATGGATGCAAACCATATTGTCACAGAAAAAGGCTGGAAAGGTTTGGGAGCTCAAAAGAAATATCTTTCCCCTCTAAACTGCTTTATTACTGCCATTCCCTCCCTCTTGGGCATGTGTTCAGCTGAGACTAGGCCAAATTGGCAGTCATTTCCAAAGTGCTTGGCAGCCCCGTGATCCCTGGGAGTTTTCAGCTGACATCTCTCTCCCCACCAGTCTATGCAAGGGTCAGTGGGAGACCTGACTCCCAGGCCCGGGCTAGCTCTGGCTGTGTCATGAGTCAAGACCAATATAAATTAAAACCTTAAAGCCATACTGTGAAGGCATTCTTTACCCCCTGAGGTATCTTTTTTTTTTTTCTGTATGACAGATTGCCTTTCTACAAGTTTCCTATTTTTTCATTCTTGGATAATACAGTAGCAAGTATCCTCCTTTCAGCTGAAGAGAAGAGGAACATCTGGCAAAGAGACGGTTAAATTTCCACCAAATTTTTAATATTTTTGGTAGATTTGTTGATGCTCAACAAGCAGGAGCGAAATAATAATAATACTAGGGGCTGCTTATCACTTACAAACAATAGTCCAATGACAATGTTCACACTGACGGAAAAAATGGGAGCAGAAATTAATAGTGACAGTCCTGCAGGAAACAAGGGAGAAATTGGATACCAAGTTATAAAATACAGACTAATCCAATAGGCACATGCTGCTGTTATTATATTAATATTGTTAAAAATATCAAAGCACTTTAAAAATGGAATTGAACTGTAGGTAGATAGACAGTATTATTTCCACATTTTTTTAAATAGAAATTTTCACTCCTTGTTTGGCTTGGAGGCATGGATGTAATTTGTTGCTCAAAAACCAGTAGCTGAATGCTGTGAAAAATAAGACTCGGGATTAAAGCCTCCCATCCCAAGGACAGAATCAGGCTACACTGAGAGCTCTCTGTTATTAACAAAACCATCTGAGTCACTGCAGATATGAATTTCACTGATGTTGTTCAAAAGTGTTTATTTAGTTAGTTAGATGAACAGGGAAAGATTGTTTTTCCTCCTTGCAAAAACAAACAGCAAGAAACCCAACCAAACTCACATAAATAAAGAAGTAAACATGAACCTTGACACATCTCACCCGCTGACAAACCACCACAGCCCAGGCTCAGATAGGTAAAATCCTTCTTTAAAAAAAAAAAAAAAAATCACTGGGCTTCATTACATAGATAAAGTGCATAACATGGGCTGTACATCCTGGAGGAAATGACCACAGCATTGGCATCAGGAACTCAGGGTGTTGCTGCAGCTGCTGCACTTTCCTGCTGCGCCCGTGCTGCACCTTGCACGGCAGGGCTGACTCCTGATGCACACACCAGAGCCTGGCTAACAATGATGCCTCACAGGAGCATAATTTCAGCTGAAATGGGGGGATTAGGGTATCTATGGGGCTTCAGATAATGCCTTGAGAGGGATGGGGCTGCCTGGGATGATGCAAGGGAACCCTACAAAAGGCTTCCCCAGGTGGAGGTGGAGGATTGTTGGTGTTGCCTTGGCAGCTCCCCGCATCAGTGGTGCAAAAAGGAGCCATGAGAAGCAGCATTGGTACCCGAGGCTGGGTGACAAAGGCAGTACAAACAGCAGCTGGGAGCAGGCAGGTGGCTCCATACTGCCTAAAAAACCCAATCAAACCCAAAAGTAAATGCTCTACATTGCCTCAAAGCTTGTTCTCTTTTTCAGCAGATCGTGAATAAAAATATCCGTCCCCCTACAGTGACTTCAAGCCAAGCCCACGACCTGCTCGCTTTCAAAGAGGTTTCTCCATGCAAATCATCTCCCTGCCTGCTTTTAGTGAGGACGTGCTTCCTTCCCCTCCTGGTGCTCTGTCAGATAGACCTTCCCTTCCCACCAGGCACCGAGACTTGACTTAATAAGCAAGGGGGGTAAAATATCCACTCTTTACACGTAGGGTGTCCTGAGGTACATACAAGCGTCACTCTAAGATGTGATAAAGTAATCCAATGCTGGGCTCAGCCTGCCAGTTCAGGCCTAAAGGGATTTGATTCAGTGTCAAAACCTTTGGCTCACAAGGTCACTCTCTCCTCTTGCTTTTCTTATAACAAAGGCAGAGGGGTTGGGGCGGGGGGGGGAGGGCTTCCTCCTCTTCTTATTTTTTTTTCTTCTTCTTTTTTTTTTTCCTTGGTCTTGTGAATTCATCAGCTGCTGTTTGTTGAGCAGCGGGCCTTTATTCCGCCTGCTGAAACATTTTCATTAGATGGAGGCCTCTGAAGTGCGCTGGCGGCTGGGACCGCGCGAGGACAAAATCTTAGGCCTCTCCAGAAGCCGGCTGATTGAAATCAGCACTGTGTCAGGGGCTGTCATATCTCAGAAAAGACATAAAACACACGGAAACATCAATAAGCAACAAGCCTCTGACAGCTCTGAGACATTCCAGATGACAAGAAGAGAAAAGGGGTAAGGTTAGGGCTCATGGGGGATATTTAAAATGCCTAACAGCCAGCCGAAGTGTTGGCAGGCTTCAGGGAGGCCCAGAAAAGACAAGATAAAGTCTATCAGGTTATCACCTGGTTCGAGACGGATCCCTCACAGCAAGGCCACAGGGATGAGACAATGACACGACAGCTTTTTTCTTTTTTTTTTTTTACTATTATTATTATTCTTTTATTATTTATTTTTTAAATGTATCAGAGAAACAGACTGCATTTACACTGAGGTTACCCAGACAACGTTTGTGCTGGAGAAGATTAAAAAAAAAGAAAAAGAAAAGAAAAAAAAAGGAGAAGAAATGTAAAAGAGAGAGGACAAAAAGAGGATCCTGCGAGTTAAAGAATTCTGCTTCCAGCTACCATGTACAGAAATCAAAAAGGATTAACAAGTTTTTTTTTCATTTAATTTCCTGTACACCAGACGCTTTTGTTAAGAGATCAGAGATATTGCTATTTATTGAATTTTTAATATGATCTTTATTAAAAGGCAGCACACATG
This sequence comes from Motacilla alba alba, assembly GCF_015832195.1. Classification (NCBI taxonomy): domain Eukaryota; kingdom Metazoa; phylum Chordata; class Aves; order Passeriformes; family Motacillidae; genus Motacilla; species Motacilla alba. The sequence continues at coordinate 16,228,059 of NC_052025.1, read as the reverse complement.
TTTAGTTTTCCTTTTTTTCTTTTTTTTTAAACATGCATGGGTATAAAAATCAAAGCACAGGAATGAACCATGGTTGTTTGATTTTGGTCTCTTTATATTATGGTGATTCAGACTCTTATTTAAATTTTAAAATAATAAAAACCCAGCCCACATAGAAATAGCCCCTCATCCTCCTTTTAACTCACATCTATTCTGCTAAGTAAGCAATGGGCCCAGAGCAGCACTTTGACCAATCAGATAATGAATTCTGCCTTTGGAGTCAGTGTAAGACCAAGAAATGAGGTGTGTGTAGCTGAGTGGAAAGGGCTATGTGTAATTAAATCACCATTGTATGTGCTCATTTATTACATGCCATACCCCCAGGTTAGTCTGCAGCATGAACTGTATCACTAATGAAAGGAGTAAAAATCAAATTTATATGATCCCCTCACACCCCACAGTTCTGGGTGCTAAGGAACTGGGCCAGTTCGGACCTGGAAGAACCAAGATTGCTGGAGCAGAACCTGTTTTACCCAGTCATTTACATAACACATCAAACCATCCTCTCCCAGAGACAGCCAACAGCAATTCCAGCCTCTCCTTCCTTAAATATTTAGCATGACATAAATATGGAGATTTCTCAAGGTTAATTTTATGCCAAAATCGAAGCAAATACCCTGACTAAAAGAGAAATACTTTCTTTTCTATGTGCAGCTCCATTGATTTTCTTTAGAACCTTTACAACCTGCAACCATTTAAAAATTAGACCAGACTAAGATTTCATGAAATGCCCTACTTGTTTGTTTGTTACGCTGCTCATATTGAATCCATGGGATTCAACCTTGTTTTCCTGAGTATAAATATTATTGTGCTGGTCTGAAGCTTGGGAACTTTCTTCTGCCAGACTTCAGTTCTCAATGGCCTGTGAATTTGCTTGGTCTTTCTGACAAAACGCTCTGTAACCTGAGCCATTGAACCTCAAGAGTGAAGGTGGACATGATCCACCACTTCATGTTTAGTTTCTTTTTCAGGCAAGGTTTTTACTTTCAAGAATGCCAACTGGATTTTATAGTGCCTGTAATTCCATATATATTTGTGGACAGCTGTGCTGGGAAACTTTACAACAGCAGCTTCGTGAGTTTTGTTGATCATAACATCATAGCAGGGCACACAAATTAGAGGGAAACTGCTGGTGCAGCCCTACAGAGCCAGAAGTGCAAAGAAAGCTCTGAGGAAGCTCCAAAACCTAACCATAAGAGACAGACCTTTATTTCTCCTATCTAAATGTTGGTGCTGCACAGCAGTGTTAATGCAGCCTCTGGGCTTCACCTTCCACCATGTGATTTGGTAGTGATTCTCCCTAGGACACTCACTTGTTCTTAAAACAAATTACTCGTGAAGTTTGAAATCTCTGGACAGCGTGGGTCACACATTTTAGGAGGATATATGGCCCGGGATTCTCTAACTGCCTCACACAATAAAGGAAAAGCTCAGGATTGGCTTAAAGACCTACTCCAGTATAAAGCAAGTAGCCAGCCTCATACAGAATCAAGGGAAGACTGAGTACTATAAAATATATTTACATAAAACATTTCCACACAAGCACCAAGTTTATGAAAGAAATTATTCCAGTCATCAATTCCTACTCACAGAAGACAAACTGTGATTTTCCCTTGTTTGTTGGAACGGTGTCTTCGGCTGACCAGCACAGCACAACGTTACAAGCACCAGAGGATGCCGATCACTCGGGTTCTTTTCATCAGCCTTTTAGATCAAAAGCCCGCTTACAAAAGGTGTCCTGAGCCTGAAGTGAGGACAAGTCAAGTCTCTTGACTGAATGCAGTATGTGTCAACCTGGACACCTTCTGACCTGCCAGGTTACTTCTACTTCTGGCACCAAGAATTCCAGAGAGGATACCTCATCTGTGTCTTTTCCTTTTAATGGAAAGTTGGAGCTATATCTAACATCAGAATTAATTACTCACTGTATCAATAATTGCAAAGGGTGGTATGCAGATCACAGATGGCCTGTGGGGAGCAGCAGGCATAGACAGAATGGGCCAGGTGCTATTTGATGTTGGTAGAAGTTAGAGCCATCTTCCAGCTTGGAACAAGAGACTATTACAGGAGAGCAAAGGTGAGCTTTCATATACTCCCACACCTCACCTGTGCTTTCTAAAAACCACCTGTATCTCAGGATCTAGTCAAAAATCTGGAGTGATATGGGCTTTTGTCTTTTTTTTTCTTCCCCTACACACTTTGACAAGTATTTTTCCAAAGGTAAATGCTTTTAACTGTCCAAAAGAAAACTATTTTTCTACAGTTCAAAATAAATGTTCACGTTTTTCCCCCATGTTTTGAGGAGGAACTTTTTTTTCAAGTACAGTGGTCAAAGCAGGATTCTCTTCTATCACTAAAGAAAAGAATACCAGGTTTATTTTTTTCTGCTTTTGTCCTTTCTCATTCTTCTTTTGAAATCATTTTTTGAAGGAATAAAAATATCAAAAGACCTTTTTCCCCCCTTGAGATTAAAAAAAAATGGTACCAGAACCCCTTACTTCTTGAAAGAAGTCCACAAGATGAACTTAAACATAAGGTTTTAGTTCCTCTGTGTGAAGACTCAGTCTGTGGAAGCCGCACTGAAAACCTGCCAAAAAACCTTCTTAAGACTGAAAAATCAGGTTCAGTGGTCACTTCCTTTTAAGTGCGTCTGCCAACCAGCACTATTTCTATGACTCAGGCAGAAAACTGATTTCTGCGATTATCAGACATTTAAAACCCCCTACAATGAGATAGGAGATACAGAGGAGCTTCTCACTGCAGTAATGAAAATCTGTTCTGAGCCACTGGATTCTTAGAACCTCAATAAATCAACTTGAGACTGCAGCATCAGTGAGCTCTGGTTTGTTTCACATCAGGAATTTTACACAGAACTTTTCAAAATGATGCCCTGGAAGCTTCAGGGGGTAACTAAAAGACTTATAAATAACAACAGTAATACATTAATAGCTCACTTGTGTCTCAGTGCATTTAAAGATAATCAAGAACTGTGCTGAAATTTTAGATTCTCATGGGAAGCCAGACTGAACCATCACTACAGGTGCCACAAACGGGATCCATGCCAGAGTGGAATTGGCCCCATTCCTCTTGCAGTAATGAAGAAGTGATTTCATTAGAGGCCAACATGATTCATTAACATCAGTCACCATGTATTAATACAGGATAATACAGTCAGAAGTGGGTTTTCTCCCTCTTTTTTTCAATGCATGTGAAAGTATGGTCTGAACTGTGATGACCATCTTGGTGATCAGAGCTTGGCCTGAATGCCAATATATTGTCAACCCCAGAACAGCCAGGTAAGCTTGTCAAGCCCCCTAGACTAGACAAAAAAAAAAAAAAAAAACATCCCATAAAGTGAGGTGAAAATAAGGAATAAGATGTGAAGATCTTACGGATAAAAAATATTAGTGAATTTTCACAATTCTAGTGAAGAAGACTATGCAGCTGCTGTAACAACAAGACATAGACATGTATGTGTGCCTCCCCCTGCAAAATGCTCTGACCAGCACCTTGCAGCTTGTTGCAATGTTGTCTTGGCTTTGACTGCAAATACAGTAGCTCTTGGAGTGCCATCACTAGTAAGGTGAGCAGGATTTACTATGCCTTAAAGTAATTACATGCAGCTTCAAATTCAATGAGTTCAGCAGCAATGAAAGTCCAACAAAGCATCCCGTTCACAGAACATGTGTGCCTGCAGTGCAACGCTGCAGTCAGAACTGTGAAAATACCTTTTAATGTCTGCTGGGAATTAAGTCTCATGAAATAGGAGTGTCATCCTGCTGAATTTCCCCACACAATCTAGTGCATGCCACCAAGAACCACTTCTTGAAGAAACCTGTTAGGTTAGCTGGTGCCAAAAAAAGCCACTCATCAAGCAGTGTGACTGTTGTAATTTGGGAGCTGTGCTCACTGTCCTCTACTTCTTGATTTAAGAGCATTATGAAACTATGTCATTTTGGTGTAGTCTTTTTATTCCTATGGTAATTTATGTCTGTGGGTAAGGATTTTATTTTATCTAAGCCATGGTGCCAGAGTTATTTTCCGAAGCTCTTGAGTTTCCCTTTGATGCCATTGAAATTAAAACCAGAGCTGCAGATAGTACCCATGCTGTTTGTCACAGAGTCAGAGGTTAGAATGCATTTGCTGCTATTTATTGTGGCTCATCGACTGCAATCATTGCTGCTGCTCTTCTCATCGTTGATACAAAAATATTAATAACAGACAACAAGAGTGGCACATAACTGACTTTGTCTGGCACCATCAGCATTATAAAAAACACATTACACAAGTATCTGCAAATCTCTCCATGCTGCAGTAATCTTACTTGCCTTGGGAAAATTTTAATTAAAAAGATGAGTTCCAACCTTAAATATTTTATTATTTAGACAAACAATTTGCATCTTTAGTAAGTAAACACTAAAAGATACATCTGCATTTCCTATGTATAGATGGTATGAAATGTTATAAAGTCTAATTTCTTTCTAAATTACATCAAAATTTTCTGTCTGTGCTTAAACAACTAATCATGTAAAGAGCTAGGCTACATATTCTTAACTACAACATAAAAATTGTGTCTAACTTATCTTCCTGTCTACTTGGCCCATCCTAGGTCTGAAATGCCACTTCCTGAGAATTTTCTCAGGAAAAACATTGGTAATTTTTACATTAATAGATCAATAATGGCCACTCACATGGACTCCTCCAAGGGCGGGTCTGTTACACAGCCCAAGGTGACACAGCTGTGAGTGATGACAGTCACCAACAGGTAACAATGCCACGGTTTCATCACCTGCAAACCTCTGGGAAGCATCTTAGCCCACCCTTGAGTGTAGAGCTGAGCACAGCTACTCCTCCAGCTTGCTCCTTATGGCACAGCAGACATCTATAGGTGCAGGAGACCCTGCAGAATGTCAGTTTGGGATTTTAGTTTATTTTCACTCTATAATTTTAAAGCAAAAAAAAAGCCCATCACGTTTCTGAGTCTGTATTGTGTTGAGTTGGTTTTGACCAATTGGGAACTTCCAGTCCTCAACATTTCTTGGAGCTTTCCTTGCAGGTTTTGGCCAAAAAAAAAAGGGGGGGGGGATTTTTCCTATTCCACAGGATGTCTTTGGTGCTCTCTACCCAGAGAGAGGCCCTAATGCTGTCACCCATCTACACTTGGCGCAGCACCTGCAGAGCATGGCCCCACAGACCAATAAAGAACCACAAACCAGGAAAGGCCAATAAATGACTAATAAAGGGCCACAAAGCACAGCCAGGAAGCTTCACTCTGTGACATAACTGTGAACATTTTCCAGGAAAGGAAATGTAATGCAGGGAGAGAGGACAGTCTACAATTTATGGAAGCAGCTTTTATAATCCCCATTCACAGATGCCTCCAGCATCAAGCCCCAGCCTTTTATCCCCAAAGGTAAGTCAGAGCAGAGAGTTTATGCAAAAAACTGCAGACAGAAAAAATAAAGCATGCACATCACAAAATTAGTAACAAATGTACACTTTACAATAATATATAATTAGCCTGTCTTAATTACCGCTTCACTACCATTTAGAAAAAGGTGATGGAAGTTCAATAAAATGAGGTGCTTTTATTCAACAGTAGTCAAATTAATTTATACACTCACATTCTCTTTAATAATTCCATGATACAGTAGATTTCTTTTATCCAAATTTTGGAATGTATCTATGCAATAGTTATCTCAGACTGCAAGTACTGTTGCAAAATTGTGAAAAACTCTGGAAGGAATATTATTAGAGGAGGAAAAGTCATTTCATTACTTGCCATGAGTCTGATTATGCATCCTACAATTCAGTTAGAAGTGCTCTTTCCTTTTAAAAGAGAGAAGAAAAAGGGCCATCAGACCACTATACAAGATATCCCATTTTTCTAGTAAGAATGTACTATCTATCTGCAGCAAATCTGCTTCCAACATAATCTTTTGTTGCTCTTAATTATCTAAAACATCCAAGCCAAAAGCTTCTGCCTCCTCTCCATCACTGCAGAGGCATGAATATTTTCAATACCTCATATATCTTTAACTCCACTAATATGCAATATCAGACCTGTCTGTTCCATCTGAGAATACTCTATCACATCCTTTGATGGCGAGTACCAGAGATGCTATTTACCTATTCTGTGTTGTCTTTACACCTAATCTTGACTGAGGTTTCAATAGCAGGATCTTGTAATAAATCTCTCTTCCTGAAGGAAAAAAACTGCACCTACAAGCATTCAAGTGAATGACTCTTGATACCAGTCATGAACTTAGAGATGCTGCTCTGAGACATAAAAAGCTGCTTCTAAGCCTAATAATTTGCCTGTGATCAGCTTAATGAAAACTTCACTTCAGCTCAATGTACAAATATATATTTACCATGCAGCTATCTGTGCATGATCATAGAATATTAATGCACCCAGTCAGAGGGCAGAATAAATGTTATATCTAAAAGAATTTAAATAAGATTTTTTTTCTCACAGATTTATTGGGATGCTCAGTGTTTAGTGCTTCTAAGTGAAGATTCTGGAGAGGGAAAAGTCAATTCTCTGCTCTGATTGCTACCTTTTGGCTTCTCATTAGGGGTCTCTACAACATAAAAACCAGGAATAGGTGCCAGCAGATTGGCTTGATTACAATAAAATTTGTTTGGTTTTTTTTTCCAGGAACTCTTAAGTTTCACATCCTTCTGATCCATCTTAATAGTTGCTATTTTGCTGATGACTCACATATAACTCTGATTTAAATAGAGCAAAAATGGAAAATATCATTAAAAGTTTTGTATTTTTTTTATTTGCATTTAGTTTCTGAACTGCTTCTGACCTATGATATTTTCATAAAAATAGACTGAGACTGATAACTATAACACTCTGCACATTCCCAAGGATAAATGACAAAGAATTTCTTCATTTGGAAAATGCCTAAAACCAATCAGGCTAATTTTGCCTGTATTCTATCCAACATCATATGCCCAACCTGACAAAACCACGCCATTATACAACCACAGTTCCATTATGCTGCCAGATCTGCCACAAACACTAATATCCAACTTCTTCCAAGGTTTCTGTAAAGACTTAATGCAATATTTCCACATGCACATGTGTATGGTTACCAACTGATAAGAAAACTAGTAGCATTCATTAAGTATTGCTATAAATCTCTCCACTGAAACAGCAATAATATTCCCTTCCAGCAACCACAATAAATGTAATGCTTAATCTCTCTCTGTGATATTGTATAACTCTAGCCTGCAGCTAGACTTGCACTGTAGGTGGTACTGGAGAGGATAACTCTGCAGTGACAGCACACGATGTGTTCCTCTTGTCCACTGTGTGGAAGTTATGGAGTTTGTAAGATTTTTTTTTTTTGTTCCAGAGAAAAGTCAGGTTTTAGACAGGGATAAGAAAGAAGAGAGAATCAAAATGTTTAAAGTGGCACAATAATACTCTTAGTAGGAGCTATGACTTTTTTTAGATCCCTTTTTTTCTCTAAGGTTGCATACTTGATCTGAGTCCCTTAAATTTCACCTTGTCCTCATCTTTGAGGCCCTCTGTAGATCTGTCTTTGCTTTACCTTTCTCGAGCACACTGAATGCTGTAACTACAAAATAGGTTTTGTGGAAATTCACAAATTTTTTTAAGCACATCCTGCAGTGTCTTGTTTTGACCAAGAAAATAACAAAGTCAAAAATATCTTTTTCATTATGGTTTTGAATGCCAGATCACAGAAGTCCAGGCAAATTCAAAAAAATGTCCATCACTTCTGGGAATGCCCATCTATAAATTTAGAGCCCTTTCCTTTTTCTTTAATGCCTGTCCATTTTCCATCAATACAGTCCCTGCTTCCCAAATGTTTCCATTTGTCACCATCGGCCACGAAAGCAGGTGTTTGATGCATCCTTGTGGGAGGTGGGACCATCCCATGGGCAGAGATCCCCAAAGCAGAGCTTCCAGCAACGACACCCAAACTGGACATCCAAACCCCACGCCAGGCTAAGCCAAATGTGCCTGCTGTTTATCCCCAAAGGAAATTCTGACTCCTGCAGCATTCCCCTCCCAGGGTGGAAGGTGAGGAGGACGACAGGGAGAGAGGAGCAGCATGGAGCATCCTCGCAGGACCAGGGCCAGCAGGGCAGGGCAGGACGTGCCCCGCAGGCAGCAGGGAATAAACGCAGCCCTGCAAAGAGCACAGAGCCTGGGCTGCTGTGGCTGCAGCGAGGGTGTGCCAGCCAGCTCGGAGCTGGCAGAGCCCTCCCGGCAGGGGCTGGCACAGCTGCCAGCTCCCCGCAATGTCAGCCTGTAATCCTGCCCTGCTGTCTGCAGCCTCTGGAGGCAAAGCTTCCTCCCTCCTGCTCTGCTCTTACCATAGGTGTGTGGCACAGGGCTGGATTTGACCTAAATTTGATTTATTCATTTTCCCAATGCTTTACAGGGTACTTAAGCCCTAGGTCAGCAAAGCACTTAATCACATGCTTAACCTTAAGCACATGCTTAAGTGCTTAATCAGGGCCTTGATGCTATATAAAGCACAAAGCTATGACTCAGTTTGAAGCAACTGAGTTGAAAAATTGAGATTCCCCCCATCCTCATTTGCTTACCTTGACGTACACACATGAGCCAAATTATTCATATTAAATCTGTTTAAATATACTCTAGTCTGAAGTCTAATTTAGGAGTTTACAACCTGAATATTGGGGTCCCTATAGGATTTGTGCCTATTAAGAGAATTACACTCCTGGATGCAGAAAGTGACGCCCTTCCACAATATAACTGTTGCCATGTATTAACATTCTCCTAATTCTGATGATTGACCTAATAAAATAATATAAAATAAAAATATTTTAAAAGTATTATCTTTAAAGGTAAGCTCAAAGTGAGACATTCACACATAATACAAAGATACTACTTATAGCAAGATACACCCATATGCGCTCTACAGCTACATATGCAGTCTCAAGATTACTATTTTAAAATGTGTACTGCATCCTTATCTAACTTGTCCAGTAGGTGCAATTATTTGTAGAATTTGTTCTACAGTTCGGCAGGAAATTTTCCTTTTGCTCAAACAGTTCAGATTTGCCTCTGCTGTGATTTTCTTCTGACTAAACATCCTCTAAAACATTTTTTTTATGCTTCCTAGAATTACTGGCACTCTGACCACAATATCCTGTTGGATGGATACCATGAAAGCTGCTAGCTTTGGTAACTACATCTAAAATGTACAGAATGTCATATAAGGCAGTTTACCAAGGGGAGAGAGCCTGTTTAAACCAACAATAATTTTCTGTGAACTGGGGATGCTTTTCAGCATATTTGGTGTTGGATATTTTCTTCTTTCCTTCTGTTTAACAGGAACATTATACCACACATATTTGATACCATTATTAATTAGGAATGATTGTGGTCCAAAAGCTCTCAATAGGACTGGTAAAAAACTTTTTTTATTTATAAAACAAAATGCATTTTAAAAAAGCTTCAGCCACACTATGACACAATAGAATTCTCAACTTCCCTGATGAAATAATCAATTCAGCATGAACATGATAAACCACTTATAAAATATTTTCCACTACTCCATCAAAGGAGTATATTCCCAGCATCCTTTAGAAAACAGGCAGTATCCTTTCTCTATGCTATGTCTACATGGCATATGTTGCTCTTCTTCCCCTAACTTGTAAGAAAATAGTAGAATCCTAAGTAGTCATTCACACTAGAAAAATTGTCCCCTCCTGTCCTCCTTCCACCAGTTTAACCACTTGTTCCAGGATGAAATTAGGCCATCCTAAATTTTGGTAAACTCCATTCCACTGCAAAAGGATGATTACTTTGTCTCCCTAATCAAACAACATAGAACTATACAAGAAATAGGAACAAAATGGCCACATCCTGCCTGTTATAGAGAGAAAAATCACATGGTCTCCACCCAGCCCAGCACTGCATTTCTTCTTTTCAGCTTCATGCTGTACCCACGAGTTGGGGCTTCCCAAAAAGGACCATCACTCTTAACTGTCCTTGAGTCACTACATCTCAGCAACTTTGGGACTTTTTAAGACAAACAGTTTGTTATCTGGACACAGTCAGAAGAACTGTATTCAGATGGAGCAGAAATTCATGTAAGACTGACATGGGAACATTATCTTCTGACATGGACTGCTGCTGGGAAGTGGCTGCGGGACAGCCATGAGGCCCCTCCTTGGGTTCTAGCCCAGAGCCAAACCCTCAGGTTTCTAGTAGGGGGTGAAGCTGGAGGGCTTTTACTGTCTGCCCTGACATTTTGATACTCATATTTCATTTTAAAAACAGCCCTGAAAATTATTCCAAACAAACTTGCAGCAGTTTGACTCTCACCTCACCACAGTCGGTGCTGCGGAGATACCTGTGATGCATAATAGTGTTAAATAAAATCATGCTCTACTCAGGGGCTGGTGAAATCAATGTTTTCTGTTTCAGGATTGGTGCACGGTTTATTTCCACCCACTGTATCCTCAGCACAGCAATAGCAGGCTCTCAGTAAGGAGATGAACCCCAACCACTTATTAGTTCATGGCTTGAAGCCATCAGCTCCACATTATACAAAATCCCCAATTCATCACTGACTCTCTCCATCCTCACACCTTTCAACTCACGCATCTGAGGTAAATACAAAGTGAAGCAGTGGGAAATCATCACCAAAGTTTCTATGCTGACTTTAACTGCATTTCTCTGCTGCCTTTTCTTTTTTTCTCCCAAAACTTAAAAATAAAAAAGAGCTATTTTCCTGTGGAGTTTTTTCCTTCAAAGATAATAGCAGAGGCTTCAACAATATCTCTGCCAAAAAGGAAAACTCCTTGAACCTTGACTTTCTGTCCTACTACACATAATGAGACAACTACTTAAACTGCATTTAAAAAGTGCTGAGTAGATGAACTCAATGCCTAATGATGTTACTCAGCTTGTCGGCAGCTGATTGACACTAAAAGTAATAAATTAGAACAGAAAATGATTTTACAAGATCCCTGGGATGACAGACAGGCTAAGTGTAATATCCTCCATTACAGTTGTCACTAGATTTTATACAGTTCAGATCTGAACAGCCTCGGCAGGAAAGTGGAACAATTTCATGAGATAGATCTTCAGATGATATAGAGTAGCATAAATCCTCTGAAGTTAAAGAAGCTATCCTGATTTATGCAGACAGGGATCTGGCTCTATATCTTTATACACGCTTCTGCTCAAGTATTGGAATGAAATCATTTGTTTTCCCATGCAAATCTGGGCAGAGAAAAGCAGAAACCCTGTAAGAGAGGAATGCTGAGGGCTGATGTCTTGGCTGTGTTTGTTTCTACCTCCCCCCCCCCCCCCTTCTCCTTTTAAAAGGACAGAAAACAGTATTTAGAGCATGGCATCACTGATTTTGTTGGCTGCCTTCATTTCAGGGAATCCCACTATAAATCCACAGCTCTGCAGAAGCACCTTTTGAATCATTAGCATTCACTGTCAGAATCCTTTGTAACGTCTTAGGATGTGTAAAAGCAAGACAAAAGGCAAGCATGTGGATACTCCACCAAGCTCAAATAGCCATTATGCCATTATTGTTTGGGGTTAATGAAAAGAAAGAATAAAAATGTGTATCTGAGCCCTAGCTATCTGTAAAGTCTAAATGACTGGTCTGGTTTGGGGTGGATTTTTTTTTTTGCTTTTTTTGTGATAAACTTCCATTCATAAAACTTTTCTTGAGAAGAAAACATAGTCTCTTCATGTACAGTTTATTCCAAGCTCAAGGATGACTGTGGATAATTTTAATTCTGCTTCATTCAGTGAGCTCTTCTAATGCAATGATTTTCTCCATGGAAGACCTTAACCACAGTGGCCATTTGCAGCTGATGAATTTTTTTTTTATAAATAATTTATTAAGCTATAGCAGACTTATACTTTTTGCACTGAGAGAAAGGAAAAAGAGGAGGGGGGAGGATTGCATCTTAAACTCTATTTACAAATTTACCTTGGCAGGCCCTCTTGCTGCCAATAGGAAGCCATGTTGCATATTTAATTTGCTCTTTTGTTACAATGGGGCTTAGGTTAGTTAATTTCAATTTTCGATTTCAAAAGCTATCAAATATGGCTCAGATGAGAAATCAATTTTTCTCAGCTGCCTCTGTTTTTGTCATGGGGAGGTTTCCCATTGGCGAGGGGACAGCCACGTGGCACAGCAAGAGATTAGTTCACTAGACCCCGTGTTTCAGCCACCTCAATTACTGGCTGCCTCTTGTAATTTAGCCTTATAACACCTAATTTCAAGATAGAACTCATATTTAATTCATGAAAGCTTCCACAAGAGTAATTGTGAAATAAATTGCCATAGAAAATATCCATTTGTGACTCGTTTTAATTTTGTATGCTACTAGCACGCTATTTGTTCTACTTGTTTAACACTTTAGCACAAACATATTTTATATTGAACTTTATGGACTGCTAATAGGTTATTATTTTTCACTGTTTCCCCTTCACGGACACACCACTGAATGTCCCTCTCCTTCATGCAGCTCCGGGTCTGGCAACATTGAAACAGATGCACTAAAACACAGAAACTTGTAATCTCCTAATTATTGACTGGATTGTTATGATCTGTTCATAACTTTAAAAGTAGCAGATAAAATCACAAGTGATGGTTTGTAAATGGTAGTTAGATGACAAGGATCATTTAAAGGGCCAAGGAATAAATACAGTTTAATTTCTCTAATGTTTTAAACAAACCCATTCATTACACATATTGATGTTGCATGCTAACAGCAGTATATGTATTTTTAATTCTTTAACCAAAATAAATGTTTCCACTGTATACACACCATTTTGTCCTTTTCCTCCCTGTTGCTATGACAACAAGGTGGGTGAGGCCTCCTCAACTGCCAAACTCAGCTGTCATCCCTTCACCCTAAAAGCCTTATAATTGCTTTTATTTGCATACGACAATTAGGCAGGATGGCTCACAGCAAGAAAACCAACCTTTCTCTCCCCCAGTGCACACAACGCCAGCCTGTAATTTATAAAAGATACACGCCATGTGGTGGAGCACTAAAATAGAGTGATGAGTCCTTTCATCTGATTGTAAGCTATTAACAAAAGAAAACATCCCCTTTCAGGCTGTAAAAAATGCCTATCTGGTGTGAACCTGGAGGAAAAAAAAAAAAAAAGGGGGGGGAGAATAAAAAAAGTTTTGCCACCTCCATGCAAACCCTTCACATTCATTATCGTGTTGAACTCAGGGAAAGAGTTTGAAAGCAAGAGTTGCATTTTGGTGCTTTATGAACAATGGAGTGTCAGCAAAATTGATGATGTGGTAAAACTGGATGGGGATTTTTGTTCCTGGCTTACGTCACACCCAACGATGCCAACGTGAGATGATAGTTCCTTGCTGAGAAATGCTGCAAGGAAAGCATGAGATGGGTCAGGATGTCAGATGAAGACAGTGTAATGAGAAACTAGAAGTTCAATACTTTTAATAGTTCTGTTTGTGGGAAATAGACTGTATTGCAAAAAGTACTTAAGGAAAAAAACATTTCCTATGCTTAAGGAAAAGCTCCTCTGCTTTTGTCAGGCTGATGTTGGGGCCTAAATGTCTGCACAGCTCATTCAAATGAAGAGTCAGTGTCCAGGTAAATATTTTTATTTAAGCTTTTTAATAGCATGCTGCTGGTTTTAACTTTCATAATTACGAATGTATCTTTCTTTAAGCAACTCCTCTGCAGTCTCTCATCCTATCTACTCTCTTCTGGATGCTCTTTATGCAATATTTGTCACACCTGAGCTGATTGAGTTTCTCCAATTCTCAAAAATCCCAAAAAAGACCCTCCCTTTCCCTTGACAAACTCCACATCTACTGTTTCAATGACAAAAGCACAGTGCAGCTAGATTGATCTAAAAATAAACCAGCTAATACATTACAATGGCATTACAGCACACACATTTTTAAGCCTCTCTGACTTACCTTCCCCAGAAGGGCATCCCTGTTGAAACTGGGTGGGGTGGGGGGCTACACAAAGGAGTAAAGCAGAGCAGATCCAGCCCAGCTCAAGCACAGGACTGACCTGTTGTGTCCCTGCAGCCGCCCCTGTGACCTGGTATTAATGACAAGGATGAGTCAGGAGCACAGCTTGCAGGTGTCTCCTTCAGCTTTGCCCACCACACTCCTCCAAATTCTCCTTTAGCACACAAGATTTACCCAAACTGGTTTCAATGAGTGTGTGGAAGAGGAGGGCAAGTTTGGAGGGAGAGTGGATAAGAAAACGGGGATGGATGTTCAGACATGGGACATGCAGTACCAAGTCCTCTCCTGCTCTCCCTCCCTCATTAGCTCAGGTAGGTGCCCACAAACCACAGCACACAACTTCCAGCAGCACTTCCCAGCTTCTACCAAACACAGGGAGCAAGGAAAAGTCAACAGAGCACAAATTTCTCAGCACAAAGCTTGAACAAACCAGCAGTTCTGGCAGCACCCTGAACTGGCAGCAGGTTCAACTCACCCAGCCTTGCCACCAGCCCACAGCTGAATCCTGACACACCCCCAGCACAAGCTTCAGCTTCTGTGGCTGCTCACACATGATATTGGCACTTTTTTTGAAGTTGTGCAAAGGACATGAAGGTCAATTCAATCAGCAGAGGATTTTTTTCCTAGTGCAATTTACTAATATGTTTTCCATTCTGGCTTTACAAGATCCAAGTAACACATTTCTCCATTAAGCAGTACATGCCTTACCCTAACTGGATTTGATCTGTTTGCCGTAATTTTCAGATTGTATATTCCTTTTATAACTCTGTGTTTCTCTAAGCATTTGCCTTCCTGTTTCTACCCCCAGTGCTTGAAAAATATCTTGGAGTATCAAGGTAGATTCTCATAAAGTGCAATATATACTTTTATATTTTAAGTAATTTTTCTAAATGTGGTCCTTTCTGATTCCTTTCTCCTGCTGCTATTACAAAGTCAGTTGAACTCATACACTGATTTCAAAAAGAGAATTTTTACCTCTATGTTGAACATTTGTTTCTGCATTTCATATATAATCTCAAAACCAGGATATTGCTGAATTGATCGTTTTAAATGTCTGAAACCAAATTCTTCCCTGTGATAAGTGAGTGTTGAGTCTACTGGACATTTTGGTTTCAGAACTGAAATTGGCCCCCAAGTTTCACAAGAGATAAAACTTGATTATAAAAATAATTATCAAAGTATATAAGGGATATAATTCAGGGCTTTCTTGGGATCAGAGGGAAGAATTATTTCCTTCTCCATAACAGACACTTACCTTTTACACAAGGAGGCTTGTTTTGAGCATCGCAAGTTTTTTGCTCCATACTTAGTAAAACATAAGAACCTAAAGATAATAAGATTTCTTAAAACCTAAAAGCGGGACAAGATGTAAATTTTGTTTTGGGAGGCTTTGCAGCTCTACTGTCTTTGCTCTCTGTTTTGGAATGCAGACACTTCTTCAAGGAAAAGCAAACCATGAGCAATTAGCAAAATTTACAAGACGGAGCTTTCTTGGGATGGTGCAAGATACACTCTGATCATCTACATGGATTTTATGCCATTATTATCTGTTGCATTCAACAGAAACACAATCCAACAACACTAATGCAGCCCTGTTCATCACATTCACAGAACAATTAGAGCTTAATATGCTTCTCTCTTAGCCCAAAACTTTTTCTACCTAAATGGGAAAGCCTGTGCTTTTGCTGAAGTTACTAGCTTTCCATCAATATAAATTAGAGAGGAATCTGTTCCAAAGTGAATGTAATACATAAAATTCTGTTTGATTCTGAAGAACAGCCTTGTGCTATGGAATAATATCTCATTTTTATATAGTTATTGAGGAGATGACTTCTAAGGTATACGAATAAGGATCAATGTTCCTTTGAAGATCTGCATTTTGAAACTTAATTTTTCCAATATTATCTGAAAAATTAGGTTAACTTTTTTTTTGATGGCTCCTAAAAGCAAACTCCACACGCTGGATTTTGTTCTCACACCAAGGTATGCATCAATATGCACAAGACAGGAGGAAAAGGAAGATAAAAGCTGTGAATAGCAGTAACTGATACCTGAAATTTAAATAAACTTTTAGGGAAAAAAAATTTGCTAATGTCCCTGCAGACATCAAATCAACTTTTAGTAAGGGAACAAGTAGGAAGTGAATGAGTTTTACTTCCTTTATACAAGGAGGTTGAGCTGCTCCTCTGGTTCCCCTTTACTGGATGGCAGGGACAGGTTTGCCAAATTTTTACCTTAATTTTTCTATAGAAATAAACAATAAAAAGTTGCTCATTTAGGATATTGTGAAGTAGACACAAAGCTGCTACTGAACTGAGAATGCCTCCAAATTTATATCCAAATTTATTTATCAAATATCCAAATTTATTTTGCAGGCAAAAAGAGCCAGGTAAATTTATAAGAAAAAAATTGGTATTCCCACAGACAAGAGGTGGGATCAAGCTCTCACTGATGTTTTGATTATCACAACAGAAAAATGCCACTAAGTAATCTTTGATGCAGACGTTATACAACAGTTCACTGTACTTTAATCCATCTCCTTCTACCTTTTTTTATTTCCAATAAAAGGAACAACGCACACTCAACATGAACTCTAGGATTTAAATGAAGCTCCATGCGTGCTAATATTAGAGAGACATTAATAATAAATTGGGAAGCAGGCAAGTCGAAGATGATTTCTGACTCGGTTTTGTACCTCAGACACTAGAACTTGAACTGCAGAGTTTGACACTGACACTTTTTAGGGAACAAAGTCTCTCTCCTACCACCTCCTCCACCCCCCAATTCAAATCTCATCTGAGAAGTGCTGAAATGAAGCTGTCACTCAGGCCTGCTCAGGGACCTGTCAGCAAAACATTGAGCCTTTTCATTTTGATGGGTCAGCCTGCAATCCCCTTGAAAGAGAAGTCCGTGCCACTGTGGTTTTTCTTTCTGCAGGAATTCTGAATTCTAATGAAACTCCAAATCGCCCAATAAAGGCAGGGGCATGGGGAAGTAATCCAACCCAGATCGGAGTGAAATTTGTATTTTATCTTTTTTTTTTTCCTCAGACCATTATTCTAATAGCATTCAGAGAGCGTTGTAGGTTTTTTTTCTCCCCCCACAAGTCGTCATCTCCCCCCCCCCTTTTTTTTTTTTGCAGGGCAGGCGCAAACGGAATGATGTGTCCTTTGTCTTGATGCTACACTGAGATTAGGTAGCAGCTCTCTGAAAATGAAAGGGCATGGCTCAAATTTTCTTGGGTAAATATCCATCCACCTATTGCAGTCTGCAGCTCCACTGCTACAAATATCTCTAATGTATGACTGTGTTGAGAGAAAGAGAAAATTTCACATTAGCATTTCTTCCCCACAAGAAACTGTCTTTTATTAAGACTGTACAAAGCTTTTTCTAGACAAGAAGGAAAACTGTACCTTTCCTTTCTCCTCAACTTTGCTTTCCAGATTAGTTGCTACCTCTGACTTATATCAGGATGGAGGGGAGATGCTGGAGAGAAGTGAGAAAATCATTTATATATTATGTTGATGTATTCTCTTTAAAGTGCCTTTATTAACACATGTTTTATGTTTCCAAAATATGTATGAATTCAGTAGCCCAATGAAGTCTGTTTATTTTAACAAGGAGATAACTGCATTTTGCTAACTGGTTAAAAATCAGAATTGTTAGAGGAAGAATAGCGTGAAGAATCACAGAATTTATGACACAGTGCTAGAGCCAGGTGATCTTTATATATTTTTGGAGTTAAGGATAATCCCACTGGGTTTTTTTTAAACAGAGTTCTCTGTAGGGTGCACAATGATTTCAAGAACAATTAAGACAAACAGATTAAAAAGTCACATAACTTGGAAGTCAAAAAATAATCTGAGTATCACACACAAAGGCACTGTGTGAAAAATGCAAACATAGTATCATTAAATAATATTTTATGGAACTAGAAAATAAAAACACAGATGGAAACCTGGATAAAAACTTTGAAGCGCAAACTAAGCAATGATGTAAAGGTATCAATTACACAATGTAACACTGCTAATGGCATAATGGTAAGTGTTCCCCGAGTCTCTTCATTGTCTGGTTAACCTGCAAGTACCCATCAGGGATGTTTCGACTGCCACAGCAGCCCTCCCACCCTATAGTTATGTTTGTGTTATTCAATCTTGCAGAATCACCATCTTCAGGCTCTCACCCTCTCCCTGCAAGACATGACCCAAACATCTCATCTTCCTCTGCTCTGCCTGTCCAAAGAGAACCCATTATAACCCCAGGTGCTGAAAACCCCAGGTATTATTATGTAGTACACAGCAAACCACTGCACACAGGTGTGTGTGCCCAGTACACATCTCCTCCTGCTATTTTCTTGAGCATTGTGATCGCACTTGGATGCCAGAAAAAGCATAGCATGTAATTTTCCTTGGTGATGACCTTCAGAGGTTCTTTTTCCCCTCTTGATCAGCACTCACCTCCATGGGAAATCATTATAACAGACCCCTATTTCTCTACCTGCACTGTCAGGGGCTGCTAAAACTATACTTCCTTTACCCTGCTCTGCCTCACTGCTGCACCATAGGCAGTGTGTACAATCACCCAGAGTTCTGCTGCTGCGTTACATCTGGACATCCAGAAAGCAATTTAAACAGTGATAGACACTGCTTCCTTCCTTCCTTCAGGACATTAATAGCACTTTCTCTGCTTTGTATTAAATCCTCTTCCCTCACCCTCCTGCTCAGCAGGTAAAGGGCAGAGACTTGGATAGAGCAAAGGTACTTAACTTTTGTCTTGGTTACATCCATTTCACTTTAAAGATGTATGTCTAATGTGTGCAGTAAGCAATCTCACCTGCAGTTCAAAACAGGCATATGTATGTTTCTATAAACCTAATCACTCAATCAGATATAAATATATACACATATGTGTATATAAAGGACACGTACATCATCTTTTGTAAATGCCTAAATGCTTGCAAATCTCCCGTTTGGTAGGTGCTGCACTTCTCAAAATGCAGGTGTCCCAAAGAGAGCCTTTGGTGTCATCATGACTATTTTGATGAATTTTGTGTATTTTACCTTTTCAGTATGTTCAATGTCTCACAAAGCCAATGGTAGCTCTCGTTTGTTGCCTAGTTCTTGATGATTGCTGACTGCAGAAACTTAATAATGAAAATTCTCCTTTCAGAGCATCAGCAACAGTTTGTATTTGCATAACAAATAACTGAGGAATCCACCTTTGAAGACAACACTGGCTACAATATTCAGTGTAGAAGAGGGCATTGCTTTCATGCTGTTAGGTAGTGCTCAGACTTGAGTCTTCTAAGACAAGAAGGAAATCATCCTTAACTCCTATGAGATCCTGATCCAATACCAAAGACAGGCTGAAAACCGCACTTCTACAAAGACAAGCAAATATTCTGGCTGAAACTGAGCTAAATTAAGTTATTTTACTCCAAAATCCACCTAATTGCAACCTTCCTTTCACTGGTCCAGGTCCAATTCATACCTTGTGTAGTTTCATCTACTTCAGCCAAATTTCCTCTGCTCCAAGCTGAACATGTGGAGAAATCTGAACAGAGCACAGCTGCATCCTCTGGTAAGGGTGATACTCATCCTGTCTTAATGGGAGCCTGGGAATCATTTCCAGGAGGTGAGGCTGCCAATGCAGACACCCACAGTCTACATCTTCCCATATTCTTTCTGTTCCAGCTCAACAGAAGTTGTCACAGTCCAGCTTTTCCTTCAAAGCTTGCAACCAGCCAGTTCCATATGCATCATCCCTTCCTGACTCAAACAGGCAGCCTGACCTCAGTTATTAGCAATCACAGAGCTTCTGTGGAGTGTTTTACCCTGAATCAGAAGACAGCAGGTTTTGTGATCAGAAACATCAGGGTCTTGCTCTTTCCTCTGACCACAGAAGGTATGGGATGTGGAAAGGTTATGGATACAGTTTAAGGGAAGCTACCAGAAATTTTAAAATATTAGCTACTTATGTATCAAAAAATCACTTCATAAATGTAGCACCCTTTCCTTCTCACCTTTGTTAACGTTAATAACAAATAACTTAAACTCACAAAGTTGTCCAACAACTTACAAACCAAATGCATCCAAAAAAACCCACAAGCCATTGTGTACACTGCCTAAATGTGACAAGTTACTCACAACACAACTGCTTCCTTCACCTTTACTCACATTCAGTAACACTTACCCTAATGAGACCCCATGGAAAAGTCAATCTCCATGTGAGACTTGAAGGATCAGAGTCCAAGCAGCAAAACATATTTAAATGGGCTAAGTTAATCTGCAGGTTAATTAATGCCATTCTAGGTTTATTCTAGCAATATTTCATTCTAGTTCATCCTGGTACTATTCTATTTCCCCTAAGAACCTTAATATTTTTGGGTTATTTTTATTACAAAATTTCAGTCTGCCTGTGGCCTGGTATTAATTACTTTGATAGAGTTAAGGCTTAATTTACACCGGTGGCTAGTTTTTGTGAGCATAAACACTAGAACATTTGATAAAATTAAAACTGTCACTGCCTTGTGAGCTGGTGAGATTTAACAAGAACAAACAAATTAACCAAAGAGAATTAAAACCTTTTTTTTTCTATTTTGTTTAATGAAGTGATGCCTTCATCTGTATGTTTTTTACTTCTTTTTCTTTTAACTTTTAGTGTATTTTTAACTGCAACTGCAGACCCTCCTAAGTGTTAAAAACCACAAGGATAAACCCAGGAAGCACTCCAGATATATCTCCAGTAGCACAAGACCTGTTCCTCCCACCCCAATCCCCTTATAATTGGTTTTGATGTTCAATATAAGGGATAAATGAGTGCCCCTCTCCTGCTTGCTCACAGTATGCCACAAAACCCTGAAAGGGTTAATTGGCATTTTAAGAAAAGGTAATTGTAAAGCATATCTGCTGGGGTTATCCCCAGAATTGGGGGGGTGGTGCATAGGTCTCCCACCCACTGGAGCATCTCACATCTTGAAGAGCATGCTGAAGACAAAAGCAGTCCTACTGCTGTTTCTTGATTTTCACTTTCAGCTCTAACTGCTAACCCCCAACGTGCTCTTTTGAGTTTACTATATCAAGCTAGTACTTACAGCAGAGTATATGTACTGTGTCTTGACTGTAAAATTATACTGACATTGTAAGCATAAATATAAATCTCTGTGTGTGTGTTTGAATCATACATAATTTACTGCTGGATTTATTCATTGCAGAGGAGCACACTGACTGGAGTGGGTGCTCTAAGAAAAATTGGATGGTGAGACTGGCTATACTTCTATATTTTTTAAATAAACCAAACATTTCACTGAGCAAAATATATAACCTGACATATAAAAAGAAATGTGGTTTTAAGTAAGTGAGAAGTCAAACGGAATCGGAGCGAGGTCATGGGTGGTCATTTCTTACTATATCAAACTCTCTGCCACTTGTTTGTAGATGCTTGTAACATTTTTATCCTCTGAAAATATATATTTCATTTCCACTTTTGCCAATTGGAACTTTTTCCAGGATGTTCTTCTAATGCATTCCAGTGAGTAAAGAAAAGTCATATACATTGGAGCACAAAGGAAACACTTCCAGCTTTGGGCTGACAAATACCCAAGAGTTAACACCAATTTGGGGGTTTCATTCGAGCAATGTTTTTCTGGGTGCAGGACTTGATTTACATATTGCTTTTTTTTGGAGCTTGTCTTTGGTTATTCAGTTTACAAGAGGCAGAGTTCCTGTGTGTGTGGTTTTTTATAGTGTCACCCATTACAGTGCAAAATAAGGAGTGGCTTCACCCCTTTAGCCTTAGATTCATTAAACTCTACCATCAGCAATTCTGCCCCCCCTGCCCTGTTCCTGCTCAGATTGTGCCCAAAGGGTGCAAACTATAGAAATGCTTACTGTGAGGAGGATGGCAGAATGTGATCCCATGTATCTTCTACTCATGTTTTGGATTAAATTCACCACCTTGACGAAAACTTTCTATGAAATCCATGGAAATATTTGTATAGGCATATGGAAGGGAAGGAAGGTTACATACCTATTCATTAGTATCTTAAATCTTTAGCATGAGTTTCATTTAAAATATCCCCAAAACTATTCCAGCCCTCTCTTCTAATCTCTATCCTGTATCTTCCCTCTTGCTGTAACCATCCCACCCCTCAGCAATAGCTCTAATTTAAAGAAAGCACCACAGCTGCTTTATTTTTTTTTTAAATCAGCTGTGCTGTTGATTGAATTGCATCACATCCTGCAACAACTTGACAGCTGGACAATTTTGAGTCCTGGTATTTTTCAGCAGGAATTTAATGAAGCTCGACTCAGCCAACCAAGAGGTTGGTCTTCCTCATTCCATATCATCATGCAAACATAGAGGAAAGCATGGCAATGGCTCTAACAACTTCTACATTACATAACCAAATCAAAAAACCTCATTTGCCAAAGCACTTAGAGAGCATAGGCGTTTCCTATGTGCAGATGAGAGTTACAACTGACTCTCAAATTTCCTGGCCATTGAAGTTTTTATCTGTATGTATTGGGAGCAAAACACCTCTCCCAAGCAGGAAACTCCAGGAAATGCTGAGTCTGGCAACTCTTGGACAGCATAAGCATTTGTTTTGTCACATATTAAAGGCCAACAGCATTTTTCAGCATATTGACCTTTCGTTTCCTAGACCAATATAATATTTCTTAGACCAATAGTTAATATTTAAGAGGAAGCTTGTGCTTCTATATTTTTGAGGAGCAGCTGAGGGAGCTCGGGAGGCTTAACCTGGAGAAAAGGAGGGTCGGGGGGAACCTTCTCACTCTTTAAAATTCCCTGGAGGGAGGGTGGAGGTCAGGCTCTGCTCCCACATAAAAAGTGACAGGATGAGAGGAAATGACCTCAAGTTGTGCTAGGAGAGGGTTAGATTAGATATTAGGAGAAGTATCTTCACCAAAAGGGTTGCCAAGCACTGGCACAGGCTGGCCTGGGCAGTGGTGGAGTCAGAATCCCTAGAGGTGTTTAACAGCAGCGTAGACATGGCACTTCAGGCCATGGTTTGGTGGTGGGCTGGGCAGTGCTGGTTAACAGTTGGACTCAATGATCTTAGAGGTCTTTTCCAGCCTAAACAAATCTATGATTCTGCAACTCTAAGTACAAATTAGCTGCGTGCACCTTCAGTAGATATTTCCTCCAATATATCTCTTTAATGGGGTATTCACTCAAGAGTCCCAGTGAAATTCTTGTCATTGTTGAGCTCGTCTCTTAGATCCTTTCCTATTTGCTTTCTGCATTTTCACTTCTTCGTGAAGATGCTTAATGCAGTATAATTGAAACAATTTTATTGTCTCCAGCCATCCATTCTACTGTTTCAGTGGCAGAAAATACTGGTCAATTTGACAAGTTAATATGACTTTAGTGGTCATTTGAACTCCTTTAAGCCACTGGTTGCTAAAATTACTTGTCAGATTCCTACACCTGCAGACTGAATGTAACTTGTCCGTAAGAAAAGGAGGGGGAAATTATTTTCTGCCAAAAACCTTTCCTGAAAGTAGTAATTGTAATTTTTACTAATTGATAGGGCATTGACTCTTCCTACAGCAGTTCTGAACCACCTGAGAGCAATATTTGGTACTCCCACCTAGAACTCTTGATGATATTTTCAAGCTACCTCCCATTTTTCCCACTGGGCTGGATCATTAAAGACAGAGCCATTTCAACTCTTCCTTTGGTATAGGTAATTTTTGGTAATCTAATTTATCTACTCATTGGATGCCTATTGCTCAACATCTAGTTCAAGTTTACATCTAAGCTTACTGTTCTGACCATGAAACTCCACACAGATATGTGCAGTTAATATTGTAGTAACTTCCGAAATAAAGAAAACATTTCTTCCTCCCACCCTGCCTCCATTAGCACACCTAATTTGCTTCAGACTCAGTAGCAGTAGGTACAATCAAACCAAAAATAGGAACAATCAAACCAAAGTTGGGGTTTTTTTGTTTCGTTTCTGTGTATATCAACAACACTGGTGATATCGTTTCATGATCTCTCAAACTACCACGCAAACGAATTATTGGGTAACTACAGGAATTATATGAAGGACTTGATCCCATTTCCTTAGAATTCAATGGCATTCCCAATAAAGTCAGCCAGACCACACCATATTTTTACCTTAGCTCTGTATTTTTTAGGCTGTATGTTATTCTTAACAGATCAGACCATACGCTCTCCCAACATCAATAGTGGTTCCCATTGACTCACAGCCACGGCTACCAGTGAGGTACCACCGTGAGGTCCTGCCAAGAGGTCACCCTGGAAAGCTTCTGACAAATCAATGGGAGCTTTATGGACTGCTTTTTTTCCTTTCAGGAATAAATGCAAACAGTGTCACTGCCTGGACACTTCTACACCAAGACTAATTCATCAACGTGTTGAGAAATTCTATTCTGGTGCATCCTATCGCAGTCTTTCCCTTCAACTTCTTGCATTTCAGTTCCCTTTCTTTAAAAAACTGTTCAGTGGGAGAGCACAGGTACTGGTAACCTAACACAGATTTCTTTGTGTCATTCACGCTATGGTGCAAGTCACTTTTCAAACCACATGAACTTGCTAATTATAACAGGATCCACATAATAAAGCATCCCACTTTGGAAACTTCCCACCTTAGTGTCTTTAAATATAAACTTCATGAACCCATTTAGTAACACTATAATCTTGTTATAGGGATAATACTCTTTTTTTTTTTTTTTTTTTTTAAGAGTGATCAGCAGACTCTCCTAAATAACAGCAGCAATTTTTCCTTACAATGCCAACACAATTACTGCTCTGGAAAAAAGCTTGATGTCAGAAAAGGTAAGCTAGCTGCTCTTCCTAAAAACCACACATCTAAATTCTTCTGCTAGCGTGGCTTCCTACAGATTTCTGTCCTTTAGCCCTTGCTCCTCTATCTCCTCACCATACGCTCCGTTCAGGAAGCACGAGGAGATGCTGCAGCCCGCCAGCTGTTCCCAAAGCCAGCGTGGAAGGGTTGAGTCCTGCCCACCTTCCCCTCGGTGCGGGCACTCCTTTGGCTTTCTGTCCTCCACCGATTTTCACCAAACTTATAAGAACTTAATTGTCGCCGACATTCCTGCCCTGCTGTCAAATTCAGTTGAGAAAAGCAACTGCACTAGGAGGGGACTGACAGGTAAAGCAAATGATTATGTAAAACCTCATTTTTGTACATCCACAGCCTAAAGGATGCCCTAAAATCTACAGAATGTCTGAAGCCCTGTGCTAGAAATACTGTGAGCTACATGATCTGAGTTAAAGCTTCATTTGTATACGGGTGTGTATTTAAAGATAATTAATATTAGCTGTGACTTTTGAGACTGGTATTAGCACAGCCTCACTTTGTAGTGCTTACAGTTTTGTAAATGCAAATAATTTTTAGTTCAGTTCTGCATTTTTAATCATAAGCAGACAGAGTTTCTTTGGTATTTAACTGCCTAACCATGACTCAGGATAGGCACACACATCCATGGCAATTAATTGTGACTAGGATTTGCAGGTGTAATGAAATCAAAGTGCCTTTTTTTCTTCTTTAAAACAACCCTCAAGCGAATCTTGAGCAGAAGTACTTGAGATGCACGGGCCCAGATTTAGTTTTTAAAGCTTTGACCAAGAGATTTCTCTTGGTTGAACTAAGGTAGTGTATGTAATATTAATACGAGCTCACACTGCTGTGAACGCTTACTGTATAGTATTGGATGGGAGGAGATATACTGTGATATTAAAAAAAACATTATTTCGAGGTAGGCATGCCAAAAGCAGTTCTGTGGAACAGAAGGTGGCCTAATTATTAAAAGAAATGGCTTCCATCTCTGTGATGGTCTGACTGTTTGTGGATAAAATCCTACAACTGTGAAAGGCCTCATGCACTGCAAAAAAAAAAAAAAAAAAAAAAAAAAGAGAGAGGAAAAAAAAAAATCAAAGTGTTCAGCAGCCATACATCAGAGAGACTATACAAGAAGGGTATCGTATTTTTAGAGACCCCAGAATTCCTGAGCAAAGTAGTAGTTAGTACCAGGTCTACATCAAAAGAAAACAACATTCTGTGTCATCACTGGCCTCCTCTGTGATGTTTTGCCCTCAGCTTCATAATACTCAAAAAGTCATGGTTGAAAAAGACAGACTGTCCCTTTAAAATTAGATCATCCCTTTTATTAATATGCAGAATGAGTTGTCAATTGACCAAGCAACAAATGTACATCCTCATATCCTCATTTTCACTTCTATCTATGAATATTTTAAAACCCTAATGTGTGCTTGGCCATTTGGGTTTTAAGCAAAGACTTATCACAGTGTAAAACCCCTCATTTTTATCCCTTAGCTGAGGGCTTCTTTTTCCCTTTTCCAGGGTGTCATTAAAAATCTGATGCCAAGAGCTGGGACTTGGCAGGGTTTGCGATATAATTTGCAATCTGCAGTGTTTGCTGGCTAGCCCCCACCTGCCCCCCTCTTTTTTTTTTCTCTTTTTTTTTTTCCTTTTTTTTTTTTTTAACCAGCCTGCCTGCTAGAGTCAATAGGGGGCATCCCTCATCTGTCTAAAAGAAAAATAGCAGCATACTAATTAGAATTCTATTTGCCAGAAGCCTCGGAGTTGCTGTGCTTATAGATTTCAAGCTTCTTTTGTTTGAATTAAATTGCCAACTTTTCCCCCCCCTCCCTCCCTTCCCTTCTTTGCACTAGGCATGAGAGAGCGGGTGCCTTATTTGATTGAAAGAGGGGTAGGGGGATGGGGAAAAGGAAAGCCTTAGCTATGGAAATGCTGAGGAAATGTCAGGGTTGTGTTTAAAAATGCCTGGTATGCTTTTCAATGCCTGACTCCTGTCTTTCTCGCAGGGTTGTGGAGGGAAGGAAAGGGGGCCTGGCATTAAGCACAGGCACTCTGCCCCTTCTCGCTGACACTGAAATTCTGGGGGAGAGCCTGACATGCTTTTCCCCAGCTCAAAGCCAGATGGTTCAAGCTTGGATAAAACCTTGGGATGAGATCACAAAGCTTGTTCATAACAGAACACACAACATCTCTGTTTTTCTGTTAATACCTCCTTTTGTACACGTTGTGTGGGGTGAGGGAGGGGCCAGGGCATATGTCATAAATCCAAAGGAAAATGTCATATTTAACATTAATTTGTTTTCATAACCCCGTGAAAGAATTCAAGCTCGCCCCATTAAAATGTCATAATTAACCGCCGAGAAGTTTTATTACAAATAATTTTTTAATTTTGTGAACAACGAACCGAAAGGCACAGCCCAAAGTTTTTCACTGCCCTTAAGCATCTGAACATATACGTGATTTTTTTTTTTTTTTTTTTATTTTTCACATGCAAGGAAGAGTTTCACAGCACTTCACATTTATGCAACTTCCCAAGTTTAGGTGATTAAAGAATATGAAGGCTGAGCTCGGTTTGCATGGCCGGGAATTCTGCCCATGCACAATACAGCCATTGACTCCAGCCATTGACAGTCAAGTCTCATGCACTGATTCACAACCGGGGAGAAGCGAATCGTGGGGACAGAATAATGCACTCGATGATCTTCATATTCCTCATAACAACGGAATGCTCGCCAAGGAATAAGAATTCCTTTCAAACGCATTAATCAGTCAATATTACTTGGCATTTTCATGGATTTGCTTTCTACTTACGAATTCTTAACAGAGCTCACCTAGAGCTGTGATGGGCGCTCTCGGATGGCACTGCTGCTGCTCCCTACCCAGACAATGTTATATTCCTTACTTCTGGCACAAATACTGCATTAATGCTTGCAGTAAGGCATTTTTAGAATTTTTGTACATATCAGCTTAAAGCTTCCTTTCCTTGCTATTTATTCACCCCAATGCAATTTTGTTTCATAAACGTCCACAAAACAGCAACGTTATTTTAAACAGGAGTATAAACATGAGAAAAGGAAATTAAGGCTAATTCCAAGTTGGGGCTGTTTGTCTGACAGTACTTAAGTAATTTATAATACATGCTTCTTCTCTTCCTTAAAAATTTGACCCTCAAATTTGGTTTAAAAATAATACTGAGATATGCCATCATGTTTGACACGAATACTGTTCTATTTCTTTTTTTTTTAAACTGGGAAATCTTTAAGAATGAATCATGCTGTAGTTTTTTGACTGAATTCAGGATCATGCCTGAAATACTAGTTTTTCCTTTAAAAAATGAATAATATATACTTTATCATAGTATATTTGATTTTGGCTTAGTAGATGCTGAGATTATTTTTGCACATCCTTTCAAAATAAATTTCCTGAAAAAAAACCCCACAGAACTAAAGTACCAGCTGACCATTGCATTTTTATGCATTCATTAAAGATAAGATCTTAAAGGAAAGAGGGAAAATACAGACATTAGTAACTCTTACTTGTACTCCTCGGTGCTATTATATTTTAATTAGCACAGTTTGCGGGCTGTAACCTTTCCTAGGCCTACATGATGCATGAATATTTTATTTGCATTACTATAAAGTAAGAATAATTTGATTATCATTTGTACTATTTATGATTACATGTTTCTAGACACGCACATAGTCTCTATTCATAGAGGACTTTAACATTCTTAAATAGCATAGAGTGCTGACAAGCAAAGTATTGATGTTTACAGTATCATGCAAACCCCGAAGCCAACCATGCTCACATCCCTTTGAATTACTTTTCCAATTCGAAGCCTCTAAGAACCCAGTCCTCCTTTATCTCTTCTCGTTATAAAAAGTGGCAGGAGGCAGAGTGGCAGAATGACCCACAAGATGGCACCTGTCACCAGTGGGATTTCTTCTGCCTTCTGCAGGCCAAATTTTGTTTGAACTCACTATGGCCTCTGTCATATCCTCATTTTCCCTTCCACTCTTGCCTCTCCTCCTTAATCCCCTTCGTGCAGGCTCAGGCTCTGTTTACCCAGCTTCCGAAACCTTTTTTCTGCAAGAAGCCAAAGTAAAACTTTATTGAAAGAGGGGGCTCAGGATTAAGAGGCGAAGGAGGAAGCCGAGCGCGGCACCTGCCGCCTTCGCTTAAAGACAGTTCCTGCTATCCACCATTACCAGGCTCATTCTTATAGATGTGCATCTGAAATACATGATTACTTTAGGTCTCAAAGGTGAGGGAGCTGATTAGCTCTCTAATGAAGCCTTTTGTTATTACTTACAGACAAAGTACATCACACAGATGGAACGTACCAGAAGACCGCTTCCTTATGCCGGCCTGGACATATTTTAACTGGTAAGATCATCCAGAGCAATGAGGTGAAGCGGTTGCTATAAATACAGAATCAGTGGAATTTTTTAAAAAACAGATTAAAGGCAGTGACAGAAAACAACAAACAACCACCATAAGACCGCTATGCCTAAAGCCCCAAAGATGAAACTGGTAATTCATCTGCTGCATGAGTCATTCTGTACTTTGTCCAAAATTACATGGGGCAACATTAACTATCTGCCTAATAATAGAGTTATATTTGCCTATTAATAGAGCTATGGCCAGTCCGTAAAGATGATGCTGATGGACATCCCTCTTCTCTTTGACTAGAGAAAGGGCCAAACCAAAATGCTCTTACAGAAACACACAACACACAGAGAAAACCCCTCCAGCTGCAGGTCATTGCATCACTTCATTTCACCAACTGCAACACAGAATTGTTTTTCCACACAAAATTACACAGCAGATCACAGGGACCTACACAGAGCCTGGAGCAGCAAGCAGCTCCTCCTTTGGGGAATGCCACATTTGGCAATTGGTTTCTTCCTTTAATGACTTCATCACTCGGAAAGGGAAAATATCTTACAACCCCTCCTCATCATCCTCATTCCTCCTTTTATCAACTTCAAAAATTCACCTAATTACCCCAAAGCACAAACAGGGTCTGCGAGTAGCCACCAGCAAGGGCAGGAAGGGTTCACAGTTTTCCTTTTCCTAATGAAAGATGGCACAAGCCTTGAGTCTTACCTAGGGAAACATCTGAAGTCATTAAGAATTTCATAGCTTCATCAAACCTAGTGAAGAAAGTCTTGTCTACATTTAGACAAGACAAATATACCTTTACACCAAATATATCTTTATATCAAGACAAAATTATTTTAAATAGTGCAGCTACATGTAGACAGTACTTAATCATAGTGTTAAAAATAATTCTTGCTATTTTGAAACCCTTAAAATACCAACATCACCCCAATGATTAAGGGTATCCTTTCGATAACTGTCTGCAATTAACACAAAGAGCAAATTGCATTTCTGTAGCCCATAAGTTGCTTTTGCTACAAACACCAGAAATAATTCTCACCTCTCAACACAAACAACCAGGCCATAAATACATGTTTTACTGAAATTCAGCAAAACCTGGGTATCAATACAGTTCCCAAGATGCCACCTTCATTTCAGAGCCTCCTCCATACACAACCGAGGGATAATCTCAGGGTGTTTGCAGAAAAACAAGGGAAAAAAAACCAAAACAAAACCCAAAAAATCCCTGAAAAAAACAATAGTCGCCATTTGAATTGGAGAATGTGGCCTAATAAAACTGAAGTGGGTTTAGGAACCCTGCCAATTTACCTTGAGTTTTTGGGGAGGGGGGGTTTGTTTTGACCTTTTTGATTTTTCATTTTGAAGTGACTTTTATTTCAGGCTTTTTCTGGTAAATTATGAAATCAAGCAAGTCCAACCCAGAATGAACCATTTTGATCAATCTGAAAGGCAGCTTTTTTTGAGACTTTTCTTCTGCCAAGAATTTGAAAATGTCACATTTCATTCCAGGATGAACAGAAGCCAGATTTCAAACTCTCCAAATCCTTTGCGAAACAAAATTTCTGTCTCTTTCACAGCTCCAAAATTAATTTTTCCCTCAAAGGCTGCAGGGTGGCTTAAGATAGTGGTCAGCAATTACAGATAACACGTGGGTGGATTTTAATAGCATTAGTGTGGTGGGGGCAAGGGTGGGATCGTGGAGTCAGAGCATCTTGAGGGAAGAGTGGAGCACCAGCACTCCCAGCTCCTGGCTCCAGTGAATCCCAAGCTCAGGCGAGCTCCAGTGCCTCTCCTCAAAGCAAGATACAGACACTGGAGAGAACGCCAGCATTTCCTAGCTCCCACTGAGTTTCTATCAATATTCTTAAACTTTAAAAAAGAAAAATACAATCTGGTGTAACAGCCCTAGAAGACTGCTGACTACTGCTACAAGAAACTCTCTACAACTGGAACCTACAGAGGGATATAAATCCAAGGGCTGACCTGTAGCTTTTCACCCAGCCAAGGAAGCTATTAAATTCTTGCTGATTTAAGTTACTCCCTAGTAATGTGCCATTTCTTGAGAAGGAAAAAAAAAAAAAAAACTCCCAATGTCCCTTCAAAGGGCAATTACCTAAGGATTGTGATTTTTGCCTCAGAACTATTTAGGAAAACTCAGAAGTCGTGAGGCCAGATCTGCAGTGGCATCAAGGCATCTTGTGGCTCTGCACAGGAACATCTCACCATGCCAGAGACCTCTGAAATTATTCTGGCATAGGCAACAGCACCACTCAGGTGAAAATATTCTCATGAAGGTTACAACTAGCAAGTCAGGCATGTGGAAGCCATGGCTGCCAATTTTTTACTGGATGCATCCCACAGACATCCAAACACCATTCTTTCTCCCCAGTGGACCAACACCACCCCACCATGGGACTGTCTCCTTCCCATCCACACCCCAGGTTCTGGGAGCTGCAGAGGGCACAGAGCTCCCTGCTGGGCTTTGCACAAATTGCCTGTACTTTACAGTAAAACAAGATAAATTCTTTGCATGTCAAGGACAGATATCATTCATGCTTTTTTTATCACTGTTGTTTCACAGCTCTATTGCTTCTGCCACTTTTAACTTCCATCCTGCTCCCTGGGAGTCATATTTAAGGTCAACCAGTACACATTAGTCCTGCCCAGAGTAAAAATTTCCCCCTTACATTGAAAATGACAGGCCTGTAAAACAAAACATGAATAAAAAAAAAGCCATTCATTATTTATAAAAAGGCAGAATGGCAGAGTTGTCTTTTCTTCCATTACACAAATCCAGTATGAAAACTCTAACCTGTATATTATTATAAAAGCTCTGTCGCCTGTAATATCGCTTTGTTTTTGTAATTATTTTAGGCTTTCTACTCAGGAGGAATAAAAAGAGCTCATATTTTCCCAGCACTCTGATGAAATAACTTTGAAATCATGCCTTGTAGTTTTCTTCAGTATAATTAATCTCAAGATGTCACTCCCCCCACCCGCTATGATAGTCTCACTGGAGTGGGTTGTGGGGGGACAGTCAGGAGAAAGATATTTTGGGTTTTTTGGGTTTTCAGCCCAGTTAACCACTCTTTCTCCACAACTAGATCATTTAAAAAAAAAAATCAAACAAAACCTGCAAGAGATAATCTCCCACCAATAAATTTATCAAGAGTGAATTTTCTGCAGGCTTGCTAAACTGTCATAAAGGAGAGGAGTAGAGATCAAATATACTGTTGAGTAAGGAAACAGAGAGCACAAACTTTGTCCTCAGCTCGGGGACAATGATGCTCCAAGATTAACCCACCCTCTCAATTAACACCTCACATGAAAATCCCAGCAAGGTCATGGGATCTGTGCTGCAACTCGGTCAATCAGCATCGCCTGCCTCCATACAAACCAAGATCGAATGCAGAATTAACACTGGTCCCCCAAGCCCTCGCTCACAGACTCACGTCAGATTAAGCCCTTGCATGGAGGAGATATGAAAAGCATTTCTAATTAGGGTCTGAGGTTACTGGTTAAAATGCAGTCGAGCAGTCTACCAACCATTCTTCTCCCTCTTTTTTTTTTATAATTTTAATTAAACTCAGATACTATTTAATTCCTACCTGCATATATTTAGTACTACTTGAATGCAAACCTGATAAAGAATACTCCTGATCCCCACTTAGCTGCCACAAGCACTTATTAAAAGCAGGGTGACTGTCTTCAAGATCTTCCATGGGTCCCTTTGCAATAATTACTTTTTATATCAAATGAAAAGCATAATATTTTCCTGTAAATAGATTTTTTTTCCTTGTGAAACCTTGACTTCCCTACTCTTGTGACAAAATTATAATTATAACCTCAGTGTAGTGGTTAGTTACTGTCATTCCAGTCCATGAGGAGACTTTTTTTCTGTACATGATGTACTCTTCTTATTCCATTACTCATAGGATTCTTCAGAAGTACACTTGAGGACATTTGCACCCCTTTACTGTCACAGAAGCACTGCTGTACAACCTGTGTTTTGAGGACTGGGAGAGAGGGGATTTAGCACCAGTTGGATCCTTTTAAATTATTTGTAATTCTAGGCCGCTCCACAACATTTCTGCCATTGTGTGATTAGCAATCTAGATCTCTCCATAACAATTTTTAATATCTACCATGACCCTGGAAGCCTGAGTGCTACATCTACGGCATACTAAAGCCTTGTGACTCCAAATTATAGCCCTGAATAATTCAGGAATTGTAACGGTAGCTCAGTACTTATTAAAGCACTGGGAAAACTTTGGGATTCTCATATCTACAGGCTCTTCATTATTATTCTGATTATAAAGATGTTTTAATATATGCTGTTGCTATTCTTACACATTACCACAATACCATTTGTGAGGAATCCATAAGTGATTCAACTCCTGTATTAAGCAGCTACACTTCAGACTATCAAGGGATGCAGTAAAATGAAGTTTTGTTTCTTTTCTGGGAAGATGGGAATTATCTAATAATCTATACATTAAATTTTAAAATCCCAAATTATGCCTTTGACATCATAACAAAAATCTGACACCAAATTTATTTAAGCAAAATAAAATCACATACATACAGAACTCAGGTTTTTCCCTGATAGACTCAATGCCACAAATAGGGACAAAATTAAGTCTCCATAGTTTAATAACATATTAAACACATTCTGTCTTCTGTGCTAATCCCAAATAAGCGGCTCTAATAAGCCTTAGTGACAAGGAGGATCTAATGAAGAGTTGAATTTTTCATAGAGGTTTTATTAGGTTCATCAGCCTCCTCCAAAGTCCAGGCCTTCAGTCATGACAGCTCTGAAATCTGGAAGAGATTATCGTCAATTTACTGAGAATAAACACCTCATTTCCACAAGGAAAATTCCATCTGATGACAAAATTTGTCCATGTCCTAAATTTGAAACCCTGCCACTGGATGTCATACTTGAGTAGCTCTGGGTAAACGCAAAAATTATTGAGTTTTAATAATATGAAAAAATCCACAAGGCATTTTCAGTTCAAGAGTAATATACAGCGCAGAAAGCATCCAAAATAGCATTTTGGCAAGCTTTATTAATTTTCCCAAGCTGTTGAAAAAACTTCATTACTTTCTGGACAGTCAGGCACCCAGATTTCTGTATTGACTGTCCTCATCTGACTGCCTCACACAGACTATGACTTGGCTAATGGTTTACCAGACAAGATATCCCACACTATTAAAAGGAGCCCTCTAAATTAATTCATAACTCAAAGCATCCTCTTCCCAAAACCTTGTGAAATATCAGACGTGTTGAGGGGGAAAGTCGCTTTAGCCTGTCTCACTAAATAAAGCCAGTAAAGTGGGTCAAACCAAAAAATGAAATCCTAGTGTGATCACTGCTTGTGTTGTCGGGTTTAAAACAGGTGATAAGGTTTTATTTACAACCATATTCCTAATATCTGGCGTGGAGCAGATGATAAGGTTTTATTATTGCTGCTTACTTCTGAAAGAAATTAGTTTCCACGTGTGTAAAGCTGTAAATTAGGGGAGCCTTGGGCTGGGTAGGAAATCTGACTTCCCAGAAGAAGGAGGGCAAAAAGTTCTACCATGTTAAAGCTTTAATGGGTGGGAGGTGCAAACTGGCTGCCTGAACCCCCTTCATGGAAAAAGAGACACTGGACTTTGCTGTGTGGGTGCCTCAGTGTTCTGCAGCACAGCAGGACAGGGGTCACATCCCCACAAATTGTGCTCAGCCACCAGAATAGCAGAATTCTGACCTGAAATCAGTGTTAGGATGGCAGCCATGCACACACAGGCTGGAAAACAACTCTGGCATCTTTGGGGTTTCCTTCATTCCCATTTATGAATAGGGAAATCAAAATGCCTGGTCTGGACAGCCATCAGCTGCCCCCAGGAAAGTGACGCTGTCACTCCTCCCTACCACACCTTTGAACAAGCTTTTCAACATCAATAGGAATTGTAGAGAACTCTTTTGTCCATTCAAAACAATTTCATATTTTAGAAACATCATCCATTATCCTCCACAAATATAACCTGGTTTGGTGGTTGGGGGCTGGGTTTTTTTTTTTTACTTTTTTAAACTAAAGTTTAGTAACTTCGTTACTTAATTATCTTTTAAGCTTCAGAAGGTGTGGAGGTGTTTTGGAATAAAAGTACATTAAAGGTTCTTCAAGAAATTACTAAAAAAAAAACTGACTGGAAACTGTTTCTTTTGATAGTGTTTAAATGCAACAGTTAAAAGAAATACTGAAAATTTTGCAAAAAACCTTTAAAAAGAGGAAAAACAAATTCTGGTCCATTCTCACAGTGAAGTCATTTCCAATGATTTTCTGTTCCTAAAAGTTACCACAAAATCTACTGAATGTTGCAAAGCAAGGCAACAGGAGCAGGCAGCACAACCAGCATCCTAGAGAACTCCTCAAAATCCTTCAGGATTAAGGATACAGGCGTCACAGTCGGAACTGTTTTAGCTCTAGAGCATTTACTTTTAGAGTAGGTATGTCCTGATCTGAAACAGATGGAAACAGTAGCTTACTACAGGAAAACCATGACACTATTTTCAAATAATGGCTACAAACTTAAATCTGCAAAACTCTATTAAAGACAGGAGTGAGCAATTTCTCATGACAGAAACAAACCAAAAAAACCCCTCCTGACAAAAGATTTTGCAAACTTAAATGCACCATCCCTTTTAAGAAAATCTGCTTTGTCACTATTATCTATCCTCAAATTACACCTGCCCTTTGCTCATACTAATTCAGTTTAGCATGCAAAAGCACTGCTTGCCCCTGTGGACATTAGAAGAGCTCCTGTTTAGGTTACCAGAAAAAAACCTTGTAGCTAAAAGACCAAAAAAAATTCAGAACACATTGTTCTTTTCTAAAGCTCATGTCTCCCATCCAGCTAACTAGTACTCTTTTCATTTAATCTACTCAGGTAAAAATAACCATTAAATATCACCTAAGTATCACTTAAATTCTATTTTGGGGATTTATGACTAGGATTAGCTTGGTGTCAGCTTTGTGTCACCTCTTAGTACAAGGTTGAATGACAGAAATTCATTTAACCACAGTCTGAATCCCATTTCTTCCGTACCTCTCGATTCATGTACATTTTTCTATCTAACACATATTGATCTCAGAAACCCAAAGCCACTTTTTAACACTTTATTAAACACAATATATACAAAGTAACATATTGAAAGTATAATAATGAGGCCATTGGTAATACAATAATGACAGTCGAAGCTCTATCAAATATGTAATAAATATTTTAATTACATACCTCATGTATCTGCTCCCCACTGTGAAAAATAACCAGGCCTAGCAATTTTCATGGACGATGACAAGATTACTATTACTAATGGTCTGAGGTACAAGTGTTTATTTTTAACATTATTAACGGTACTAATTATGATGAATACGATTATTTAGAGTCATTATGTGGTAGAAGAGTTTGATGATTCACTCAGGTGCCTAGAATTTAACATTCTCCATCTACCATCTATGGAAATTAATGACATAGCTTAACTCTGTTGTTATCGTACTCACTGCCAAGAAAATTGCTTTTAAAGAAGAAAAAAGCAGAAGATCACCCAAGTGTGCTGCCCATTTCTTTATTACCCTGCAAACGTTCATGTTTGCAAATCAGTAAGAAAGCCTGATAATAAGATGCTTCACACTGGAAAAAATGAGACAGTGACTTCTACAGATGAAGGGACAGGTTCCACAAGCCTTCTCTACAGAACTATTATTTTCATTATTGTAGGGCTTGGAATCGGAGCCCTTGGGCCAGGTAGCAGATATCCAAAAAGCTTATATAGGCATGACAGACAAAGGAATATTTTGTAAAGCCCATTTCACAGATGGAAGCTTACACCACAAAAATCTGAGGCCTAAGATCATCTAGTTTATATCACTCAGAACATCTTCATGGCCTCTCACCTGTCAACAGGGCACGCTTTGCCTCCTGCACAGTCTGTCCTCCCCAGCATCTTCACAGCTATTTCATACACGGTGCCATGGCTGATGGATTTGGGCAGACAAGGTGCCACACCAGCTCAAGGACATGCTGCAGCTGTGCTTGCAGCCTCACAGGTAGGAAAAAACTCATTTGGGGAGCAACATTGGGCTTGCTGTTGGCAGAGAGTGCTGACAGAGGCACAAAGGCTGCGGCAGAGACACAAGACACGTTTCCTAAACCAGAGATGCAGGCTTGGCGTGAGGCCACCACCAGTTCCCTGTCATGGGAATCTGTGTCACCCACCCTGCACAGCACGGCCTCACGGGGCTCAACCAAACCCTGTCTCCATGAGGAAAACATAGAAACCATTTTGCCATTGATTTTGATGCTTAACCCTTTGCAGGCCTCAGCCAAACCTGTCCCTGAGATCACAGGGATTGCTGAGGCTCCATCTGCCCAGGGACAATAAACAACTGGCACCTCTGCAGCGCGATTCCTCGCGGCACGCAGGAGAGAGAGGGCAGAACCATTAACTAGTTAAATCTGATAAATACAGACTCTCAGCAAAAGGAGGAAGAAAATGGACCATTCTCACTTTGTAATGCATTTCCATCGGTGACTGGCACGCTATTAGGATCGGGATCAAAGGGGGTGGGATGCTGATGTCTGTGGATTTGGGCCTTTCACACTGTCTGATTGATGGAACTGAAAGGCTTCTGCTTGTAAAGCAGTCACCCCAAACAGCTGTCTCCTGCTCCTGTCCTCCTCTCCATTGCAGCATACGCAGTTCAGATTTCATTTACCAGCCCCTTTGAATAGCAGAGCTCTCACCGTGGAAGTAAAGCCTTGCCTCAGAGAGGATGACTGGCAATTTGCATGCACAGTACTGCTGAAAGCATTGTGTGGCGTTAGTTGCCAAAGGACATGCAGCAATGTGTATCTCCTATCTTCCCTACTTTTCTGCTTTCTTAAATTATCAGTGTTTTACTTCCCTTTCATGTTCAAAGCATAGCAAATTTATTTGATATATTCTGAATGCTGGAGCATGCCAATGACATCAATCAAACTACAGAACACTGGGAAAGCTGCTATGGAGTAATCAGAATTGGCCATAAGCTATAAATATCTACTGTCTCATGATTCTCTTGGCTGCTATGCAAACTTTGATCATTAGCACTGATCAAAGATCATGAGGGATAAAATGGTATTATGATATAATGCCATGTATGCTACAGCTGATACTAAGGGCTATAGATGACCTATGCTTGACTATACTGTCTTTCTCTACACGCCAGAAAGATTCATTAAAATGGCAGATCTCTTTTTGTGGTACCTTAGAGGATATGTAACAGAAAATCAGAGTGCAATCACAATTGGCATAACTATTCATCACCAGCCTGAGTGGTCTGTGTTTGTATTCTCTGCAACACAGCTCCTTATAACACTGCACAGGTGACTCTCAGACAACATCTAATTGTGCCTGAGAGGTCACCAAACACAGCTAATGACTTTTTATTGTTTTATTGCGTTTAGATGGATTGGATGTTTCCTCTCTAATAGCAGGACATACCCGGCATTTCAGAGGTAGATCTTGTGTGGTAAAGTTACACAAGTTTGGCTTCACATTTTAATCTAATCATTACTTGTGTTAGAATGGTGTCTTGATAAACATAGATTTTATTCATTTGTAATACACCCCTCAATGCCTAAATTAAATATAATATGGGGTCTCCTCCCCTGCTTGCCAGCACTTTATTCTATACTCTGAGTTAGGTATTTAAATACCTTAACCAGAGCTCCAAAGCTTTCACATAAACCAAAGCAGTATCCCAACTCACAGCTGCCAAATAAAATTATATAGAATTGTTTTACACAAAATAAATGAAATTAATACAACCTTACTCATTAACTTGTGAGTATTCTCACAGAAAATCCACACAGAAAGAACTGTAACTGGTTAAACTTCTCTTAATTGTCTACTTTTTCTATGAAAATTAGAACATCTTTCCTTGAAATTTAAGAGTTAGCTTACACAGTCAGGGACAAGAATGTCACATGACTCACAAGGCCACATGCATTTCAGAGCTCTTATCAATAAAATCTACATAGTTAATTTGCACAGTTCAAATTAAAAGTGCTGGATACACATGCATAGGCCAAATTACACCTCAACAACAAATCAAAGTGCATCTTTCAAATGGAAGACTACAGTTTTCTCAGATGGGTCATTACTCAGCATGCAGATCTCATTCTGCTTTGCTAATACCACAAGCTTTCTTGAGCCTGTAGCTCAAATAGTTCCAAAAAATAACAAAGGTTATTACAATTTTCCCCACTTTACACTGCAGAAAAATAAGGAGAGAGAGGTGATCTGCCCAAAGTCTTATACTGAGGCTGAAAAACCACCACTAGCATGCATCCCACCTCTCCTGAGTCCAACCCAAGTAATTTAAACATAAGATCCCTCTTCAGCTGAATTGGAGAAGGGAAATTAACCAGTAGCTGAACACATTGTCATTAAATGGTTCTGTGCAAACCACATTCTCCCAGCCCCCTCAGACTTGCTTGAATTAACAGAAGAAAAATCATTCATACAAGTTCTTTTGGTGACATATGTAAAACAGCTGATTCATATACAGGCTTCACATGCCAGGTCAGAACAAATTGTCCTCAAAAGCAACACAGTTAAATTGAGTGGAACTAGCCTCCACCAACTTCCAAGGTACATAATAGATATTACAAACTTGTCTTACTTGGCACCAATTTGACAACCTCCGTTTGAGAGAACAG
Source organism: Motacilla alba alba (assembly GCF_015832195.1). Lineage (NCBI taxonomy): Eukaryota > Metazoa > Chordata > Aves > Passeriformes > Motacillidae > Motacilla > Motacilla alba. The sequence goes on along the minus strand of NC_052025.1, from coordinate 16,187,997 downwards.
AGAGTGAAAATGAGTTTTAAGCATTCAGCTACAAAGAAGTACAACATTCATTATGTACAGTCCTGTAACAGATTGCCCAGATTGTGGACGCCTTCAGCAGACTTGAAATTTAATCTCCCTGGTGCAGTTTCAGTCACTACATGTACCACTGATATATAGCTGCTACTACAACATAGATTACTGTTTAATCCTGAGCTTTTCTTACATTGTCCATGTTGCTTAGCACATAAAGCCCACTCTAGTCCTCAATGGATCTACAAGGTAAGAAGCCAAATTCCACTCCATGTAACTGAACCTGAGTAAAAGAGCTGAGGATCAGTACTTATCCCAAAACTTCCCAGCAGTGAGCTATCAGACACTTTGATCCTGTTCTGGACACTCATATGAGGTCTCACTAGCATCCATCGGGTCTGCCTTGGTGAAAAATTTTGTGTGTTCCAAAAAGGTGATTGAGAATCACGTGGCCCTCACGCCATGCAAACGTGAATTCAGCACTACACCTGAATCCCCACAGATATAACCCAAAATGGTTCACTGTGCCATTTCTGATTTACATTAATGTAAATGTGGGAAAAAACCCTGTCTCCTGGGCAAGCACCTTATTGTGCCTTTGATTCTTAAAAAAGCTTTCTTTCCTTCCCCATTTTGGGAGGAGGAGACTATTTCATGTTGTTTCTTCTCCCTCTGCTTATTACTGATTCTCTTATCTTGCCTAAAAACAAAATAAGAGAAAAGTCAGAAGTGTAATTTGACTTTTTCTTTAGGTCACTTTCAAGGTCACTCTGGCAGCAGTCTGATAAAATAAACAACATAAACCAAGAGGAAACCTGAATTACAGACTCTGCTCCAGGGCCTACCAAAGTCAATGCATGTCTGCACTGGTTAAACTGGGCATTTGATCAGGCTAAGGAGGGAACAGTTTGGCACTCAAAAAACCACTTTACCCTAATTTTTTTTTAATTGTCGGTATTTCAGTCTCTCTGGCATAATCTGGTTTTGGGCCTACAGTACATGCAAAGTCCCACTGTGTGGTCAGAGACAATAATCATGATGCGGCTGCAGTGCCTTGATTACACTCCTGTGCTTTTATCTACTGCACTGGCTCCTGTGCTGGAAGACACCAGCATTTCCCACTGAGTTGTTGGTGTGACTTTCTTTTAAAGCCTTTCCCACCACCATCACTGTAAGCCTAATGCTGCATTCATAAAAACAAGAAAGGCAGTCCTTGTGTTTGAATGGCAGATAATTCAAGTAATTTCTTTTATGTATTTCAAGCATACTCCACTTTGCAAAGTACGTTTCAGTTTCACAACTCAGATGGTCTGCAGAATGAATATAGTCTTTTGAAACATACTTTTTACCCAGTCACGCACTGAGACCTTGTGTGCATTGTTACACACACACACCTGCATCTATCAAAACACATAGAGCATTTCAAAGGCACTTGGAGTTTGGAGCTGAATTCTGCCACCTTGCCCTTAGCCAGAAGAAGGGATTATCCACAAGGATTCTAAAATCCCAACTTGCTTAATAAAGTTGCCATCTAAATCTTTACTGGATGCATTAATGGAGAAGAGAACCAAGTGATACCAGCTGTGATAAAAAGCTTCTTACATTTGAAGCCTGCAAAGAGAAAACCTGTGTCAACTTATTTTTCTAAGCAAAAGATCTATGGTAAACCTGGAAGTATGCTGTAAACCTAATTACATCAGGTTTTCTCAAGCAATCGTTTTAAATTGCTTTGAAGAGAAACTCCCATCAATGCAAACATCCAGGAGTCATCTATTAAGTTTGAAATTTATCTTTTCATCTGCCAAACAGGAAAAATGATTGATTGCATTTTCACAAATTTGATCCCTCATTTTTAAGCCAGACACAGGACTTGTGAAAATGTTTCTGAGGTAAGGCACAGTTTCACTATTCTGTTTCTTTTCCAAATATATATCTGCAATGAATATGCTGACTGCTCCATTTGCCTCTTTTGTGGGCCACATTATGGGAGTCTTTTCCAAATGCTTCTCTTCTTCTTTTCCCCAAATCAGTTCTGTATAATCTTAGCATTTTACCTTGTGTAGAGCAAATATACCCATGTTTTACTAACATCTTTGCCCTTCTCCATAGATTTTCATGATGTTAACAGCCTTCTGCCTCTCCCTTCCTAGCTAGGGATTACAAACACTACTCCACTTACCCTCATCATTCTAAGTCCCCAAACATCCCAGAAATTAACACTCACCTTTTGATCACATTGCATTCTCCACATCTGCCTGAGTATTAAAACCACACTCATCACTATAAAGTCATGGAACGATTTAGGTTGGAAGGGAACTTAAAGTTCATCTGATTTCACCCCTGGCATGGGCAGGGACACCTTCCACTATCCCAGGTTGCTCCAAGCCCCATCCAAACCGGCTTTGGACACTTCCAGGGATCCAAGGGCAGCCACAGCTGCTCTGGGCACTCTCTGCCAGGGCTCACCACCCTCACAGGGAAGAATTTCTTGATAATGTCCAATCTAACCCAACCCTTTTGCAGTTTAAAGCCATTCCCCATTGTCCTGCCAATCCATGCCCTTGTCAAAAGTCCCTCCTCAGCTCTCCTGTAGCCCCTTTAGGCACTGAAAGCTGCTCTAATGATATGATACCATGATATGTGGTTTTTCCAAACCAAAAGCAGCTTTTGTAATAATTCTAGTGCTTGATATGTAAGTACATTAAAACTGCCTTTCTTCTCTCCTGTCCTAATAATTAGCCTTCACATGGACTGCTTGGAATGATCTCTTGCAATCACACTCACGCTGCCCGCCTGTACAGAAAGTTTCAAGTACTGAGACAGCATAATTTTCTGAAAATAAAATATAATGACCATGGCAGCAAAGAGGACATTTCATTCTTCTTCCTTGAAGAAGAAAAACCTTTGGCAGTAGAATTTTGAAAATCAACACTACAGACAGCTTTTTTTCCCCATTTTTTAACAGTTCGTGGCGAAGTTAAACAGCACTAATGCATTCCACTTATTTCAGACAGATCAAAGAAAGAAAATATATCATCAAGCAAAGTTTTCACACACTCTCCTGCCTTTCTAGAGGGTTTTTTAATAGAAATTATTGTCACTTAGCTCATAGATTGCCTTGACTGAACAGCAGAGCAGCATTAGGTCATGCAACAGTGGTCACACATGACCTTGGGATTTCTGGACATGCTCCTCACACCTTTGCAGCAAGCCTCACCTGAAGCTCCTTATCAGCACCCAAGCCACCGCTCTTCACTAAAATCTAACAGTAATAACTCATGAGGGATAATGAAGACAAGTAAGCATCTGTCTGAATGCTTACTGAAACCTTGGTATTTACCTAGACTACAAAACAGAGCAAAACATGTTCCTACTTATCTTCTACCAGCCAATATTAGCAGTTATTGTCAGTTTGAAATATTTTACAAGCCCTTAAAACACTCACTTCAGGGCAAGGGTGCTGGCCTGACGCTGGCCAGCAAACATACTGAAAATAAGCCTTGGCAAACAGTTTTGACAGAGATATTTTGGGCTTCAAGTTTTGTTGATAATGCACAGACACAATCAGCATTACATGATATTTTTATTAAAACTAATTGTGCATATGTTAAAGGGATTAAAAACTGGATGATGGCTCTCAACATGTTGTTAATAGGGAATCAGTCAAAAAAGAGCCATTTCTGTGAAGATGTGCCTTACACAGCTTGTCTTGATCTACTGCTGCAGAGTGTACGTATCAACGAACCAGAAGCAAAAAGAACAGGGATATACTCACAAATTTTCAAAGTAGATAAGAATATGCTGGATCACCAGCTGGGACTAAAATTTGCTTGTAATGCTTGGAGGGATAAACAAGGATGAAAAACTAAGGAGGGAGAATCAGCAATATATGCAGCAGTGACATTCAGTCATTAACAATTTACTTGATATAGAAAACTGAGATTGCTGCCCCCAAATTTTTTAAAGATATAGTCAGAGTTTGGAAAAGCTGCTGTGTTGGAAGAGATCTAATATATCAGTCTAAATAGGTTGCATACAAAACTTAAAGAGTTTGCCTGACTTTGAGGTAGAAACATCATCTATCTGGTGAGCAAGATGATTTTCTGATCTCTGAAGAGAGTCATGATCCTTACAGGTACATCACATCCTGCTGAATGAACATGTCTACAACCTCCAGAGGACAGAGTGAGACAGGAGCTGTGACAGGAGAGAGGATGAACCTTTTTCTCAATCTTCTCCCACAGCTCCACCACAGCAGGGGACAAATCTCATGTTCAGATTTAGTTGCAGGCCTTGACGAAATTTAATATATATGTTTGAGTTAAGAGTTCTGCCTGAAGATGTAATGCTCTGGGTAAAATTCACTTCACTGAATTTAGCTTCCCAAAAGAGCCACTCATGTTTGCCTTGAGGATTGTTTTAGGGGAAGCTGTTGGTCATGCCAATATAATTCCCTTCACACAAAAGCACAGTTCTGTACTGGATACTAACAATCCATACAAAGTGATGTTATTACCAGAGTTACTATGTATATGTTGGCAATTACATATATTTTTCTTCTTACCACTGTATAAATTTCCTTTCCCTAATAAAGTGTGCAAGGCTTCCCAAAGAGTTTAATAACCCAGCCTCACTGAAGTGTGGCTGTTAAAATAAGCTAAACTGGTTTAACTTCTGGGCTGTCAGACCTAATTTCAAATGACGAGATGTGACCACTGTTTTCATGTGAATTGCTAAAATTAGGTAATTTCCAAACATATGCAATAAATACAAGGAAGAATGTCAAAGTTCAGGGTTTTTTTTTGTTGTGAATTTGCTTTCTTAAATAAATGGACAAGAAAAAGCCATTATTGTATTAAAAATAATCTAAAATATTTAAAACTGTTAACATACTAATAAGCCATGAAGAGTAGTGTTCCTGCAATTTAAAAAAGTTAATTTTCAAAAGGTATTTTAACTTTTTTTAAGCTATCTGGTTCAATCATTTTTTTTCCTTCAGGCAGTAAAAGCAAATGCATATGGCATGAAAATCTGTTAAAACATAGTACTTTACACCTTTGTTTGTACCTGCTCCAAATATATTTGTCTATAAATTAACTGCACATGGTGGTTTTCACATTGGCTTATTTTATCCATGTGTTCAAGAAATTTAATACATCACTTGTGTTTCCTCAATTACAGCTCAAGTCATCAGACAGAAAGAGGAGGAGTATAAACATAGCTACGTATCTTTGCATTTTTATATGCAATTTATGCCCAAGGCATCAACCATATGTAAAAAAGGTGAGAAAGTAACCCTGTATTTCTTTCTGCTGCATCTCAAGAGCTGAACACTCTTCAAATACCAGTGTCTGAAGCGAGTGGTGGATGCCCCATCTGTGGAAGTGCCCAAGGACAGGCTGGACAGGGCTTGGAGCAACCTGGTCTGGTCAAAGGTGTCCCTGCCCATGGCAGGGGGTGGGAGGGGATGACCTTTAAGGACCTTTCCAACCCAAACCATTCTGATTCCATGATTCTACAGGCAGAACATTTAGTGGCAGTGGTCTGCAGGGCAGACTATCCAGTAGGACCCACACAGTAATCCCATCCCAACACCAACCACTCCTTCATGCTCTCCAGTAGCAATCAGCGCTCATGTCAGCAGCTAAACTCTTACTGGGAGTCTTTCTGAAGGAAATCCACGGAACCCAGGTATTTCCTACATGCTCTAAAGACATCCCAGGCCTGCCTCCTGCTCCTGTGAGCCAGGGTCCCTGTTTCAGCAAGGCTGTATCACAGAATGCCCCAGGCTCTCCGCCAACTCCCTCGGCACACGCTTCCATGTGAAGCGGGACGGATGTTGGTACATGTGGGCTGGGTCACCTCACCCCTCTCTTAATTTTAGCACATGTGAAATTTGCCATATGGGCAGCTCTGAAGAGTGAAGTCCTTCACTTTCTTGCAGGAGTAGTAGAGCAAAATCTTTTCCATTACTGTTACCTTAATGCATCTCATCCCTTGAGATAACTTTTTTGGAAAGCTGAGCCGGATCACCAAGTCTAGATCCCAGCTCCTGCAGACCACACGTTCCTTTCCACAGGCTTATCAAGAACTGTCTGCCTTGAGGGTTCACCTTCTCTGTTCCCACCATTGTTCCTATTCTCAGGTTGCTTTCAGATTCACTCTTGGAACAGTTCAAAGATTTGTTCTCACTTCCACCCTTTATTTAGCACCGTGTTATTGCACCAATAGTATTCTTGGTGTTATGGGCAGGCAAGAGAATTAAGATTCTTCTTTCCATTCCCTCCTTGCAGTGGAAGCCTCAACTTCCAGGTACAGCAAGTCCATCTTTCTTAGAGACCAGAAATCTCATTTCATATCAACCTTTGCTTTTAAATCAGCCTGCTCTGGATTCAGACAAAGTTGAGACTTGAACTCTGCACTGCTTCACCTGATGCAATGGTACACTTATTTAAACAGGTTACATATGGAAAAGGTTAATGCCACAACCCTGCAAAAACTTGCCTAAATGCTGAATTTCAGGCGTATAAATAATTCCATTAAATTCAAATTACTCAAGCCCACTGAATTCAATGTGCCTATGCCCATGACTAAATTATAAAGCACCGGATTGTGGATGTAGAGATCATTATCCATGACCCAATTTGGTGGGTCCTCACATAAATCAGATAAGCAAATCCCTTTTGCTCATGTTTGCACTCTGCAGAATCCTTGCAATCCTGGATGTCTTAAAGAGATGAAAACAGGGAAAAGCAGTCAAGGATCACAGGCACTATAGCACATTTTCAACTGTGACCTCAACTATTTTGTTTGGTCACTTTTTAAGAAAAAAAATACAGTACAAGCAAAATGAAGCACAGTTTCTTAGTGCTACTTATATGAAGAGATCCATGTTCCAAATTTTAACTAAGCACTGCCTAGAGGGTGGAAATACTGTCTTTAGGAGCTTTCTTTAATTTTCTGTTCAAAGCTTAATTACATTACAGGAAATATTTGGCTAAGGTGTGGCTATTCATCATAGTATCTCTATTACCAGCATCATCAGAGAGGTTTCTGTCAATTTTTCATTTTAACCTGGCTTTTACTTTCATAATATAATTATATCCCCTCATTTCATTTATGTTATGAAGAGAAATTACATCTCTTAATTTTCTTTTACTAAAAGAAAAGCTTTTTCTCTAAAAAAACCTATGTGGCAGTGTGCAACATATTTAGAGCTTACGATCAGCAATTTCTCTAAAGAGGAAGATTTCAGGAAAAAAGTGACTCTAAAAGTAATTTCAGCAGCAAAGTAGATTAAATATCCACCATATTAGTCACAGAGTATTAGATGGAATTGGATTGACTGGGAAGAGGTCAAAGAGTTGCTGAAGGTTTTAGCCCACCAGAGGAGCAATAAAATTCAACCATACTTAAAATCATTAGCTTTAAACCCTTTGATATTAGATCCAAACCTCCAGTGCTCACAGAAGGAACCTCCAAGCACCATGCCAGGCCAAAAGGAAACCCTCTAAGACATCTACATTTCACAGAAACCTTGCAGTGAAGCACAGCAGTGACAACAGAGAGAACCTGCGCACGCAGGAAAGACCGAGCCGCAAATAGAGGGGAAAGGAAAATGCAGCCTTTAAGGAAAGTTAATTTATAAAATAGCAAGATATTCACTTTAAAAAGTACTAGTGGGGCCCAGGGGACTTTTTTAGGTGGCAAGAAACCCAGCCACCGGTTCCTGCATAGTTCCTCCACTTCAATTCCTTGCTCCCAGTACTAGGGCTCGTTTCTCCCTTCCTTTTCTCGTGATGACAAGGCACATTCCCCCTCACAAAGGACAGGTTTGCCGAGCAAGTGTGGCACCAAAACGAGACAACCAGGGATCTGGACTGCATGACATGATAAAGGAAAGATGCCATGTGCTGACAGCAAGGCAAGGAGGAAATCTGAAAACACAGAAGTCATCTAACACAGCAACAATCCGAAAGAAAGAGAAAAAGGCAGAGGAGTAATTAAAAACCCTGAAGACAGTGATGGGTCTCAAGTTTTTGAACTGACTTCCTATTTAATAGAAAGGATGGTTTCCACCCGAGAGAAGAGAGATAAAAGAGAGACTTTGCTGTAACTAATAACCAACTGACATATTTCTGTTGGTTTTGTACATTTCTTCACTCATTTTGAAAATGACAAGTATAATTAAAGTTGTTAAATACATCGAGAGACTTGTCAGTCAACTAAAATATCAACTCTTATAAATTCTCCACAATAAGCACTGCACACAGCACAATGCAGAAGAAATTAATCTCTCACCAAAAAGATTTAGTCATTTGATGATCCTAAAAAAAAAAAAAAAAAAAAAAAAAAAAAGCCCAGATTTTCTATTTCCTGGAGCAAAATGAACTTTTCTTCATGTGTTTGTGGATAAAAAATGCATGTGTTAAATTTAACTTCTGCAGTATAGCAAAATGAAACTCTCATGAAGAATTTTGGTGCCTATTCTGAAATACTTGGGGGTTTAATTTTTATGCATGTCCTACAGGGGAGCACACTAGGGGTTGTTATTTTACACTAGGGGTTGTTATTTTGCACAAGCATATTTTTTTCACAAAAGATACAACAAAAAAAGAGGATGTTCCAGAAACATGCCTTTTAGGGATACGTTTCAGTGGAAAAAACCCATGGCTGTGCCCTGCCACAAGGCTCAAATTAAATTAAACATGACCCAGGCAATAATTAAGTTTTGTGTTAGCTGTGTATATGCAGGATGATTTTAACCCCCAGAAAACCCTCTTAGAGCTATAGCTTTGCAAAACACCCAGAAAGAAGCCAAACCTTCAAAGTGTGACTTCAGCACTCAGCTAATCCATGTGCGCTAACAGGTATGACATGATCCAAAGGCTAAAAGCCAGTCAGGAGAGAAGAGCCCATGGAAACACATGAGCTACTCCAGAAAAAGGGCTGAAGGAAATAAACCACCTTGGAAAATTTCCTTTTTCAGTGTCTGATAAGAAATAGTGCCTCAAAGCAGCCAGCATCAGTCTCCAGCATCTGATCACATTCTGATGGAACAGTGGGTTAAATTCATGTAAATTCACAAGCAACCTGAGCCTGCACTGGAACCCTGCTGCAGCCTCACTGCTGAGCACAACACAGACCTCAGAGATGTGACAGCCCCTGTTCACCACATCTGTGGCCATGTCCCACTGCTCTAACCCTGGGGAAATGGGAGCTGGGCACTGCTCAGGGCTCTTGGGGCTGCAGGGGGCAGTGCAAGGCCAGGAGGGCAGCAGGTCCTTCCCTCCCTCCTGCGTGTCTCCTGGGGACAAACCCTCAGAGAGGCAGGGGGAAAACAGGTCCCCAGGACAAACTAAAACTCTTCAGGGAGGCAAAACCCACAGGGCCATTAAGTGTATTTAACATAATTCATGGAAAGGCATTCAAAAACTCATTAGAGTTTACTGCACTAGCTGTAGCTGCTGTAAAAATATAATCAGAGAGGAGGAAAAAAAAACCAAAAAGAAAATAAAAACCTGAACAAATAAAAAAATAAAACAGACACAAAAACCAAACCAAGCACCACAGGAAGATTTCACTCAGCCACTAAGACACATGTTAAAAAGCAAAGTCTGTGTGACAGGAGAATAACTTCCATCTTGTCAAAACCTTCAGTAAGTGATTCCCCTTCCAGGCTGAATTCCTTCTGGTACAATAACTAGGAGCTTACTCTAGAGACTGGAATTGATGCCATCTAAATTAGCACAACTGGTGCTATACCTAGGTTCTTATGCTATAAATGAAGCAGCCCTGACTATAAAATAAAATTTAATTCTTGCTTGAAACCAAACTCTTTTTTTCCCCTCTCTTTTTTAAAGGCTGGTTTATGCTCTGGCATTTTAGCACCCTCACTAGTAATAGCAGAATTTTTGTTGTAGGGTTTCGAAGATGATCAGATGGGAGCCAGACCAGCCTCTCCCCTCCTGCCAGTGGAAGGTCAATCCTCAAAGCAGCCCAGGCTTTGTTGTTGTTTAAACCTTGACAACACTGCTGGCATTGTCAGAAATAAGTGAAGGTTTATACACAGGGAATACCTGACCACTTGGAGCTGGATTGGGATCTCCCCTACAGAACAGATTATTGATGAATAATTTGATATATTATTACAAATACGCTGTATAAAGCAGGACAGTTTCTTTTGCATTTCATAAAAGTAAACCTAGAGACATGATAAAATTTCTTTTCCCTGATGGAATTTATTGCTTTAAGCCATTTTGAAGAGTAGGCACCGGTGTTGTAGCAGAGTAAAATGTGCACTCACAAATATTATCTGAGAACATTCTTAAAATATCTCCAAGGATTTTATATGCTAGGTAGAATACACTATCATATCAAAGCAATTCCTGTGTTTCATAATTTAAATCAGAGCTGGAAGAATGAGGCTGGGGTGATCAATTTCTTTTCAGGGATAGTGACTGAAAGAACAGTTGACATTTCATAGGTTTTTTAGTGCCTAAAATAGTGTGTTTTCAATCTCTGAAGGCTTATTTTTCTTTCTAAAGATGGCGTGGGGCCTGGGGGACCCACTTAAAGTTTCTTGCCATACTTGGCCAAGAAACACAAAGTGTTGGTGAAGTATAAACACAGAGCCCTTTTTCTTTGACCCATTCTGCAGTGTGATGGGATAGTGTTGTTAGTTTATGTGAGAGAAAATAGCATAGGCTTTCTGAAAAAAAAAAAAAAGTGGAATTGGATTAAGGCCTTTGTGCAAGCCTCAATGCTGAGGGGAATTAGCAATAGTTGTAGGCACTTAAAGGAGCTCTCATGCTGAAGCTTATCCCAGATTTTACACAATAAACATTTGAATATCAACAGTGTTTTGCAACTTGCAGCACTAATGTATAAACTTCTTCCTTTTGAAACTCCCAAATCCCTCCAAACGTTCGCAATACCCTCTACATAAACATGTAGGGCCTATAGTGGAAAACACCCAGTCAGGGATGTAAGTCTGATTTTTTTATTTCTTTCTTTTTCATCCCTGGAATCTAAAATGAGATCTAGTACCATTAGCTGGTTTAAGCACTTCAGAAGTTCTGTATTTTAACCAACTTTTTCCCCTCCAGCCTCACTTTCCATTTAAAAGACAAAGATGTCAATGAGACATGAGCTTGACTTGGGTATCCTAATATTACATATTTCATGCTACAATAAAAAGGCACTACAAAACCTTTGAAGCGATTCATTAAAATACTGATCTATCCCTCTTATCAGTATGTTCATAGCATTTTTTTTAGCTCAGCTAACGAGCTTAAACCACACTACAACACGAACATGTGGGACAAGGATTCAATTCCCTTCCTTTAAACTCATCTGCAGGTGAGCAGGACTCAGAACAACAAGGAAAAGCTGGACTTGCTGCTGGAGCTCTCCTAACATCCACAGAGCTGCTGTCATTGGCCTAAAGTCAAGCTTGGCTGAGAGCTTATAACATTAGGTGTATAAATCCACACTGACTAGAGTTGGGGGAAAGGTCTGTCTTTTCAGACAGTGATCAGCCAGATTTGCAGTTGACATGGAATTCCTACTGGCTTTTTTAGATGCCACTTAATTTTGGTATCCCGTTTAAAGGATGACAGCTGATTCAGGAACAAATTACTTCCACGCTCTTGGTGTGAGCCCAAAGTAAATCTTCTCAATACAGTATTTAATTATAAAAGATTCCCCCCCTCCAATTCCCTTTTTAACTCCTGTTAGGTAGGTATGCATGTAATCAATTTTACATCTTTGTAGCTGTAGCTGTCCACTAAAAGATGGAACAAAGAAATAAGCCCATGGTGAAATAGCAGGGTGGGAAAAACTTGGAGATCATTTTTTGTTACAGTGTTTGTTTTGTGCTTGAAAGGACTGCGATAAGAAACTCATTGCATTAAGAAAAAATGAAGACATTACTGCCCTGTCCAGCTCTGAAGCATGTTGAAGCAGTTTGCCTATTGAATTTGATACAATGATGTATAGATGAATAAAGTTATCTCTAGTATTGAATGGGACGGTGTCAGTGGGAGGGTAAAAAGGGAGGAACTTGGAATCTGAAAAGAATACTTTCCCCCCCTCTTTTTAAGAACTTGAAGGTCAGGGTCCAGCTGCCGTAAAAGGCTAGAGGACAAACAAAATGCTGCACAGGCCCAAATAAAGACAACTATAGACACATAGCAGAGGTTTCCTGCTTCAAGTAGCTATTATATTAACCTACACTTTAGGCAAAGAGCATTTTAGGTTTCACACTGATGAAAACATAGGATGAGCAGAAGCATCAATAAAAGTTGCACCTTTAATGAAACAGATGAAACAGGCCAGCAAAGGTAGGAAACAATTTTTTTAAAAGAGGAAATTGTATTGGTTCTAGTTTTCTTGAAACTAATTATTTTGATTGAGATAAGGCAGTAAACTTGCTTTTCTCTTCTTTACATCCAGCCAGGAACAATACTAACAGATCTGTTGCCTAGCTCCTTGCAAGGCCTATATCATAAACAGCAAGAAATACAGAGTCTTGAAATTTGAGGTAGTATATGAAAAACATATACTTGAACTCATTGTTCATTCATCCATGCTTATAAACTGTTAATATTCTGATAAGCTGGCTTTCACATTATGGTCTGGGAAATAAGGGTAAGAATCTTCAGTGAAGCAGTCAGAAGGGTTAATATCCCTGATGAGAGGGGAAAACTGCATTAAAACATCAAGTTGAGCTGCATTTTGTCATTCATGCTCAGTGCTGCTTTTGTTGTCTTGTAATTACTCTAAATTTAAATGTCTCCCTATAAGATGAAAGAATGGCTAGTATTTTTTAAGAATAAAAACTACTAGCCTGTGCTGTTCAGCGGGGGGGAGGAGGGGGCTGGATAGCTTTGGCTGAGTTTGCTTGGCTTTTTTAAAACAAAAAAGAAACAGTGGAGGTAGAATTGCCTCATGATGTCAGGTTTTTAATGTACACAGGAATAAATTTAATAGCTTCAGCTGACCATTATAAAAACCAACCCAATTCACTGAATTGCTGGTTTTTCACCATTGGTTGGTTTTAATTGTTTGGGGGTTTTTGCTGCTTGTGTTTTATATCAGTGACATAGAATTCTTAAAAAATGTTCAAATTAATTTAACTGATTGATTTAGCATATACATTTTGCAATAAAGAGATGCACTGATGCCACATAATCAAATAAGCTCTTTCCAACTTAACTTCTGGACCAGATATTTAATCATGTTAGTTGGCAGAAAAGCAAAAGCAGAAACCAAAAAAAAAAAAATCTTCTGTTAAAAAAAAAATATTTTCACCTCCTGACAAAAATGTTTTAAGAAATAAAAGCTGGAAACGAAGGTTGAAGTATAACATGAAAAGGAAAAAAGATGCAACAGTTAAGCCTTAAAACCACTGTTTCCAGGCTAATGTGTGTTGTAGATCATTAGCCGAATGCATTGTCTAATGGGCATAAATGAGAGCCTTCGTTTTGAAGTTCCTCTTTCATCTGCAGTCAAACTTTGAGTTTGATCCAATCTATAAAGATAAATCTAGGGATTAATCTGGAGGTTTAAATGGTTTAGCCAAAGGTTGGTCCAGCTTTATAATAATGACAGCTGATTTGTGTTACTTTCCACTGAGATTTCTTTTTTTTTTTTTGGATGACCCCCCTACATATTGCATCTTGCAATTAGGCTGTTGACAACTCTATTATGCTGACAGCAGAGGTAGAGCTACGTGGGGAATTCTACAGCATGTTGTGCTGTAAATGCTACTCACAGATGTCTTAAGAGACTGCAGCTTGTCCCATGTGTTCCTATCTCTGCTGCAGCACATCTCGAGTTGCAGTTGTTCCAGTCAGAATTGGTGGCATGCTGAGCCTAATGCAACTCTTACCAACAACTTTCTGAGATTAGGAGCCTGTCAGGATGATGTCAATGGAGGTTTAAGAAGTGCTTTCTGAAGTTGTTCTGAGTTAATAATTAATGGGTTGATTATTTTACTCCCTTTGATAGTTCTTTTATATTTGGATGCAGCTGGCTGGAAATAACCACAAAGGGAAACTGATTTTATTTGCCATTAATTTTGACTTTACTTAGCAAATTATCCCGTGTCCCACCATCACATCTTTGCTAATCTGGCTGTGCTGTAATGTGAAGATGAAATCTTTGATTAACAAAGCAGATGAATCAGTTTCTAGAGTGTTTTGGGGTAAGATGCATGCACATACATCTCCTCCCAAGTAGTTTTCCAGTACATGCTTAGAGATGTGTTAAGTGCTGAAAGCTGTCGAGCAATCAGAATGTTTTTGATGTAGGATGCATCTTCCTCTTGTAGAAATAAGTGTTTTGCCAACTAAAGCAGAAGCGTTTTGTCTGCCCAAGGTGAAGATTTGGCAGTGCAAACTGGAAAATACAAGTTTAGGGCTCAAACCTTGTATTTGGTATTCAAAAAATCAGCTTTACAAGTGAAATTAATCCAAGCTAATTTCCAATATTACTTTCTTGCTATGATAATGCCCACAGACGCTAAATGCTTCCTAGATATATGTCAAGACTGTGCCCTACCTTAAATAATTGCTATTTTACATTGATTTATTTTCCAGTACTTGAAATATGTGCATATGTATCCTACCTACGCATTCCAACTCGGGCACAAGAGCAAATTCACACATATATGACCTTACTTTCCTTACAAGGAAAAATGCTGGAAGATGCAGCCCTTTATGAGATCTCTGTACTGCCACAAAAATATAGTTAATTTACTTTGCAAAACAGTTTTGTCAGACTGACCTAGTCTATTAAATTTACTCCTTAAAAGAAATTAGGGAAACTGAACCAGAGGGAGAAAAAAATGCCTCATTCTGGCTATTCAGAGATTTTGTCACTGTTTAAATATTTCTATCCACAAATTATAAATCATGGGACAAAACTTAAACTTATATCCTTAAATTAAAAACAACATCTTCACAACTTAAGTGAGAAAAAGATCTATGCAAGAGATGCATTCAAATGCATTTGTGCTATTTTCATATGAGAAAACTAATACTTAAGCATATTTTGTAATTACTCACAAATTAAGAATCAAAGCAATATGTAGTAGTTAACTAAGAGCTCTGTTTCTCTCCTGGGTGACCTACCCAGTGTAAATGAAATCCTATTGAGACAGAACACTTTACTAGTCAGATAATGAACAAGCCAGTTTATTGTATTGATTTTTAGAGAACACACATCTCTAAGTGGCATGACTAGACCATACTACCAATTTTCTAGCCTTTAGATATTTGCCATCCTGTGAAATAATTTTGGAGTTCGTAACAAGCACATACTACAAACTTTTGCAGTAAGATCAAGAAATGAAAATAGAAACTGTTGCAATCTATGAGGACACTGCAGCAGGATCCTGTAGATGCAATAAATCTACATTTTGGTCCCCAGTTTGTAAGGCAGTGTGTGGATTCAGTTATAGAAATGGTATCACCTGTTAGCAGCTCTAAAAAACTTCAATACCAGCAAAGATATGACTCCCCCCTACCACCAGTGCACATCTCAAACACATTTGAGTGTTTGAACATATTTGTGAACTATGAAGGACACCCTCAAGAGTTAAGAGAAGCTTGACCATCATGTCACAGTTCTCACTGATCATCTGTAATTGAAAAGAGCTTTTACTCTCTCCCTGCCTTCCCAACCCCAGCTTAAAAATTGGTTTTAAAAGTTGACAGGCATCAGCAGGGAAGCTCAAGGGACAGTGAGGTTTTAGATTTTTTTTATATACATCTGTACCTGTTTAGGCAGATTAAGTCAGGAAAATATGCTGTTTCAGTCACCCTGAGAATTTGATTATTATTTGAGCTGGATTTGATATTTATCAGTAATGTGCAAGTAGGACAAACTTACTAAATCTTGGTGAGGGAACTGTAAGAGCTTTTTTTAACTTAATAACAAATAAACACATATCTCTGCCTGGTTTTATATATAAAGATGTGTATTTTTATTAATAAACACAAATACATTGAACTGCATTCAAGCCTAAGTCATTATCCTCCGCATTCTCTCTCCCATTTAAAAAAGGACAAAGATAACAGGGAATTGTAAGGATTTTTGTTAATGTGCACTCTATAAAACTATCTGATTGAAACAGTATATTCTCCTGAGAAACTTTAAATCTGGTCTTCTGGAAAGCACTCAAATTTTAAGATAACTACAGATAACTGATTTTGAAAGGCAGCATTATGAAAGCAGAGCTTATAATATTTCAGTGCCCGCCGCTGGACCTCACAGCAGCAATTTCTCCGTGACTTGTTACTACTTTAAAATTAAAGTTTGATATTAAGGGAACACTTTGGTGTTTAGTTTACCACAATGTTACATTTTAGCTCAGTGTTGTGTTTTTAAATGCAGAGAAAAATGACTGAAGAAATATTTCTGAACAAGTAACTCCATCAGTTCCAAATGCCTGCAGAGAAAGCACAGAGTGAGGGTGTCTATACCTGCACTTCAGACTTCTCCAATCTAAATAACAAATATTTTGTGCAAATTTTAAGATAATCTATTTTTAAACTGCAAATAAACATTTCATCTCACAAAGCACGTAACTAAATATAGGACCTTTCTAGTGTTTTTCCAGGAACATAAAATATCCCCAACAGCAAAATATTTTGAATTATTTAAATAAGTAACCACTTAAAAACAAATAGTCATGTCCCAGGTACAAAATTCTCATCCTCAGTTCCGCATAGAAAATATTTGGTTTCTAATATGAGCAAATATCTTGACAAGTGATTTTATATTAAAAAAAAAAGACAAAGGAATATTTCCTGCTGTGTTAGCTCTGTTTCACTGATGTGGCTAAATAGATTTTTCACATTCACCATTTCTTAAAGGTACATATAACCAGGGTGTTGACAAGATACCTGTGTCATGGCAAATTGGGAAATAATCATTCTGTTCTTTGATTTATTACATCAGTTGTAAAGTATCTAACTGGAACTGGGCACTGCAACCTCTGCACATGTGAATTCCTCTCCTGATGTTATTTGTCTCAGTCTATTCATTTTGAGTTTAATTACTCACGGGCGTAAAGACGGACAAAATTTGGACCTCAGCTCCCCGCTTTAGCCCTGAATCTTTATTAGCTTCTGTCTAAAAGGCTTTACCTGTGTAGCAAAGAAAGGAGCAAATTACACAGTTGCTCCAGAGTAATTGTTTTAGATGTTTGGAGCTGGAAATAAAAGCTGTGTTAATAAGTGCACAGCTGAAAGCTTCGCTTTCTATAGCGCCCAGACGCTTGTTTGCATTTGATGAAAATTATTAATACTAACACCAAAATGGTTTGGAAACCATTTATATGGAATACATACCTACCTCTTTGCTTAAAATCAGTGATCCATTAAGGCTTTTCTTGCTTTTTTCCAAGCTGTGAGCATACTGCGTATTTAAGTGTGTGTAAGAGGGAAGGTGGGGGGTAGGTTTAGCTGAATAAAAGATTGCTTGATATCTTGAAGTCCTTTGAAGAGTTTTATAGGCTTATAAAGCCCAGTGTGAATGAATGACATTTTTCCCCCCCTTTACTTTTTACATATGGAAGTTTGTTAACCTGCGTTTCAATTAGGGAATAATTATTAATTATACTAATTACAGGTTTAAGGAAAACCACATACTTTGCAAAAAAAAAAAAAAGTTAAGCTTAGGGCTGAAATTGTAGCTGCAGACAGTGATGCTCCAATAAAGGCTGAAGAAACACTTTCATGTGGAGGGTTTTACATAAACGTATTCATTTCTTTAACAAAACAATAAAGCACTAAAGCAACCTCTTATAAGAAAAATGCAGTAGGAATATATATCCAATAAATTATTTCAGACAACCCTGGGCTTTTTTCACCAAGAGTAATAACCATTTACTTTGTTTTAAAACTAAAACTCCACTGAATTCATTACAATCCGTATACAAAAAAAAAAAACCCCAAAGCTGTCTTATTTACTTATTTAACTATCTACTCCAACAAAAAGTACAAATTGCAAGTTACTAAGAGCTAGAAATTATAATAATTTGTTCTGACAAAAGAAAGTACTGCCTACATTATTTAAGCTCACAATCATACAGCTACCCTGAAAAGTCAGAAAACTTAGATCTAATGCTGTAATTTTGTCCTGAGCAGCAACCCCCTTAATTATATTTCTCCCGACAATCTTTAAATTCCAAGCAGAGGAATCCTTAAAATGAAGTCTTTCTATTTTTGAGTGTTCTTTTTTTTTTTTTTTAATATGCTCTGTCAATTATACTTCCAAATAAACTTTTCACAATCTTCTTACCCTGGATATCGCTTCTCCCTGGCAAAAGACACCCTCGATGTTTTAAGAAATGTATGTGAATTAGAAGCTGGTTATTTACATTTTTTGCAAATATACAAAGTAACAAAACCTGTCACTTACTAGAAATCTGTTAGATTTTAATCGAGTGCCATTTTTAACTAAGGATAGAAAGTAGCATGACTAAAGATCATTATTGTAAAAGCTTAAACTGCCATTACTGCTCATTCACGTTAACATAGTTTACTGAATTTTCAGGTGATTTCAAAATATAAAATATTAAAGATATAAAAACACTGTTGCTATTAAAAAAAAAAATCTCTGCCCAATTTTTTCTGGTTTTCACACCAGTTTTCCATTGTCTCCTGCATTTGCACTTTGCAAGTGTTTTAAAGCACTGAAAACTGTTTCCATCACATTATTACACAGCAATTGAGACATATTTGCATAATGAAAAATAATTAGGTAGATAATATCAATAAGTATGATTAAAATCATCTATTTCGGGGGGCTTAGTGGGAAGATGTAACAAATATTTATAAATTACCATTGTAAAATTAATAATGTTAAACAATTTTTTTAAAATAGCATGCAAAGTAGACAGCAATTGTTTTATTTTAAACCTCTTTTTATAATGTTGTTGCATTTTCCACAATTAACTGGAAACTTAATCCATCAAAAGTACATACAATTAAATCAACTATACAGAGATGAAATTACTTTTCATATTTCTCTTCCCATGCAGAGACAGAATTCCAAAATTAAAGTAAATTAACTAGATTATTGAAATCCACTTGCAATCCTGATTTTAGACTTAAACAATATTTTAGCAAATACTTAGACAATTACTGTTTATATGGGAAACAGAAAACTGCCTGCAGTTTTAGATGAACCCAATTCCAGTAAATAACTGGAGCTAGAATCATACTTAATTACTGTAGTCAACAACATTCATTATTGAAGGCAGCATACAGCTTATATTAAAATATACCATTATATATTTACATATTTGTTATTTGCCCATTTTTCCTAATAAGATAAATTAGAAAAGATGAAAAATGTATAGGATGCTTAATATGCTGATACTAGAAAATGCAAGTATTATTCAATTTGGCAAACTAAGATGCAAAAATCCTTTCCAACAAAACAAAAATATTCATTAGGTCCCTGAATTCAGCAGGGCTCAGACCAGGATCCTCAACAGGCTCACGGAATTTCTTTCCTTGGATTTGAGCTACTCTCGAACTGAAGAACTACAGCAGCTTGACTTTCTGCCACAATTACTTGAATTTTCAGAGAACAGCTTCATTTTTTTCCTCTTTTATAATCTATTTTAGGATTAATAATTATAATTGCTATCACTGCCTGAGCATCACTGACATTAAACAGCATGAGAAGATGTGCCTGCTCCCAGGGTTAGAGTCCTACTTTTCATTGTACATTAAGGCTCTGTAGGGAGCA
This sequence comes from Motacilla alba alba, assembly GCF_015832195.1. Lineage (NCBI taxonomy): Eukaryota > Metazoa > Chordata > Aves > Passeriformes > Motacillidae > Motacilla > Motacilla alba. The sequence goes on along the minus strand of NC_052025.1, from coordinate 16,168,215 downwards.
ATCTCTGGGAGGCTGCCCTTACAGAAACCCCCTTTTGAGCAGTTTTGGGCACATTGTGGCTTCTTTCCTCCTTGTCCCTCCGCAGAAATATTGGTGCCCAGGGAGCTTTCCCCAAATACACAGCATCAACCTGCACAGAGTTGCAGTTGCACCCGGCTGGCTTTAGCCCAGGGTGCAACTCCCTCCTACTCGACACCAGCACAGAAATAGTTGCAGCCCAAAAAAAAAACCCACAAAATGTGACAGGTCTGGACAAGCAGCTGGTGCACACATCACACCAGGGCTGTGACATGCAGTAGCTCTCAGGGCAGCAAGGCAGACTGCAATAAAAGCAGACAGCTGAAAAACAGCCAGCAGCAACTTTGGGCATGGACCTGTCAAAGATTCACTCGCGGAGGCTCCTTGGTGAGTCCCAGAAATGTTGTGACTTCTGTGTTGGGGGGTCTGCAAAACCCCCTGTGGGCATTAGGAAGCGCAGAGGACCCACAAGGTGTCCAGTGGCACAAAGCAGTCATGTTTTCATACAAAATGTAACTTAAATGCCAGAGGAAAGAAGAAATGGCTCAAGTCTCCAGAAAACACTTCACACCTCTAATTTCCACTTCAGGCCCTTTAACAACTTTCAAACCCTTTTTACATTAAGCCTGTTTTGTAGCCATTCCCAGAAAATTCAGGCTTTACTTCTAACATAGAAAACACTTCTACATCCTCTAGCTATAAAATTTCCCACATCCAGAGGATCACTCAGCCCTGGGCAAAAAGCTTGAAAAGCCCTAAATTCTACCTGCCTGAGCAAGGATCTACTTCCCACCTTTACAAAGAGCCCTGCAAAGGGACACAACAAGAGAGACACTGCTCAGAGCACATCCAAAGCAAAGCAACTGTGGTCACACAAGCTGCTCTCAGGCTTGGGAGGTAGATTTTCCTTTCCAGCTGCCTTATATGAATAATGTAGATTTCACCACACAAGGGCAACTGACAGTGATCAATATATCCAAATTATTGTATTAATAACACAACAATTGACAACCACTGCAGGCTGGAGGAGAAACAACAGAAGCAGGTCACACCAAGGCTGAGTCAAGCCCTGCACTTCTCTGTGCTCAGGCCCAACTCCTCTGAAATCAATGGGAATTTGCTTGAGTAAGAATGATAACCCTGGAGTTAAAATATCCATTGCTTCACTACAGACCATTTCAAGAACTAGGTCTGATTATTCTTCCTCAGCAATGGGGAAAGCTATGCTCTCACATTTCAAAATCAGGGGTGGGCTGAGAGGGCTGCCAAGTCTCCTCCAGCATCATGGCACCTCATTGTTAATAGTCTTCAGAAGCCCCTTATTTCCATTTACATGAGTTCATTAGGATTACACAGGTGACTGATGTTCTATGCTAAGTGTCTCCGTGATTGCACAAAGTGCCATATTAACAAAAATCAAAATAAAAATGGTTTGTCAAACACCACACAAAATGCTGCCGAGCGCTTCACGGGCAACTGTTTTAGCCTCCATATGCCTGCACACTATGAGTCAATCTTTAATTACATGATCATATAGAAAACTCCAGCCTCAGTGGCAGGGGCTCTGCAACATTACAAGCAACAAAACCCAAGGGAAGGAGCACACAGGGCTGCTGCTTCCCACTGCTTCCACACCACTAACACTGCACCAGCATTCTCAATTCTTGTTATTCTCAAGTTTCCACAAAAGAGAGGGTTTGTATCAAGACTTCAGAATGCAAAAGCAGCTAAAAATTTATCTTTACATCACCAAAGCCCAGCTACCTTTGAATTTTGAGTTAGGCCCATCCTGAACATTTTCTAGCTGGATTACAGGTGTCCTCCCTTCCCCTTTTCTCCCAGCCACGTGAGGAACATGAAGTCTGCCTCTATAAACTGTGCCCACTTGCAGTTTGTCCTACAAACCCCCCAGTCTTCTAAAATCCAGAGGCAAAATACTCAAAGAAAATAGTAATAGCAGTAGAAACCAGAAATACAAAGAGTAGATGAAAACCATGGGGTTGGGTACATGTCAAGGACATTTTTCTCCTGCATTTCACAGCCCTGACAAGCAGCATGTGCCAAGATAGTTCCAGGCTGGAGCCAGGACCCCCCAGTCCTATGAACAGAGCAGCCCAGGGGGACCAAGAGGGTCACAGCAGGCAGAGGAGGCTCCTCCCACCAGCAGCCTGGGACTACAACTCCCCAAAAAACTTCATGTCAGGGCTACAGGACCTTTCCTTTCCCTTCTGTGACTCTTCAGGCCTGAAGTCCTTTTCCCAAGGCAATGACCAAAGCATCCCAGGCAACCAATTTTACCAGGAAAACAGAGCAGAGAAGCTAAAGCAGTCTATAGATTGCATTCCATACACTTTATTTATTAACACTCTGTGTGTTCAATACACACAGAGCCAGGCAAAACACCAATTCAACAGATTCATCTCTGATCCTAACACAACAGCCTAAATGCATCTTTACTCCTAGAAGCAGTCCTACCTACTTCAAAAACATTTTAAAATCGGAAAAATTAGGTCATATTAAGCTTTAAACTTTGCCTTTTTTTTTCCTTTCACATTATTTGCTGCTTGATTCCAGAGCTGGGGTCTTTGAGAATTTTGCACACTAGGCACTTGTGTGGCAGGCAGAGTGTCAGTGAGCCTCAGGTGGATTTCTGGACAAGGGAATAATATAATATGCTGGAGTCTGCTCGGTGCCCTCTCCATGCACAATAGCCCTGAGTGGCAGCGCGTGGTAAGCGGATGAAGCAGGAAGACGTGCATGATCTGATGAGCTTAGCTAAGCTGGGGGAGTCTCCTCTACTCTGCTAAATTAAAAACCTCCCTGCAATTTCAGTCCTAATCACCCCCTCTGATGCTGTAATTGATGATGGTCAGTTAACTCCTTCACTCCCGAGACTGTTTGTCAGAACCCAGAGAACCGTGCATCAGCCAGCGCTTCGTCACTCAAATCCGTTCAGTTTAATGGGGGATTCTGGAAATGTTAGAGATTTGTAAGTGATATGAAGAATATGGGAAGTTGCAGCATAAATATTTCGTGGCAGGCCTTTGGATACTTCAGATCCATAATGCCCCACTCCCAAGTGGTACAAGCTGTCTTTAAGCCTGGTTTGTGGCACTGAGACATACATTGGCTTCTCTGCCACTCTCCTCCCTGTGGCTGGCACAGGCAAGGAGCCAGCAGCATTATTACACCCTTGCACCTCCCAGCTGGCAAAATGGCCCTTTGCAGCCTTTACCAGTTGGTGCAAGCTGCTCTAACTTGTGTTGAGAAACCAAACCAGAAAAGAAAGTCCTATTTGCATTTTCAGCCTGATTCCAGACACAGCCCCTGTATGCTCCACACACAGGCTTACTGTTGGCTCCTACACAACGCGCTCCAAACTTAATAACAAAGGTGTGACTGGAGCTGTTAAAATGATCCTGGAGATAAATAATATCTTTCCATTCTACCTCCTATTTATGAAAGTTTTTAGGGAATTGTCTGTACAGTGCATTGTTCTCTTGCACAATTCTTTTAAGTCTGTTTCATGCCAAGAAGGGTGGAAAAAATCTATAAGATGTGATATATGTTTATACACTGCTGAATAAGAGGCTTTGCAGCATTGGGAAATCTATAGCATGAATTATTCTAACTGATTTATAATAGACAGTGATGCCTTAAGGACTCTATTCTGACTATTGTGCTTTCATGACAGGGTTGATGTACTACCTGCACCGTGTTCTGTAACTAGAGCATCCAAAGCAGATGCCCATATACCTGCTTTAGAATTACTGCCTATTACTGCACTTTAGAAAAGGGCAAGAAGCTTGCCCTTGTTATATTTTTAAGGTTATAATTTTTAAGGTTGTGTCTCGAAAGACTCAGATCTCAATACAACTGATATTTAATATAATTCCAGGATCAACATCTAGTCATCGACCCTAGATTCTTAAACCTCTCCTTCCGTATTAAAAAGGCAGCAACTGCTGGAGTCTGTTCTTTTATTTCTGTGGTGTTGCTTTGTTTTCTGCATGGGGAATAGGCTACAGAGTCTGGATAGTGTGAACCTACTTAGTTTGCAAACCCCAGCACTGCAATTCTGTGATTAAGAAATCAACTGGCTCAGGAGACACCTGGGTATCAAGAGTTGAGCCAGCTCCAAGGAGGCCAAAACAGAAACCCCTCTTTGTGGCCCAACCAGCAGCAGTTCAAAGCTGCCCTCAGAAGATTTCAAGACTACTTTACCCAGTGATTAACACCTGACAGGGGGTTGATGGAAAGAAAATGGAGTGAACTGACAGACCTTTTCACCCAAGGCATTCCTTGTTACCTGCCTGCAGAGGATGACTGTTATTTTCTAGATACTTCGACAGATCAAAGCATTGATTCTAGACAGTCATTCCTACTCAGAACACTGATCCATCTTGTGAAGAGTGCAACATTCTCGTAACACTTCATCAGTGACCAACATTAAAAAGAAAAAAATACAACTTCTCACTTTTCTGGATGTATGAGGACAGTCCTGGCTGGTTTCCAGCAGCCTTTGGTGCAGTCCAACACTAAAGTAACTGACGGCATAGCAAGAGGCAAGAAAATAGTTCTGTTGGAGCCCATTTTGAAGAAATAATTTCTCAGGCCCCCAAAGATACCATATCATCCCTCTCTCAGTACTGCCTGCACTCCTTGACTAATGCAGCACGATACCAAAGCTCATATTAAATGAGGACACGACAATTCAGTCTCTAACACACAACCAAACAACTGGCCCTGAAGTTCTTCCAGCACAACCAGGATCCACATGGCACTGAAAGGTAGAGTGTCTGCCAGCCAGTAAATGAATTTAATTAGGCACTGGAGTGCTGGTCTCATATGGCTGGAACTGTTGAGTGTAGGTGTGTGTGCACGTGCACTCTTGACATATTAGCAGAACTCAGGCCAACTGCAAGAGAATCCATTGATTTCTCCTGCAGCAGTTAAGCCAAGCAGACCACCCTGACCATGCCAATAGGACATCCACTGGACTGCACTTGTGGGGAAACTGCTGTAAGGTTGAACGGGAACACACAGAAAGACACACCTGCAGGAAAACACTGGAGTTCAAATTTCTATATGACCTGGATACATAAGTATACAACTCCTATACAATTTAAGTGTTTTCTTCACTTGGAAGCCATTAAAGACAAGAGCGAATTGAGCCTGGCAATGAAAAAAATAAATTAAAGAGCATCTAAAATATCTGAAGATTCAGCTGTCCCTTTTACAGGGCAGATTTGATCGCTTTGCTCAGTGAAAAAGCATGAAAGGAAAGGTGCCACAGACATTTAGGAAACTATTCCATTCAATGGGTCAGATACCTAGGAGCAGCTGTGCTTCCACATCCAAATGACATGCAAACTACTACAACTGCATGCAATGTGAAAGGTAATTTAGTCACTTCTTTTAACATGTGCTTATATAAATATATATATTACTGACAAGCTCTCTGTACCTATTCAGGCACTAACACAATACAGCCAACACCAGAACTGTTTCCTTCAGCAGCTTGGGGCAAGGGAGGCAGGGGCCACAAACCAAATTAATTGGCCAGTGGGGATTTCCCTTAGCGGAGCAAGCAGACTTAGGGAACACAGGGCTGACACCTTCCTCCCTTCCCCTTTTGCAGCCTGTGACAGGAACGAGTCTTTAGGTGACGGGAAGGACACGCAGGCCATATGGATATAACACTCCGTGTTACAGCTTCCAAGGGCCAGCACACGTCCTAAAAGGACAACTGGAAGCCACCGTAATCTGGCACAGCCCATCATCACACACCTGAGGTTTTCCCCCAAGAGTTTTACAAGATGGAGAGACAGCCCCACGTTATCTTTGACCTCATTCCCAGGCAGCACTTGGGGAGAACACCAAATGAGGGACTCCATCTATTCTGCTGGCCTTTGCTGGCCTTCTATTCCCACTTTCTTATTTTTAACAGTTTCATTGTAAATGAGTAAAGCATTAGAACATTAGCTTATATTGTACTGCAAAGCCTATTCCAGTAAACCTGTCAAAATTGGCATCATTAATAATAATACTTAGCACTTACATACTGCTTTACATTTTCAGAGCACTGTAGACATTAACTTAATTAACAAGTGACAGTTTCACAAGTAGCTCTCCTTGCAGCAGCAGCCTGTGTGCCTGAATTTCTCACAAAATCTCAAACTCTGCATTAATCCACTTGTCTTTCATCCTTCTGAAAAGATTATCTTCCTTTTTCTTCGCCTACTTTGGATATATACACACATGCTTTTAAAAACCAAGCTATTAAAAATATTCAGGTGGAAGAACACTGACTTAACACAAGCTAATTAGAAAATCCACATTACCCTACTTTTCAGCCTAAATTACTCAAAAATCAGAGCTCTATAAAGCACATGTCTGAACAGAATAGGACTCTAAATTGGTGTAAAGTGTACTTAATATTGATTGCTCTGCAATTTCCAAAACTGTACAGAAATAGAGAGACATCATTAGGTTTTATTTGAATTTTTCCTTCAGGTTTAAAAAGAAAGATGGCAAAAAAAAATCAATACAGCTACAGAAGTAAAGTAAGTGAAACCCTGTCTCTAGCAATTTGCAGGGCAAATTCACTGGGTAGATCAGCGTTCACGTCTTAGGGCCACATTTCAGAGGTCTGCAGAGCCATTACTGATTTCCAAAGCTGAAGTTCAGGCATGATTGTGTCACATCGGCCTTGTTTTCTACTTGTAGCCCACCAAGGAAACCCAGCACCCAAAGGACACCATTCTACCAGACAGAAGTCCCTGCTTGGCCTACTAACGAGGGGAGGGCCTTACTCACCCTGCCCTTCATCACAAAGCTTCAGTTTACAAAGGCAAAGGGAAAACCTGATCATCTTCCCCAAAAAAACCTTTTCCTGAGGCACTTATGAACACAAGCTGTGTTGGTGGCAGATGCACTCCCTGGCAGGGTGAGCCACACAGCTCAGTGTCACAGGGCCACCACAGACACCACCATGGCCACAACACCAGGCCACAGAAAACACAACCCAAAGACTTGTGCAAGACAATAAACAAATGTTCAGCTTGAAAACACAGAGGTTGTTGTCTCTGCCCCACCAGGGCCACCAACAACCCCACATCCAACAGCTGGGTGCCAGCTTTAACCCCCCACTGCTCACTAAAGCACTTTGCACAACCAAAAATGAGTATCTCAAGGGTATCACCCAGAGCTGCTGGCTTTGGGAAAGCATTCAGCACCCCCAGCCTGCCCTGCCCTGCTCAGAGCCCCCAGCCCAGCAACAAGCCCAGCACATTCAGCCCCTCACACAACCAACAGGAACAAAAGGCCTTTGCAGACTCTGGGTTACTCACACATTTGATGCATCTCTCCACGGAGGAAACCAAGCCTTGCAGGAAGGTCTGCTCCGAACTGCTCATAGTTCTTCCTTTTGGAGACTTCTGGGAGCAATGAAGCAGCCCAGGCCCAACAAGCTCCTGCTGCAGCCCCACAGATGTCCACACTCATGAGGCAGCACCAAAATCCCTCCCTCCAACAGCCAAACACTCCTGGCACTCATTCCACTTCCTTTATGGTAGGCCAGGGTGGGGTCACAGCTAAAAACCTGCACTCCCACCCACATGGCAGCTGTGGGAGCAGGAAGGAGTGTTCCCAATTGCTGTTGGCCCCACTGAGGGAGGAGATGTCCCCCACACTCCATTATCTTGGTGTGGGCACTCCCAGCTCCTGCAGTCAAGAGGTCTATGTGTTTATAGTCCAGTTCATGCCCTTGGTGGTTGCTTGAAAAAACATTTCTTTCCAAAAACACACAGGTGCTACCAGAGGGGAAAAAAAAAAAGGCATTACACGTGCATTTTCATTTTTTACACACCCAAACCCCAGTGTGGGGTCATTTTCCCATCCCACAAAGCGTCCAGGCTGTGCCCGCATGTGATTGAAAAGTAGCTTCTCCATACAGCACAACTGCTCTGTGGAATCTGCCATGACTGGGACGTTAATTTATAGCATGATATTCATATTTGGAAGTGGTGTTGCTTTTCAGCCTCCTCTTGTGTGAAAAGTGGCACTGTCCTGCATCTGGTCCAAGTGTGACAGGCAGGAGCTCAACAGCACCAGGGAAATGGCTGTGAGCTTTAACCTGAGTGCTACTTCCCACTGGACAAACTCTGAGCTGATGAAAATCAGCACTGCTCCTCAAAAAGCGATGAAAACAGCAATACAGGCTGTTTCTTCAAACAAATCCGTTGCTTAAGGAGTGTGTTATAATATCTAAATGTTTGCTAGATTAATTTTTCTAGATCTAAAGGCAGCTAATTCTGTTGGTTGGCTGCAGTATGTTTATGCAAAAACTTGCACACAGAAAAACAAACTTAATCAGCTGGGACAAGGGATTCCAACCCAACCTGAACTACCACACCAGTGCACAGTGCTAGCAATAATTCAGAATTTCCCTTTCTCTCATAGCTCAAACACTGGCGACGCTCCTATCAGAGCATTAAATATCTGCTGTAAGCCTCTGTTTAGCAGGAAGATTACATCCCCCAGATTTCACAGTTCAAAAGTTTATACTGTCCTGAGCTATTCATAGACTGCTGACACTGCCTCTTCTTCAGTGCAAATATCCTGGGGGGAAAAAAAAAAAAAAAAATAATAATAATAATAATAATTAATAATAATTAATAATAATAATTAATAATAATAATAAGTTTGAGCCAATTTGAAAAAGGTTTTCAAAGAGTTGTTTTCTGATTAACTCTCAGTTGTGCATTAGAAACTTGTCTTTGCTGGCTTGGGATTTGTCATTAAGTATTCTTCTGACCTTCCATTAAACTTGACACTTTGAAAAGAAAGTTAAAATTTAGAAGTGGATAATCAATACTAAAATCAACATATCCTTTTGCTTCTAGTTAATAATTTCCTCAGAAGTAACAGGAATGGCTTTTGGGAAAGAAAAAACAAATTAAAGGAATCCACAGGTTGAAAATTATTTTTGCCATAACAGAGCCATCATTAATAGAATGACCACTTTATCATGTACCTCCATATCTTTAGTTTTCACTTCCCATTGTGCACCTTTTCTCTGGGTCTTCCAGCACATAAATATCTCACACTCTCCCTTGATGCAGGACTGCTTTCAAAACCAAAAATAGATATTTTTATGTCATCTCCATATATCCAGTTCCAGAGAGATAAGACTCAGGCCTTGGCCTAATCCCATTTACACAGATCAAAATCAGAATTCATTCCACTGGAGTGAGCAGTGTGGCACTGCTGAAAACCTGCCCTGCTTCTCACTTTTGGCAGTTTTGTGTGTGATGCTTTTAGCACATCTCTGAGCCAACTGATTTGAATGTGTTCTTTAATTAGAGCTCTGTTTTAAAAATCAGGTGGCACTCATGCTTGTGATGATCTCTGCCCTGGCAGTGCCCTCAGGTCAATGTCCTTCACACGCAGCCTCCACCCAGCCTGACCCTGCCCTGATCTGGGGCTGGAGGTATCACACTGATTTGCCTTTTCATTCTTCAGTGCAAATTATCAGGTTCCTATTTTATGGTTGTACTGATAAGGGAAGAGGTAGAGAGAGGGAAAAGTTTTGGAACCAATTAAATGCTTCCAGGGATGGTGATCCCACCACTTCCCTGGGCAGCCTATTCCAGTGTTTAACAACTCTTGCAGGGAAGAAATTTTTCCTAATGTCCAACCTTCACCTCCCCTGGTGCAACTTGAGATCATTTCCTCTTGTCCTGTCAGTTCTTCCTTGGGAGATGAGACCAACTCCCACCTGGCTACACCTTCCTGTCAGGATTATTGTGTAATTTCTTCTGTGCAAACCTCAAAGCATTTCTCAATATCAATACTTTCTCTAGTTGCATGTAACCATCTTTCAACTTCCAGAAATATATTCAGGAGTGATATTAAATATTTCATTAAACTGTAGCAAAGAGCTGTTTGTAGACTTTGGGTGACCTGCTGCTTATTCTGAGGCGAGAGGAAGTGCCTCAAGGGTGTATTAATTTCAAAATAATTTTAAAGAAGTCTTGTGTTTGTTGGATATCTGCTTTGCCCAGCTGAAAATCAAGGCCAGGATGACTCAGTCATTATACTATAACTTAAATTCACCATCCTCCCTGCATACAACACACACAGCATGATTCAAGGTTAAGCATAGAATATCAAAAGACTCAGAGCATGGACAATTTTAATGGTAAAGGAACCTTGACTTTTACTGATTATATTAGTTCAACTAAAATTGACCTTCAATATATGAAGATTTCATTTTCACAAATACATGGTATGACTGATGCCTTTTATTAGGCTTACAAAAAATTAATCAGAACTGAAGCTTTCAAGGCCACAATCTCTTTTTTCAGTTCAAGTTACAGATAACGGAAGGAGAGACATAGTTATGGGATCTTAAAAGCTAAACTGATCTTTTTTGTTTGTTTGTTTCGTAATAAAAGGCAATAGCATTGCTATTTATCAGGTCCTGCAAGCTGGCATTGCTGCTAAATAACAACAGGCCCCTTCCCAGCATTATTTCCAGAGCTGTTGCTTGTGCATATTTATCCAGTTAATGGGATGGATTTATTACAAGTGTTGGATAATTTGGACCCAGCCTACACTGATGTATTTTATGGCATGTGGTCAACCCAGCTATTATGGCCTGGGTCTGCAACTGCTCTGTAAACTGGAGCATGCAGTCATTAAAATGAATGAGCACAAGTGTTTGCTATGCTGGTTTTAATTATATGTTTATCTCTTTTCTCTTTTAAACTTCCATTTTATTTATACCACATGTGGTCACATATGGGCTGTAGATGTCATCTTAGGGGGTTTAGGAAAACCATAGGCAAGCAGCTTCCCTTATTTAGGAGGGTTTAGCTCACCTCCTTAACAGCAATTATAGGGCTATATATCTTAATTTAGATACATATTCCTGATTTTTAGTGAAGTCCAGTATCCAGAGATGAGGGGAGAAGAGCAAATCTTCATCATGTGGAACTTCAATCATCACAGGTCAAACACAGGTTTATTATAGGTGTTTACATTGACTTGGACATTTGGTGAAGAGGTTTCCTCGGTAACCTCTACAGAATGAAATTCCTGGACAATGAAACTCATCAAACTATTAGTAAAATATATAATAGTTTAAAATTTTCGTTTAGGGCACAAATAAATGATGCTTTCATGGCTCAGTATTGTTTTCTGGAAGTTATGCCATGTGGATAAATATAATTTCCTTTTTCATTCATGAAAATTAGTGTGAAAATATAGTACAGGTTTTGGAGGACATCTCTGATGGCACAATTCCACCAAAAGAATGCACTGAAAACACACAGATTCTGTGTTATGGTGCAAGAAATCCAGAGGAATCGACCTGCTCTGCAGGGCATTGACATCCTGTTAGGTCTGTGATTTATATCCTGAAAATCTTTTGACTTACTAGTTGGCTTATGGGTTTACTCTTCATTACTCTGTGATTTTATTGGTGGAAGTGGGCCAGGAAAACCAAAAGGGGATGGAAAGCTCACTTTCAGAGAGTTGTACAGCCTGGAAATTTGCTTCCTAGGAATGTTAATGTCAGAGCACACAGTCATCTAAGCTCTTATAAAAATCGAAGACATTGTTTTAGACCTTATAACTCCTTTGGACAATGAGGAGTCAAAGAGAGTAATGTCCAGACGTGTGAAAATTAGCAAACACATTACTTTCTTCATTGGGTGAGCTATCTATTCCCAACATTGGCTCAAGGCCTATATCTTTCACATGACAGAATGTGAACAATTTATGCATTTAGCTAAATCTGCTTAACCTGGGTCAAACTACACCCATGTTGGAGCTCTGCCATCATAAGCGAAAAAGAATTATAGATCTGATGGTACATGTTCTGATGAAGGAGAAACAGTGACACTGGGCTGATCAACAGTTTAACTATGACACAAGAGGCTCCCTCTGAGGACAGGATCAGGTCTATTGAAACGATCAATTTAAGTTTTAAATTATACTTTTAATTATTTAAAATAGAACGTCAGCAGAGCTAGGAAAAAAAAAATCCCTTTGTGTCGAGCAGTAATTACATCTGACTTTTCCACCAAAAACTCTAAGTACTGTAGAACTGCATTAAAACTGCTTAAATGTAGAAGGTTCTTTCTTTTTCATAGTTGAGATTGTGCACTGAACTAGATAGCTTTGTTAGCAGGGCACACGGCTCCTCGTTCCTGGAACCCTGCTTGAACTCTTTGCTTAAATGAATACACTGGTTCTGCTCAGTCATTAGTAGGCACTTACTCATATCAAAATGCTCTGCATTTAATTCAGGACAGTTGGCAGCCTCTGCACGAGCGAGGCTCCAAAATGAGCCAGCATATGAAGGAGGGGAATGTCTTCAGCTTAGAGCTGGGGTTACCTCTAGGGCAAGGAGGGGATTTTCTCACTCCAGCTGTCTGCTTTGGGACTGGTATTCAGTGCCTGGTACTCTGAGACCTGCAATCTTGGTGAGGGAAGGGGGGGAAAATATAGAAAAAAGTAAATAGCCACTCAAATTCCCACTAGGAGAAAAGAAAATTGTAAATAACACACACGTAAAAAAAATCAGAAATATACCTGCTCATGCATCAATCACCTCCATTTCAGATGTGGTGCCAAACAGAGAGGATGAATGAGGGTTCAGCTCAGTTAGAGAGAGTGCAAATATCAACAGCACTAAAGCTACTTTTCAGGTTAGCATAATCTTCTGTCTGCAAACACTGTGTGGTTTATCTGATTTTTTTTTTTTTTTTTGTTGGACAGCTGTGATCTTCTCCTTTCAAAACCTTGTCACTGCCGTTCAGCAGAAATGTAAGTGATATGATTAAGGAACATGGCATCTTGTATAATCGGTCGTAATCATTATCTAGGGGTTTCAGTAACATGACACATGCACAGCAACAGCAGCATCTGCTATGGACTGACAGATATCTCAAGCTCAGGATGATGGAAGCGCTCTGAGGGATTTGTAAACTTGTCTTGGCTAATGCCACTACCCTGATGTGAACCTGTTGTTGGCTGTGCTGCTTAAAGGCCAAAGATTAAAAGTGTTTCATAAAGTTCATTCTGTGTCTCATGAATCTCCATCTCTGGCTGGTGTGGGATGTGTTACCTTGGCAGACCTTTCCCACTTTCACTGATAGGATCGCACTTTTGGAAGTAGCTGCAGAGAGCAGAACTCTATTTTTGTAGCGTTTCCTCACCGTGCACCAGGTTGGTCTTTTACAAACACTCAGCACTGGATTAACTGTGTTTCTAGAGTAGTCAACAAAGCTGAATTGTGTAGTATATGCTCTTTAGTTTATAAACATGAGGGGACAGATTCCCAACCACAGGGACACGTGACTATGACTGGCGGGAGTGCCACGGTGGAGCTGAGCAGCTCCACACCCTCCATCCGAGCTGAAGACCACAGACCGTGGCCCTGGGGACAGCAGCCTCATTCTGGAGGCTTCCAAAGGGAGATCTGAAGTCTGTTTCTTCCTGAGCCTGCAGAGACTAAAATCCAATCTCTCCCTTTCTGCATGTCTCCCCCAACCACTGCGCTATTAAAGGTCTGGGAGAAGAGGAGATGAGAGATGTTTTCCATGCCTCCTTGTTGTAAGAGTCACTGGAAGGCAAATGGCAGTGAGCCAGAAGGAGAACAAGCAAATGAGAATCCTGCCAGAAATGGGATACATGTTGGTTTTTTTTTTTTTTTCCACTCATGTTTTTGGATTTGGCAAAATTTAGAACAGCTGTAGACTGCATTAATTTGCTCTGAGGTCTGAGTGATTGCCAAGGCCGTGGTTGGGGACATCACTTTTGCACACCAACTGTGGAAATTCATCATTCCTCCATGTCAACATCAGAGGATTAAGACTTGGGCACTGTTCCTTTATTGTGACTCCAACATTTTGGTCACTTCTAGACAGGATCTTGTTCTCAGCCTGCTCCATTCAACTTTTTGTGAGCGTTACTACAGCTGTACTCCTGGTACAGTTACAAGCTACCAGCCAGTGGGCAGCCTGAAGTCAGGTTTGTGCTGCAGTGAAGCAAACCCCATTTTTATGCAAACACACCAGTTTATGAAGCTAAGGTCCATCTAGACAGGCTGCTGTAATAGTATCATTTATTTGCATCTGCCATACATCTCAGTTCCAGGGGTCTCAGTACGCAACATTCACAATTTACAGATCCTGAGTAACATTTAGGATTATTCACAGGTATCCAACAGTCATAAATAATGGCTGTATTGAAAAAAATAGACAATCTTTAAATAGGTTAAATGCGTGTCAGCGTATTATATACATTATATACTCATTTTACTCCTGAGCAGAACTGCAGATCATGTTCCATCAAACCACGTTAACTAAGAATAACACAGCTAATTTTTCCAAATGTATTTATTCCCACTGTACTTTTTCAGGTTTTATGGATAAGGATTTTTCATAAAATTTTAGAACATTTTGATTCTGATCATTTTGATTTGTTACTCTAATCATGTAGGACTTTATTCCCCAGATTATCTCCTTAGGTCAGCTATTTTGATTATGGGATGGGCTATGCTGATTTATACCATTTGAGAATCTGGACCATTGAGTTCAAGAGGATAACTAATGGAGTCAGGAGCTCATCAAGTTCAGTGATGGCATCAGAATCTGATTCTTCTTGTGTTCAGGAACAAAGGATTGATAACTGATGAAAGGAGAGGCAATTAGCTAACCACATTTATGAAGAAGACAAATACAGAATGCAAATGCACTTGCCTCTTTGAGGCTCCCTCTGCTATTGCCTCATGGAACAAAAAAAAATCATTTTCCTTTATTCTCAAATACAAACATATTGAATGATTATTGCCTAATTGCCAGATGACTCTTCCTTCTTGCTTTCTTGCGGGTCAAGGTTTGAAAGAAAAATATGTGTGTAGATAAAACAGGCACAGATCAGATGTAAAAATCCACCTGCTCCATTTATTAATGCAACTCTGCATGTGAAAATACAGTGTCAGAAATTAGGTAGCATATAAAAGTACAGCTAGATAAACTGAAAAAGAATTTTGAATAGAGATACATTTGGGAATACACAACAGGGTGAGATTAAACATAATGTAATAAAAGGTAGAGAAAACAATTTGACACAACATGGCAGTGATCAGAATTTCAGCTCTTAAAAACTGCATTTTTACTAAAGACTTAGCCACAGGTGAAGTCACGATGGCTGCTCCCACCTTGTGCACGGGCACGGGCAGGTGTTCCTGCCTCCTCTTTGCCTCTGAGACAAACACCTGCTAATATTAGCCACCTCCTCCCCGTCGCCACCAGAAGGAGCTTAGCAGATGATATTTTCATTGGATTGTGCAATAATGTGAAGTCTTCTCTAATCTTATTTGGCACATTACCCATTGGATTTATGGAAATCCTCGGTGAGCTCTGACCCGGAGGTGTGGCGGCCGCATAAACTCTGCGCGTGAGCGGTGTCGCCGTGGTCACGAGGAGTGCCCTGGGCTTTACCTACTGCTGAAGTTTTTGGCCAGGCTGACAAGTAACCCTTAAATCCAAAGGGAATGGAGTATAAAAAATCAGTCTTCCAAACACACAGTGCTTTGGCTGATTAGCATGGAGAAAAAGGAATTAATAATGAGGAGAAAAAAAAGATAGCCAGAAACTACAAACACCAGGGAGCCCATTTCAGTGTTGCTTGAAAATAAAGCAACAATAGCAAGACTAGTCGTCTCATTAAATAATAATTTGTTATTTCCCTTAATGCTGCACATGTTCTTTAATGGCTGTGACTTCTTAAGACAGTTCGACTATAATTCCCACATATTTTTCAATAGGAAACTTGTATAACTTTTAATGAGTCCTTGAACTGACCACCTGTGAACAAGAGGTATCATAAACCTTGTCTCTTCAAATATGAAAATAATTTGAGCATACGTTTTCCTTGATGTGACTGATCTAAAGTGGGTTGTGAAATTACTGGCAGACAGCTCAAGCCATTCTCCCTACAAAATTAAGACATGGCTACTCCTTTCCAATGGCAAGGAGTGGAAGTTGTTCTCATTTCATGCATTTGGAAAATTGCAGGTAATTCGAGAAGAAAAAAAAAATAAATTGTTTATTAGAGAATGGTTCTTCCATTAGAAGTGTGCATTGAAACATTTTGTGGTCAGAGTCCAGCCGTCAGGAAAGATTTCCAGTTGTTGAAACTAGTCTGATGGTCTTTCATGTCTTCATGTTTCGTGACAAGAGATGAGTATGTGCTTTGAGCAGGAATCTGGACTCAGGGGAATTTCATTTTCATACGAAATTAAATTCATATAACTTCCTGCTCAATTTCAGAAAAAAATTATGCAAAGAATGTCATTTCATTTCAGCTGAACCAGCTTGTAAGTTTTACCAGCTCTATCTACAGTGCTCATGACTGGTTATAAAATGCAATCGTACTTCATTTTATTCTTATTTATGAATCATCTGTCAGATTTTCCTGTTTCACTTTGACTTCACCATTCTGATTAAATGTTAATATTTTGGTTTTAAATTACATATCCTCTGGCATATGATGCCACATGCAGAGGGTTTTTTTTTTTCCTGTAGCACTTTAATGAGATGATGCCATATCAATATATCTGTATGAAAATTTTCAATAATTAGGAAAGAAAAATGTCACATTTTCAACCAGGAATTTTCAAATATATTCAATTTAAAGGATATAAGGTTATAAATCACAAAATATTCAGATGATGCTTTCAATACAGAAAGTTTTGTTTCAGTATTTGTTGTAAGATAGTTATGTTGATGCCTTCAAAGGTAAATATTTGCAAGGTATCCATTTTTTTTAAGAGTTTTGAAATTCTGCATTTTCGTCCCAAATCAGGAAGAAAAAAATGGCATTTAAATTCCAGGTTTAAACACAGTTTTTCAATTTTAAGTCCACAGGTATGGGACCATCCTGCTGGAACAAAATGCAGGTACTGGAACTCCAGTGCCATTTTTGGGAAGACTGTGGATACACTGAAGGCGTTTCCCAGCATGATCTGCAAGGGAAAATAGTGAAGAAGCCAGAAAATAGGGAAGCAAAACCACCACCAATGCACCAAGTGTTTTTGCAGAAATAGCAACATGGCCAAGGTACCTCCATCCCTTGTCTCCAAAGGCAATCACATCACAGGTAACGCAATGTTTTCCTGCTTTGGGCAGCACTGCAGAGATAACCTCTCCATGACAAACAGATTTTCTGCAATTTTTCCCTGTCTGCTGGCCTGAACCTGAATTTTCTTTGATGTTAAACATAAATATCTGAATACTGCTCCTATTTTCTCCTTGCATAAATAAAGTGTCTGGGGCCAGAGGGGAGAGGTACTCGCTGTTGCCTTTCTGTTGTGACAATGTCAAACAAAAGCCATGCTCAGTGTTTTCCAGAGGGCCATCTTTGTCTTACAGAAAACGTAATTGCACCCTTTTAAAATATCATCCTGGTGCCACAGAGCATTGGGTGGATGTGTTGAGTCATTTACTGCACCAGTGACAGAGTCCTTTGGTTTTCCTGCAGTTCCAATGGCACTGTGGAAACCTTGGGGCTACACGGCTTTTCTCTTTGTGGAGCTGGTCTCAACATCGGTCTCAAAAGGAGCTTGGTGCCTCATTTTTCCATTTGCCATATTAGAATGAATATACAGCAGTAGGAACTGCCTCACACTTCCCATTCTTCGTGTTAAACATAATCTCCCAGCCTGAGTGCTGAATCACATCTCCCAACTATTTCCTGCTCCAACTGTGTCTTCACTTGTGTTGCTTTTATTTACCGTGTCAGCCCGCACCTTTCTTAACGGTGTTGCTTTTCTTCCCTTTCAAACAAATATATCCTATTCTCTGTGGCAATTTTTGAGCTGTGTGCTCAAGTCAGGGGTTAGACAAACCTTATCAGTATGCGTGTGTGTGTATGTGCGTGCAGTTGTGTATGTAATTCAGGTATTTTCTCCTACTGAACAGGACAGTTGCATTGGGAAGCTGGTAAAAGCGAGAGTGGAACAACAGCACAATGCATCAAAGGGGGAACCGAGATTCTTTTTTTTCCATAATTTTAGCTGAATGCATCACAAAGTGGCAATTATATGGCACATTTTTCTTCTAAAAAATTGGCCTCGTTGTGCCTCTAGACAACAAAACAGCATGAAGGAACCATACAGGCACAGCTTGGTTCCAAATAACCATGTTTACCTAATATACACAAATATGCCAGGCCTAACTGTATAAATATTGCTGTTCTGACTTATTTCTGGAAGTTTCTAAATCACATAACGTGGTGAGTAGAAAAGAACATTCGCTATTTATTTTCATTGTAGGAAAAGGCACTAAGTCTCATGTATAAATATATTTGCAATGTGATAGGGAAAGATGACAGGAGTATCCATGGAGCATTTTATACCCACTCGTATGGTGAAAAACACACAATGGAAAAATTGATTTGGGGTGTTTGAATTTATATAAGAGGCATTCTGATTTATCTAGAAAATATTTTCTATGGTATTTAATTTGAATTGATTCATGCCATGGTTTTTCTTTCTTTTATGAAATATTCAAGAGATTCTCAGGGTGACATGAAGCACTTTTAAGAGAACTACCAGTTATCTCCTCTTTTCTTATCTCTTGGGCAGCTTTTTACAGCATTCAGAACTAGTGCTTGAGTTTTAAAGCTCCCTTCCATGATTGCTGTCAGATGAGGTGTGTTGACAGAGAGGTTTTGCTCTGGGGACCTAATGTAATATTTGAATGCATCAGAAATTGCAAAGGATGCAAAATTACTCAAAAAAATATTCCTAACAGAACTCAGAAAATTCCCAGCCCAGAAGCGTGATTGGTTTTAACAAATGACAGATTCCAAATGTAACAAAAGATAATTTCTGTCTGATTCCAGGGGAGTGGATGACAGATGACTCTTAGCCCATGGCATGTGCACCTGGCAGTGCTGTCACAGCATGCCCGTGCCAAGGGCACCGGGCTGAGATGCCAAACCTGGCTGATAATGGGATTAAAGTCTGTAAGAGGCACCCACTACCTGTTAGGTTTGGATTTGAATTGTCCTGTTGGTGTCTTCCAGGAGGATTTGTACAGAACAGAGCCATGGCAGGCATTCCTCACTCACTGAGAATTTTCCTCCTTTTCAGTTTCTGGGCAAAGCAGGGATTTATGGAGTCTAACTCGCCTCTCAGCTGGTGCAGAGGTCAGGGCTGAGATCTAGCAGATATGACTTCCACGTGATGCTGAGGCTGCCAAAAACTATTATTGTCACTGGTGCCCAGCCATGCCAATCTTTGGGATGACAATTGGGTGAATTACTAGGAGCTCCAGCTCCACATCACCTGTCCCAGTGCTCTCACAGGACGTGGTCTGTGATAGTGGCTGCCCCAGGGCATGAAATGGTGGAGTTGTGCTCCATGTCCCAGTATGAACTCGCTAAACTGGAGCACACCTGACCCTGTAAAACTGAACATCACTGCCATTAGAAGCAGTACAAAGCAAAAGAGTTGCAAGGAGAGAATGCTGGAGGGGAGGGAAAAAGTATTTAGTAAAAACACAAAATGAGACCCCTATTCATGGCTTAATTTGACTTCTTTTTTCCAAAATATTTGTCACCCTTGTTCAAGTCCTGCAACTTATTACTTTAAAAATACCAAAAAAAAAAAAAAGTCTCCTCCCCTTTTTGGCATTTGGTTTTTTTTTTTGTTTAGAGCATCTGAAACAACATGATTTGTGGTTTGGCTTTTTTGTTCTGTTTTTATTTGGTGGGTTTGGTGTTGTTTATTTGAAAGGACAGAGGCTCCACTTTGCTACTTTCTTATTCACCTCTATTTGTCTACTCCATAAACTTCAATATATCCCCTCTGTTTGGAAGAAAATAGATTCTCACTAAACTATATCTTCCTCTTTCCTCTAGCCACTTTCCAAGACCCAGAAAATACTTAAAAATTCTGAAGGAACAAAAAGAAATTTGGGGAAAAAAAGAGTTTAAAATAAGGAAAAATAAATCACTAACATGCTTTTACATTTTTTCCCATGCAAATATAAAACTCCAGAATATTTTTTAAAATCACACTTTGAGAATAGAATTTAAAAACTTCAAGTGATGGCTTTAGAGTTATATTCCATAGTTCTGTAGAAAATGAAGTATTTTTTGACTGCCAGCCTATTCACTCATAAGTACATAGCCTCTATTAAAAATAATCCTCCAAGTAGAAAAAAGAAAAAAAAAAAGTGTCTAAAAATCCAAATTATAATCACTCTTAAGTTATGTAGCAGTTTGCTGAAGAGATGAATCTACTTTTCTTAATGTACAGAGATGAAAAACAATAGATTTTTAAAAGAGAGCCCTTCCATGAAGGAACATGGAAAGACCTCATTAGATAATTATTCATTTAGGAGAAACAATGAATATACCAAAAGAGATATTTCAGGGGACTAAATTAAAAAATCTGATTTCTTAAAAAAAAAAAAAATCTAGTGCAGTTCCCTCTCTGCTGACACGTTTTTGTTGTCAATCTTCTGCTGTTGAGTCTCAAATTTCATGCTCCATTGAAACCAGTTCCATCATGGACGTACTCCAGTGACAGCAAAATTTAGGAAGAAGAATTAATGAATTATTTTGGGTTAATTGTTGGGTACCATAGAGGTCTTTTCCAACCTTAATGATTCTATTATTTCCTTTTTGTTTGTTTATTTTTGAATAAGAATAAGGATAAGAATAAACTTCTTTATAACAATAAACTTTTCCAGCTGGGATAATGGATGGCTCTAGATTTGTCCCACTTCTTAGACCTATTCTTTTATTTCTTTCCTATAAATCATAAATCTTTGATGACGTGGGTCCAATGGCCTCAAAGCCACTACATACACATTATATTTCCACCCATTTGATTTAACTTCTATTACTTTTTCCCACAGTTCTGCTCCTTATTCAAACTAAAACCAACCAAACAAACCAAAACCATCTTTTCATTCCTTTCCCTCGTCCGGATGCCTCACAAAGCAAAGAGAAACGACGGCTTTGATCTGGGGAGAGCGTGGATTTTCTTTCTTCTTTTAAGCAGGCAGAGGATATTCGTGCAAGGGAAGGATCAGGGTCAGGCCAGGCACAGCTTGTAAGTGAAGTTGTCTATCTCCAGGCCACACAACTCTGCTGCAAGTTTCCCTAATGCCTTGGCAGCACTCCATGGCCCAACCTGGAGACACTGAGCTCAGCAGAGGAAGCCAATTAGGTTTTAACCTGCAGTTGGTTCAAGCCCAGGTCCTGGCCGTGAGCTCTGGCTGCCTTATCCACTAAGCTGCCCTGAGTTGGCGAGAGGTTTAAAATTGGAACAGTTTGTTTTGGTGAAAAAAAAATAGTCATAATTTCCATAGAAACCAGAAAAGGATAAAATACCATGAGAAAAATACAATTACAAAAGGTATTTTGATTTATCATCTTTGCTGTTCTCCTTGCTGTAGATTCTCTGAGAATATGCTTTTAACTGCATCATTTCATTAGAAAATCTCCTGTTTTATTTAAAAGTCCATATGTAAATGAGAACAGTATTCAGGGGAAAAGAAAAAACATTCTGGTGCATTTGCATTTGCAGAAAGGGCCAAACCATGAATGAAGGCTACCACATCCAGAATTCCCTCTATATTCCCCCCTTTTTTTAATACATTTGGCAGGGGAGGGGGGTGGGGAAGTAAACAAAAAATTAAGACATGAGCACAGAACCTCAACTTCCACAAATTGGCACGACTCCATCCGACTCGGTGGAGCTTCTCTGATTTATATCAGTCAAAGATTTGAGCTAAAGGTTTCTGGGAATAATGGGAATGGGAGGATTTCAGCAGCGCTTCGCTGACGGAGGAGAGAAGATGCTGCGGGGAGCTGCACATGCAGCGCGTGGCCATGACTGCTTGCACACTAATTAAACCAGTTTTATATTTTGGTACTGGAAAGATGGTTAAAACCATCTGTTTCTTTTTAGAAATCAGTTTCTTTTCTACCAGCTAAGGAGAAAATGTGGACAAAATTAGATCTAGGTGATAAATAGTTGTTTGGGGTTTCTTTCTTCTGCATCTGAAGGTCAAGATGTAAATAGGATTTGCGTCAGTACTTAAGGACAGATGTAAAGGTTTATTGCAGTGCAGCAAACAACATGATCTTAGGTAAATCTCCAATGTTTTGTTTCAACCAAAGCAGTGACTTAATTTATTTAGTGTTCTATTTAAGCTTCCCCTTTTCTGCATGTTTTAACCCTTGCAATGTGGAAGCGTTTAATATAGTTTGAAACAAACGTTGAAAGAAACATTCCCAATTTTTTCACTGAAACTAATTGTGGAATATGACCCAGTCTGAGGCCTCTTACACATCAGGCAATCAACAGGCTGATGCCTCAGTGGAGTGTTCCAGCAAATTACCTGGCACAGCCATCGCAGGGTAGCTGTGCTGGAGCACATCCCTGGAGCTGAATTAGAGGTTGTAAATTGCCTCCACAAATCCCTTCCCTCATAGTCACTTATTGTCCCACATAAGTAGCTATCATTTTAATTGACAGAGTCTTGTGTGAGGGATGCAAAATCATGAAAAATATGAAGTGCATCATACAGAGACAAAACACAGCTCCATTGAAATTACACCTTGTCAAGAGAGAAAATATTCTGGTTGGCTGAACATGAATCAAAGAATTTGGAGGACCAGAATGCTGGAATTACCTGGTCTCAAAAAGTAGGGATAGAAAAGGGCCTGGTTTTCTTATTTAGACTTATCTTCCTCTCGACTTACTTTTCTTTTCTGTTGGTCACAAAGAAAGGGTGTAACTTTGAAAAGGAAAAACATGGAAGAACTAAAATATAAATAATGACAACTTATATTTGTGGAGTAGATAGTCCAGGAGACAGATAATGGCACAAAAGCAGTTCCCCTGGGAAAACAGCTTGAACCCAGCCAGAGTTGGGAGCAATGGCCATCACAGGCTGCCCAAGGGCTCAGGGGTGGTGGGTCTGTGGGCCGTGTCCCTCCCCATATCAGGGTTTCAGTGGTTCACAGGATCCCCATTGGCCCTACAAACAAAGATGAATTTCACTCTCTGAGCACATCTGTCATGTTAGGGCTCTGACACTTTGCATGATGGTGTTTAGCAGTCGTGGTACTGTGCACACCAGGGATGTTGGTACTGCCTTTTCTCCTCTAAAACTGGTGCTTAATTAAAAAATAAGTACATGTGCATACCTGCAATCCCAGTTCTGTCATCTTATGCTGCAAACTCACAAATGGAATATCTCATATCTTTCTTGTCTTTGTTTTCTGCTCCAGTCTGTGTATTGCCCTTTGAAACATGCGCATTAATAAAACAAAGATCAGGGCTATTTTCTCCCTTATTAAAAAATATTAAAGTTAAACATACGTGACCAAAAGGCTGAAAATTGGACAATCAAAACACGCTATCCCTCCTGAGTTCTGTTTGATTTTATGTCTTGATACCCTTTGCTGACAAGGGAGAAATATCTTACGCCACAGTGGAAGTCAACAAAGCTATTTCTCTCTTAAAGACTGTGGGTAGAGGACACTATGTCTTGGTTTTTTACTGAAAAGAGAGATTTTTTTAAAGATTATGTCCTTTATTGATTGATTTATTTATTTAATCCATTCACCGATAGCACAGAAGCTTCTGCTTTAGCACTTTACTGTTGCTGCTTGACTGAGCTATAGAGCTTACTTTTTTTATGCAACCCTGAAATCAGCTTCAACATTGAAGCAAAGGCCATGACACTAGAGATTTTCAAGCTGATGGAGTAAAAGATATTGGGTTTGTGTGTATCAGTGCAATAGGTGTTGAAAATACAAAAAAAAAAAAAAAAAAAAAAAAAAGAGGGCCATTGATCAAAATAATAGATAGAAGCATTTTTTAATCTGCACAAGTCCATACATGTTTGTATCTCCAGTTCTACACACACACAGACATGCAGAAGTGTGTCTCTAACTCCCAAAGTATTTGGCTTTCTATATATATTTCAGCTTTTAGCTTGATTTCATTGACAGTTCAGTCAGAATATCATTCTCCCTTCCCTTGTGAAAAACTACATGTTAAGCCTTTTTTTTTTTTATTTTAACAGAGCTCTCATGTTGTTTCCTTTCTTTTGCCTGACATATGTTTTGTTTTGCTCTTGAAGCAGAGAAGCACAAGTTCTCAAAAAGATTTTTGTTGCCAAAAATCAGGTGTGTTTAAAGTCCAGGCAACTTGAGGAGGGTTTGCTTGAACGGGAGAGGGAGCTTTCTCCTGCTACCCCAACAGCCCTCGTGTTGTTGCTGGCCAATGGAAAAGCCAATCTCAGGGTGAGGACCAAGGAGTGCAAACCTGAAGGACCTTGACATCTATGATTTAATCATTAGGACGAGGTGCTCTGCTGAGGAACAGCCTCAGGAGGAGGTCAGATTTCAAGGATAACACTTGCACCAACAGAATGGTGTAAAAGAGATTTTTTTTCTCACTACAGATATTTATTCAATATGTTGTGAGTGCCACCAGTATATTTTCTGCCCTTGTATTCAAAGCACCTCTAAGGAGAACATGTATCACTGTAAACAGTTCATGGATGAGTAGACTGAGGCACAGCAAAAGCTAATGATCTGACAGTTCAAAATTAATAACTAAATCAGCAAAACAAGTTGCAGAGGAGCACAACCAACTAGCTGCAGTGGCTTGTTTATAATTCTAAATACATTAACATACCTCAGGCCTGACTCCCGTTCCTGAAGGCGAGGCTTTTTTGATGCAAAGCTTCCTAATATACCCAATTTTGCTCTGGATGCTCTGGGAAATAAGAGTTAACTTTAATGAAAGCCTGTTTGTGCTTTAAAATGTCATATATATAGCCTGATTAATGGAAAGAGGTTAGAAAGAAATATATTTTAATATGGTGAACGTAGTTACCAGTGCACTATCAGAGCACAACTGACATGGGACGCAGTCTAAACAAAAGTCAGCAGCTACTAATGAGGCTTGTTAGTGATGCTAATCTATGTAAATGTTATTAATTGAGAACATCTATCTTTTATCTCCAACATTTGGTAATCAGGCAATTAAAAAACAATGACATTCCCGGCGGTTGTTCTCCCAGTTAAAAAAAAGTGATCAAAGAGTCCTGAATAAGGAAAGGGAAAGTCCCTTATCAAGAGCTGGGCCTTGCCTTGGGCTACCAGGGCTCATTAAAGGCAGAAAAGCTCTGTTGATCACCAATTAACCTGATTTGTAGGAACTCTGATAAAGACCTCAAACAACATGAGTTTTCTTAACTATAATAAATGACACAGTTTATTGACAAAAATAAAAACGTTTGGTTTGAAAAAGAACATAAAGGAGCTATTCAAATTGGATAGCCCTACCACACACCAGGCCTGGAAGACGTGGGATGGGTTTAACTTCACCACATTGGTGGCATATTATCAATGCTAGATACAGTCAAACCTATTAACAGCCATATACACAACAACCAAATATATACATATTTGGTAGCTGTCACATAAATTTCTGTCATCTCTAGTCATAACAGACAGCAGATTGCATTAATTATGTATGTACTATGCTCATGAATGGAAATTCAGCGCTCTAGGGTGAACTCTGCATCTCGAAACACGAAAGTAAAAAAAAAAAAAGATATTTTCTTGAGGCTTAATTGGTGGACATTTTGTGATTATACTTTTTTTTTTTTTTAATCTTAGCAGTTGCTTTAAATTATCCCAAGTGTAAATTTCCATATGGCTTTTTAACCCATTCTTTCCTTTCTGGAGAATTTAATTCTTCCTCTCAGGTATTGTTCGTAGTGTCATGATGAGTAAGTATAACACCACAGTGTGACTGTCAACTATAACTGTAATTATTGCCAGAGATTCATTAATTCACATGGTGATGGCCTGTCCCTGTTTGTGTCTCTGGAGAAAGGGAATAATAACTAAATGTAAAACTTGGGCCTTGAGTTGAGTGGAAAAGTAGCACAAATGTGGTACCAAACTCAAGCATTCTCTGTATTTAAAGGTTAATCAGTTTTGGTTTAGCACCACAGCTATTCCACCAAACCTCTGTGTTGTGAAATTATCTGTTACAAACAAATTGTCTGCATAGTGGGGATCTTGCCAGCATTAGTATGTCAAATTATACCCTGAGCTTACATTGCTTTATATGCAACATTTTTTAAGTGTGCTTTAGGTCTTCAATGATAAAATGCAGTTGAGACTGTGAGATTAAAGCTGCCTTATTAGGCCTATCGAGTAGCTGATGTCCATGATCTTTATGGGCTGGATGTGACTTTGATAAGAATCAGATTGGGTCATAAAGTGAAAAAATACCACTGTCACTTTTTCTGACATATCCATTTGACACATGCAGAACTGTATCTCAGGTTTATACATCAAAAATTCAGCTCGCTTTTCTTCCTGATGATGGACACCTTCATCATTTCCACAAAGATATTTTCCACTATAAAATATCTTTTCCTCCTCACATCTGCCTTCTTCATTCTCTGTTTGTGTCTATTCAGTGCAGAACAGAAGCAGTAAAGAAAATCATATGGGGAGGTCCAACGCCTTTAAATGAGCAATTTTTTAAGAAACCTCAGCTCTCATACACAAATTGATGATATGTCGCGTTCAGCAGAGAATGTTTTTGGTGTCAGAGGACATGTCTGAGAAGAAACAAAAAAGAGACATAGCAGTCAGGGTAGCATGAAGTGTCAACAACCCCTTTGAAGCCCAGACCCTTTTTCATTAGGATGATAAAATGAAAGATCAGCTGCTTAATGGTGGAGCATGTGAATATTTTGATCTAAGATGACGTCTGTGGTTTTGCTTTTCTAACTAATGCATTAGTGCCTCTCTCCCTCAGAAAAGGTATCAGTTAGTGATATCATGGGTGAGCTTTTATCTTACCATATAGATCTGAGCGTGTTTTACAGCAAAGATAATTATCTCCAGCCAGCGATTTTGGTTGGTCTTTGATTTAGCTGTTCAAGCAGATGCCACCATAGAGATTCTATTATGCACAAACAATTGTATTTCATTGGTAAGTGCCCTGCATGCCTACCTCATTATTAGAACCCAATTAATTTTTCTTTGTAATAAAATGGAAAGACTTAGAGCTAACAGGAAGGCTACTCTAAAGAAATTTGGACCAACCGCAAAGAGTACCTGGAAGGAGCAGAAAGAAAGAAGAGCAGTAATTACGTGACACATGCACACACACAAAAAAGAAAGAACATGAATTGAAGTTTCAGAAACAGGCCCAGGGAGCACAGATCGCAATCTGGCTAGATTGTGAAAGTACTACTAAGATGTTTTAATTATATGATTGATGTAAGCTTCAAAAGGAAACTCGGCGTTCACAATGGCTGCAAGGTTAGGAGTGTTATCTAATGTATAAAGAAAACCACCACTGAAGGCAAACAGTGCACGTGAAACTTGAGACCTTTCTCTTTCAGAACCAATCAATAACGTCTTATTTTTAATCTATATTATGTTTAAGAAAATGTGATGACATCCTTGATTGAAGATCACACAAATAATTATGCTAATAATGACTGACTTTGTAGGATCTGCAAGGAGTGGATCTACGAGAACTGTCGTTTGAATTCCTGTGACACTGCATGCGAGGGGACCTGTTTCAATTACCTGATAGAAGTACACAGACTTCTTGTTTGAGACAAACTGGGGAGAGCCCTGCTTGGGGACACTGATTAACACCTTCTAACACAGTTCTGATTACTTTAATCCAGTGACTTAGCTTACCAGCAAATTATCTCTTTTCAAGATAGTGGGGTTTTCTGACACTGGGAATCTCATCTTGCAGGGAATTCTGGTATTTCAAATATTCTTTTCCTTCAAATCAGAACAAAATCCCTTCAAATTTTATTATTTTAGGAACCTTTTTTTTTTTCAATCTTATGATTAGAACTTATTTTTGAATCAGTTTTATCATTACAATTGTTATTATTAATGGGAAATAAATAAACAACAATTTAGAATCCACCAAAATGAAATGTTTTTATAATTCGGGGTTAAAAATTCAATTAAGAACTCAAAACAAATCTTTTTTTTTTTTTTTTAATCAGCAAATCATTGTATTCAAGAAGGATATTTCTTCATTTGAAAATTGTAACTGGAAGGTGGTTTCTGAGCTCACTAATACTTTGCAGAAGGTGACCAAATGCTCAGCACGTCTCTGGCTATCAGTGCCAGGCAATAAACTGCTTTTCTGCCTTTCTTTTGGTGCTGAGCTGTTTGTTCCAGGGGATCTGAGGAAATGTTACCTTTCCATACAAAATGCTTCTGTACACCCAATTGAGTTTATTCAAAGGAGCTAATAAGTATTTCTTGCTGAATACTCAAAATGACAGGTGAGGTGGATGGACATGAAGACTTTATCCACAATGGGCAGAAGAATTACATTAAAGCTATACATTCTCTGGGGCAGAGCATATGTTTTTAATGCAAGCATCCACATAAACTTCTTGTGAGATGGGTTTGGGTAGTCCAGACTACCCACTCTTGTCAGGGCTTGTTATTGAAGGGTTACTCATTTGCTTGGGGATACCCAAATAAAATCATAACACAGTTGGCCCAATTCTATTTAAAAGTCCTTTTATGATTCTTGATTGACCAGGCATGATGGTAATAGAGTGAGAGTTAATGCTACAAGCATTACACAGAAGAGGCAAAAATAAAAGCTCTACTGTGCAGACAGGAGGGGTGAAGGGTCCATTGAAAAGCAGAGAGATTAGCAACTCATCACATTATATGTGGGTTATCAGGAGACAGAGGTAATGAAAGTGAGACCTATATCCTTGATCAATAAGAGTTTGACTGCATTTTGAGTTCATTTTCCCCTGCCGAGAGCGAGACAGCAAGCTTACTATTGATCACAGTGTTAATCCATAACTAGTCTGGGCCCTAGCCTAGTGGAACAAGGAGGAAAAATAAGATAATAAGCAGGAACTCTTGATCTTTTATTATGGTGTGCTAGATAAAGAGAGTGCAAGGTTCAAGGTGAAATACTTTACGGTTAACCCCTTCTTTGCTGCTTAACTCCAAGTGCATGAATGAAAGTGAATTAGCCAGGTCTCATGTTTTGATACGTATTGACCTTGAATCCTGTTGACAAACCCTTTGCTATGAAACCCACACATGTGTACAGGTTACCACTCCACACCTCTTCAAAGCCCAGGGGATGGAGCACTCACGTGGCATCTGAGTGATATTGGGGTCATATCCTCAGCTGGTGAAAGCCTTTGTCATATCCCTGAAATAAGCAGGAGTGAGTTGCTGTAGCTGAGACAAGGAGATGCATCCCTAAACCTCACCTTAGCAGGGTTGTTTGAAAATTGAACTTGCTGGTCTTAACACAGGCAATAGTTTCCATTACTTGTATATTTACTCCAGCCGTTGTTAGAAGCACATCTAGATATTCCCTGGTCATTGCTTTTGCCCGTGAGTTGTCTTTTTCTTTCCTCTGATGTTTTCAACTGACAACATGTCATTTCAACTTACTTTTTTCCATGGCAACGCCTGACTGATGTCAGAGACTGCCACATTTTGAGGTGAGCAGCTGATGGGAAGTACGGCAATTACTTTTTAATAAATCCTTTGAAAAGGAAGAAAATTAACATTGTTATTGTAAATAGGTTTTTAAACTATTAATATTCCATAAACTGCAGCTTTGGTAAAATTTTTTAATATCAAAATTTCCTTCAACACTAAAATGAGCTCTGCTTCCTAAAGTTTCTATAAGGCATTCAAAATACAAGTTTTGAGTTCCTTCCACTTGGAGGTGAGGAGCACAGCAGGAGCTTTGTCGTGTTGGAAACATCTCCTGTGGCTCCTGTATAGGTGCAATAGAAATATTTATATTTCTATAAGCATTCAGCCTTTCTGCCTCGTGTGTGATCCCATCACAGCTCCCCAGATAACAGCTCAGTGCTGGCATTTCCAGCCTGAGTTAAGTGACTCATATTCCAGCAGAGCAGGGCCATTCCCTGTGCTGTTGGAAATGTCTTTGGGATATGACTGAGAAAAGCCTTGCAAATGCAATTTATGAGGATTTTTTTTCATTCTCTTTTTAAAAATAGAATAAAATTATCATAACTCCTCTCTATACCTTGATTTTGGGGTCCAAAAGTTACAAGTTTGGTCTGCCTAGGTAAAAATTACTTATCTTCTGCAGACTGCATCAATGCCTACCATCCCTGGTGAATGGGGAGCACAAAGATGCCAGCACACACATGGCGCCAAAGCAGGACTTACTCATCTCAGTGTGAGTCTCACTTTAGTGTTATAATTTGATCCTACAGCTTGGCCAAATCATAATTATGCTCTGCCTGCTAATGACACGTTGCTGCTTTGGCTTGGTAATGTACTTTTCAGCTCTCCCAGGCTACACCTAAGTCGTTCAGATAGCCCATACAACTAATTTACAACCTCTCTGGAGCTTCCTCACAGTTAGCTCCTCTTAGTAGTTGTTAAATTATCCCTGTGTATCATTTACATGTTGCATGATTTGGTTGGGATAATTAATGCCTGCAAAGCACTCTGAGGTTTTGGGATGAAATGTACAGTAGAATTACAACAAATTGTTCTGGTGATGTGATGATAAATAAATACTGAAGAAAAAAAAAAAAAAACAAACTGACAACAGCTTTCGTATGCTATTAAAAACACAAACCTGTAGCTGGAATGCTCTTTTCCAGCTGTGAGTGCCCTGTAGTCTCAGATACTCAAACAAAGAGAAGATTAATCTTCAAGTGGTAGATAGTCACTTATTCTTTAGTGTTCAGCATGTTTTACACAAGGGTGTGTAATTCAACTATTCACTGTAACATAAATCAATTTATGGACAAAACAAGAGGAGGAAAAAATCCCATTGTTCTTTAGCTTAATAACACACACGAAAAAATAATAAAAGGGAAAATGATTTATAGGACTCCAAAGAAATTGCAAGGGTGTTTTTAAAAAAATATCAAATGGTTAAAATATTGCTGTAGGCAGCACCCACAGGTTAAGCTGAGTGATCCTTCCTGCATGGAAGAAGAGAAGCAAAGGCTCCTGCAGATCAAAAGCAAGCATCCCTTTGCAGTTTTAGGGGCTGTGTTTACTGGACTTTTCTCCTTTATTTTATAGTATTTCAGTAGTTCAATGAATGTTATTAGTTTTACATTCTGAAAACACAGCTTTGACTGCAGAGGCTCAAGTAGTTGATGCCTTTAATTCAAGGTGTTGGTTTTCCCCGACAAGGAGGTTCCCCCAAACTCTCTCATCTCATTTTTGTCGTGCACTTGAAAGCACTCATTAAGTTTGCAATGAAAGGAGGTTGTTAGAGCAGAGGAAATTGTAAAGTGGACTCTTGCACAGGAGCTGCTTTTATAAGGCCATGATCTGGACTGGACACTGATGCCTCAAGTTTCTTACACAGCTATTTATTTATAGATGTACGTGAACAAGGCATAGATTTGTGTGCTTTGAACCACATCCCCCGAATCTTTGAGTTCTATTTTCTGACTACAGCCTCCATTTATGCACGTGCCAATATTTAGTGCAATCCCTGCACAAATAAATGTTATTGTCTTCATCTAACCAAGGCAGCAACCTTAAAAATATCACTGATGACAGATGTGTGTACAGAGATTCAAACATACAGATAAAGATGTCTGTGTTCATCTTGTGTGCCAAGCCAATAATGAAATGCAATGTAGCATTTATAGTCAGATCAGAGCTTTGTGGTTTTACTCTCTTGAAAGTACCACAGTTCTCAGGCTGACATTTCTGCCCAAGCTGCCCCTGGGGAGGACTGCAGAGCCCTGCTAAATATTTGCAAATGAGTCTACCCCTTGTGAAAGTCTAATATGGAAAGTTTTGCCTTCAATAAATGTTCATTAAGGAAGGAAGAGCATGGTCTGGAGCTGGAAGTCTGCTTTACTCTTTGTTAGGGAGATCTTACTATGTTTCTAGAAGTGAGATTTTAGAGTCAGCCTCTGGACACAGAGCAAAGTTGTGATTCTGCATGTTGATTTATGCATTTTGTTCAGGGGGAGGGATTTATAGCAAAGGAAGACATATAAAACCATTATAAAAATAATTACAGTGAGATGGATTTTAATCTATTTATGGTCTAGTTTTCACATATACAAAGTGTCCAGAGTGAAGACCTAAAGAGAGCCCCTCAAGTCTGCATCTGGTGCATTCTTACATTCTGTGCCCGGTTGTCACATAAGTTAGGGTAGGTCATTAACTGTCTCACAAAGCACTTTTTAAAATCAGGATTTACCCCTACAACACTTTTTTGACCATTTTGTCAAGCTACAGCTGGATTTCCTTAGGCAAAGTGAGGCCCTCCATTCTGCTGTGTTTGAGATGCTCCAAAAGGACCAAGGTGGATGTGGCAGAGGCTGCCAGGTAGGATGGAAAAATGCAGCCTTACAGGACAGCAGCCAGATGCCAGCACAAATCACAGAGTATTCAAAGAGCAGCAGACAACAGCAACAAAAAAAATTTTAAAAAAAAGGTAGAAAATGTCAATTATTTTTTTTATAGTTTGGAGCTCTTGGGTGACCTGTGCAAAATGTGCTGCTCATAATTATGTCCCCAGTCCATTTTGCAAAAGTCAATGCCTGGACATGCTGGGATATCTGGCATAAAAATTTATTCTTCTGTACACACAAATAAAGTGGCAGTGGGATATTTTGCTGTAACAGAGACTGTAATCACTCTGAGGAATACTGGCATGAGACATTTCAGAGCGGGTTTCAGCTCCAGATTGTCGAAACTAACAATAATTTCTGTAATTATTTTATATTAATTATAGGTCATCTACTAATATCTTTAATTAATTAATGTTCTAATGTGATTATGTAATTTATAGTTACTGTTGGAAGAGGTTAATTTGTCAAGAAAGACACAAGGTAAACAGAAATGCTATTAAAACTCTGTATAAACATTCATTATAAAGCTTGAACTAAACTAAAAGCAGCAGTATAAAGAAATAAATGCTTTAATGTCTACATATATACAGCCATCTATCCAGTGAAATTTCATAGAATGGTTGGATTTCTTACAGGGGTTTTTGTCTCCTTAGAAATGAAAAATCAATGCATTTTTTTTCCAATGAGAATTTTATTCTTAAAAAAATTTTTTTTGCATTTTTGAAAAAATCATTCCTTTTCCTAACATTTTAGCCTAAGGAATTTTTTTAAATATTTTTAATCTATTATTGTGATTTCATTTACGTGGAAAACTTAGGACAAATGTAAATGAAAAGATAAGGATTTCTGTAATCAGTTCAGTCACATTTTTGTAAACAATATTTCATTTTAAAGTCTTGAAATTTAAGCATTTTTTTCTCTCCATCATACAGATATTTTCAATGAGTTTGCAATTTACCTTATCGTCAGCCTTAAAAAATTATATTTACCATTTTCTTGACTGAATTTCCCGAATGCCACAGATCTTAGGAAACCAGAATTACCTTGGGTAGGATTCAGAGACCATTCACAGAGCTCCTTTCCATGCTCCAGGTGTGCTTTTAGCCCTGAAAGCCTTCAGACCCCTTTTCCAAGGTATCCTTGAGCCACTTCCAGGTTTCTTACATCTCTGCTTGCTGCTGGACCTCACAGACTATTTTATGCCTGAGTAACTTAGGTCAGCAGAGTATTCTTTTCTGAACTCACTGGAATTGCTCTTATTTGATTAAAACATGGCAGCTGCTGAAGTTCTTGGGAGTTCTTTGAGGGATGTTGCCTCTTCCTACAGGTTTGTGCAAAACCAAGGTTGGTCTGGGCTGGGATGGTGAAGGAAAAGAGGCAAACAAGTGACAAGAATGAGAGGCACGATGTTAAACAGGTGTAGTGGGATCAGAAGCCATCCCTAGCGTTCATTACTGGCATATGCTATAATACCATCAAATTATTTCAGCAACCTGATGTGAGAATGGGGTGTGGGGTGGAAATTTGCAGATGGTAACAAGGGCAAAAAATGCCGAATGAATTTTAAATCTGCACAGCGTAACATTTTAGCATCAAAGTGAGCATTTAGTACCAAATACCATTAATTAACATTTCCATGGGCTTTTTATTAAATGCTTGCTCAGCAAGTCAAGTGTCTTTCAAGCTCCGAACAGCTGTGAATGTATAAAAATATATTGACACAGATATATTCATGCATGCAAATAAATGTATTTCTTTCGTTTGTCGTGAATGATTGTTATTATATTATAGGCTTTTAACAAGTTAAAAACCAATTTGCATTATCAATCTGAGCAGCTGAAAGGGGGTTGTACATGAATACCTGTCTACCTGTCTGTGATCACTCTGTGGCATCTGGTCCCAGCTAATTCCCTGTTTCCTACTTGTTAGTAGCTCACTCCAGGAGAGTGAGAATGGGCCCTTACTAGAGTTCTCTTCCTTCATCTCTTTTAAGACTACTCAGGTACTCATTTAACAGCAGCTTTCAACCCAGAAAACTTGGTCAATGCCATAAAAAGGGCATAAATTAGGTTTAAAGTAGTGCATTGCAGTGAACAGTGCTACAGTACGTGCAGTACTTACAGCTTGATCATCAGACCCAGTCAGCAGTCACCTGATAGCTTTTGTTTTTACCCTGTGATAGCAACTAAATTAATTTATTTCCTAATAAAATATTTCAGGATGTTGAGAAAACACGGATAAGTAGACAGGATCCTTATTAGGATCATCAGTATTAACATAAAATCCTTTTGTGCTCATTAAGGAAAATACAGTCAATTTAATTAATGCACATTAATCCCCAGTTGACATTAAAATCAGCTAAAAAACAACACTGATATAGATTATTAAAATGAAAGTGTACGAGGTGGCCTCTATAGGAAGAAAATAATTCCTAAAGACCCAGGACTCCCTTTTTTTTTTTTTTTCATATGGAAAATGTAATCTGGTTGCCTGTCCATTTCTCTAAGGAAAGTTTGCAGCCACCTGTGCTTCTCCTGTGAGACTCAGGGGCAAAGAAAGAAACGTGCTGGAGACAAACATCTGTCCCACATCACTGGGGTGATGTGGAAGAACCCTCTGTCATCCTTACACTGCTCCTTGTGGAAGTGCAGCAATGGGTTTGGCACACCCTGAGCTGGGTTATTTTCAGGACCATTGCTAAGCCTGAGAAGCTGCTGCTCACCTTCTTTATCCCATGTGTGCTTTTTTGCTGCCCTGGCTGTGATCCAGCAGCGTGTTAAGACATGGCATGATCCCCCAGTGGGTGTGAGCTCATCCCTGCTCAGCAAAGCCCAAACATTTGCTTTGAGGCATGAGGTGCCTCAGCCAGGTCTGTGAGATCCTTCACGTGGCATCAGTTCAGCAGGTGCTCGAGAGCAGTATCATGAAAAATACCTGAGTGACTCAGGTGTGTGTCAGACTGGTCTGACAAAGCACTGGAGGTGTTCAGGCACCCAAATCTCCTGATCCTGACATGTGTGTTCAGGCATATCCAGTGCCTGGCTGTGTGAGTGCCCATGCAATGCCCTGGCGGGGAACAATGCAGGAATTTGAGCCCCACCTGATTAGGAGCTGTTTGCTGGCACAGTGGCAGTGTTCAGGGATCTCCCAACCCAGCACTGCACTGAGCTCCACAGGAAAGCTCTGCCAAGACCAGGCTGCTCTGGGTGAATTTTGGGGCTGTCCTCAGGGATTTGTCCCAACGTGGAGTGGGAATCCAGGGACCATTCAACATCCAGTCCCGTTCCCTTACGAGCTGGAATGATAACTGGGGAGTTCGAGGGCTGGGATGTGCAGCAGTGATGCTTCAGGTGCCTGAAAGCACAAGGGATTCCAGCTTCACCCAAGAGCTTAATTTCCTGCTCTCTTTCCCTGCTGCGGGCTCTGGCCACTGAGACACAGAGCCATGCTCATGTTTGCATTGCCTCTGGCCCCGTTTTTCTGCAGAATGCAGCCATTTCAGGAGGAACTGATGGAAATGTGACCCATTTCTCTTCATTTCCCAGCAGAGATGGACAAGGAGCTTATGTCCTCTCAGAGGAGGACCTTGAGAGTAGATCACCATCTCTCTGGGGCTGGTCTAGCCTCTGGAGGACTGATGGAAAGGCAAGGAAATCACTCCTTCCAGGGGGGAAAGGACAGCAGGTCAGTCCTCTTTCTTCACCCAGCTCACTTTCCCTTTTAAAGACTCTGGGCAAGAACAGCAACATCATTTGTGAAGGGCTCAGGGAAAAAGCAGAAAACACCAAACTGTTCAGCCCTGCCAAGGGATTGAGAGCCCAAGACCTGCCCAAAGGCAAATTCCAGGCACTTGCCAGGCTTCAAGGAAAAAAAACTGCAGTGCCTACAAATTCTGGTTTTATTTTGACCAGCAGCTGCACAGGCATTTTGAGAAGCCACATTTTGGACATGGGTGTGTAAGTGCCTCTGTACACTAGTATCAATTGTCTTTGAAAATTGGTTTTAGATGGCTCTGCAAATATTGTCTTCCTAGTTTTTTGTTGAACAGGGACTGAAATAATTTTCTGATAGAAGCTGGGTGTTGAGGAGAGATTGACCTTCAATATGTAGCTTAGATTTCAACTGAAGATGGTAGAAAAGTTTCCTGAAAGAAGAAATGTAGTAAGTTTTTGTTTAGAATTCTTGCATGTGGAGCAAAAAAAACCAATTCATTTTCATAGAATGTAGGGTCAATAATTTGTAGCTGTCCTCCTGGACAGCAGTATTGCTAAAATACCACTCAAGTCACAGCAGGTCTCATTTAAGGGAGTGAGTTTTGCCACTGATTGTTTGGTTACATTGCACTTTGTATTTCTTCATCAGTACCTGATGGTTTTATTTTGTACAGCTTTTAAATCCAGAGAGACAATTTCTTTTTTCCTTTTCCTCCAGGATTTTTGTCTCTATTAGAACCTCATGCCCTCCCTTTCCTATTGATTACACTCACAGACTCTTATCTTCAGCTTATAACTTATTTTATTAACTACTTTAGAAAGTGAAGATAAAACATGAAGGAGGAGAAAGGGAATTGTGTGGTTATCCCATGAACAGGGAGGTTTTATTTTTAGAGCAGACCTAGGTGCTAACAAAATAGAAGAATTATTTTTCTTTTTAGTGGCATGACATGTTCCAAACTATGATAAGGTTTTGGGCTAATTAAATAAGAAGTGAGGTCTGTTAATGTACAGTTTTTATGATAGATGTTAGCATGTCAAGTCTTTCCTTCTTTTTGCTTCATATTTTAAAGTTTCCTTTTATGTGTGTGAAAAATGAGTAAAAGTGTCAAGCCTTATCACACCTGACCTTGCTTTTTGGCTAGCCTCTTTCCCTTATCTATCGAACACATTACTCTCCCCATCATAACGTGGTAGTGCAAACATCGCAGCTGCCCGGCAAACATGACCAAAGCTACCTTTAAACTACCTCTAGACTCTTTAAACTCAACTAAAAGGCTGATTAGGTTCCACCTCTTTGGTCATTATCTCATTCCGATAGCCACGCAATGAAAAAGCAATCTAGTAAAAGGCTCTCTCCTAGGAAAGCTGGTTAAAGTGTGTGCTTGCTTAGGACGGTGTACTTAAAGAAAACAATTTATTCGTTCGTCAAAACCAACTGTGTAAACTAGTTTAGCTGTTTGCCGAGGCTTGGAATGAACAAACGTTGTTGTTTTCCTCCCTCCTCGGGGCGGGGGACCGGGGGTTCGGGGCGGCTCCGGCCCCGGCGCTCCCGCGGCGCGGAGCGGGCAGGGCGCGGGTGCTGCGGGTCCTGCCCCGCATCCCGCCCGAGACAGCCGCTGTCCCCTGCCAAAGGCGACAGCCCTGCCCTGCCCCGCAGCCCACGGAGCGTGCATCAGCCTTCTCCAGGGCAGGGAGAACCGGCACCCCCGCGAGAAAAGCGATGGGAACCCCCGGCCGCGCTCCATCTCCCCCTGGCCGATGCTCGCCCCGGGACTGACTCGGAGGTGCATGACCCTCCCCGTGCTGTTTGATCCGTTCTCCCTCCCCACCTTCCCAGGAATTATCTTCTTCTTTTTTTCCCCCTAAACAAATTTAGAAGGAAGAGATTAGCCAGGGGAGGGAGAGGCTGGCTGCGAGCCCGCAGCCGGCGGTGGAAGGGAACCACAAGCCTTTCTCGGGCGGTGTTTGCTCGGGCTCCTTTAGCAAGCGCGGCACAATGGCAACTATTCAGGAATCAGTCAATATGACCTGGCACTAACAAGCCCTAAAAACATATATGCTTCATTCTCACAGAGACTAGGAATCATGTTTTTAAGTGGGATTTAGTTTACTTTGTCAACAGAACAGGTAATGCGGAAAGTCTCCGCTGCGGAGTAAAAGCGCTCCCCGTGCCCTCCTCCGAAAGAGACATTTGGACCATAAAACCGCCTTTCCTGAAGACATCCCAGCACAGGTGGTCCTAAGTGACAGGATTTTCCCAGAGCAAAATTAAGGTGGGCAGCAGAAGCGCCCTGGGAAATCCATCTGCCTCCCCCGGGGGGGATTCCTGAGGGGTGAGCGGGACGAGCTCACATCGGTACCGGGAAGGTGGGCAGGGAGAAGGGCCCTGGCCACAAAAGGGTTACGAGCCCGGAGAGTGGGGAAAAAAAAAAATTTAAAAAAAAAAATTACTGATTAACGTGATCTGTCAATACGCCTCTGCCCCGCGGCACTGCGGGACTGGAGCCGATCCATTACCTGGCACCTCCTTTGCCATCTCCCTCACCTTGCCGAGCCCCTGCATCCCTGGCCTGGCCCTGAGTCATGGGTAAACACCGCCGGGTGCCAGGCTGTGCCCGGGGTACCCGCCCGGGCCGGGCCAGCTCCCGGCCCGCACCCAGCGCGGGGGTCAGGCCGGGGCTGGGGCCTCCTGCGGGACCAGGGCGCAGCCTCCAGAGAGGAAAAGGGGAGATCCCCACTTCTCCAAAGGGCACAGACAAGCCAGAGGGGAAAAAAAACATCCCTCACGAGCAGGGAGAGACGGCTGGGGGGTGAAGATCTGCCCCGCAGCGCATCCCTGACCCGGCTGGAGGAAGGGTTAAAAATAGAAACAATTATTCTTTCTTTAAAAGAAAAAGAAAAAAAAAAAAAAAGAAAGAAAAAAAAACAGTTGGAAAACGTTGTTTTCCGTAGCAAAATGTGGCTGCACGCAGGATAAACATGGAAAAAAAGAAGAAATGCTCTAATGAAAGCTGCCCTGGATGCCCCGCAGCGGGGCTGAGAGGGGCGGCAGCCCGGAGCCGCACCTCGGCCGGGGATGCCCCGCTCCGGCCCCGCCGCTGCCCGGGCAGGGACCACAGCACCGCTGCGGGGAGCAGCCGCCCGGATCCAGACCTCCCCGCGAAAATTAATTCATCACAGAGCTTGTTAAACAATTTGCAAGGCGGACATGATGTGGACTGGGGGGGAGGGGGGGGTCGAGGGGCTTGGGGTGTTTTTGGGGCGGGGGGGAGAAAAGATGGGTGTTTTGTTTTTATCTCCTCTCTGGGGCCAAACAACAGCTGGCAGCCAAAAGACTTTCTGAACTGTTTCATTTGAGGAAAGTGAGGGGAAAACTGACGTCTGACTCTCTCCGCATTTTAAATGTGCTTGAATATAATTGACCGACTGCCGCTATGGAGCGTTTGACGCGCGTGATGGTGCTGCACCCGGGTGCTCCGAAAGTCCCAGGAAATGCTCATTTGCAGGAAGAACTTGTTAAAAATGAGGGGCTTGGATTAAATGTAGAGGCTAAAGGCGTTTGCGTGTGCCACCGTTCGCATCACGATTCTGCAAGCGCTCCTCCACCTCTCCCCGTACATCAGATTTTTAGTTCAGAAAAGCCTGGTAGCTGTGCGGTACTGGCTCAGAGAAACCCCTCACTGCATTTCACGAAAACCTCCTCTGTGCTGTAGGACCTGCTGTGTTAAATTATGATCCAAAGGCTGTGGGGTGGGAACAATCAATCAGAATACCTGGGGTAGTGTGTAATGTGTGTGCTCTTGCCAGCGGGAGCAAGCGGCCCCTGAACACAGTCCCCCAGCAGGTTAAATAAATATGATACTATAGACAAACCGAGAGGATCACATGGCCGCATCAATCAGCTGTTGATAAAATACAATCTTCCTTTAATACACGCTGGGAAAGTTATTTAACACTTACAAAACCTGAATTCAGTGCTGTTTCTTTTAGTAAAAGGGGAGAAAAATATTCTTTGAAAGTGCAACTCTTCTTAAAAGGCACGGAGAGGTGACAGTTGCATTTTCCTGGGGGATATAATAGAAAGCTTTTAATGAAGCCACAGACACTGTACAAAGTACGTGAGCCACGATGCTGGAAAAATACAGAAGCTGTTAAAAGAATAAGTCAATGTAGAAGTGGCCGGAGTCGGTTCCTGGCTGCGCATTAGGGTTTATTTCCTTTTCATTCATGATTTCACAACCCGGGTGGCTAAAAGGCTCCCGAGAACTGTTTCTTCTTGGCATGCAATTAGGGACGAGCCGCTCCAAGGAGGAAGCGACCGGGGGTTCTTCCCTCCCAGCTCGGCATCTCCCGCAGCTGCCGGACAGTTGGAGCGGCTGGAGAAGCGGCAGACACGCGGCTGCTTGGATTTATTTTTTTTTTTTTTTTAGAGAGACTGTCAGATAAATACTAAAACACTAGAATTTCCTAAAAGAAATCAGTTGTCCCGGCTATTTGTTGAAATAAAAGTTTTTGGTAGGGGCTGATCGCAGGGTTTCTGGTTGGATTTTTTTTTTTTTTAATTGAGGAAGGAATGGGGCTCTCGGGGTGCAATGTGTTTCCCCCCTCTCAGGTGAGAAGTTTTGCCTACCGAGATAAAAAG
Source organism: Motacilla alba alba (assembly GCF_015832195.1). Classification (NCBI taxonomy): domain Eukaryota; kingdom Metazoa; phylum Chordata; class Aves; order Passeriformes; family Motacillidae; genus Motacilla; species Motacilla alba. The sequence goes on along the minus strand of NC_052025.1, from coordinate 16,127,359 downwards.
ACCTGTCGCCCGAGAACGCTTTGGGATTATCGCCCATTTGTTGATTCCCGCTTTCCACTCACTGAAGTGTCCCTTTAGAATTCCCTTCCCGCTGCCTTGTCCCGCTTCCCCAGCTGTACCCCCTCCCCGACAGGCCCCGGTGCTGCCGGGCTGCAGAGCCCTGCAGAGTTTGGGGGGCTGGCGGCAGCAGCGCGGGTTTCCAGCCCCTCTCCGCCCACCTGCGGCTCCTCAAGGCACGGGAAAAGCCGGCACCGAGCCCCGGGGAGACACGGCATAAATCACCGGGCAGCCCAAACCTCCGTGGGGAAAAGCGGGAGGAAATTCTGACAAGGTTTCCCCTAACAAATGGAGATTAATGCCCGCTGTAAAAAGAAAGCGGCTGGAAATGATGTTTATACAAGAAAAATCCTGGAAACAGGGGAAAGACTGGAAAAACCCCAAAAGCCCGGCAGGCTGCCGGTCCGGGGCTGATGTCAGCCAAAAAAATACGGGGCTGAGAAGCCAGGAAGGCGTTTGATTCCCGGTGCTCCCCTCCGCCCCTGGAGAGCCGCACGGCCGCCGGGTGGGCATCGCGGGGATGCCCCGAACCTCGCGGGTGCCTCCGGGGCTCCTCGGAGCGGGAGGAAATCGCCGGGAAACCCCAGCTCGGGACGGGACAGGACACCCAGGGTGGGCGCGGTCGTGGGGAAAGGCTGTGCCCGGGGCCGGGGTGGGGTGGCAGGGTGCCCGCTGCCAGCCCCAGAGGAGCTGCGGGCGGCTCCGCGCCCCGGGTGCGTTCGGAAAGTTGCGCTAAAAAGCTCTTTACCTGCGCCAGCCACCCCTGAGCACTCTCCAGGGGCTTGTTGGGCAAATGTAATGGCAAGGCCAGGGGGTCTTGTTTGGCTAGACGTGGGGACATTTGTCATGGCTGACCTGTGAACTTCAGCTTCTGAGCCCAGGACTGTAAGGAGAGGCTCGGGCTAATGTAATAAAGCGAGAGAGACAAGAGGAAAGGCCTATCTTGCCCCAGGGCCACCACATGTTCACTCCGTTTTACTGTCAGTGCTACATGGAAGCTGTGGCTTCATTTCATATTCTATTAATATTTACAGCGGCGATTGAATTTCCCGTTACAAAGTTCACCATGCACGCACTGCTAATATGAAATATTAATAGTATTGTGCACATTATGAAAATTCTTCTCATTAAAAAATATATATATTATATATAGCGGGCAATTTGCGCGGGTAACTTCATTTACTGTGTCCACCTGGCGCAGAGGGGACCTGCAGCCCCCATCCCCGCGGGGGATGCCCCGGGAGCGGCCCCGGAGCCCGGGTGGCACCGCAGGAAACAGTGTGACCCTCTCAGTGCCACCTCCACCCACGGGACTGAGTCATTCGCTCGTGAAGGGTCACGTTTTCCATCTGGTCTGGGGCATCCTGAGGACAGGAGATGCCCAAAGCAGCTTTTCCCCGACGAGGGATGAGGCCGAGGAGAATCAGGTGGATCCGATGGTGACAGAGGGGTTTTAAGTATTTTGACTGCTTCTCCCAGCTCGACTTTCCGAGACGGTTTGAAGTCCAAGCAAACCCCGAGTGTCTCAAAGATGAGTAATCAGGCATCACCTTACTTTGCAGACCGCAGCTGAGTCACTTTTCAGTTGCTGCTCAGGGGGAACGGAGAAATCCTATCTCCTGTGAAAGGAAAATTGGCCGCCGGAGTCCCAAAAGTGCCCCGAGGATCAACTGAAATGAAAGTAAACCGATAATTTCCAGATCGCGTGGAAAACAGAGGGGTATCGAATTTAAGCCCCGCAAGCTCAGCTCAGCAGGACGAGCCTGTCCTGGAGCACTTTATCTCGCTGCCATTCGAGGGAAATGCCCAGGTCATTCTGCTCTTTTTTATTACCTTTATTTATCATTCTGAGCACAAGCAGCCCTTCCTTTCCCTGCATCACAAACCTGAACGTTCGTAGCAAAATATAAATTAGCCATTTGTGTGTGAGGAAGGTGCCGGGAGAGACAAGTCTGGGGGCTTTGGGGAGCCCCGTGTGCAGCATCCACAGGTGTTTAATATACTGGGAAGAAAGTTGGCATAACTGGGTATGGAGATTTTTTTTTTTTTCCCTGAGATAACTCTTCAATTACTCTGCTGCCCGTCTGGAACTCAGATTCGATTAAAAACAAAAACATGACAAAAAAAAAAATAAAAACCCAAAAAACAAAAACCAACCTTGTTTTCCGTCAGGTGGGGATGTGTATTGATTTACCCGGGTATTTACTCTCTGCTGATTGCAGTGAGAAAAAACAGCTCTAGAGTCACTTACTTCACCTTGAATCCTCGGTGAAGGTTGTGTTTGAACTGGGGGTGTTCCCACCTGCCTGCTCCCCCAGATTTGATGTTTCCCCATAGCTCTGGGCCCTGGCTAAGCGGTGCCTAGGGGTTTTCTCTGGCTCATTTTGACCGTGGGATGTAATCAGACCCAGAAGGAACTCCCTGGGCAGCTGGAGGTGCTGCAGATGTGGGTGCAGAGAGCTGTTAGCCAGCAGATCGTGGTGGCTCCTCTGTTTTCCCAAAGCTTCTCCCACGCACGAGGAGTAGATGCTATTTATGACTCCTAATAGATCTGGATTAAGGTAATTTAGGAGTCCTTAGGTTCGTCTCTCAGCTCGGGAAGATGACAGGCTCTGGGAGGTATGGATGGGTGACATTTCCACCATGAGATCCGTCCTTCCCCCTCCCCGCTGCCCCCCTTCGCGTCCCCCCCTTCCAGCCCTAAATGTGTCATGCTTTGTCACATCCTCTGCGTGTGTGTTTTTAGAGAACATTTGAATAAAAGGCTCGATGCCAGGTATTGGTGACACAGTGGGTGGAATTTGCAGCCTTTCCACAAAGAGTTGGAAGCCTCCATTTGCATAAGGTCAGGGTACAGCTTCTCACAGAACTTTAGCAGCATCTCTGTCTCTTAGCAACACTCTTGCACTCTTGGTCCCTGCATTAAATTGACTGGTCCTTTCCTTTTCTTCCTTTCATAGGGAGGCTTACAATAAAATGTCACCCTTCCAACCTGTGCCTGTCACCCAGTAGGTCATCTGTTTCTCTTACACCTCCTCCCCCCCACCACCACTTCATCTCCAATTAGGGGATGAGATTATTCATTTGGTGGATTCCCAAAACTGCTTCATTTTTTATTTTGTTAATTAATATTAATAACATTTCTCCCTTTGTATTAATAAAAAGGAGCCCTCATAAACAGTGAGGAGATAAGGAGCAAATTGCAGGCACCTGCAAAACAATGGGATTGGAGTGGGGTAATAAGGCGAGTGGAGATAGAGAGAGCAAGGTTTAGGTCATCCTCTCCACCCATTTAGTTGATGCAGGGTTGAACTCAGCATGGAAGCCTTCAATGTGCTCAGAATATTAGAGTCACCCCTCTTGGCTCCGGCATGGGAATTGGTGACAGAATACAGATGCTGATAGGTGGTGTTAATGGAGGGTCAGCCTTGGACAATAGTATCCATCACTTGCCTCATGGCTCTGCTGTCAGATGGAGTCATTTCTGACTGCTCTATCACCAAGATTTGGGAGAGATTCAATTATTACCTTAGGCTTGGCAGCGCTAGATACAAATCTCTGCCCAAAGGACTGGAAAAATCACCCCCGTTTCCTTCTCTCCCGAAGTGTTTTTCCCCCTTCCTAAATAAAATAAATAATTTTTAAAGGGGGGGGGGGGAATAGGGGGGGTTAGAGAACAAATTTTTAAAAAGGAAAATCAATGTCCATGCCATTCGATCTGTCCCTCTGCTACGAATTCCTGGGGGAAAAAAATATCTGCCAAAGCTTTGCTCGGCCTGAGAGTTACCCGCCAGTTCCATCGCACTGTCAAACTTCTGTAACTTTTGTAGGGAAGGTTCTGGCAGAACCTCTAAACTTTGCAGTCCGTACCCAGAGTTCGTGCTCTTCCCCCTGAGATTCCGGGCTCTGCATCCCTGGCAGGGAGCTAAATCCCGTCTCTGGGTGCCAGGGGATGAGCAGGACACACTGCAGAGCCCCTCTTCACCCAGGGCGGGTGGGGAGATTATTTATCAAGAGCCCTCGTTAACTTTAAGAACGGGGCAAAAGGACAAACTTTAAGCACGAAAAAAGCTCTCCATTTTCCCCTTTCTACTTTTTAAAGGTATTTAAGTGGTGATAGCCGTTTTAAATTCAGTTCGGATTTTATTCCCTGGCTCCCTGTGGCGACCTGATCCACTTCTGAGGAGGAATGGCTTGTTTTCTCTTACGCGTTATCCACCCCTTGAGTGGCGCAAATGCTAAGGTGAAACCTGGTGCTTTTCAGCGGTATTTCTTCAAAACTCTTATTCAAATGCCCCCCTCCCTCCTCGCTGTTCCTCCCGAAGCTTTCAGACACTGTAATTCCTGCAAGATAAATTCTCAGGTAATGGGTTCTGAGAAAAAGCAACAGAGGTTAGGAGTCAACTGCCTCCTCTTTAATAATTCACATGTCATATTTCTTCCACTTTGTCAAGTTGGCTAAAGAAGATGGGCAGGGCTGAGACAGGCAGACACTTGAGTTTATTATCCGAGGGCTGGGGGGACCCAGGGAAAGGCGATGCCCCCTCTGCCTCTGGCAATTCCTGCTGCCCGGCTCCAGGGTTGTGTCTGCTCGCCCATGTCTCAGGGACTGAGCACAGGAACTCTTGGTTCTGCCGCTCTCCCGCCAGGCTTTGCTCTTCCTTGGATCCCCCATTCTCCTCTCCTCTTTCCCTTCAAAGCTGTCTCTCATCCCTTCGATTCTTTTACTACTAAATGTTCTTTTTAAAGTGTAAAACAGGTAAATCAAAACTAAACCTCAGCAAGAGCCCGTACTTTATTTTCCTTAATTTTTATTTTAGCCACTGTACTGTGATTTGTCTCCCTGGGTGCTAATGCAGTCTTGGGTGGGGTATTTCTCTACTCATCTTTGTAAAACTTTTGGGACTCGCTGGCTCAGATTCGAACAGTTTTGGATAACCAAAGGAAGGCTGAGATTTAGCAGTGAGGTGAGGAAGTTTGGTTTGGGCTGTCTTCCCCCAATGCTACAAAACACCAAATGTAGGGAAAAACCTGTCACTGAAGGGAAAGAAACTAATAGTTCACTCTTAGGAAACTGGTCACCATTCCTTAAATGATAAAGGTCTCCAAAAAGTGTTCAAAATGTTTATGTTATAATCCGAGGAATCCCCACTAATTTGTCTTTTCAGACGGCTTTGAGAAAAACTTCCAAGATTTTCTGAATTTGTACTTTCCTGCCTCATCCTTGACACATCCTTCCACCACATTCCGCAGCCCTTTCTCCGAGTGAGAGTGCCGATAATGTCATGTACCTGTGAATGTGTCGGCTGCATTTTGAAATAAAACAGAAGAAAGGGGGAAGAAAAGCAGTTCCCTGAGCCACACTGCCTGCTCTGGAAAGCGCACATACAGGTGAAAACACGAGTGACAGCAGAGCAGAAAATGTCTTTATTCTTCTGGGAGCTGCCTCCTTTCCCCTTTTACTATTTTTGTTATTTTCCTCATGCTATCGTTTAAAGTAAAAGTAGGGGTTTTTTTCCAACAGTCTTTTATTAAAGCAACAACACATTTTAACTGATCTTTTGCAGTGTGGTCTCTTATGTGTGGCCATAAGTCTTATCCAGAAACAGTAAATCTGTCTTATCTGTCAGATTTTGGTAACTTTATACATGAAAGGGAAGAGCAAGCAACCTTGGACGATTTAGAAAAAGGACTTATCAGTGTAAGCAAGGATAACAGCAAACCCTGAGGCCCACGGGAACTTTGCCCTTGTGATACTGGCCAGGGTTTGTTACATTTTTGGTTAGAGGCTCGTGACTTTCACCCTTTCTGCAAGCATCATTTCCAGAAGCAGGCAGCTCTGCTTTGCGGCGAAGATTGCTCTGGGATTTCGTTGGGGTTTGTTTTTCCTTCCGAGAAAACCTTTTGTGTTACTGGGGCTTCAACACTTCAAAAACAAATATAAACCCGAAAGGAGACCCGTGAGCCAAAGAGAAACAGCGAGCTGACAGTCACCCGGCCGGCTGGAGGGGAGCATCCTTGGGGAAGGGATGCAGAAGTGCTCCGTGCTGTGATTCCTGCCTTCCGCCCTCCCGACGACGCCCTGCCTGCCTCGTGTCTTGCACAGGGGTGGCGGGCTGGCACAGAGGTCACCCTTGGGCTCTTAAAGCGCACGAATGTGCCCGAACTGTCTGCGACTGTCGCGTTTCTCCCTGCCCCGAGGAGGGTGAGGCGCTCCCCGCGCAGCGCTCACCTGCCATAAGGCACAGCATCACCCCGGCTGAAACTCTTCAATTCACAGTCTGACACTTCAAAACTTTTTTTAAATTATTTTTATTTCTTTTTCCAGACACCAGCACTTTTTTTTCTTTTCTTTTTTTTTTTTTCCTTTTTTCCCCGCCAGTTCCCGGGATGGGAGTTGATTTTCCCGGTGCCAAGCCGCTCCCAGAGACACCCGGCAGGGCTCGAAGGGAGAGACAGAGCCATCCTCCATTGGCAACCAGCGATGAAACGCACTTGAAAAGCTGCCAGGGAGAATTAGGATGGTAGCCCTATCCTGCAAAATCAGATGGTTTGCAGTGTCCCTGAGCAGCTGTTAGGCTTGTTGAGGTTTTTTTATTAGTATTAGTAGTATTATTTCCCGGCATATTTTTTTAACACCTGCGAAGTTTGTCTATGAGGATGCCACTAAAGACAGAAGTACTGAGTGCTTGACAGACTCCATAAAGTCCTTGGCATCCTTCTGGGTACGTGACAGGTCCAAGGAGCGGCAGGCGAGAGCCGGGGGGTGAGCGCGGCCCGGCGGAGCGCCGCTCCCTGCCCGCTCCGCCTGGCACCCCGGGGCGATGCCACCCCCCTGAAGCCCGGCAGAGACGCCCTCCTGGCCCAAAACAGGAGAGGGACGGAGGGACTGGGTGGGGAAACCACCTGCAGCCCATCCCTCCCGCCTCAGTCGCACACGGCGTGTCCTGCGCAGCGCAAAGGGGACAGAAGCTCTCTAGACGCGCAGAAAACACCGATTTAATAGGGGGAAAAAAGGGTTTGGTGATCTCTGCTCCTTGCTCCCCGATAAGGAGCTGCCGCTGGTTGCGGGGTTCTGTCGGGCAGCCCCCGCCCCGCCCCGGGGGGCTCTGCCCGGAGGAGGATGCGCTGCGCAGCATCAGCATCCCCCGGCATCAGCGATGCTGCTCACACCCCGACACCAGTGTCCCTGCTCACACCCAGAACATCAGTGTCCCTGCTCACACCCCGACACCGGTGTCCCTGCTCACACCCGGCATCAGTGTCCCTGCTCACACCCCCACATCAGTGTCCCTGCTCACATCCAGACATCAGTGTCCCTGCTCACACCCGACACCAGTGTCCCTGCTCACACCCCCACATCAGTGTCCCTGCTCACATCCAGACACCAGTGTCCCTGCTCACACCCCCACATCAGTGTCCCTGCTCACATCCAGACATCAGTGCCCCTGCTCACACCCGGCATCAGTGTCCCTGCTCACACCCCGGCATCAGTGTCCCTGCTCACACCCAGACACCAGTGTCCCTGCACACACCCAGACACCGGTGTCCCTGCTCACACCCAGACACCAGTGTCCCTGCTCACACCCCGACACCGGTGTCCCTGCTCACACCCGGCATCAGTGTCCCTGCTCACACCCCCACATCAGTGTCCCTGCTCACATCCAGACATCAGTGTCCCTGCTCACACCCGACACCAGTGTCCCTGCTCACACCCCCACATCAGTGTCCCTGCTCACATCCAGACACCAGTGTCCCTGCTCACACCCCCACATCAGTGTCCCTGCTCACATCCAGACATCAGTGCCCCTGCTCACACCCGGCATCAGTGTCCCTGCTCACACCCCGGCATCAGTGTCCCTGCTCACACCCAGACACCAGTGTCCCTGCTCACACCCCCACATCAGTGTCCCTGCTCACACCCAGACACCGGTGTCCCTGCTCACACCCAGACACCAGTGTCCCTGCTCACACCCCCACATCAGTGTCCCTGCTCACACCCCGGCATCAGTGTCCCTGCTCACACCCCCACATCAGTGTCCCTGCTCACACCCGGCATCAGTGTCCCTGCACACACCCAGACACCGGTGTCCCTGCTCACACCCAGACACCAGTGTCCCTGCTCACACCCCGACACCAGAGTCCCTGCTCACACCCCGACACCAGAGTCCCTGCTCACACCCCGGCATCAGTGTCCCTGCTCACACCTCCCGTCTGAACCCATCTTCCTTCTGCCTGCCAAACATCTGCAGCATGCCCCATCCTGGCCCTTGATTCCACTCGCTGTTTCTTCTTATTGAGTTCTCCGAGTCTCTCTGCAACTTGTCATAACCTGTAATAAAATGCCATTTTCGTCGGGAGTTAAAGTCCAGAGGGCATCAGATCCATTTCCAGCTGACAGCGGAGAAGCCGGGCAGGACAGCGGCGGGAGGATCGTTTTTGTGTGCCCCCGGGGCTTTAACTATTTCCCAGCGAGGCACCCCGAGGGCAGCCGGTGCCCACCCTGCCCTCCGGGTAGCGCTTCGCAGCCTGGCGTGGTCACCCAGCAGCGCACTGGGACCAGAGCTGGGGCTCCTGGGCAAGCCCTGCCCTGGGGGAGCCTGCAGGTCCCTGCCAGGGAGGGCACTAAACACCAGAACATCCTCACGGCCCAGCCCAGATATGTGAATTATTCTAATTCTCATTGCCACTGTCATTCTTTTTAATTCTTACTCGTATTTTAATTCTTTATTTTTACTGCCAATATCTCCAGAGTACATGGAAGAAGCATGACCACTATATAATACAGAAATAGATACTATTTTATATATATATACATATATATTTACACTATTTTATATATATATACAATTATATATTATATATACATTATATATATATATAATATTTTATATATATATATATACTATTATATATTATATAGAGGGCAACATCAGACACATGCAATGAATATTTGTTCCTTTTATGTCCACATGCCTGAGCATTGAGAATAATGCACAACCATAAATGTGACCATCTCTAGGTGCTGTGTAATTATTTATGCTTACATACATATGCACATTAATAAACACGCACATGCACACATGTGTTTGCACAGAGAGGAGACATAAAGACACGTTTTCCTTGCATTATACTGCACCAAAAAAAATTCATCCTGCCCAGTCTGCCCCCTCCTCTGCTCACGGAGTTGTGTATAGGGCCAGAAAAGCATGTCAGAATATAAGGTGTGAGAGGCCAATAAGCCCTTAAGTGGTTACACGTGATTTATTTTCCTTTCAAGCCCAAGCAAACAAATCACAAAGAGGAGGTTGGTTAAAAAATACTCCCAGCAAGGTGCTCTGTAACCCCAGCGTAGCCCAGCATGTCCTGGCAAGGGGTCAGGCTGTGGGGCTGCTGCTGGGGCTGTGCCTCTGATCAACTATTTATGGCCACTGCATCTTTGCATAACATTTACTTTGCTTTCTTTAATGGCTTTCTCCGCTCCTTTCCCCGCTCCTCGCTGCAAACAGCCTCAGTCAGCCCCAGCGATGATATCAAGAAAGGTTTTTCTTTTTTTTTTTACGGTCCAGCCAAAGGGAGGTCATTCTAATAATACCCAAGGTCACTGGTGGGAGCCACCGAGTCTCCCAGTCATTTTTCATTTGCTTGCAACAGTTAATGACAGTCACAGGGATGGAGCTGGGAGCTGATGGCCATGTGATGTCACCAGCACATGCTAGGGGATTATAAGGGCAGGTACAGGGCAGGGTTGTGGATTAAAAATGATGGAAAAAAAAAATCACTATTAACTGCTTCACTCCAGCAGCTTGGTGGAAAAAAAAAATAAGAATGCTACAGACAAAGGAGGGGGATTTCTTCCTCCCACCCCCCTCCAAATCAGTCCTCTAAAATGCCAGCTCAACTGCTCCATTTTTTCCTGGTTTAGTGACTCAGCTGGAAAAGATCTGTGCAGTGTGTGAGGGGAGGCGCTGCTCGCTGTACCAGCTGCTGGGCAAAAGGTTGCAAAAGCAACCTTGCGATTTCCTGGGGGTGTTCCTCTCCCTCCCACCCAAATCAGAGGCCTCATCCCTCTCCTCATTCTGCCAAGGGCAAAGCCTGTGGTGGCACCAGCAGGAGTCAGACCTAGCCAAGTTTTTGGACCTCTGGAGGTGTGCTGGGGAAGTGTTTTGGTTATTTTAACTCATGTTTTCTATTCCAGCTGTCCACTTGGGAAAAAAAAAAGAACAAAAAGGAAGCAGATCCCCTGGTTAGATCCCCCTGGTCAGGCTCTGTGGCTGGAGGAGCCCTGGGGAGGTGGGTATTGATTTAACCATGTGCACCATGTGAGGTTCATGCTGCAAAGTGCCCCTCGCAGAGCCGTGGTCATCCTCAGAGCTGCCCTCGCCCCCAGGGAGTCACCCCAGGGCTCCCAGTCCTCATGTGTGGCCCAAGGTTCAAACCCATGGGCTGAAACATTACACCCTGGAAAGCCAGGAGAGTGCACCAGCCTGCAGGGACCAGGGGAAGAAGCTCCACAAATCAGCTAGATACCAAATTCCCGAATAATTTAATAAACATAATGATATTCTGCTCCAAAATTGCAGAAGTAAAATTTTTTTGACCTGTAGGATAACTAATAGTTTGGACAAACTGCTCTTTCTCACTGAGAAACAAACCAAAAGATAGATAAATTGCATATTAATCTTCACCCAGCCTCTCATCATTTAACTATTTTGTCTTAGTTATCTCATCTTATTGTACTTATTTATGAAACATGACCTTCTCATAGCCTTTGTTTCTGCATCTTTATTCTTTTCTGACATATTTACTGTATAGTGACCATCAGTTTAATGGTTTATTATTGTCAACACATATATTTTAAAAAAATTCCATGGAGAAAGTTGGATATCAGTTGAAATTTTCTTTCAGTGAATTTTATTAATTCCATGTACAAGAGAAAAACATGGCAAGCCACGAGAAAACAATTACAACAGAAAACAAGTGATTGGTTTATATGAACATCTAATTTCTAAAACTGTTTCACAGCCTCCAAGCATTTATGAAACTCTCACTTCTGAGGTCAGTGGGCTTTGGATCAACTCCTGTTTAGAGCAGGATGGATCAGTGGAGTGAAGAGATGAGTTCAAACTGATGCCGTTGTCCAAAATACCCCGAGATGCATAAACCCCACACTTCGTGTTTTCTCTGTTTGTTGTCTCCTCTTAAAGCTCATCCCTGCAAATAACTTTTCCTTCAGATCCTGCATCTCATTTTGATGAGAAGGCAGAAACAGATGCAGCTGGAGGCTGAATCTTTGAGCCAAACTGAGCAGTGGTGGCTGCAGTGAGCCCCTCTGAAGGATGCTGAGCTGCGGCAGTACGATACCAGCTCTGGGATGTTTTGTTAAGGATCTTCACGTGTTACCTGGTGCTTACTGCCAGAATCAAAGGCTGCTGCATTTATTTCTTTTCCCTGGGAGGACACAAACCCGTGTGCTGCTCCTCAGATGAGAAGAACGTGGCACATCCTTCCCCTCTGCCTGTTTTCCACAGAAATGCCTCACGTCCCGTTTACGGTCGGGCCTGACTTGGTTTGTGGCGGTTAATAGGATTAGAGCATCAGCCTTTCTGGAGGAGATTGAAATGCAGGGGAAGAGTGGGACCGAGTTGCTGGTGTCTTTCTTCTCCTCCTGTGATGGGCAGAAGGACACACCTCCAAGCAGAGGGTATTTGTCTGGTGGGAGCAGGCAGATTATCTGTATCTAGTGAAACAAGGTGTGCATGGCAACCTTTGCCAAGGCTCAGAGCCAGAACCTGCTCACTATAAAATAATTGTGTCACTACCTAACCAAGGCACTCTTCATGTTTCATTTATCTTTTGACTGTAATTGAATGGTTGAAAAGCAAAAAAAAATGTAGACAAATTCCAGCTGTATTGAGATCTGTTTCTTTCTCTGCTACCATGGCCCATCATTAGATAGTTTCACTCTCTGTACAGAAGGTCAGAGAGTATAAATATAAATTGCATTTTGCATTACTTCTAGATGAGTGAAGCTGTCAAAGCAATAATATAAGCTTTCAGTCCCACATTCTACCACTTCTTTCCCATTTTTTGGCCAGGAGGTCATGTGCAAATTGAACGTGACAGCCCAGACGACATGTCCAACAGACTTATATTGTTAGACATTTCTGCCATGGCACTCACCACAAATTAAACCCACGTCGGACTTGGAGCTCTTCAAGAGCTGCTAACAGTAGCTCAGGCTTCTTGCAAAAAAGTTTATGTCCACATCAAGACTGTACAAGAATAACAGCAACTCCTTTGGAGGATCTTGTCAGCAAATGGAAAACACAAGGGGAAAAAAATCTGACAGGTAAACCTGAAAGAGCTGAACACAGTAATGCAGACTTTAAGTTGTTTGAAAGGTGGGTAAATCTATGCTATATATGTGTACTCTTCACTTCTGTCAAAACTCTCTCCTCCAATCTATCATTAATAGGTAATATTTGGTATTTAGTGGATATTTTTGCTGTTGGCATTCAAAAGAGGGAGAGCAAACTCCTAATTTTCCACCTCTTTTTATGCAAGCAAAGTTAACTTGGTGTCTGTTGATAAAACACTGTGTACAGCAGTTAAGACATTGTTGATAATTTGGAAATAACTGTATCTTTATAGCGTTGAAATCTGCATGGACAGCTTCCACTAGCACCTATTTGAGTGATGTAGTCTAAACTAATTTGTGAAAATAGATGCTACTGAATATTGTCTTTTATATTAACTCAGAGCACAGTTTTTTGCAGAACACCAGAAGGATTAAAATTGAGGTTGTTGTCTTCAGCTGGAGTCAAATCAGGTGTCAAAGTAGCTTTAGAAAGTTCTTTGTGCTGTGTACAAAGATAATGCTGAATGACAGTGAAACAAGATCGCTCTGGGGACAGAAAACCAGATTTCCAGCCCTTCACCTTTAGGTGTCTCAAAATGCAGCGCAGGCTCTGAACAACTGAAAATTCTTAGCATCTGGCAGTGTCTGCTGGCCCAGGCTAAAGAGCTGGTGGTCTTGGTCCAAATCTTGGCAGAAAGGAGTTCACGTTATAAGTTACATTATCTGGCAAATCTTTGCAGTCTGAGCAGGGGGGCCAAGAGCTCACTTGGCACAGAACCTCCTGCTTTCCTTCATGGCAGAAATGTTCTCCCTAGATAAGGGCTGAGTATGGATCAAGAAAAGTCCCTGCCATTCTTGCTTTACCAGCTTCCCATGAATGAACAAAGAACTTCATTTTCAAGGACTACCAGGGCTTTCTCTCTCAATTTTTTATTTTTTTTTCAGAAGGACTAAACTTAGAGTGAAGAGTTTGAGCCCCATCTGGTACAAATCGGTAGGGGCTTTGCAGGCTTCAGTAGAGCTACACTGATTTACACCAGATGATGCTATTAGAGGACTGAACTATCCAACAATAATTATAAAAAATGTCTTTGATTATGCATGTGCAACAACTATTTATGTTTACATTGCGGAGATTTGCATGTAGCACAGTGGGGAGTATTTTATCTCTTGAAAACATTGCACCAGCATAAATAATCCACTGACATTCAAATGAGCAAAGAAATACCCGTGTTTTACCACAAGATGGACCATAAAGGATGTTCTTCATGTGTCTTTTTCAAGCAGATTTGTCAATAATCCTCAACTGCGAAGTTTATTCTAAAGAAAGAAAGATGGGACAAAAAGGAAAAGGTAAAAGTTACGTTCTGTTCCAGGTGGTTGCATTACAGATTGCTCTGAACTCTGGGTCTCAGTGTAGCCAGGTGATCCTGCACTTGGGAAAGAGGATGGGGGAACCAGGTGAAAGAAGGACATCAAAAATGCCCCACAAAAGTCAGTACCATACCTCGTGTGGCAGCATTCAAAGCAGATTTTCAAAGAATGTCAACCAGTTCAAATCCAGAGTGAATTGGACACAAACCTATCAAAGGCAGAGATGGAGATAATCATGTGAAAAATGGGAGATTCTGCTGAAGTACCGGGCTGGAACAGCACAACAGAAATTACCACTGGGGTAATTACTCTGACATTTAAGCTTTCAAAACAGAAAATGCTTAAAATATGCAGTAATATGTTGTATCTTTGACTCACAAGAGGAAAGGGAGATGAAAGCACAGGTAATATTCCTTTGATGTTTGAACTACATACTCAGGTCTCCTGCCTTGACTTCTAGGGGTTTTTTATTTGCTAATTGTGCTTTGGTAGTGCTTCGAAGGCATTCAGTTTCTCAAATTAAGGCATCTTGCCCTACTCCAGATATAGCTTTCCTCTTGAGACCAAGGCAGGAGAGCATTGCATTTTAAGTTCAAATGCCCAGCAGAGAATTGGAAGACCCACAGACATCATTTTCATGGCCCTTTTTCACCTTTGCATCTTCCTGATGAGGAAAACAAGGAGATTCTCCCCTTATACCCAGCAGAAGAAGATTTTGTCCCACATGGGAGACTGCAGAGCGCTGAACTCACCTGGGTGGTTTGGCAAAGTCTCCACTCTGTTGGCCTAAAAACACATTGCCTCAGTTTCCCTGTCAAAGGAGTGAGGATGTGATAATGATGAGCTGCCTCTTGGGAGCACTGTGAACAGTAATTTCTGGTTTTATTAGCTCTTCCAAGATGAAATATGTCACATAAATGATCAGAGTTCTTAAACTGGGCTTCATTGGCAAGGGCTTGAGAAGAATTTCTATCATAAAAAGGTGTCTTTGAACCCGTGAAGGAGTTGGTCCTTGATCATGGCCCAACGCTTCCCTTTTGTGTGGCGGGAGGGGAACCATCCCACCCATCCCACTGGGTCCTTAAATGAGAGCCTAAGAGGAGAAAACAAGGTGTATGCTCAGGATCAGTGTGAGACAGAAACCCCAATTAATTTCTGGAGTAAACAGGATGAAAATGAGCTTCCCAAGAATCCTGGCTGCTCAAAACAGTGAGTGAACATTAAAAACCAGACCCGGGTTCTAGCAGAGGAAATGTGACAAGGGGAACACAGGCTTAGTTGGGAGCTTTGGAGCACCAGTCAGATGGGATAAATCTACTTTTGTATCTTTGTGGATTTGGTTTTCTCTAAAAGCAGAGCTCTATTTTGATGGCTGGTTTGAGGGAAAACCAAGCTACTGTCATTAAAACCCAATTTGTAATCCAAGCAAATTAGCCAAACCTCCAGGCGCTCTGCTGACCAGAATTTCCTTACCAGAGGAATCTGTCACTTTGTCACTACAAAATGAGGCCAAATTTTCAAAGATGTCTCTGCAATGAGTCTCATAGGTCTGGTACTGAGCCATCAGGAGATTTGCATGCACAGTTTGGGTTCCCAACATGACAATAAGTTTAACTCCAAATACAACTGTGTTGCATGAGTGCATTAAAAAGAAAAACAAAGTGAGAAAAAGCCTCTTTTCATTTTCTGGGACAAGCATGAGTAAACTAAAGTGACAACTGTGCTTTTGCTTTGCATTCAGACTTCCTTTGATTTTTCATGAGAGCTTGGACACCCAGAAGCTGCGTTCATAGGAGCTAATCAGGAAAATAAAAGAAGTTTTAAAAACTTCTCCTGTCTTGAAATCAATGGATGTGGAGCACTGAAGTCACCTAATGGTTATGAATTCCATTCTCCTGAAGTTTTTTCTGTTGATTACAGAACTGCCTCTAGATCCTTAGAGGGGATATAGATGTTCAAGATATATGGGTACAGTGATGAATGGTGATGGTTTTAAACTGAAATAGGTTAGATTTAGATTAGATACTATAAAGAAATTCTTCCCTGTGAGGGTGGTGAGGCCCTGGCACAGAGAAGCTGTGCCTGCCCCATCCCTGGGAGCGTCCAAGGCCAGGTTGGATGAGGCACTGAGCAACCTGGGATAGTGAAAGGAGGGGTTGGAAATAGATGATCTTTATGGTCCCTCCCAACTCAAACCACTCAAGGATTCTGTGGCTCCATGATTGTTTGAGGGTGAATCTGTTCTGAGAGTCTGAGTGCATCCTCTCTGCCAGCAGGGACAGCAGGGGTGGAGCTGGGTCACTGCTCACTCCCTGCTCGAGCGGAGGTGGCTGAGACCCTGCAGGGTTCCAAGATCATGTGTGGGTCTGAACAGAGCTGGGCAGTTTTCATGTGGTTATAGACATCTCTGCCTTAGTGGCACCAGCTCCTGCAGTCTGCCAGATATATCAAGTGTGCTTCTAAATCTGGTGTTTATTTTTCACTCGATTTTGCCCTCCATCATGATTTAACCAGCTGGGCACGCAGTGCTTCTCTTTCCAATTTTATCACTAACAGGTTTTGCTATGGCTCCGTTTCTTCTGCATTTTATGTGTTTTTAAATTGGTAGCTGCTTTAATGATATTTGCAGCTAATATATCCCTCCCCTGAGCCACATCCACTGCACTTACAGCATTCTATCAAATATCTGTGCCAGGGCTACAGTGTCACAGGGTTTCATCTTTTCACCCTGTCTAAAAGGGGAGTTTGGGCTGGGCCATCACAGGGGCTGCTGGCACACACTTCAGATCACTCGTTTATGTGTACTTCCCAAATTGTCACATTAGTGCAGCCCCAAAGCAGGGTGTGTAGTCATGCAGTGACTGCTGTCCCAGTGTAAAGTGACACAGCTGGGCAGTCCAGCGTATTCTGAGAGCAGTTTTTGAAGCTGGGCTCTGCTTCCTACAAGTGCATTTTGTGTGCTCACTTATTGGTGTGCTTAAAGATATTTCATTATTTGTTTATGTATGAATTCCTTGCATATTATTTCATGTTACATGATAAAATAAATTTAAAACATTTACAAATTTATCAATCCAGGATATTTTTTATTCTCTTTCTTCCTCCTCTTTTTTACTGAATAATAAATCAATGTTTAGGGAACCCATTTGTCATGCAGAGAAAACTTGTGTTCAAAACTTCTGTTTATTTTTCTGTTTCCCTCTGTTGATATCTTCACTGTGGGTCAATTTGTTTTTCTTCTGGGAGGATTTCTGCCTGAAAGGTTTTGGCCAGAATGTCATACCTAGGTTGGAGAAATCTTACAATTTAACAGAAATAGATGTCATTTTTTAAGCATCTTTACTTTCCAGCAGAAGAAATACATGCACATATGGGATTCAAGCTAAATGTCTCAGAGTCTCCTCTGCCAGAAGAGTTTGTTAGGGCTGAGGGTTGGACAAGTCAACCACAACATCTGTGAGGAGGCAATGCCTGGGGTGACAGGAGAAACAGCCAGCCCTCCTCAGCCAGGGACAACTGACCCTTTAACCAGTTCACAACCACCACTTGCTTCCCATGTCATCTCCTCTAATACAAAATGTAAGGCTATCCTTATAATAAGTCTTGGTTTTTGGCATGATTTTTGAATTGTTTGTTTGTTTGTTTGCTGGGTTTGGTTTGGTCTGGTTTTTTTTTGTAGAATGAAGAGCTGTGTTCCTTGGCATTATTTTCTGCAGCTCTAAGTAAAAAAACACACATCACTTTCTTAGCCCAAAGTATTCACTTTGCAGATGCCCCTTACCAGATTTGCTGTAATAAACCAGTGTTGTTCTTGGGAAAGCTGAGGGTTAGTGAAACATTTCATGAACAAAATAATCCCTGATGTACAGGTGAGCACAATCAGGAACAGCCAATACTTTCTCTTCTTCATACCCATTGCAGAAGCAACTCAAAACACCAGCCCAAATTTCAATTTATGGGCAGAGGAAGTGCTGAGGAGATGGTGTTGAAGGCTGAGCGCTGCAAGTATCAGTTCCTTTGCAGACATTGTGCCAGCCAAGCTCTCAGTCCCCTGCTTTGCCACCATCTCGAGCTGCTGCTCCGGTGCCTCCTGACACAGCACAGCCAGCCAGAACCAAACGTGCCCATCCCGGACCTTCCCACCATGGTTCACATCTTCCAAGGTGCTGAGGTGTGCCCTCACAGCGCTGTGGGGGACCTGGCAGAGTGACAGCACTGTGCCCAGGGCCAGGCTCACCTGGCTCTGCAGGGCTCCCCGAGCAGGGGACACCAGGTGGTGCAAAGGCACTGGAGTGGATCCGGTGCCATCTGCCCTTCTGGCCATGAGCACGGAGGCTCTTGGATGTGCCAGGGAGTCCTGGCTGCCAGAGCAATCCCTCGGTGCTGCTGACAGCTTGTAGGAGGGACAGGACTGTGTCCAGATGGCCCCAGATTTTGAGGAGCTACACTGAGAGATGGAAGCTGAACTCACCCTTCCCATGTCAGTGGTGGGGGCTGAGAGAGCTTTCTTCTCCCATATTCCCCATTTCCTGCTCCTGTCATCTGCCATCCCTGACAGTACCAGCACTGACAATGCCACCCCATCACCAGGCAGGCTGGCAGCCATCCCCACCTCCCCCAGCCTGCACCGCCTGCCACCTTCCCCCACCTCCCTTCTGAGGGCCAGCCTGGTCTGCTGGGTGCCCCTTTCTGTGTCTCCTTCCTCACCACAGCCTCCTGTCTGTCTGCCCATCCCAAAAACCCAGTGACAAATCCCTTTTCCCACCATCCCGTGCCTATCCTCCAGATGCCCTTTACGCTGCTTTTTTCCATCCTTCAGCAAGATGGAACTTCTTACCCTCACTTCCCAGATCCCCATCTTCTTTCTTCTTTCACATATTTCATCATTTCTTACTGTATCTGAGTTTCTTTTTCATCAGCGATGCCAGCTTGGATCCTCTGTTTAGCCACAATTTGTACAACTGCCTCTTCCCCTCCATTCCCCCAATCCTCCCCTCATGGCATTCCTGCATCAGAGTGGATAGTCCCTCTTTCCTGTCCCTGAAGAAATGGGTCCGAGGTGACAGCTTTTTAAAACTTTGCCAAGACCATAATGGATAGGTCAAATGTAAAAGGAAATCTGTCTCTTAAGTTGTCCCTTAATTTGAAGTGGACACTGGGAGTTTTTCTTCATCTGAAATTTACCCTGTAAACACTTTACATCCAAGGAGCAGTTGCAAGGATGTACATGGATTCCACTTAACTAGGCACATGTTTCCACGCAAAACAACCTCACAAAAGCAAGAAAAACCTTCACCCAAATTACTCAGATTTACTTCTATTTGGGATAGATTTACTGGTAGGACCAAGGAGATTGCATCCCTCTTCCCTCACTAGCAAACAAGCCATGGATTCCCAAGAGGAGAAAAGCACCCCCATCTCTATAACGGTGCAGCTCAGGTCCATTTGTGAAGAAAGCCTGCTCTTTGCTGCAAAAACTGCCCTTCTCTCCCAGTAATCTCTTTGCTCTGGAAAGTATTCTTTGTTTCTTCATGACTTTTCTTTTGTCTGCCTCCTACTTATCATCCCCTTCCTCTTCCCCCCAGTCACTTTGTCACCAGGGACCACTGACAGCAGCATCTTGAATTGTATGGCGAAGTTCTGAGCAGGCCTGGTGGGTTTTTTCCTCATTTACACTCCTATTATTTTACCTGGTAGAACCGTGCAGCAGCTGGTCATCAGTATGCCTTGATGCTCGAATTCCTTGAGCAGTGTTGGTTGGACCGCAGAACTCTACCTGGTTCATTATTGGGAAGTTCAGGAGAGCCCCTGTGATTGATACCCTGTGTCCATCACCACTCTTGACCAGAAACATTGCTGCTGAGCTGGGTGGGAAAGGAGAAATGCCCCTAAGGCAACACTGGGGCCACAGCCCTTCTCTGAGTGCTGGTTTTGAAGCAAAATCTATTCTGAAAAAGACATAAAGAGGTCATAGAAATTTTCTAAATGCTGTAGAGGAAAGAGCTACCCTCCTTTTGCCAAGCTTGAGTTCCAGAGAGGCCCATAACTCCATTTTTCTGTGTACACACATGTGCACACACACACACACACACCTGTGCCCACAAGGAGAAATGTTCAGATCTCAAAGATTTAAAAACCAGACACGGTGACTACTTACCAGGCTTTAGAGGTCCAAGGCAGTACAAAAATGTCAGAATCAATCAAATGACTGCTGAGGAAAACTTAAAAATGCTGGAGATAAGGGACACCAAAGGAAATGTTAACACTTTAATATTTAAACCAACTCTTCTCATTGCATACAGTGCTCAATGCCCTCTGATGCTTCCTGTGGCAAAGAAAAAAATTTAACGAGTTGAAACTGAGACTGCCAGGCAGAACAAAAATAAAATGCTGCTCGTGGCACATTGCTTGGTGTGTGTGAGCATCACACCAGGCCAGTGACCCTGAGAGAGGCTTGTTCTGCTCATTCTCATTCCTCCAAGCAGCTGTTCTCAGCCTCTGGCTGGGGAAGACCTTGTGGTCCATGGGGCAGCCTCCAAGTGACCGGGGGAGGCAGCACCAACTGGCAGGTCTGCAGTCAGCAGGAAGAGTGGCAGGGGCTGGAAAAGTGAAATGGATTGAAAAATCCTGCTGTACGGGAAGAAATTAATTTAACTCTTTGGTTCTAGTTCCATTGCTAGGCCAGGATAAAGCTGTGGGACAAGCTGTTAAAGTGACACCCAGAGAGAGAATTCTTCCAGAGGTGTAAAAACACCCAGAGTGCTGCCTAAGTTTTATAGATGAGACATTCAGCTGGCAAATCTACCTTTTATCACGTTAAATTTAATTCAAATCCTTTTGCATATTAACACGAGTTAATAACCTGTGTCCTAGGCTTTGTGGGGCTCTCAGATGAAGATCAGTTTGTGGGTCAGGAGTGGCTGCTTCAACCCCCTCCTCACTGGGAGCCTTGGGAAGATGAAGCCATTTGTGTGAGCTTGGATGTCCCTGTGTGGAACAGAGAGAAAGCAGTTCTACAAAGGCACCTCCAAAGGAGGATTCCACCCTCCTGGTCCGAAATGGGCTTAGAAAATGAAAGCAGAACTGCTTTTATTGCTGCAGGCTGGTTGACTTGACAGCCCCTGGTGAAACCATGCCCAGTATGGACCAGAGTGACACCCAGGTGGGGTCTGCAAGTGACATCATTTTAACAGAATAGATGAGAAAGGGATTCATCTCTCCCTTTGCTTCAATCTCCTCTTCTTTCTCTTTGGATGCATCTATTGAAAGATGTGTGATGAGTGTAGCTAGGTGCTTGTCTGGCATAAACCATCTCGGGATTTTTGAGAAACTTATGATAATCTCCAGGACCTGGCCATCAAGCTCTTTGTGAAGCATTCAAGGCCATACCCCACACAAATCTTCATTCTAATTTAATCCAGACTAGCTGAGACTGGGCTCCATTCAGAGCAGTGAAAATCTGGTTGAATAGCCACCATCAAAGTGGAGCAACAAGGGGAGCAAATTACCAAAGCAGCAAACCTGGGGCAGGTGTCCCCTGGAGAAAGGCTGGTGAGCTTCCCTTTAAAGGCTTATTTTGTGCAGGGGAAGGCTCTCACCTCCCAGAGTACCAGTTCTGTCACAGATTAATAGTCTCTTTCCATAGCAACACCTGACCCTTTCCTCCCCTTGCCTTGATTATACATACATATATACATATATATACATACAGACATATTCCCTGTCTAGGGAAAGAATGGACAGCTGACAATTTTCTGTGGCATCAGCACAATGTAATGAAAGGGAAGCTTGGAAAAAAAAAAAAAAAAAGAAGAGGGAGAGCTGGAATGCTACTTCTAAAAAAAGAAATATGGGGAGTCACAAGATCTGCAACCGTGTCACCAGCACAGCAAGGTGTTATCAGGAGCTTCAGACAGGATCCTGAAGCTTCCTGGAGAGCCTCTACTACAGCAAATATTGAATAAACGTGGGTGACAGCGCTTTGGAAACTGGCCACTGCTGGGGCAGCTGCAAGGATGCCCAGGAAAAGGCAGATGCCTACTTGGCCCCTCTCAGGCAATGCTGTAAAACTTGGTCTGCAAGTGCCTGGCTGAAATCCCAGCTGAGCTTGCATCATCCCTGGCCACAGCCCTTCAGATGAAAAGCACACACTTGGGGTTAGAAGCAGAGACATCTTTCGTGGCTTCCTTCAGCCCGCGGTGTGCAGGATGGCTCGGCAGGGCTTGGCCTCCTGCCACCTCTTGCAAGGAGGAAAGTACAAATAAAAACAAAAACCCTGCACCCAGAGTAACACAGAACATGGGAATGAAGTGAGTAGGAGCTGGAGAGGAAATTCTTTTCAGAGGAGGCTCCGTTAATAATATTGTATTTACAGGAAAATTAATTTTGCACAAAGAACTGAAGGGTTCTTTTTGCAAAAACTGAATTTGTGCACAAGACCAACACATATCCAAAGGGAAAAGGTCCTCAGGTCCGGGGGATGTGCTGTAACACCATTCAGAGGCCACACAAAGCTGCTAATAAAAATCTCAAGGGGTTTTATCAACCCCTTGATAAAGCAGCTGGCACAGGAGGGTGTCCACCAGCACTGAGCTACAGACCAGGGCAGGGGATGGGTGATATTGAGATGTTCTCAGGGTGGCAAAGAGCATGTCCCTCATGCCTCCTGACCACGTTTAGAGGGTATGGAAACATTTGGAGGAGACGAATCCTACAGGAAAAGGTTGGGGTAAAAGCAGATCCCCTGATCACGTTAACAGAGAAACAAAATGCCCTCGTAGAGCTACTGAATAAAAAATCAAACTTGCACAGGAAGACGAGATCATGTTTAAGAAATCCAGTATGGAATGGATCCACGTCCCAGGGAGAAGGGAACTTGCAGGTGAATTGGAGGCTGGCAGTGACCCAAAACTGCTAAAGAGCACAATGCAAAGCATCGAGTGCCTGCTACTGATACTCCAGTGATCTGATGTGAAGAAAAGATATTGCCCAGGGGAAAAAAAAAAAAATCATTCCTAGAGGCCAATAGATTAGGTAGTGTTTGTTCCAGCTGTGAGGAGCAGGCGGCAGCCTATCAACACACCAAAACATCTTTGCATCTCTCATTAGAGCTGATGAATTTTCCCTTTTTTCCCCCTCTGATGAAACAGATGTCCAATTCATCACATCTGAAACATTTTGTTTCATCCCCAAAGATCTGGGCTCCTCACCCTGGGGCACTCCCCTGCTGAGGCTGTCCCTGGGAGCTCGGGGGCCTTGGGGCTGTGGGTCAGCAGGGATCCCTGGGTTCAAGGCCCCGCAGCAAAGCCAACAGGCATGTTCCGGGGGGGGGCTGAAACAAAGGGGGTTGGAATTCCCAATTTGTTAACCTTATGGGCCCTCTGAGGCTGCTCACAGCCATAGGAGTTAAAAAGGATGGGGAGAGGTGAGGGAAACAAATGAAAAAAGACAGTGCATTCCTTGCTTGATGTTATTATCCCAGGGCCATGGTGGGCTGGGGACCACTGGGACAGAACAAAGAGCCACTGCAGACATCAGTGTGCTCAGATGGAGGGTCCCACCTGCTGAAGGAAGCACAGATTTTTGACTTTTTAATCCAGGCTCAGTCAGAAGGTTATTAGACCCATGACCACTGGGCCTAAGCCAACAGCAGGCCCCTGACTGATAATTTCTACAGATTATATTGATAAAATAGAGGATTTCTTTGAAGGCAACACATGTTTCTGCTCTTGCTATACACAAACCATCCTGGAAAACCACACGTGATGCATTCCCTGTGCATTCCTCTGGCATTCATGTGCCTCTCCAATGAAATAAAGTCCACTAAAGCCAAAGCCAAGCTGTGTTCAGCTGTGTTGGAGAAATAAAAATACACTCACGTAATGTGTAAAAAGTGCTTCCAAATTAACTAAAACGAAAGAAGCTCACAGATAAAGGTAACTTCTATAAACATGATTGAAGGAGTTAAAATCTAGAAAGAAATTGTTAGCAGCAAAATCTGGTGGAGTAAGACTCCCACCAAAGCATCCTTGCTCTGTGTAAGCTCTCAGCCTTGCCGCTGAATTAAGAGTTATCTCCTACAAAGATATCCAAACCTGATGTTCAAAACTGAAGTGAAAAATAAACTCACAGGCTCCTTCAAAATAACAGTTTGAAATATATTGTTCACCTTTGAAATCCTGATAATTATGACACTTTTAAGCCTGGGAACCCAGGAGAACAAATTATAGTCTTGATGTTGAGCTGCAATTCCAATTCAGCATCTCCTCACTGCGAGTCTCCTCACAGACACATCTACTCAGTCTCTGCTGGCCAGATTTTATTTTTTTTTTCTTTGTGGAAAGGTGGGAATCAGTAAATGTAGGCGTAAGTTATGATAATCACCTTAAAAGGCTGAGTTGCTTTTGAATTTCTCTACGGTTTTCTCTTTTTTTTATATCATTTGTTACGCTGAGAACAGGAAAGGTTTGCCCACCTGGGTGTCTGTAAACTTTCCTGGGGTCTGTGTCAAGCTGATTTTTATACATTCCCTCTCGGAGAAGTCTCCTGTGCAGGGAACAGCAAGTTCAGATTTACAGTAGGGAATAGAAGAACTAAATTAGGGTCCTCGTGAGTGTAAAATAAGGATAATCACAAGAACACGAGGATAATCACAAATCGCGTCCTCAGCTCAATCAAGCGAACAAAGTTTCAGTCAGAAGGCAACTTGAATTTGGTTCATCAGTTCCCACCGCACCCATCGGGCAGAGTCACCTCAGCCCCGGGACCTGCGGGAAGGGTCCGGCGGCTGCGGGGAGGGAGGGAGGGAGGGAGGGATCGCTGCCCTCCGCGCCCCTCCGCGCCCCTCCGCGCCCTCCCTCGCTCCTCGGGCTCCGCGGGGATCGGAGCAGCGATCCGGCCGGGAGGGCGGAGGGGGGGAAGCACCGCGGATGCACCGCGGGTGCGGGACCCCCAGCGGGGCGGTTGCGGCACGGCCTGAGAGTGCAATTAGCATTATCTTGATGAATTTCTAGGCGGCGAGTCCTTGCTGTGCCTTTCAGAAGTCGCAGGGCACTCCGTCCCCATCTGTTCCTTTATGATTATTACTTTATTTTTTTTTAATTTTTTTTTTAATAGTAATCGGTGACCTGGTATAGATGACTGGGGGAAACGGGGGTGATGTGGCTCCTGCAGCGTCAATCAAAAGTCCTTCTCCAACCCTCCCCACACGACCACTTTCTATCTCCCAGCTGTACTGGCAAGATGTTCTTAGCCAAATACATGATTCTATTAATGAGCACTTATATTTGCTAAGGAATGCAAATTCTTTCTCTCCGTGTATTATTAGCTGTATCAGAATGTTTGTCCTTTCAGTCCTCTTTGAAGTTGAAGGAGGAAAGGCTGCTGTGTGGCACTGAGAAGGGAAAAAATATGAGAGAGAGGAAAAAACACTTCTAACTCCTCCGGGTTTTTATTTGTTCTCTTGCCAAAACCGCCAAAGGTAGCAAAAGTTACAGAAATTATTTAAAATCTGTGGTCTTTTCCCTCCAAATTAGATAGATTTTTTTCCCAACTGATCATTCCCTTTTCATAATAATGGGATCTAATGAACAGCCTGGTTTGAATTTGCTTTATAAAATAATCTCTCAGATGCTCTGGAGAATCTATTACGCTTGGGATGGAAATAAATCAAATTGCCTCCCCGAACACGAGCACGGCTGCTCTCGGCGCTTTGGGCTGCAAACGATCACCCTCTGCCCCCTCTGCCAGTGTGCGGCCGGTGGAGCGATCCGCCCGGGAATTCCCGCGGGATGCTCGGGGCTGAGCCCGGTGCCCGCTCCAGCCGGGAATTCCCGCGGGATGCTCGGGGCTAAGTGCGGTGCCCGCTCCAGGCTCCAGCCGGGAATTCCCGCGGGATGCTCGGGGCTGAGCCCGGTGCCCGCTCCAGCCGGGAATTCCCGCGGGATGCTCGGGGCTGAGCCCGGTGCCCGCTCCAGGCTCCAGCCGGGAATTCCCGCGGGATGCTCGGGGCTGAGCCCGGTGCCCGCTCCAGCCGGGAATTCCCGCGGGATGCTCGGGGCTGAGCCCGGTGCCCGCTCCAGCCGGGAATTCCCGCGGGATGCTCGGGGCTGAGCCCGGTGCCCGCTTCAGGATCCAGCCGGGAATTCCCGCGGGATGCGCAGAGCTGAGCGCGGTGCCCGCTCCAGGCTCCAGCCGGGAATTCCCGCGGGATGCGCAGGGCTGAGCCCGGTGCCCGCTCCAGCCGGGAATTCCCGCGGGATGCTCGGGGCTGAGCCCGGTGCCCGCTCCAGCCGGGAATTCCCGCGGGATGCTCGGGGCTGAGCCCGGTGCCCGCTCCAACCGGGAATTCCCGCGGGATGCTCGGGGCTGAGCCTGGTGCCCGCTCCAGGCTCCAGCCGGGAATTCCCGCTGGATGCTCGGGGCTAAGTGCGGTGCCCGCTCCAGGCTCCAGCCGGGAATTCCCGCGGGATGCGCAGTTTGCGCGGCCGAAGAGCCTCTGGCTGCAGGCTGGCAGCGGAGCGCGGCCGCGGGGGATCCGCAGAGGTCCCCACCCACCCGAGGTCCTCACCCACGAGTGGGGGCTCTCCGCAGTGAAGTTTTTATTCCAGATAAGTCGGGGGGAGGTGGGGGGGGATGAAAGGGGGCCCCCGCGTCAGCTCAACTTTTGTCATGTATCACTTTTCCTCTTGAAAGGTGTTATAACAGCAATTCAATTACAATAAATAGTGTACATCATCCTCACAGCTGGAAAATTCTGTAACTAACTGTGACCAAACGTTGTAAAGGAATATAGCTTAACCAGTAATACTTTTTTTTTTCTTTTTTTTTTCTTTTTTTTTCTTTTTTTTTTTTTTTTTTTTTTTTTTTTTTTTGGTGCTGACCACAGGTTAATTAATTTCAAGGAGCTTAGTATATCTAAACAGAAACACACTGTGATGCTGGCAAGAAATCATAAAACATAAAACGTGGAATTAGGAAGATCATGTGAAATCTCCACAGCAGTGTCTGGTGCCTGGGAATAATTCCGGCCGTGCCCCTCAGCCGGCCCCCTCCTTTCCCGGTCCCCCAAAGCCACCGGAGGCACCGAGCCCTCTGCAAACAGCTCGGGGCACACGCTGGCACCCTCAGTGCGACAGCCACCCGCGGCTGGGGCTGTGTGTGCCACCCGCTGACACCTTCAGCGTGTCCTGAGGAGCCCGCGCGGGCCATTATATACATTATAATCATTAAATACATTATATACATTATAGTCATCATATACATTATATACGTTTATGTACATTATATACGTTGTATACATTACAGGCCATAGGTATAGACTTTGGTTCAACAGCCGCTGCCAGCCCGGGATTAACCCCGTGCGGGAGGCAATGAGCGTTTCACCTCGGGGCTGCGAGGTGCTCACACAAACAGGGGTGCGAGAGAAGCCCCGAATCCCCCGTGGAAAAAAAACCCCGGGGGAAGTCCCCGCGAGCCGGGCGCAGCTCCCCTTCCCACTGACGGTGACACCAGCTGCCATCTCCCGCTGCAGTTGGGAAGATTTCGGGAGGATTTCATGGACTCGGGGCTGCAGGAAAAGGTGCTGCCTGCCGTGGGAGGTGTTTTCAGCCCGACGCGTGGAAGTGGGGGGGTTTCCACCTCGGCTGACCCCGAGCGGGGGGACGACAAGCGGTACCCCGGGAGAGGAGCCGGGATGGGGCCCGGGGAGTCGCATCCATCACCCGGAGGCAGCTGGGAATTGATCCCGCGGCTGGCACTGCGCTGTCCTGCGTGGCCGTGGGGCAGCGGCAGGGGAAGGCTGGGTGGTGCAGGAGGGGCGGGGAGGAAGATGGGATGGGGCTTGATCCCGGTTTGGGGAATTCAAACACACCTCCCACTCCCTCCCCGAAATTACAGAGAAAGGATGAGAGGCAGGTGGATTTCCCTGAGGAAGGGAGGCAGGATCGGGCCCGTCCGCCAGCTCCTGCCCTGATTTAGGGATGCTTTCACCAAGCGGGCTGGAGCCACCAGGAGAGTTCCCATTGATTTCCACGTTTCTTAGCGAGCTGTTGGCCACGCTTCAAAACAAAAAGAAAAGCGGGGGGGGGGGAAATTTAAAAAAGAAAAAATAACCCCCAAAAATCCACTCACGGCTTGTGAAAACTTTATTGTGGGGGGGAAAAAAGGTCATTCCACGGATCGTCCTGTTTTTCTTTAAAAAGGGAGAAAACACAAATCGCCACCTCCAAATTGCAATCGGCAGCCCAGAACAAAGGTCCGAACCCCCGCGTTTCGCAGTTGTCAGGACAATCTTGTCCATCTCTAGGGTGAAAGGAATACAAATTCCCCCCCTCCTCTCCCTCAGCCCGCAGGAGGGGGCATCACCACTTCAATCCTGCGCCCACCGCCCTCCCCGCAAGCCGGCTCGTTAATATTTCAGTTTTTCTCCTCTTCCCAAGTAAAACTTTGAGAGGTAAACTCCTGCCCCACGTCCTTGCCCAGAATGGCAACGATTCCCTCCTGCCAAGTTCGTTTGCTGCTTTTCCTCCCCTCCCTCCCCTCTGACCAGGTACGAACTCCCCGCAGCGGGACGGGACCTTTCCAGAGATTAAAAAATATCCACGCCATGCGAGCACAAGCGTGCTGGTTTACAGGGCAGCTCCATGGCAAAGTTAGGACTTCCGTAATTTTTTCTGCTTTTTTTTTCCCTCCGAGAATACAGTTTGTTCAGCCGAAAGCGGGAAATTCGGCAGAAGCTGGAATTTATGTTGTACATGCGGAAAAATTCTCGGATTTTTTTTTCCCCCAAGCAGGGAAATGGTTCTTAAAAATTGGCTTATTTCTGTTTCTCCACACTCCCCGTAGAACGCTTTTAATCTTGCGTCTCTCTAACTCTGTTTCCCCGATTTTCTGTCTTTATTTCCCCATTTCTAAAGTTGCACGTGAAAGTCTGGATTGCAAACACGTCACCATCCAGGTACAGGCAGAGGGGCACAAAAACCCGAATCCTGCTAATTCCGGTTTATCTTTTCAGGGAGAAAAAACAAGAGCTCCCCGCAAAAGATATTTCTAATAATCCTTTGAAACAACCCATTCCTGCATATTCGAATTATTTTATTCTAAATTCTTCAGCCTTGTTTATTATCTTCCGAAAATTGCTTCCACTACCGCTTAGGTTTATTTTTGTGACATAACCCTGAAATATTCCCAGCAGAGCAAAATACACCCCAAACTCATCCCTCAAAAGTTTGTTTGGTTTTTGTTTTTTTTTTTCTTCACACCCTCAAGTTCGTTGTTAATTTTTCGTCTTGAAGTTCTCGTCCTTCATTTAGAAAAAGTGGGGTCCTCGAAAAATGAGGGGGTTATTTGTTAATTAACTGGCTGCTTCAGATGGCAAGGGGAAAAAAAAAAAAAAAAAAAAAAAGTTTTGTTCATTATTGAGATGTCATTTGCCAGAGTTAGCACTGTCACATTTGGGGAGGAGCGGGGGAACGGGAAACTTTGGTGGTTTCAAATATAGACTTTTTTATCATAACTTTAACAAATGTAAATATCATCATTTTAGGCATTTTACAGGGGTTATTTTCTACTTTCCACCGTGACAAGGGTGGTTATGTTTTATTTCTAAAGAAATTGTGAAACTTTGGTTACTCAGTGGAGTCCGAATCCTTTTTCATCCTTTCCAAGGACCAAAAAAAAATTCATCATTCTTGTTAATATTTTTTCTTCATAAAGAAAAAAAAAAACATATATATATATATATATATATGTTAATAGTCTATTAGTCAATTACTAAAAGCATATTTTCGCTGCTTCCCTGTCCTCCCTTTACCTGAAGAAGCACACACGGCACCACAGAAATTGATTTTAAAATATCAATCCCACAAAAATCCATGCAGGATGTGCAGTATCGGGCATTTTTTACTAATTCTTAGGACGTGTCTTGCAGAGCACTCAGGAGTAAAACGCAGAGAGGGAAACTTTCGGGCGGTTCGAGGTGCCAAGCACTCGCCTCGGAGCTAATTAGGAAAGAGCATCCCGGCAAGGTCCGATTTCCAAACCCGGCTCGTTTCCTTTGGAAAGTTACCCGCATCATTTCTTTTAGAAACCACAATAATTAGACCTGAGCTAACTACTCTTCCTCCTGGTCAACAAATCAATAGCAATTAATTTGAAATAGCTGAGATGATAAAACACTTCCTATTGCACCTGACCTTGCCAAAAGAGCTATAAATAGAATATACTGAATATATGTTTTAACACGGTTCCCGTTGCTTTAATCCTTCTTTTGCTGTTCTTCGGCTCTTATGACGCTTCTAAATTTCCTATTTCCTTCCGTTTTTACGACCTATTTTTTTCAGACTTTAAACATATTTTATGTGAACGATTTAATGTTTTTAATACAACAATAACGGTACGAGATGTTTGTAGCAAAAATCATGTAGTTACATATAAGTTCGAGTAAAAAATACATCTCGTGGAAGAATCAGTAGGATGAATGATACAGTATTAGACACGAATATACATGTAGCCAGTATTTTACCACTTGTGCACACTGTTTCAGAGGACCTGGATTGATCTAAAATTGAAATTGTAGAGAAGAAGAAGGTGATGGGGTGGGAGGACTGCAAAGGGAAGAGATCAGAAACGTTTAGGTGTGGAATATTAATTATGAAACACACAACTCTCCTCACTTTTCTTTGCTCAGTAAGAAAGCCTCGTCTTCCCCCGCTCCCCCTCTTGCTCCTTCTCCCTCTCTTTTATTGGAAAGAGGATCCTAAATTCCTTTTGACTGATAGGAAGTTACAAGACAAGATGCTATTTTCCCTTTCTTTTCTGACAACTCTGTCATCCCCGGGATCATAGTCATGTCAGAGTGTCTGTCTGGGAGAAGAAGAAGAAGAAGGGGGAAAAAAAAAAATCAGTGGAGCCTGTGGCCATCTTTGCATCAAAATTTTCCAGACCTCTATTTTTGATTGTGATCCCGCTGATCTGAGTTTGAAATGCGAACACAGCAAAGCCCCTAAGCCTTCAATCGTGTGAAATTTTCAAAAGATCTCTAGAAGCAATCTCAGGCTGTCTGACCCCTGACAGGCGGAGATCTCTTTATACCTCTCTCTGCCAGCACTTCATTTGTTGGAATATCTTTCAGATTTGCACCTCCAGATGACAACCTGAGTGTTTATTATGTGTATGAATCTGAAATCTTCACTGCAGTACAAAGGAGACGTCTTAAACATCATGTTTAATTTCAGATCATAATTACCTGCTCCTCTTTTGCTTCTAATTATCTATTCCTCCTTCCTCTCTGTGGCATGTTGATATTTTGTTGATTCTCCCTTTTAATCAGCCTTTCTTGCTTACTTTTTTTTTTTCTTTTTTCGTATTAGTTTAGTCCACGGGGGAATTAAACATGTCACGGTGGACACACATCATGCCTATGTGGAGAGATAAAATTCTAGCCATGAGAGCGTGCTCCCTATGGCTCTGTCTATATATGGGTGTGCTCTGGAGAAATAATAACTATTCCTGCCATTATAATCCAGGTTGTTAGTATGCTTCATCTCCCATTAATCTTTATACATCAGTTTAAATTGGCAGCAGTGTTTATGTTTTGTCCCGTGACGTAGCAGCAATGTCATTTGATAGCAACCAAAGCAGCCGGAGCCCTTTAGCGTCCCTCCTTTCAGGGAAGCAGGAAGGGGGGGGGTTGGAGGAGGAATGGGAAAAATACAAATAATATATTAAACAAAACACCCCCCAACATCTCCAACTTTCCCCCTTTTCTTTAAGGGGACGTTTATGTCTCCTTCCTGCCCTCCTGTTCACCTGCTTAAAGAAACCCTCTGTTGTCCAGGCTCTTTGGAGAGGGAGATGGAGCTGGTGATGCCGATCCCGGTTATTTTTATTACATTTTACATTGCTGGCGTTAATGTCTCAGGTGGAACAGCCGTCCATTGAAAGCATGGTAGGTGTCATCCCAAGTGCCCAGCTCGTTTTTTTCACAGGCTTGCTAAGGTAGAACCCCGCCTTGCTCTGCAGCTAAAAAAGGGGGGAAATAAATGATTCTTGTGGGATGGCAAAAGCCCGCAGAGGTGGGAGGCTGCTGCGGGATCCCCGGCGTCCACCTCCTCCCCGGCGACCTCCCATCTCTTCCAAGGTGCTTAGGAGTTGAAGATATTTTTTTTTCCCCTATGGGGATTTCACATCACTTGTCCCTACCCCGATGCTGCGGACCTGTGGTGCTGCTCTGCTGAACTTATGAAAATATCTCCTCCTCGGTTTAGTTCGCCCCGAAAACGCTTTGCCTATGTGTTCAGCTGTTTCTGTGTTTATCCATTTTTCCCATAAAACTTGTATTAAAACAAAATGTTACTTTTCTTTCTCTCAGGAGCTGTGTATAGAGACCCTCCCTTTTTGAAATAGACCGCAGGGACTGTCATTAGATCAGATGGCAAGCCTTTATAGAAAGTGTTTTGCATAATTACATACCAAAGCCAGAATAGTCACCCTCACATTTTATGGGTCACAAACCATCAACAATTGGCACATTATTGTCCAAGAAACCCAGTCCATTCACTGATAGAGAAAACTAGACTGCCTAATCTAGAACTGAAGAAGATTGAAATTTCTTCTAACAAGAACCCAGAGAAGATTATTTTCAAACTGACAACGTGTTTACATATAGTTATAAAGTTCAGAGGACCGGTGGGGAGAGAGAAAGGGTATAAACCACTAAACATGATTAAGAATCGCACAGTGGCCTAATATAGATGGTTCATCAAAAAGGAACAGACTGAAAGCTCCCCCCCAACCCCGCCCGCCCCCCCCGCCAGCCCCTCTCCTTTTCAGATCTGTTCCCTTTTCTACCGTTGTGATTCAGTAATTAAGATATTCTTATTTGGACAGACAGCTCCTCTGGTAACTGAATAATATTAGTTCCCTTTGATGTCAAACTTTTGACAGTTATCACACTAGCATTGGGCAATTTAGCACAAATGCCCTCTTTTTTTTTCTTCTTTTTTTTTTTAAGGGGGGAAAAAAAAAAGTCTTTGAAGAAAAGTAATAAGTGTGATCGCTATCAGCAAATGATGTAAATCTCAGTGGACAGGCATCCCTGGGTATAAATTACATTTTGTTGTATATAATGAAGCGAGTTTTGTTTTTACCTCATTCCCTTATCAATGTCCAAAATTAAGGCAATAATCCCACTTCCTTCACACCAATTCACCACAGTCCCTCTCCCCCCTGATTATTTTCTTTTCTTTCACGGGAAAATTGGACGGTTTTCCAAGCCCTCCCTCCCTCCTTCCCTCCCTCCCTCCCTCCCTACACCCCCCTGCCCCGCTTCCCACCCACCCTGCGCAGCGCGGAGCCACCGGCGCTGCGGCGCGGGGGAGCGGCGGCAGCTGCGGGCGGAGCGGAGCGGAGCGGGGCTGCGGCCCCGGCCCCGGCTTCACCTGAGCCCCTAAAGCCTCGCCCCGAAGCCCCTCCTTTTGCCACGGCCAAAAAAAAAAACCAAACCCAGCAACCCAAACCCCGCAGCCCTTCGCTTGTGGCGGCTGGCAGCAGCAGGGTGGAATAATAATAATAATAATAATAATAATAATAATAATAATAATAATAATAATAATAATAATAATAATAATAATAATAATAATAATAACGTGCGTCCCCGAGCTGGATTTTGCGAGGGGAGTGGAGCCCGGCTGGCTGGGAATAGAACCGGTTCCTGCCAGGAGTGGTGAAGTGGGGTGGGGAGGGGGGGTGGATTGCAAACATTGCAAGATCTAGTTCGGGACTTTGGGAGAAGGGGGTCTCCTGGGGGATGTTCGCCTCTCTGCAGCATCCCCTGTCCCCGAGCAGGAGCTTTTCACTGCAGCTTTAAGGATGAGCCCCCCACTTGCCCCCGCGCCGGGCGAGAAACCTGCCCGGTGCCGGGTGGGGATGAGGGGCAGAGACTGATTTATTCTGCTTTTTCCATCATAACTTTGGTGGAGCGGGGCGGGGATGGGGGGGAGGAAGGCAGCTCTCGCCAGGTTCGCCTTATCGCGAGATCTGGGCGATTAAAATAATATGAAATGGAATTTTAAAAAATAAAACAAACCCACCCTTCAGTTCTTAGTGGAGGTGTACGGAGGGAGGTTGGGGGGAGGAAGAAGGTGCAGCTCCGTGGCTGCAGTGTCCTCGCTAATCCCGCGGTGCCCGGGACAGCTGGGGGGAAGTGGCGTGTCCCCGTGTGCGCCAAACCCCATCCTCATCCTCCCCATCCTCATCCTCTCCATCCTCCCCACCCCTCTGCTGCCGCACGCAGCCCCCGCCGGCCCGGGCAGCACCCCGAGCCGCCCCCCGGGGCCAGGCAGCGACCCCCGGTCCCTCCCCAGCGCTCACCCCGGGACGGGGGTGCCACCCGTGGGCTCCTCCCGGCGCGGCACCGGCGGCCCCGGCCAGCCCTCCCTTCCCTCCCCGCCTAATTAGCAGCCGTGGGGAGCGCCCTGATTAATTGAAATGCTTTTTGTAACACTGTAAGGGTGAGAGCCGTGTCTGCGGCCGCAGACGGGTTATATTATTTTCGGGCTCGGGTTTCGGTGGCCCGGGAAGGGGGGAAGCGCGGCGGGATCGCTGAGGATGCGTTTGTGCTTCCCGGGCGATAACGTCGCCCCCAGCATCGTCCCTCGCCCCCAGGGAAGCGGCCAGGCTTTTCTGGACGCTTCGCTCCAAAAGGGTATCCTCGTGTTGTGTAACATTTTCCGAGGATTTTCATTACACGTTCAGCCAAAGGTAACACAATCAGAGAGGGGAAAGTTTCTTTCCGTGGCCTTTTTCCCGATGCCGGCGCCCCGGGGCTGCTCGGGCCGGGGACTCGCTCGCCCGAGGCGAGGCCAGCTCCGGGCCGGTGGCCCGAGGGGTGTGAGAGAAACTGGGCCCAGCTCGCCCCACAAACTCCTACCGTAAAAACAAATCTTCGCCTGCCGCCGCCTCGGCATCCTCCGTGCAAATAAACCTCGGGAAAACCTCCCGGCAGCTCCTGGGAAATCCACGCGGGGTGTCGGGCGAGGGAAGCGTGCCTCCCCAGCGCGGCGGGGCAGGGGACACTGGGCCGGGCTGCGGGACAGGCAGGGGACACTGAGCCCCGCACGGCCCGGGGTGGGCACCCTCGGACCCCCCCTGCCAAGCGCGGAACAGTTCCCGCCGGACCCCGCGTTCCCCGCAGCCACCAGCTGCTGCTTCGGACTGGGGGCACCGGGAGTCACTGGGGCAATCTGCACTTGCAACAGGTAGAGAAGTCATTTTCCTTCCTCCCGAGCCCTTCTCTAAACAGAGAGGCTATTTCTTTTTCTCCGAGAGAAAGGGGTCCCTGCGGAGGATCTGTTGTTTTTCTTGTGGAAATAAAAAAAAAATTTAAAAAAAGGAAGAAAAATGTATCTGCGTCTCCATATTTCTCAAGGATAAAGACTTGAGAAGTGCAATGTAAGAGACAGCTTCGTCTTCGGAGAGAGTGTAGTCAGACGAGGAACTTCAAATAAAGTCCTTGAGCGGTGAAAGAGAAAGTGCGGAAACTTTCCCAGAGGTCACCTTTAAAGCAGCAGAGAAACTTCTCTCTCAAGTTCTCTGCTCTGACATTTCTCGGGGGGGTGAGGGCGCCAAGCCTTGCCTAAAATCGATAACACTTTATAGGAAGAAGCCCGGGTAACATCTCAGACACCCGCCACCCCCCATTCCCGGCCCGTGGCCCGCGGTCGTGGCCGCCGCTCCCGGGCTCCGCACGCACCCGCTGCCCGCGGAGCGCGGCGCTCGGGCGCGCACCTCTGCCCCTCGCCACCCCGGGGGAAAGAAACCACCCGGGACTAGAAAAAAATCAAGGACAGTTAGCGGTGCTGGGAAAGGAAGAGCAGCGCTTTGATTTATATTGTGTTCGGGAAAGAAAAAGGGAGGAAAAAAGGCAATTGAAAAATCCATTCCGGCCCTGAATCCCAAGCAGAGTTCTCGTCGTTTGTTTTTCTGTTTACAGCTTGTTTTAAAACCATTCTACGAACTAAAAAAAAAAAAAGAAAATAAAAAGTTTATAAGCCTCCGGGCGGTATTTGTATTTCCCAAGAGCAGAGGTAAAGCCTCCGCACCCCGTCCCGGGGCTGCAGCCCGGAGCGAGATTTGGGAAGGGCACAAGGAGACCCTGCAGGAGCGAACCCTCCGCACAGAAAACCAGTCATGATTCATTCCTAATAATTCCTTAGATAGGAGCGGCAATTCCTTCCTTTGCAACACTTTTCGGGTTACACGCGAGGCCGGGAAGGGACGGGAGGAGCGGGCGATATCCCTCTCACACTTGCGCTTGTTTCGCCCGCGAAAATTATCTTTTTCCCCCCGAAAAGAATCGACCTTTTCCTCTCCTGTCGTTCCTCCCGATTTTCTTTTTTCCATTTATTTCCCTTTTAATTTTTTTTTCCACGCTGTGCCTACGAGCATGCAGGCAGTAAACGAATCAGGTAAAGGGGAGGAAATGGCCCATATTTATTTTGAAAACCTTCCTGGTGGAGGTTGTGGGTTCGGTACAAGGATCAGTTTGGCCTTAAATACCAGTAACGCGGCGAGACTTTTGCTAGAAAGGCCTCTAAAAACGACAAGGGGGAAAAAAAAAAGAAAAAAAAAAAAAGAGAAAATAGCTGATGCCTCCCTTTCCCAGCTGGATGTTGGGGATCGTTTAAATACCCCTTTTTCCCTTCGAGGGTCCATAATAAAAGCGGTGACAGTGACACTGGTTTCCGCACAAGGAGGGATGTTTCGCTGCTTTAACATTGTTATTTTTGGCGGCGGGTGAGGCTCGGGGAAGGCGGCAGCACCCAACGCCGCTGCGCTCCCGCAGCTCCTACTGCGACACTGTATTAACTCCTAGTTAAGCCAGCAAATAATATTGTTCATTCATCTTTTTCAAAGTTGATTTATAGCAATCGACAGGTTAAAGCGTCATCTGACTTCATTACTTTTAAAAGCTGTCTATTTCAGAACTGTCACTTTTCATCACTTAAACCGAATAAACGGTTGAAGAAATGAATTGAGAGAGACTTGGAGATCGTGTTTATAATTCTTTGTCTCGACGTTAACATTCCTAATGACCTGACCTGCATGGGGAACCTGCGTGCCTAACGCCGAGATTAAAAACAATAATAAAAAGAAAATCAACATCAACCCACCAGCCTCCAAAAGTTACAGGGGAGGCGAGGAAGTGGGGACAGAGGAAGAGCAGCACCGAGATGCTGCTGCACTGGCACGGGGGAAGCGTCATGTATGATCACACATGTGCCCACGCACGGAGATGTGGAAGTTAGCGCTGGGTTAGCCGTCAATAATTCTCCTGTGTCCGTTTCTTCCCCACACTCCTGCCGTGGCTGTTTAATATATGGGGGGAGCGTGAGGGGGGAATAATAATAGTAATCATCATCATATTTAAAAAACCATTAAAGGGAAGGTATCTCGGATCCTTTTAGCTCACTGAGTAATTTTCATACGCTATTAAGATATTTCTTTAAAAGCCACAAAGCGATCATCTCTGAGAAGGCTGCAGGTATTGTAGGGAAAGGACAGACCCATAAAGGAATTTTTTTTCCGCGTTTTTTAGAGACCTTAAAAGAGTAAACAAAAAAAAATCTAAATCAGAGAAATGCACTCCTCAATGACAGCACGAGTCAAAGCTCTCAGGAGTTTCCCTGGCCACATAAAAACTGGCGGCTCTGTGTTTGCTCCCCATGCTGGGAATTCACCTTTGTGGGAGTTCTCCTCCCTGCGCGTCCAGGTTCCCGCAGCGTGTTTGGCTCTATAAAACTATTGCCAATAACCTGCGTTTATTAATAAATCCTCGCCAGGGATGCTTCCAGGGGGCAGAGCTGTGGGAGAGGGGGAATTGTCTTAAACAAAGCAGACAGGTTGCTCCCTACCTTTGCTCTCCCTTAACGCCTGAGCGCTAAAACAAGACTGACCACCCTAAAAACGGAGCAGAGGCGCGGGCAGAGCCGGACCCCGCTCCGCGGCCGCGCAGGAGGCGGGATGCCCTGGAGGGGCGTGCGGAGAGCGCGGGTGCGGAAGGTGCGCGCTCCAGAGCACTGCAAGAGGAATCGCGGGGGGAGTCAGACCGCGGCCGGCCGCCACGGGGCGGGTTGGATTTTAATAAAAAATCGCGTATGATCGGTTAGGACGGCGTGGTTGTGGGGGTTTTCTTTTGGTGGGGTGACCCCGCTGCGCGCCCGCTGCGCGCCCGCGTCCCCCCGCGCCGCTCCCGCCGCGCTCCCGAGCGCCACCTCGCTGCGCTGCGCGCTACTGCAGGCGCGCAGAGCCCGCGCACCTGCGGGGCCGCGCGCGGGAGGCGGAGCGGGGACAGCACCCAGGGGACAGCACCCAGGGGACACGCGGAGCTCCCGCAGCCAGGTCTCAAAAGGAACAGAAAGGGTTTCTCTACAATTTTTTTGTTTGTTTTTGTTTTTGGTTTTTTTTTTGTTTGGTTTTTTTTTTTTTTTGTTGGTTTTTTTTTTTTTTTTTGGGTTTTTTTTTTTTTTGGTGCCTGACCTCGCAGGGAGATTGAGCTCGGGAGCGTCCCGGAGCACAAGCTGCTGCGATGGGATTGGATATTCGGGTAAAAAAAGTAAAATTCAAGGAGCTCTCTCTGCCCTGCTATGGCCCGGGTGCTCAGGCAGCAATTTCTGCACCGAAAAAAAAAAAAAAAAAAAAAAAAAAAAAAAAAGAAAATAAAACAATCATTAACTACTATCAACTACTTTCTTTGAATCAAAATGGTACTTAGAAGGCAGAGTCATTTCCTTATGGAGCACGTACAACTGCTATTTCTCAAGATAATTTAACATTTTTTAATCTGTTTGTTTTCCCCAGGAAAAAAAATATAAATTAAATGGTAAAACCCCCAAAACAGCAGCATTAGCTGATATAGTTCGAAATTCCCACGTCGCTTAAGGGAATAATCACAATAATAATGGAATAGGAAGCAGTGAATAATGCAATGTAAAGAAGATGATAGAAACGTAAAGTCTCGAAATAGTTTCAGCGCTTGGAGGACTCATTTGGGAAATTATTAAAAAGAAAAAGGAAAAAAAAAAGAGGAAAGCCCCTGCAGGCTCACAATAGGGACAGTGTCACATGCGCATTTCAAAGCACCCCGCGGATCTCTCCGCGGGCCGGCTCGCAGGCAGGTGGTGCGCGGGGAGGCAGATTTTAGGGGGGATCCCTTTTCCGTCCTCCTGAGAAGGGAGCAGCGGCAGAGGCAGGAAGCAAAGGAAAGTCCCCATCTCCCAGGCTTTTGGTGGCTTTGGGTGACAACGGAGGGCAGACATCCCCCGGGTCCTCTTCGCCCTCCCGTTCGCAGAGAACTCCTGCCCACCAGCGCACATGGCAGTTGTTTAGCATGAAACGTGCTATTAAGTATTGATCAAGAGCATCCACATGTTATTCCGAGAATGTAAAGAGCTATTAAGAGCCATTTGACTTCAGCAGAAAGTAGCGAATATTAGTTAATGAGTAATGGAGAAAATAGAGAGGTGCGGGGCGGCGGGCCCCCGGCCGGCCCCAGCACAATTGGATTCTTTCAAAGAAAGCAGAAAAAGAAGAGGAAAAATCGCTCTATTTTTTAATTCCAGAGAGATTTTCAACTGGGAACAATATAACCCAACAGCTGCGACAGGTGGAAGAGAGATAATTGAGCAAAGGCTGCTTTTGACAATTAATATTGCGGGGAGATAATGTCCCCGGTCGGGGTTTGTTAAGAGCCCGGGGATGCGAAGAGGCAGAGCGGGAGATGCAGCAACACCCAGAAATTATGAAAAACACTCAGAATTATGGAAAATGAAAAAAAAACCTCCAACAAAACAGGAGGGTGAAGAGATTGGGAAGAAATTCCCCCTGTCCAGTGCGGCCAGCGGATCCCCCAGGCTGAGAAGTTGCCCGTCCGAACACCACCCTTTTTTTTTTTTTTTTTTTTTTTTTGGTTTTTGTTTTATTTTGCTGTTTGCTTTTTTGTTTTGTTTTGTTTTTTGTTTAGAAAAGAGTGCTTCAGGTAGACAACTTAATGCCCGCAGTCTTTTTTAAAAAATGCTTTTATTGCTATTGCACTTCCTACCACAAGATGCAGAGCAAGTCAGCGGAGTTTGTATTACAACTATGTCATAATGTTTCACTGATGCAAAACATGTAGCCAGAGGGGGTTGCTAATGATTCCTGGATTAGAGAGAGGGAGAGCGAGAAGTGAGAAAAAGAAAACCTGGTTTCTTTTTTTTTTTTTTCCCTCTTCTTAAACTACGTAAAACCTGCCCATTAATAACCAGCCCTTGCGACATCTCAGTATCTCGCACAGACACGCGGACCTGCCATGAGCCTTTTAAACACCGCAAACGTTTTGCATATTCCACCTATTAATTATGTTTGCAGCCTATTAATTTCAGGAGGTTCTTTTCAAGATGAGACAACTTCCAACTTTGTATCCGTGCGGGGGGCGGGATGCTCCAAGGGCTGGGGATTTCCTCTCGGGGTGAAGACCACTTCAAAGTTACCCTACTACTGCCCCCCAAAATCTCTCCCCTCTGCCCAGGATATGCAAAACCTCTGTCCCGGCTGCTTTAGGTGCGGACCGGCTCCTCTCAGGGCGTGCAGGGCCCCCGGGGAGATGAGGCGAGGGGTGAGAAGGAGAGATGTCGGGATTAAGGAGCGCCCTGCCGGGATGCCACCCGGCGCTGCGGGGCTTTCCTCGCCCTCCCCCTGTGCTGGGCTCTAGGCCCGGTGGCAAAGGCTCTCCCGGGCAGGGTGGGAGGTTTGGGGGGAGGGATGTGACCCGGGCAGGGCGCAGAGCCCTCCTGCACGGTGAGCAGGGAGAGCTGGGGTTCGACCGCCCGGAGCAGGGGCTGCGGACCCGCCGCGCTCGGGGCGCCCGCTCATGGTCCGGCCTCATGGTCCCTGTTCCCCGCAGCCTCTCCAGCAAGGCTGCAGCTGGAAAAGATTTCCCCCATTTGACAAAATAGTTTTCTTTTTAATTTCTCCTTTTTTTCTTTTCTTTTTTTTTTTTTTAATTTAAATTTTTCTCCTGAGAATGAACCTCTGAAACCCGTGCAGGGAACGACGGGCGTCCCGGGGAGCCGGGCAGTGCTCAGACAGCCCGGGAATCAGGCGGGGGCACCGCTGCCACCTCCCCTGCCCCGGCCACCACGGGCTGGAGCCATCTCCATCCTTCCCGCAGGCTCGGGGGCGACGCTGGCCGCCGTCCCACTCCTCCTTCCCCCAGGGGCAACC
Source organism: Motacilla alba alba (assembly GCF_015832195.1). Classification (NCBI taxonomy): domain Eukaryota; kingdom Metazoa; phylum Chordata; class Aves; order Passeriformes; family Motacillidae; genus Motacilla; species Motacilla alba. The sequence continues at coordinate 16,086,306 of NC_052025.1, read as the reverse complement.
CCTCCGGTCTGTCCCTCTCCCCGGAGTGACTCGTTGCCCGGTCCCATCCCTGTCCCTCGGCCCAGCTTGGCATCGCCCCTGCAGCGAGGCCGGATCAGGCCCGGCGGGCGCTGGGCAGGGACCTGCGGGGCCAGGTGCGACCAGAGAGCCCGAGACCTGTAGCGTCCTCGGGAAAAGGCAGAGGCGAGGAAAGGGCTCGGGTCATGCTTACAGCCCCTGAGATCTGCCGGGCAGGCATGAGCTTTGCCCCTAAACCCCGCCTAAGCTGGACCCGCGGGCAGCTGCCAGCCCTGGAGCCCGACCCCGACCCCAGGGCTGCCACCAGCCCCGGGCACCCCGCCGGGACGGGCAGCGGCAGGAGCTGTCCGGCCCTTTAATCTCCGGATTTCGCTCAGAAGAGATGAAAAATAAAAAGTTTCAAATGTGACCTACTTCCATCTCCCCCTCCCCCTTCCCTTCAGATATTCACGTCATCTATTAAGGGAGGGTGGGGGGGAGAAGGGAGAAGCTAAATTTACGAGGTCTGGTGGGTTCTGGAGTCTGGGTGCTGGGAAACAGGTGTTGGCAGTTCGCTAGAGTGTCAGTCAACTTTTGGAGATGAAGTCATTAGGGAGGTAGTCTCCTCGGAACAATCTGGTGGTTTCAGTCGGAGTTAATTTATACCGAAAAAAAAAAAAAAAAAAAAAAGAGAGATGGGAGGAAAAAAAAAAAAAAAAAAAAAGGAAAGAAAGGAAAAAATAAAAGAGCCTGTAGAAATACCGAAGGGGACAAACATAACGAGAACAGATTCACACTCCCACAGATTATGCCACTTGGAAGTCACATCCTGAGAAAAATAGCCGGCTCTCGCACAGCAGCGGCGCGGGGCGGGCGGGGGCTGCGCCGGGGGGCGCGCCGGGGCGGCGGGGCTGGGAGGGCACAGCCGGGGGGAGAACAGGTCCTGTCCACTCCCCTGGCCGCCCCGCACCTCCACCGCCTCCGCTCCAGCTCCCAAGGCGACAACCGTCCGGGAGGCGACCGGCCAGGGTCACCTTCTGCTCGGGTCCCCCCGCACCCCGCCGGCACCGGGGCTGGAAATTGCCGGTGACCCTGAACTGTTCCCGGCTGTCTGTGGAAAGGCCGGCGAGCCGCGGGCCGAGACAAAAGGTTTCATGTGCACAAACACAATCTCCTTCAGGCCTGAGCACGGCGCTGCTCGGAGCCGGGGCTGGCGGCCGCTCCGTGCCGGTGAGCCGGGGGGCGGCGGGGGGCGGCGGGGAGGGGGGGCTCCGGCTGGGAGAGCCCGGCAAAGGCGTGGTGCGAGCCCTGCCTGCGAGGCATCGTGGCATATCATGTGCTTCAAAAGATGGGGGGGGGGAAGGAGGAAAGGAATGATGCTCAGATCCCATCGCCCACCCCCCTTTGCAGTTGGGTGACAAATCACCTCCGTTGTATCAACCACTTGTTTCTTTTAGTATCGCGGGGAAAGATTTCATTAATGCTCCTCCAGCTTCCCTTTCCCCCCCCCTCCCCTCCCTCCAAATCTATTTTCTTGCTCGGAGTGTGTCTTCTAATCATAATTAAAATCGTCTCATATACATCGGCGTCTCTTGTGTGCATATTGAATTGCAGGTGACTGGGCGGAATGTTATTTCACTCGTGTCCCTCATTTTTACATTCACGCTCACACGAAAACCACAACAACAACAAAAAGGGGGGGGGGGGGGGGGGAAGGAAAAAAGCAGAAAGGCCACCACCTCCCCGGCCGCAGCCAAGGTGGGTCGTGAGCAGCGACAGAAAGGCGATAGTCGCGATCGATGCTTTACCAGGCAGCCGCCACGCACCACGGCCAGCCCCACGGCCAGCCGCTACTCCACTTAATATAATTAAGATTAAAACTGAAGTGCTGGCGGAGGGAGCGGGTGTCGCTGGGTCGCAAGGACAGCAGCGGGATCCGCTGCCCCGGCTCAGGCACGCAGGGGTCACTTCTATTTAGCGATTTCCACCTTATTCCCCATATCCTGCTCTTTAGGTGCGGGCTGCGCATATGCGCGGCGCTGCGCGCAGGTTCCGCTCTTGCACTGGGCAGAAAGCTCACCCAGATGACCTTTTTCCTTTTTTTCCCCCCTTTAAAAGCAGAGAAAGATGATCTCTGGGGCGTTATTTACGGCCACGTAATTAAGTCAATATGATGGTTTCGAACCAGAATCGCAGTCCCACTCGCGGTGGAGCGAGAGGGGCTGGAGCCAAGTTTATTGTCTATCATTTCGAGGCATGGGGGATTAATTTAAGCGCTATTGGTATTATTTCTCTGCGTCCGAGGCCACAAGCAAAGCACAAACCGAAGTGCTGGGTGTTTATTCCAGGCGATGTGACAGTCTGGATGCAAGGCGAGGAGGGAGTGTGGGAGAGTTCAGGCGAGGGCTGAACCAGCCCCGCAAGCAGGGCTGAAACCCGTGTCTCCTTTTTCTTCCAGGCTTAAATGTAGGTTTGTCATTCTTTACTGATTTTTTTTCTTTACTGATTTTTTTTCATCTTTTTTTTTTCTTTTTTTTTTTTTTTTTTTAAACCAAACAGATAGGCTTTGCTCATTTAATTTCCCGACACCGTATTCAGCCTCTGCACCTTAAAGTCCTTCGAGTGATAGGTCCACGTTTATACCTCCTCTGGAGCAAGTGCAAAATACGCTTCAGCTCAAGGGCTGGAGAAAATCCTTCTCCGCGAGCAGAAGCTCTGCTGAGCAGCCTGGTGCTGCTGATTATATAGTGCAACTTGAAATGATCTCAGCCGGTGGAATATTAATCAAATCAATCAGGGTTGACAAATGAGAAATATTTGAGGGAAGGTGGTAATTTACAACTTTGTTATTAGTTAAGAATCTCCCGCCTTGTAAGAGTAATTAATAACTCCTGGATGGGAACAATTTGGAGACGGCAAGAAGACAGCGTCTTGAAATAAAACAGGATAAAGAGAGGGGTTGAGAAGTGAACTGCGCCTCCGTGGAAGAGAAATTGCAAATGATTTTTTAAAAGATGTCTGCAGGGGTATTATATATATAATCTGTACATTATGTATATACAAGTATAAATATGGAATTATCAGGCGAGCGAGCGAGGGAGACTGGACAGGAGATAAATACTGAAAAAATAAATCAAAACATTGATTCTCGTGGTCACGTCTCCCGTCCAAAGATTAGATGAAACGCTGGGATTCAAAGTACTTCAAAGAAATTATCCCCAAAATGCAAAAGTGCGAGGCAGAAACCAAAGGAGTGAGTCCGGAGTGATTTGAGAAATGTATTTTCCCCCCTCTCTCTCGTTCACCCACACTCCCCCTCTTCCATGCCTGATAAATGTGAAGACCCCTTTTCTCCCCAACTCCCGCTCAGATGGGAAAACTCAATTGTCTGCAATGTTTATAGTGTTAACCCTACTTATCTACAGAACCCTCCCCTCCCCACCCCTCCCTTTTCACTTTCCATAGACACACATCGATTATTAGACTGTATGGACCCCCCTCCTTTTGCACAACCCCACCCTCAACAACTGACCAAAATAATGACTTGTTGGAAAACTATAAATCATTTTCGTGTTTCAATCCCTGAAGACTCTATTTAAGTAAATAGGCTTACTGTGAAACAATGCATAGATCCAAGTCCTTCTCCGGATTGCTTCCAAATGCTGCCATCTCCAAAACTTTTATTTACAAGAGAAGAAGAGGAAGAAGAAGGAGGGGAAGGTTAAAAAAAAAAAAAAAAAAAAGAAAAGAAAAAAAAAAAAGAAAAGAAAAAAAACCCAACCCAAACTTTGGCAAACTTTATCTCTTCTTTATTATAAGCTTCAGCCTCGCCTTGGTAAGCCCCAGCCTGTTCTACAAAAGGTGGCTAGAGATTGAGATTTATTGGTTTCCAAATGAAAAGATTCATTCGATATAAGAGGTTAACTCAAAGTTCCTTAAACCGTGACTAGCATTGGCAAGGAGCTTTGCCTAGTCAGCACAAAGGCAGTTCAAAGAAACCTTTAAAAATACACACAGATATACATACACACAAACACACTCTCACACTTTAGCCTCAACTGCAATTTTCTTTTCATTTTTGTTTCTTTCTGCCATTACAAAGCCCTGAGCCCCTTTGTAGGTAGCTGGAGGGTTTTTTTTTTTTGTTTTTTTTTTTTTTCTCCAAGCTGAACTTTGCCATTTTGGTGTTGACCAACCCCCTTTTCTTTTTGCAACCAGTGAATGAAAAGACTCGATGAAGAAAAAAAAAAAAAAAAAAAAAGATTAAGAAGTAAACGGGGTGAAAAAAAAATCCTTCTAATTTATAGCGAGCAGAACAACGTTTAAAAAATAATACAACCCCAAAGAAAACCCCAAATCCGTACAAAGAGGGGGGGTCAGGCAAGGTGACGCGGGAGAGAAAGCGGCGAGCGCGCCCCGCGCTGCCGGGGGTGCTGGGAGCGGGCTCTGCGCGTTTGGGGTGCTGTCACCACACATGTCCGTCTGTCCGGCTGTGTGTCCGTGTGCGCGCCCCGAGCCGCACACAGCGGCTGCGGGGCTGGAGGGCTCCGTCCTGTGTGTGGAGCCTGAGCTATGGAAATGGTAATGAGGGAAAATTAACCCGGCCGTTTGTTACATTGCAGAGAGATCAATGCCTGACCCGGGGCTGAAGGATAGCTTACTGCTGCAGGAAAGATATGAGATAATCGCTGTGAAACACGCTGGTGGCGGGGACAAACAGGCACCCATTTGAATATCAGTAATAATAATAATAATAATAATAATAATAATAATAATAATAATAATAATAATAATAATAATAATAATAATAATATCATCAACAGCATTAAGGTCTCGCCAGAGCGTGCGAGGAGCTGAGAGCGGGAGGTGCTCAGAGCAGCTCTGGCGGTGCTGGGGCTGTGGCCGGGCTGTCCCGGGGGAGCTGCGGACCCCGCAGCCCGAGCCCCCCGCGCCCCGGCCCCGCCGCTGCCCGGGGCTGCCGCATCCCCGCAGCGCATCCGAACGGGAGCACGGGCGGAACCTCGGGGCTGCGGGAGGCTTGCGGGGATATTAGAGCGGGGAGAAGCTGACCTTTTGGGGATTTAATGGGTTGGTTTTGTTTTTTGGTTTTTTTTTTGTTTTTTTTTTTTTTTTTCAGTGAGACCTCGAAATAAAACATGAGAAGATGAAGGGGTTGGACAAATTCAGCTGGAGGAGAGAGACTGAGCTGCTGTCTAAAAAGCAGCCAGCGGAGGCTAATGAGACCTTTGGGGTAGGAAAAGTGTACTTTTTTTTTTTCCTTTAGTAATACATCAGTAAACCCACAAAATTGCAAATAGTGACAGTGCAAAATGAATCATCCTCCTATAAAGGGACTAGGAAACACAAAACGCGAGCGGGGAGGGGGTGTCTATCAGGCGTGGAACATAATAAAATTATTTTTTTTGAAAGGCAGCTGAGGAAGGTGGCAGGGTTCTTCCCATGTTTCAGAAGACAATATGGGCAGTGTGATGTGCTCTGACCTGCCTCCTATTGTACAAGTTCGCCATTGGCTTCAGCGAGGGAAAGATCGAGTTTTATCTGAATAAAGTCCAGCAAACTTTGCTGGATGGCAGCCCTTCCTCTCACTGCTCCTTTGAGCCTCCTGCAGTGTCAATGCAAAAACTGGTCTGGATGTCAATGTCTCATTTAAGGCTTTATCCTCAAGATATATGCTTCTGTCAGAGTTTATTATTATTATTGTTGTTGTTATTATTATTTACTTTAGTGAGCTTAGAAAAAAAAAATTAGCTTCTTTATAAGGGTACGTGGAACTGTCTGCCAAGAGGGTGAAATTTGAGGTCACTCTACAGCTAATTTCCAGGGGTCCTTCACTAATAACGATGCAGGAGTTAAGGCAGAAACTTGTTGGCTGAGATTAGATTCTGCAGGAAGGAAAACCTGCGAGTGGAATCCATTACATCTGCAGCGGGGGACGACCTTCTTGTCCAGAAAAACAAACGTTGCGAAGAATAGGGACGGACAGTGATCTCCAAGGAAGAAACGGAAGGCGCTGGGATGGTTTGGGATGCCCGGAGCTGAGCCCCAGCCGCTGCGGCCCCAACCCAGAGCCCTGCAGCGGGTGGGGAGCAGCGCCGCTCCCACCGCCAAGCTCAGGCAGCAGAGATGTGGTCTGAAAAAGGCTCTGGGGCAAGGAAAAAATAAATATTGGAGAAGGATGGAAAGTCGCCCTTAAGATGACTAAACAGTTTGTGATCAAGGGAAGAGAGCGGCTGGTGAAGCCGCTTTCAAAATTAGGATTATCTTTAAACCTGGGAATTAGGAGTGGCTGAACGTGGCTTCGCCTGCGGGGCAGGAGTTTGTGGGAAGCGAGGAATAAAGTTTTAACCGCAGTACCTGGCCAACGGAAATAATCACGGGAATGGTTAAAAAGACGCTGGGAAGTATCAAACGGAAAAACAAACAAACAAATAAATAAACAAAAACAAATCGCGAAACTTCCCGGAAAGCTCGAAAGGGCACGAAGGAGGGGATTGGACGGGGGAGGGAGGGGGGGTGGAAAAAAGGGACAGAAAAAATGATTCTGCGATGCCTGGATATTCCGACAGGAATGGATGAAAAATGAGAAATCGGAGAAGCGATTCTGTGCAGCTATATGCGGGGAGTTAAAAATTACATCTGGAGCAGAGCTGTCCTTAGCAAGACGTTCTTGCTCTTTGATATCATATATATATATATATATAATATATATGTATATATATTTATACACGTATTAGCAACAAGTATTCAAGGATCTAAACTAATTGATTCTGAAGTTTCTTGGAATTTGTCCAAAGAGCAATATAATTTTAATTGTACATTGCTTAAAACTCCATTTCTCGAACAGTGTGAAACAAGTCATAAAAGTCATAAAGCGTATCACTGTTTTCCCCCCGCACATAAATACTCGTCCAACACCCTCAATTCTCTCCTGATGCTCCTAAGAGGTGCGAAAATAATTTCGAAGACGTGTAACTACACCATTACAGAAACCTGGAAATTGGTAATCCATTTAAACTGATTTAGAAAGCACTTCTGATTCTAAGTTTTAGTGGGAAAAGAAAAAAAAAAAAACAACAAGATTAAGACACCTTCCCATCTATTTCTACTTACCCACGAGCAAGAAAGGTTTTGAAATCTAATTTTAAACCTGAGCACTAATGTTCCAGTTGGGCTAATGAGGTAGAACTGGGTTACTGTGCGAAGTATTGGGGTGGAGATAAAAAAGGCCTGTAAAGTTTATATACACTTCTGTTTTGCTCATCCCGCCCTTGGAAACACAGCCAGCAGCATCCCCAGCTAATCAGCCAGAGCCAACCTCAGCGAGCGAACTTTTGTTTTTCAATTAACGACACTATATTTTCAGCATTAGAGACCATGGCTATAAATATCTGACTATTTCTCTTAAAGAAAAAAAAAAAAATACGACAGAAGACTGACTGCCCCCTCCCCCCTTTCCCTGCACACCCACACTTTTCGTGTCTAAAATTAGCAGGAAAACTATGCACTGGAGAGAAAGTGCGATGTAGCTAAAGGCAGGGAGGCTTCATTAGTTCCTGCAAAGGCTTGGGTTGGAGCTGGGGCCGGAGCGCCAGCCATCAAAGGAAGCCAACTGCATCTTTGCAGATCATTTTGGCGCTTCAGAGAGCGATTCAGGCTGGAAATCTGTAAAATCCACGCAAACCTTTCTCCTCTCGCTACTAGGCACCCTTTGACACAGTTGTATTGAAGTTGGGGCTGGAAGGTCCTTGGAGGTCTCCGAGTGTGACAGTACTTAGAATAGCGGGTAGATGGCACAATTTTCTAACATTTAGAGAGAAGAACCCACGCTGGGAGCAATAAGTCCATTTAAAAGCCCTTTATTTAAAAGGAACAAAGATAACTGACAAACAAAGTACAGAGACATCTCAATGAAATTTCTAGAGAAGAATAAAAAAACTCTCTGCAAAGGAAAACACAAGTTCTCGGGTTTATTTATTGTTGTTTTAAGTACAATGCCGAAATTAAATTAAATTAAAATGTAGATGTATCTAACAAGCTCCCGGAACTAAGGATGTTTAAATCAGGGAATCCAGGATAGTAAGATACGAGCGGCTATTTGAAAGGAAGGAAATTCAGAAAATAGGGGTAATGTTTCAGAGTGAATACAGCTCTCACATGCCCGTTGTTTAAAGGGCTCCATCACATCAGCACATGCAATTTTTTTTTTTTTTTTTTCCAAGGCGAATCGGAGAAAGATGTGGTCAAGGGTGTGTGTGCGTGGGGGGGAGGGGGGAATAAAACCAGGGAAGAAGGGGGAGGGGGGAGAAATCTGAGGTTGGGAGCTACTTTCTAGGAAAGGGAAATAATCTTAAGGGCGCTATGTGGCTGCATTTCAGTAATTTTTTTTTTTTTGACAGTGCTTGAATCCAACAATGAATGGTGCTGTTTTCTGAGTTCATTCCTTTTATACGCATGCAGGGTAGTGGGTAGGGTTCAAAGCAAAGGCTAAGAAAAAGGAGAGAGAAATTTCAGCAGAGGTAGGCAGCATCTCTGCGAGGTGGTGAGGCTCCCGAGAGCCGCTCGCAAGCATTTATGAAGAGACACGCAGATAATTCAGGGACAATTTCCCCCCCTTTTATTATTCATCTTGGACTTCGAAACTCGCCGGGTTTTGATACCGAACACACGTATGTTCGATATTTTGGGGCTGAAGGAAAAAAAAATACGTGAAAGTAGGGGGGAGAAGGGAGAGGGTGATGCCGAGAAATTAGACATTGATCCGGGTTTGATCGAGTCTGGGAGCTTCCACCAGCAATAAGCAGGCAAACACTCCCAAAACAGAGACAAACACACGCTCGCAGCTCCACTGATTACGTTAAAAAGGAGGGAAATAAAAGGAGGACGGGTAAAAAAGGAAAAAAAAAAAAAAAAAAAGAAAAAGCGAAGGGGAAAAAAAGGCAATAAGCTGTATGTTCCCTCGAATCTGCGGTGCTGTAAAGAAATCAGTTTCCGTATAAATGATTGTATTTGGGTGGGTGCTTTTCCGACTTATTTGTTGAGTAAATCTCTCTCACCGCGCTGAAGGCGAATCCCTGTTGATAAATCCATCATTACCGTTTGGATACAGGGAGACAGCAGCGCCACTAAATTTATCTTACATTTGTAGCGCTTTAATAGACATTTATTAAATGCTTTCAGAGAGAGACATGGGGCGCCTGATTACATCCTAGTTATAGACAGAACATAAAGACACACGTTAACAGCAATTTACAAGAAGGAGGGGGAAAAAAAGAATAAAGAAAAGAAAACAAAAGAAAAGGCAAAGTTTGGGAGTGAAGCTGCTGGGAACCAGGCAGCGTGCGCCTCTCCGTATGGCCGCTAAATACCAGCTTTTTTCTCCTGCATTTCTGGGAACATTAATCGTGGCCTAGAGATGTGTGTGCATGTCTCCATATAGAGTATGAGCCATGCTCTCGCACACGCAGATGCGAGCCTGTGGATCAAACAAGGCGACGCAGATTTCTGTTCCATTCCCCAACACACAAGAATACAGGAGAGCATTTACAATGGATTCATCACCCTCTTCCACACTCGCCCTCCACCCCCTTACCCCTCTTACACCCCCTCCCAGCACACCCCCCCACATCCCCCCGCCAGCTTTTAACTCTAATTTCAATCTTCTTCAACTGGAGAATCTCCAGGGACCTGGGCAAACTTGTGTAAAATAGTTAAACCAAGCGTGTTTCAAAGAGGATTGCTGAGTTCCTCTTCCTGCCTTAATAAACCGAAAGGCCCAGTTCAAAGAAAACACGCTGGAATCAAAATTCAAAATATCTCACGACTCGCACGGATGGAGCAGGCTGCGAGCGATGGATACGGCTTGGTGCGTTGGTGGCCATGTAGTGACAAACATTTCGCCCTCTTTTTTTTTTTTTTTTTTGGTGTGTGTATGGAAACCCTTCCTTTGGGCTTTTTCTCCCTCTCTTAAATATACACATGTATATTTTAAACCTTTCCATTTGCTTCCAACCCCCTTTCTTCCAGCGTCTCTCAGGTACATGTTTAAAGCCACCTCTCGCTTTTATGAAGTTCACCCGCTCCTGCAGAGATCTGCTCGAATTCGCCGCTCACTGCCCTCCGCTCCCCTCCGCTCCACAGCGCGGAGCCTCTGCCTCAGGACCAAGGATTTAAACGCATATACATATATTTATTTTGTTTTAGGGCGTCTCGCAAGGCTCGCCTGCGCGTTACCTTCCCACCACCCGAGTCACTGCAAGGGCAGCATCGCCCGGATAACACATGTAGCTCGGAGCTTCTCCTCCTCTAACACCGCGTGGGTCGCCTTTCACCGGGGACAGGGACACACACACACGCACACCCACAACAGAGACACATCCGCACAAGCACAGAGCTGATCCCTGCACCTCCAGGAAAAGAAATAAATAAATAGCCACCGCGCGAAACCTTCCCTCCACCTCTGCCCTTCTGCGAGAGCACTTCTTCTATCTAAAAGTTTCCGAAAGAAAATAAATACAAGTGACACAGTGGTGGGGGAAAGCTCATTAGTTCGTTGTCCAAGTCTAATAAAAGAACAGAAGTGCAAATTATAGAGTTCAGCTTCAACACACGCTCTGTCAACTAAAATCAACCGAGTGCAGCCTTGATTCAAATAGCTGCGAAGTTGGTCCGCAATTCAAAACCACCTTCCCCCTCCTCCCTTCCCCTTCCCACCTCCACCCTCCGCCCTGCCGCAGGGACATTTGGTTGGAAAAATATTGTTCCAAGGAAGGTAATGATAAAGCTTAACATTAGGAAGAGGAGTGCGCAAACTCATTTCCCCATCGGTAATCCCAATAAAAGGAGCGTGGTGCTTCGCTGGGAAGGGCTGGGACGGGGGCTGCGTGTGTGTGTGGATGAGGAGGGGGAGGAGGGACAGGACTCCTGAAATAACATCTTCTTTCCAGCAAGGTAGAAGAAGAAACGGCCCCTTTGTTTTGATAATTAGCTAAGCCCAAACTAGGAAAGCAGATGTGTTTGCTTAGCTAATCATAAGACAAGTTTCTTTCAAAGAACTTCATTGAGCGATGGCAATTCTGAAGGAAGGAGAAGGATTTCATTTTCCTCTCTCCCTTGCCTCCCACCCCCCTCTATTTTTATGATTATTATTTTTTTTCTCCCCCTATACTTCTAATATGATAGAAACGCTTCCGATTACCTAGATGGGAAGAAAGCAAACCCTCTTCATCATAGCACCGGGCTCGCCCCCGGAGCAGCGCAGCCACCTCGGGCTCTCCCTGCTGCACGTTACCAGCCAGATCTGTTGACATTTTACGTGGGGGGGGATGGGTAGAGAGAGGGGAGGAAAAAAAGAGAAGTGGGAAAAATAAAGTTTTAATGACATGTATGACATATTAAATTAGGCAGTTTTACAATTGGGTTTGAATGCGATGCTAACTGATTACAACTGTGTTATCAAAAGGGTGATAAGATTTATAACTTCGCGAGCACAAGCCTCTCCTCTTAATGACAATAGATGTTCAATAGCAGAAATCTGGTTTCTATTTCCCAAGAAGAGACGCTGTGTGTCTCCGTTGCCCCTTTATTACCGCAGGATTCAAGATCCTCTCTAAAACAGCTCGGCACTTGGAAATCCACAGGCCAGGAATACCTTTATGGTCCCTATTAACTACTGTGTTATTTACACTTTCGCTGGTGCTTCTCACTCAATACCCGTATCACATACGAGGGGATAAGACAGCCTCTCTCCTTGCCTTTCGCTGGCTGTTTTGGGTTTATATTTTGCATTTCTTTGCTTTACAAAAAGGGGGGTGGGGGGGAAGGGGAGAAGAGGGAAATGAAAAAAAACAACCCCACAGCTCTGTCCCTTACACCCTTCTCCTCCCCAGCTCCCTAAACCAACACATTAAGCAAACTTTAAAAACTGGGTTCCTATTACAAAGCAGCGCCCAGGACTAACTGCTTTAAAATTACTGCATAATTAGATTTAGTTGAATTTCACCATTAATTAGGCAGCCGCACTGCGGGGAGCCTTTGAAATCTGAGAAAATGGGAAAAATCATCTGAAGCACGTTTTTTAAACCCAACTTCAATAAATCCTGACAAGGCCTGCATTTCTCCGTGTATCTCTTTCCATTCTACAAAGCAAAGCGAAGCGAGAGCGATCCCCAGGACCCACTAAAGTTTTAATTAAAAAAAAAAAAAAAAAAAAAAAAAAAAAAAAAAGAGGAGAAAGAAATAAAAATAAAACCCATCTCCATTCCCACATCCCGCCCGTTATCACCGGCGGTTACGGAGCGCCTCGAAACATCCTCGCCTTTTCCTCGCTATCCCTCTTTCTCTTTCCCCCCTTTTCTTTCCTTTTTTTTTTTTTTTTTATTCTTTCCCCCCTTTCCCCCCTTCCCTTTTTCGGCCCATCCCGAGGATGCCGCTCTCCCTGCGGGCTCGCACGCCGCTATCCCACCCGGGGTCGGTGTGACCCCGCTGCACCGCGCCGCGCTCGCACGGGGGAGATGCTTCCACAGGTCATTGACATGCGGATGGGATACGGGCTCCGGGGGAAGCGCCGCCCGCGGCCGCGGCCCCGGCCCCGGCCCCGGCCGAGCCCGGCCGCTCCGGCGGGGCCGCGGGCGCTGCGCGGGGCGCGGAGCGGGGCCGCGGGGCCCCCCCGGCTGCGCGGGGCGAGGGCCCGGCCGGGGCCGCCATGTTGGCTGAGCTCCGCCGCCGCGGACTTTCCCACGCGTCTCCAACCGCGGCCGCGCAGCCCCCCGCTCCTCCTCCAAACCTCCAAAAAAAAAAAAAAAAAAAAAACAAACCCCTCCAAAAAATAATAATAAAAAAAAAAAACCTCCCACCGGCCCGGCCCGGCCGCCGGCGGCGGCGCGGCCCCGAGGCAGAGCCCCGCGCCCGCGCACGGAGATACGCGCGGCTCCGCACGCGTTCACGCACACACGGACACACGGACACGCTCACACGCGCGGGCTGGCACCGCCCGCCCGGCGCCTCCTCCGGCCCCAGCCCCCGCTTTTGTCTGAACTTGGGGAGCCGCCTCCTCCCGCGCCCCCTCCGCGCCCCGCGGGGCCGCCGCCCCCCCGGCGGGGCCGGGGGAGGTTTGGGAGAGCGGCGGCGGGGAGGGGAGAGCGGAGGAGAGGAGGAGGAGGAAGGGGAAGGGGGGGGGTGAAGAAGACCTTTCGCGAGCTGTGGGTTGCACCGCGGGCGGCTCCGCAGCTCTCGCTGTCGTTCCGGGTCGCCTTTGGGTCTTTCCCCGCCAGTCCCGGTGGCAGGGGTGGGGGGGAAGGAATAGAGCGAGCTGAGATCAGATTAAAGCAGAAAATATAATAAAAGGGAGGGTTGGGGGAACCGCACGGAAAAAAAAAAATAAATTAGACACTTAGAGGGAAAGAGTCGCCATGTTTAACAGCTTTTTTTTTTTTTTTTTCCTTTTCTTAAAAAAAAAAAAAAAAAAAAAAAAAGGATCTCCTCAATTCAACATAGAACAAGCTTCTCCATCCCAACCCTCCTCTTTTGTCCAATTCAATCTTTGGATAGATCTTTTGTTCTAACTCAGCATGAAAAGAAAAACTTTCTTTAAATGCTATAAACTTAAAACTAACTGAAGTCCCTAAACAAATCCTCCTCTGAGCATTCCAAACATATATACACGGGGCTTGTGTGTGTGCGTGCGTGTGTGTGTGTGTGTGTGTTTTTATTTAACCCTGGTGCATTTTCTGTTTACTATTATTCTCTGTGAACCAAAGCTCGCTGCAAGAAACTTATAAATACAGAGATAGCTTACAGGCTTTAAAACATAAAAAGCAGAGAATGTTTTGGATTTGAAAATCATAAATTATAATTTAATGCCAATAACAATTTACAACAAATGGTTGTTTACAATAAACTAACACAAAACAAACAAGTCAAGATCCTGTGTTCTTAGTAAGCATAAAAACTTCACACACACACACTCACATGGATAGCACTTGCAATAGAAAAAGCTAAATCTAGAGGTCAGCAATTCCCCTGCAATAATAGTATATTTATATATTTATATATATTTATATATTTATAGAAAAGGAGCCATGATTCAGATGTAAAACTCTGCTCAAATTCACAGTCATACGCCCCTCAGCCCCCAGTACAGATGTGTCTAACTGGAACACACTAAAGATCAGGGTTTAATCGACTTTACAGAATGATCTCTCTCCCTCCCTCTCTCTCTTTTTGTGAAACCACAACATGGTGTAGTTACGTGTGGTAAAAAGGGAGAGGGGGAAGCCTCAGACAAGAACAAAATTGCAAGCTTTCACATACAAAGCATCTGCTATAGACCAAGGGGAGGGCGGGCGGGGGGGAGAGAGAAAGAAAAGAGAGAAAAAAAATAAATGACACGCACACACACGAAATAAAATATCAACCCCTTGCAAAAACCACATCATCTTGCCTTCCTTCAGGTTTGGGTCGGGTTATTTTGTGGGGTTTGTTTTTTTTTTGCCTGCTCGGGATAGCACTCAATTCCCCAGTGGTGTGTCCGGTGCTATGCCACCCGCCCAGGCAGGTCCCAGTCCCGGTGGGAGCTGCGCCTGTGCCAGGGCTGCAGGAGAGGGCCCCGTGCCTCCACACACAGGGGACATCCATGGACGCCCACGCCTGCCTGCGTGCCAGCATACACACAGACATACAGCCCATATGGAAAAGGGGGAGATGACCTGTGGTCATGCTTTCACAGTCTAAGGTTAAAAAAAAAAAAAATAATAATAATAAAAAAAAAGAAATCCACTTGAGAGTATATATACATTAAAAACCGACTCCTCAGTGCTAGAAGCTAAAGCCACTCCATTTGAAGACCTCTCAATGACAACGATAGATGGCAACTACGGAGTATTATAAAAAATCACACATACTTAAAGAAAACTCATTGCAAACAACTGACCTATATTTACAATACTGCTATTACCTTGCTTGAATGATCTTGTGCGCGTATGTCAGACATTTACAAAAGATTTTTCGCCCCATTCTGATCATAAAATAGATACTGATCTCCAGATTTCTAATACTTTTTCACAACAATACCTTTCCTACGCAGGCACTTAAGTGTGACAAAAATAAGGGCCTTTTTTTTTTTTTTTTTCCAGAAAATCCATTTTTAATTAACAGGAGGATTAGATGAATGGGGGTTGATGGTTTACCATTTCAGCATAGTACTTCCTAAAACCAGAGATAAACCACGAACTTAAGTCCTCCACCCCCATCCCGGAATTAAACAGGTAAATACACTACAATACATCTGCTACAAACTTACTGTGACAAGTAAACAAATCAATCGCCTATGGACTTAAATGACTGCAAACTATAGAGAAGTAATGTGGTTTCTGAAAGACATTTATGACAGCCAAACAAGTTTCAGATATCAAATAATATTTTAATTTCTGAATACTTTCAATTTTCCTTGGAATATAACACACAAAGACTCGACCAAACAGTTCAGTTATTATAACTTTTACAGTATACAGAAATGTTGCACTTAAAAAAAAAAAAAAACCTTCAGTTTTTTTAAACACAAAACTGTAAACTCTAAGATACTGAATCAATCACGTTATCTATAAGTGCCAACAGTGTTATTTTGTCATGCTGATTTCAATGGTATTTTTTAAAAAGGGAAAATATCAACAATTATTATAATACAAAGGGCTTGCAAATATACAAACAGATAGAGGAGTTTAATAACAATTCATGATGAACTATGTGGAACCCAATTCAAATTACAAAAGTTCACTTTGCTTGTTTGCTTGTTTTTGTTTTTTTTTTTTTTCCTTTTAAATCAAAACCGTAGTGTGTCTTGGACACAAAATCCTTCTACCTATAATAAATCCCCACAGTTCATTTTCTGTCCGAAATATCAAAAAAACCTAGATTTGGGGGGAGTTATATGACACGTGTGGTTCATTCGGGTCTATATAATTATAGCTCTCTCAGCTTCAAGCTAGATTTTGGGTCACCACCTTAAGTGCGCTTCCATCATTGTGTTGTTGAGGGTTTTTTTTTTTTTTCTCTTTTCCTTTCTTCCTATGATACTTTCGTGGACTCAGTTTTAATTCTTTCAGAACATATATTTTAAGGATACACAGTTTATTTTTTTTTTTAAAGAAGCCAAGGTTATATCAAAAATTATTATAGAACCACAGAATAAACTGGTTTGAAACCAGAAAAATACAAAAAAGAACAGCTATAGGTACATAGACACATAGGACAATTAATAATTTGGAAAAAAAAGACTTACTTTCTTCCGTTCTGCTAATTTTCTCCAAATTTCCTTTAAATGCACTTTAAGCGAGATTTTTTAAAAAGTTTACCCCAAAAAAAAAGAAAAAAAAAAGAAGAAAAAAGAAAAAAAGAAAAAGCCCACCATCGTTTCTTTTCTTCTTCTTTCTTTTTTTCTTTCCCTCTTTTTTATTTTTTACAAAAAAAATGATAAGTAGCAAGTTTTTTTCTGAACGACACGGGAGTTTTTAATGCATTCTGTAAAAGTTCATTTGACAGTCTCTTTTTTTAATTCACAGTCCATTAATTTTTTCCTGTCTTCTCTTTGCAAACTTGTAACATCCTTTTACATCCTTTCTTAGCAGAAGGAAATTTAAGAAACAACCAGAACCCAAATGTCATTTGCTTTCCTTTCACTCTCATCTCCCTTCTCAATTTTGAATTTTTTTTTTTTTTTTAAATTTTTGTCTTGGTGGTTTTTTTTTTTTTCCTTTTTTTTTTTTTTCCTCTCTCGGATGTTTTATTGAATGGACATGTAAGGCCAGTTAAAACTGCTGCCAGACAGTAACATATCCCTGATTAGGGTTTCTATGGGGGTTTTACCTACCAAACGGACGAAAAACAATTGCTCTATGACAGAAGAGGAGACAGTGCGAAGGGAGGGGAGACGTAGTAATAGCTTCCCGAATCGTGTTGGCTGGTTGGGATACTGGCTCCTAACATACTCTTCCAAAGCACACTGTGACTTCTCCTGTAAACTTTCAACATGGGCTACATCAGAGAGACCACAGGCATCTAGAAGAAAGTGTATTAAAAATAAAAAAAAAAAAAGAAAGAAAAAAAAAAAAGAAAGCAATCATCAGATTAAAAAGGTTTTGGTGGTTTGTGTTTTTTATTTTTTTTTTTAATTTTTAATTTGATTTTTTTCTCTTCAAATGTCTTGGTTTAAGAGTGGATTGTGCGCCATCACCTCGCCCCCCAGAGTTTAAGTGGGTTCTACCAAAAGGGACAATCTCTCTGTGCATGCGTGTGTGTGTCTGCATTTCTCTCTGGTCTAGAGGGTCTCCTTTAGGACTGAGCACAGCTCCCAGAGTCGAGATTTCTAATGGCACACAGACCTGAGGGGTGGCAAGGAGGTGCTGGCCAAGCCTAATTTCATATCTCTGTGGTTTTTGGGGGAAAGGCTGGGGGGGCGGGGAAGGCTTGAGTCGAAAAGGGGGAAAGGGAGCCACTATTTCTCCACACCCCCCCTTCTTGGAAAATAATTGGGGGGAGCCTAATCCTGTGATGAGAAGGACTACTACTCACAGTGATAGAAATCATAATAATAATAAAAAACTGGCCCAGCCAAAGATAATGGCGCCCCGGATCCAGCAACAGATTCTCCCCCAAAGAAGACAACGCGTTTTTCTTCAGTCTTTGAAACTGATTTAAGTGGCCCTTTAAAACTGATCTTGTCAGTTTAGCCTATTCAGAGGCAGCCATGCAAACTGTGATCTCTCTGTTCATTTGAGCTGTTTCTTTTCCCCCCTCTTTTCTTTTCTCTTTCTTTCTTCCCCCCCCTCCACTCCCCCCTCTTTTTTTTTTTTTTCCTCTTCTTCTTCTTTTTAAACCTAAAGGCCCTTACAAGAAGAAAACTCCCTGATAGGGTCTGGACATTTTTTTTCTTTTTTTTTTTTTTTTTTTTTCCCTGATACGCTAAAATACAATAAGTTCCCTTTAAATCAGAGACGTCTGTGCTGAAAGAGCACAGGTTGTGACCTGACCTCCCTGTGGCTTTCCTAGGCACAGGGCTAACACATGCATATTCTGCGAGTCATTAGAACCCAGATTTTTCCCCCCTCCCTCTTAAAAGAGGCTGCAGCAAACATTATATGCATCTATGTGCGTCTGCTTTACATCAGGGAGGGTTATTGGGGTGCTGCAGAAGCTGCAAGCATCACCCTATATTTTTTTGCATGTGGCTGTCTTCCCCAGAATCAGATAACAAGAAACGTTTATCTAGTTGGGAGGCAATTTACACGCCAGGCCTCCCATTTTGAAAATAGTCATAAATTAAACAGTTACGACAGGATCGGACGATTGTTTTCTCAGAAGGCTAAAAAAAAAAAAAAAAAAAGTAAAAAAAAAAAAAAAGTGATTTGGGAGAAAAGGCAGGATTGGAAATAAACTCCTTGGTGTGGGTGTGAGCTGGGCAGGGGCTGGGGAGGGATGTGAGCGTGTGTGGGATCCTCGCTGAGCGGCTGAGCGAGGGAGAGCAAAATGCATCCTAGAAAAACGATAGAAAAATAAAATAAGCACCCCACGGACACCCCTTCCCACTCGGGATCCCTGTCTCCCTGTGGCTAGATGCGCCCTGCTCATTGATCACCTCAGGATTTAGCACCAGTAATTGGGGGGGGAGGAAAAAAAAAAAAGGAGAAGTTTTTTATGTGTAAAGCAATAATATATAAAAGGAAGTTTAGGTCACGACCCAGAACCTGGACAAAGTCCAGAAAATGACTTCGTTCCCCAGACCCCCTTTAACACAACAAGGAACGGATTGTGAGCCCTTCTTTTCCCACATAAACTACATTTTTTTCCTGTTTCCTGATATCAGGCTTTAAAAAACTCTGATGAGTAATTATTTTGCAGGTCCTGCTTCCATTCATATGTTTATCGCGTGGCCACTTTCCCAAGCGTCCGAATGAGTTACAGGCGAAATATATGTATTTTTAAATTTAATCCCCAAACTTCCAGGGCTCCAGCACACTGGGTTGCCGGTGCAGCCTCAAAGTTAGTGATCTGAGATAACGTATTGCACAAATTAGCGAGCAGATTTTTTTTTTTTTTTCCCCTCAGAAGAAAAAAAAAAAAAATTTAGCCTCCAGAGTTAATATCAGGATTATTACTCACCCAGGTTAAACTCTAGTGCAAGCTAATTAGATTTCACAACGCACTCAATTATTGCTTTATAACTCATGCACTATTTCTAGGCAGCAAAAGTTGACACATATTTCCCCCCCCCTCCCCTCTTTGATTATCTAAGAAACACCTCGAGGTCTTTTCCTCGGGAGAGTCATGCTTGTGCCACCCCGGAATTACACTGCGGAGCGGCAGCTTCAGCCTCCTCTTACTTTTCCATACTATCCCTGTCTACTTATGGTAATGATCTTTTCGCACCCGCTACTCGCTTTGGACTATGCAGTTCCTGCTGGGTACAAATGCAAACTTTTCCCCTTAGCTTAAATGACACAGAACTGCTCACTGCCACATTCTGTTTAAATCAGAGACAGCTCTTTGCAAAGTTGATTTATTTTATTTTATGAG
Organism: Motacilla alba alba; assembly: GCF_015832195.1. NCBI lineage: Eukaryota > Metazoa > Chordata > Aves > Passeriformes > Motacillidae > Motacilla > Motacilla alba. The sequence continues at coordinate 16,066,725 of NC_052025.1, read as the reverse complement.
ATGGCAGGGAACATATTTTAAACTCAGATTTGCGCATTTAACTTTTTTTTTTTTTTTTTAATTCAATTTTTAATCCTGCAGGGCTTTTTTCCCTTCCTGGCTGCCCATAAAATGATCCTCTTTTTAAAGTGGTTTCACTGATAGGACGACTTGTATTTAACAACATCAAACAGATTTTGCTGCTGTTCGGATGCGTGTCATTAAATGCAACAACCCAGAGCTATACTGTTAAATAAAATATTATTTTCAATGGGAAGAGCGCAGTCTCTCGTGGCGAATGGGTGCCTCTTCCCAGGCCCCTTCTCTCCCAGTCCCCAGCATTATTCAGCTAGGGTTGGGGTATATTTTGGCTGTCTGCATTTTTCTTTTTAAAAAAAAAATAAAAATAAATGGGGGTGTGTGTATTTTATTTTTATTTTATTTTTTTCTGATTTGCACTCCCTAGAAGATGGGATGCTCGGATCCGAGGCCCTGAAGGGGAGAGAGCACAGGGCACCGCTTCCTAAAAGGAAAAGAGACCGCGCTGGTTCTCGGGGGGCAGGGAGCGGGCATGGGGTGCAGGCAATAACACTTTGCAAGAGCAAACACTTCTCGAGGGGGGCCCGGGGAAGGAGGAGAAAAAAAAAAAAATAAAAGAGAAAGGAGCAAAGAAATGCCGCCTACCTGAGGTGAAGAGGACTATGGCCTTTAAACAGCTATATTCTGCAGAGTCGACATGCAATGCTTTCAGTTTTTCTACTTGCTCTTGGAAGATTCGTATGTGGTCCATAAAGGCGACCACTCGGTCAGCAGACATTGGCGAAGCGTGGAGGCCAGCAGCTGCCAGGAGCGGAGCTACGTGGAGGGGCATGGAGCACTGGGCAGCGTTGAGGACAAATAACTCGCTCCAGGTCAGCCTCAGGAGGGCCACCTGGTCTGTGATCTGGAGGTCTGGGAAGAAGGGGATATTCCTGGCCCACTCCACCGCGCTGAAGAGCATCCTAGCTGCCAGTTCACAAATGTTCTCGATGCCCATGATGTTGTTGGGTTGCATGCACTGACTGCCAAAGCGGGAGGTGGGGTAGGGCTCTGCTCTCAGAAGAAGGGAGATATATCCGGATAGGTAGGAATGGCAGTTGAGAGGGTCCCCATTTGTCAAGGCGAACTGACCATGAGTTGGCTGTGTGGGTGGCATTCTGCCCCTCTGGACCGCTGCAGTAAATAAAGAAGAAACTACAGCTATTAATATCTGAATTGCGACCATCGGTTCAAATACAGCCTGCTTTGTGTGCTTGTGCGTGCCTGCGTGACCCCGCACCCGGCCAGCTTCGGGGGGAACATGCATTTTCCCAGCCAGAGTTCAGCCCCGGCCCCGCTCGAAGGCTCCGCAGTTCTCGGGTCAAGTCAAGCAACAACAAAAGCTCAGGGACGCAGTGGGCTCGGCCAGGGCCGCTGTGGGAGCCCAGCTCCTCACTTCCCAAAACACACCACAGTCCAGTTATCCCCCCCTCCCCTCCACCGCCATCCCCTCCTTCAAGAGATGCAGGATACGTCTTTGTGTGTTTTTCCTCCGTTACACCTAAACCAGCTCATTGATTTGAGGCTGGGGGAGCGGGATGGGGAAGGAGGAGGGGAGAAGGAAGAAACACTTCAGTTCGAAATCCCCGGCTCTGGTCCCACACGCGTTTCTCGCCCACTGAATACATTGTTGCTGCTGGTATTATACATCCCCCCATCTCGTAAAAAATACCAAAGGAGGCGAAATCACCCCACGACATCCCCGGCAGGTCCCCTGGTGAGGCTCAGAGCATTATCCAAAGGCACCTTCCCCCGCTGCCCATGGAAAGTGGGCCTTTCATTTTGTTAATAAATTTACACGGTGACAGCGAGAGAAAAAGGAGAGAGAAAAAGGGCTCAGAGGCAGAGAGACGACAAGAAGGGAGAACGCCTAAAAATGTGCTTGATTTATATTTGTTATCGCCTGTATTCCAAGGTTAGTTACTCTTGCAGAAACACAAAGAGAGGAGCCCGGCGAGTCCCAAGCCCCCTCACCCTTAACCTACATAGCAGCGTCCAGACACAGAGCACGCACTGGAAAACTGCAGGCTCACATTTCCCGTCTAATTTTATATCACAAAGACTCCACTTGCAGAGATCCGAGCACCCCACACTTACTTCTGGACTGCTCCTTACACCCCCCACCCCATCCCTTCTACCCCCTCCTGCCTCTCCCGGAGGAACAAGAAAATAAGAGGAAGAAGAGAAAAGTGAGGCAATAACAACCAGGAAAGGCAGGCACACGGCAGTGTGTAAATACACACACACACACGCGTGGAGATGTGTGTGTGTATAAATATATTTTTAAAGGAGGAAAAATCCGGCTGGGAATCCACAGTGGAGTGCTGTAGAGCCTCGGTAGGGTGAGTCCCATTGTAATAGTAATTTGAACCGCCTGTGTAAAATTGCAATCTAAGGCAGGGTGCTGGAGGATATATATATATGTGTGTGTGTGTGTGTGTGTGTGTGTATGTGTATGTGTGTGTGTGCATCTCAGGAGGCTCCGTGTGTGTGTGTGTGTGTACACACACGCACAGACACACACACACACACAGGGCTGCTCGGGGGACAGGGGCTAAGGCTGAGCATGCAGGAGGAAACACGAAGGAAAAGTAACCACACGTCAGAATCATCATCTCGCTCCTAAGCAGCGTGAAACTAAAAATCCACTTTCAATAAACCTCCATCAGCAAAATCAAAACAAACACAAATCAATTACGAGTGCAGGAGAAAGCATGCGAGAGCCCCTGCCTCCCTGCCCACCCTGCCCAACACCGCTTTCTTTCATTACGAGAAAGTTTCTGGCTGGTTTATTCGAGGGGGGTGGGTGGGGGGAAGGAAAGGTTCTGGTTGGGTTTGGGGTTTGGAGAGGAAGGTTAAAAATGCTAAGAGTAATTATATATATTATTTAAAAATAATAAAAAAAGGAAAACCAAACAAACCCCAAAACGCAGCGAGTGAAAAAAAAATTGCAAAACAAATGAAATCCCAATACCTTCCCGTCTCATGCCAACTTTGAGGCATTTTTTGAGGCGGCAGTACTGACACTGATTGCGGTGGTGCTGGTCAATGGGACAGTTCCTGTTGGCACGACAAGTGTAGCTGAGATTCCTCCTTACACTCCGCTTGAAGAAACTCTTGCAACCCTCGCAGGTAAACTGGCCATAATGTTTGCCACTAGACTTGTCCCCACAAACCACACATTCAATGTGCTGCTGCTGCTGCTGCTTGTCTCCTTGGTTCTGCTGGCTCGGCGGGTTGGTCTGGGCTGGCGTACTGGGAGGGCCCCCGGGCCCCGGGGTCTGTGGGGTGTGCGGGGCCCCGGCCGGGGGTCCCTGCACCGGCGGGGCTTGCGAAGGCTGCGTTCCCTGAGCTCCGGGCACATCGTCCTGGGGGTCTCGCCACGCACCGACTACCATTGCCATATCTATTGGACACCGTTGCCAAACTTCCTGTTCCCCCTTTATTTTCAAAGTTTGTTTGCTTTGCTTTTCAGATCAGCTTTGCAGCAGTCTTTTTATTTTTTTGTCCTCCCCTCTCTCTCTCTCTCTCTTTTTCCCTCTCTCTCTTTTGTTGTTTTGCCTTTTTTTTTTTTTTTTTTTTTTTTTCAGGAGGGTCGGGGTGGGGGGGATCTCCCGGTACCGGCGAAGGTGCAGAAGCACGGGGCGATGGAGGTGTGTGTGCGGGGGGGCGAGGTGCGAGTCGATTGTCTGGGCTCCAGGAGAGCAAAGTAAAGGGGTGGTGGGGGTGGGGGAGAGAGGGGGAGAGAGAGAGAGAGAGAGAGAGGAGAAAAAAAAAAAAATCTCTTCAAAGATCTCCCTCTCTCTCTCTTAGAGCTGATCTGCAGCAGAGTAGTTGAAGGAGGAGAGGCGGGTGTCTGGGGGCCAGGTCCAGGGAAGCTCGCAGTCAGCCATTCAGGAAAGCCATCAAAATAAGAATGAATAAAAGGTTAAAGATTACACACACAGCGGAAAAAAACACGCACAGCGGAGGAGACTCTTCTCGGCGCGGAGAGCGGTCGGTCTCGCCGTAGTTTTTGGAAGTCCAGCTTGCAGCAGCAACATCAACTGCGATCGCTTTGTTTTTGTGGGCTTTTTTTTTCCTCCTCCTCCTCTTTCCTCCTCTCTCTCTGCTCTGTCTCTCCTCCCTCCTTCGCTCGCTTTAATTCTTCCTCTCCGCCGCTCCGCCCGGCCGCTGCGCTCTTGCTCTCTCTCGCTCCCTCTTTTGGGCTCGGGGGTGTGGGGGGGCTGTTGGCTTTTTTTTTTTCCTCCTCCTCCTCCCCGCTCTCTCTCTTTTTTTTTTGTTTTATAAAAAAAATTCTTATTATCGTTACGATTACGATTATTATGAATTATTATTATGATTGTTTATTTGTTCCTCCTCCTCTCCGGCGCCGCCGCTCTGCTCCGCTCTGCCCCGTTCCGCCGGTTCGCCGCTCCCGCCGCGCCGCGTCCCCGCCGCCGCTCCCGCTCCCGCCGCCGCTCGGGTGCCGCTGCCGCCGCTCCCGCCGCCGCCGCTCCCGCCGCCGCTGCCGCCGCCGCCGCGCTGCCTTATGCTGCTTCTGCCGCCTCGCAAGTGGGCTCTCGCCTCCGCGCCGCCGGTGCTCACGGCGCGGGCAGGGGGAGGGGGGCCGCGGGGCGGGGGGGAGGGAAGGAGTCAACTCGCCAGCGCAGCAGCGCCCAGCCAGCCAGGATGATAAAAGAGGGGAGCGGGAGGAGGAGGAGGAGGAGGAGGAGGAGGAGGAGGAGAGGAGGAGGAGGAGGGAGAGGGAGAGAGAGAGAGAGAGAGGGAAGGATCATAACCCAGCGCGCAGCATCGCTCCTCAGCCGGGGAGGGAGGGAGGAGGGGAAAAAAATCACCACGGGGAGAGAGCGCGCCAGCGCTCCCCCCCCCCCCCCGCCCCAAAATAAAAAGAAGCAGGGGCTCCCCCCCGCTCCCCTCCCCTGGCGGCGGCGGGGAGGGGCGGCGCGGGGCGGGGCGGGCGGGCGGTGCGGGCGGCGTGTGGGCCGAGGAGCGGCGAGCGCGCTCCCCGCCGGCCGCTCGCCCCGCTGGCGGGAGAGTGAACTTTGACACGGCTGCTGCAACTCAGCGCGCGTCGCCATGGCGACCGCGCGCCTTATAAGGCAACCGGGCCGGCGCCTGAGTGGCCAGGAGCGCGCGCCCCGCCCCCCGGCCCTCATTGGGCCGCGCCGCCCTTGCGCGGCCCGCCATGGCCGCCGCCGCCGCCCGCGCGGTCCTAGCGCCGCCCGCCGCCCCGCGCCCTCACGCCCCGCCGGGGCCAGGGGTTAGGGCGAGCCCGGCGTGCGGAGCGCGGCGCCGCCGCCGCCTCACCTGGGGCTGCCCGCCGGGGCACGGCCTCGGGGGTCGGAGGGGGCGGCGGGTGCCGAGCGGAAAGCAGGCGCTAAAGCGAGGTAAAACTCCACGGAATAAAGTGAAGCCGAGCCCCGGCGCTGCCGCTGCCGCCGCCGCCGCCGAGGGGAAGGGGCGGCCGCGGGTTGCCCGAAAGCGGTCGGGGGAGCGCTGGCGCTCGCCGGGGGTCTCACGGTGGAGCCTCCCCCCCGGCACCTGCGCTCGCCGCGGCCGCCCCGTGTCCCGCCGGCCTCCCGAGCCGTGCCCCGGCCGCCCGCGGAGCCGCGCCGAGCCCGGCCGGGCTGCGCTGAGCCGCGCCGAACCGAGCCGAGCGCGCCCGCGCACGGCGCTCCGGGAGCGGCCGCTCGCACCGCCCGGCCCCGGCGGGGCGCGGGGCTCCGCCGCTCCGCCCGACCGCTCCTGGTTCCCGCTCGCCCCGGAGCGAGGGGACCGCGGCTCCGCTCCAGACAGCTCCGAAGCCCGGCACGCCGCTCCGCCGAGCGTGACAGCCGTGCCTTTGGCACGGCATCGCCACGGCGTGGCTCGCCTCAAGCCCTTTAACTTTATTTCGGGGTTTTGCGGGTTCGGGGGTTCCGTGACCACACGTACCCCGACGCTGTAACGCGACCTCCGTTCTGTACCACGAGCAGGTAACAGAGCTAAGCACGGGGACGTGTTTATTTCCCGCTGAATGGAGCTACCGGCCAGCGGAGCGGGGACTCGAGTCCGTCTCCCGGTGAAAATGGCCAAAAGACACTCGAACAAGCGAAGGGACGGAGAGATAAAATAGAAAACATGTTAACACAGACAGATAAATGCCCGGCCGGACCATTCCTCCTCTGCGAACACACGCGTCTATGAGCGCTCGCATCCCAGCCGGTCACCAAGCACGGCCGCGGGGACACAGACCTGGGCACAACTCTGTAAGGGATTAATTGCCCCTCACCTTCTCACACACACTTTTTCATGTTACCACATGCCCACACACTTCTGCCGCAGGAATAATACATGTGGCTGAAGCCGCAGGTGCGGAGGTGGTTGGAAAGTTGTAAAAAGCACCTCGACTTGAGAGTGTCCTGCCGGGAAACCTGGTGTGTTCAGACCCCACGGGCGAAGATGTTTTTGCGACTCAGTTTCAAAGACAAGGCTGCAGCGTTCCCATTGATCCTCACGGAGCAAAAAAATAACCTTTACCCGAAACAGTGACCAGGAGAGACTGGGAAGACAGAAAGTGGGAAAGGAATCTTTCCTGGTTAAAATGTGGGGAACTGCCTTATGATTTCCAAACAAGCCAGAGCTAAGGAGGTGACCTTTTGGGGAGGGTAGGAGAAGGTGGGGGTTCAAAATGCAGAATAGCCACAGATTGTTGCTGATGTTGGATTTCCTGAGGAAAAAAATAAAAGCCGAAACCCAAACCACAACCCAACACCAACCTTTCCTGTCTCGAATCTGACAAAGTAAACAGGATTAATTCACCATATGAAAAAACATAAACGCCGTCCTAACAAATACAGGAATCAGAAGAGAAAGCGGTTTTTAACAGGACGCACAATATTAATAGTTTGAACGTATGATCGTAAAAATGAAAAACCAGTGATACACGCTTAAAAGCCGCCGTATACGCTGATTGCTCAAGCATTAATGAAGAATGCCCCAGATTAACTATTTGCTCTTCGAGGGATGCAGCGATATAACTATCTATTAGCACCATTAGATGCTTTGCTATTTATTTGAAAACACCCCTGCGAGTGGGTTGAGACAGAAGAGATGAATGTAAAAATGAACTGCAGCTAATTTCGCTAAATAATCCTCGAAACCTGAGCGCTTCGCAAGGAAGGGGGAGATTCTCCACTGTCCTTCTCCGAGGCTAATGACAATGGAAATGCTCTGGTTTAAAAGTGAGATCGTCTTGGTTTTCCAAATAAACAAACGCATCCCTCCTGCCATTTTACTGCAGATGTAAATTTATTTTAATGAGAGGGATTGGAAGGATTTATTTTGCTAAAATTGAGTTGGGGATAGAGCCGGTGTAAATCTTTAGGTTTCAAAAAGAGAGGAGGAAGGAGGGGGAAGCTGCTTTCCTGGCAGAAAGCTGCCTAACAGTCCTCTAATTCTTTCTAGATTAAATCGCAATATGAATACAGCATCGAACAAATACCGAGTTTCGCTCTGAACTCAGTGGAAAGCAGTTACGTCTAACAGAATTCAATGAATTCCTCTTCTCCCTCAATGTAGTATGTGTGTGTTTTTCTCTTCCACCACACTGAAGTTCCATGAATAGGGAAAGTGGCTCCTATTGTGTGCCTCTGAACTTCCAAGTCAATGCAATTTTTAACCACTGGCTTGTGGTACTTTGAAAATCACCAGGGGCTGTCAGAGTTGGGTCCTCTGAAAAATTTACAGTGCTAAATCAGAGCATATGCTGTGAGAGAGGGAAAAAAAATTGCTTAAGATTGGAGCAAGTACAGTATCTGGCTGCCCCCTAGTGTAAGTCTCTTATCTGCCTAAAATTCAACTTTAAAAGAAAAGGATCTCTTAAAGGGAAACGACTTTTGGCTCACGTATGCATACGAGAATGAAACTTCTGTACATTTTAATCTGATTAATTCCTAAGGATTTAAAATTAATTGGCTTGGGCACTCCTAGACCGGACTATAAGATTTCTGCACCAGGGTTTCTGCGAGAGCTGTGCCGAATAGGTATTTTTAAGGGATAGTGGTAAGGGATTGGGGGGGGGGGGGGGAAATCCTGTTTTGTGATTTTTTTTTTTAACGAGGATCCGAGCCTCGCTTGCTCTTGTCAGAGCAAAACACTTCTGCTGCCTAAAGTCACATCTACGTCTTTTGCAATAATACTTAAAAAAAAAAAAAAAGGATAAATAATAGCCTTAAAGCCTCAGCCGAACTGCCAACCACACCTTCGGATGGTGAGTATATTCCAGCTTCTTTCCATTGTACTTGCTTAGCCAGGGAAGCGACCGGAGGGGGAGAGGGGATCTCGGCGCTCTACCTTCACCACCGACCTGTTTTTTTTTTTTTTTTTTTTTTCTTTCTTCCTTCTCCCCCCACCCCAAATAAACGCTGCCAGCTGCACGGAGCGACGCGATCGCGGGCAGTTTAATACCTATCACTTAAAGTTAAGAGCCTCGTCGTGCCCTCCCACCCTCCGGAGCAGGGGAGCAGGTCCGTCCGCGCTCCTCCCGAGCAGCCCCGGCGCCGGGCAGGGGCGGCAGCGCCCGGGCGCTGCTCCCGGGGAAATGACTCGGAGGCGCTTCGCCTCGGACCTGGAAGCCGGCTCCGGTCCTTGGGTTTGTTCGCTTGTTTGTTTGTTTGCTGCTTTGCTTTATTTAGCTAAAGGACGTGCTAACTGATGGTGCTGCAATTACACATACTTGGGTCTGCCCCCCTCCCCTCTTCCCCTCCTTAGAGCAACCCACGTAACCTTAGAAACGATCGTTTAAGACGCACGTTAGCTAACATTTGCTTTTTTGGATTTTTTGTTTTCCTTAAAAGAGAAACACAAGAATCACAACACATTGCCCGAAAAAAGTGTCAAAGAAGAAGAAAAAAAACTATAAGTAAACATACCAAAACCATATTTGCCTTGTTCAAGGTCCCAAATCGCTTGCATCTTCCTTTTTCTACCTCTCCTTTAGTTTGGCAGGTGAAACAAACAAATGAAAAAAAAAAAAAAATCAGACCGCTGTTTGCCCCCCAGAAAGATGTGCGTTGGGTAATTAAAGAGAAGTCTCCTTCTTGGTGTTTATCTAAGCGATTGTGCAAACTGATTAAAAAAAAAAAAAAAAAAGAGAGAGAGAAAAAAAAAGTAAAGTTACAGCCTTCAGGGGGGGAAAAAAAGGAAGCAAGGTGAAGGGAATAGATTTCCCACAACCTAAAGGGAAGTGCTTTCGATGTATTATTAGCGATCAGCCTTGGGAGAGAGAGGAAAAAAAAAAACACCCTGAACACACTCTAACTTTACACAGACAAGATTTCAGGGGGGGCTTTGTACACAGCTGCTTAGGAATGTGCGCCTTGCCTTTAAGAAAAAATCCCCAAGCCCAAGGTAGGAGATGTCTTTGAGTGATCCTTGTCTCATTTCATTCCTTAGAAGGAAGAGCGTCTCGCTACACCTTGTTTGGAGCTGGAAAGGCGAGACTTAAAAAAAAAAAAAAAAGAAAAAAAAAAAGAGGAAAAAAAAAGGGAAAAATATTCACAACCCACCCTTCCAATTGGGGAGAAAAAAAAATAAGAGAGGGAAATCTCCTAAGTTAATGACTGTGGGGGTAGGATGGATGCGACGGATTTCAGCCCCCCCTCCCCCCCTTTCCCACCTCCCCCCTCCCCGGCAGGAAAAAAAAAAAAAAAACGAAAAGAAAAAAAAAAAGCCAACCGCAAACAACTACAGGCTGGACTATCAACACATGCACCGAAGGGGAAAAAATATATAGTGTCCTGTGTAGGGTCGGCAGGGAACGCAAGCACACGCTAAAGCAAGTTGGGAAAGAATCCGAGCTAATCAGCAATCTCTTTCTCTCTCTCTCCTTCTCTCCCTCTCCCCCTCTCTCTCTCTCTCTCTCTCACTGCCCCTGAGATCCCAGCTCGAAAGAGGTACTCCACATTTTTTCATTACCAAAAATCCGTTGCAATAATCATTTGTTGCTAATTGAAACCCTTGGAGACATTTTTCCCCACCCCCTTCACAAACATGGCAACTTTTAGTCATGGGAAGCACGTTTAGTTTTATTTTATTTAAATTAAAAAAAAAAATACGGTTAGGAGAAGGCTGAATCTTTCACCCACGAGAAATATCAGCGAGTCAGCCCCCTTCCCTGGGATGGGAGGGGGGAGTGGGGGGAACGGGACCCCGGTACAGTGAGGGCTTGGGAAAATTTGGAATACATTATACCGCCTTTGGCAGGAGAATACTCTCCAACTAATGGATTCCTGCTCCTTTTTGTGTGTGTGTGTGTATCAGTGTGGGGGGTTTCTTGGAAAGAGGGGTGGTGGTCGTGGTGGTGGGGAGCTGAGCTTTTATTTTAAGAAACTGTTAGGGTAGGGAGTGTGTCATACTTGACAAATGGAACAAACGCTCTTCCATTTCTTGCTTGTCCTTGCCTTAAAACAGGAATTAAGTTAACCACAGTGCTGCATGTTAATTGCATGTTTACTGGGCTAATGAAAATTACAAAAGGGTTTTGCCACCTCGATCGGTGATGAAAAAGTATGAAGGCGATTGTCATTGCAGCCTTCGGGGAGGGCCCGGGGGGTGGGGGGGGAAGGACCGGCCACGAACAATATTGATCAGAAGAAGGATAAATCTTTTAACTGCTTGTTAATACCATAAATATGGTCTACACAAGTTTCCACTCTTGTTAAGTCTAATCAGTACATGGAAGATGGAGACATAGCCCACTTGAATGAATTTTTATTATTGCCAGAGGGGTACTTGCATCTGTGGGCTCCTTCCCCTCCTCAATTTGAGCACCCCCCGCCCCCCCTTCCAAAACCCCCCCTTGCAGAGGAGGATCGTGAAGGTGTGCAGAAAGCACAGGAGACAAATCCAAGCTTTTTGTCCTTTCTTCATTTTTCCAAATGCTCCTTTTATTTTTTTTATTTTTTTAGTAAAGCTGAACGGGTCATGGCGGGGAAAGCCTAAAGGGGGGACACCCCTGCCCGCCCCCCCCCCCCCCCCCCTTTTATTCTTGAGATCTCTGGATGAAAGGCTGACCCAGTAATTCAGTTTGATGATAACCATTTTCATGCTTGAAAACAATCTGCCAAATTAAACCTAAATGGAAAGAGCAGTGGGAAAGGTAGTGAGAGCAGGGCGTTTTGAAATCCCCCCCACCTCTCCGAAAGGGATTATTTGGCCAAAGGAGGAGGGAAAGGCAATTAAATAGACTAAAGATGATTTAAATCCCAACCAAAAATAATTCCAGGGAGAAGTTTGCCCCCTCCGGTGTTGCCCAGCCCTGGATTTGAAAACTTTGGCCCAACTTGTGGCAATAGCTACAACTTTGCTCCGCAGGGGTCAGAGGTGAGGGCTATTTTAACCCTAAAAGCCTGCGAGTGACCAAGGTTGCGGCTGGGTTCGCAGCACTAATAGCCATAATTACCTCCTCCCCTTCCAGGGACATTCCTCGCAGCAGCAGTGTTAGACGCCGAATTGAAGAAAATCCTGGAGTTGAACATATCTTCGGGGGTAAATAACAGCAATATGAAGGAATTTCAGAGCTCTCCCTTTCGCTTGGGGGGATTGAAGCTTTTTTCCTTTTTTTTCCCCCCCCTCTTTTTTTTCCTTTTTTCCTCCTTCCCCCCCCCCCTCCCCCCCCGCCTTGCCAGCATTCCCAAGGCGCTGGGTCTTTGTCTTAGAAGGAATGGAGTGTCTGAATGGTGTGAAAGGGACAGAGAGGGTTGCTTCAAATCGATTTTACTTGTCCTCTCTGTCTTTTCGGATCAACGCCCTTCAATGGACACATAGGTGCTCTTTCAACCAAAAACTTGTGCAACATTTTCTGCCTGTATTGGTGCTAAATACAATAAATGCTGGGCAGATTTTTTTTCCCTTTCTTTCCAAAGCAGAAAGCACCCTAATTAAATTGTTTTATATGGACAGTCAAGACAGACCAATTAAGTATGCATTAGTATAAAGATATATTCGAGAGATAAGCGCTCTATAGGAGCCCTGTCTAGGCAAGGTGTGGAAAGTGTCTTCTCGAAGAGAGGCTGTGAGCAGGGTTTCATATGGATTTTTCCCCTCCATTGCCTCCTATACTCGAGTAACGGGCTGAATAAGTTAGAGAAAAGCCATTAGTGAAAGTGGTTTCTAAACAAAGTTAACAGGTGGATGTAGCTGGTTTTACATTTGAATAACAGTCGCACATCTGTAATACACAGCCCGGGATTTATGCAGCGCCCGTGCAGGCAATGCCCATTTGCAGAGATGAACGCCTCCGACCTAGAGCTGAGGTGCAAACGCACACGCACGGGGGTAAAATAAATATCTGGGCACCTCTGTGGGCTGCAGGGCATGATGTGAGCGAGCACACAGAGACGATGCAGGCATCACTGGGTGGCCATTGTGTGCAGGCACCCAGCCTGCAGCAGACAGGCACCCACGCAGCAGGCACTGCTGTCTCGGACACCTCGGCGGGCACAGCACGCTGCTGGTGTGATTGCAAGGGGAGGCATTGGCTTTCCCAGGAGTGAAATAGCAGATCAGGATAAAGCACACACACATGCACACGCGAACTTCTCTTGCTGCCCATTTTATCACTCTGGGAAAGCTCTCGTTATGGTTAACCACAGGAAACGGGCTTTAAGCTCTTCTCCATTTCCATTATTATTATTATTATTTTCCTCCACTGAAGCTTTTGCATGTCGTTCAAAAAAAAAAAAAAAAAAACACCAAAAAAAAAAAACAAAAACAACCAAAACCAAAAAAACAAAACACCTCAAACCAAAAAAAAAAACCAGACAAACAAACAAAAAAACCACTGAGCCCCCAGCAGCCCTGCCTCAGCCTGGTCCTGGGGCAGGCAGAGCAGCGGGATGCGACGAAGAGGAGGGGAGAGGCGGGCTGGAAGTTGCTGGGGCACCCTCCATCCCTGGGCACATCGTTGGCACCGGCTGAGGCTGAGCTGGGGCAGCGAGCCCTGTGCCCGAAGATGCTGCAGGGAGGCTGCGAGCGGGGAATCGCCCTTTCAGTGCCGTGACACCGCAGCGCACAGAGCGGCCGGGGTTTTGCTGGAAGGGTCGGGGAACAGGGGGTCGAGGGGTTCAGGGATGCGGGGCAGCGGTGCGGGGGATGCCCGCTTGGATCCCCATTTTCCAGCAGCGCCCTGCGTGTGTCAGCCCATGCCAGGGATGTGGGAGATGGGGATGAATAAGCCATTCCTCGCTGAGGTGCTTTAATGGCACGGTAAACAGGTTAGAAACAGACGTTTTTAAAGACTCGGTTTTTCTTTATTGGTCACCTTCGAGGATAAATCATAACAGACAGTATGGGGGGCAAAGAATTCATCTGAAGGAGATCTCAGCAAGTCACTACCCGGACAATAGTCCACCTCCTGTTGGGTTGCGTATTGATCAGGAGAGGAGCTGAGGATGTCGCCACACTAAATATTTACTGATCACACACAAATAGCCGCGACTTGAACGATTTTCTCCTGTGAGGAGAGCAGAGAGAGAAGGGTAAATCATTTTATTAGTGTGTATAAAGCAAAGAGCACACTCTGGCTTGGAGTGTTTTAAAATGTGTCTTCAGCTGGATGAAAAGAGTTAGGGAAATCGATATGGAGTGATTAGACGAACCAGTCGTGTCAAAGAGAGAGGCTGTGAATTTCATGGATTTGGTTATACCGGGAGGGGGAAAATATACCGAGAGATTAAAGGGAGGAACCCATTGTAGCAGAGCCAATGAAAAAATAATATCTAATCAGAGCCGGCAAAGGTAGGGACGGGATAAGACCCACATTTCTAAAGAATCACATCAGCTGGAGAGGGATCAGGGACACAGATGAAAGAGGCAAACGGGGGGAGAGCTGGAGAGTAGGAGCCTAGAAATGCTACAGAGCAAATCCAGGAGAGGCAGAGAAAAGTCGCCTCTGTGGAGCAAAGCTGAGATACCACGAAAATGGGGACAAAAGGCTCAGGAGCGAGGGAGAGGGCTGGAGTGATCGGGCGCCTGCCTTGGAGGTGAAGTTGAGGGGTCCCCAGCCCGTGCACCCACCAGGCAGAGAGGGCTCTGACAGCACATCCAGCTCCCATCCGAGGGGTTTAAATCCTTCTCCTACAAGTTTGTTCTCCCCTCTCCTTCCCGCCCCCCTCCCTCCCCACAAGCAAATGTGGTGAGTAAAATGGATTTTAGCGTTTAACCACCTCATTTTATCCACGTAATGACAAGGCTCGTAATATGTAATCTACAGATTACTGCCATTCGAGGGTGACCACAAGTGGCATAGAAAAAAAATTAAAAAAAAAAAATTCAGCATTTCTGCAAATGACAAAATGGCTAAAACCAGCCCTTGCTTTAAGTATTGAAGTTGGGGAGTTGCTGCTGCAGGATTTTGTCGGTTGTAAGGAGCAATTTAGCCGTGGCTCAGGTACAGCCCTGGGGTGTCTCGGCGGATTAAAGAAAACTTTGCTGGAGACAAGCAAATATCTGAGTGCCAAAGGGCAGAAAGCTGGGACTAGGGCAGGGCTCTGCCATGCGACATTGAAATACGTTCAGTGAGGATGCTCGGGATTATGATTATTATTTTTTTGCCTCGAATCCGTGATGTTTGGCCCGTCTTCACATGCTACCTTCTCTCCGCGTATTTTTCTTTAGCAGAAAATAGGATGCGACTGCAGAGAACTAAGTCAAAGCAGCGAGAGAAAGTTTGTACCGCACTTTAAAAGATGCTGATTGCTGGGAGGGAGGAAAGGCATCTCAAGCTAGGAACCGAGGAGTAAAACTGATGTGAAAACAGCTTTTCACTTCTCCTCCAAGTGCTAATTTTGCTACTGTAAACAAACACTGAAGTTAGAAACAGCTGCAAATAGCCTGCCGGGCACCCAGGGCTCAAGGACCGGAGGGGGTTGACTTTTGCTCGTCTCTCGAGCTGAATTTCCCCCCAGCTTTGCTTTTTTCTTTTTTAACCCCAAAATCAGGGGCTGATGCTGATTTCAGCTGTGGAGAAGGGACAGAAAGTTAGGCACACACTAAGAACATTTCATGCGAGCCTATGGAGCGCAGGCAGCCCGGCTGGATCTCTAATGCAACAGGAAACCTCGGGACAGACTCAGCCTAATTAACAGTTTTCCATAGCTGAAGCGATTTTTAAGAATCCCAGTGGATTAGCCCAATATGTTCAGGTGTGAGGCTACGAGGGCCTATAACTCCTTTCACTATAATCTTATAACCTCCTTACCTAATTCCTTAGATTGCAGATAGGAAGAGTCTGACCCTGGAGGTCGTAAAGAGCTGGGTTTCATTAACCCTTCCCTCCCCGGCGCCGCTCCAAGGTTAACTGCGCCGGGCTGTGTGCTCGGGGGAGCGAGGGAGGGCGGCCAGGAGAAAGGGATTTGCAAGAGGGGTCGATCCGCCGGGAGGGCAAAGCTTAAAATGATTTCTGCTCCCTTCGTTCCCTCCCTTCAGCCAAAGGAAATATGGAAATAGGGAACTTTTCTCTTTCCTATGCATCCGGAGGTGTATAAATGTACGGATGTTTGGGAGGCAATTCATCCCCTTCACGCCATTTCATCATTGTTTATTATTTTTAAATTAATTTTTTTTTCTCCCAAACGTGGAGGAAATGAAACATTGTAGAACCATCAGCAAAAAGTAGAGAAATCTCCATCTTTAGGACCAGCACCAATCTCTTGAGCTTCTTGTCCGCAGTAGAGCTGTAATCTTTAAAGAGAAAAAAAAAAAATCTAGAGAAGCTTCTCAGACTGTATTTGCCTGGGAACACACCTGGTTTATATTTTAATAGGTAGTTACATTGTATTGATTCAGGGTACATCATTGATGTTGAAAGTTAATAACTCTCAAATTATATCTATCTGCCTACATACATAATTGCATACACAGTGTAACACTGGAGGAATTTGCATTTTGCAGCACATTCTTTGTTCTTAAATCTTTTAACACACTGAGTTGTTCCTTTGAAGAAAATGTTATTGAACCACATGTTTAAGGAAAAGATGCTTCTAAACTATATGTTTAAGCAATGAAATTGTTGAGTGAAATACAGATTTCTTTGTATCTCACACAAACCTTGCCACACGCCAATCTTAACCTACACATCGAACTGCCTTTTTTTTTTCTTTTTCTTTTTTTTTTTTTTTTTCCCTCCCAGTTAGAAGGCAGAAATATGTGAACTGCTGAGAGAGGTGGGTACTTTTTGGTAAGTATGTTTAGATATGATCTTCAGATACATTTATTGTACTTTCAAATTCTTGGGATACTAATTGAGCTAGCAAACAATATCCCAGCTGAATGTCTCAGCTTCTTCCCTATTTAACAGGCTTTAATGTAGAAGTATATTGTAGCCATCCTGCTACTAAACAATGTAGCTGAGAAGTCAGCAAAAAATGAAAAAAACATGTTAAAACCAAATTATAATTGCTGCCTTATATCTGACTCTTCTTCCTTTCTGCAGTCCTAATGAACTCTTTAAAGTTTTATTTATTTATTTTTTTATTTCTGAGTGACAGATCAAAAATAATTAGCAGAATCAGAAGCAGCCGGGAAGCTTGAAATAATGTGTCTAAATATTTCATATTGCTACTTATAATACCAGCCCTTCAGTTGTAAAAAGGAACCATTCCCTATTTATTCTGTGGTGGTTTATAAATACAGAAGGATAGATTCTTTTTTTTTCCCAGGGCCTGTCTCAACGATGCCATAAATAGAGATTGAGCTATCAGGAGGGGAAAAAGAAAAAAAGGGAAAGAATAAAATAAAAGCAAAACCCTGGACAGGAATAGAGACAGACAGATAAATGTATAACTGCATCTGAACAATGTTACGTAGCACATTAGGAGTTGGTAAAAAAAAAAATTAAATCTATCGCATATTTATAACCTCATAATTAAAATACATTCTTATCTCTCTCCTCTGAAAGGTTGCAGCTTTCTTGGAAGTATTTTGAGTGCATATTTTAAACTCCATGTCTCGAACTGAATTAAGATGAGCTGTTTTGCCCAAGAGAAAAACCTTTGTTTACAATTTAATATTTAACTTTCAGCTGCCTACCCATCGCCATATCATTTTCTTTAGATTTCACCTCCTTACATTTGCAGGCTTTATTTAAAATGGTGTTAGCCTATATCAAATCCTAATTTCTTATCATAAGAAAGGAGTTGATATAATCCAAAACAGTCCCCCTGGTCTAATCGAGGTAAACTGGATGAGAATCTTTCACATTCAAAGGGTTAAAGCTAACCCGAAAACTTTAAAGCAAAGAGATACCAGCAAACAGTGAAAAATGGTACATCTGCTCTCTCTTGACAAGCTTGCATTATATCACATGTAAGGAAGCCCAAATTTTTGAATCTAAGACCAGTTTTAGTTTTTAATAGGAAATAATTACATGGAACTTTATTTCCAGAGAGAATGTCCCTTCCAGCTACAGTGTTTTGCTTTGATCTAAGTATTAACTGGTAATAAAATAACCATATTTTGGATCCTAAGCATATTGATGCTTAGAGGAATGTTATGCTTTCAATCAAATTTTAACTTTAGATTATCCGAAGGTATTCATCCTTCTTTTGTCAGAAACCAATTTGCTCTCTTACTCCTACAGCTACTCACATGTGGTTTGGTACACTTTGTTATTTTATAGTGGAATTTGCACTATTGAGGTGGAAAACTTTTTAGATGGAATGAGATCATGTTCCAGCCTGGCAATTTGGGCTGTTTCTCATACAGGTCCCCAGCCCAGCCCTTTTTTACACTTGTTGTGCACCACCACCATCACTCACCTCCGAGGGCGACCACCGCGTCAGGATTTTGTTTTAAATATTCAGATTTTTTTTATTTAATAATTTATTATTTTTTTTTAACCTGGAGAATCAATCATTTGGACCCATCCTGAACAATTAACCTCCCCTTTATATTAGAGCCCCAAGTGCAGTACTTCATAAAGACATGAAAAGGACATCCCAGTCAGCAGGACCCGAGCCCAGGCTTGTCACAGAGTATAAAAGGAGAGAGAAGGGGAGTTTTTATCTCTTTGCCCCGCCAATTCTTAATAGTTCTAAGTTTCAGTGTGACAATAAAACAGTTTTGATAACATAGCTCATGGGTTTCTCTGCCACATAAAGTTTTCTTAATAATAAAAAAGAAGAAACTTTATCCCTGCTAAATTAAAATAGGGCAGATGTTGGATATGGTTCATATTAGCCAGCCTTTCACCCCTTTGCCCCTGGCACTAAAGTTCTGACTTTTTCTTTCTACTATGTCTGTTTCTAACTGAAAGGTATTATTCCTGCCCTGGCTCTCTTCTTCTATTTATTTTTTCAGTGTCTAAAATTAAACCTATTCATTTAGTAGTATACATTCTATTTCACATTGCTAAACCTGGCCGGAGAGGGGAAACGCTCTCCAAAAAAGTGATGCACCACTGACCTTAAAAGAAAACATGAAGCAGGGAAAGCTGTTCTTAAAAGGTTTATTTCTAGAGAATTTTGTAGCTCTGTTGACATTATAGGGATAATGGCTGTATTGCAATGGGCTTTCAAGGCCCAAGAGGTTTATGTTTTCTTCTGACCGTGAGTCTAATAAAATTTTAAAGGTGC
The DNA here is from genome assembly GCF_015832195.1 of Motacilla alba alba. NCBI lineage: Eukaryota > Metazoa > Chordata > Aves > Passeriformes > Motacillidae > Motacilla > Motacilla alba. Next base: position 16,048,051 of record NC_052025.1, on the reverse strand, counting down.
ACAAAGTCTCATCACTTTAGATATTTAAAACTGGTTTGAAAAATCTCTTGGGAAACATATATTATGGTGGATAGCCCCACTGAGAAAGCAGGGGATAGACAAAAAAATACCCTGAGTCCAAACCCAAATAAACCCCCCCAGTTTTTTTCATGCTAGCTCTATGAAAATCCTGGCTATTAAACTCCCAAGGATAGTACAGCTATTTTCTGCAGGGCTCTGCAGATAGAATTTATTGTCCATTTGGAATGATCAAGTTTAGGCTAATAAAAGGCCCTCTGTAAGCAGAAATGCCCAAGTTGATGTTTGGCAGAGTTTTCAGTGGTGGAGTTTATACAGGATGGGGGCTCTGCACTATTTGAAATAACTCCTATCCCAGCAGCTGAAGATGATCTGACACACAAGTCAACGTTAGCAGGCAGTGAGTGAAGGTTAATCAGCGCTGCTTTCTGAGCTGGGTGCTTGAAAGCAGGAAAAAGTGAAAGCTGCTTTCTCTAGCCCTTCCCTATGCTAAGGTGCTGCTAACTTTTATGATTTTTTCCCCCCTTCCTCTTTTACTATCTGTCTTTGTGCCTGAGGGCCAGTGAAAGAACACTGCAGATTCTAGATTGCTTTCAGAGTTTCCCTTTGCTGATGATGGATTACCATGTCAATTTAAACGGCATAGGATTAATTTGTTTCAATGATTTCTCTTTAGGCTGAATGCCAGTCTTTTTTTTTTCTATCTCTCTCCTTGCTCTTCAGAAAAAAATAATAACAATAATAATAATAATAAATCCTTAAACCCCCCAAACACTTTTGAGATCCCATGTTAAAAAGACAATAATAGAAATAGACAAGTTAGGTGTAATGTTGCAACACAGTTGTAGGTTTGAGTGTTTTTATCTCGTTCTAAGGGGCTGCAGCATACAGTCAGTCACATTAAAATGAAATTGGATCCAACGTTTATTCAATAAATACTTGTCTTGTAGGTAATCCAGAACAGAGTGCTTTTGACACATAAGGACTTAATTTGTCTTGGATAACAAGTTATTAATATGGCACATTTAAACTTGCCACCTACAATAAGGTCATTTAGATCTATAATACGACTCACGAGAGAACTTCATAAAGCCAGAAACAAAGTTTGAAACTGCCTCTGAGGCGCGGAGCAGACGCACGGCTCACGGTTTGCTCTTTTCAGAAGAAAGTTCAGAGCAAGTAGGAGCCACCCAAACCCAAATGGTGTGCATCTGCTCCTCTTTGAAAGGCAAACGTAAATGGAGAAAGGAGGGGAGAGAGAGAGAAAAAAAAAAAAAAAAAGGAACCCAAACACACATTTTTGAATGAGTAAGCTTTAAAGCTGTGCTGCGTCTGCTCGCAAACTCATCGCAGCTTTGAAAGTGAAAAAACAACATTTGGTTCAGAGTGGAAATTCGCCTGCATTTGCACCCTACCTCTTCCATGTGCTTCGCAATTTACTCGCTTTTAATAATAAGTGAGGAAGTTGGAACATAATCCACCCATAAATGTTATTGCTGTAATTTGACTGCTCTGTGTTTGTTCATGCATTAGTTGTATCTGTAAAGCGAAGTGGGGATGGATGGTGGGGATCCCCGTGCAGCATGAACAAACAGAGCTGTTTGGGATTTCAACACCCAAACGTCCTGCAATTGTTTTCAGTTTTAGTTTCAGACCTGTCCTAACCCTGTGGTGCCTGCAAGAGGTGCATCAGGAAGGGAATATTGTGGGAATGCTGCTCGGGATGTGTTTGGTGGTGGCAATTTGGTGTCTACGCTGTGTCCCTGAGCTTTGTTATTCTGCTTTTCTGTACTAAGCTCTTGGTTGCTCTTGCCCTGGCAGATTCTGTCTCTTTAAGTAACTAAATCTCATTTTTAAGCTATTCCTGAGAAAAGGATGTTACACATGAGTAGAAAAATGCAGGCAAGAAAGGCTAATTGAATGAAAAGAGAGAATTAGGTTAAAAATAGAGTACAATCCAGTATCACATTTTCACTAGTGTAACCTGAAATGAAGGTGTCTCCAAGTCCCCAGTGATGCCAGAGTGTTTAGATGTTGGGCACAGATGGAGACACCTATTGAAATGTGTCTGAAGAAGATTAATAGGACTTGTCAGTGTTGGGAAAGCACTGCTTTGCTGTAAATTTCTACTAGCACAAGATGAATTACCGATGAATGCTCAGTTATCAACCCCATCACTATCATTGGACACTAAATCAAATTGAGCAGTTATCTACAATCAGAAAATTTCTTTTAAAAGTAGGCATACACCTTTAGGCTTAAACTCTTTAATAAGACAATATCCTCGATGGTATGTGTGTGTTCACAAAAGGATATGATTAAAAGTTTCTATACAAAAAGCTTCTGTTCAGAAATGAGCTCCAAGTTCAGTGTGAAATCAGGGCTGTCAGACAATAGAAGATACTCAGAAAATGCTGGTTATATAATACAGAGTTCTGATGGAGGTCTGATCCAAAATGGATTTTCATGCGTGTCATTAGATTTTGGATCCATCCCTATTTATGAGAGGTTTTTTACAATCTCTGCTCTCCCCTTATTTATGGTCATGATAAACACACCCCTTCTCTCTACCTTAAAGACTGAGCATCCAAATCATACATTAATGCAAAATAGCCATCATGACTCAGGATATATGTATAACAATATTACCACCTCCCCCAACATATTTAGGAAATAACAACTTAATATAATGAACTACGTGATGAAAGAGTCAATGAATAATATTTTAGCTGAGAATATTTCTTTCTCTCCTTTATGAAAAGCGAAACTGTCACAAGCAAAACTACCGCAAGCATTTACCAGCCCACTCCTGAAGAATATTACCTGCATTTACCATCTGATGCTGCTGATGACAATGATATTAAATAAGCATTACACACTTTTAGTTTCTAGGATTTCTGTCCCTCTCACGCAGACACTGCATACTATATCCAAGGAGATTTATCATGGTGTGTTTTCCAAAGTCAATTTTTCCCTTTTTTTAGAGACAAGGGCAGTCATTTGTGTTTAGGGAGGGAGACAGGTACAGAGTCTTTATCTGATCTGCGTCCCCAGCCACCAGCACCTTCTTAATCGACGGCAGATCCCCACTCTGGAGGATCTGGCCCTGTCTGGGTTACTTCTTAGCCAAGCAATGTTTCCTTCCCTTCATCTCCTCATGTCTCACCTGTGATGCGTGTTGCTTTTTGAGAAGGGAAAAACACACTGTTTACCACACAGCCCAGTTTCAAAGCCTTTGTGTGTTTCTCATCTCCAGCCAAAGCTTTATTATTTACCACCCTAAAAATTCACCAGGGTAAGGGATAGCAGAAGTTATTTCCTTCATTTTTACACCACAATTTTCACACAGCAAATGCCCTGCATTAGGACCAGATCCCACTCAGATGGAAGTTATTAACTTTCAGCAGAACGGGGCCGATTTCAGCCAGCCCCAGCCTGTGCCCTTCGAACACGGTCGCTTTGCAGCATCCCCGTGTTTATTTTTTTTCTTTGGAGGGCATGATTCTTTAAACATATTTGTTTTACACAGAGCAGCAGTTGAATCCTAACTTTTTTTTTCCCCCCACAAACACGTAAAGAGAATATTAATAGGGAATATTAACAGCGGTGAGTGCAGCATGAAGCTAGTTAGGTTGTAGTAGCTGAGAAATATGAACTAGTGAACATAATCCATAAACTCCATTTGGTTACTATAATACTCCAATCTGTATTTATTACAACCCCACTCTGATGCTTATACAACTGCAATTGCTAGATTTATACACTCTAATGATTTCACAATAGAAAAAACCTGTGTCTTTATCTTTCTTTTCCTGTCCAAAATAACCCCTTCCACATATACTTCAGGCTTCTCCGGACCTTGTCTGGGTTTAATCACAGGCTTTGGGACAAAATGTGCATTATTAAGAAGTATAAATATTTTCAGAAGCAATCAAAGGGTTGAAAGATTGATTCGGCATGTAGATTGGATTTAATTCGAAGCAGCTTTGTTCTAATGAGGACTACTGGGATACAAAGACGGCAGCCGCTCATGGCCACCAGTTGGGAACTTCGACTCGCTGCAGCAACCTGTCAAGAATTCCAAGAAACTGCCAGGTATTGAGCAGAGAAGTGCTGGGGAGGACGCTGGTCTATTGTTTGCAGCCTCCTTCTGAGGCTGGGTTAAGATTTCATAAGTCCCTATTTTACCAGAATGACAATTCAGCTTCTTGCTGCCCACAGGGATAAACCCTGCAGTGCCTCGCTCGGGGAAAACCCCTATGGACTTTGTGGGTGGCTTTGCCTTGAGGGAAAGGCGGCGAAGCTTGGCTGAGCCTCAACTCCAGCCAGTTTGGGAGCTGTGTAGCAATTTGTCCTGCTCCCAGACCTGGTTGCTTTCGCAGGGATCTGTTCCATTCAGTTTTGCTATCTGCACTTCTAGATGTGATGGGACCTTTCTGCATAGGGAGGTGTTTATCCCTAGGGAGAATTACAGCTCTGTGAGGGGTTGGAACCTCCTGTCCTTGTTGGGTGACCCAGCAGAACTGCTGGACCCGTCCTGTTTCCTGCCGGCAACGTCCAACAAAACATTCTTGGGATGATGCTGAACCAACGGGGACCCTTGACTGCTTTCCCCTCAGACTTAAAAAACCCCAACAGTGAGATGTGAGTGTGGCCCTGGGGGGTGTCGCATCACAGGTACTTGGTTTCCTAAATGCCGAGCGTACAGTCAGAATCACAGGATATACAGGATCAAACACGGACCAGTTTCTCTCTCCCCTTAGCCCCCCCTTGCCTACTTTTGTCCATAAAAGCAATAGAAAGAGAGAAAGCTTGAATTTTCTGAACTGTTTCACCCATCCACAGCTGGAATTCCAAAGCGAAATGAAAATGCCTTTAAAATCAACCCTACATGGGAGCCTGAGAGAACAAGTTTTCCTTTGTTGTAGGGTATAGTATTATTTGCTGTAGGTTTTTGATATACATTCTAAATTAGGCCTGCAAAGGAATGCTTCATCTTTAATTCATCACTCTCAGCTGAAAGAGATTAGCAATGTCTAGCACGCACCCTTCGTATGGTGCTGACCTCATCAAGTATGGCCTGAAATTAATTAGCCTCATTCATTCCAAATGGAAAAGGATAATGGAGCTGCATTTTAGAGATGACCATCACAAATTGTATGCAGCATATTTAAAATCTTTCCCCCCTCGCTCCCCTCCCCATTAAAAAAAAAACTATGTAGATTAAAATTCTTTCCAGAACTTGCAATATGTCGGAGTTATCGAGGCATTAGGAGCAGAAACCATTCCGTTTTTATTTGTGGAACTGGGAGCCACATTTTGTATGTGTGGCTGTAAAAGCAGCAAGCCTGTCTTAATGGCAGAACACCTGGAATTAATTTGATATTTCCAGGTGCTCTGGCAAACTGGGACATCAAGCACTTGATGTTTAAACATTCTTCCACTGGCTTGCTTAAATCAATATGAAAGTGGTGTCCCTTTGTCATTCATACATGCAAAGTGCTAGCACAAACTCCAGCTTGGCTTCAGAGTCCTACATCACTCATAATCTAATTAGAAATCAGAGCAGAGCTGAAGCAGCATTCTTTGTGGATTCTTGGGCAGCAAATAGGGATACTTGTCTTTTGTTTCCCTCCTCGATTGCATCGTTCACAAGCTTTCACACCACATCTCTAAAGGTGGTTAGGTGCCTCAAGATGTTGACAGGCATGAAGGACAAGATTATTTAGGTGCCTAACCCGGGTGATTTCAAATGGAATTAAGCAACTGGATGTTACTGGGCTGGGAGGGGGGATGGTGGTGGTGTGGGGATGGGGGGGGTGAAAAAAAAAAGCGGCCAGTGCATATTAAAAGCTCTAATTTGTTGTCCTAAACTCTAGCAATGTGGGTGATGTTTTTCCAGGGTAAAATTGCCTGCAGGGTACGTTTGCTGAAGCCTGTTAATTCCTCCTGAGGTCAGTGGGTACCGGGTGCTGGGCAGCACAGCCTCTCCTGGCTGGGCACGGTGGTCGCGTGTGCTCCGGCTGCTTCCCAAGAGCCAGGGACAGTAATGAAGAACGTGGGATTTCCCACAGGAATTTGGAAGATGCCCATGTCTAAGACAATGGTGAGGATTGGGCCAAAATCCAGATCCAGCCTTGATTCCTTCATCCAAGTAACCCTGTGCTGACCCACGGCTGCTGATGGATCGCAGCGATGTGGACCTTCCTCCCTCCCTCCTCGCTGCCCTGCCTCAGATCACCAGGAGGACCTGAGAGTACTGTGAGTAAGAGATACATTTTTTTCCTCACACAAAAAATTCATTGCAAAACTTCAGATTTTGAAATGACAAGGTCAAAATGGCTCATATCTGCAATGCTGGGGCTTGGGGAACATTCCTGCAGTTCTTATACCCAGGGCTGGAAACACAGGGAAAACATTTTGTGATATGTACTATAATCACCTCATACCCAGAAAAATGGAGAATTAATTATTTCTCTTTTCACACAAACAAACATTTATCTTCCAAAGACTCCGTTCATTAAGAACTGCCATTGAATCCAAGATTGAACCTATTGTTATTAATCCTAAATGAATTCAAGTTTTTCTACCATGAACAAAGCTGCTTGCCATCTGATAATCCAAATTTGCTCAGGAAAAAAGAATGAGCAAATGTTAGAAGCAGCAGGTGAAATCATACCACAGTTATTAAGCCTTCTTTCAGGGGAAGCACAGGATAGATTAAATTGTTATGTTAGGCTATGTTGTGAGTCCACGTCAATTTTGTCTGAGATCTTATCTTAGCTCAGAACTGTTTCCTCCTAAATTAAACAATGTTGAAGACATGAGAAGCATATTGACCCAAAGATTCATAACTTCGGATTCAGCAGACTTCTGATCTTTTGTCCACAGAGTATCAAGTTGTAAAGCTGTGGGGTATTAAATAATCATGATTATCTTCAACTTGCCCAAGTTGATTTGTCATGCTGGGACACTGGCACAGATTTTCCTTGCTGTTTTTTTTTTTTTTTTCAGAACCATGCATTGATTTTGCCTGCTAGCTGGTATCATTTGCCACTGACCTTATTGAGGGTGGTCCTATCCTAATATTAAGTCTCATGCACCAACTGTGGGCTGTAATTCTATCTCTGGTGCTCTTCACCCCTCTTTTGCAAGCACCATTGTCCAATAAAGCAGCAAACAAAAATCTTACAATCAAAAGAACTGAATTATGCTGGTACTTCGATCAGCTGTTATCAGGCTGTTCTTGAGATTCAGAAATGCAGTGTAATTCACCTGGGATAAGAAATCAAATTTAAAAATGAGCTGAACAGACATTTTTAGGAATACGTAAATTTCTAAATAAACCAGCTTTTTAATTCCACCTTTTCTATATTAGAACAGATCAATATTGTCTGCACTTGGAGATGAGTTTCAGCTGTCATAATTAAATATCATCCTGCTTCTTGCAGCACAACGATACAAGGACTTTTACTCTTGACACAAGAGTTTCCTCAAGTAGGGACAACTCACTTATTACAGCAATGATTTAAGATCCACATGGTTCCATCATGTTTCAGAAAACAAATCTCTACCAAAACACACAGCACGATTGATTCATCCCTGGAGTCAGAGCAACGAAGAGATGGAGTAATAGAAGAAATAATATATTTTAAATGCTTTTTAAATACAAACATAATGATGATACATTACATAATGTGATCTACCCAGCCGGACTTCTAATTATCTACATGCAAACCTCATGTTCATTCATCACTTCATTCTCTTCAGGTTTTTGGTAGACACTACCACGGAGCCATAAGTTTGAATGGGAAGGGAAACAAGGACGGTGCAAGACTGTGTATTAGCTTAGACAAGTAGGATGTCATTGCCAGCCTGAATTTGTTGATGAAACCAGGCATTAAGCAAGCAAATCTGCAGCCACTGAAGCACGAGTTTTCTGACTTTAAGTAATGACATCCAGGAGGTGACACAGTGGATTTACACCAGCAAGTACCTATGGACTAATAATGGCCACTTAGCCCTGACAAAATAACGAGACAAAATGGAGACTCACCTCTGCCCTGAAAAGAAAGATTTTGTTTTTCCTTGTTCTAGTCTCATTTCAAATATTCAAGAATCTGGGTTTGATCATCTTTGAGGATGGGGAAGGACATTTGTCTCTGAAGAACGGAGCTCATGGAGTCACTTGGTCAATCCCCATCTGCACCCAGCAAAGGCCATGGAGATGTTCAATGGTACAAAAAGCTATCAGCTCCCAATCTGGGGGCTGAGTGTGAGGCTGGGTCTTTCTGGGGGCTGAGGTTTGTGTCCCTTTGGTGATCTATAGTGGTTTCACCTGAATGCCTGGATGTTGTAGGTCCACATGCACATGGTGACTTCATGTGCTGAAAACACAAGTGTGGCCAGGAGCCATCATAGTTCTTTGTTCCAGCTCAACTATTTAGCTCCCCTTCTGCAATGTTTTCTTTCCATACGTCCTAATTCTCCCATCTTTTTCCCCTAATAACAACATAAATGAGTACTCTACAGGTGTAATTACGGTAATAGTTCTTTTACTGCAAATACTGGAAGCCTGTAACCTGTAATTCACTTTTTCTGATAGTCTCCTATTCCAACACTAGACATGTTATTTTAAAATGTCTAGGACCTGAAAGCTAAATTTATAGTGATAGATAATAGTAATGGAAACCAAGCATCCTCTTTAGTTCAGACTTCAGAGCTGTGCTGTATCTCTTGGCCAATTCTAGCCTTGTTCTCCTAGAAATATCATACCCATCACTCCCACAGTGATTCAAACATCAGAGTTAAACAGAAGGAAGTAAAACAAATCCCAATTTGTTTATTTTAAAGTATGAATCTATAAAAACTCAAGACATACTAACATGCCATGTCTTTTTTTGAATGATTCCATGGCAACTCCTGGGGCAACTATTGCTTCTCCACTGTGAATCTGCCATATTTCTGATAACATGAGCTACCCTTCTTTTCTAGGAATGAACCATCACGAGACCGTGGTTGGAAAGCGTGGGGACCAAGCACTCAGGGAGGTGGCTGATGCAGCTGATCCCCTGGCCCTGGGCTGTGGCCCAGCTCTTGGTCATGGCACGAGCCACCAGAGGCCAGAGGTGGGGACTGTTTGTGTCTTGGCTACTCCTCATCTGTGTTTTGAGCTGCAGGAAGCCCTGAGAACCAAGGAAACACGAATGCACCACCGGGGATTTGCTCCTCTCGTGGTCTACACCTGAAGAACACCACAAAGTTCTGCCCTTTGCTTCTGCAGGTAGGAGCTCAGTCTAATTTACAGGTTTAGTTTTAGTTTAGAAGCAAGATAATAAAATATTTTATCCTGAAATAACTCACGCAAATGGTCACCCTCTTCTAGAACTGACATTGTTTCGTCATTTTCTCTCCATTTTCTGGGTGAAGCAGCCAGCGTGAGGAGGGAATGCTGGCACATACCCCACTTGATAGCTCAGAAGAACAAACTGACAAATATTTTTTAATATGCTGCAGCTTATCAACATCCCAGTGAATAAAGGGCAAATGAGATTTTCCACTGGTTATTCATAGATCTACATGGAGATGCTGATAATCTGCCATTTAGTCCAGAGACTGGACAGAAATAAATCACCAGATAAAACAAAATATTCCTAGTGAAATCCTTTATGGAATGTGCTCTTGCCCCAAACCCCTCCTGGAATAGGCACAGTCATGCTCCCTGAGACCTGGCAGCCCTTCTAAGTGAGCATATGGTCTGCTCAGCTCTCTCAGTGCTGGTGCACGGTGAGTAAACACGCTGAACTGTCAGAGCAAACAGGGGGCTCTTTAATAGCACGAAATTCTGTGCCTGCTTCAAACTCCATCACTACTCCAGAAATGGATTTCCCTTCTCTGCTGGAGCGTGCACTGTTTGCAGGAGGGGCAGGAAAAGAAGCGAGAGAGTCTCCTCAGATGGTGTCTGTAACCATCTCCCTTAAAGACCCTCCCTTAAAGGGTCTTGGTGTGTCAAAAGTTGCATTTTCTGGTGATGCTACATCGCCTTCTCTGTTCTTTTGAGACGTCCCCTGATGCATTATAACTTGCTCAGTCATTGGAACAGAAAGAGGGGCCTGAAGGTAAAAATCCCAGTGTTAATCAAGGCTGGCAAAGGGCAGAACATTAGCTGCAGTAATTGTTTTTTTGAGGGAGTCAACAAAGCCGGGCTCGTCGGCGCTAGCAAACAGATCTGGTCCTGCCTCTGTGCTCCTCACACTGGCAGAACATTGCCCTGAAATCACTGGAGCAGGGATCGGGCCAGGAATGAGCAGCTAAGTTGCAAAGCAAATTAATTCCTGCCAAAAAAGTTCAGCTATGCTCAGAAGTATGTAAAGTGTCTGATTTGAGAAGTGTCAAGTAGCATTTGTGACCAATTATCCAAGATGAAGGGGGCAGAGCTATGTTTACATGTACTAATCTTCAGCCAAAGTTTGAAAACTCTAATTCATGGACACGCATCAAATTTCCTTTCCAGGCTTGGCATTTGCCTGTACGCACGCATGCACATTGCTCGGGGATGACAGGAAAACATGATTATGACTTGCAAATAATACAAATAAAAAAAAAAAAAAAGAAAAAGTGAGAAGAGCTGCCATGCGGCAGCAGCGTGGTAATTAAACCTATATTGTGATATGCAAAAAGAATCATGGACCACTGTATGAGTAAAATAGCTTTATCAGCTGCGCTGAAATATGATTTGTGGTGTGTCTATATTGTTATTTTTTCCACAACCTCTGAAGCCCTGGGAAATGATCTACACAAAAGAACAAGAAGTAAAAGCTGCCTCTGCCATCTTCTGTTTCATTGACATAGGTATACCAATTTAATGCAATTAATCAAGATAGGAGGGATTAAACAGTAACTCAGCTGACAACGACAGAGTTAGCATTGCTGTGGCAGGAGAAGGGCTGCAAAATGAGAGTGGTGGCCAGGAACACTGTGAGGAAGAACAAGCTGGCTGCAGTTTTGGGAGGTTTATGCAGATGTATTGAAATTTAGGGGCAGCTGATTTTTCATGTGGCCAAGTGTTTATCTGCCCCTGCCCTTTCCTTTACCCTCTCAGACCTTCCAGGGTAATCCCCAGAGTGGCAACAACTTTTAAAGCGATTCCTCTTTCTTCTAACAGATTCCTGATGCTAAAGGTCTGACCTTAAAATGAGCAGTGCATAGGGCAAGAGTGGGTACTGCAGTGAGCTTCTGGCCTTCAACCCTTCCAAATACAGCTATTTTGGTAACCAGAACACTATATTCACGATGGGTGAGGGAACAGAGCCTTTCAGTGCAGGGCTTCTCAGCACATTAACTCTATCAGTGCTGGATTCTGGGTCCCTGTGCAAGTTGCTTGTGCCTATTTAAGACCATAAATGCAGATTTGCAGAAGCCTGCAGCATTCTGTAACTTCATGGTTGTGCTTTAGTGCCCGATGCACCCCAAAACTGGACTAAGTCCTGTGGATTTCGATTTGGTTCTGGGAAGGACTGTAATCACATGCAGCTGAGAGTGCATCCAAAGACTTGGATTTCTTGTTGGCAGGAGAGGCACAGCCTGGTTTGCTACAATGCAACTGTCCTCATTAATGTTCTTCAAGCCCTGATGTACTGGGACCGCCATGGTTGGGTCAGAAGATGGCTGAGTCTTCCAGGCTCACTCTCTTGTCTTCAGAATGTTAAATTGGGTGATAATGAGTAGTAACTGTGTCCTTTTTTACGGTGAAGTTGACACTTGCCTTCTAGTAAACAGACACAGAGATGACCCTCCTCATTTCGCACAGGTCACCAAACAGCCCTGGAATGGTAGGGGTTATTGGCCATTTACCAAACTCTGTTTGACTTGGGTTCATGGGTGAGAGATGAAAGGCTCTATATTGCATTACCAATCCCTGGGGCCAGCCAGTCTCCCTAAAGAAGCATTTCATTTAGCAAGGCAACTGCTGGCCCATGGGAATCCCAGACTTGGGAAAAAGAGGACACAGTTTCAATTGCAAATGTTTCCTTAGGGCAGATGTCTTAAAGCCACACAGAAACTCACTGCTTCAGTGTCACAATAGTTGCTCCAGGACACTTAATGACCAGCAGATTTTCCCCTTTAATTAATCTCCCCTTTTTCCTAAGAAAACATCCTTTCGTTTCCTTGTGCTGTTTCTGCCTCTGCCCTGCTGCTTTGTCCATCTCCCTGGGGCAAGGCCATTGCAGCAGTTGTGAACTGTTACCTTTTCCAAGAGCTTCAAAATTGAACCAGATGAAGCAAGGAGCCTTGGTAACACACTTGGAAATGTTGGGCTCTTGGGAGGAGAAATGAGTACTCCTGAAGTGTCCAAATAGTTTCCTTACCCTAGAGCAAAGATGCTGACTGATTTTCTTGGTTATAGTAGAGTGGTCATTGCTATTGGGGTAGTCCAAGTGCTACCTTTTTACAGATAATGGATGTAGTGATTGATGGCTCCAGGAAGAAGAATATTTGATTCAGACCAAGAATTCAACCCTGATTTTCCTATGCTCTGAAAATCCATTGTTGTACCAAATTCACTATCACTGATTAAAATCCTCTTTCAGTTTCCTCCCTTACTGTTTGTAATGTGAGTCATGAGACATTCAGAAGTTGCATTTGTTGTTTGATAGTTTTACATCATGGTTGTAATAGTGCATCTGCCAAGTCAGCAGGTTCTTTTCTGTGTTTGTTTATTTGTTTACCCCTCCATTTCCAGCAAGTTCTTGTTACCCAATTCCTGCTGACAACAGAGGAAGAGGCACAAGTCAGCTCTGAAAATGAAAGATGAGAAGGTAAGTGAAAAGAATAGTAAACACAGGCCATTCATGTAACAGGATCCAATTCATTTTTATGCCAGGGAGAATTTTTAAATGGGACTTCTCCCAGTGGAGAGCTCACAATGCTCATGGCCTGTTTCACTAAAAGACAATACATGATTATTCTGGGCTTATTATTATTTTTTATCACTCTTTTTCCAGTTGCAGGGAGTGAGGGCAGAGATGAGATCAGGACCCAGTTTATTGTGCAGAACAAGGGGCTGCAGGACCCTGTGGAGGCAGGTAAATGCACCCAGGCTGAAGGTTCAGGTGACAGGTCTGAGATGGGAGAATCCATCAACAGCAAAAGTGGGGACTCAGCCTCCTGAGCTCCTCAGCCCTGGGCTCCTGCTGCTTGTTGCTTTCAGCATCTTTTCCTTTCACACTTATTTTGAATCACCGAAATGATGAATTGAAAAAATGTCATGTCATTTGAAGCACTCTTTATTGTATTTATAGGAAACAGATTATCTGCTCTCTGAGGATAGTGGAAACGGAGTATGATGAGCTCATCTGGAGAAAATGTAGGTTGGGTGTGACAGAGAAACTTGTGTTTTATACCGCAGTGACATCTTAATTTCTGGTTTTGCTATGACAGACTCAGTGATACTGAACCATCCTGGTTCCTGCCTTCAGGCTGGGGTCACAAGCTGGACTTGGAAGAAGAAACTTCCATGCAGAGATGTGACTGCAGTGTGAACACTGTGCCAAGGTAAGGAAATTTTGTTTAATTCGGGGTGTATCCAATATGTAAAATCCATACAAAGTCTGTTGTTCATCCCAGCCTAGTTAAACTGGATTTGACCACTACTTGTTCAACCTAGTAAAGTGTACCTGGGTACCACAGTAACACCTGCTCTGTTTATATATTAAGATTATTTTGCCAGGTCAGCCCTTTAGGATTTAACATTTAATTCATAAAGGATTCTATAACACATGCCCAGTTGTGCTCTCTCTCTGCTTCCTGATGATTTGGGTGATTTTCTCTAGCCAATTTATATTTTAATTAGCCATAACACTTCTTTACTTTCTAATTTGAACAAATGAGACTTAAAAAAAAAAAAAGCTAAAAAATAACTCTCAAAGTCTGAATGGATGCTCATTATAATTTTCTGTTCAGTACTTGCAGGTCCTGGGTTACCTTAGGTGACATTTTCATGTGGACTGCTCTGTGTTAGTTCTGCTCAGAGAGAAGGTAGTGACAGTGGATCCTGTGTTATAGGTTTCTTTACAGATGAAACCTAGAGTGTCCTAAAATCCAGTAATCCACTCAATACCAGCAACTTCCACACCCCTCTGTGCTCCCACCATTGCTTTGAACCAATTTATTCATTCATTTGGGCTTTAAGCACTCGGATGCATTCCTTCTTGCTGCAACAGCAGGGGTACAGGAAGGGGTGTTTGAAACCACGCAGTCAATTCCACCCTGGATTTCAGGAGGAGTTATTCTTGTCTCAGAGATGACGCATTCAAATATCCCTCTACGGATTCCAGGTGAGTTAGTCACATTTGGATCCTTCCAAGTAATACACAGAAAGGTGGTGAGAAAATGATGAGTCTCTGCCTCATCACAAAAAGAAAAAAGCTCAGAAAAGTAGGTCTGTACTAGCCCTCAAAATATTCTAGAAGGACCTGGGGCCAAAGGGCTTTAACCTTAGAAACAGTAGAGATGCACAGTATTTACTTTACTGACTGACCCATCAGCTGCTCTGTGTCCCCAGAAACAGTTCAGGAAATAACTGGAAGTATCTGAAGACATAAAAAGGATAATTAAGTTTCATTGTGGAAATAAGAGGGTAATCTGTCCAGACAAATCTAGGACCTAGTACTGAAAGCTGTAGCATCTGAATATAAAAAAAATGAGTAATTTTGAGAAAAGATGTCTATCAGGACTGTAAATTCAGAGAGTAAAAAAGTAGCTTTGCTTAATAGACCATCTCTCTCTCCATCTTCCTCTAACTCATTTTCTTATTCTCTTTCTTCCTTCTGTGTTATTGCAAAAAAATGTGTGCAAAATCTGATATTGAGAATGCTTTAGCTTCATTCCCATCTTCTATTCTCAAAATGTTTCGTTCCACTGGGAAGATTTCCCCCGGGAGATAACCTCAGCCATGAGTGCACGAGGCTTGTGGGGTGACTGATTTGCAAGGGAACAGCTGCATTTTGAGGTGGCTCTGAGGCAGCCACGTCCCCACTCTTCTGAGGTTCTTAAAGATATTTGTGAGCTGGCATGAGAAATCACCTGGGACTCAGAGCAGACCACAAGTGCTTAGGACAGTGTTTTCTCTGCACCTTTTCTTGCTGAGCAGAACTGCAGCACTATAAACAAATGTGAGTTTTGCCTCATTCTTAGGTCCTGTGAGTTATGAAAGCCCACTCCAGATGTAATGAATGTATAGATCATTTTGACCAGATCATAATCTATTAGTAAATAATGCTCTCTGAAAATGTATAGGTGAAATAAAGAACACTTCTTGCTACTATTGCTGTATTGGTATCAAGGATTACTGTGGAGGCCAACATGATCCTCAGGCTTTGTGCTACTGACATTTAAATACAATGCAGAATTAACTACAGGATTTGGTTAGTAAATTCCCTTCTGCATTAGGATATTCAGGACTTACACTGCTGAAAACAGAACCCAAAATTATACAAGGCTTACCTATGCCTTGGCTTCAGCTCACTGACACCCTCAGTCATATTTAGAGATTTTTCCATTAGATTCCTAATTTTGGTGGTGATATTAATTAGCAAATCACACAATACTTTTCAGAATGAGTAGATAGAGCAAACCCCTATAATACCTATGACTTTTCTTTGCTATCCCTGGAGGAAGCCCAAGGGTACCAGACTAAGACCTAAGGCAAATTGTCAGCACAGTCTATAGGCCATGGGAAGGTTAGGTTTAAAGAAGATGTCACTTTAGGGACATCTGTGTGACACATGCTGCAGTGTCCAGACATTGGAGACTACGTTTTTGCACTAAATCTAGAGAGGAAGTCAATAGGAAAAAAAAGGGAAAGAAGCACGGGGGAATAAAAGTACTTTTGAAAGAGAAGAAA
This sequence comes from Motacilla alba alba, assembly GCF_015832195.1. Classification (NCBI taxonomy): domain Eukaryota; kingdom Metazoa; phylum Chordata; class Aves; order Passeriformes; family Motacillidae; genus Motacilla; species Motacilla alba. The sequence goes on along the minus strand of NC_052025.1, from coordinate 16,032,129 downwards.
TCTACATTTCAATGAAAATCCTTTCAAGGCATTTCAAATAAGAGTCTGAGAGAAATAATTACAAAGTTTGGAGAGAAAGAACGTTAGCTTTGATATCTTTTTCTTCTATGAAGCAATTAAAATAAGCAATTTTTCAAATACTAAGCAGAAAATTACTAATGGCTGAACCCAAAAGCTTTCATTTCCTTCTTGGGGCCTTTATTCTTCTAAAAAAAGACAAAAAAAATGTGAAGGTGGTTTTCCAGATAGATTAATGCATAAAGCAGTCGCTAGTTGGATGTCATAAAAACTACAGCAGCATAGAATAGCTGAGATTAAGAGCTAGATTTAAATCATGCAACAGTCCAGTTAATATCAATGTCTAATTAAGAAATGCATAAGAAGTCTGTAATGTTGATTTGATGGAGAAAAACTCTAATAGGGTTTCTTTTGGAATTTTCCATTTCAATTGCTGTGTAGACTTTTAATGGATGTCCTATCCAGTCTTTGGTATTAGCAGGAATCATCCTCAAATTAAAACCAAGGCCTAAAATGGAACACAGGTAGACAAATTAGCTGGTCTGGGAAGCAGCCTGGGTAGAATGACAATGTGAGCTGAAGCTGAAATTTGAGTACAAATAAAAGAGAGCAAACGTCTCAAATCTGGCATCGAAACCCTCTCTGCTTCTCGTTTGAAACAATCTAAAACCCTGTAATTTGAAACAATGCGATGTTAACCCATTTCCCCACCTCCCTGAGCCTGCAGAAATCCCTGACAATTCATACTTAGACACCTAGACCACTCAGCATTATTAATTAGTCTTTTTTTATTTAAAAAGCTTTCCATAGTTATGCATATTAGTGGTGTGTAGAGGTGGGTTCTTCTCTGCCTGTGATGGGATTTAGAGCACACAGGTCCCTGTCACCATCAACGAGCACCATTAATCTCCCACTCCTCTCTGGGTAACTAAATCTCTCAAACCCCTGGAGCAAAACTAAGCCTGTGGCATCTTCTGTGTCCCATGGATCATCCAAGACGTTTGGTCTCTAGATATGAGAGGGGAACTGGTTTTGAGCATATGACTAATGCCCTGAAGTTGCTAAAAGAGGAGCAGTGTAACTCTTGGTATGCACAAATCCATTTAGCAAAGAGGGGGAAATCACAGTGCTGGGTTAAAGCAGCAGTGTGTTTGTTATCACCACTCTGTTGTTGATCCAACAGAGCCAGAGGGAATGATCTCAAGGATCCAGGAAGATGGTACACTCAGAAGAACCCCTCTGACCAAAGCATACTGGGGAGTAATTTCAAAGTTCAGTAGAACACATTAAAATATAATACATTGGCCATGGCAAAGCAAGGCACGTGATTCCATCTGTCTACATGTCTCTTTCCAGTACTAAATCCATTCCGAGACCTTTCAGAATTATATCATTAAGTCTTGTCACGTCCACAAGGAGTGGAAAAGACTGGAGGTGAAAATCAGAGTAACAGTGAAATTTTGGCACTTTTATTTTTGGGTCGTTGCCTGAAATGTCACGGTCCAAATTCATGCCTGACATTGCTCCCTTGACCCATGAGGCACAAATATGTCATATTAAAGAGTGATACCGTGGCTCTGGGGCATGCCCCAAGGATCCTTCTCCTTGAAAGAGATGGGAACAAGGATGCTCTCAGTGAGGCATCTGCCTTGTCAATGGTACAGAAGGTCTGATGTGAGGACACTCAGGCCATCAGAGGAGTCTGGGTTTTTTTTACCCTTCTCTTGCCTGTAAGACTGGGAGGTGCCATGGCCTGGGATGATGTTAGAGGATTGTTCAGGTGGAGTTCTAAGAGGATGCTTTGTCTGCAACCTTTATTAGATTTATGCAATACTCAGGGAAAAAAACAAGAGTATGAAGCAGGCTGTCCTTTGCAAACACTCACAACAGAAAAAAACCCCAAACCTTAACTTGTCCAACACACTTGAGAGACACAAATTCTGTTACAGTTTTGCTAAATGAGAGGAATATTCCTCCCCTCCTCTATAAAACCATCCTTTTAGACATTACTGCAGTCATGACCTCACTGCAGTTCCTGGATTCCTTCTGAAGAGATTAAAATGAACTAATACACAAATGATCTCATCAGAGCATAAAGGACATCTTACACAGGGGGGAAAAACTAATCAGGAGAACTTCAGTGCTGCATTTGTTGTAGCAGTAGAAAAAGAACTGTAACACCACTGTGGAAAAACAAACTAAAGGTACAATGCCAGAGAGGCATTTTTCCATCTAATGAACCATTTGGATTTGTCCTACCTCATCCTGCCTGTCACACCTGTCATCCTCTTAGCTGTCTCCACATCTATCATGTTTCCCTTTTTCCTGCCTTTATCTACAATTTCCTTTGTCTATTCTGTGCCCTTCCCACCTGCTTTAATATTCCTGGTAACTATGAATTGTGTGCACTGCTATTCTCAACTACACCTAAAATGCATTTTGCAGAGTACATACATACAATCACCTTACACAAAAGTATTCACACATACTTCATCTGTAGTTTATGTCATTCTGGATTAAGAACACCTTTTCTATGTTTTCATAGAGTTCTCAGCCCAAGGGGTCATGGATGATGACAGTTCTCATCTACTTTGGAGCTGTTCTAAGAGAAATCAGGAAGATGAGTTGGGAGAGATGCTTTACTTTCTTTGGTGGGAGAATCTATAAATTAACATTTATGTAAGTGAGACTCTCACCACATTTTTAATGTTGTATCACATTTTGAGGCTGGAAAATAGAATATCTTGGAACTAGGTGATCTTGAAAGTCTTTTTCAACCCAAGCTTTCCTATGATTCCATGATCCTCGGAACAAGATGAATATAGTGTCAATAATGCAACCTTATCTCTGGTGCCCATAGGTGCTCCTCAGCTCTGCCTTGAGGTGACACCGTTAAGCAAGAGGTGACAAACCGGTTTCCTTTCCCAAGGAAATGTCACGTAACTGCCCAGGGGCCCCTTTTGGTGAGGGTTGCACCCTGACTTTTCAAGGAGAGATGCGCTGCTGTGGCCCCTTCCCACCCTGGCTGGAGGAGCTGAAGCTGCTCATTCACAGCTGTGACATCTCTCAGGCAGGAGGAAAGGCAGAAGGCATCAGGCTGTAGGGAGGGATCAGAGCAGCCACCTTTGGACACTGGCAAAGAAACCTCCAGAACTCATCCAGAGGAGAAGAGCTCCCAAGGCTAGACCATGCTGGTACAAAGGATGGTGGTACATTTCTACCCACCCAACAAGATTTGCTACTCCCAAATGGGGGAGCAAATACATCCAACCCCAAATGCTCTACAGCTGATAGACCTGCTCCAGTGAAGAGAGCCCTGAGTGTTTTAGGATATGTGCTGCAGCATTAGGAAAGTCCAAACAGCCAGAGGAGCAGTGCAGAGCATCTGTCTCCAAGAAAATAGTATGTGAAAAGCTGTTGTAATTCCTGTCCCCAGCAGCCTAACTGGAGGCACAGACTTCCCAAGTCTTGGAGGACTTGGAGAACTCAGGATCCTCAGTGAGATCTCTCCCCAAACGCTGCAGATTTACCAGGTCAGCTCAGTCCAGGCCAAAGTTGCCGGGAAAGGTCCTGGGCTCTGCTCCAAGTTCAGTGCTCTATTGATTGGAAGAGGTATTTATTGTAGGGCAGGATCTTGAGCCAAGACAGCTGAAGCTGCAAGGACTAAATTGTCTATTCCCGACCCACAGATAAAACAAATGGCCAGTTTTAGCCTAATCATCACTTCTGCCTGAGGAAAGAGAAACTCTTTGAGGTAAGTTCCCTTGGATATAATTCTTTCTTTCTAGGTTATAGAAGGGCTGCAGCTAATACATATCCTGAGTCATAATGTGGATTTGCACCTTTCCTGTTAAATCTAGCTGGTTTATGTCCAAAGGATCCCTTCTCTCCCTAACGCTCGCCCATATTGTTACAACTTCTACATTAGTTGCAGGTGTGAAATGCCAACTGATCCACACTTCTGGTGCTGTCAGCAGGGGAGTAATGTGTGTCAAAGGCCTGCTTCTGAGAGGGGAGGTCACCCGGATCTCCATTCGCACATCTGCTTTGCTAAACACAAAACTCTGGAGGTTTGAAAAGCTCCAATGTGCACAACATAGGATGTGATCACACGTACAGAAGGAACTGCTTGTGCCTGTCATTTAGTAGGCAGGACACAGCATTTTCCCTCAGTACAAAATTCTTCCTGCATTACAACAGGTGACGTTTTACTTGTAAGTTCTACATTAATAAGGAAAAGACCACTCTTCCCTGCATTCCACGAGCAGACAGGATACCAAGAGGTTAAAAAAGAGCCTCACACATTAAGCAGCTTCAGAAAGATGCTAATATTCAGCATGCCCCTGCTTGGAGCGTGCAGACAAGAAGATCAGGGAAGTGCCTGATCAGAGCTCCTGAAGGGACCGTGCTGCTGGAGCCTGCCTTGCACAGAGGCATCCTGGTTTGGTTCTGAGGGCTTCCAGAGGAGCTTTCAAACGTTTCTATTTCCTGCTGTTAGTGGATTTTTTTCATACCTTGGAATAAGTCTTCCGATGGTAATGTGTTTGCAGTTGATGCTGAGATAATAGTTCTTGCTCAGGGGACCTCTAATACACAGTATTTTATGCTTTCTACATTTTATATGAGATCAAAAACTCCTCCTATATATACATATATGCCTAATTTTTTCTTGATTCCTGCTAGAATCTAGAATATCCCTCAGTATCTGCCATAAGGATGCTCACAAGTAATCTATACAGAGTATTTTTTGGTCTTAATATGTTTGACCTTTTAATGTTGTGTTTATGACATCATGATTCTGGTTACTTTGCACTTCCAGGACATTTTAAACACATGCATCCAAGCATCATTCACCACTATGCACTGTATTTTTTCCTCTCTCAGTTGACTATTCCTAATTTTTTTTGGGGATAATGAAACCAATACTGACCTTTTAATACAAAATGAGAAAACAGGGACTTGGTCTTCAGCTGTATGCTGATGTTCCATGGATATAACATCATGTTCCATGGAATTTAGACCTTGAATCCTCACAGTAACTTAGCCAGAATTAAAGAAAAGTGATTTCTAAAGCCCGAAGCATGCTGGGGAGAGCCATGAGCTGAGCACATAGATCAGAGCATGTTTCATGAACACCTGGAATGCCAGCCCTGAGCCTCTGCTGCTCATAATGGACATCTCCTTAAGGGAGCTGCTGAAAATAATTTCCACTAGAATCAGAAGAAAATAATTTTCAAGAGAATCACTTTTAATACTAAGGAAGGAGAGCACTTGCATTTTAAAGAAAAGTTTGATTCTGGAAAAGAGTCTCTGTGTGTGTGAGTTAGAGGAGCTGTGCTGTAGAAGACAGAGAGGCTGTTTGGCTCCTCATGGAAGCCTCTGTTGAATTCAGGCCTTTCCCCTGAAATTCACACCAGAAATTCAGAAATTTCGTCTTTGATCAGCACAGCTTCACTGTCTCCCTGAGTAATAGGAATGACATTGGTTTCCCTGAGCTGTACATTGTAGACATGACAGAGCCATGAAAAGAAATGGAGAAAGGGATACTGATTTTCTTGGAATGAAATACAGAAAATTTGAGCTCGGAAAACATTTGAGTATAATATGATGAAAGTTTAAAGAAACATTTTTAAAGAAACATTTTCCAAGAGCATGCCTGTTAGTTTTAGCTTCATTTTTGCCATGTATAATTATGAGAAACACAGACAACTCATAAGATTTTTTAGTTTCTGTTGAGAATTGCCTTTTCCAAGACAATTCTGTTATACTATTACTTCAGCCCACTGGGTATCATGTAGGGAAGGTGCAAGATTATGCACATGAATATTTCTGTCTACCATTTAGGCGTGCTGAGACAATATCAACTTATACTTTCTCCTGTCATTGGTCCTTATTCCATAGAGGATATTCTTAATTACCAGCAAGACAATTTGGTAATATCATGTAAAGTGTAACAGCATAATTTCTGCGATGATTTACACCTGCTAAGGATCTGAATACTGAATTTTAAAACATAGCTTAAGTTCAGAAGAAAGAGTATTTTTTCTACAAGACACTGTTTCTATTTTTAATAGAAATAATCTCATTAATTTAATTTACTGGCACTGTTCTTCTAAATTAAATGGAGCTTTTGAACACGAAGACACCATTTTTACACATTTTCACTGCCCTGAAAAATTTGGAGCACACTTCTGTACTGGATTAAATCAACTTGGGTCTAAATGCCTAAACACTATTTTTGACAACTGTGCATGAGGGATGTGCCTGTACAGGGATTCTAAAGAATAAAAACCTAAAAATATCTCAGTTGCAAAGAAAATTCCCTGTATTCCTTCTTACACTTCGTAATAGTGGTTATATATATATATCTTTTTTAACCCTCACAGGTTTATCTCTAATTCTGTTGGAAATTATTGAAATTATTCCACTGACTTTAGCAAAGTCTCTTTTCTGCTAGATTAAAGGCAATATTTGTGCTTCAGATTTGCTGGTGATGTCCCACTAATGAAACAGGTAATTTTATAAACATGTCAGGGAGGGTAAGTGTCCAATAAAAAGATGTCAGATAGAGATGCACAAATTACAGTCTATTTGTAATGGAAATAAAACCAGGAATTCTTACTGTGAGTCATGAATTTCTTTATAATTGCTTCCACATTTGGGACAACTTTTCCCTAGGTTGTCTACAGAAACCCTGCAATCCTTGGGGCTTCTGATGGCACTTATGATCACAACAACACATCTCATTTCTGATAAAAATTACTTACTTTGGGAAGGATTGTTTTTTTCTCAAATTGCTTTTCTGAGTCTTTATCTACAACTATTTTCTTATCCTCCTCCTCATTTTCTATTTCTAATATAAAAACAGGAGTCCTTATCAATTTAGAAGAGCAATAAATCTAAAGAAAATTCAGGCAGAACTGTAAAGCACAGTCTATTTTAAAGTTCCAACTCAGATAATAAGACTCTGGTTTGTGCTGCACCTCACTCATGGACTCAGTTTTCCATAGTGCATTCAGTGTTGTAATAATGCAAATCAAATACAATTTTAATAACTCCTTCCATTAATGTTTTAAGACTGCAACACTTATGAGCATGATTCTAATTGCATGATTTTGCTACAGGCAAGTTTTATAGATCTGTCTGATCTTTGGATATTTGCACCGTTTGGATTATTTTAAATAATTAATTTTTGGAAGAATTTCAGTCTCGGTAACAACAGTTGGGTTTGATAGTGGTTGTCTTGTCAGTAATTGTGTGTATCTACTTCCATGCCAGGATAAACTAGATAAATTTAGAACTCTTTGGAAGGAGGGGGCTGAGGTTTATACCATGGCAAATGTTATGGAGAATGTTCTTAGGAGGGCAATATTTATAGACTATGTTAATACAAGGAGCAAAGGAGGTTTAAAGTGAATAAAATTTTGTCGTGCAGAACAATTAGTTAATTAAATTGCAGGACTTTCTGCCAAAAGAATACCAAAAATACAATCAACTTAAAATACCATTAAACATTCTTGTTTTATGCAACTTCTATTGCCAGTCTCTAATGCACTGAGTGATAGGAATGAGGAAAATACCTCATGAGAAGAATTAGTTTGACTTCTGACATTTTTCTGTGTATCTGCTGGGATTTTCTGCCACAGGGGCCATAAAATCATGGAATCATTAAGGTGGGAAAAGATCTCTGAGATGATCAGTCCAACCACTAACCCAACACTGCCAGGTCTAGCACTAAACCATCTTCCTAAGCACCATATCCACACATTTTTTGAGCACCTCCAGGTATGGTGACTGCACTTCTTCTCTGGGCAGCTTGTTCCAGTGCTTGACCACCATCTCAGTGATGAAATTTTCCCTAATATCCAACATAAACCTCCCCAGGTGCAACTGGAGTCTTCTTCCTCTCGTCCTGTGGCTTGTTACCTGGGGGAAGAGACCGACCCATACCTGGCTGCACCCTCCTGTCAGGGAGAGTGATAACGTCCTCCCTGAGCCTCCTTTTCTCCAGGCTGAACACCCCAAGCTCCCTCAGCTGGTCCCCAGAGGAGATGGTGAGGGGCTTGCAGGACCTCTGGTGTAACCCAACTGCTGTTTTTAGGCAAGGCAAGCAGTTGTTTGAAAGCTTGCTCCTCGCTCCAGAAACCCGTGTAAAACCTCAAGCTTTCCTGTCATTGTGCAAAATGGGATGAGGGAAAGGACAGGATATGGGAAGAAGGTAAGTGGGGCAGCCAAAGTCACAATGAAAGCATTTGCTGAGTGGCTGGTGAGGGCCCTTACCTTGATACTGTCCCCAGGGTTTCTCTCTAGTGGCCGGCACTTGGCTCTCCTCCTTGTACGTGCTGTTCTTCACCTCGAGCATCACTTGAGATCTGCAGCAGAAGGTTCCCTCCTTCAAGATGAACAGAAACACCAACACAGTCTTGCCCACTCTTGATTCCTCATTCCTCATTTCTCCTGTAGAGGATTTGCTCCAAATTTTGCTCGTGACAAATGCCTATACAAGGCTTGGACGAACAAGCATTGAAAGTAGCAGTGGGAATTTTCTTTTGGGGGTTAAAGAATAGCTATGAACCAAAAATTGCTAACTGAACCTTAGGAGGTGATTTTTTTGCCTGCAAAAAATAATATGTTCTTCAGTGAATGTGGCTTTGCCCACCCCAACAGTGCAGGTTTTCCTGTCTGTTTGGTGAATTCTGTGTCTGGCATGATAGAAAAGAACATCTCATCTGAAATACCCTGAGTGCATTTTCCTTGCAGGAAAAAGTTCTAACAGTCTTGCTGCAGAGTTTTCACACTGACAGAGAAACAGTGCACAGGTTGTGCAAAACCTATGATAAACTTTTACCTGAATAGAAGAGCTTTTAATCAATCCTGTTTGAGAGGAATGGAAGGGGCCACAGGCACATAGACCTTTGAGAAATATAAGTTTTCCATGAATGGATACTCAGAAGTATGGATAATTACAGGAGTATTTGAGAATTTCACTGCTGGATCAACTCAGCATGAAGTTCTCAATTATTCTTTCTCAGAAGTCATCCCAAACAAGAACACCCTGATATACTGAATTAATAAAAGTGGATTGTGGCTAGGGTTTTCCACGAGAACTTTGTCCTGGAAAATGCCAAACAAGCAAAAAGGTTTGGATTGAATAATGCAGTTTCCATGAGGCTTCTCTGCTGAAAAAAAGGTTTTAAAGACTTTTAAAAATCATTGCAAGTGTGCCAATACATATTATTCTAAGTGAACATATATTTGCTTCGAAATATATTTTTATTTTAATTTTTAATTTATAAGTGAAAGCAAAAAACTGAAATATTTTGAAACTACTGAAGCAAATGCCTCAGTTAGATTTTTCACTTTTTAGCAGCTTATTGGTTAGCCACAGAATTAGCTGAAAAAAGATGAAATCCTGAAAACTCCCAAAGGACAGAAGAAAGCACTTCCCTGTCAGCTACAAAATGAGTGAAAATTATAATGACATTTTCATTTAGCACAGAGATTTACTAAAACACCCACATTTTCACAGAAGTTGCAAAGACTTGAACTCGGACACACTTTTGGTTTCTCCCCAGGTGTGATGCTTAATGATAATGTTTTGACTAGACCTGGTCACACACCCTCTCAGATAAAGAGCTGGAGGTATTCCAGCCTCTACAGGGGCAATAATCTCTGCTTCATATGCTAGCACAAGAAGGAGGGCAGGAAGCACGAGCAGGAAATTTCACCGTTTTATTTCAAACTAATGCATTCAAACAGGAAATTATAATTAAATAATTTAGAAGGGAGCTATCCAAGGGTAAAGAGCCTTAGATGCCATGAAGGGTTAAGCTTCGTAGGGCACAGAGGGAAGGCCTGTGTAGCTTCACTGTGCTAATGGTGTGGGGAAAGAACTTCTGAGATGCCTGCTCAATTTGTCAGGATTTTATCTTCTGAACTATTACCTCCAGCTTTCCCCAGAACACCCTTCCCAGCCCTTTTATCTGCGAGCTATCTTCAAGTTAACTGTCTGCCTATTGCCTTGGCTGAACCACACTAATAGTCAGCTAATTACACATGAACACTCTAATTTGCTTTGTCTTTCTCAAAAAACTCACGCGTGTGCAGGCACGCACGTGAGTGCACTTCTGCCCGTGCCATGAAACTGCACCAGCCGAATTGGGATAAAATTTGTTGCATTTGTTTTCTGCCCCCTCTGATGCTTCCCCCCACCAGGCCACCACCAACGCTTGTCATTCCTGATTTGCAACATCACCTGTTGCTCCAACACCAGGCTCCTGTAGAGCAGAAACTGGAGCAAAGAAGAGAAATACGTGTTTGTCATTGAACTGAGCTGAGAAGAAGGAAGAGGAGAATGATAAGATCATAGCCTGCAGCACTTTGTTTATGAGAACATCCTTCCAGTGATATATGTCTGCACCAGGTGAAAGTATTGTGTCACCCCTAACATATTTTAAATGCCAGGGCTGTCATGCAAGAAGACAATGATGAACAAGTTTAAACAGAATATGGTTTTGTAGCCATGTACAGAGTTACCCTTTGAAGGTTTGCACTGGTAGTGCTTCTTAGCAAAATGTTTCCAAGCTCTGTTATATTCCCCTGCAGAACCCCTCTCACACAGAATTTAAACTAAATGGAGACATTGCTATTGCAGGCAAACTGAGGGGGTTGTACATAAAGCAGTGCATTTCCTCAGGCAGGATTTTCAGGCCATTTCACACGTCCTCCCTACCATACTACCCAAGTTTGTCATAACTCCTTGGATAGGAGCCCTGCTCCACTCAGCAAATAGGCAAAGAAAGCTCTGTCTGCACCCTGCTCTGAGGAGCAGGGACTGGCCCCAGGTCACTGCATGGCAGAGGTTTACTCAGACTAACTCTAGCATGCTCCTGTGGACTGAATTCCCGTTAGCTGCTGCAGCTCCCAGACCACATCACCTGCTTTAACTCACACTAAAGAATTCTATTTGCGTGCTCCAAGGCTGCCTGGCCTGGTGGGACGGGGTAAGCAGGGTTATTTGGAGGATTCTCGTCAAAAGTGCACTCCTGGGCCAAAGTGAAAGGCTAATGCAGAAGCACCTTTCCTCAGCAGGCAGGTATGCCCAGAGCTATCATCACATGGCAGTTTTCTTCCCAGATATTTATCTGGAGCTCAACTGCACGAACACCATCCCCGCGTTCTAACGCTGTTGCACAACACCACTCCTTGGCTCAGACTGACAGCTTGAATTGAGCCTTGGGAAAGCCAACATCCAGCACACAACACTGAGAATGGGCATGACCACATCCCCCTTGGATCCAGGTGAAAGAGCTTTAGCCGTGTGTGTCACGTGGAAATGAAGGCAACCGTGACACCGCGGAGTCGTACGCCGTCGAGGAAGAGTAAGGTCAGAGCCACTCCATGACCCATCCATGACAGCATTAATAACTTCACAAGAGGGAGGAAAGGGAGCTTCTGATTGCCCGAAAAAAAAACCTTCAAGGAGGTAGGATTTTTAAGTACTTATTAAGGTCCTGTGTGGGCTTGTGTAACGCGCTCAGCACCTGCCCCTCAGTTTTCCTTTCTGTAAAATGGGCATACCTTGTTTTCCACAAGGTTATTAGGAGGATTTTCCAATTAAGGTTCATCATAGATGGAAGTGTCTTGCAAACAGTATTTAATCACCTGGCCAAAAATGGTTTCCAACTTCTTTGAGCAGAATGTGAGTTTTATAGGGACTAGTCCAGAAGGCTATGGGATCACAGGCTGCATCTTTAAGACAGAGTTTACTTCTGAATCAGTAAATGTACTAGACAAAGCAGCCATTATTTATGCATTCCTGCATACATGGCAAGGTGAAAATAATAGAATAAACATCATATACTTCATTATGATATCGGTTTACACTTCCAGGGTACACAAAAAGAGGCCATTTCATCAAGCTAATTGCCTGAAAGTAAAAGAGAGAGAACTTTAGCTATTAGTCTATTATGGGGCTTTTTTCTTAATCACAAATAGGGGCCGTGTGTCCCCAGGGGGATGTGTATTCTAATTTACAATTGAACTACAGATCAGAGCAATCAATCTTGTGCAGCACTTTTACAGTGTAATTGCTGCAACATAACAAATAAAAAAAAAAAAAGCAGCCTAAGTCGAGTTTCAGCTTGAGGTGGAGATATTTACCAGGCATTGGTTCGGGGTGGGAGGGAGGCAGAGAGAGGAGAGAGGCGCCAAAGCCATGAATATGCAATGAGGGCTCATTAGTGCCCCAGTGTTGCCATGACGAATGGCATTATCCCCAGACTGGTGCAGCCTAAACATGAATTTTATAACGACCCATTTATCATGACTTGTCATGGGTTTCTTTACTGTACTTTCTACTGACTCTCACACCTTCCACCATTAGCACCTCAGAATCCCTTCCTTTTGTTCTTTTTATCTTATTCCATCTTAGGTTTTGGTGCGATAAGGAGAGGAGGGCTGCAAACGCTGGTGTTCAAGAGTTCAGAGCTTCCCAAGCTGAAGACCCACCGCCAAAACGTGTTGGTGGTCTTCAGTCCACTTACTAGTGGATAAGTGTCCTCGTTGTCACAAGTATCTGCAATCTTGTCAGTTGACTCAGCAGAAAGGTCTCGGGTTGACCGAGCATCCCGACAACTATCTTTCCACTCTGGCAGATGTGATGGATGAATCTGTTTTGTTGACCTAGGCTTGTCTCCTCCTCAGCCCCCTCCATCTATGTGCACAGAGTAACAATCCACCCCTCATCTTCACGTTGAAAAAGGCGCAAAATCAGATAAATAAACAAAACCCGCTTTCTCCCAGTTTCACTTAAACGAAAAAAAAGTACTAGGTCTAAAACCCAACTGATAGGGAAAGCATTTACGTTCCAGGAGCAAGCAGTATTAGTCAACTCTACAGGAAAACCAAATTACTGTGAAGTAATTAGTGTCTGGCTTTAGCTCATTTTTGGTCGCTGCACGTTGTCTCTGTTTTACTGCTGTCCCTTTGGCCTGACTGATCCCACATTTAATATACCACTGCTTATAAAGAAATCCCTGTGGCTCAGAAGGCTGAATTGCCACTGCTGGGCTAGGGCCTGCTCTCTAGTATATAGAGGCTTTCATTTCCCAAGTTATGTATCTGACATCTCATGGCCAGATCCATGCCAGTTTATTTCTGAGAAGCCTGTCCTCATTATTTACCCCAAATAGTTTCACTGTCAGTCTGCCTTTTTTTTTTTTTCCCCAACTGTGAAGTGGCTTGAGTATCTGAAAGTATCAAGCCCCTCTTTGTTGGATTTTACACTTTTGCTATTACAAGAATTTGTCTTTAGGGATAGAAAAATCAAGCAACTTATTTCCAGCTATTACTTGGATAGGACTTCATGTTCTTAAACAAGTTCTGAGCTCCCATGATCTCTGAAAACAACTCTCCCGAGGTCTTACATCAGGGTAGTCCTACAGTCCTTTCATTACTCTACTGGCTGTTTGAAAATATTAAAAGGCATCTAACATCCCAGGCCAGCAATTTATAGACTCAAAGTCTGGCACTGAGGCCCTCAAAACCTCTATTTCTTCCCCAAAATCTGCACTTTGCTACTATTGTTGCCAAGACAGGCACGTGTTTCACCAGGAGTAGTTTGTCAAAGCAACAGTCCATTATCCAAAGATTCATGACAGGTTCCCACTCTGGTACAGGATGGAAGAGAGGCTGGATGTCAGAGAGGGAGGAGAAAGGAAAGCTTCCTCTCAGAAAGGTGCATTTGGGAAATGACACACCTTGATTAATCAGGGCATAGCTGATTAGGCCAGCAAATTCTTGCCATTTTTTTTTTTCTTTTTTAAACCCATCTGTGCTCCTTTGGAGAATATAGGTATATAAAAATATATGTATGTGCAGTTTTTTAAAGCCCCTGACAGCATCTTCCACAAGTCTGTGACCTATGATGGAGAACTCCAGCTCCCACTACAATACAAACAATGTTCTGTTAATTATCAGGAGACAAAAGAAGAATAGAAATCACTCTTAAAGAAGCAAACCAGAAATGACATCTAATATTGGAGAAAATGTCCACTCTCCCCACAAGGATTCAGGACACAGCAAATATTATCATTATTCCTGAGAATAAATGTTTGCCCTATGACCCAGGTGATCTGATCACCCATTGAGTGGAGAGAATGGAGAGTTGTCACAAACAATGTGATTTAATTAAATTATTTTAATTTAGCTCCTATTAGGAGCACTAAAACTGACTGTACTCAGTCTATAAGATCAGATTGATACATCTGATCCATTATCTGCAGTTTATGTGATGGAATGAGCCAATTCCTGTTTGAGTTGGTTGCAGGTCCAATCTACAGAGGTTATTCCATTATTTTATACCAATACTTGCAGCTCCCTTTGAGAAATAGGCTCATCTTTATTCCACTCACCTCATGGAGCAGAAAGACATGGAAACAAGGAATATTAAGGGGCAGCTAATGGAGATGACATCGAGCTCTGGGTCACTTTAGCACCCAGGAATCACAGAATCACATCAGAGTTTTCTAGGTTGAGATCAACCACCATATGGAGGGCAGCTGCCCAGGAAAGGAAAACATTCACTATTCCTCAGTCGACCCACAAATGGCAATCATTAAAATAAAATAATTGCAATCTTTAAAATATTAAGTCCTTGGTTCTAAACCGACAGGAGTCTAATTACAGGAAACACACAAACTTCAGGAGAAAAAGCCTACTTTCATTGTCATATGAATCCAGCTTCCAATAAAGTATCAGAGTGGAGATTGTTTCAGGGAGAAATTAAGAAATATAGGCAATATTTTGGGGTGGAAGAAAATTCTATAAGGTAGGACTAACTGTTTATCCTGAATTTAGGGTAATTTTTGTGACTGAGTGCTGTAGGGTCAGAAATAGGCTGTCAACAGACTCACATGAAAGTTCTGCTTTAAATACATATATTTGAATGTAATAAAACTCTGACCATATAGTAAAAATCGGCAAAATTATATTTGCTGTAGTTTTCTACATTTACAGGTAGAATTCATAAACTTAGGATAAAAAAACGCTGAGAAAAACTTCAGGTGTGATTACTATTTAATGCTTTTCAATGGCCTTTCAACTGACATGTATACAAGAAAATTAAAAAACCCCCATAAACCAGACACTATTTCTCTGTGTAAAGTGATGGTCTTTTAAAGACATGATAAAATTCTAAGCCTGAACACAAAACTCCTTCTGACTGAATATTGAAGTGTTTGAACACCCAGGCAGTGCCAGGGACAAATCCTTATGTGCTTGTAAGGTTCCTGATTGTGCTAAATAAACCTGACCAGCTTTTTTTTTGCTATTTTTGTAGAGAAATTCATCCCTCCCTTTTAGTTCTCTTTCAAATATGACCTAATATATTTTTTTTTCTCTGTTCAAAGCTTGGCTTTATTCATCCTAATAAACTAATGATCTTTTCCATTGGATATACCTCAGCCTTGTCTTTAAGGCTCCTCACCTTTCTCCAAGTGAAGCCAATGGCTTGCTGCTCCCCACTTTTAAACAAACAAACACAATGTCCTTCTTCCCCCTTCCTCCCCACTTTCTTTAATGACATCTTCAGTCATTAATGAGTTAATAAAAATCTCAAAGTCATCTGGGAATAGATAAGGGGGAAGAAAGAAGAGTATTGTACACATAATGACAGGCTCCCTGCTGGCCCTAAGATGTCATGGGTCAGCCATGTCAAGAATGTGTGTGCCCAATCATCTGCTGATTTTTATCAGCAAGGCCTGAAGCAGAATCTGACACGGCCAGTTTGGGAGTTACAATGAATAAACAATGACTTCTTGGATTGTTGGCGGCTGTGTGATAGAGTGAGAGGGTTTATATATACTAAAACATGATGACATTAGCAATCAATATACCAATTACCGGACAAGTTATTGGACGAAGAATGCACATGTCCTGGGCTTTGTGCACTTTGAACATGCTACCAGCAAAGGGGACCACAGAAATAATGTTAATTAACCCATTCCAAGCTTGATACGCTAATACCTGATGGTGCCTTGAAGTTTCTGAGAGCATGAGGTAGGAAAAAACCTTGGTCTGATATAGCACATTAAACTTTCGAAATATAAGACACAAGCCTGACAAATTTATTTTTCATCAGGACTTGAGGAAGAAAGGAATAAATTTCTTCAAGTGAGCAGCTGAGATTGTAACAGACTTAAATTGTTCTCTATAAAATTTCACCTAAACAAACTTCAACACTGAGAAGTTAGAACATATCCCTTATAGGTTGGTTAAGGAAATATCCCAAAAGCTCTCACCTGCCTATTCTTAAGTAGAGAAAGTAAGATAAAACTCTAACACGCTTTTTTATTTCTGTGTGACTGGAAATGCATTTCTGCATCTGATCAGTCTCTTACATTCTTTAGTGTGCTTAAAATATTCAGTGTTTATGAGTTTGTCTTCTCTTATTCTGGAAGTGATTGTGAAGATAAAATGACAGTATTTTAATTGAAACCAGAATAGAATGGGATTATGTAAATCACCTAATTCCAAGTACAATATAGAAGAAAACTAAAGTGGAGATCAATGTTGCAGACAGATCTAGATTGGAGTTAAATGGTGTCAGCTCTCCATTAAGATGGACAAGTCCATGATCTAATGGAAAGCTCATGGGTTTTGCCCTGAGATGCATTGTTAAAATGATGTAGAAAAAAAAGACAGGTTTTATGATGGTTCTCCATCCTTTTCTGTGTAGTCTCTGAATGACAATTTTACTGCCATCTGGGAAGCAGCAATGCCATGGACCCTTTGACTTTTGCTCAGGTGGGAGCAAACAAGGCAGGGTGTAAATATAAAATTTAGCTCTGCCTGCCAGGGCATCAACCAATGCAGTAGAAATTGTGCAGGAGTAGAGAGAAGGGTTCAGCCATCAGAGTGGTCCTGTGTACTTGCTGTGTCGGGGGCTGAATAAAATCTGCAGATATATCTCTTACAGATCACTTTTGTGGTGTTACTCTAAATTACAATCAAATCTGCTCCTGCTCCTCAGAGCACTAAGCACTTCTCAGAGTTGTGTTGGATGGTGATGGCAGAGGGACCAGCCTCAGATAAAGGGGGAAAAATAGATGAGGCTCCATCTGGTTTTAACTGCGGTGGTTATGAAGTGTTCAGCTGGATCCTTCCAAATGGCTCTTCCCTTCTCATTGAGTAAGTTCTCGAAAAGTTTAAAAGTGAATTTGTCCAGCATGTGTGATATGAATAACAAAATGCTTTTAAATGTAAATGTTTCATAAAATAGCAGCATTACCATACATTGCAGTGAATACAGTTACAAAATCCAACTCAATAATCCCTCCTCTGTAATTTACAATTAACTTTTTGCCTCAAGGTAACAGCTACATTCACAAAAATAATGGTAATAGATTGACCTTGTTATGAATGGATAACAAGCTGGAAACAATATAGTTTGTCACAGAGCATTAACTGTTACTGTTGAAATTGTAAATAATGTGTATAGAACTTACAATGTAAATGGCTCCCCTTAAAAATATTAATTATGTCAATTAAAGACTTGATGCATAATGGATTATTCTGAAACCTATTTAAGTCCATGTCAGACTGAGTACACCATTTTCTAAGATCCCATTTCCAGACTACTGGAAACATCTATGGCTGTGCTTTGACTGCTCAAGGTGGACAAAGGAATATTGCCTTAAATTAAAGATATATGGCTGCCTCTTTTCTTTACATTTCTCACTGCTTTTTCTCATCAGAAGATGAGACTGTTTACAGACACAAGGCTCTTCTGAAGTGCTTTCAGGCTTCTTTGGAAACTGTTGAAGAGCAAACCTCATCCAGCAGTGCTGGCCAGTCCCTGGAGGAATTCCATGGGATACAGAGAACTCCGCTGGCTTTTGTGCCACTTTGGAATCACTGGATAGACAAGGATAGATCAGGTCTTACACCTGGCTGGTTTCTCTGACCAGAGTGACATAACTCAGCATTCTTAAGCCAGTGAAAGCTGAGGGTGATGCTGTTCAAATCTCCTCCTTGTGTGTCCTTTGGAGCCTGGGCTGTGCTCACCCAGGAGAAGAGTTTGCTATCACATGGCTTTATGGAATGATCTCCAAAGCTGATATATAACACATGGCTTAGAAAAAATTTGTTTTCTCCCAGTGTCTGATGACCACCAATTCATGAACAAGACACTGAAATGTACTTTTTGTGCTTCCCAGCCACAGCTCCTCAGCTGTAGCTCAAGACTGGACTTAACAGCACAATGCTTAAGTGTTCTGGCCAATTACCACGTTGCCTTATAAAAGAAGGATTCCCACTAGATTATCCACATAGAGAAAGTGATACTAAAATGACAAGCCACCAAGAGGTCAAATAACCAGTTGCCAGAAGTTAAAATAACTAGACTGTGGAGCAGCAATATCTGAGGAGCTGGCATGTGTCCCAGGACTGGTTGTCATACAAATGAAAGAAAAGACAGCTGGAATCTTTTTGGATTGACTGTTATTTTCTGTGAATATAATGTAAATCTACCACTCTGGTTTTTCAACCAGATGCCTGAACTGGGAGTTTAGAAACTGATTCAGGAAAATATAAGGTCTCTTTATATCTCATTTTTCCATGTGTGAGTTTCATCTACTTTGTTTAGCTTTATCCTTTGGGATCAAGGACTGTTCAGACTGTCTGAGCACAAAGAGTCTGATTACAGTTTGGGCTCTCCAGTAATCCAAGCAAATACATTACATCCTCTCTTCCCAAAAGGTGTGCTCTCCCATCTGGGCAGCAACAAAGTCTCCACAAATGTCTAACTGAGCGGGCACCTCTACCCACCATGGAGCCAAAATCCCAGCCAGGCTGGGTAAGCTCTCCATCCAATGGTTTTCCCTGGGCAGCTCTTGTTTCACCATCAGTTAAAGTGTAGCTGTTTGCTATACATTCGGTGCCATCTCTTTAAAGATGTATATCTGAGTGGGCAAGAAAGTTAGGGATTAGCAATGGGCAGAGGTCAAGTCTGTCAAGACTTTAAGCATGTTGTTGGTTGTAAAAAAGATTACATTACTGGCAGCCCTTTGCCAGATCAGTGCTTCGATGCCAAATGTTAATCCTTGCTGGGGACAAGATGGCTTGTAAATGTTATGGGAGAACACAGCTTTTCCTGTAGAAAACAGGCATTTATGGTTAAAACATGGATTGTTTTCTCATGCTTGTGTTTGCATTTCATGCCAATTCACTCTTGCTTGCTATGGGCTTCGCTTCAGTACTTACATTTAATCACTTAAGGTCTTTGTATAGTTGGGGAGAGAATGGTTGAGTTCTTGAAGCACTGGGGAGTAAAAGAGCCAGAGCTCAGCCTCAAGTTTTGCCACAGGACTTGCACTGTGAAACTGGGCAAAAGCAATGTGCCCACTGAACTTTACTTTTCTCATCTGTACAATGGAGCTCCATGTAAAAAGGATCCTGCAAAATTTTATTTGTGATTGTGAGAAGTTCAGTGTTTATTGGATCCATAAAGCAATCTGGCTATTTCAGTGTGGCTAACTGTATATCTGTAGCTTTCTAAGTAATGTCCTTTCCTACAGTCATAGAATCATGGAATGATTCGGGTTGAAACCTTCAGGATCACCCTGTTCCAAATCCCTGCTGTGGGAAGGGAAATTTCCACTCTACCAGGTTGCTCCAAGCTTTGTCTAACCTGACACTGGGCAATGCCAGGGATGGGACATCCACAATTAGACACTTTGGGAGGGCTTAGGTTTCCAGGTCAGGTGCTTACACAAGGGCAGCCAAGGCATAATCCAACACAAGATTTTAAAATAACAGAAGACTCAGATGCCCTGAAGTTTGTTCTGCTGTGGACTGAGAGCACAACTGGGTGTGAGCAGCAGCTGTTGTCAAATGTGTGCAGAGCACTGCACATGGCTGAGCACAGCCAGGAAATTAATGTTGTACCAGTGGATCTCAGCAGCTGACAATGCTCACAGAGCATTGCACAAACTCTAGGAAGTCCTGTGGCTGTCTCACGTGAAAGGAAAACAAGCAGGTCTGGGTGCAAACTACACTCACACCTGTTTTTGGCATCTAAAGATCCTCAGGGTATCTGTGGCACAGTTTTTCACCCTATTTTGGGAGGTAATGAAATTCTATGCTAAGGCAAGAATCAATAAAGCTTCACTTTAAAGGGTTGATGAGGTCAAGAAAACACCAGTGCCTGATGCACATGGGTTCAAGAGTAGAGGGGACCATGCAAGTTCCCAGGTAGATTTGATAACAGAATTCATAAAATAAGAAAAGCAAATTCAATCTGGGGAAACCTGAGCTTCTAGGTTTCATGCCATGTACATTTAGTAGCTATAAAATTAGAATACCTTGGTACAAGGGGATTCAACATTTTTTCTGGCAAGAAGTGAAAAATGATGTGCAGCATCCTAAGTACTAAATTCTGTTAGTTCAGTTTTGTTATGCAGATGGATTTTTTTTCCTTCTCCTCTACTCTTTAAAATGTTTTGAATTAAAATAGCTTACTCAAGGTCACCAAAGGCATATGGTCCTGCTCAAAACTTTAAACAAAACATTAGTTTTTACAACCTTTTGTAATTTGGTATTGTATACAACATGGTTATAGACGGAATTTCTGTAATCTTTGCAGTGGGTGACAGAAATATGAGAGCCAAATTTATAAGCCATTTAGTGAAGCATTTAATCAATTTCATGCATAGGAAATAACTCCGATTGCTTTGCTTTATCAATCTTGCTTTCTCAGAGACCTGCAGTCACCCCAACCTCAAAACACTCCAGTGCATGAGGGGGGAACCATATGCAAAATTCTAATGCTGCACACAGTGTCAGGGACTTCTGAGGGCTGTTTAAACTTGCCAGCATCAATAATCCCTCTTGAGGCTGTTAATATATTTCAGAGGGAAGGCAGAAAGCCTAATATTTATAGGAAGCTGCAAGACCTCTTTTTACAGAGATTTTCCTTAAACATCCTTTGTCTCGAATGAGCCTTTGACACTGTGTAGAGTTATGCAGATTGAGCTTGCCTCTAATACTGAAGTGTTTCTGAATGCTGCCTTTAATCACTTACAAACACTTAAACACCCTCCCTGCATCGTGCCCCTGTTTCCATAAACTATGACTGGTATATCATTTGTTAAATTCAGAGACACTGCTTGAGGTGACACTGAGGCCACAGCAAGAAGCACAGCATGAGGTCTGGGCTGTCTTGCAGTGCATGTAAGAGTTAAAACTCACATTTGACTGGGGCTGGGGGATTTAGAGAGACTGAGCTGAAGGATTAGAAAAATTCCTCTTCTGGTCTTCAACCCAGGGCTCTGGATGGACCACCTGAATTTTGGCAGAGGGCAAGAAGTTGGGAACACCTCTCCTCACCCCTTCCACAGGACAGCTGGTGACCTGGAAGTTCCTGAGCTCTGTTCTGTCTCCAGTTGTGTCTGTACTCATAAGGAGTTGGGAAAGGTCTGGTCTAGTGGTACATGACAGCACAAGGTACTGCTCTTCCTGCAGAGGGGAAAGGAAAACCTTGACCAAACCAACCTCATCCCTCTCTCCTGTATCTAAAATCCCTACCTGGAGTAAGAGATAAGGCTTAAAAGTCTATTTCATAACACACTTTCTTCTCATATACTACAACAGCTTGTACAATACCCTGAGCAGAGTACTACGCCGTCATTTTTTTTCCTGAGTGAAAAATTCCTGAAGGAGCAAAAAGCCAATCTCTCTGATAATCATCAGCTGCTCAACTATATTAAATTTAGACAAGGCTACAATAGTGCCAGAGTTGTCCCCTGCCCTCTAAAATTAGAACTGAAAGAATGGTGGGCATAGTGCTAAATATATAACTCATTTAAAAATAATGTGCTCTCAGGCTTTCCTAATGCTTGAAAAACTGATCATCATAAATCCCTAAAGATCTGTTTGCACAGCCAGCCTGCTTCCATCAGCCCCAAACATGTTTCAGTAGGGTCTGTCCTTTCCTGAACATCTACTTTTCCTTCACAGTTTATAGGGAACAACAAAAAGCAGGAAAGGTTAAAATGATAGTTAAACAATAAACCTCATAGTTATCTGCCTGGACAGAAACTTCACCTGGCCTCTGTTTTCTGTTTGGAAGCAAAAAAGGAAAGAAGAAAGGGTTAATATTTACTACCTCTCATAAGCACTAGTCCTGGAAAAGTTGATAGGGACAATCCATCTGAAATGATCACAAGTGTGAGGTTTAGCTCTTCAAGCTGTGGAAAACTATAACAATCCTCTACAGAATAAAAAAGACCTCCCCTCAAAAAAGAAAAAAAATCAAGAAACCTAATTCTTGTCCTGTTTCTCAGCTCCAGCAAAACCCAGTACTAGCAATTTCAGAATCAATAAAATCAGCGGGATGGATTAAGAGCAGTTTTGCATAGAAACAGGGGCATGGAAAACCTACATCTTTCCTTCCTTCAAGGTCAGAAAAACTTCTACCTAGAGGCAAATCTCTTCTTTCCTTCCCAATTTCCTTCTTACAATGCTCAGGACCCCACAGGGGAAGAAGCTGCATTAAGGAAATTTATAGAAAGTTGGGGCCTGGGTGTAAATTGGACTAAAGGAATTTTGGGTCCTTGCAGGGTTTAAAAATCCCCATCATGAGACAAGGGGTGTCTTGGAAAAGTTGGGCTTTTAATTGACAACTGTTTTTCTTTTTCTGTTATTTTGACAATCAGAAAATCTATGACAGACATCTTTGAGCAGAGTGAAGTGAGGAGAGGGGAAATAATTGTTTGGGAGGGTTTCATGGGAATAGTAAGAAATCACTCTGCTGTCAGGTGTGGTTCTTCCTTGGGGTGGGCAAACAAACCTGGGGTCTATGAGAACCCAAAAGCCACTTGGCTGGAACAATTAGAGATGGAATCTGTGAAGCTGGGGGCTGTGGTTAAAAGAGAGAATGCTGCTTCACCACAAAATTTGGTTAAAAAAGAGTGGTGTGGGGGTTTTCCTTCTACTTCATCTGCTCTTCCCCATGCTTGTGGGATGCTGCAGAGGGCTCAGGTCTGTGCTCACACTCTCCTGAAGGGCTCTGAGAGGTGCCTGTGCCACAAGAAGTGGGTCTGGACTTGATCTGCTGCAAATAGAAATGCTTGTTAGGGAAGCAAACAGGTCATATTACACTATTCTTGTACCTTAAATAAATCAAGAAAGGTGTAAATGTGCTAGTCATGAACTTATTTCTCCCTTGGGCTACTTCCATGAGATGTTTCTTTCTCTTCCTTCCCCCCTCCTCATTCTACCTTTGGTCTTTTGGATGCCATCAGCTGATTGGAGGGGTTTGCTGAAAACAGAAATATTAAAAAGGCATGTTTTCTGTTGGCTCATCTGGAACATTCTGGGGAGGATTAACTCTGAATTCTTCACCCCATAAACTTGGGGTTTCCACTCTAGTTGTGCCTTGCAGAAATACTGGGGCAAGAGAAGTACCAGTAAAAGAAACTGAAACATTTTTCCTATATAGATATACTTTTGCAACCTTAATAAGCAGGTGATCTCCTTTTCTTCTTTTCTTTTAAACAGCGCCTAGGATAAAAAAAATCCATGCTTTTCTGCTGGAGGAAGCCAGATGCTACCTTTAAAAGTTTATCACAATATGAATGTAGATTTTTGGGAGGGGAAAAATAGTATTGGAAATCAAGGTTATTTTTTATTTTTATTTTTAAAAGTAATACAGTGATTAACAGGCATGTTGCACTGGGCTGTTTCTGGTGAAACTGGTGTTTTTAATGACCTCACTGTAAAATGAACACTTTGCCACCCCTAAGAGCTATTTGCCACTCTGTAGAATTCTCTGGACATTGTCTAGAGCTGCTCAATTTTTACTAACGGAAGTAAATGAGAATTAAAAAAATCCCACTACCTGCTCACTCACCAAAGCTGGTTTTCTTGAAGCAGAATAGACACAATTTAAAAAACCTCAATCAAGTTTCTTACTCTTTGAAGAACACAGTATTTTATGGATGTAATTTATAAGCAGAAAAGAAGAGGGCTATTCCCAATATTATCTTTATCTTCTAGACATAAATAACAAACAACTCTGGTAATCAAAATTTACTGCAATTGTAATAGGTTTTGGCATCGTTTATGTATCACAGGGAATGTTAACATAATGTTGACTTTCAGGACTGAGGCCAATTTTTTTTATTTTATTTTTTTGGGCTGGATTCGTTGTGTGTGTATGTATACACATATATGGAAAACCTCCCTTCCCCCCAGTATATTTGTGACTTTTATGGCATTCGGGAGATTAATTCTCGTAAATAACACTGTTTATATCTCCTAATCAGAAAGTTGAAATTATCTGTGACAATGTGAACACTAAAAAGTTGTATACTATGAAAATATTTCAATAATTAATGCATGCACTATCTAGAGCAATTGACAGTGAGGTCATAAACATAATGGGCCATCTGTGTTTGATTTGTATCTGAAAATGCTTAAAGGGAAAGGCAGGTAATTCAGGCTTCTCTTACAAATGTAAACAGGCAAGATTTTTCACCTTCTCAGAAGGTTGTTGAACCATTTCATTACTTTAAAGAAGAAGGAAAAAAAAGGTTTTTCCAGGCTAGAACCTTTTACCACACTTGCATTTTGCTCCTGTATTCTCTGACAAGCAGCACACACCAGTGGAGCTTTCAGTCTTCTTTTAGAGGGTTGTCATTCTCCTTTATTTACTTTATATTGTTTGCTCTATAAAAAAATGCCACTTCAGGCTCCTGAGCAATCCCATCAGCTCACTTTGCATTCTGGGACTGGGTTTAAATAGTTTCCTTTGGACCTTTCCAAGTTCAGATCTGCACTGGGCTGTTGAAAGACAGCAAAAGGTTTGTGCAGGGATCTGGCTCGTCGTGCCTTTATGACCCTTCTCTGGATTTGTCCCAACTTGTCTCCTGAACCTTTTCTCCCTTGTGAAAGTGGAGATTCAGGTTACCTGCATATCTGGGGTTGGGTTTAATTTAGCACTGGGTTTCTGCGCTGCAATGGGGAGAAATGGATTGTCCTGCTATCGTCAGGAATAACTCTTTATCTCTGGACTTATATGCATTGGCACAAAGCCAATATCAGGCTGGAATGACTCAATAAATAAACAACCATACAGCCCTCTTGTTTTCACTGGCTGATCTGATGACAGTCGGGCTCCTGCTCTTGGCACACACCGAGGCTCTACTGAAGGAAATGCCATTATCTTGCCCGTGCCAGGCAGAGATTAATACATTCTTAGAAATTGAATCCAGACAGGACTTCTAAATGATTTCATGTGACCTCCTGTATATCAGGGCTATTAAATACTACAAATTACCTATGATAAGAGCAGAGATTGCAACCTATTTAAAACTCTGTACATTTTTCCCCCCTCTCTGCTCTGCCCTTTCTTGTTCCTCAAATACTCTGAATTTGAGGCAGAGAATGGGTCACAGCAAGGCAATACTAAAGTCCAGAGAAACTGGCTGAAATATATCTGGGGATTCCTGCCCAGTAAGAATTCCCTCACTGTCCCTGATAATCTGATCTGGGCTAATTCCACACTTAGATCTGAAACTGGTGATCAGTGCAATCCTGAATATGACAAGAACAGGTACCAGCCACCACCTGTGAGACCTCTTCATTGCCCCCCCAGACTCTGATCACCTCTTCTGCATTTCATGTCTAGCATTGCAAAATCTTGGATGTAGCCGAGGCAAAAAATACTGGCATAAAGCAAGACCAGAAGCTGAGTTATACACCAAGGTGTGAGAATTATTCTTGACATTGCAAGTACCTGTCTAATGCCTGGGACTCTGAAGCATAAATATTTTCCTGATGTTGGACCACAAGGATAACAAAAGGGGACAAGGCAAAGGGCCAGATTCACAGACTGCTAAAGAAAAAGACTCTGCTTTATGGATGTTGAGCATCTGCATTTCTCTCACTTGCATAAGAATCCTCCTCCTTTCCCCACATCCTCTCAAACAGGAGGGTGTATAAACTGCTGGGTGTTCCAAGTCAGATGATGGAGATAAAGTCTACATTGTCCAAGCCCAATGATCTCAAAATATAGCAGTTTGCAGCACTGGGAAACTGCATCTTACTTCAAAGCTGAGTTTCTGTAACTCCTGTTTCCATTTTTGCATCTTGTCATGTTGTTGGCAGCAAGGTCAAATGCCCCATGTTATCCAATATTCTCCCTGTGCACAGGTCCCACTGCTTAGAAATCAAGACCTCTTCCTCCTTTCTTCAGCTGAGGAATTTGAGTTTATATGTGGCACAGCAGTGCTTGTTTCTGTATACTTGAATCTGTCTCTCTCTTTTTATTTATTTATTTATTTATATATATATTTTTTAAATTCTGGTTCTGGACTCCAGAGAGTTTTGGCCTTGTTATGATGAGTAGAGGTGGAGATTAAATACTTCAGGTTCAAATGTTTTGAGACAGTTTCCCACTCTATAAAATTAGCCTCGTTCCCTGATCTTTGCATTGTTTAGCTACATTGCAGCAAACAGGCTGCCCTGAATCAGAACCTCATCCTCTCCCACCACTTGCTAAAATAATTCTTCCTGTCATCTACAGATTTTATTGGCGAAATTTTATGTGCTATGTGAAAATTCCATAATAAAGTTCATGATACTATAAAGTTCAAGTTGTGTCAAACCAAAGTAAAACCTGGCCCAGCCATAATCTCTGACAGATTAGGGAAAGATTATTGGAAGGAGAACTCTGTACCTTCCTGATTTCAAAATCTGCAGTGAAAAGACATCCAAGGCTGATGTTTAATATTGCTCAGTATGGTTTCATGCTTTTTAAAATCCATATATACTTTTGTTCTCTCTAACATCTTTGAAAATGAGCTCCATCATTGAATTCACGCTGAGGAGAAAAATACTTTCTTGTAGCAAGTGTCCTATATTGTATTATGAAAAAGAGTGAATAATCATTCCCTACTTACCTTCTCTATTCCAGATTTTATAGGCCAGATATTGTGCTCCCTTTTTCTTTTTCAGATATTCTTTACATAAAAGAAGCAGGAAGGTGGTGTAATTTTCTGCATCTATTTTGAGTCAGAGTGACCAGAACTACAGTGGATTTATACATGGCATGAGGATATTTTCTGCATTTTCATTCTCCACTCATAATCTTGTATCTTATTTTCCCTTTTGTGGGGCACTGAATTGATGCCTTACAGTGAATTATTACAATCACTGAGATCTTTCTGGCACAGATGCATCTGCAGCCTCTGTGCGTGTCTGTATTGCACTTTTATTACTCTCCACCCAGTGACACTGAATTTCTCCTGTTTTTCTAATACCCTGGCACTTAGTACAGTGAGATATTTCAGCTCGGAGAGTGTTAGATAATCCTCTATCATTTATCCATCTATGATCAGCATAGTTGGTGACAGACTCCTGGGGGGACCCTGCTCAGTAACTGCCCCCACTCTGAGAACTGGGTATTTATTCTTGCAACCATCACATGCTAGGACAGCTCAGTTTAAAGCACTGAAACTTTAAAAATCTGTGTGCCCTTGCTGGAGATGCATGTGAAGTCACTGATTCCTTTGGCAGAACCTCATTAAAAGGAATTTGTGCAGAGCAAGGGATGGTTCTGAACATCACCTGGCATTAAAAGCCACGGTGGTTTCGCTTGGTTAAATTTAAAATAATTTCAAAAGGAGAATGTATTTTTCTGCTTAAGGCTGTGATCTGGCATTTGGGATATACAGGCTGTACTCCTATTCTGCCAAAAATCTGTCTTACTGAGCAAGTTGTTTCATCTTCCTGCAGTGCAGTTGCTCAGAGGTGCAATCATTACTTATTTCTTCCATCACTTCTCTTCAGCTTCTAAGCTTTCCAGGATAGGGGCAGCATCTTTACCTCCAGATTTTTATTTTAGCCCTTTTGTATGGTAACTCTGGGTGACGTCATAATCCAAGCTGACAATGCATTTGTTAAGGTCAAATAGCCTGATAAGGGCATTAAGTCACTGTTTTAAATCAAGCTCCATTTCACTCTTTCAGTTTATATATATATATATTTTAATTTCAGTGATGCATTGTCTCAGCGACAATATTTGTTTTGGCCACTAAATCAACCAGTATGCCACAATAAAAAATTCTGTGTTATTTCAAGTGAAATTAATTTGCTTTTATTCTGTTGTTTTAAAGAATCTGGTTGGACTCTAGCAGTGATAATATCAGTAAAGAAAAAGCCAAGGGCCTTTTTCATGAGATTTCATTAAGGTGTGATAATTAAGAAATGGGAAAAGGATGAAGAATCACAGTGCCTCTGCACTGAAGATGCTGTGCCTTAAGAGTGTGAGTAGTAGCTGTTGGGTCAGTGACTATAAACCAGTCCTATAAATGCAGAATATAAGATCTGAACAGGGCATTTCCTCACAATGATTATGCCAGTAGCTAATGGCCACATCCAGGGGGTCACTTGTCCTTCCTCCCTCCCCTTTTAAAGTGACACCATCCCTGTTTTCACCCTGTATCTGTCATAAAGACACATTGATTTCCTTTTGGAGGAAAACACATATTTCTTCCCTCCTGCTAAGAAGATAAATCTGACAGTTTTTAATCAAATGTAGTTGTTCACAACTACAGAAATGTTTCCAGTGGCACAGATGAAAACCTTTTTTTTTTTTTTTTCCCCTTATTTTTTTTAAGGGGGTTTCTGGAAGTCAAGTTTATTTGGAAAGTGCACCTGTGCTAAAAATTTTACTGTATGCACCAGCAGTTAACATTTGGGAATGCCCTATGGGCAGGTTTAACTTTACTGCCCTCCAACATAATGCCTGTCTTGTAGTGGTAACCATGAATACTGCCATAGTTAAGGGTCTGTCAGTGGTTCTGTCATAAACTCCCCTGTTTCCAGGGCTTTTATAACTCAGCCATAAAAACTCTCTCCAAGCTAAAGCTTAGCTTACCAAGGCAGACCTGATTCTGATCTTGGCAAGGCAGATGATACATATCCCTCTGTCTCTTCTGAAATTAGCTATGATCCCTCAGGAAGGGCTCTCACAAACCATGGGTGCAATACATGTCCAGCAATATGTGATAGATGAAGGGGGAATAGTGTCTCAGAAAGGCTTTCATCCTCTTCAAATGGCAAATAAATTGGCCTTTTTACTTTGAAGCAAGAGAAGTCAAACAACACAGTGCTTTCCAATTTAAATTGCATTTTTACTTTAGTCTTTTATTTCTTAAAGTAACTTTAGGAGTTCATTACTGCTTAGCCTGGGCCATAGGAAAATATCTGATAGCATTGAGAAATGTGGAAAATCACTCACTATTTAAGTATTACTCTGGATTTAAATCTGAGGGAATGAATGTGGAAATGGAAATCCTGAAGAAAAAGATCACTCAAATCTGAGTAGAGCCAGTGTTCAGCAACACAGAAACCATGGCTACTGTGACCTTGAAAGAAAGGGAGTGGTGTTTAAAATGTAAAATGGTAATTTATATTTCTGCTAATTTGTCTGTAGACTTTACCCAGCTCGTAGGCAAGGCTGGCTGCAATGAGCTCCAGAAGTAGAGCAAATATTGGTGCATAATAATAATAATTTTCTATAATGGCTGCTAGTATAGATTTGGAAGTAGGTTATACATACCTCAGTAAAATTAGAATGGGATAGATAGATGCTAGCTGAACTGTGGTTTGGATGTTGTGTAAATGCCCACTAATTAAAAAAGAATAGTAAACTTTGGGTGCTGGATGTATTTGGGTTGTGGAGGTCTTTTCTTTTCTGAGAGCAGGAAGAATTGTTCAACTCTGCCAAGATATCTACGGGTTTTTCATTCTATGCTGAGTTCTATGCTTTCCATTATCTCCTGATGGTTGAGGTGCTCCAGTCCTCCTTATTCCCTTCCTGAATGCCCCAAAGATGAACACTCACCAAATATTTTTAATTTGAACCCACAGGTACATCTGAAAAACAGTGAAGAGAAAATAAAGGATATACCTTGAATGTGCTACAAGAGCTGCCACCTTCATATGTTTGTTCCAAGTGCTGCCTTTTACCTCCAGAATTTGGCATTTTTGCAATGACTTCTGACTGCTTCATGCTTCAAGCCGGGGGGGCAAAGGAGAGGGGGGAACTGCCAACCCATCTCTTCCAAAGAACATTTTATAAGTCTAAGAAAAAACTATGGAAAATGAAAACAAATTAAGTAAGAAGGGAAAAAAAAGTGCCTTTTATTTGCTATTTCTACATTGATAATGGAACATTAATTTTAAGGATCCTTTTTGGAAATGAGTCGGAGGTAAGCCCTGGTCAAAGCTGTTCTTACTTTTCAACACTATTTCTGCTTCTGTGTTATGGGGAACTTTCGTGGTTTGTGCCCTGAATTGGATAATTCAGGCCTTACTCCTGTTTAGATCTAGGCCAATGGGATGATCTTTTGGTGACCAAGGTTTCCTCTAACATTTGTGCCTTTATGAATCTTCTCTCTTCAAGGTATGAAGGAAGTTTCTCCTTTTAAGAAGCCTGGTCTCCCAGTAACCTTGGGGTGGATTTACACATTTAAGTCACATCAAATGCTAATAGGAATTCCTTGGTCAAATCCTCTGCCCTGTCCCTCTTCATGCCTCACTGGGAGAAAAGAGCCATTAGTGTGTTTAAAAGTAAATTTCAAGGTTTCCTTTTTGTGTGTTCCAATGGCTGAGGTTTATTCCTCTCGTCCTTTTTATTTTATTGTGAGGCACCTTGAGTTATTTGCATGATAAGACACCCTGTAAATGGATTATATTGTAATGCATTGTGTAGGTTTAATGCTGACAACAGCTTGGTTTGGAAGTAAGATAGCAACTTAGATTTTTAGTTTCTGATGTGCCGTGCAGAGAAATGCCTTTTGAGAAGCACAAGGCGAGGCAGGAGGGATGAGGAGGAGGCAGCTGGAGTTAAGTTGTATGAATAACGTGAGGGAAGGCTGGCGTTCAAGATGAGCTGAATGCATTAACTTCTCAGCCCCCAAACTGGAGAGAATCAGCAGCACAAACGCCAGTGGCTCCCCCTTCTCTGCTCTAACACTTAATCTGGTTTTCCCCTTCATTTTTTCCCCAAGGATACCAAAGAGATGGCAATGTTTTTTAGTAACAGCCTTTCACATGGGATGGGTGTACCTTTGCAGACACTGTGCCTAGAATATTATGTCATTATATACTACCTACTTAGCAGCTGAAGCTGCTCCCCTGGAGAAGCCCTATATTTCAGAAAAAAATGGTGAAATGAGCAAAAAGTCTGGTTTTTTTTGGGGAAGTAGATTGCCCTTAACTCTCACTGGACCATGTAATGAGTGCTGGTGCAGGAGGTTTGGCAGTCTGAGCATGGAAAACATACACTTCCCAGGAACAGGGTGTTTAAATCCTGGCAGAAAGAACTTGGCTTTTCCTCCCAAGGCAAGTATGGAGTTTGCATTGAGAGGGTATTTTAGATAACACCACAAAAATATAAACTTGCTCTGGAGACTAAACTACTTTTCATCTCTGCTGAATTCTGCACAAGGCTGCATTTCATGTTGCACGCTTGAGGTACCCCGTGCAAGTGGCAGAAATATTCCTCTTTCAGTTGCAATAATAAAGCTCTCCAGTTTTTAGAACTTTGCTCCATAGAACTCAAAGCTTGAATAAAAGGATAGCAATTAAATCAAAGGTGATGACTGTTTCACTTGTATCTTCTTGCCTTAATTCTTCATGGTACCCAGCACCCTTGCGTTGGTTTAAAGTTCTGGGGCATTTTAAAGTTCTTGGGCATCTCTTCAGCTTTTGGCATGTACATGGCATCATTTCACACTAATAGAACTATTCGCATATTCCACATATTTTAAATAACTCTTTATTATCTACAGTGGTTGAATGGAGGAAGCTGAGCAGTCCTGCAAAATTTATGTATCACTTAAATTAAAATGAAATGCTGCTTGGAATCACTTTAGGTTTCATTTTTTAGCTCAAAGTCGTCATGAATAGCATTTTGAAAAGCACTTTGATCATTGCGCTGTTAAAAAAAAAACAACAGAGGAGAGAGGGGAGTATCTTTTGGGGAGAAGCCTTTGAAATCATAAAGTGTAACTAAACTTAGTCAGCATACTGTGACCTGTCAGGAAAGAGCTGATCCTATTTAAGCTCCGCTGCATGCGGCCAAAATACTTTAAAGAGAATTCTGTAGATTTTTGTGTTTCGTGACGTCAACGTGGCACAAGAGGAAGACTGGCTGCTATTTTTTTTTTTTAAGGAGAAAAAGAAATGCTTAAAAGTGCCACCAATGTATTCCTGACTTGGGTCAGTGTGCTGGTGATGCTGCAGTTTCTAGGACATATTGTCACTTGATGCAGGTCTGAATCTGTGACTGAAAAAGGGACATTTTGGTTTACCAATCCATTCTTTTCAATCAAAATACATAGAGGGTCTTGTCTTCCCTGCTGCTCCATGGTTATGAGGAAAGAATTAGGCACTAGCCATCCCTTACGGATGAGTGGCGTGTAAATCTGGATTAATTCTGGCAAGCTGAGGGAAGCAATACAAGGATCTGTCTCACTCCAGTGCCTGGTCTTTATGCCATTGAATTCCTACACTGATAGAGAGATGCTGTACAGTTGTACATCCAACACCACTCTCAGGGCAAGAAACCTTTAATAATAGTTTAAATCAAAACAACTGGTGCTTTTAAAGAGAGGAAGAGGTTCTTTGTGAAGTACAAATAAATTCTCCAACTCTCTCTGTGAAGACGTCACTAACAACTCATTTAAACTCTTCTCATAAAGAGAGTGTTTGTGTTCTAACAAGAAGTTTTGCAATCTGGAACAAAATGTTACTGATTGGGGAATTTGGATCTCAGCTGCTCCTGAATGACTCCAGATTGAATTCCATTCATGATGGTGCTATTATTCCAGACTTGCATGAGGGCAATAGACCTTACATTAGGGAAATCAGTGTTGCTGAATTATTATTTGATTAAAAAAAAAGAAGACTCTTCAGTTGTCACTAGAAGCAGTACTTGGATGGCTTTTTGCTGTTGAAAATGTCTGAAGCAGTGGAAAACAAAGCTGTGCAAATGGTATTGCTTTCCATAAAAATATCCATCATGGGGACTGTCCTTTCCTTTTGTGGGAACACCTGTTTGCGTGGTTTCTGCACTGTGGGGTGAGAGCATTGGATCCAAGACACCCCAGGATGCAGCAGAATATTGCAAAATAAACCAGCCTGCCTTTGAAATCTGAAAGAAATTTCGCTTTGTATACAGGGACACAAAGTCTGATACAGCACTGCTGCTATCTGCAAGAAAAAAAGAGTGATCAAAATTGGTAATAATTCTTCCATTAAATGGGAGATAAAACTTTAATTAAGACAGCCCACTGGAAGCTCAAGATGCTTCAAGTGTGACTAATACTGACTGGCAAAAATATTAATTTTAACAAACATTAATTAGTGAGTTTTGCTCTGTGGCTGAGAAGACAGCGCTTGCATGCAAGGGTCCGTACAGGGGTGTGTGTGGATGAGCACTTTGGAGAGTGTGACACGGGGTGAGATGTGGTGAGAGGGGCCTCACGTGTCCTCCTGTCCTTAATACAAGGATTTGGTGTCTGAGCAATGTGTCTAAAGACTTGGACACATGAAATTCTCACTGAGATGAGCACACATCAACACCAACCCCAGTGGCCAGCACTGCTGTTCGTACGCGAGGCTGCACCAGCACCTTCCAGTGCGTCACCAGGTGGGCTCTGATTTGGGATTTCTCCAGTTTTGTGTGCCAGGGTGAACTCTTGGGAGATTCCACCTGGAGCTCTGCATCCAGCTCTGAGATCCCCCAGGATAAGAAGGATGCTGGAGTGAGTCCAGAGGAGGCCATGAGGATTATCCAAGAGCTGCAACTCCTCTGCTATGGAGCCAGGCTGAGAGAGATGGGGTTGTTCAGCCTGGAGAGGAGAAGGCTCTGGGGAGATCTCACAGCACCTTTCAGTGCCTAAAGGGGCTCCAAGAGAGCTGAAAGGGACTTTTGACAAGAGCATGGAGTGACAGGATGAAGGGGAATGGCCTCAAACTGAAAGAGGGCAGGGTTAGATTAGATATTTGGAAGAAATTCTTTACTGTGAGGGTGGAACAAGTCCCTCAAACTGTCCAAGGCCAGGTTGGACAGGGCTTTGAGCAGCCTGGTCTCATGGAATGTATCCCTTCCCATGGCAGAGGGTGGAACAAAATGATCTTTAAGGGTCCTTACAACCCACACCATTCTGTGATTCTCTGAAAACCTGGCTCCACTACTTCAGGCTCCTGCCAGCTGCAGAGAGAGGTTATAGCTCTGACTTTCTCCTTCAGCTGAGGCATCTGGGGCTGTTTTCCTCTTCCAGAGCCCTGGAGTTTCCCCATGGCTTGTTGCCTCAAGGGACTGCACAGCTGCTTGTCCTAGAGCCAGATCAGACTGAGGTCAATGGCATAACTCGCCCTCCAATTTTTGGGGACTAAGGTTACACTGCTGATGTTACAGGAGAAGTGCTAAATGGCAGAATCAGCTGGATGGAGTGGCTACTTTGGAGTATTTTAGCTGAGTGGCTTGAGCATTTGGGTTATATTTTAGCAAGTGAGATGACCATTCTTTACAGATATTAAGAATGCAGAGCCTTGTGAATAGCGGAAAATCTAACATTTCATGGATATCAAAACTCACGCTCTTTTTTCCAAAATACAAGTGTGTTGTAATTCTTTTTTTGCCCTCTATTATCCTTTTACACTGCCACAGAATGTACTTTCATCTTTTGGAAATGACCCTTTAATGCAGTGGCTAAAATTTAATTAAGATCTTTTCTTTTAAAAGGTGTATGCTTTGTTGTACAGGAATAACAATGGGGCTTCCATGGTCTTCATTGTGACTTAAAGCAAAAATATATTTTTGAAAGATATTTATGATCTTTTTTTCCCCTGTCTGCTCAATCTGCAAACTCTGCTCAACCTTGGAGACCAGCCTCTGTTCCTCCTGAGGTGTGAGTTCTTTTTACCCACACAAATTCTTCCAGTGGTGGCTTTGTTGTCTCCTTCATGCTAAAACAAACATAAAGTAATTAAAACTTAATTTTCTTTGCAAGATATGGAAAGAAATATGATTTTAAAGACCTTGGACAATCCGTTTGAGAACCAAACCGCTTTTTTTGAAAAGAATTGTTTCTTTTTCCCCAGTGTAAAATGGAACTTTGAATGAATTTTGAATCTCAATTACCATCCTGTGTGGGCCTTAACATGAAAGTTGTTACCACTCTCAAACCATGTTTAACTGGAACATCAGAGACAGTCCCTTCAGCTGGTCAGAATAATTTCAGTTCCAAATATCTTCATGAAGAAATGCAAGAGCAGATGTTTGTATCTTTTCATTGTCTCAGTGCCTAATTCATTCAACTGCAGTAGCAACAGAGGACTTTTGCCTCTATTACTATAACTTTTAAAATTTTTTCTCTCTGGTTATCAAAGTTTTCTTCCATTCTTGCTACTGATTTTATTGCCTAATGCTGGCAATACTCTGTTATCTTTATCTCATCTTGATCTATGCTTTTTATTTGAGTTGCAAAAGACCACAGCCACAATTCAGCCTAAGAAGATAAACTAAAGTAATTCAAGCCCAGTGAATGGTTTTATTCTCTTGTGTTTGAACTTTCATAACTTACTACTCCTCTGATCCATTTTCAGCTGTAATGCACATATAATCAACCTTTTCAGACTCCTCACAAGAAAAGCTTTTGTTCACTGGGCAGTAATCAGTATTAAAAACCTGTAAAATGGTGAAAGTCAATGACACTGGTACATTGTCCAGATGCATTGTTGTTGATGAAGAGAACTGATATTTCCGTGAAAGACCAATTTCATCTCAAAGTTTCTTCATCTGCCGTGATCACAACATTTTTCACATATTCTTCACAATCACAGAAGTTGGTGTCCACCTGTGATATTTCATTCTAGCTCGGGTAGTTTTTTTCCCTCCCCAGAATAACTACAGAATGATTTGATGGCTTGGAATAAAGCACTGAATAGTCTCAGTCCATTAATGGAGACTCTACAGACACCATTATATATGAGCTATATATATTACAGCATTTGAATCAGTGAAGGAAAAAAACTTACAGCAAGAAGACACTTGATCACAAATATAGTTGTGTCACTTGAACGTTTTAAAAGTAAAAGAACAACACTTCAAAAAAGAATGAGAGGAGTGAAATGGTCAATTTTTTTTTCTAGGGGAGCACAAACCTAAGACTAGTTCCAGAGATTTCAAATCCTTTAACATTAAGCTTGTGGTTAGATATTTGCCATGATATTTCCCATTGTTGGGGAGATACTGATGTATTCTTCTCCCAGTTTTCAAATGTTTCTTTTTGACTCATTACAAACCAGATTTCTCTGCGAGGTGTCTGGTAGAAACAAGATCCCCTAAGTTTTACAGTCTGCAGTTAAATGCTGTGGTCTCCACTGCTTTACAGCCTGTTAACTCCAGTGACATTTGGATCTGACACAGAGGTGGGGAACACCCTCGTGTCACCCAGAACTGTCCCAAGGAGGAAGAAAACACTAACTGGAGTTTCTGGCTCTGATTGCTTTCCGTGTGCCTCAGGGTGTCCAGCTGCTGAAGCACAAGCTTTTATTAGTTTTACAGCTTTGGAGGTAGTTGATTTTGGGACACCTTGACTGGGCTACCAAGTGGAAATCCTTACCAGAGCTGGCCTTCAAAATTAATTGCACCAGACACAGATTTATCCCTTGATGCTGTCCTAAGTCATATTTAGATGCAAACATTGCTACTTTTTAAACTAAGTCAAAGGCTGTTAGGTGCAAAGGCTTTTGTTAGGTCCCATAGTAAAGCTGGAAAAGCAGCTATTGGGCATTGGAAGCTTTCATTATGTCTGAAACAAGGCAGCAGACTTGGCTAAATACAGCTGAAAATAGTTGCCACATGTTCACTGTATAAGTCAATTACACAGTTGCTGACAGGGAAATGGTTGGCATCCACAAGAAAAGACTAAAACAAAAGCTTCTTTTCATATTTTCCCATTTCTTTTGTTTGAAACAAATATTAAACACCTATTTCCTATTTTTTCCTTTTTTTTTTTACCCTGTAAGACAATAACTAGTAGTATGGATTTTTTTCCCTTATTTTTCTTTCCCCCTCCTTTTGCACTCCTCATCCATGTTCTCCTTATTTTTCCTCTTTTCAGACTAATTCTTAAAAATTGTTAATTCTGGAGAACTTACAGAGGAAAACAAAGGAAAACTGAAACTCTCTAAAGTGGTTAAAGCAGTTTCATTTTTCCTTCTGCTGTTACAGCTTTTCCAAACCAAACTGAAATTTTGGATATTATTCACTTATTCAACTAAAGCAACAAAAAGGAAAAATGAAAGGAAATGGACAGGCAACAAAAATAATTCCTGTGCTTACAAAAAATACCATGTAAACAGTAGAAAAAAATACTACGTTTTGTACCTTGTCAAGGGGAAAACAATGGAATTGTGTAATTTTTAAAGAAAAAGATCTTCCATTTTCCAGCTGTCCTGAGAAATCCAAAGACCTCAGCTGTTTTCATCACTAGTGTTACTGCATCTCTACTTGTCTTGGATCTTGCTTTTACAAGATGCTATCACAGCTATGCTGTGTCTCTTCTGAATTAACTGGGCTTTTCAGCTGCATATTTTAAGTCTACATGAGTCAAACATTCATTGGACTCATCAGTCATCAGCCCCATATATCACTAATGCCAACTTTGATACTAAGATGACTCACGTCTTAATTATTTTGAATAACAAGTGTGCTCTTGTGGTAGGACAATATGATTTTGCTTGCTACAAAATGGATCAGCACAAAGTCACCACATAATTCAGGTTAGCAAAGCTATCATGAAAATGCATGTTGGTACAAAATTGCTCATTCTTCATTATTTTCACAAGGATGATTTCCCCCTTCCCCCCACTAATGAGTCCATTAAGCAATTCCTGGCTTTGGAGATAACAGGTAGTGGAAAGTTTAAACATGACAATAAAGTACATTATTTTAAGTTAATTTTATGGAGCGAAATTATTTCACCTGCAGAGAAGTACGAAAACCACCTGGACAAATGATCCAGCAGAGAGACCGTGGCTATGTTATTTTTTGGTGATTATAATTTCCTTTTTGATTGTTTGACATCTGTAATTCGATAGAACATTGCCAGTGCTGCTTTGTGTGGCTGCTGGGCTACGCTGGGCTGTAGACAACTGCTCAGACTGTGGCGTAGGCCAAAGAGTGGAATGAAATTTTTGGACTGTAACTGCCTCTCCTGTCCCAGATTTATGTGACACCTGGATGGTTCAACACCCCAAGATTTTGCCAAGAAATAGCTGGTGCTGGTATTTCAAATAGTCTCATCCCAATACCTGAGCAAGCTGCTTTGGAGTGTCTCTGTGCTGCTCTTTGGCTCACTGAAGTCTTTATCTCCACTTACATCAAACACGGCAAGCCATCTCTTATTTGCAATCTTCAGATGTTATCACTGTGGTTGCTATGCTATAACGTCTTTCAGATCCATGTGACCAGGAAGGCCATTGTGCAGTTGTTGTCCCCACCTCTATATCCTGTAGCTGCATGTTACTAAGAGGAATTATTCAGCAGTTTTACAACTGCTTTTGCCATCAATTACATCACTACTTCAGTGAGCAAAGTTTCGCTTCCGAGTCAGAGTCTTTGGAAGTTTTTCTTTCCTTTTCTGAGATGTGAAGTTGTCCAGACTATCCGTGTCATAGGCTGGAAACAGCAAAATGCTTGGCAAAGTTGTGTCCCAAATCCCCCTCAGAGGAAAATAAATAGTTTCTAGGATGAATTTGTCTCTTTCAGCTCAGATGGAAAGCTGGAGAAGGTAAAACATAGAGGAGCATGTGGACCACACAAAAAGTAAACAGCCACCTGATCTTTGGCCTGATCCAAACAAACGCTGTTGAAATAATTGAAAATATGCCAATTGACTTCTGTGGGATTTGCAGCAGGTTCTAAGCTGGCAACTACCCTTCCTAGCAAACAAATCTTGTCTACTTTTACATCTCAGGCTTATAGTTAATCAAGTTACTGAGACAGAAATGTCTTTGGCATGAACATGTTTCTCTGTTTCTCTTCCCTGCAACTAATAATGTTTCTTCAGGAATCGCTTCCAAAAAACTCAAAGGCCAGTATTTAGATAAGCAATATCAAAATGCTTCAGCATTAAGCTGTGGTAAGTATTTCCGCCTGTTTGTTGTAAGAAAGAAGGTTTTACACAAGCCATGTAGTCTTAACTTTCACCAAGTTAAATAAAGGTTTAGTAAAAGGATTTTGTGCCCTTTTAACCCCCAATAACCAGAGTGCATCCTGTGTGACCATTCATTACATATGAAATGGCTGTAATTTATACCAAATGGGGTAGGTGAATTCAAACAGAAAGATACCATCGATGATAAAAAGATAACACTTCTCTGTAACAGATGCTTCATTTTATGATGGAAATGGGGAAGCTGAATGCTGCAGGTGCTGGGCTGACACTAGGCCTGTGGAGAATCATTAGAGCCTCCTCAGAGATCTAGGTTTACTCTGTGTTTAATCAGCCACAGTCAGAAGAAATGGCTTCATTTCAGCTTGATGAGAGCCAGATTACAAAAGGAAGATAGATGGCCAATAAGGTTCATCACTATAAGCATATTGTCTTAATTTGAAGAAACAAGCTGGCATTCTGTGCTGAGGAAAAGTGAAGTGCAATATGGCTAGTATCAAACCCTAGTTATTTCAAGTCTCTGTGCTCCCCACAATGAAAGTATTCTGGCTGCTCTTCCTTTGACTAAAATACTGAAAAAAACCACTGCAGAAACTGCAAATGACCACATTTACTCATGAGATATCACTGCTTTGGGCTCCAGAATGCTGAAACCTCTTGAAGCAGTTTTGCTCATCTTAACAATTCTCCAGCCACTTATTTATACATAAATATATCATAAACATAAACGTATCTGTGTGTCTCCACGAGTGGAAAGGTTCAAAATGACTATTGATCAAAAAAAGGTCTCTGAGCATAACTTGAACAAGCACCTCCTAAAAGGGTCGGGGTGCCACCATCTATCATGACTTCCCACGACAGCCATGGGGACAATGAGGCTGTCAGCTGGGGCCTGCTGGGGGATGGGGCTTTCAAAAAAGATAGGGACCCAGACCAGGGAACTTGTCCACACAAAAGATAAACAAAACTGGAGCTCTCTGCTTCCCCAATGAAACGAGTGATTCATTGCTGCTGCTTAGCTGAGCCTCGGTGCTGGGCTTTTTCCCCTTGTGCACAAACAGACTTTTTGTATAATCTATTTCTTCAGTGCCCTCCAGAAGAAAGAGAGAGCCTGGGAGCTCTCAGGGTAAGAGTATGGGAGCCTAACATTGTGATGGGAACAGCACAGCTTTTACTGTATATTTTACAGTAGAATCCAGATGGTTTTATTAAAGTCAGAACCTTTTAGTACCAGGAAATCTACACATATCTAAACTGTGATTTTTCAACTAATTTTGAATTGTGAATCCACAGCATTTTTGTCTTCTGTGGCAGATTTAAACACTCTAACGATCAGGTTTACATATATAAATTATCTCCCATGGATCTCTAAAAAGATATTCTCTGCCTCAAGACTAAACAAAAATTTGTGCAGAACTTGAGGTGAAAAACTGCTCAGTCTAAGGTAAATTTGGAATGGTAGAATGTGAATCCCTGCCCCAAAAGGAATTGTTAATTTGTGGAGTTTGAGAAATGTTGAGACTGCAAATATGTGGGGGAGAAGTGTACAGTCAGGTTTGATTTTTTTTTTTGGACAAAAGCAGCTGAGAAGAATGTTATGGGGGATTTAACTTGTAAATATCTTTGAATAAAAAAATTTTGTGCCTTAATTCAGTGGATGAAGAGGAGGCACTGATGGAAAATATGAAGCAAAAGTGTGATAAAGTCAGAACTGGGCCTAAAGTTGGTAGAAAATAGTATTTTAACCAAGTCCCAGAAGATATTATGCTTTGTGTGAGGCATGCACAGCCCAGAAGGGTCACCACAGGGAAGGAAATGGAACAAAGATGAGCAGAGGACTTCTCAGAAGCTAGGATCTGAAAAAGTATTATGAGATAAAAGTATGTTATGAAGAATACAGTTTGCTTTTGTCTTTCTCCTTACACTGAGAACATTGCTGGTTCTTTTGGTTTTCCTTAAACACACTTTATAAAAACCAGCTTATTTATTTTTTTCCACCTTCCTTTGTTCTAACTTCACCCCTCTTTGCATGTAAAGATGAAAGCGAAGCAACTCCCACTGACTTTACAGGTCTGAAGGGAATTAGGAATTTGACTCAACAAAATTATCCCTCATCCCACGCTTTTTCCACCCCCCGAAACACTGAAGGAACACACTCTCTTGTTCCTCGCACATTTTCCTACTGGCTGTTTGGACCCAAAGCAGAGAGCTCACAAGCAGGGAGCCACTTCTGAGGAGCTGAGCCCCAGCACATCTGTGTTTCTGCAGGACCCGCGACGCTGCCAGCCCGGGCCAGCTTGAACGGCCGCCTCATTTTATGGCTGCACTGACACAATCCTGCAGTGAACCATGCGACCCCTGAAGTGTTTAGAAAGGTGCATTTGTGTAAGGGAGACTTTTTTCCCCTCTGGAGTAAATCAGAGCCTCCAAGATAATCTGCACAAACACGTTATTGACTCGTCCCTTTCCCTGGGCAAGGAGAGCTGGGTTTTTCAGAAACCCATCCTCTGGAGCATTTACAAAGTGGAGACTTAGGAAGCTTAACAATTGGTAGAAATATTATCATCAACTATCAGGGTAACATTATCCAGCCATTCCCACCCACAGATACACACACACATGCTGGATTTCAGCTCAGAAAGCCCTGCAAATAACGCACTGTAGGTGTGTGGTCCTCAAAGTGTTTAAATGTTTGAAGATGAAGTGAGCAGGAACATCTTGTGTGCACCAGCTGAATGAGGGTTGGGAGGAGTGGGGGGTGGATTTCCCTGGACAGATGATAATTCTCCATCCTTCTATGTGCTGCCAAACTACCTCAACTGTTGGGGGTTTATAAACTTTTTTTCCTGGTCTCTGAAGAGCAGCTTTTCTAGTGTTTTTTGGAACACATCAAATGCAGTACAATTAAACAGGAGAAAAAAAAATATTCCCAGGGCCCTTCATTCCCTTCCTTTCCCCTGTCAAGATATTACTTAATTTAAATGCTGCCAAAGTTAATAATGAAAGACGACATCCTCTGGTGTGTCAGAGCTCAGCGCCCAACAAGAAAAGCAAGAGTGCCTTTCTGCACTCCTGTCTGCTAAATTCAACCTGGAAAAAAACTGGAGCAGATTCAGGGATACTGTAATTAGCAGGATTTAAAATGATCTCTGCAGGTCACTTTTCTTGGCCCAGAATTGCCCAAGAACTCGACACCTGAACCGAATACCTGAGTTGCCTGTGCCATCACATGGTGCCTACAGTGTAAGGCTGGAGGTGCCACCAAGGCAGCCAGCCTGGGTATGTGCCGCCCACAGGTACTCCAGGAAAACAAACTGCCTTGGGGCAACAGCTTTCCCTGACAAAAAGGATGGAAAATGGGCAGAGCACAGTTCAAAGATTCCTACCAGGATTTTGTGAGTAAAACCACAGGGCTTTTTGAGGGGGAGGAAGGAAGGGAGTTGGTGCTTGTTGAGGACCTGGGAGGTTTTGGGATGAAGGAGGTGACAGGAGTGAAGGGACTCTTCACATTTTCCCCCTCCTCCACATTCCCACAGCCCTGATACACTGCTGAGGCACTGAGCAGAGCAGATGAGCAGTGCCAGACCTCACTTCATTGCTTTTTCCTAAACCTCCCTCCCTGAAACCTTTTTCCCTTTTCTAAAAATAATTTGTATGCGAATCAAAGGGGGAAAAGAAAGGTAATGCACAAAGATACAGAGCAGCTTATTAATTAGTGTGAGGCGCTCTCAGTGCTCCTGCATATTTGGAAGGGCTAAAAACGTAAAATACCGAGGTGACATTTTAGCAGCTGCTGGGCCTGTGGAGTGTTACTGTGATGTGCAGAGCACCCTTACTTGGGTAACTCACTCTCAGTGTCATCCCAGCTGGGGTCTTACAAAAACAAATGAAAGTTGCACAGAAAGATTTGAGATTTTGACACTGAAGCTGGGTTTTGGGATTAAGGCTAGATTTATACAAGAAGGAATGTTCTCCCACAACTCCACAACATTGTGTGCATGTGATACATGGTGGGTTTGAGCTCCCCGGTCCTCAGCAACAGCAGCCTGTCTCTAACACAGCAGCCTGTGGAGGTTTAGCAGTATAAAATGAATTTCTTTCCCAAGGAGGACCTCCCCAAGGTGGTCCTGGTCCTCTCTGGTCTCTAGCAAGGCAATCACAGTCCCTACTCCAGAGAGCACAGGAGGAGTGCTGCACACCACGGCATTCACCTGCTAAAGGTCAAGGTCAGAGCCTGCCTGGCTGCAGCCCAGCACACCTCAATCACAGCAGCCTAATGGCCTTGTTCTGCAGCCGATGGAGCAGAACACCATGTGATGTCTATCACCACTTCCCAGTTCCACCCACGCCTCTGGCCTGCCCTCAAAGCAAAGCTTGTGCTCCTCTCTCTGGGCCTGCAGGAAGATGTTGTAACCACCTTGACCTTGTGCCTCTGACACGAAAACGTGGAGCAAGGGGAGCCCCTGGTACCCTAAATTGTGAGGAGGTGGAACCCACTGAAGCAACCCCTAAAAGGAAATGCAACAGTGTTTGAGCCCAGTGACTGTTCTGCAGCAGATACTGTTTGTGGGAAAGGCTTTGCCTCTTTTCCATCTCTGGCTGGAATCTCTCTTCTTTCACCTTTAGTTGTGTGAGCTTGCAGTTTGAAAGAAAAAGAGCAGAATAATGACCCAATGCCTCAGGTGTTAATGAAATCAGCTGGGGGGCACCTCGTATATGTGATGAAACAGAAATGTTGCCTTTCTCTTGCACAACAAGTGCCAAGAACAGGTTAAATTTTTCTCCTCAATGCATTATACTGAGAACAGTTCAGCTTTTATCTGTCTGTAACCATTCTTCCCTAAATAACTGCTGTTTATCAGCTTCAAGTTTTAGAGAGTTCGTGGCTGGTTGGTTTGATGAGAGATCAGGACCTGTATGATACCTAAAAGCACCAAAACGAAGTAAAAATTATTACTAGTTTTGAATGATTTCTGAAACTATTTACTTGCTTTAATATATTTATATTGTGCAAATCTTCCAGGAAACAGTGAAAAGCCATGCCTGGATCCATGGCCCAACTTCCATATACCTATTTTCCTGCTGTATGTCCCCTCGTTTCCCTGCTAGGTAGTGGGTAGAAAAAAAGGCTGGTAATTTATGACTCCTGTTAATTCTGTAGGCTGGATGTGTTGACAATATATCAATAATTATTTCTGGTGAGACCTGAACAGTGTAGCATGGGTCTCTGTAGGATGACTCATTTTACCAGAAGACAGATATGTGTGACCTGAGTTTTATGACAGATGTCAAATATATCGAAATGTGGTGTGAGGGAGATCATCTTATTGGCAAAGTAATGAGAAGCTGGTGGGAAGATTAATGTTAAAACTGAGTTGTGTGGTGCCTCCTTCATTCTGTGTTTTTGATAAGTGGTGCTGGGGCAGAAGGGAAGGGGTTATCCTCAACCTTGTGTGGGCCAAAAGTGGGAAAATTTGGAGGAACAATAATATTAACCAATGTGATAACTTTCACGAGGAGATCGAAAACAAATATCCTTTTGAACGGGAAGGAATTGTTGGGGGGTTGGTAAATGTGGCAGAGTGAGGGGAACAAACAGCTAACCAGACAGTGTGGCCTAAATCTTTCAAGGTGACTGCTGTCTTGACAACTTACATGGGTCTTATTTTCAGCCAGTGCTAAGCCTCCCACCTTCTGA
Source organism: Motacilla alba alba (assembly GCF_015832195.1). Classification (NCBI taxonomy): domain Eukaryota; kingdom Metazoa; phylum Chordata; class Aves; order Passeriformes; family Motacillidae; genus Motacilla; species Motacilla alba. Next base: position 15,987,153 of record NC_052025.1, on the reverse strand, counting down.
AAATCAAGCCCTCGTGTTTCGCGCCGGCTGCCACTGAGCAGAGATCAGCTGCCACCTTGGGAAGCAAAGCGTCTCCTCCTGCAGAGCCACCACAGGGAGGATTCCTCTGCACAGTTGGGCTCTTTGCTGCTGGAAAGCAGTTCCCTGTCTCAGGCTCCCCCAACAGTGCCCCCATCAGTGCCTGACATCTCTGGAGGCCTGGGGTGGGCCAGCATGGTCATTAGGTGCCATCAGAGCAGTGGTCAGAAAATAGCCACCATCACACTGCTGGTGAGCTCTCCTTCCACATCCCTGGGCTCCTGCTGATCCTCAAGATAAAGAAGCTCCAATGGAACGTCAAATAAGAGCTCTGGGTGCCAGCCTTTGGCCCTGCTTTGCTGTTGCAAAGACCACCTCTTATAGAGAGAAGTCCAAAGGATTAATAATCATAAAATCATCGAGTCAAAGACTCATTCAGGTTGGAAGGGACCTTGAAGATCATCTTGTTCCACCTCCTGCCCTGGACAGAGATGCCACCCACTATCCCAGGCTGCTCCAAGCTCCATCCAGCCTGTCCTTGAACACTTCTAGGGATGGGGCATCTACAGCTTCTCTGGGCACCCTGTGCTGGGGCATCAACACCCTCACAGAAAGGAATTTCTTCCTAGTATCCAATCTAAATCTTCTCTTTTTCAGCATAAAACTGTTACCCCTTATTCTATCAAACAATTATCCTTCCATCCTTGCTCCTGATGGAAAGATGGTCAAGAGCTGCCTCCTCTGGCAATAAGGAAGATAGTCTGATTTGTGGAGGCAGGAAAAGAGACCCACTGTGTGCCTTGATCATATTTGGTTGTGTAAAAACATTGCTAACACTCCATGGGGAGGGAGTTTTCTGTTACCCAAAACTGCAACATTATCCATGGAGCAAAATTTTTGGGAAAGCCTGCGATATTATTTGAGGAGCAAGGTTTTGGGAAAAGTCTGCATTGCAATGCATAGATAATTTTCCTTGTTTGTGCAAGAAGGGCGCCTTTCAAGTGACACAGGTGCTTCAATGTAATAACAAGGTCAAGCTTGAAAAAAAAAATTATATACTTTGAATAATTGAGCTGTATTTTTAGCCCTCATTTTGTGATCTGTGTCACATATATATATGTGTGTGTGGCTCATTTCCCTGTTCACTAGAGACACTTTTGCCATATTCAGGTTTGCTACCTAGAGAAGAGGCACATGGGCACTTGGTGAGCTAAAGGCACCTTTTGACTTCTTTCAGCACAAAAAGAGTTGCAGGATTTTTCTTGCTTTCTTTTTTTCTTGGAAAGATTTTGATTATAATTTCCCTACAAATAGGACAATTTTCTTTCATTCAGCTGTAATAGTGGCACAAATTTAACTATATTGTGCTAGCAGGCACTGATATATTAATTAAAATATAGACTAATTATTTACCCTAGTTAGTTCATACAAATCTCAGTAGTGTAATCAGTGGACTCCCTCAAGGATTTTTGTCATATTCAGCAATTGAAATGGTTTCTCTTTTTTTCTCTATTCAGGATCAGAGTTAGTTTGGGATTTTCACTTTCAGGTTGGTACTTTAGTGGCCTCCACAACCCTGGTCTGTGCAGAGGGATTGTGCTGCCACAGCCACTCTGACTGGTGCTAATAGGTGAATAAAACCTACAAAAAAGTTATCCTAGTAACTGTGGCATTGTGGTGAAGTGACTCTTCCCAGCCTCAACTTTGAGGAAATTCCTGGCCTCGTGCTGGTTCCTTTGTGGTACATTTGGTCACACATAGCCAGAATGGTTTCTGGGAAGTGGTGCTCTGATGTTCTTCAGCATGAACAGATGTGGAACAATGTTTACATGGGGAAAATGTTCAGCCTGTTTCGTAAGGGAGGGAAAGGAATGCCTCCTGGCAGAACAGAGGCAGAGCACTAGGACGATGTGGATCTGAGCCTTTATTAAAAGGACAGGCGCATCTGACATCCGGAGCTGCAGCACAACTTGGGATGCCCAGCTTGTGTATACTTAGGGCTTGTTTGATGCCGGGTGTTTATTTTAAACACAGGTGGTGTGAAAGTTGCAGGTGACTTCATTAGAAGGGAAGAAAAAAATGTTCAAAGCAAAGGGGTGAAGGAGAGGAAGGATAAGGTGAATCTGAGTAGGACGGAGACTGACCCAGTGTGCATCCTGCAACCCTGGCAAACTCAAAACCACCTTTTGTTCCTCCAGCATACAGCCATCAGCCCTCAAACCCTGTCTCCAGAACATGGAAAATTGAAAAGAGCAGATCAAGATTTCCTGGTTTTTGCTCCTTTGTGCTTTTCTTTCAGTGCCAATCCCTACTTTCTCATCTTCCCTCCACTTTTCTTATTTTCTCATCAAGAAGACCAAACAGAACTGAAGAGAAGAAACTGCATCATCTAACTGCTGGAAGAGACAGTAATGAAAGTCTGTGCAGCACTTCTTATGGACAGTGTAATGAAAAGTTGTGTCTTTCCCCCTACTGAAGAGAGGGGCTTGACCAAAACAGTTTGGGGTATTGAATACAGAACCCAAGCCGTTGATATCAGTAGTGTGGATGGCACCTGTGAAACAAAGTTCTCTATAACCATAAGAGCTATAGCATCCTTTAAATATAAACTTCCTGCAAACAAGCGCTGAAAAGATCAAACAGAAATTAACACACAGCCTGAGCATGAGACTTTCCCAGTGAGACAGTGTAAGACTATTTAAAAACCTGCCCTAAACAGCAGAGTCATCAGCGTTCCTGGTAGCGCAGCTGTGTATCTTTGAAAATCAGGCACCCTTTAAGCATATTTTCATCATAATATAACCAATATACATTTTATTATATCTCCTTTCCCTGTTCTACTTGTGGTTTAACCAAGTGTGAACCAAGCTAACATGATTAGACACCTTGTTTTTCACCAGTCATTTCTGTTTGCAGTCTTCCATAAAGTGCTTCAAGTGAATTTTAATATGTTGATGGTACTTACTGGAGAGATTAATATTCATAATAAATACCCCTTAGAAATAATCTTCAGCAAATCCTTTTGACAGAGGAGTCAGGGCTGCTAACGACAATAACTACTACAAAATGCAATTTGGTCAATTACTTTAATTAAATTTCACTCTGTAATGTCTTCTCATTCATATAGTAAACTAATAGGGAAAAAGTACATCATCCTTATTTGCTTTCACTTAAATGCCCAAAACTGTTTCCTTATGTTTTGCTTTACCATTTGCAGCTCTCTCAGCTTCTCGGAACATTTGAGATAATTATGGGTTTTACAAATAAAGCTTATTCTTCACCAAGAAAGGTTGAGACTTTCTTTGGAGTACGCTTTCCTAGAGTAAAAACCTTGACTACACAGATCCTAATCTGGTATTTACAGACTGGCTGATTTTGGATGGTGCCAGCATTCCAGTGTAAATGGTAAAAGTGTCTACATTTCATCAAATGCTTTTTTAATTATATTGTTTGAAATTGGAGTAAAAAGGAACACAGCTGTCTGGAGATTTTGGTAGCATACAGGTTATAATGAACTCATGAGAAATAACATAGCAGTCTCCTTAATGCACTTTACTGCACTGAACAAGGAATTTTACACTGTGGGCTACATTCTCAGCTGGGGTAAATTGCCATGTCTCTGATTTCCTCACTGTACAACAGCCTGGTTCTGAGCCCCTTGCTTAAAAAACACTGCTCTCATTTTCAGCAGTTCATAACAGGAGAGGATTTGGCCTGGGTTTATTATGGTGCAATTGTGTGTAAATATTAAGGTCATCTGTTATCTGGAAAAATGCATGAATTAAGTTAAAATCGGTAACTGTGAGCCCGCTGTATCAGTAAAATCAATAAAGCTGTTTCCATGAGCACTGTGAATATTCATGTCAACAATCATAAGACATATGGGAATGTAAAGCATGCACGTATGACAATTTAGTGATAATTTTAGGGCAGGCATTGTTTTGGGGAGCTGGTGTTGTAATTCCTCTGCTACAGCACTAGCAGCAAGTAAAGCTTCAAGAGGGAGAAACAATTCATTTTTATTGGGGACCGAGCTGGGGAGGGGCCACGGAGGGAACCTTTCTTAGCTGCTGAAGTAGAAACCACAATATTTCCCCCTCTGATTTCACACAACTCCTGTAAACTGCAGTTTCTTCAGCGGGCTTCCAATTTCTCTGCCAATGCTATAAATTTTGTCGGGAAGATGAAGTCCTACAGCGCAATTAACTCCAAAAGTGGTACAAAGCAACGGCGCGCAGATACCGGGCTGCAGTACTTAGCACTTAACTCTGAAATTCTGATAAGCCCTATCAACTCAGGGTTGTGTTTAATGTTCACTCCTGCTTATATACTGAAGATACAACCTAGCGGTCACAGTGTTAACACTCCCCAATATCTATTACAATTAGTTTTTGATTAAGAAGCCTAGCATGGCTTTTGAAGCCTTTTATGTTGTGTCAAATGGCTAGTGATGGAGTGAGATGCACAGACACCTCCCAGTAACAAAGCATCTTGTAAAAGGTTTCAAGTGAACTATTTTATCATCCTAATGGAAACCAGATGACTCTAACTCCCCCTTTAATTTCAACTATTTACTGAAGAGTCCTTGTTTTGAATTACTTAAAGATTTATTCCAAACCACTATCTCATGCATTAAGAATCACTAATAACAAAGCCATTCTGAGCAGAGCAAAGCTTTTAAAAGAATGTGACTATGCCATTGCATTTATTCTTAAGTTTAAACCACGTTTTTTAATGGCTTTCACATTTTTATTTCTCAGTTTGTTTTATTGGTGTGTTTTATTTTTATTTTTATTTTTTTTCCCCTTGAAATCCCAAACACATTTTTCTACAGCCATTTTCATCTCACTCTGCTTTTTCCTGCCCTACTGATGGGCACCGCAGGCTGGAGCCTGGATGGTGGAGCAGAACCTGTTCATGTGCTCCTTCCTCCCATCCTCCAGACACCCTCTATTTTGGATCTCCTAGTGGGTTTAGCACAGGAAGGGCTGCCAAATTAGGGCCTTGGGGAAAATTGTGTCCACCATGCACAGCTTTGTTGTTTCTGCTGAGCAGTAAAATTTTCAGGGGACGAAAGTGTCGCTTCGTGTTAGCCATTGTGGCCTGATGGCTGGAGAGACCCCAGAACAACGGCAGCACCGGGGGGAATCTGCTGCTTTGCCCTTGCCCACTATCTCTTTCAGGCTCATCCCTTCCTCCCAGGCACATCTCTCCCTGCATTGCTGCAGAGGGAACCCTGAAATCACCGGGATTAACTGGATTAGCGGTGCAGAGCGAGTCTCCTCTCTCTGCCGCTGCAGTATCTGCTGCCTGGGGTGCAGACCTCCCCATTTCCGTGGAGCCTTGCAGAGACACAGAAATTGCTCTTAATGAGCACAGCCATGGACTGGTTTCCATCCCAAAATGTGACACTGTTATTTACATCTGTCAGTATTTTCCTGAACTCCCCTGCTCCCTGTGGACACTATCTTCTAAGATGTGTCAGGCAACCCAGCTGCAATATTCTTTTGCCAAAATGCCCTTTTGACTCAAAAGTTCTTCAGCATACATTTTAGTGGCAGGAAAAGGATTAAAATTTGGCATAGTTGATTATAGATAAATTTTTTTAAGGTAAATTTATAAGAAAAAGTACATGTAAAGGAAGAAGAGGGTGGAGAAATATGGCTGTCCAAGGATAAGAGTAGGTTGTATATTAAAGTGTAGAAGTCTTCAAGAACCTTAGCTGTATTGAATAAGGAATTTGAACAAATAGAAGATGGTCTATTTCTAAAAACATTAAACAGAATTTTGTTGCAATGAACATCAATAACTATTGACCTTTCGCTATCATGAGTCTCCTGAGCCGCTGAAACAAGCAGCTAACAAATCAGACACCCACACCAAATGGACATATCTTCATCCTTCACAGAGATTTCTACTGTGTGAAGGTGTATTTTCCAATCTAGATTAAGTCTAGAGGTCTTTAGTAACTCTAGGCCTATACTGGTCTTTGGACAGAACTAGAGTTAATGGGATGAGGGGAGGGAGGGAGTGAAGCATTTCAGGTGGGATTGAACCTCAGGTCATACAAGGGCAGCGATAGGACAAAGGGGAATAGTTTTAAACTCAAAAAGGGCTGGCTTAGATTAGATATTAGGGAAAAAAATCTTTACTAGGAGAGTAGTAAGGCACTGGCACAGGCTGCCCAGAGGAACTGTGAATGCCCCATCCCTGGAAGTGTTCCTGGCCAGCCTGGATGGGGCTCTGAATAACCTGCTCTAGTGGAAGATGCCCCTGCCCATGGCAGAGGGTTGGAACCAGATGATTTCTGTGGTCCTTTCCAAACCAAACCAGTCTGTGTTTCTGTGATACCAAACAGGATGCCAAAAGGCGAGGCATGTTAAAAACATCAAAGGTAAAAACATCTACAGCTGCCCTCCTCTTATTCTGCTGTAACAAGAAATGTTTTAAAAAATATTTTCAATATTTTATTTCATTTGGTGGGTAAAAGAGGTATTAATTAATAGCTCTCTATCATTAAATAGTTTTCAGACTCATGAGTTAGATTTCATTTGACAAACAGGGAACAGGAACCACAAAATAAAGTGGTCACATGTTCATGAGAAGATAGAAGTATTAATTCTCAGTTCTTCAGCCAAGCTATTAGTCTGAGTTGCATTTTTAGCCTGAGACTGCCTATAAACCATATAAAACATAAATACTTCTGCACATGCTGGCACACAGAGAGGGTGACTTCTGTATATCATTAAGGAAACTTTAATAAATTGCATTTTGGTAGAAGTTAGGGAGAAAGGCTCTTCTCCTGCCAGCGGAGCATGAATTGTGTGTTACATCCACAGGCCCACAGCAGACTCTTGGGCCAGAAACCCTTTCAGCTGCACCACAAAATATTCCATCAATTTTCTTTTGGTGTGCCTAAAATGCTCTCTTCTTTTTGACTATACATTTTAGATGATCTTAGATGCTTCTCCAAATTTACTTAGTGTTCAGATAGCATTGCTTTGCTTAATATTCAAATCCAGCATTTTTTAAACACCAGAAAAGTGTAATATTTATGCACAGAAATATCTTCCTACATTTTCCCATAGTGTGAGAACCATGATGATTACTGTTGAAAAACTGGAAATTCCACTCCCTTCTAACATAAAGTTCTATACGTTTTGTATAATTTTTAGTTAAAATAATAATTAAAGGTAAAAGCCAACTGATTCGTGTCCACTGAAGTTTGCATGATGAAAACATGGCAGGAGAGGTGTAATTAGTCTCAGATCTGGCTGCCTTTATTTCCCAACCTGAACAACCAGGGACCTATTTAGAGCCAAGTCAACTAGGACTAATTGTGGGCCTAAGAGTGAGGCCTGGCTTCATGGTGAGTTTGATATTCAGCTGGAAAAAACAGATAGGGCTGCACAGGAAAACTGCTGCTGAGCTGATAAGCCAAAAGGGATTGAGAAAAAAAAAATCACAGTTTTTAGGATGTGGGGGAGACATGCTGAGAATTTATATTTCAGGGGAAAAAAAAAGGTGCTGGTAAAACTTTTACCATTGGCAATTTAAATTATAGTTAGAATATATTTAGAATTAATAAGCAGCTCTAGTAATTGCTGATGGAATATTAAATCCAAATATTCGTATATTTTAATATCTTTCTTGTAATGAACAAAGGGACTAGCGATATGTTTGGGGATGGAACCAATTCTTTAAATATTTTATATGCTGCAGGGTTGTCAACAGGACAGCATCAGTCTGAGAATCAATTGCAGAATGAACAGCTGTGCAGTACTTTTTTCAGTGATTCAAATAAATTTGCTCTCCATGAATTAAAAAATAATTTGTTCATGAGATGAGAGAGACTAGAAAAAATGAGAAATGAATGTCTTAAAACTCAGTCTCCTCTAGGTTTGATTTTCTGATCCTTGTACAATACTGGTCCTTGCCCTTTCCAAAGTTATTTCTATTAGCTATTTTCCTAAGCTTGCTATAAACTGCCAGTTTTCCTCTCTGTTAATTATTAATATGACCTGTTTATGTACCAGTTATCCAGCTAACCATTAATGTCTGTTTACTCATTGATGACCTTTGCAACTACATGCCAGGCACATGGCCAGTAAATGTCAACATTTTTTAATAACCTAAAAAATACTCTTCATAGCTTATCTATCTAAAGTTTTTCTGATGCGAAAACCAAAATTTAAATACTACTTATAATTCACATACATCTGTATACGGGTTTTGCAGTCAAATGGCACGGTGAAAGTAAAGAAAAAAAATCTTTACCTAAATTCCTGACTTATGGTTTTGTTTTAAAATACATTACAACAGGAAAAAGTATAGGTCTGACATGCAGGCATAATAAAATGCTTCACTAAAAGAATTATTGTCGGTAAATCTTTGTGTTTTTTCCATAACAATTTCAGTATTAGTCTGAACACAAGTAAGATGTCTCTTCCATATGTTCTACTATTAGCTGAAGGCTACACGAGGGATACAATTGGATTAAACCTTAAAGTGGTGACACTAATTTTTACCCATGATAGCAAAACCTATGTACATATTTTCTCACTAAATGTGCCTAATTTAAAAAGACAAGCAGCAGCCCAGGATGAAAAAGAATACGAGGGCACTTCCCACCCAAATTGATGTAGGTGTAGGATGGCCTCATCCAATCTGCTATGGAGATAAGTGGAGCAGGCAGGTTTCTTTTTCCTTGGTCCACTAACATCCTTTCCTAAAAAAAGCCTTGAAATATTGTCTTTGTGATTACAATTTGCAGGTTGGAAATTGTCTTCCTATTGAAATATTTTCAAATATTAGCATCATTCCAGCCATAAGTAATGGTGATGGCATTTACAGAGATTGCAGCTTTGATATATACATAGGTATATGTTCACATTTTCTCCTTCATTGGAGTTCTAACTCCAGTAAAAATTAGGTTTCTTTTTTTTTTTTTTTTTTTTTTTTTTTTAGTTACAGCCTTGAACACTTGCTGTGACTGTCACTTTATGTTGAATTTATTGTACAGCATGTGAGTTGTAAGGCTGAGGAGCAATCTGTCATAAGCCATTGTATCAATAATCTCTGAAAGGGTTTGTTTTGGTCCTGGCTGGGAGGTAAGCTTTCTAGATTTGTACCCTCGGTTACAGAGACAATTTGGGCTCAATAGTATTGTTTCAAAGGGGTTTGTCTGTGCTGTAACACATTTACTTAAGCCCTGTGCTTCTGTACAGGGTGGTTATACAGTACTTCAAGCATATAAATGCCTTTCAGGTTTTCTGTACTGAATGATAACTCACCTTGTCTTCCTCGGTGAGGTAGGTAATAAATAGAAATCTGGACTGTAACTGAGACATTCTGACTTAGTTAGATCTTCTGGTGTCCTGAAAAAGACAAGTAGACTCAATTACCATGCCAGCAACTACATGAAGATTGTCAAATTAAATCCAAAAACCTATGTTTAAATAACGGTATGACAAAACCTGAAAAAAGGCAAGAATATCAAAGAATATCAAGCTCTTCTGACATTTTGACCTGGAGTTACAGCACTTTGGAAACAAAGAAAACGATTCTTTAAAATGTATATTATTAGCGTGAAGGACTGAGGGGCAGGACTTGGTCAAATCCATCTTAGCCCAGAGACAGGGACAAGTGGTGCTGCAGCCATTAATCCACGCTGTGTTCCTGCTTTTTGTTGTGATAACCATGTTTTTGTTTTTTTTTTTTTTATAAACATGCAAATAAATTATTAAAAGGGGGAAAAAATATACTATACTTTCTCAAGACTGTTTTTAACCAGCACCTTAATTAATTCCCCAAAAGCCTTGTGAGTTGGGTGAGCGCTACACGGAATTAGCGTCACCCACGGCTGGTAGGGAGTTATCCCCAGGTTCAAGCACAACAGCTGTCTAATGGTGTACAGTGACACTGCACACCAGGGGAGAATGCGAGGAAGCATTCCACATCCGATTGGAACCGCAGGGAGACCTGAGTGGGAATTTAATTATTTCTGCTGGAACTTCTTCAGAACATTGGCTCCGGCACCCCGGCCTCGCAAAGCGCGCCGCGGAAACTTTAATGAGCTGCAGTTGTGCAGGGGAGGATTTTCTTTTAGACATCGCTGGAAGACAACAGCTCAGCACACCTCAGCATCGTCAGGCCAGAAAAGGAATCCAGTGCTGACTCAGAGGACAGTGCATGAACTGGAATTGTCAGCACCATCCTTTGCAATAGCCAAAGGAGGTGTCTCATCTGAGACTGACCTAACTCAACACATCTTAGCTTGTGAGACAAGGGACAAGGATCAAATATGATATTCCTGTGGGAAGGGGTGTTCTCTGTTCATCTGCTTTTATGTGCAAAGCAATGACGTATTTAATCAGGGTTTCCACCTTCCCCCCCCTCCAATGGCTAATATTTATAGGGAGCTGTTTAAGTTTTCCAGATGAATATGTATTCAGAGTCTTTCCAAACCATATAATGCGCTCTATAGATCAGAGCAACTCCATTTAAAATTGTTTTTTAAAAACACAAGGTATAATTTGATAGACGGGAACAGCTCTATTGGTTTCATAGATAGCTGGGCATTTATTTTCCACTGTAAAGATCATAATATTTACCCAATGGACCAGAACAGCTCCTTCTTAGCCTTTACTCCCTCTATTATGCCACAATTATTTAAATACAGATTCTGCTTGCATTACTTATTTTGTACCCAAGTGGATGGGGATCACCTGGGTGAGTGAGTAAAAGGGGCAAGGGTTGTTTCATGCAGCCCATCATCTTCTGAAAGTCTGGTGCAGATCTAGAGATAATAGGGAGAGATTAAGAACTGACTGCTTCCATGACTATTTTTATTTATCATGTATCGCTCATTTCTCCCTCCTGTTCAGTGTGAGAGCAGGTTATTCAGCCATGTGTTCTGTGCAGTGCAGGTGGGAAATATTTTAAATGCCTATATGCTGACAAGGTGAGTGGTTAGGGCATGATTTTGTTATATACATGTATAGATGTGTGTGTATATAAGAGAGCACAAGAATAATTTCCATGTGATTATTACTTTCCTGCTTTATTTTTGTGTGGCCTCAGAAGGCAGGAGCATAAATCCATACTGCAGGGGTAGGCACTGGTTTGTTATTTATTTTTGGAGAGCCAGCAGAGTACTTGATACCATAAAGACTGCAGCAGAACAGATACATGTTCAGAAGCACTTACCAATGGTATAATTTAAACCACTTCCTAGTGATATAAAGGAGATGTTTCTGCTGCAGTGGTTTCCTCATGTATGGGCATTGCTGCCTTAGACTTTCAAAAACCTTGGGATTGATTCACCCAGCAAGGAAAAAGAACAACTTAAACTACCAGAGTAATCAGTGGGCATGGGCCTGAGGCTCTCTGATGATAAATGATGGCATTTACACACATTTTATATCTCTTAATTTCTATTCTTGATTCCCATATTTAAAATCAGCTTTTTATGTGCATCATATTCCCTTATTTTTGATCAGGCTTTATTCTTCCTCTAATTTCTTTTAATAATTTGGTTTTATAATCAATTAATACAGAGAGTCAAATGCAGTCACTACAGAATAAGTGCAAAACATGTCCAAACCACTTTCTCTTGTGCTGAAAGATATGATCCATCAGGGAACACCCTTCTCTAACTTATTTTTCCAGGCTCTGTGTCTCCCTTAGCCAGTATGTCAATATGCAGCCACAGAAGCAGAGGTAGGCACCACTTTTGGTGTATGTGATTTTCTTCATTTAAGAGGTTAACCAAAGATGCTGCATGGTGTGATTTTATTTTTCACCTACACGTGATGATGGCTGAACTGCATGATGACTAAACTGTTGAATTTCTTTTTTTCCACATTGTGCATTTCATCCGGCTCTGTGACTCCTTTCTCTCACAGCCCCTTTCTTCAAAGAAACTGCCCTGTCAGCAAGTTCTCAGTCCTCTGTCACGTTCTGCTCATGCCTCCCCATAGTCAGCTGGTTCAGTTCCAGCTCCACTACAGGCCTCTGAAAACACAAAATATTTTCTTTCTTCCAGAAACCTAATTCTGATTTATATCCCAGATGAGCAATTCAAAAAGCATTTGAACGGTGAAACGTAGTTTGAGTTTTGGAGTTATACTGAGTTACAAGAGCTGAAATCTCCTGAAGTTCTGGAACTGTCTAGTGTGGGGTTTCGGCCAAAGGTATTCTCTGAAAAAAATTACTTAAAGAAATTTTCTTCCTGATTGACAAAAGGAATGGATGAGTATCAAGTGTTTAAGCTGCAGAGGTGTGCAGATAGTTACAGGAGTGGTTACGTGGTCAATTTAGCCACAGGTTGCTGACAGAAGGCAGCTCTGGCCTTAGTTACAAACTCTTGCAATTTAATTCACGTCTACACCCAATATCAGGCCAGGCTAACCTGACTGAGAGCTGCTGGCTCTTTGAGCCCTCAGTAAGGTTGGTTTTCAGACTGTTCCATGCCCTGACCAGGCTGGGTGTGCATTCACACATCTGCCATGCAATGGGCACGTCGGGGACATGCAGCCCACAGTGAAGATGAAGATGAGGTTGGCAGCAGCTTGGGCACCAGCAAAAATCCTCTGTTGGGTTTGTTTTCACCAGGACAGCACTTCAGACATGGATGTTAGGCCCATCCATTAATGTCTGTCTAAACAGGGTCATTGCAGGGTCTCTCGGAGGGATCTAATTAGAGGTCTGTTTTTCCTTTAAAAGTCCTTGCCTAGAATTTCCCTTACTTTTCCAAACACCCTAAAGTAGACAATACATCACAATGAGGTCAAAGCGGAGGAAAGAGAAAAAAAAAAAAAGATTCTCAACAGCTTCAGAACAATGACAGTTTTCATTTATTATCTGGAAGTCATGTGAGTTTTAAAGTCACCAATCATCATCAAGAGAAGAATGGAGATGCATGCTTGACAAGGAAGATGCTGTCTATGGCAGCATAATATTCAATTTACTGCCAAGGCTACTGACTTGTGGAGCAATAGGAAAATAAATGAAATAATTGATTTCTTACCTTGAAGGTAATATGGCATAAGAATTACACTAGCCATGTTAATTGTCTCTTTTTAAGCAACTTTCTGGGCTCTATATTAGTCCTCTGTAGAAGCAGAAGTTCTTTAAGGCTGTCTTGGTGCCATGAAAATACCCTCTTTCTTAGTATATTAGAGGTGCAAAGAAAAACCTGAAATACCTACCAAAAACCAGGCTTTTTGTCTGCCTGAGATTGCAAACAGCCTGGAACAAAACCTAAACTACCCCTTTGCCACTCTTTGTATACTGCCCTGAAAGAAACGTTTTTGTTGCAGCTTTGGGTGTAGGTCCTTGCAGAATGAGCAGAGGGCATCGGATTTCCTTAACATGACCCTGCCCCATTCCTATGCCTATATATTGTCTATTTAGGGAAACATTCCACTGTCCTTGCTCACGCTGAGCAGCCCTGTAGATATAAATCATCCTGCTGTGGAAGCAGGCACAATTCAGTGTGACTAACGGACCCTTCTGTGCTGATGAACATTAATGGATGTGGCATCGTCCATCCTGGTGGAGATAAAGCAGTGGCACTGCTCACGGAGTAAAGTATGAGTAAATGCAGCAACACATCAGCTATGGAGAAATAAACTACCTGGGATGGGAATCTGCCACATGACAGAAAAGCACTTTACTGAGCTGGATGGTTTAATTGTCTTTTATATGTTTATATCAATAATTACACTTCACAGCTGGAAGGAGCTGTAAGAATGGTAAGCCACCAAAATACACAGGGGCAGGAGTATGGTTTTAGAGTGTGGGACTGACTCTCTTCAAGTAGAAGTCAAACATGTTCAATAAGGCGTAGTTTTTAATGCTCAGGAAGGGGTTAAATTTGGACAAACTTAAATATTTTCCAAAACAATTTATATTTATTAATGTCTACTACAAAATCCATTTGCCCGTAATCAAGTGAAACTTGAAGGTGCTGCCTTTCTTAAGAGCCGACAGTCAACAATATTAAAGTAAATAGTGGAGGACATTCCAAGATAGTATTAACACAATTGATTTATTGATGATTGCACAATGGGAGGTTATCTTTTGTTAATTGACTCTGTAAATAAGATCATAGGCGTCTCAAGCGAAGGAAAAAAAAAATCTATTGCTACTAGAAAGTCAACAGGGTGTGCTGGCTGTGCCACTCCATAAAGTGTCTGCTGTGCTGTAAAACTCATGGGGCTGGGTAATGGCTGAAGGGCATTTCTACAAACAAAACTCATGCATACATGGAAGGGACACTCCAAATGTTGTTAGCTTGGGCTATCCTGCATGGAAAAAACAGGAACCATTCCTGGAACTCACAAATTCATTTATGTGGAGTCCATACAGCATAACTAGGAGTCCATAGGACAGCCAGATCTGATCTTGTACTCTTTGGTCTCTCCAGGTGATATATGGAAAGTCTGTTTCTTCACTGTGACCCACCTCTATCCCCTCAGACCTAAGGATAAATCATTGCTGGTTCATCCAAGCTTTGCTGGTAGGTTCTTCCCCATGAAATGCTTTACACATGTTCAGATCTTATTGTTGCTTCCCTTTGGAGTTCCTTATCTCCACCCTGTTCTCTTCTGATTTGGGCAGGGTATTGCCCAAGTTGTGTAACACTTTTACCATGCCCTTTTCTTTTTATTGTTTGCATCAGGACATTTATGGTGACTGGCATCCCAACATCTAGGGACTGTCTTGCTCAGTAATGTCTGGTTCTGCCTCAACAGCCCAGTGGAGACTCTTAGTAGAGACTTGGTAGCCTGATTTTTCCACTTTCCATTTTCCTCCCAACACTACATCTTTTTCTCCTTTTGATCCTTCTCTGTTCTTGTCCCCTCTGGTAATCTCATTTTTATCCCACTCTGACCCTGCCTTGACATTTGGAAAGAGCTATAATCAGTCTAAATGTCCTACTTCACCTGGCATAAAATCCAGGAGGAAAAGTCCTTTGCTCCTAATTTAACAGCCCTGAAATGTGAGCAAACATGATTTGTACTTTTGGCAGACAACAGCAGATAGATGGGTAGAACAGGAGCTCTGTGGCCACAGAGCTACTGTGCAGGGACAACCCAGTAGAGCATTTTTATTCCTCATCTGTGAAATGTCATGAGCTTCCAAAGAAGCTGGCTTCTGGTCTGTGATCCTTATGAATCACCTGCACTGAGTCATGTTCCTTTCCCTGTCCTATCAACAACCTCAATATACAAAAATCAAACAACCTCTGCCACTGCTCCAGGAGAGCGCTGACATTGTCGGAACAAAGGCCCTGCTGTTTCCTAATCTCAAAAACAATTAAAATATCAGATTAATAAAATCTGTAAATGCTTTGGCAGACGCAGGTGGAATGCTGTCTGTTTGCAGGACTATAAAGCCTATCAGTTCCCTTGGCATTAAAAGGCACAAGGGAACATAAAGTATCAGAGTTGCTAACAAGACCAAGCATGTAGTCTTGCACTAAAGAAATTTAAAAAATAGCATGTGTCAGTTGTTGTATGTCTTGTTTCTGAAGCTTCTCAATGTCTCCAAAGCCCAAAGCTTACATCTGAGAGGACAGGGAATTCCCTTCCCTCATGAGATGTAGTTTCCTTTTTTATCTCCTTCCTCTTGTTCTTCAACACAAAATTGCATTCAGCGCTTCACTTAATGACTGTAATGCCCTTGTTTAATAGGATTTCACTGCAATTCCTACCCTTTAGCTTGACACAGGAGCTTGGTGTGCATCTTGTGTTAGCTGGGTATTTTAAAGTGCTCTCTGCCTGGAAACAGCATGCCAGTCGATTCTCCCAATATTCTGAGTAGTAATCCTTGGAATTACTGTGGATCAGGCAGAAGTGAAGATTTCATCTAGAGGACTCAGATTTCTCTGCTGGGATCACAGCTCATGCAAAGATTAAAGGCCATATCCACAAAGATATTTAGGCACTTCAGTAGGAGTGAGTTGCCTCTTGTGGGACTGGCCTTAGCCCCATTTAGCTCACCTGCCTGACAGCCAGGAGTCAGAGCTCTGACCTTCAAAACTGATGGGAAACGACCACTGATTCCTGCTAAAACAGCTGCAGGATTTTTTGCAAGGATTCTAATATTCTGGAAAAAATTCCTTACTGAAAGGAAGCCCTTTTGGATCCTTCAGTTGAGAGAGAGAGAATGGTGAACTTTCTTTTCTCCCCTGTTTTTTGCAGTTCAGGAGAAGGTGAATGTCATATTTTCCTTTTCAATCATTTGATCTGTCGTGACCCCTCCTGTGCACTTTGTGACACCAAAGTGCTTTTCCATTCTTCGTTGCATTGCTTTGGGATCTATAAAAAGAGCGACAGTGTTGAGGGATTTCTGTTTCATTCCTGTCACTGTCCCAGGAGGATTAGAGTTGTGGAAGCTTAGAGTTAGGCTCATACTTCCCTCCATCCAAATGCCTGGCTCGGAGATAATGGCCTTTGTTTAGGAGGCCTTAATATTCCTGAGGCAGAGCCCAACATGATGCGTTTCCCCATTTCCTCTCTCCCTCATGTTTGGTACACCCGTCCTCATATGGATTCAGTAATCCAAGCCATTCTCTGGAAGCATCAGTGACTCCCATTTACGTCTTTGCCACCTTTTCTGAGAATGTGTTCATTTCATTGATCCCATGTTTCAGCGCAGCAGTTGTCCCTGCCATTATCCTTGACCTAATGATAGCACTTGGGGCTCCTCGTGTCCCGCGGTCACGGATGAGCACATGGACACAAACCGCCGCGCAGCCCTGCCCGCACAGCCCGCTTTAGATCCATGAGAATGGCGTGCGAAATTCCTGCCAGGTCCAGTTTCTTCTGAGCAGCGAGGGCCAAGATAGTTGTGCTTCATAATCTGCTGGAATGCTTCTTAGCTGGCTTGGCATAGCCAGTGTTGCAGAGGGAAGAGGGGGGAGAGGATGTGC
Organism: Motacilla alba alba; assembly: GCF_015832195.1. NCBI lineage: Eukaryota > Metazoa > Chordata > Aves > Passeriformes > Motacillidae > Motacilla > Motacilla alba. The sequence continues at coordinate 15,970,193 of NC_052025.1, read as the reverse complement.
TCCAGCCCTAAGATCAGATGTCGGGCACAGGTGCTGGCAGCGGAGCAGCGCCACAGCTCCGGAATGAAATCGCAAGCTGGACCTTCTGAAACAGCCCAAGATTGTGTATCATGAGTTATGAGGGCAATATAAAACGGAAAGCTTGACTGCATCTGTTAGTTAAAAATTGCTGTGAGAGCTTGGGAGGCTGTGAGCTCAGTGTATTAGTGAAATCTCAAACAGGGTGCTGTACTTTACCTTCCTAATTAAACACTCTTTTAGTTTTTGTTGCCCATGTTAATTTTTATTTTCCCTTTTCTCACTGACAAGGATTAGCACCATCTATTCCCCAGGTAAAGTCTGAATCTGGATTTGTATCTTACTCTCTCCCTCAACTGTTGTAATGTCCTTTGACATGGAGCCACCGTTTGCTGTCCCAGGGGTCACATGTCTGGGGAAGAAAAGAGATCCCCTCTCACAGTGAGGAAAGTTTTAGTTGACTGGAGACATATGTTGAAGGAAAGTTGGAGTTTATTCTCAAATGCGCCAAGAGCCTACGTAAATACCCGTCCTGTACATCCAATTTTGCACTTTGCAATTGAAGAAGGAGTTTTGCACACCGATACAGAGCACATGCAAGCTTTTGCACTTCCATTTTGATAGATGCTTTTTTCTGTTGTTTTTCTTGGGGGATTTTTTTTTTTTTTTTTTTTGTTTTCTCAGGGTCGGTCTGGTCACAGAGGTTCTGCTGTGTGTTATTTTCTCATCTTGTATCACAAGTGAAGTATCTGGGCCTGTTCCCAAGCAAATGAATGTTAGACATCTCCTTGGCTTTCAAAGGGCAATGTCAAACCTAAATGAGGGAGAGGTAGGATGGTGCTGGGATGAGGCACTCCTAAAAGCCTCTTGAGTGACCCAGGAAGGAGCATTTGTAAGTGCTCCTCTTCCCTCTAAGACACTAATGAGTCAGTCCTTAATCACAAACTGCCTGCGCAGAGCACTGCCCTCCTGACACAAGGACAAGCTTCACCTCTGCAGACCTTTAAAATGAGCCCTCTAGGCTTTCCTTCTTTTACAGGAGATAGCTGACCCCAGTGACCTTGCTCCTCTCCAAATCATGAGCTCATCCTATGGATGTGAGGGTATATAGCATTCCTTCCACTTCCTGCCTTAAACCCTGGCCCCAGCCTTAGCCCAGGCTGTCCGGGAGATGGCCGTGTGTCCTGCTCCTCTCCCAGCACTGCTCCTGTCATGGCTGAAACAATACTTTTACATAGTTTCCAAATAATTTCTTTGGTTACATGGAGAACCATGGGTCATTTTGAGATAAAGGTGACAATATAAATGGAATTCCTTATTATTAAGTAAATAAATAATAACAGAGTTGGCTCCTTGCTGCCAGACATGCTGATTCTCACGTTGGTTGCCACATGCACAACATGGCCTGATTTTTCCATTTCCATTATGTTCTTGATGGCTGAACATGCTTTCAAAAATTATTATTTTAAAAATTTTTACGTTGGACAAATGTTTTCAGTGCAAGAGGGGCCTTGCAGAGTTGAAAAGGGAAAGTTGCTTTCCTAATAACTCATGGCTGTTGTGGCTACTATGCAAATCTCTTTATCCAATCAATCAGACATGAAATAAAATACACTGACCTGATGCTTGGCTAGCATGTAAATTCCAAGTCACATGAGGCTTGGGGAGCTACAGTGCAGAAGAAGGAGTTTTCATTCCCCATTTGTAAGATGATATCTGCTGGGCTCATTAAACGAAAATATTTTGGGGCCTGTGTCTTGCAAGGTAAACTTGCTCTATTGTGCAGAAGAACATTCACTGAAATAGCTAACATGGATCATCTGATGACATTAGCTTTGTAAGTAATTTCCATGATGTCAAGGGTACACTGGAGATTAAAGGGGGATTAAGGCCTACTTGCACAGTCAAAGCATCACAGTAAATTGACTTGACTTGGCAGGCAGCACCTAAAGTTGGCAAGTTTTCACTGACTAATCATATAAAATCCAGGTTTGTGGTGTTAGTTGGACTACACTCTCACAGAGGCCAGGAAACGTTAAGCTTTCAAGGTGGGAGGTTTTAGGAGGAAAAGGGAGGGGAGACTGATGAGGAGACTTTTGCAATGTCAAGGTGCCAAAGTAAAATAACGACCCAGTTTTACTGGAGAAGGTTCTGCCTTCCAAGAGCAAGCTGGTTGGATTTCTACCCAAAGGGCTTTTCCTCCAGCAAAGTTTATTTTTTCCCTCCCACTTGCTGTCACAAAATGCAATCTCCTCTTAAAGGATCAGAGCCTGCACAGGAACTTCACTGAATAAAGATGAGTTTATATTTTAAAAAGGAAACAGCTGGATTGCAAAAGCAAGGGAGGTAGGCAGCTCTAGTTTCATTAGCTAAGGGAAACTCAGGGCCCCAGAGGAGAACAACTGGGAGAGCAGCCATGACAGAGGAAAAAAAAAAAAAAGGAAACAGAAGATCATAAAGAACTAATAATGAAAAATGGAAAGTGAGAATGAGCCAAGAAAAACATGCAATAAATAGATTTTAAAAAAAAGAAGTTGTGGAGGGAACAAAAATGTAAAGCAACCAAGCAGGAAAAGAGCAGGGCGGAGAGTATGGATTTTCTGGAAATGAAATAAATAATTCTGAAAACTCAAGAATCTGATGAAAAACTGGAAGTGTCTCATGGCTGATCTTTTGATCTCCAAACTGGTGGCCCTTTCAATATGAAAATGAAGGAGGAGCACTGTGTATAATTGCCCAGCAATTCGTTTGCTGCTTCCGCTGGGAAAAACAGTGAGTTTGGCCAGGCAAGAGAGTCCAGAGTCCATCCATGCTGATGAATTAGGGCCCTCTAAGAGCAGCTTATAAAAAAATGTATCTCATGATTGTTTAGAAGGATCCAGTCAACTGTTTATCTGTGCAGTAATCACTGGATGATGAGTTGGAGGTAACCTGGGTGTGGGACTGTGCACAGCAGGAGTCTCGGAATGGTTTCAGATGAAGAAAGAGTAGAGATTGAAGGAAGAGTGGGATAGGAAGAAAAGCAGATACTAGTCTGTCCTTCGTCTTGAAATCTGTTCATTGTGATAAAATATATCAACATGGCCAGGACTTCATAGCCCAAGAGAGAACAGATTTTTTTTTCGGCTGCCCTTCAATTAGATCTGTAATAATCCTGCAGCTTTATGTGGTTTACAGACGACACTTTGCCCAACAGAAATGGTGCTATTCTTTAAATTGTGCTTTGCTCATTAGGTTTTAATAGGAGCAGTTGTTTAAGGGGTGGGAGGGGGAATGCACTTGGTGATGCATAGTGGAATGTACATTAATCTTGTTAATGACAACACAGTTAATGGCTGGCAAAACATTACTTTTGAATTAACCTTTCTCTTGTGCAGGCTCTACTTGAGAAACAGAGCCAGGACACCGAAGATACAAGGAAAGTGCATGAAGACAGGGATACAGGATTTCCTATGATTTTATGTTGTTCTTAATTAGGAAGCATATTGGCAGCAAATGCTAACATGTGTTGGGATGTTTAGCTGTAGCCAAATAAATGTTTTCTATTACAACTCTGAATACTTTGCCTAGCCAGAGCCCATGCTGTTCTGTTCATGTCTTACAAAATCCCTTTATAAGTCATTTTGGGGGCCAATTTTCTGTTGGCTTATGCAGCAGAGTTACTTTGAACATATGTATACTCAGACTCCAGAAGGGTCGTTGTCCTCACTTTTTTCATTTTTTTTTTTTAAATTCTAATTTTTTTTTGAGTGATAAATGGGGAAGCCCTTCTTATGAAATGCTTCTGTATTCCAACTAAACAATAGCCTGTACCGAGCATGCTCATTTAAAGCAAAAATCCAGGGAATGGATATAACTGGTTTTCTCTGGTCACATGTTCACACATAGACTGAATGAAAAATCCATAATGAATCGTTTATCTGATATTTAATCTCTTTCTCCTGTTTATGAATGGTCTGCAAATAATCTGCTGCTTTTTTCTTTTTTTTTCTTTTTTTTTTTTTGGTTCTGTTTATAATTTCAAATTATTAGTTAAATAATTTCTGATCTGGCTTGCAGTTATTTGAGAACACTTTGCTTTGAGTATTTACAATTTATGGCTCCTGTTACTTCACTGATGTAAGCACAGGGCTAGAGTCTGACTTGTGTAGTGCAAGTAATTTTTGTGCAAGTGGAAACATAGGGTTTTATCTTTCCAAAAGCACTGCTACTTTTACTTTAATTATTACTAATTTTTCTTGATGATCTAGCCACATCTAGCAAGGAAATCTGATTCATGTCTCCCACGTCTGAGTTTGAGTCTTGTGTGATCAATTTATTCTTATTGTGGTAGAAACTCACTGAAACCCCTTTCTTCTAGAGGGGGAAAGAAGGTGCTCAGGGACTGCCCATGAAATGTCATGTATGAAAGACAATGAACAATGGGGGTAAAAATATAACCATAGCAGTTGTTCTGGGTTGCTGCAAATATCAATTTATGGTGAAAAGAAGGAAGACAAGTTGCAGTATTTAATTACTTGTGAATGTGATTAGCTGCTTGAAAGTGTAAGGACCATATCCTATCAACATTCATAGCATAAAAAAAGCCTTGCTCTTAAATTTCTTCTCAAATTGGATCCCATTAATCACTGTAAAAGTTTCAAAACCACTTGGCTGAAGAACTGGGATAACAGGAGGTTTTCAGGAGGTCATGCTCTCTGATTGGCATCCTTGACCCTCTGCTGTCTCAGTTTCGGATCTTCTCTCTGGCTGTGGTATCCTGGCTGGGCTGTGCTTACCAGTGTGAAATCCTCCCTGGGCTCTTGTTCCCGGGGACTGGGCTGCTCAGGAGAGCACAGAAGGGAGAGAAATGGCACCAGTGGCTCAGCCCGGCCTCAGAGCTCAGCTTCAAAGGGAGGTAGGGCTGCAGCGGGGTGGGTGTGAACCAGCAGAGATTATAACTACACCTTTGGAGTGCAGGCTGACATTTAAAGGCTTGAGGCCTGCTGTAGAGCAAAGAAATGTCAATCTTTAAAAGAGCGGACTGGGCTGGTTAGTAGGAAGGAATGTCAAAAGAGAGTTTATAGGAATCTCTTAAAGTTGAAGCAAATGTATTTCATCCCTTTGATATGAGCACGTTTCTTCTTGATTTACCTGTGAATGGATGTCACAAGAGCTAGAGCTGGTTAACAGATGCTTGGAAGGACATGGGGGAAGCGCAGAGACTGGGGAACTGGTTAACATTTGACTGAGGGCACATAACCTGTAAGTCTGCCTTATACTGGGACTAAATCATCCCCTCTGATGTGCTGGGAGCTGGACCTACACACTCATCCTGGTGGCTCACAGAACCATTCAGTGGTAATTCACACCTAACCCATTTTAGATTACCCATTAGTCTTATTAACAACAGCGAGCACTACCAAGGAGAAGGAAAAAAAATAATATTCTTTCCACAAAAAGGTAAAAACATAATAGTGAATTAAAGTTCTAAATGATAGGACTGTTAACATAATGCCTTTTGTCTAGAATGAACTATAAAACACACATATATACAGTGGAGAAAACCCTGTAAATGTGTAATGGACAAAAAAATATATATATAATAAAACTGTTGAAAGAATGCATTTTCTCAGCACCAAGGCTATCCATAAAATTTTTACAGTTTTCCACTATATAACATTATCCTTCATAAAAAATGATATTTTAAAGCAAAAAGGTTGGCAAAAGAAACAATTGGTAGTTAACGGAAGGATGGGATTACAGCACTGTGCCTTTGCTATGAACGGTGGAATAGAAAATGAAAAACATTTGGGGCATTATATGAAGCCCAGCAGTCATGCTCCATATGGTTTGAAGAGTTGAGCAATGCTTGACAAAGATTTTATGACTTCATTTTCTTAACATTGAATATTATTCCTTCAGTCTAGTCCTCCCAACCCATTCCTTGTCTTAAATTTCTCCTGTTTCTCAGACAAAGAAATCTGTTTTATTAGCATATATCATTTATATTGAGTTTAATCACATCTGATTTAATACACTGTTTTGTTTCCTGCAAGGCCTTTCTGAGGAATGCCCTGTAACAAGGTATTGGGGCAAAATTGAGATAATTTGGTCCCCAGACCCTCTAATACAACTTCCTATGTGACTTGGTTTCAGGATAAATAGCCAGAGTCCTCTGTATAAGAGAACAGGTCAATATTTGTGGATAATTGGCTTTGGAGCAAAGAACTTCCTGCTTCCCAAACCTGTGCTCAGACAGATCAGGTTAAAGTTTTATATCTCTTAGCCCACATCATGAATTTCAAAACCAAATACTGCTCCCTCAGTCATAAAGTACATACAAAAATTAATTAGTCATTCTTCAGTCTACAATCTACTGCCGTGTGCTCTGCCAGCAGTGGAAGTCCACAGCCTTCCTCAGAAATGCCTATGGATTATCCTTATTTTGATTTGACATTTAAATCGTTAGGCACAGCTGGGGATTGGGCCAAGTTGTGCATTTGTAATCATAAAATGAGAATTCCTGCTGCAAAATGCACACCGTAAAAAGAAAGGATATTTGTGTCTTCCCTTCAAAAAATATTAGGAGGTTCATGAAGGTCTCCACATTGGCACACAATCTTCTATATAAGAGACAAACAGCATGTTTGCTACTACTACAGGTGACCTAAACCGAAAAATTCAAACCTAGAACCAAACTTTTTGAAAGCATTTGGATCTGCAGTCTCAGCTTGGATGAATCTCTAAAAAAGGATTTACTGTTGCCATTTATTACATCAATTCACATACTGCGCTACACAAAATAGATCTTTCCTGAAACATCACTTTTCATTTCATTTATTTTACTTCACAGCAGAGAAAGGCAGAGTTCCTCTAACCCTTCTCCTGCCGTAGCTGTGTGCCTGCCCTCACATGTGGGTCTCGCATGCCGTGGTATTTCAGATGGCATGTTGTGAATTAGGTGGATGGAGTACCCCTGCTGGTGTTTTATCCCATGGACTCAGCCCACTGGAGAGCACTCAGCTGGTTAATATTTCATATGGATTCTTTTCTCTTTTCTTTCCAACCATCTATGTAAACTTTAAGACAGCCGGTCTGGCATTAGGAGGTGATTTCCTCGCTTTGGATTAAGGATCCATTTGTGAGTCACTCTTCAGGCACTTCAGAAGAGTAGATTTCAGACCTGAAAGAATGTATTGTAAACAGAATAATGTGCTTTCAAAATTAGCTTCTGTACCAAATTATGTATTTACTTAATACACCTTAATGGCTTTTGAAGAAGCCATTAGGCTCGATTGCGTAAATACTATATATACCAAAATATGTATTTAACCTAGATAGGGCAGTGCCCCATTGTTGGTTTTCCTTCCTTCTTTACAAAGTTTTATCTTCATGGCCTTTTGAAAGTCTACTATGGCTGAAGAATTTATCCTCCAGGGGATTGTTTTGGTCAGTGGCAGCTGAGGGGGCAGGGAGGAAAGGTGGTTCCTGAGTTTTAATGTGTAGGAAGGAGGAATAGCTTTCAGGAGGGCTGTAGGGCTCTTCAGACTTTGGAGTGGGGAAGGGAGAAATTCAAATATTATTGAGCAAACCAATTCTCCTAAAGGGCAAAATCCTACAGGGCTCTGTGACCTGATCCTAACTTAGGGAATGGGAGCGGATTCATGGACCAGTCAGCTTTGTTTGTACCTCGGGCTGGATGTGAACAGTCCTACAAGTCCATGAAAAAGATGAATAGAAAAGAAGGAGCCTCCTCTCTGTTCCCACCACGGAGTTGCAGGACCTGCCCATGCTGGAGGCACTCTGCCATGGTGGGACTCTCATGGCACTCCTTGGGAAGCTCCTTGAGGACCCCTTAGGGTCAGGACACTGTCAGCCTGGTATTTCAAACAGGCCTTAGATGCTGGGAATTCACACAAAGAACCTAAAATTTCTCTTTGGTTCTCCATCTGTATATAAATATACAGAGGTAGGATAATGACCCTTGACAGTGGCTTTTTAAGGATAACTTAATGGAACGAAATTCATTTTGGGAATATTAAATGTGAGAGGGGCACTGCACCAGTTGGGACTGGTGGAAAATAAGTGGGGAAATAAGTACAGAGGAGCTGAACCTGCTGTGTTTCACTGTTTAACTGCTACCTCCTGTAACTGGCACAGCAAGTAAACCATATATCTGCTAATGCTGCAGGTGTACTCTCAGCTAGCTCATAATGGAAAAAATATCTGTAAATAACTGCTCAGTTTCAGCAAATGCCAAAAATTACAGTCCATGCTATCCACAGGTGATTCCACCGATCCCAGCCAGGCTCATCAGTTTGGAAATAATAACAAATGTGAAAACTGCAGAAAAAGATGTTACCTTGCTCAGAAAATGCGATGAGAATGAGCAGTTAAGTGCTAAAAATAGAAGTGTTGTGTGAGGCCCTGTAACTTTGGCACAGAGTCACGAAGTGCTGAGTGAGAGAGGGTGTGGAAAGCACTGCCAGCACCGGGCAAGAAAGAAATGTATGGTGGGCGCACAGGGATAGCCAGGATTAGGGGAAGAGAAAAGTTTTTCGAGTTTTAATGGAATTTACTATAGACTTATGTGTTTTTGTGGGCTCTGGAAAGTTGCTGTCTATATTAATCAGGCTATTAAACAAAGACTTCTGCAAACAGTCTGTGCAAACTCCTGGAGCTGGTTCACCTGGGTCAACCTGCAGGATGGAACAGGGCAAGAAGACTTATTGGTCTGCCTGGGAAATTAGTTAACTATGAGTACAATCAACATCACGAAAATGAAAATTAATTCAGCCTGAATCTCTGACAGGAATTGGTCTCCTGCTGAAATCTGTTTTTAACAATCCTCCTGCCAATGTGACTTCAGACAGGTATCTGCAGGTAAAGTAGATTTTGGATACACTTGAAATTGACCTGGCTTGATTTCTAAAAGGAACTGAATTAATCTGAATTTAAATTAGGAAGGATGACAATAATAATAATAATAATAATAATAATAATAATAATAATAATAATAATAGTAGTAGTAGTAGTAGTAGTAGTAATAATGGACCATTGCTTGTAGGCCTCTTAATGATGCAGTTTCCCACCACTAACTTGTATCTGAGTATGACCATAGAACTATACCAGAAATAATTTTGTGCAAATATAGTCAAGCAATGTTATCATCTGTAGGCCAAAAATGCACTTGGAGCTGTATTGTTCTTTTTCATTGACTTTTTGTTGACCACAGGAAAAACAGGTTTTAAAGTACAACACAGTAACACAGTCTAAAGGAGTGAAAAACTTGTAGAGCCAGTTTGAGTTTAAGGGTGCGCTAACTTGTGACCCAGACAGGATGGTGGTTTTAAAATAAAATTGAAACAAAGAAGTTTTGTTGTGATTTCTCCACATCCCCTGCAGGAAATCATACTCCATCCCCTCCGCTCTTGTCCCACACACCTTCTTCCCATCTCTCTCATTTGCTGCTTTCTCAAGACATTGTACTTTGTTACTTCCCTGACCATCTCACCCCATCTGAAATACCTCAGACTGTCTATTTTTCCTGCTTTATTTATTCTTACTCTGTTTAATAAAACTGTATTTTTTTTTCCTGCTTAATGATTGACTTTAACAAATATTTAGGAATTTCTTTTGGTGCCAAATTACATTTTTGTTCCTTGGAAAAAGGATGAAAAACTGCCCTCAAGATACTGATTCTGAACATTTAATGTTTTTTGATTTATATGATTATCATCATGATAGATTTTTAGATGTATTTCTTAATGCTATAAGATTTCTAAATAAGTTATTGAAAGATTTATTTTTCCAAATGAAATAAATACTTCCTGAAGTTATTTGCAAAGTTTGACCATAACTAAAAACATTGTTATGCCCCTTTTGTCCTCTGTGAAATAGCATTTTTATTTTCAGTGTCGGGAGAAGGAAAAGAAAACTGAGCTGCTACATGGTTTAGATGAGACACCATCTATAGGGTAGAATTTTGGTACTTCATAAAGTTTCCATTATAATGGCACGTTTATTAATCTGTAGCTGCCCCCTTAAAACCAGGCCCTTTGCATATCTTTTCTTTTTCCTCAGGTACTGGGAAATTGTTCATTCCTGGTGCTCCATCAGGCATGTCAAAGACAAATATTTCTATGTGCATCTGTATTTGGGCCACCCATCCTGAATATGTAGCTCAGCTTTTCATGCCAAAAATCCTCTGCACTAAATTTCATGCTGCATTTTCTCTGGGCTACTTAAAGGTACTATTTTTCTTGTTTTTATTAAAAAGCTCAAACTGAATTTTACTCTAAATCAAAAGCATTTTTTGAGAACCTGTAGGCTACTCTAAGTTAATCATGTGGGAGAAGTGCTGTTTTATCTTCACTAAATGATTGTGGTTTCAACAGTAAGAAATTTGCCTCCAGAGCTTCTAGCTGCTTATTGATTGCTAACTTGACATATATGTGTATGTTTACAGATTTCTACAAATTCTGCTCAGATAAATGTTTAGAGACACCACCAAAGGCCTGTTTTCATACATGTCAAAAGGTATTAGATGGCTTCCAATTCCATACATGTGGATATGCACAATTTAAGTAAAAACTGGGTGCTGTTTGGAATTATTGTTCCTCAAAAATTCGTAAAGATGTCATGAAATGCTTAGACTGTATAACTTTAATTGAAAGTATTTATCCAGCTCTGATTTCAACAGATGTCTGAACAACAGGGTAAAAATAACCCCCACCCTGTAACAAAACATCATCTGCTTCCAGATTTCCCATGCTAAAGTTTTTATGGCGGTCAATGGTAACACACATGTACTTTTCTCTCATGCTTTAATAAAAAGCTGCTTATCTTTTAAAAAAGGCTTCTTTTTCCCTAGTGCAGAGATGCCCTCTGTGTATTGGCTGATTTTCACTTGAAGGTTGAAGACTTTTTCACACTAGGGACACCTGTTTTTGAACCCCCATGTTTAAGGGAACTAGGGAAAACAATACAGTGAAACATTTGGATCCATCTGGTTAGATGCAGGAATGTTATGATCATCTGAACATCTGGATAAGATGGTAACTGCCACCAAACCATTTGGCAAATAATAGATTTGTCCCTGCTCAAGCCTTCTGTGGATGGTTCAGAGGGTTTTTCTGCCTAATGATGTGCTTGGCCACACTTCTGTTCTTTCTGCCCCCACTCTTCTTCCCCACCAGTGGGGATATTCTTCTCCTCCAGCAACAGAAACCTCTCTACTCCTCTCCCTGCTCCCTGTGCTCTCCCCAGATAGTGTTTTCCCACTAGGCATGAACAAATCCTGTTGTTTTACATCATATTGTCATTGCAGCCACAGGCATGTGTCTGCACTTGTCCCCGAGGCAGAGAGGGAAGCGAATTTCCTCGTGCCTGTGCTTGCAGCGCGTGTGACCTGCTCTGCTCCCCCAGCCTCTCCCAGCACACATCCTGCCTGCTGGGATCCATCCAGAGCTGTTTCCACCTCAGCAGTTGGTGTGGAGAGGAGATGGGATGGTGCAAGTGGGGCGCTGAGCTGTCCTGGGGGAGTTCAAGGGGTGCAGTGTGGTTGAAGCTGCTTTGGAGCAGAGCATGGCTCAGTGTGAAAACATTCCCTGAGCAAAGGGACTGGGCTGTGTCTGTGGCCACTGGCGTTGGAAATGCCAAGTATTAGGTTTATAACAAAAATATTGCCTTAGGCTCCATTTCCTAGTCAAAACTTATTTGATAGAGCGTTGAGAGCAGCCCACGGCAAGAGGAAGGTCAGTGTGTTGCACCCCACATCTGCTGGGCAGTGGCTGGAAACCTCCTCAGTGCCACTGTGCCTTTTGATGCTCCACACGCCCATGAGCACATGCTGAAATTCCTGAGCATGTGCGTAAAGTTAAGTACTTAAATGCTTTGCTGAATAGGAATTGACTGAACATGTGCTTAAGTATCCTGCTGAATTGCAGCATTAATCATTTTTACAGCTGACAAAATCACTGCCCCAGAAAAATATTCTCCAATTAGAAGGAGCGGGATTATTTCTTTCATTTGTGTGAAATAAGTGTGTTCCCAGTTGCACTGAACGTGTTCTGTTTTCTGTGATATTAGAAATCATTTTCCATAAGATTTCATATTGCTCAGGAGAAAACTTGAGAAACTTTGGAGTTGATCAGGTCCCTAGATTTGGATTTATATTAAGAAAACATTGTAAGAAAAGACATAATGGGCCAAAAATATGCACTTTTTTTCATTGACTTCACCTAAGGGCAGAACTTGGGCCACTGTGCTTGTTCATTAATTCTCTCTTGTGGAAGATACTTTTTCCATATGTGATTTTAATCTGTTTGTAGATACTGAATGTAGTTTTTCATATGGTAGAGTGCTCCTTTTTCCCCCCTTATTTCCTTCACAGTCTTTCCATAATAGAGTTTAAAATAGGAAAAAAAAAACCAACAACAACAAAACAAACCAAAATCAACAAACCAAATCCCTTTGTATGTGCAGCCAGTTAAGCAGATAATAATGGTAATTTTTCTGCTCTGCTAATGATGATAATATTGATATTTATCAATAACAAATAGCATGCAAGTGCCTGGATGAATAGAGTATTTTGCACAGTGGGGTTTTATATCTATATATGAAGCATGGAGTGGCAGAGGCTGCTAGAGGCAGGTGAAGGAAGCTGAGCAGAGAATTGCCTCACAGCAGAGAGCCTGAGAAGCAGCAGAGGGGGAATTTAGTCCTAGCCAAGAGCAGAAATAATCCCTGCAGTAAAGAAGCTGCAGAATCTGTAATCTCAATATCCAGCCCAACAAAGACCATGGCCCTTGGGGCTCAGCTAAGTGAGCTCTCACTGGAAATGGTGTGGGGCTCACGTGGGGTAATTTGGGAGTGGGAAGGTCCAAGGAAAACCTGCTGGTTGGCAGAGCTAAACCCAGGCAGCCTGGATATTTCCAACCTGCTCCTTCTCAGCTCGTTTTATTTCATGAAGTCTGCAAAGGGGACTTTGAGAAGCGTTATCTTCAGGAGATAAATTTACAGCTGCTTTGCTTCCTATATTATGTTTACATTTTGTGCCTGTGGGTGGGAATATTACCTGTTAGTAAAGCTGACTCTGTAATTATTGATTCTGAGGCTTATGATTGTTCTCTAGACAAGGGGAAGGGGGAGAGGGAATGATGGTCACACAACAACTAGCTGTTCCAAGACCTTTGAAGGTGACTTGAACAAAATCACACAGCCCAAATAATCTGCTGGAGCAAAATACTGCACCTTCTTGTTTACTGGGGCCAGTTTAGGATGTGACCTGTCAGTTTTGGTGGAGTGAATGACTCAAGGTATAGCTAGAAATATTTGTAGGGTGTGTCATGTTCATTTTCAGAGGCTCTGGCTGGAAGAGGGACCTGTTAGTGGAGTGATTGAAAGAACTGGGTGCTAAATCTTGGCATGAGGGTGACTGGAGAGAGATTAGCTGCTTGCTCTTGGAATTGCCTGTGATTCTCACTCAGAGCATGGGCCCAAAGCAGCTCTGAATAGAAGCAAGTTCATGGTTGTCCCTCTCTGGATGCCACATACATCCAGCTCCACTGCTCTGCTCCTAGAATCACAGTCTGTTATGCTCATAGTCACTACCAGATCCAAAGGAGACAAGATTACCTTTTTAAACAAAACAATAAAGCAATAAACAAACCATAAACCCAACACTCCAGATGCCATTCCTATGTTAGATAACATAAAACCAGAGAACAGCCATAAACATACACATTTTTCTATTTATTGTTTTAGTATCAGCTAGAAAATGTTTCTATGGGAGTGTCCACACGAGAAAAATCCCAACTGTTTGAATCACAACCATGTGGATCCTAGGGCTGAACGTATTTCTCAAATAACACAAAAAAAGTTTGAAGCTTGCATTACTTTTCACTCGAATCTTCAGCAGCAGCACCAACATGTGCAATCCCCTCCCTACTTGTTTCACTTGACATGTTTCATGTTACAGAGTCTGTGTGACAGACTTTGAGAGGTGTTATCTTTGATAGAGGAATTTATGGCCATTTTCCTATCTACCGTATGTTTACATTTGGAACCTGTGTTGAACATTTGTTATACTCACTTGTTGTGTCTTGTCTTAAATTAGATCATAAACATTTTGAGGCAGGGACCATGTCTTCCTGTGTATTGCTGCTCTACTTAGGCCCTACTGTTATGGATGTGGAACTGCCCGGGAATGATTGTAACAATAAAAATAATTCTGCTACTTGTTCTTTTGTCCTGATAAAGAAATGTGCAACTCTTGTTATCAGAACATATCCGAGAGTAGGGTGCTTAAAAGTGGTTGTAGAGTAGTAATCACGTTTGCAAATGCTTTGAACTTTGGTGCTCAGAAAAGAGAAAGGACAAAAGTTATATTTTGATTTATAGATAGTCCTGACAAAACCACTCCCAAAACTTCCAATACCCAAATATTACCCATAGGCTTGCACGTGCATCTAACAAAGGTTTTGAACAATTAGCCCTAATTGCCCTTTTCTAATATTCTGGTCAACAGAAAAATCTTCATTATAAGAACACACGGCTTGTAAATGAAAGGGATGAAAGCTCATGAAAGGATGGAGGCAGGCCATACGTCATCCCACACCTAGGCACAACGGGATGCATTAAGGAAGCATTTATGGAGAGGCATTCCATCAAGTCAAGGTGTCAGAGGACATATGGTCTCTTTCACCATTAACTCTGTGAATTTCCATAACTTTCCACTGGTCTGTATTAACCTCACTTTGTGTGATGCTCAGGTTTGTTTGATATAATTTTGGTTTTGCTCTGGAAATGTCTAATTGCACGTGTGAAATTTGTGGAAGTGCATAACTAAAAATCACCTATTGGAGCTTGCTTTTTTTGCAAAAGAGAAATTAAAAAAATGAAACTTTGGGTAAAACAGAAAAAAAATCAGTAATGAAGACAAAAATTAGTAAATATAGGCATGAATACATAATTTTATCTGTATGGCTACCTGCTTGACACTGTTTCCTGTTTCCTAGAAAATATTGTTAGTATGCCTTTGAAATATAGTGTAGCATGTTGGTACCAATTTGCTTGGCATGTGAAGATCCATCTGAATCATTGGTTGTGATCCCAAAGATATCACTGGGGTGATGCTAATTGCTAAAAAAATACAGATGTAGAGATGCTTATGATGAATATCGAGATGGGGATCATACAGCCAGGTAAGGGTGAAAAAATGAAATATTACTTTTAGTCCTTCTAAACCCAGAGTAACACAGAATATTCTGACTTGAAGGGTGCCCACAAGAATCATCAAATCCAGCTCTTGATTTGGGCCCAACAAGATCCACTTCCATCTTTTCACTCCTCAGATGGCTTTGGGGACCTGCTGGATTACCTGAAGCTGTGGGGAGGCTTCCACCTTTTCTGGGGCTTTTCTACACTCTCCTGTGCAGATCTATCAGTAGAATTTCTAAATTTAGGTAGAGGAGTGTGTGCTCATCCTAAATGTAAAGCTGAATTTCCCTCTCTGTGGATCTATTGGCATCTCAGAAGATATCACACAGACACCATCAAAAAGACATTGAAAAATCATTCCCATGTGTACGATCAGACTAACTAGAAGTTATCATTATTATTTTTTAAGATGTACTCTTTGTATTTTTGGCATTTCTTCAGCTAAGCAAAGATTGTACCCCAAAATCTCTGTGAGGTAAGACTTGAATATAATGACATGGTGTTTTTCTTACAAATAATTGAAATAATACTAAAAATTCCAAGAAGCCCTAATGCTGGGGAGGGGGAGAGGGAAAGAATTTGTGAAAGTGCTAGGTGGGAATAAGAAAGCTTTTAAGACAATCATGATAATAATACCATCATAATAATAGCTTTATCTTGAGGAAAAAAAAATCATCAACCAAGCAACCACCATTGAACCTGAGACTAAAATAATCTCTCTGAATTTTCAATTGTCTTAAAGCACTGGTGTTTTCTGAGGTTAAAAAAAAAATATATATCAAGAATACATGTCTTGGTTTTATCGTATTATCCCAACATCTTGTTTTTCATGTTACTTCTCTCCTGTCTTAGACCCTTTTACTTAAGCTTTCTGAAAAGTCTCACTCCTCCATCAAAATAAGTTGAAGACACATTTGGGTTCAACAAAATATTGGTGTTGTTAGAGTTTAAAATCAGGGGTCTTTTCATTAATGTTCAGAAACATTGATGTAGAAGAACAGGAAAACTCCCTGTGTACACCTATTCCATTGCATTTTCCCAGCAGAGAAAACGTTGGGATGTCATTCTGCTGTATACTCACATGTAAGACTTCTGTGTTTAATACATGGAAAATCCCTCACAAAGAATATTGTTATTCCCTGTACATTTTAGCTGATGCTAACTGTGAGGAAAAAAAACCAACCAGTGGACTGAAATTTGGAATGAAAAGTCAAACTACTTTAGATGTTTCACTTAGCCTAGATCCTAAGGACACATTGTCCAGTGCTTTAGAATTTGTGCATTCAGAGGATCAAGCCATTAGAGAAAAATTCTCCATCCCGAAAAAGAGGCTTATCACTGAATCAGGAATTGCCAGTAATGTCTCCTCTGGGATGCTTGTTTTTAAATTGCCTTTTGGGAGGCTTTTATGACTGCATCCACATCAGTGCTGTGATTCAGAGCAGTGATGCTGTTTTGAAGCACATCCCCCAGACTGTCCCATTTACTGTGCAGTAGTTCACTTCCCAGAGTGGTTTTGCGGCCCATAATCTGGATTCTCTTTGGAGAAAACTGAACTGGAGGCTTTGATCCAGGCGTGTGCCAAATGTTCTCCAATTCCTATGGCAGGAATAAGAGGCCAAACCAATGACTAGACCTCCTGAAGGCTTGGAATCGCATTCTGGGATATTTCAGTTTGGGGATTTGGGCTAAATCAAGTTTAAAGCAATCCTGTCTCTATCTCCCCCATAGTGCAGATAAAGAACCCTCAGCTCCAACTGCTCCAATCTATTGATCTGCTCCTGTGGCCACAGCTGCCTTGAGAAAGTAGATGTAGCCTATGACATCTTGAAAGTATTCCAGATTTTACAAATGTTTTCTGTGTTAGTTGTTTTTCGCTTCTCTTTTCCTTGGATCTGGTGCAAATATTCTGAAATGAATTTTAAATGATCTGAGCCTGTGCCTGTTTCTTTTGTTGCAAAACTTAAGATCAACCTAGTTTTTTTCCCCCCAAAGATCATGCCGCACTAAGAAACTATTTGAGCAATCTTTTCCCCTCATTTTCATTGAAATTGCTGTTTATGGAGATATTTAAGAAGATGATATACATTCCTGCTCTCAAAAAGGATGAAAGGAAATTGTGAGAACTATAAGAAGTTTATCACAACACTTTTGTCCTTGGGTTTTCAAAGTAGTGCCTTACAACTGAAAATAGCCAACTCCTAAGTCTACTTATTTCAGTGGGCACCAAAGTTTATGATAAGTATAAGCAACTTGTGATATTTCTATCCTTTGGTAGAACATGTTTGCATTACAGGTTATTTAATTCAGACATCCATCTCTCTTGTATGTTTTTCCTTATGTGCTCAGCCTCATTAACCCATCCAGTTGACCTGCATCATTCTCCTGTTGACAAAGATGGGCGTTATGAACCTTAGGATGTCATAAACACCTCTAAAATGTGACCCTCCTTGCATGCAGTGGGGAAGGTTTGACAGCATTACACCAGTCATCTGATAAGCTCGGGTCAAAAGTCTCCCAATTGCTTGCCTTTTGTTTGGGTGTCAAGGAGGCAAAAGCTTTTCATGTTTTTAATAAGCAAATTAATGAAATACTTACAGTACACTGCATACATTAACTATTAGGTAGCTGGTTTTCCTCTGGGGCCATCTTTCCAAAGGTCAGAGGCCATAAATGGAGTTTCAGTTTTCCAGGAAACAAAGAGGACAGTATATTTCAGTAATATTTTCCTGCATGTAGTTAAGATTCCTGGTTTTTTTTTTTCCCTGTTTTTTTTTTTTTTTCACTTTGGCTTACTTTCTAGAGGCATAGTAACACTTGCCAGCTAAGCCAGATGTAGCATTTCAACCAAAAAAATGCACTGGATGCACGTTCCAAGTTTGCCAATGGCTATGCATGAGGCTGGAATGTCAGAGCAGGAGCGGCGGATTAGGAAGATTGTGTTCGTGTTGCTCAAAGCCGAAGGAGCCCAGAAAATGTCTCTGGAAGTTCACTGTTTCAGACACTTTTTCTTCTTAGATATAACACGTTTGTTTGGTAACATTTTCAGGCTTCTTGCAATCACTCTTTATAGTGTTGCTTACATTTTCAGATTATTAACCAATTAGTCCTCATTTGTAAACTCCAGACTACTTTAGAAAGCCTGACTTTAATTTCTGTAATAAAGAGAAAATAAAGATGCTTTTGCTTACCTAAAGAGACATTAAAACAACGGCATACTATCTTGACAATATCTCCTGTTGTCCTCTCTTCCCAGACAAATCTACAATTTCTTAATTTTTCTGAGCAAAAACTAATTTAATATACACTCAGTATTAATGATACACCTGTGGCAGGATTGATCATCTACTTTTCTGTTCAGATGACCTGGTACAACCATGTGATGGAAGAAGTTAAACTCCATCTCAGTTCCTATGACTATTTGGTGGCATTCCTAACTTGTATTTTATACTTATTTAAGCCATTATATGGTGTCTGCTGTCTACCAGCTCCCATTTTCCACCCCCAGCCCCAAAAACCAGGTAGGACAAGTGGGTGAGCATCTCCTGACTCTCTTTGCAGACAGGGAAACCAAGGACAAGAAGTGAACTGAAGCCACAGAGAAATTCACATGCTACTGGAAGCTTTAGCAAAGGGAGTTTCATTGACTTCCAGACTAGACATAGACACCAGAACTTCTGTCTCCCAAGGCAATTCCCAGTCTCCATGTTTGCAGAACATCAGTAGATGTTACTTTTACTAGACACTTTCCTCAACCAGGTACTTGGGGTGGACAAACAAACCCTTGTTTTGTTTTTGCCTGTCTGAAAATGCTTCTGGTGCTATAAATCCAGAATCAGATTGTAGCATGTTATAAATGCAGTTCAAGATGTGCTTTACTGAAACTCACTGGATGCTGTGAATTTCCAGGTGGAAGGTTACTGGACATAATCAAAGCTACTGAAACAAATTGACTTCTCAGACCTATGGCCAGGTGAAAAATCAGCCCTTCTATTAAGCCTGGTACTGACAAGAGCAAAAAGGGCAAAGTGAATGAAATACTCAAGGAGAAAGGGGAAGATACTCTTCCTTTCATGTGACTGAAAGTCTGTAAGCATCTCTAAGTGATGCTCATCATCTCATTTCATACAGGTTTCTCTCTTGACACCTAAACCAGCAGCCGCAGACTGTTTCCCTTGCAGACTTAAGTAACTAGTGTCTGGGACATTAAACATTCAGCAAAACCCCATAAAATGAGAAAAGGAGCTGTAAAACACTGGCTAGAATAAGCTCTCCCTGCTACAGCCATGCAATCCAGGCTAAAGTGAAACCTGTCTTTTGGGAAGCATCCTCCTTTAGCCCAGGTCAGGCTAAAGCACTTCCCTCTCTAAGGTTCCATCTACAGCTCCATGCACAAATGTTCCACAATTTACTACTTAAGAGATATCTAAGTTTCATAAAAGACATAAGAGATATAACCATGAGATGATTTTATCCCCTCTGCACTGGTTGGACTGCTTTCACTCTAAAATGAAATAAAAAATGCAGGGAAAACTGCCTTATTAACAAAAGCTATTAAAGTAATCTAAGCATCACATTAAGCTTTGCTTGCGCAGCAGTAGACACAATAAGAAAGACATATTATAGTCATTTAGATGCAAGATAATTTACTATTTTTAAGATCTTATAGCATCCTTGCTCCAAAGTTTTATCTTTTACTCTTTGCTGTATCTGAATATTTCGTCCCCTCCCCAGCTCTGATTGCTGGGAAGTGTAACCACTTTCTAGCTGGAAAACCTTCCTCGGAGTACGTGTTGATTTCTTGCTATCAAACTGGGTGGTCTGGGACCTTACAAGGCTTTATCCTAAGCACGGTTTGTTCAATGTTCACCAGCCTCTAGGGCTGTGCAATAGAGCATGGCCCTGTCAAGTTTGCAGGTGGCACTGAGCTGCCAGGGTGTGAGTGCCTCTGGAGCAGGATTAGAATGCAGAATGATTGTAATAAATTTGAGAAGTGACCTGCAATTCAATAAAGATGTCTTGAGAGTATTGCAATAAAAAGTGGGAAATTCAAAGACACAACTGGTGCTCTGCAGAAGTGAATTGGAAGCTTAGAACTGGACCACAGACTGTAAGTCAGCAGGAGGATGCTACTCTATCTCAGGATGAAATAGGAGTGTGGCGCATATTCCTGAGCCTCTGGTGAGATTTTGGATGCAATTCTGAGTCTGGCATAAGGGACCCTCACTTCAAGGCACAGACAAATCTGAGAGAGTCCACAGGACAGCAACAAAAACGATGAGAGGTTTAGAAAAAGTGACCTATGAGGAAAGGTTGAAAGAACTTGGTTTGTTTAGTCTAGAAAAGAGAAGACTGAGGAGGTACATGATAACAGACCTCAAATATTTAAACGGTTGTTATAAAGAGGAAGGGGATCAATTATTCATGTCTACTAAAAATTGGAAAAGAAATTAGGAATGTCTTGAATTTGCAAGAGGAGGATTCTAGTTTGAAAGCTTTCTGATGGCACTGGAGCACATTAGTAATTTCTACAGCTTCCCTGGGTATTAAAGGTTTATAAGAATGACTTGAACAAACTTTGTAAGGGATGTTTCAGATCTGCTTCTGCTTCAAAGCACTGCTTAGGACAAACAACTTCTTAAAGCCTCTTCTGGCCTTATACCTATAGTGAGTAATATAGTTTTGTAATGTACATATCCCTGTCTAATTATACAAGTGCTAAATTAGTATCTGAAAACATACTCCTTCTTTACTTACCTCTACAGGTATGTGATGGAGTGATAGTGGGGAAATAACTGGACTTTGCTGTTTGCTAAAAGAGAATTGCTCAAGAGTTTTAAAAGCTATTGCTCAAAACGCAGCAGTGGAAAATCAGAACTCATGCCTGACCTCATCTGACAGCTGCTATGGCCCTTCTAAAGGGATTAACAACCTGGACATAAAACAAAGGTTATTGCCAGTCATTAAGGTGTGATATCGCTCAGCACAATTAGGACATGTCACAAGTCTGCACAGGGCTATGCTTGAGTGGAGAATTACAGAGAAAAATGGTGATTTACTGGGCTGTGTGAAGAAGGCCTGACATTGTGATGAAGGGAAGGCTGAGCAGGGCTTGAAAATATCCTGAGAGAAGTTGGAGGCCATTCATGCTGTGCTACAAGACAGTCTACCTAACACCATGCTAAGTTTTTATTTTTTACTATCTACATTACACACACACACACACACATATATATATCCTCATAGGATCCTTTATGTATACAAAATGTGTCTGTAGGATCCTGTGCAGCAGTCAATAGGAAAAGCTGAGTCCTGATGTCCTGATGCTGGCAGAGTTTCTGGCTCTGAACGTTTCAGATGACGCCTCCCAGCCCAGACAAAATCTGCTTCTCAACTGAGTAAGGAGGCACTTTGATAGCTTGATTCTCCAAATCTGTATTTAGCAACTTCCACTCTTCTGAGATACATGCGATGATGATTATAGCCCATGATAGGTCTAAAGAAATAAAGCCATTGAAATATTATTGGTTATTTCTCATAGCAATTTAGAGGCCAACACACGTTTCAATTACAAAAGAATGAGTTAGCTTATAATATGTTAAGTTCTTTTTATTAGTTGATTAATTTTTCACTTAAATTCTAAAAAAGTCATTATTTCTTCATGTTTAAGCTTTCACTTCTACTGCCTTCTTTTGTAGTGCTTTTCTTAATTACCTGCAGCAATTTGCATCAGCAAGGAGCTAAGAATGCTTTGCATGTCTTTAGTGCCTTCCCTCCTCCTTAGCTATTGATGTAGCTACACAGAGAGAGCTCAGCACTGTAGCATCTGGCATCTTGAATCAGCATTATAAACATTAATTAAGTAAACCTCTCAATGCTTCTGACAGGTGATGAGAGCTCCTGACCTCTGATGAGAGGCCGGGTGCCCATTTTACAGGTCGAGGAGCTAAGGGCGTATCTGAATTGTGAGATTTGCAGATATTTCCCAGCATCCAGGTTCCAGGTGCGTGCCCTGGCCACATCCCAAATCTGTGCTGGGGCAAAAGCCAGGCTCTTTCTCCCTGAGGACCTTGGTTTCTGGAGCAAGGAGCCCTGAGTGCTCATGTGGGGAGGGCTGGCAAGCAGGGCTGGGTGTTGTCAGGCTGTGGGCTGCACTGCAAAGCCTCATCCCCGCAGTCTAGACAAAACCAAGGCAGCATAATGGACTTGAAGGAGGCTTGTGTGATACTGCATTCAAGGTGGGAGTAGGGAAAAAAAAATTTCTTGGCTTCCTCCTCACGCAGTTCCTCCCATTATTTAACTATCAAGATGACCACACTGGTTTTTCACATTTAAGAAGTCCAATGCAAACAAGGTTCTTTCCCCCATTTTCATCAACTTCAAGATGTTTTATTTTCAAGGGCCTACAAAGGCAAATGTACAATTCAAATAAAACCATGGCAGTGACTGCACAGAATTGTAACCTCACTTTATTTTGGAGCAGAGTTTGGAAAATGTGGATTCAGCCTAAACTAGTAGAAAAGTGCCACACACTCCTTCCTCCTGGCAGCTTTAAGGAAAGGCCACAGGTAGCAGAGTCTTCTCAAGCCCATCGACTCTAGGAACAAGCTGGAAGATGGCTTGCTAAACACCAGCACCTCCATGTTGCCAGATGTATGTTCTTGCTTTACAATTTCCAGCATGTTTTAGCAATTAATTCCTGTTTTTCCTGGATTAAATGGCAGTTTGTCAGCCTGTGGACAATTACAATAGATAGTCATGGGGCACTGTACCAATTAATGCACTTTAGACATAATGAAAGGAGCTTTACCTTTCAAATTAAAAGTTACATTGCCAGTAACAGCCATTCTTCCTTTGACAGCACGCTTGCCTTTCTATGCTGCTATTTAATGTTTCTCCCCATTTTTCAGTATCATATTTTAACACTGGGCTATTGATTGAGTGGAGTGGTCAGAGAAGGTCCAGCGAAATCAAAGAGCATCATTTCACTGGCCTCTTCAGAAGTGCTGGATTAGCCCTGTTGCCTAAGATTTAGGGTTGGATCCCTATCCAGAAAAGCACTTTAACACGTGATAACAGTTAAGCGTGTGCTTAAGTGCTTTTCTGAATCAGGGCCCATATAAGGCAGCATGTCTACCAAACATTTCCAGCTAGTTCAAATAGTGTCCAGCTTTTACAGGAGTGAGATTTCCTTTAGAATGCATAAGCATTCCTTCCAATATTGAAAAGACTAACTGAATTCTTCCCTTCAAACAATTGTTTGGAGATTTGCTCTGTTATTGATATAAAGATTAATTCAAGTTGCAAGGGAAAAAATGTGTTTATGCAAATATTAAGTGCCTGAAAATGACACCACAGCTGTTTAGTTTTGGATGAAAGTCTTGGCTTGTTGAATAAGACGCATCACCATCTATGAGATTTAGGAAACATCTTTTGTTACACGGTTATTTCAGTGGAAATACATTCTCCAAAACCTTATTTTCCAGAACAAATTCACATTTCTCCGCATTTAACTTTGTAAAAATATGAAAAGCTTCTTGGCATATGCATTCCTTGTAAAAATGAATCTAGAATGAGATAGTGACAATGAGGAACAGAAGTTTTGGGATAACTTATGCCCTTAAAATTTTGCAGCAGGGATTTTTTGTGTTCTAGTTGCAGGAGGGCTGCAGCCACAGTGAGAGGGTTCAATATGCCCATAAAAGGTGGCCATTGAGTGCAATAAGTGCAACAGGATGATTTAATTTTATATGTAAGCAATACATGTAACAAAGAGAAGCTTCCTATGCTGCTTTTTGTCTTTTGTTTCGTTAACTTCAGACCATGCATCATCTCTAATGAGCTTGATAAAGCATGGTAAGGAAAATGGGCCATAATTCATCATGATTTCCATTTCAAAAGTGACAGCCA
Source organism: Motacilla alba alba (assembly GCF_015832195.1). Lineage (NCBI taxonomy): Eukaryota > Metazoa > Chordata > Aves > Passeriformes > Motacillidae > Motacilla > Motacilla alba. Next base: position 15,946,061 of record NC_052025.1, on the reverse strand, counting down.
ACTTCACAAAATAGTCCATTTTGCAACAAAAAAAAACCCAACAAATGATAATGGAAACAATATCCTCAAATGAAAACTTAAAGTCCTCTCATATCCAACTTTCACTATGGAAACGTGGCATAGGTTTTGCTAACAGTACCCAGAGATCCTCTCTGGTTCAACTTGTGAATAAAATATTTGATTTTTTTAAAATGTTGTCCACCTCAAAAGAAACAGCACCCCAAAATTTTATTGAGTAATAAGAGCTGATATATGGAGAAAAGCAGGATCAGCATTTTAAATTGTTAGAAAATATAACATTAAATTTAATTCTTTCCCATAAAAAAGCTATGGCCCATGCTGCAATGTAAGGTATAAATAAACTGCATTCAATAACAATAAAGGAGCAATCTTTATGTTTTGGGGAGCTTCTGGTGAATTTTTACTTCTTCGTGCAAATTTCCAAACTATTTTAGCTTTTTTTTTTTTCTGTCTGCAATCCTCTTGTAGAAATCAGTCCATATTCTTTCTGGTACCTCTGAGTGCCCTTCACCTTTTAAAGCTCACCTTAAACCTTGAGACTTTCAAATAGTTTAGTTCCATAGGAGGGGTAAGGCTTGGATTGGAAATGAAAATGGTAGTTTGGGAAAAGAGGGAAAGGAGAGGTGAAGAGTGACAGAGCAGGGCTCAGCACCCTGAAATCCTTCGCCTCCCAAATTTGGCCGATGTCCTAAATATTTTTCCAGTGGTGTCTGCTCTGCTGTATATGATGCTGATAGACCTTAAATAGTCTTTTTTTCAGGATGTGTCATCTCCTTTCAAAGGTGTGATGGATGGAGAACATTATGTTTCTACTTGGAGGTGAATGGTCTCTGCCAGAACAGGGCGTGCTGCTTTGAGGTCCTGCAGGAGATGTCCTTTGCAGGGCAGAAGATTGGTTAACAGCCTGTCCAGGGTGGTCTCCTGGGCTGGGCTGTTGTGTCACAAATTGGAAACAAAACTTGCCAAGGAACTGGGAGATGCTGCCCTTCAAAAAGGCAGGATGTTCCCTCTCCTGGGGCACCATCTGCCAGGTGTCTGAGAAGTCACATCCCACCTGAACTGGGCTCACGGCTCGTGTTTCAGTTTCAGTGCACGAAGCAGATAAGGAAAAACCTGGTCTCTGATGGTATCTCTGCTGAAGACAGAGCAGGCATCCATTTTCTGTGAATACTTTAAAATACCCAATTAAAATTCACTGTTTGGAAAACACCAGTTTTTTACTGGTTGATTGATGGACTGGGGTATCGTTACCGAAACAGAAGAAACAGCAAAGACTGGTGTCAACGTGAATTTATGTGAACCTTCTAAGAAAAAAATTATCCAAAAATTATACTTAGGATCATTCTTTTATAGTAGTTAATTAACATGTGGAACTCACTGCCACAAAATACAGTATCTTTGAGGCATGAGTTTAGCGGGATTAAAGGGATTTATTAAACACTTATATGGATAATGAGACCATCCGCAGCTACATTACACAGGATGAAACCATACATTAGGGATATAAACAATTATGCTTCAGGATAGAAGCCAACTACTGACTAATAGAGTTAAGGAGGAAATTCACTCCGTAATTATCCAGGATTTTATGCACCTTTTCTAAAAGTTCTACTATGAGCACTGCCGTGAATGGGATACTGCCTTACAGGAAATGTTGGAACACAGGAAATACAGGAAAAATAATGGAATTATGATTTCTTTTATGTTTAAAGGTAAGGTCTTATTTACCCACCTTAACAGTAATTATTTCAGTCTTCTGTTAAAAAAAAATTGAGAATGAGAAATGAAAAATGAATCTATGACTTACTTAAGCATCTGAAGCAGACCCCTGCCTCCTTCAATATAGGAACTGCATATCATCTGTTGTTCATATATTTTCTTTTAAAATAACAGCAAGGAACTAAGGACATGGCTTTAGATATTTGCATAAAGACATATCATCAGCACCAGATTCTTAAGATTTTGTGTTCCTCCTTCTCACTGCCAAAGTGGAGCATCTTGTAGGATCACATAAGATAGAGCACAGCCTACAGAAATGGAAAGAATGCATTGGATGGGATTGCATTGACCTTGACCTATTTCAGTACCAAAATATTTTCAGCATCAAATTGTCTTAGAACAGGAAAGCAAATAAATATACTTCTGGTGTTTTTTAGGGTTTTTTTTTGTCCTATGCTAGTAGTTCTTTCATCAGGAACATGTGTAATAAAAGTCCTCTGAATTCTCTGTGGACTTCTGGGTATGACAGCAGGGATTGTGTCATGTCTCTTCCTGAGCCTCCCTTTTAAGATCTTCTTGCTGGAAAAGGGAAAAGAACTCCACATCCTCTTACATTTTTGTCATCCTCTTACTTTTTTTGGAAGCTGTGACCTCTTGAGAAGCACTTGTTTGTAGATCCCTGCTCACTTGCTGTCAGAAGACCCGAGCATGTGTATTAAATCTGATGCACCCATTCAAAAGGTCTCAGATTTGTGGTGCCTGCACATGGCACCACAGCACAACATTTGCACTGGCTGTGGCTGCCACTGCCAAATGCTGTGGAGCTGTGAAAGGTTTGAAAATCCTAAATAAACACCCCAGGCTCTCACATTTTGCGCAGCTGAAAAGTTTTAAATGGAAAACAAGATATTTGTGGTGAAACCCAGAGACAGGTTGATGTTTTTCAACAGCTTCCTTCAGCATCTTTTGTTCCTCAAGGAGAGGAGTCATGGACTCTAAGTCGGCCCTGCTTGTGTTACAGGAGAAACTGTGGTGTCTGAAATGGCATTTTGGTGCATACAGGCTGTGAAAAGAATACCCAGCTTTTTAAAAAACCTATGAACCTATACCTCTGGGAGCAGCATCAAAATCACTGAAGTCAGTGGAAAGACTCCAGAGTGCTCTTCTATCCACCAGAAAGCACAACTACGACTTGAATTAAAGATAAAAAAGCAATAATAAGTGGGGAAACAATGAGAGGAGCAGGTGTTCAGCATATTTGAAAGGCAGAAAAGCAAACTTTTATGTTCTAGCAGTGATGGTCTGCAATGAAGCTGAAGTCTGTCAACATCCAGATATGTTTCACACTGCACGTTTGGCATCGCAACAGGTGGTTACTGCCAGATCTACCAATGAAGAATATTCCAGATTTGTCAGCTATTGCACAAAGTCTTTCCACCAGATGAATTGGGTGTATTTGGCAGCAGTCAGTTAGTAAATAAAGAATGATCTGGAGTTCATAACTATTGTAGCTTTAAAAAGACAGCTAAATAACGTTGTTTTTCAACAGTGACATTCCTCACCCAGAATGGAAGTCCCGGAGAAAACAGAAAAGGAAGAAAGCCCTGACAGTCAATAAATCTGGGCAATGTTGAATGAAATGGTTAAATAAGTAGGGGACCCATTATTAAAAATGTCCTTTAGCAGGCCCTTTACATTTAAAGAAGACTGAGAAATGAGGTAAAGCTTCTGTACAAAGATAAATCTGGTAAAACTGCCATGTTAATGTCCAGGGATGGTGTGTGTGTACTCTAGGGCTGGGTTTTTTTTTGTATTCTGCTTGGTCTTTAACCTTCTAATTTTCCACTATGTTGCACAGTCCCAATGGAAAACTTCAGGCTGTTTTTACCTACAAACACAGCTTTGGCTGAGAACAAGGTTTCAAATTGTATTCTACTGGGATTTCATTTTCAAAGAAAACTCCTTATTCACTAGAAATTTGCTGACTGCTTGAAAATGGAAACTGTTTAAGGAACGATCAGTTTGGATGATTTTTCCCACTTCGATAAGAATCTGGGAAGAAAAAAAATTGAAATTGCCAGCACATTCCTTTCTGCCATTTTCAAAAGAAAAGCAGCCCAGCTCTAGTACCTACATAAACAGATCAAAATGGTCAAAACAGCTGTTTCAGTGGCTGGCTTCCTCTTAATCTCTTAATACAAACCCATGCTTTACTTTCGTGTTTTAGATTTGCAGTCCCATTTCCCTCCTTACAGCCTTACCTGTGTTTCATAACCAAAATAAAAGCTTTGTGTTATGCAACTTCAGGCTAATTTGCCTCATATTTTTGCCCTTGGATCAACTATTTTGTTGCTTTTGATAAAAAGCTGAAATACTCTCTGCTGAACTAATGATTCTGCTTTGATGGAAGGCTCCTACAAAGCTGTTATATTCCATTAAAAGTAATATCTCACAATATCAATTGGTGCCGATAAATTCCCAGCTGTACAAACCCGAGGAAGAAGCAGCAGCGTGTTACAGATGACACACATGTTTTTAACATTGTAAGGGCCAGTTTTAAGGGAAATTGTGTTTTCCAGGACCACAGCTTCCCCCTTTGCTACAAGCCATGGCATTGCACCAGTGGAGCCTTATTGGTGTTTGTTTCAAGCCTTAAGTAACCTTGGGGAAGCCTTTTTCTTCCTTCTGCCGTCCTTTCGTCTGCTCACAAAGCAGGTTTCAGGTTTGGGCCTGCTGGTTGAGGGGAATGCTTAGCTTGCCTATTTAAAACACAACTGGATTTTGCTATTCAAATGTAGGAAACCTAATTACACATTGGTAAATTCTCTTCAGTCTACCAAACACAGAAAAAAAACAGTGACAGAAACTGAAAGGCCAAAAAAGAGAAAAGAGTCCCTAAGACCTAATGAATCCAAACTAAACACCTCTCCACAGAAATGTCAAACATTTCTCTTAGCACAAAACAAGGCTTAAAGAATTCCCTGCTTTTGTCTCTGGGCTAATTCCTTAAGCAGAGAGGGGGATTTTCTTCTGGGAGTGTTATTTCACAAAGAACTAAACAGCAAATAAACAAAAGACTCTCAAAGAGTGAGAGAGTATAAATAAAATTCATGACTCCTTAAAGAGTTTACACTGAAAGAATGTGGGGGATTATTTACAATTAAAGCGTAGTCTGTGGAATACAGTTATTATTACGAAAATGAATAAGAGGGTATTTCATTTAGCTCACAATAAGAGTGCACCTGGGTCTTCCCCATTTGTTAAAACTGGAGAAAACTCACTTGCCCTCAGAATCATCTATTTGGTCACTTTTAGCAAACTCTTTCTCAAGTCCCAGTCTGGGTAATCCAGTTGAAAAACCTTGTTTATGAAGTTTCAAATTATCAATGTTGTAGCTACAGAAGGTGCAGAAGGAAAGGACAAAAAATAAGGAGAGAAAAACAGGCAAGTTGAGAACTTCCCTCCTTTGAAAGAGGAAAAACTTCTTCAAAGTAAAAATTTATTCTGCTTTTCTGTGAAAGATATTCTTCAAATCCCCACCCCTTCAGCCAATCCTACAGAAATGGAAAAATCCCTTGTCAATAAAAAGAAGATTTTTAATTCTTCAAGCCTCGTAGAGAACAAGTTTTGGTAAAGTAAAAAATAACCAGAAAGAAAGAAACATTTGGGGCTACTCTCCCTTCTTCCTTGCCAAACAGAATATGAAACAAAGAAGCAGGTTAATAATGGAGACAAGGTTGGCTGAGGGAACAAATACAAGATTTCACTTCCAATAAATTAGGCAGACACAAATGAATGGTTATTAAGATAAAAAAGCATAGGTTGAAGAAGCCACTTGATTATAAATTATAGAGCAATTAGTCCTCTTTCCAGTGCTTTTTTTTTTGCCTAGGCATTTTGTATTTTGCAGCAAATGTGTCATAAAACAATGCTAATAATGATATTGAAAGCCAAGGCAGAGTGGCCAAATCCCAAATATCTATATCTAATCTATATAATCTATATCTATATCTATATCATCTATATTTATATTTATATTTATATTTATATTTATATTTATATTTATATTTATATTTATATTTATATATTTATATATATATGTGTGCGTGTGTGTGTGTGTATATGTGTTTATTAATAGGGTTGTGAGTGACACACAGGGTGTGCACCCATACGTGTGTATGTATCTCTATGTGTGCACATTCCTGTGAGTGTTCATGGATGTCTGACTACAGCATAAATATCACAAGGCACATTCATGTGCACTCCTAATAATTCCTTATTAAAGCAATATATTAATACAAATTAAAAATGAAATCTATATGAGTGCCATGGGCTGTGCTATATCTATCTATCTGACTATATTATGTCTCTCTGTCTTAAAAAAAAAAAAAAAAAAAAAAAGCCTTGCAAGAGAGGTTAGGCCATGGAGGCTTATTTCATGTGCCTGAGCGACAGAGACAGAATTTAAAGCTTTGCTGAATTTGCAGCAAAAGTTTTGATTGAGTCTTACCCTGCCATGCCTGTCTCGGCAAAGTATCCGAAACATTTGGCTGCACGCGATTAAATGAACAGTATTTATTTTTAGCATCTGCTGCCCCTGACTCAAACTTTGCTACTAAGAAAATTCAGCTCTATGGAAAAGAATTTGAATTCCAGCTGGGCAGTTTTCAAAATAAGATGAAAAGTTAAGCAGGCAATTGGTGTGTATTTAGGGCTCAAAACACCTTGCCTCCTAAGAAGTCTTGAAGGAGTTAATCCCTTCTCAAGATAATCCACTAAAGAGCATCCTTCATTATGATGTTAAAAGCAAGGATCAGTGCTGGGGGAGTCTAACAATAGGACAGGGGTGCTTTTCAATCCCCATCACATTCTTCCCAGGTTAGAAACAGAAACTGCTGTTATTCCATCTGAAAAACAGGACGGTTTTCTCTCTCGGTGTTAAATATTCAAATTTTAAAAGGGAGGGGAAGGAAAAGGAAAAAAAAAAAAAAAGCAATGGCTAATCCACTGCATTAACTAAACTTCTCCCTTATTGGGTGTTTTTCTGCCAATCTTTCTAACTTTTATGACAAGGTGGTAAATGCAGAAGGGCTGTGTCACCATTACTCACAACTCTCTTAGGTGTCAAAAGAACTTTGATAAGAGGCTTGTAAATAATTTCCTGGTGGTAACATATGAGTGGAGAAAAAGTGAAGCAAGTTGGTCAAACTTCACTGAAGGAAAGGACACTGTAACATCCCTTTACTCTGGAGAGGATTCAGACTTCTAATAAAACTTTGGGGTAAAAAGCATGACTACCAACATTCTTCATGCTACTTATGTGGTTAATATTCTTAAAACCTGGTTTTTACTTTTTTTTTTTTTTAAATACAGAGCATCCTATTTTTAATTAATGAAAAGATAAGAGGAATGTAAAAATACAGGGTTTTTTTGTGACCTTGGAAAGATATTTGGGGATGGCTTACACATGTGCACACACATGTAGTCAATCACTCCATATTATAGAAATTATTAAATTTTGCTAATTTACCCAAGTAGAAAAAAAAGGGGAAACAATTCATAAAGTAAGAGACTTTATCTGTATTTTTAAGAAAGTAAAGGAAAAAGATTCAACCTTTAAAGAGCCTAGTCAGAAATGAAAAGAAAAAAAAGCTATTACTTTGATAGCTGGCCATAGAGTTGATTTAGGATATGATCCAAGTCCTGTGGATCTCCAATAACCACAATTGGTGTTTGGATCATGTCCTTGGAGTACAATAACAAGTTTTTGTAGCATGCATAATTGATGGGTTTTAAGGAATCTCATGTAAAACATGTTTCATTGTGCAATGGAAATGTCACCTTAAGGAATTCTAGCCCCACGTCAGGGCCAAGAGAGACAACAGTGATATTTCAGCCATGATAATTAAATGCTGTAAGCACCGTTATTTTCCTATTTGTTGTAATTCCAGCTAAGAAGGGCTCTGATTGAGACCTGGCAAGAAGTGGTTGAAAAATTGCTCTTCCAAAGGGAAGCTAAAAGAGCACATGACTCAGCTGTAGATAGTAATTTTGCTTCTTTTGTCCCATATAATCAGCAAACGGATGGTAACTCCAATTCACTGCTGACGTCTGCAGCAATAGCAGCTGAAGACTTCCAGACACAAGGCCTCAGCTTTTCCTTACTGTAACAGAGCTCTTTGCAGGGGTGAGATCACATCTGGACAGGAGAAGAGCAAATCCTGCCTCTAGGTTGAGGTCTGTGTTCATTTGAGAGAGGTTGGACTGGATGACTTTGGAAGGTCCCTTCCTTGTAGGAAGGGACCTTCCAAATCCTTGTAGGATCTCCATCTCTCCACAAAACTGGAGCACAGGGTAGCTGTCTTCTTCTCATCAGCTACATGAAAAGAATTGAGTTGCCCCTATGCTTAGCTAGTTTAGAGGAGACGATACTTAAGGGGAAAGGTATTTGAGTCCATAGGACTTTTTATGGGGATTTCTTCTTGAGTCTGTGCCCTTGATCCAAATCTACCTGGAAGTGTGGGAAGCTGCACTGTGTGAAGAGGTAGAATATATTAATGCTGTAGATATCTGTTAAGTATTTAGATGTTGCAAAGCCTTCTGGACATGTAATAGCAAAGTCTTGCCTATTTACAGTGCAGTCGAACAAAGTTCTTGTGTTTTCTACACTCATGATTTTGCTTGGAAAATGAATCTGAAAGGGATTTCATCCTTACTTACAAGCCCACCAGAGAGGGAGCTCACAGCTGCCCAACTCCCTCCCTGCTGGCCCCAGGAAGAAAGGAAATGCTGCTATTTCCCCACTTGCTCAATTTTGAGCTCTCTGCATAGGTAGGTGTTGAAAAAGGAGATCAAGGCCAATGTTCTGCTGTCCACAGCCTCACCTCTGTATTTATTAGGGAATGGTTCCTTACCATCACTTGAAGTACCCTTACCTGAATCAATGGCCAGGAGTAGTGTTGCTTACAAAACTTTAGGGGAGGGGATGGGCCTTGCCTTTTATAAGCATCTTTTAAAAAAAATTTTACTGTCCCAAATAAGTCATGGTTATTGGAAAAGCTCTCAGAAGTCCTGGGATTATAACTTACATACTCTGGCTTTCTGACCAAAGCAGATGATTTTGACATATTGAATATTTATAAAGATTTTTAAAGACCAAAGGCTTTGACCAAGATGAGTTCTTCTGTTAAAACCAGGCACTAAATAAACAGAGGGAAGGACACAACCTGAGCCCTTACAGGAGCTTGCTTTTGAGGCGGAGTCCATTTCAGGATAATAGGAATGGCTGATCCAATTCCTGCCCGTCAACTGCTTTCAGTTTCTGGAATTAATTTATCAAGCTACATTTAAGGATTAAAAGATGGCGCCTGACATTTTCGAACAAACCAGAAAACCCCAAAAACCCAAACAAAAAAACCTGTCACAATTCAGCAGAATTTGCAAAAGAAAAGAGGCTGTACGGGATAAAGGAAGCCAGCCCAAAGTCCTCTTAGGTTGATGATCTCTTCAGGTCACGGTTCAAGTTATCTTGATTTTCAATTGTACCCACCCAAGTCTGTACTCCTTCTCCCTAGCTATTTTTTTTTTTTTTTAAGACTTTAAGTCGCTGCCTAAATGCTCTTCTCCTTAATGAGAATGAAACCGACTGGCTTTTATTAATGAATCCCATCTTTTGTGCATAGGTTTTAGTTTCTCTTTAACATCTTGAAAAGTCATTAATTTATTGCTAATTTAAAAGAAAAAGAGAGAGCGATCCTGTTGGTTCGAATGAATACTTTTCCTTTGGTTGAACCAATAATTCAAGCTCCTGATTATACCAATTAAAGACCAATTTGAGGAAAGGCCTCCAGCACTGAGCTGCAGCTGCCATTTAGCCACAAATTATGGGCCTTATATGTGGGTGGACATGAAACTCTTTCAGAGAGAAATAGATTGAGAAATAGGGAAACTATTGTAGGGATTTTAGCAGAAGGGGGACATTAATTGGATACATTGCTTGAAGTCAATCAGAGATTCAGCTACTCTGTGGGCCTTTTGACTTCAAGACCCTTCTCTTTTTGTTCATGTACCTTCAGCTAGATTAATCACAGTGACTAAACAAGCAGAGATATTTTTCAAGGTCTTTTTTTCATGTGGCTCTGAAGAAGGGGCAGCCTATTCTGGAGCGCAACAAATGTTGAAGATGGTGAAAATAAGTGTGATGGGTTCAATCTCACAATTAATTCATTAGATATTTCAAGAATACCTAAAAGTCATCCTAGAATGCAAGTTTTATTTGTTAATTTGATATCAGAGGCCATATTGAAATTATTAAATGTATTGATTAACAATGCAATGAAATGATAAGCTTTTGGTATATTTTTTCCTCACAAGGAAAGAAAATACAGTCATGGAAAAGTTTCTCAAACTTTGGACCTGTAGTAATCTAAAAGTGGAAAACATAAGAGCATCAACCATCACAACATAGTAAGTAACTCATAAAATATATAGTGTCAATGCTCATAATGGAAATTTTTTAAAAGTACAGTGCAGTAGTTGCTATTAGATTGCATGACTGTATGTTACTTGAGTTTTATTGTTCTGGATTCCATTTTCCAGCTCAGAGAGAAAATCAGTGGCTCTAGTGGGATTAGACATTCTCTGTACCCAGTCTCTAGTCCTGTGGTAGGTTTTAAAATTCTTTTGAAATGTTGGAACTACAGAGTGGGAATAAATACATTGAATAGAAGATTTGATAAAGAAATGTAACAACAATCCATATCTCTATGTTTGCATATATATGTGTGTGTGCAAAGGTGTTTACTTCTGAAGCTGCAGTGTTCTAAAAGAAACCTCACTGCTTGTGATTTCTGGTAATCAAGTTTAAGGTTTCACTGCTGGAAACCCAGTAAAATTTCTTGTAGTTCAGTTTGTGCATAAATGCTGCTCGTGTGAACTCCATGGTATGACTTCCTTGATATTTAGGAGCAGGATTTTCCATAATATTAGCAAACTTGATTTAGGCTGTTAATTTATTGATTTGTTGTAATCCCATTGTAATAGCTCACCTCAATTAAGCCAATTAAAACTTTCAAAGTAGTCACCTGATCAAGAAGATAAAACCAATTTCTCAGTTATTTCCTGAGAACTGCAAAAAACCCCTCCCAACTGTTCTGTTGTTAAACTGAGATTTGCAACTTAAATGGATCAAGGGCATGATATGGTGACTGCAAACAGACACTGGACAAGACCACTTGCTTCTCAACTTCTTCAGTCACTTTTCACATAATTACATTTTTGGACATTTGTTTTGAACAGAAGTGAGAACTGAGCTGTGTTTCATATTCCAAGTTAATGAGAGCTCAAACAATTTTCAGTGCTTTTTCTGGCTTAAAATTCAGTTTAAAATAAAAAAGGAAAGAAAGATTTCTGTTCTAAATTTCCATATTTCATCTAAACTTGCTAATTTTATCCTGGTTAGGAAGTGGGATTAATAAAAGCTACTTTTGATCCACCCAGAGGAGGAAGTTGTGGAAACGCTGTAGGAGAGTTTTGTACTCTTAGAGGAAGAATTTGCTTTGTAAAAATATGCTTCTTAGTCTTTAGAGACCTGTACAGCACAGATGTTACTCTGATGATTTGATAGTAATTCTGGTGATTATTCACTATAAAAGCAATCATGAGTTGTCACCTCCAAAATAATCAAATTCCACTTTATTCATCCACCTAATCTCTATTCTTAGGTCCAGGTTCATATTGTGCAAGGGAGTTGCCTTTTGCCTCCTAGCTTTTACATGAATACTCTCTCATAATTTTTGCTGATGAAAAGCCAGATATTAAAGAAATTACATATTTGATTTTTTAATTTTTATTTTTTTGCCTTCCTGATTCCCTGGAGTCCCCAGATGAGACAGAACTGGTGAAACTGAAAAGATCTTGAGGTCAACAGGTGAGGGCTAAGATTGTCTGCCTTTCAAAGCACCCAGCTCTCAGCTTTTGCCCTGAGATCATCATCTCCTCCCCAGCAGGGAGGGGTGGTTAGGTGCTGGGCCAAATGTACCTGACCCACCTGCAGGTATGGGCAGCAAAGCAGGTTAACACATCTTGTTCCAGGTAGGCAATTCCCTGCTGCAAAATCCAAAGTAACCCTGCAAAGGGAATGCCTCAGAAATGAGTATTTTTCCCCAAGAAAGTGTAGTTTGCCCACGGTTCAGAGACGACGTTTCAAGCATCTTATTCTATACTAATTAATCTCTAAGCCTTAACATTTATCTCTCCAGTACACAGCATACATATCACTGTGAGTTTCAGTTCTGAAGTCTGATAAAACTAATAAACCAAAACTGCCAGAGGTGGCACATTAAACTGGTAAAATGGTTTTCATCTTAATTGGATATGAGCAGTGTTATCTCTAATAACCCCAGGATACTTCTAATTGGAGTTTTCTTTTTCCTTTCTTCCCCCCGCCCTTTCTCTTTCCTTCTTTCTGTTCCTTTCTTTTCTAACACTTGTGTCATTGACCAGTGTTAATATTTGAGTGCCCCCTCTTCCAAACCCCCTACTTGATGGTTTCTGAAGCAAAAGTCTGATTTCAGCAATTGTATTTGTATTCCATTAACAAAGGTGATTTCATGTGTGCTATCGTTGGAGATTTTAATAAGATAGAGTTATTGATGTTAGCTAATAATGTTTTGAAAGTTGGTTGTCTTCACTGCCCTGAGATTCACCTCAGGCCAGCAACTTCTCCATTTTCAGATGTTATTGCGAGACAATGCCTGTCATTGTTTAGACTGAGATTGTCATTTTAGTGTGAATCCGTGCTCAGTTTTTTAGGGTGGTAAAATCATTCTTATTGCTTCCTGCTCGTTTTTTAGACTCCTGTGAGAAGAATGTATATTAATTGGCAGCACTAAAATACCATGTAAAATTAAAAGGCACCAAAGCTTTCTGCAGCAAGTTTTATTTTTTAATTATTATTCGTTTTATTTCACCAGGATTACCAAAAAATCCTGATGTGGATGAGGAAATATTCACAGCAGCAAAGCTCACATTTTATAGCAGAGGGCAGATACGTGCATAGGCTGCAAGGGAAACTGCACAGGTCTGCTTGGAAAAAAACAAATTTGAGAAACTTTCATTCACTATTTTTCTTCATTGTCTTTCTCTTTTTGCTCTTTTACACATGTAGCCCTAAATTAGCTATTTCACTACCTCAATTTTATATTAAGTTTTTGTCACAGGAAATCAGCTCCAATTTCTCTTTAAGCTACACTTGCCTGGAAATACAGGGATGCTATTGGCTCCAAACTAAATAAGATGCCAAAGAATTAAAAGGACTGAAAGGACAGAAGGTCTAAGAGAAAAAATTGTAGCAATAGCATAAACTACCTCATTTTTTCAACAGGGATTAAAAGTTTGAAGCCTGCATATGTTTTAAATATGAAAAATTTTACTCCTGGGACATATTCAGGAAGATATAATTCATTTTCCTGCAGAACACACAAGCATATATACACACAGAACACGTGAAGAAGTCAGTACTGTTCCCTCCATGAGAGTTTCTGTGCAAATGTTATCAAATTCACAATACTTATTGCTTTTTTTATATAGCTACAAGTGTCTGTGCAGAGCTCATTAAAATAACACAGAAATGCTACGAGAACACTTCAGAGTGCAAAAACATGTATTAAAAAACAGTTGCAATAAATAAAATTAGCAGAAAGACACCCTCAGCAATTTATATTTACATTTCAGGCAATTAAATCAGCAATACCTGGTGTGTGGATTAGAAGGGGTCAAAGGCCTTTCACAAAAAGAACCTTTTATAGTATCAAAGGCCCTGTGACATCATGTTTGCCTTTTATGCTGAATTAGATAATTGCAAATAATTGTAACTCTGAAAGACATTAATTTTATGGGAGATTTTCCCCCCTTCACACAGGTCAGTGTGCAACCCTTTGACCCAACGTTGTAGGACTAACACCTTTGTTAGAAAGACAAAAAAATATTACTTTCTCAACCAAGAACATGCAGGATTACTTTTGTCAATAGTCAGAGAGAGCAGAACAGAAATATCGTGATACACCAGCCTTTAGAATAAAATATTTCAGATTTTTGTTGTGAGAAAAAAAACAAACAGGGTGAGGTTTGTTTATTTATTTTTATTTGCTCTATCTATCTATCTATCTAATCTATCTTCATGCTTCGCTTTCTATGGGATTTACCAAATCAAATAGTTACAAAAAATAGAATTAGAAATACATTAGACAGGACAGCCTGCTTCTCATTTCTGTGCTTGAGTCTTTCTTCCTCAGCTTTACATCCTCATGTTGCATCCCACGCTCATGGCAGCAGGCTCATCTAGGGGGTTTTGGGAGAACAAATAGTCTTGGTGCAAATCTTAAGTGTTAAGTGGAAAATTCAACAATAAATTTCAGCAACAGACCTCTGCATCTACCAGCCCAAACACTGGAGACAGCGTGATCTGACACACTCAGGCATGGTGTAACACACTCACCCTACCCTGCTCAGCTGGCCCAGGAGCCTCCATTGCACAGGGCATTTGGAGGGGTAATAGTTAATTTAAGGAGCTGTTATTTGACTCTCATGACATTTTTCACTTCTGGAAAAAACAGGACCAACACGAACTTAATCTTCTGCCATGCAGTAAAAGTGAAAGAAAATATCTGGGCAGTGGGCATTTAACCATCAGCCTTGTTGAGCCTGGAATTTCTGCCAAGGTACAGTGAAAAAAGGGCAATGAGGATGCCAGTGACCCTGATGGATACAAATTCTCAGTTGCTCACTGTGCTAATGATTACTCCTGAAATTTTCACTGTCAAAAGGCCTGATTATTTCACCTGTTTCAGGTCGCAGCTGCCACTGCCCCTGTTTCCATGGGTAGGGTGGAGATCTGGTGTGAGAGCTCTGGTGTCAGCCTGCAGGGGTGATGCCAGCTTGGGGGGAATCCTGGGAGCTGTCAGTCTGTCCTACAGCTGTGGGCTCCATGGAAGCCAAACCTTTCCCCTGTGCACTGTCAGCATTACCCTGAAAAAATGACTTGACAAAATGCATACAAAATTTGGTGCTTGCTGAGGATAAGGAGAAAGAAGGGAGTGACACAAATAAGGGAACAAAACTGTGGGCAGGATCAGCTGATGGTAACCTTCCAAATTGTTGCTGTGCTTCAGTGCTGCCACAAGTTACAGCCTGCCAAGGGGGTAGGAGACCAAACCAAGATATATTTCTTAGATGGCTCAACTGTCTCAGGCTTGGAGGTTCATTAGGAAGTGAAATCATCCCAGGAATACCAAAACACTGGGAGGCAATAAAGATGATATAGGTAATGCATTCTGATTTCTTCTAGCATTAACTCATTTAAAAAGCAGTATTAGGTAGAAAAAGAGACTTTTATAAGGTTGTAAAACAGCAAATAAAAATACAGAAAGGCACATCAATACTGGCTATTTTTTGCCTACAAATAAAGCCAAAGGGACAGTAGTTTGCTTTGTTTGCTGTGTGACTTTGGGGTAAGCAGGAATAGACATTTAAGTAGGAGTGTACTGGCCAGTGAGTGTGGACTGAACATGAGAAAGAACTGCATTAAATACTGCCCAGGTCAATGATTAATACATTCCCATAAACTTGGTAACCTCACAGCCTCCCCCTCCTCTGCATTTTTCTGTTTAATTGAAATTTATGTGCTAGTTTTAAGCAGCTATATAAACAGCCAGAATTATTATACATTTGACAGCAGATAACTAAAAGATTGCATTAGCAGAACAAAAATGTAGTGCCTTTCTTAACACAGAAGCTGGTTCCAGCAAAATGGCCCTGGAAGCTTTCATGGACCCTGTGGCTGTGCCCTGCACATCCCCAGGCAGGTGCTGCAGCTTGGTGCTTTGGATCTAACTCAGGGGCTGGACCAGCCTGGAGGGAGAGGCTTGGAGCCACGTGACTCCAGAGACCCTTTCCAAATGGAGTTATTCTGAGATTTTCTGTTGCTAATGAAACAAAACAGTCCTTTTGCAGCTGAGAGTTTGGGGCTGGCCAGGCCAGTGCTTCTGGCAGCTCACTGTGACTGCAGGAGAGGGAAATGCCACAGACCCCTGCTCAGGAGGGGAAGATATGATTCCTCTGCTTGCACTCACTGTCTTTCATTGCAGGCCCCAAACTATCTTTACATGCCCATTATTCCTGTCTGGAGCAGCACCACAGCATGAGGGGAGTCTGCTCAGGCTGCCTGCAATGGGAAACTCAAAATATAGATTTTTTTTTTCTTTATCCACCTGCTGCGGTGTCTCATGACCATCAAAGGTGCTGCTTTTTCAGGATCTTCCACTTCCATTGCACCTCCTGGATGGTTTTGGTGATCACGGGATTCTCACTGGCCTCTTTAATTCTGGGTGTTCAAAATACCCTAAGTGGATCCATGTCTTGTTTAATTATTTCTTTAAAAACTTTGGGTAAATGGGAAAAAAACCTTATTTTTTTGCAAATGCCACCATCACCAAGGAAAGCAGGTCACGGGAGGATTTAAATTTCCATCAACTTAAAGAACAGGTAGGCACCTAGGTAAGAATTAGGTTCCTAAATGCCTTTGTGGAGCTGCCACTTTCTGTTCAGGCAATGTCACTAAAGCAGTCTCCCCTGGGCCTTATGGTCACAAACATGAAATGCACTGATTGGTTTTCCCCTTCTTCACTTCCTCACAAAAGAGTTTTGCATAATTTTTTTTCTTTGGCATTAATGTAGTTTCTTTGGCCTTTGTTATCAGGAAGGTTTTATTGCACCAGCTGTAGTCAGACTGCTGAAAAAGGATTGTTTTATTTAGAGGATAGTTGTATTGCAATGTAAACACAGAAATGTTCAGAACAGCATTGCTGCTGCTGCTGCTGCTCCTGCACCAACTGCAAAGCTGGAGGCATCTATTTTCCACGCTGAAAGTCAGCACTGGTCTATTTACCATGATAACCTACCTCTAATAATGTTCAGCTTTTCACTGGAACTTGTCAAGCTCTAAAATATTGTGATAATTTTCCAATGTTGTACCATCGGGTGCAGTAGAATTTCTCCTGGGCTGCAATTAGCCAACAGCTTATGTTAATTTTAATTAATTAACTTAGGTGGATAGTAATGCCATGTAATAAAACATTTTGCTCAGTGTGAAACTTGTCCATCACATTTGTTTGTGACCTAAGTTAGTAATTATGTGTGCTTAAGTCAGTGGTAAATGGAAATAAAATGATGCGTCAGAGGCAAAATGAGGTAATTTGTGTCAACTGAGTTGGTTGATAGTGTTATAAAGGTAAAAGACACAGGAGTGCTGGTTAGAAACTGGTCATTATTTTGTAATCCAAGGAATCTCTCATGATGCACATTCAGTACTAATCAAGACACCATTTTCTCGTGTGAAAAGTCTGTCTTGCAGCACAATAAATCTAGCTAACACCCCAACTAATGTACAAGGTTCAGGAGGAAGGTTGGCAGTTGAATTGAGATGAAATTGCTGTCGTCTGGTTCCTCCTCAGCCTTTGGAATCTCACTGATCAGCAAAAGTGAACATCAAACTTGTGACTAATTCTTGAATGATGAAATAATTCCGACAAATATTGTTTAGAGAATGAATTTTTTTACCAGTGTCTGCCAGTGCATTATGGAAACTAAGGACATGCTAGTAAAATATTTACGAAATGTGCTGGTTTTCCCATTCTAGGTGTGTTTTGGAATTCAGGTTTTGCCTCCGCTGCTTTAGAATCTCACCCTGCTAATAAATTTGAAAATTGCTTTTTTGTCCAGAACCTGAATTTTTATTTAAGTGCTAATTTTTATTTAAGTCCTGTCTGCTTTATTTCAATTGGCCACTCATGTTTTTCAGTGTTGCCTTTGGTTTTGGAATGAAAGAAATTTGCTGTCTATATTTTTGCAGTTTAGACCAAAGCTAATTAATTAGTTAAGCGTCCAACTATTCTGACTTGCCTTTGATGTCTAAGTTTCCAAGACATAAAAAACCCCAACCACCTCAGAAAATGAAAACAAGAACACAGGATTAAAAATCCACCCCGTGGATTATCTGCGGGATTTTTTTTTCCCCCTAAAAGGCTCAGCTTTATTTTTCTCTTGCTGGAAAAAAAGTGCTCATTAAGGAGACTGATGATGTTACTGACAGTCCCTCTCTGGGCAGCGTGACAAGCCCAGCAGTGGAAGAGTGTAGGTAAATGAGTTTCTTCCACTGGAGCTTCTTGCAAAGTAAAATAATTCATTTTCTTATTCAAACTTGGATCTGACTCTCAAACTCCCCCCATCTGTTCTTGCTGAACAGACTTCAAGAGATAAAAACACTTGATCAAAGACCAGTTCATTTCAATACAGTGAGTATTAATTCACTTCATGCCAGAAAAAAGTAAAAATCACATAGATTGCCATGGAAATGGTATGTTTGGTCCTGACAAGAGCATGGGATGCAAATAATAGAAAATAATGTAACTATCATCACCTTTATATGTTAGAATCACTGAAGGATGGATTTTTTTGGTTTTTGACAAGGGAAATTTTTGTTTTGAATCAATGCAAAAAATTTACCTTGACCTGAAACTATGTGGCTCTCTGAGCATTTGCATTATTTAGTATTTTCTGAGTAGAATTGAATTCCAAAAGAAAAAATGCTACTTGGAAAAGAAATACTGAAACACTTTGTCTAGAAAATCAGATTTATTATTTTTGCAATTTTTTCATGTTAAATAGATTGATTATTTTCAAGAGTGTATTAAATTAAATCCTATTAAATCTCTCTTCTTATAATAAAGTTGTATTTCTTGAATTTCCTTCCTATAAGGCCATGACTATACAAGGATTGTATTACAAGGATTTACCTTGCAATAATTGCAAGGTAAATAATTTCAGCAAATTAATATGTGATTTTAGACCAAAGAAATTAAAAAAAAAATTCATCCTGTTCTTCCAACAAGCAAATGGAAAAACAGCAATTTGGGGCTCAGTTAACTTTCCCCTCCCCCCGAGTATCCTGCTTGTAAAAAAAACTGCATTTCCTATTGGAAAATCATTCAAATGGAAAACTCTGGCCGGACTCTGCTCTGCAGGTTGGGAAATGGGAACCTGCAGCGTGGGATCTCTCGAGTAACTCTTACCAGAAGAGCCATGACCGATTATGATGCTAATATTAACTTCCAATTGTTAATGAACCTTTCATGCTGAAGGATGCCCCAAACACTCCAGAGGCCGAGGAGATCTGTCCCACTGCCAGCGAGGCTCTTCTGGCCGCTCTTTGTGGCCGGGGCGTTGCTCGAGAGCGGGATAACCTCGGCAGCGGCTCCGGGCTGCGCGCAGCAATTACCGGGCTGGCCCCTGCCAGCGCTCCGCTCCTGGCACCGCTGCTCTCGCCCGGAAAAAGCGCTGGAGCATCTTTAGGTGACCACAAGCCGCAGCTGGGGCTGGCATCTTAGCAGGAACGCGGAGGCACCGGCACAACTCGGGGTCTCATGCCGCCTCACCCCCAGTGCTGTTTCTGGTGGCAGCTCCGGGTTTTACTTGGATGCTCTCCCGCTGGAAGTGGGGCTGGTGTGACCCCGCTCGCCTGGTGAAGGTGAAATTGGCTACGACCTGGCTCGGGGATGGCCCCCAGGCTGCTGTTTTTAGAGGATTAAGCTTAAGTCAGGCATGTGTGCAAATGACACTTAAAGTCAGGCTTCTCTTTCTGGAGATCAATGGTGATTTTCTGCGCGGTTAAAAATTTGGGGTTTCTATCTCTCGCGCTGAAATATCTGTGCCTTTCGATCTACAAAATATTTCATACACAGCTACGCTCCTCCCACTCCAAATTGCAGGTTTGAGGAAAAAAAATGCTGAACAAACTGATGCTTTTACCTTTAGTAAGATTCAATTTGTAATTGTCTGGATCAATAAAAGATCAATTGGCTGGATCAATCAATCTGTAGATAATATTTCTTAGCAGGGTACATCCCCTTTAATTGATACTCAAATTAACTTGTGTTTACTCTAAGTGTTCTTGCTGCATGAAATGTGCTTCCACTACAGCAGCAGTGATGTTTTTAGTGATGGCAGGAAATGCTGCCTATTCAGTACTTTTATTTGGAGTTTGAAGTCCATTAAAGGGACTTCATAAATTCAAAAATAAATCCATTTATTTCTATGAATGCTTATAGTTAATGAGCATGTGGCATTTGATTTAGAATTAAAGAGGCATTATCACATTGTTTTAAAGGCCTTAAATTTAGGCTTCATTAACAAAAAGATGGGGAAGAAGCTTCTGCATTTTAAGCGGATCTCTGGAGTGTTGCAAACTTTGAGGCAGTAACATAATGTCAGGTGCATTCAGCAGCTGAAAAGCTGCTTTCTGGGTGTGAGTGGGACCAAACTTTGCTGATACAAAGGCCGTGGGGCTGAGCTGACCTGGAGGGATGGGCTGTGCTATCTTTGCTGGGCATTGATTTGGGAGAGAGCCTCAGCATCTGTTTAATTTTCACCAGAGGACGGTATCTAGTAGACTATTTACACGTCTAAAGTTTATCACCTGGCAGATCTTGGGCTTTACAGGTTCCCCTTGGGAATTTGACCTGAGCAAGGACTTCAGCAGCAGGCTCCAGGATTTCAGTGTAGCCCTCGCTGGTGAGAAGCCCGCAGCCAAACAGGGGAGCTGTTAATGGTAAACATATTAATTCAAGAGGAAGCAGTAAGCAAAGCTCCAGCAGCAGCCAGTGCCCTGCAAAGCAACTTATTTCGGAGAAGAAGATGGCAGGGGATCACAGGAGAGGTGCTGCTGCGGTGGGATGCTCACAGATCCTTTCTCTCCGCCTGTTTGAAAAGCTGTGGGAGAGGGAGGCTGCCCCACAGGACCTCTGCGTGACCCCAGTCCCAACCAGCCGCCGGCAACTCTGTGTGTGCTTGCCCATGTCATGGCAGTGCACGGATGGCTTGACAGAGTTTACTGCTTTCTGGCTTATTTTAAGTACTCTTGGAATCTTCCGCATCCTCTAGCAAACTGGGGCAGGCTGACCTCTAAGCCACATAATCTGAGCATAAGTTAAAAAAGAAGCCCAGAATTTTCCCGTTCCCGAATAGCACCGCTGCCGACGATCTCTGATCCAGCTTTAATGTTTAATTGGATGACCGGGTTTTAAACAGAGCATTCTTTAACCCGGCTGACTCTGCCTGCCCCCATCCCCCTGCCCAACAGCAGCCTCACTCCAGTTATCAAAGTGTCATTAGTAGAGACAGCTGCCTGTAAACAACAGGAATGTCAACACAACTGTCTCGGTCAACAGGAATTTAACTTTAATCTGTTCATTACTTAAAGATACATCATCCTCTTTCTGCGCTGTTATCTACATCACTCGCAGGCAAAGGCGGAGAACAAATTGACAGCGGGGAGGGAGGTTGGACCGTTCCTGCCTCAGCCAGGCTGGTTCTGTTCATCATTTCCAGTTCCCCTCCCCAGCTCCTCGCAAGTTCCCCTCCTGTATATGTATATATATTTGCGGGATTGCGGGCGAGGGGGGTCAGGAGTTCCTTGTTTAGCTGGAAACAGATACTACATATTTATAAATGTAAACTTGGAGCGCTGCCAGGCTCCTGCATTTAAGCGATTAACAAATGTTTCCCTTCAAGTGGACACCTCTCGTTCTAAATATATTTGACAAGAATGTAAAGAGTCAAGCGGAGGGGGTAGAAAGGGCACGCCACGAAGCGCTGGGCTGCCAGCAGCGGCGGCGGCGGCGGGCCGGGCTGCGGTGGCCGGCGGTGGCGGCGTGCGGCGGGTGCCAGCCGAGCTCCGGGCGGGCAGGCTGCCAGCGCAGCCCGGCCTCCCCGCTGTTTAACGACAATGGATTTACTGCTTCTCTGCATATTGGTGTTATTTTGTGTAAACAAGGTTAACACTCCTTTTAAATTAAATGCACCACCTGGTGACTGAACGGCTGACCTTGGCAGGCGGCTTTCACCTGGGCTCCAGAAAGGGTGGGGACAGCGCGGCTGGGCTGCCCACCCGCTGGTGGCCTTTGGTGCCTCGTCCTGTGGAAGTGTGTCGGGCTGTGCAGAGTGATTCTGGGGCTGCTCCCACCTCCATTTGCACAGGACAGCCGGGAATAAGAAGATGTTTTCTCTCTTAACCCTGTGCGCAACATATTATTCTTGCCCATGCTGAACCTGCTGCTTGGCTCCTGCTTCCCCCCAGGTAGTTCCCTTGCTCAGTCAAAATGCATCTGATCTTCCTGGCTTTTCTGGTTTGTTTGTGGACACAAGGAGAGTTTCTTACCCTGGTCCCCTCTTCTCCTTCAAGAAAAGATGGGCAAACTTGGGAGTAATCTCCCTCTCCAATCTGAGCATGATCTCCCTCTCCAACTCAAGAGCTATCTCCTTCTTCCCTTTCTGAATGATTCTGGGGAAAAGAAAACATTTTTACTTTTGCCTAAAGTATCTAAACTGAAGCATTGTCTGTCATACAGGTTCACCTAGGATGTTTCCAGGGTAACTGATTCTGACACATTTGATAACTCTGGAGGTTAAGGCTGATGTCATTGATCATGATGTGACAAAAATGAAGACAATCCTATGCTAGGTAAAGAAATAGGAATCTATGCATTGGAATTGAGTGTCTACAGCTAAATGGTAGCTAATTGACTGATAGAAAGGCTAAGAGAATTAGGATTTTTCAGTCTGGAAAAAGAAAGGGTGATCTTGTTGAGGCCTTCCAGTGCCTAAAGGAGCTACAAGAAAGCTGGAGAGGGAGTTTTTACAAGGTCATGTAGTGATAGGACAAGGAAGAATGGCTTCAAACTGACTGGGGGACAGGGTTAGATTAGAAATTAGGAAGAAATTCTTCCCTGTGAAGGGTGATGAGGCCCTGGCACAGGTTGCACAGAGAAGCTGTGGCTGCCCCTGGATCCCTGGAAGTGTCCAAGGCCAGGCTGGATGGGGCTTGGAGCAGCCTGGGGTGGTGGAATGTGTCCCTGCCACGGCAGGGGCTTTGAACTGGATGATTTTTATGGTCCCTTCCAACCCAAACCATTCCATGATTCTGTGCTTCTGTGATTGAAAACCTCTTGAAGACCTCAATATATAAAACTTAGCAGTCCTTCATTCTTCCCATGAATCCCTGGAGGATGCCCATTCTTCCATGATATATTTTTGAATTTGAACCTCAGTGATATCCTTTGATGGTAAAATTACTAAATTATTTAAATAAAAAAGTACTTCTTTTTATTCTTAGTATTTCTGATTCTGCCCTTGTTCTTGTGCTATGAGAAAGTGGAGTTAAGGCTTTTCTCCTTTTCCCCTGGAAACTTTACAAAGAAATATTGATAATTTTAAACAAACATTTGAAATGCACAGATAGCAGCACTCAGTTGGATAGCAAAATAGAGATGATGGGAAGTAATTGGAGAGACTTTATTTAGACTAATAGTGATAAGACATTTTTTAAAAGAAAATCCAGACAGATAGGTACCAAATATGTAAAATAATAAGCTATAAATACATGTGCTAAATACAGCATTTCCTAAGCATTTTTGGAAAGGATCCCTTTATCTAGTGGCTAAATGCAAGAACATTTTCTAGTTTCACATGAAAAAATGCTGCACGTTTTGGGGTCAATGCTTCAAGTTTCAGTGCATGGATGTTGTCTGGATCAGAGGCAGTGTGCCTGTTACTAGGCAAAAGGCTATTCCAGTGCTGGGGAAAGTGATAGAGTTTTAAGTGAGGAACAAAAAGCTGAGTTTTTCAGAGAGCTGCCACATTTGTTGTACAGATAAGGCTCGTCTAATTAAACTATCATTGCAAAGTCCCCAGATTCCCCAGGCCCTTCTTTTGCTCTTAGCTGGAGTTTGGATTCGGTACTCCAAGAAATTCAGTCTCTTTGAACTCTTTCCTCTTTGTGTTTCAAGGATTGTTCTCATCTGAGCTATAAAGAGCCTCTGTTATCTGTAACAGAGTGCAGGAGCATCTATCCTGACTGGACCACACAGTGACAGAGCTGGGAGCACTGAGCCAAGCCTCATACCCATTTACTCCCTCCTGTCTGTTTTCTCTCATACAGAATTCCCTCTCCATAGCCTTGCAGAGCAGAATTGCTTTTAATGAGGTTTATGATAAGCTCCTGATGTCCTTTTCCTGCTCCCAGAAGCTGTTTGCTAAAGGGCTCACCTTTGGTTCCTTTAACTAAAAGCAGTTCTGCCATCACAAAGTGTCAGCGCTGCTGTAGGAACAGAAAAATGGGGAGATCACAGGAGACTCAGCCAGGTGCAGTGACCAATACTTAAACCTTCAGAAAAATGGTCTGCAGGGGTCAGCTCTGAAATAACTTGCCTGTATAAAAGTTGCTTCCTGTAGGTTTGTCCCTTTGCACTCAGTTTGCAGCGGGTGCACCTGAATGGGTACACACATAAATGTAGGCATTATTTGTTTCTCGAGGTACAAAGCAGACATCAAATATCCTATGAGCTAAATAGCATTAGCAGGACAAGTGCTGCTGAATATGGGGTATGATTTTCCTTAGAAAAACATCAGAGAAGTAAAGAAGTGAGAAAAAAGAGTTATTTAAATCAGTAAACAGTGCTGGCACACAAACAAATGGGATAAACTGATGGTGAATAAATCTAAATTGGAAATTAGGAAAAGATTTCTAGTCAGAGGCTGACATTCTTGAAAAGCCGTCTAATAGGTGCAGTTAAGTCAAATAATGGAACTAGTTTTAACTTGGAGTTCAATGAATTTATAAATGGGATTACACAATGTAGATGCATAGCAGAGAGCTGGGTTAAGTGACCTTGGAAGTTCTCTCCAGTCTTACATTACATTATTCCTTCTAATTATGGCTTAGAACTAACCTTCAGCATGACCTTTTTTCAGTTTTCTCTTCTAACTTACCCAAACTTCAAATATTTTTGTTAAAATTTTGCATTTCTAGCATGGAAATTAGCACTTTCTCACCATTTTTTTAGTGAAATTATCCGTGCTTGTTACAGGAAAAACTTTTTGTTTTGCTCGTGCATTGCAGACCAAATTAATGGAAAAGAGTGTTCCATCTCTGAAGGGTGGGAATGAGGGAATGAAACTTGGCAGGTGGCTCTCTTTGTGCAATTTGCTGCCCTGTGGAAAATTTGCCCCACTTTTTACCCAGATTTTTAAGATTCTGAGAAAAAAAAAAAAAAAAAAGCCAGTTGACTCATGGCCAGCAGAAACTTGCTGCAGGTTGGTAGCCAAGTTTCCAGGTAGTGCATGCACTGATTTTGTGCCAGTTTTTGTGTGCGTAGCCAGATTGCACCATGACCAAGAGGAGCAGGAGCCTTTTTGGGCCTGGGATAGGAGAGACTGAGCCTCATTTCTGCTGGAACTGAGCCCTCATCTTTCCCGAGAGCTGCTGTGGTGCCAGGACTGAGAGCAGAGAGAATTTTCTTGCTGTTTAATTCTTCCCAGCTGGAGCTCATGCTGCGTGGAGGACAATGAGGAATGGACACGTGTAATTTTGACATTTCCTTGGTTTTTGCCATGGAGCCATCAGGAGTAAGCCAAGAAAGGACCTCAGGAGATTATCTAGTCCTCTTCTGTGCTAGGATGGGAAGAAGAAATAATCTGGACAAAGTTTAGCTGTCCTTTTTCTTGACACCCTCTTGTGCCTCACAGTACCTCAGTGGTCTAGTCTAGTGCTCAAATATATTCAATTTCCTTAAATGCTTCTTGAGATCGACCCCAAATGTTATTGGCTTGAATGGACATGTGAAATAGTTCATTCCTTTCTCCTTTACTTATAGTTCTATATTTTTGCTGCCATTCCTTTTCTTCTCTCACTACGATTTGAGCAAATCTAAGTCCTCAATATTTCCATGTTGGTGGAAAGGGGATTTTTTTTTCATTTGGTGCAGACTTTTCTGGCATTGCAGTGCCAAAGGTAGATCCCAGTCCTACAACTGGTAGCTGGTGCTGGGAAGCATCAGATGCTCTACAGATTGCATATCATTCCAATGGGACATTTTCCTTTTCTTCCCTCCAATGTCCTAACATTGTTAATTCAAGTTTAATCTGCCCCTAATGGAATCTCCCTGATCATTTTCCACAGCAATGCTCCCTGGCTTTCCTTCAGGATGCAGCAGTCTAAGTCACCCCCTCTTGAACCACTTGGTTTATTTGAGACCATTCCTCTAATTAACTAAAGTAACCAAAGTCACTTTTTATTTAACACTACTTCCCAATCTGTCTGCCAATCCTTCTGGTTTGGAATCCTCTACTAGTTGAAGATCATGAACACCATTGAAACATTATTTGTCAAGTTTTGGGGATTTGACCAGCTTCATGAGCACACTACAAAACCCTGAACAATTTGTTGAGATTTGTAAACAATGGGATAAATACTGATGTCACTGATGTCTCTGCTGTTGGGTATCTGTGAACTCACTCACGCAGACACACACATGCAGTACTTGGCAAAAGGGTGGCAAAGCAGCTCCTAAACAGAGAGTTCGTGTTGGAATCAGGGCACTGCTGGTCCCATTCAGCTTTTCTTATCTCCTGTGCTTCTCTGCAGTGGAGTAATGCCACTTAGAGAGGCTTGGGAAAACAAGAAAACTTGAATAAAATGTAGTGGGTCTGTAGGGATTTCTCCACATGTATCGTGTTCCAGTTTCACTCCCTCTTCCTCTTTCCTTGCTTTTTCTTGCCTTGTATTACTTATTTTGTGTGTGTATCTGCATGTGTGTGTCCATGCCAGCTAGATGCCAGCAGAAACCAAATCTAAAAAAAAATGTTGATCATTCTTTCACTGTCTGTGTTCCTCTCTGAAGTTCCCATTGTTTCTGATAGTTCTCTTGCCGTGGGGACTGGATTCTTGCCAGGTGGGTGCCAAAAGCCAGTGAAAATAAATAGATACATACTAGGGATTGTAGAGATTAAAATACCTACCATTCTGAATTACCTGGGGGTAATTTAGAAATACCATTTTGTTAAAGGTACCTGATCTGCTTTTATTATACAAAGGATTACTGATGATTGAACCAAAGGAAAGATAATTTTTTTTAATCCTTGATTAAGAGTTTATGTCTTTTTCACCTCTTTTTTGAGAAGACAGATGTGATGAAAAACAAGATATTTCCCATGACTCACCAAAGAGACGAAAAAATCAAAGGTAGCACAGCAAATACCTCTCTTCCTGCAAACTAGGTGATTATGTTTGGAAAAAAAAGAAAAAAAAAGAATAAAAGGCTTCAACTTTTCCCCTGAATTTGGGCTGCACTGTACAAACTTATTAGCAGGTTGACCATATGTCTCAATGAGACCAATCTATCTTTGAATAAAGCACTTGTATCTCTTCCATATCCCTGGGCAAAACCTGTGTTCTGGAGCTAAGATTTTGTACTTAACTATAAGATAGTTGAGTGGATTTTTCTTTAATAAGATTAAATAGAGCATGCATTTATCTGCTCCAGGTGATGTGGTAAGTGCAGAGATGAGAAAAAAACCACTAAAGGGAAGAGGGTAGGTTGAAGGTAAGGAATCAGTAAGCAGATGCTGGAAGTTACTCTTTTAATGATGTTGCTGTATATTCCTCTGTTTGAAACATGCTGATTATTTGTGAAAAAGTTCATTCTGCAAATGCCAGCTTCCAAGGGCCATAAAATACAAAAGAAAAAAGTGGTGTTTGGAAGCACAATGAAAGACTACAGTTCTACATCTATTGCTTCATTACAAGGCAAACTTTGTTTGTCTTGACAGCAATTACAGTAATCAAGTTTATGTAATTTGCCAGTGCTCCTGTCTTTCAGTAGAAAATTTTTAAAAAAATCAGTAGATGAATGAAATTGCACAGAATATTTTGCATGGGCTTTCAGTAGAAACAGGTGTATTGGACTAAAATGGAAATGCATACTGACAACACAGAAAAGTAAGGTTCTGGGAAAGAGGGTTATTCCCTGTCCGTGAAGGAATGCTCCATTGCCAGGAATTGCCACAGCCCTACAAAATGAGGAATGCAGCATCATTCCACACTGGGCAGGACATGGGTTTCATGGCTGAGTAGATTTATAATTTCTTAATTTTATCACTCATTTCTCTTTTGCCTATTAGCAAGGTCCTTTCAAATATTCCTCTCATAGAGAAATACCTCCAAGACAAACCAGCCTTGTGAAGAGTCATGGGAGCCCAATCATTTTCCTTTGGGTTTCTGGTGAAGGCCACAGATTCCCAAGGATTTTATGGCAGCAGCTGAAGAGCAGGACAATGGACAAGTTTGAGATCAGATGCTTCCTCTATTTTTTCCAAAGGGAATATTTCCAGGAAACATGCTGCTGCCCATGTTAGAGCTCTGTGGAAAGAGCCTATTACACTAAGGATACTACAGGAGGTGCAGAAGCAGATCAATATGTGTCTAAGTGTTTTAGCCTTACTTTTATTATGTTTGACAGTGATGACAAGATGGTGTGTGTGTCACATACAGGATGACTAATGTGTGTACATGTGTGAGGCCCTGGCACAAAAAGGTTTTCCCATAAACTGTTAGAGAAGAGCAAGTTCCCTGTGAGAAGATCAGAGCATGGATTGAATCTAAAAGCAAAATGAAGAATGAAACAAACCCCAAACTAATTTCAGGTCTTATGAGAAGATGTAATGGCATCAGTGTCTGGAAACATCCACCACAAGTGGTTTCAATCCTCAACAATTTCCAGGAAATACTTGTCTTGAGTTGTGCTACAAAATGTGTCATCAGGATGTTGTCTGTTTTCCTGACCCAACGAATGGCAAAATTTGAGAAAATAAGGACATAAACCAAGACTTTTTTTGGTGTGAATTGATGAGTTTCTCTTGGGTGAGGATTCCCTCCAACACACCAGAAGAGAACCAACCAACACGAACCATTTTTCTGTAGATAGATCAGTTTCTGTAGTAGGCCAGCAGCCAGATGAGGGGTTTTAAGGAAGAGTTATGGTAGTTATAAAGAGGGAAAAAATTTGCAAACACTGATAATAATACTCCTACACAGGAAGGTTTGAGCCAGTCACACTACTCCCCCCCTTTCCCAGTGAGATTCAGAGTTACATAGGAACAGGAGACTGTTTTGGCTGGGATTAGATAGCACAGATGGTACCAAAATGTGTAACACCTACCACAAGTTCTTTAGTTTCGTATCATCTGCACAACAGTTCTTCTCGGCCTTTTAACAGTTCGTTGAATGGAGGAAGAGGAGAAAAAGACATGGGACCATTGCTGGAAATGTGCAGCAAGCACTGTTAAATTTTATCTGTGGGGAATCCATATTGGAGTACGTAGTTAGGCTCATATAAAATCTTGCATATATCTTCTGTGAGATGGTGTGAAACTTCACTTGGCTCTTCTCTTTCAAGGATCTCCAAAACTTGGCAAGTAAACCTCACAACACATTTTAGAATTACATCAGTAATCATTTTGCAGATACATACAACGAGGTACAGGAATTTTAACCAGTTTTCCCAGAACCACCAAAGGAGTTTCTAGCACGGGTGGCTCTTATCTCCAAGGAGCTTCACAGGAATCCCATAGACTTTGTTTTCTGCCCTGACATAAATAGCACCAGTCTTAAGGTTTTTTTCTCTGACTTTGTTAGTCTTCTACATGACATACAATAAAACTTTGCCTTTCCTGTCCTAATTTTTCAACTAAATGCTGTTGTAGCAATTCATCTACTGTGATCCCAGGAATATTTTGCTGCCAATTCTAATATCATGCTTTTTTCAATTCCTCTAGTTGCCACCTTTGTCTACAAAAGACACCTAATTTCTGTGCTTTTAAAGGGTTTTCAGGGGTCCAGAAGAAAGAGACTAGGGAATATATTTCTTTCTAAGGGAGAAATACAAAAATTTCCAAACAGGTGCTGAGATGCCATTTTGATGGGCTTACTAGAAACAAGATTTCCAGGTTGCAGTTTTCAGGGCTGCCTATTTGGTTTGATTGCAGCAGGTACTCAACACTCCAAGATAGCTTTGAAATATTCATTGTAATATTTTTAACAATTAAGCTGAAAGCATGGAATGTTCCCCCGGGAACTAACTGGGAAGGGCTGATGGCCTAAATCTTCTGTCTTTTAAATACTCAGCCACACAATTTTGAGGCATTTGAGATATTTTTCCCCCCTCCAAGTAATGAGAGAACTTTAGCTATGGAGAGTAAAGGAAGACACTGAGTCTCCATGTTAAATAGAGAGCTATCTGCCTTAGGACTTTTAAGATGGTTAATGCCCTGAAGGATTTTCCTCTAACTACATTTGCAGTGTGCTCCCCTAGATACACACAATGCACAACATGGATGTCATTGCATTGGCTTCAGAATCCCTGTTGGAAGCACGTTGGTTGCTGGCTCATTCTCATGCAGGCTTCTGAAGAACTTACATTTAGGATAATGGCAAAACTTTAGTCAGTGTAATAGGCCTGAAAATGTATCTGTGCAAACGAAATACACAATTTTCAAAGTGTCAGGAACGAGAGGTGTAATTCAAAGTCATTATATATCACTTGCTGTAAATATTGTTTTCATAAAGCCAGACTAATCATATACTCAGATAACCCATCCTATTATTTTCACAGCTCCAGGACTCCTGAATCACACCTACTTGAACCTGAGGGATTAGAGGTTTTGCTTTTTAAATAGCATAGGTGCTGGGCTGGCCGCAATTTTTCAGACCTCTTTGGAGAAGCAGAATTGATTTCTTTTTTCTTGTTTTTTTGAAACAAAAAAATCATTCAGGGCCCAAAAATAGACATAAGCGAGCCTCCTCCTTTTGTGATTGTGTTTTTGAAAATCAGACACGTAAAATCTTTTGTAGCTGTGGGCTCGAAACTCTCTTTTGTGGAAACACTGGTGCACTGTAATTGGTTGAGTGCTGCTATCCAGCCTGAGAGGGTGACCTTTCACACTCTGCCCTAAAAGAACACTATAGAAAGAGAGGTGGCGTAATCTGGGTTAAAGGCTTCTTACTAACATGTTGAGAGCTTGTTTCACACACACACAAACAGTTGCACGAAAGCCCCGGCCCGATGATAACTTAGCACTTTAGCATGGTGCTCTTGAGACAGCCCTCTTCTGAGAGAATAAAGAAGGGCCCCTTAGTTGAAATGCAGGATTGAAGCTCTTCATAACCACTGGGCAACTGTTACGAGGGAAAAAGAAAGTTAAAAGAGATGAGAACAAAAGGGGCTATCCTTGTTACAAGGCTCTGGTTCTAGACCTGAAAACCCCCTTTCCACTAATCTTTTTTTTATTATTTTTCTCTGTATAGCCCCAGGTTTTGATAGGGAGATCTCTAGCATTTCTGGGCAAACATATTCAGTCCATCTAAGAAGTTCTGTGGACCTGCCTTTTTCATGATCTGCTTGTAAGAGGAAGAAAGATGGTGAGCATCTCTGCTGATTTGGCTAAGAATAAAGAGAATGGGATATTTCGAAGCTTAGGCAACTAGAGGCAAGTGTATCTTAAACAGCACAAAGATTCTGAACACTGCTGTCATATCTAGCACAGAGGGACAGGTGAAGATGTGCCTGCCTAGTCTGTGTGCAGTCAGTCTTGAGATTTTCACATTTGACTTCAGAGGGATTGAAATCACAGCCACTATTCCAAAGCACCAGCATGCAAGGTCGTGGAGGCCATGGGTGTGATATGATCCCTTAGCTTTCAAGCCCTCCCCAGGTTTGGTTTTGTGCTGTTGGGACATGGAAAAGGCTACTTGCATCTCAGTAGCCCACTCACCTCTCCCATTTTTTTAATGCTTATTTCAACATTGATTAATAGAGTACATCCGTCTCACGCAGCTTCTCGCTTTACATTTCTTTTTTTTCCATGTTATTTCTTTTCTAGGCTTTCTTTTCCAGGCTTTCTTTTCCATGTGTTTTCTTTCTCACAAATTCCCACATATCCAAGATTCTCTGCTATTCCAAGTTGTTACTTTCATATATAACTAATGTTAATAAATTGTTACACACTGTCAGTCATTCTTGTTGGAAAAAAAAGAAAGGATATTCAGAAAATGCATTAGTGGAGATTCCTAACTATTATATCCCATATGGTATGCACAAAATACAATTAGATTATAAAATGCTATATTTATCACAGTATCTTCCATAAAGATTTTTTTTTCCAAGTAACATAATGGAACTGTGGAGTTCCAAAGTAAGTGCTCAAAGCCTGATTGCCTCTGGATCTTACAGACTTTGGCCACGATCCTTAACTTCACAATGTTGCATGTCAAGTAATGCAGTGTCTGAATTTTTACTTTTTTCAGTGTTTCTGTTAGCTAAATGTTCTTTATTTCCCTGTTCTCTGCAGTAGTTAGGCTTTGTTAGCTGTGTTTACATTTCTGACTCATTTCCTGTCTTCTTAATTACACTTTTGCACCTTTTACATCAAAATCTTTCAGGGATAGCTACTAAATTTACAAGTTTATCCTTCAGAAGGAAGGCCTGAAGTTATTGAGGAGATTGAAAGCACCAGATGACTTCTCTCCCTCATAGAAAGCCCCAACACTAGTCATCCACTGTGGAGGACCAACAAGAGCAATTAACCACTCTGGAATCACAAAATCTGACTCTCAACAAAGCAAATTCAACACCTGAAGTTTAGTTTCTTGTGGGTTAAAGCTTGACATCATTGCCCTTGGAGGCTGAAATTCAGGCTCCATTAATTTACAGGGAAGAACACGTGTGATGAGCTCGCCACAGCCCACGGTGGGGATATTTTGTGGCAGCACAAAATCTCCACACAATGCAGCATGATTGGCAGCTGCTTCCTGAGAGAGGCCTGTGGCTGTGCAGGAAGGGTTGCAGCTGCTGGGATGCAGAGCCATTGGCAGCCAGTGACAGGGACATGCCCACAACATCCCTTTGAACCACGCAAAGCACTGGGAGCCTTCCACATCCCTGTCCTTGGAGTTCACCCAGTTCTTTGCCTCACTCCTGAAATTCGGGAAATAAATTGCTTTACCCCTGGTAGATAAGGGAGTTTACACATAGGTAGGATTGGGTATCAAAAATGGATTTATAGAAAGGTCTGGACAAAATGATTGCTGGAAGGCTGGACAGAGAAGTGCTATCATTAAAGAAAAAAAAAATTAAAAAGGAAGGGAAACTGCAAATTTTATTTCTAAACCTTTCCACCAGGAAAGGCTGCGAAATTTAGGGAAATGAGGCACAGCTGACATGCCTGACAAATAACTCTCACGGAATGTATAAAGTGAGTTTATTTGTGCCATCTTTTACAGGAAGGGCTGTGTGTGAGTTCTGTAGCGTTGCCGCTGGGGTTGCTGGAACACCCGGCTGGTGATCAACATTTTGGATGCTCATGAATAACCGGAATATGAGCACCTTAAGCACAAATCCAACAAAGGTTTTTTCAAGTTCATCATCACATAGGAGATTGCATCATTCATAGTGGCATTTATAGCCATCAGTACTATACAACCCATGGTAACAGATGACATTGCATGCTGAAAGAGGCCGTGAAAGGTCTTTCATACTGTTTCCTGCTCCTAATGACAGCTTTTACTGCCAGTTAGGACAGAATCCAAACACATGAAGTCATGATGGCTGTAGGTGTTGATTTGGATATTAAATGTATAACCTAGCTTATGCAGCACCAATTAGCAGAGACAAGTTTTCAGAGCACAGTGCAGAGAGGACTGTAGGTGTACAGACAGAGAGAATGAGCCCAAGACAGCATATTACCCTGTTAACAAACAATTTGATGTGCAGAAGGATTTTATATTAAAATGTGTTTGGATGCCCACATACATAATCATTTGGACATAATGCCCTTAGAGTCTGTTCCAATGTGGGTTTATTTGTGGGTTCATCTAGCGGGTTTCTCAGCTGGATGGGAGTGACATTTATACCTCTTTGTATGCATGTTTTTTGTTTGTGTGTGTATATTCTGCATGTGTATTTTCATGCTCAGACAAAACTTCCACGCCTATAGAAATCTCATGAATATTTTATAGCTTTTGTTCATGAATCCATTAACGAGTTTTATAAATAGTGATAATTTGCAAAAATAATTTGTCTGAAAGGCAATACCACTTTACCTATGAATGACCTCTTTTTCTTTCTCTTTTTATTTTTCCCCAGTTTTGATATGTTTTCCCAAGCAGTCTGTGAAAGTGTTTACTGGTCTATCCACTCTTTTCAAACCCGGGGCATTAACAGTGTGAGAGTGAACACACACGTACACCTACTCACCGTGCACAGTTCCATCCTTTCCAGCCTACAGCTAACAAGAGCCCTTTAATTGCACTGAAACCTGATCTCTGCCTGGCAAATCTGCTGGTCAGTGCAAACCTCAGGCCAGGCTGTGCTGATGGGTCCTGCCTTGCCTGTGGGTTTGCTGCTCCCCAGGCCCAGGCTGGCGTTGATAGCTGGTGGCTGGGCGGTCTGGCATTCCCATTTGGAATATAATGTCTGTGTGTCCCCGCGTGCGCCGGTGTGTAATAAGTAATAAGGGTAATCCCCTTCTGATGACAGAAGCTTCAAGTGGTTACAAGTAGCAGACCTGTTTTTCAGATGCCTGAGGTAACTGTCTATAAGGTGCAAGGTAAAGAAATAATTAATTGCAATCACTTGTTTAAAAAGGGGGACATGATATATGATCGCAAGCTTTTATTGCGAGGGCTTTGATTCAGAATGGGGAGGGCTTTTGGTGAAGTGTCAAGACACAGAGTATTTTTTCTGCAGTCAAAGGTTGAATTTAAGTAATCACCCAGTGCAATTTTACCCGTATCGGATGTTCACAACTACAATGCATGCAGGGGGAGGAAAAGAAGTGAAAGATGGAAACAGAGAGAAAAAACATCCCCTAAATTCTCAACATGCAGTCTTGCTGAGTAACCACATTCATAACTGAGTGGGAGTGATTTGTTCTGACAACACAAGACTACTAATTTTGCTGAATTAACAGCATGACTAGTAGTGGGTGGAGGGGAAGAGGGGAAAAAAAAGAAGAGAAATCTGTTATGGGCATTCCCTATTAATTGCCTATTAATTGCAAGGAGAGTTACAGGGTCTATGGTATCACAAAAACTTTGGTGTGTTATTTAAGCAACTAAATATCTGGAGTAACACAAGTAAAAGATCAAGGTGCATATTTATATTTTAAAATTAAAGCAGGTTTACACTTAGTGACAAAAGGGAAAAAAGTTAGAAGAACAGCTTGGATTCTTTCTCCCTTCTAAAGCAAAGGGCATTTCACTAAGAGTCCTTAAATTAATGTAAACTTTTTTTTATTCCTCACATTTGGAAAGACATGAATCTAAGATTAATCTCTATTGAAAAGATTAATATTTTCAATCCAAACTTTGAAATCCACTTGGACAGCTCAGAGCTTCCAGCTGCTGTTTATGCTATTAGTTAGAAAATCCAAGTGCCATGCTTTTAAAACAAAATTAACAAAAAAGGCTCTAT
Source organism: Motacilla alba alba (assembly GCF_015832195.1). Classification (NCBI taxonomy): domain Eukaryota; kingdom Metazoa; phylum Chordata; class Aves; order Passeriformes; family Motacillidae; genus Motacilla; species Motacilla alba. The sequence goes on along the minus strand of NC_052025.1, from coordinate 15,910,908 downwards.
TGAGTTAATTTTGTAGAATTATGTTAATAAGCACAATTTGCACCGTGAAGGTTTACTTTGTGGTTTGTGGTGAGTTTGTAGAGGTTTTGTGAGCAAACCCAAGTGTGGTGACAGCGAAACCTTTCCAAAGCACAGACTTTCATGATCTAAGCACAGAATTTCCTTTTGTGGTCATGTGTGACGTGGTTTTTGGATAATAAAGGTCTGTAATAAGGTTTCCTTAGGTTGGCTCACAGGGCCTAAGCCTCTGTTTTTAATGGCTGTCTTTGGAGGAGTTTTGGTTACATATATTTTCTTAGAATTTGAGCACTTTTTAGACACAGCATTTAAGGACCTCGAGGCTGATCCAGGGACACATTGCTCACTCACCCCTTCAGACCACGGATGCTGACAATATTCTTCTGTATTACCTTGGCCAGTCATCAGGACATGATTCCATCCAGCAGAAGCATCCAAAAGAGGTGGGTGAAGGGGAGTAAACTTCAGGTGATTTGATGGCCCTTTGAATGTGCAGTTAAAATGAATTTTGAGCTTCTCTAGTTTTTCGTGGTCAATACTAGCAGTCCTTAAAAGGACTGGAAGGAGCTGGCCCTGCTCTGCTCATGTCCCCAGCATATGAGGGACCTGTCCCCCACTGGGAGCATATGTACAGCAGAAGTTTTCCAACTTTGAGTTTCATAATTCCCTCCTCCTCAAACCTAAGCTGGTGAATAAAGAAATATCCCCCTTGTGACAGCCTGGATCATCTAAACTGATACTATTGTTGTGGTGGAAGGGAGGGCACAGGAAGGAACCACATTTGCTATAGAAACTGGTCTCTATTGGCACACAATTAAGAAGCAGATGAAGTACTGATTTAAAACAAATAAAAGCTGAAAGAGGAACCAACATGTTGCCAAGCGCAAACCTACTGAAAAACCCCAACAAAAAGCCCAACCACCGAAAAAACACGCCTTTTGTAAGGCACTCTTTGTTGCAAATCAGTAAAAGTTGATTCATGTAATGAATTAAAATATTCCAAAAGCTTAAAGCTTCTATCACAGTTGACCTTTAAGGCATGTAGCAGCAAAGAAGTTAATACACTTTGCACATGTTGCAGAGCAACAGGTGGTAGAAAAACCCATGCGGGCTCCTTGCATTCCTTACTTTTCAAACTGGTGGCCCCTGGTATTCTGGGATTTACACTACCTCCCCCAGGCTCTGACTGACAAGCTAATCGGTGTGCTGGGAAGCCCTGAGCTATTGATTCCACTGTAACAGAACACCTCCCCGTCAATGAAACTGCAATGAAATGCTTCAACAACGAAGAAAGGGAGGCATTAGGCTGTTGAGCAACTGGAAGAAATTTGCTTGTAGGTAGTGCGGCAGAAATGAAAAGGCTCTCGGGGGCACAAGCTTGAAAAGCCAGGTTATTAAAAAAGCCACAAAGCTGGAGTCTGGCTGAGTGGAGAAAAATAGTTATGGCTCAGTTAGGCGTATCTAAAAGGAGGAGGGAGGGGAACGCAGCTTTCAAAATTGCGTTAATCCCCCATGTACTTAATTTCTTTTCTTTTATGGCAGCTTGTAGTATAGCAACAAGTATTCAAGCAGTTAATAATTTTAAACAGTTTAGCTTTCCGTAGGCAATATATCTTTAGCCTTAATTAAAATTTTATTTTAGTAGGGGGAAAATATTAAAATGACATTCTGATCATCCTCTAAGATGGAAAATATATGATAATATGAATATTTTATTAGACAAACTATTATTAAACAGCTGGTGCAAAATCTTAGCCACTGATTAGTTGAGTTGGTTTGAAATGCAGGTCACTATTTCTTAATAATGGCCCAACAGTCTTCCAATGGCAGTAACAACCACTGGCACAAAGGTCTTAATATCTCATACTGGAATCCTAATATCCCAGAACTGGATTCCTGCAGTGCCAGTCTGCTGGATGGTTCCCATTTTGGGGTAAAAGCTCATCACCTGGGCACATCTCTAAGGTGATAGGTCTGGATTAAGAGGTTCTGTTTGCTTCAAGAGAGCTGCAGGGATGAGTATTGGGTGTAGAATCAGCTCGGCCATCTTAATTGGGATGGGAGTCAGAGGGGAGCTGTCAGAGCAGACTTTGAGGATGGAATTTGCATCTGCCGTTAATTCAGGAGCCTGTTTGCTGACCTTCAGGCACCGTTCACGTCCCATCTATTTACTCAGTCTTCTCCCAAGTGAGCTGTCAGCTTTTCCTTTGGAAAGTTCTCTCCCCCCTGCGTGGGTCGTGGAGCACAATAAAAAATGTGTAGGCCTTGATTGCACATGAGGCAAAACGGCAACTCACTGAGGCAGCTGGATTAATTTTTCAATGACAATAAAATAGCTGACATTGTATGTAAGATAAACCAGGCAAAAGTGGCCTTTTAGGAAATTTCCCATCCCATCAATTATTTCCTGTTTAGGTTCAAGAATTTTGCTTTGAACATAAAATGGAGATGGGTTTTCTGCACACTGTTTGGTTTTTTTTAATTTTTTTTTTTTTATTTATGGTGGTTGTACCACCTCCCTGATTCTGTGAATATAACTACATGTAGGGACTATTGAATGCTCTGATACAGAGGGGGCAGGATCAATTTTTTTTTTGCATCTTAACCCCTGTTTTAATTGCACGTGTCCCAGGTCTGCTCCTTTGCCCACAGGAGCTGTGCTGCAGTGAGTACCAAGATCTGTCATGGGCAGAGCAGGGGAGGAATGCCCGGCTGGCTCCACAGTCAGAGAGAAAGTATTTAAAGAAAATAACCTTAAAAACTTAAAATCACAGAAACACAACTCCTACCCATACTGATGCCAATCAGAACACTGACTTTGGTTTCAGTTTGGCCAGAATGGAAAAAAAAAATCTTTCTTTTCCTAAGTATATTCTATCAGACAAAGAGTGGCACATGCACAAATAATGGATCTTCCCTAAAGCTGACCCATATATTTTTGCCTTAATTCTTTCCTTGTCCTTGGATAAAATTCATCTGAGGTTGATGGACATTCACAGAAAACTTGGCATTGTGTCAGCAACATTAATTAATCTGAATCCAGAAATATGCAGCCCAACACAGAGGAGTTCTGTTTTACATTTGTGCAGTCTGGGCCAAACTCTCATGGACTTTACACTCATCAAAATGAAATGCTCCTGCCATGAAATGTATATGAGGGATACACAGCTCAGCTGAATAGCAGGCCAACAGCTGTAGACCTTACTAATAAATTCCCTGAATTCCATGTTATCAATGTTCACCATGTTCTTCTAACCCCCTATATTCCTCCTACTATTTTTTTTGATTAATTCATTTTGGTCTGATAAATGCTTAAATTTTAGAGACTTGAGTGTTTATCTGGTAGTATGAAAAAAAAAAAAAGCATGGGAGAACACAGTGCGTCCATTTTTAATTTAAGAATTTTGCAAATTTTTGTATGATTTTAAAATTATACAGTGGGATTGTAACCTAATAGGAAAAACAATTCTGAACTCTTATTTCACCAGCTAGACCCTAGTGTTTTACAAGTCACTTTCCATTTAAAAATTTTGGTCATGATTTCCTTTTAAGGATCTGTAAATCATGTTTTTTCTTGTTGTTCCAGAAATTGAAACATTAAAAGCTTTGTGTGTTTTTCCAATCTAAAATATGTGCTGGTGTAGACTTCAGAACTGGACCATACACATGTCTCAGGTCTAGCTCATACCAGTTACTGATATGGAATCTATTGTCTTTCTGTCTTTTTTGCTTTATTATAAGTGTATTTTATAGACTTTCATGATGAGGGTGGGTAGATGCTAGAGGCTTGGACGCAGAGAACTAAAAAAGAAAATAGTTTCTCAGGATGATTTAAGTCAGTTTAAAAATAACCAAAAGTGGCTGAAACACAATTGGAGAAGATAATCAGATTGTTCGTTCCAGGTGATTGTTAAAAACCCTGTAATCATTGACTATTATTAGTGGAAATATAAAAGAAACTAATTGTTGGTTAAAAAAAACAGAGGGTAAAAACCTCAGATATTTAATGCAAATGGGGTTGGTTCCTCTTCAATCAATGGGCTTTTAAGCTTCCTCCAGGCTTGAGATTTGCAGAGAAGTCAGCACTGGCATGGCTTAGAGCAGCTGTTAATGCAACACATGCCTGTCATTTGCTGTTGACAGGCATTAATAAAAACCTAATCTGAGGAAATTATGAAAAACCTACATATTATGCAATCTGGTTTATGTTTTGGCATGTGGTAAGCATTGGTCTGATACAAAGGGTATAAACTTAAGTGCCATTGTTTCCACTCTAAGGGCAATTGCCTTTTAATTTAATTTCTTAAATTATTATTATTTTTAAAAAAATGTTTAATTGTCCAATACTCAAACAGGCTTCCTTTGTGGTACCATGGGTGTTGGTTTAAATCTTTCTTTTACTGAAGCAAGAATTCTGAGCAGCATTTACTGACTAGTTCAACAACAGGGAAATTCAGCTCTGATACATCCTTTCTGCCCTGACTGTGCTCCTCTTTCTCCCAATGCTGGCTTCTCTGGCATGCTTTGAGTTGTCCCATTCCCTTAGAACTTAAATATTTTAAGAAACCTTTCCCTTTTTGTTTTGTTTTTTTTCCTCCCAAATATTCTCATTGGGAAATGGGGCCTTTACAACAACACGAACTAAAAGAACATACCACTGCCATAGATTAAGCTTGGCTCTTTCCTTTTTTTCTGTGAGATAATTCTTTGGTGTTGATGATGATAAAATACATTTGGTTATGTGCAATTACTCCTTCTCCTGAATTTATCAGGAGCTGAGGGAATTCACTGGATTTCACTGTGTCCCTGCAGGCATGCTAAACCCTATTTACCAGTTCCATCCTATACAACAGAAAACATGTGTTATCTTAAGACACCATAAAGTTCAGTTATGCTTTTAATTTTGGGTGTGATAAATTCTTTCTTGCTTTCTTGTTTCTCTTTTTCCATCTTTTCTCTGTGTCTCAGTATTTTTTGGGGGGTGTGTGTTTGTAAACTCTTTGATAAAGTTTTGAAAAATGTTTCACAATTCCGTGAAATTGTAAAATTTTACATTGCCTGGAGTATGCTACTATTTAAATTCTTTAAAATATCTAAAATATGAATCCATAAGGGAACTTCAAAAAAAAAAAAAAAAAGACACAAAGAAAAAAAAGAAAAAAACCACAAAGCACAATCAATAATATGAGGGTGAAAAAAGGGGTAAAACAATTCCGTAGATGTTCAGGCTGGAATGTGAGTGCTAAGAAAAGTCTTTGGACAAATTCAACACAGATTTGGCCTCCAGCTCTGAGCTGGCAATTCCAGTAGAAGACCAGACCTCTACCCTGTGCTAAAGAGGTACAGAATAATGCCTCTTTGAATTAGTTTCAAAACGTTGCTGTGATGCAGACGAATTGCTCCTCAATGCCAGAGTGCAGTGCACCAACATAATAGCATATTGTTAAGTCACACTGCCATTAAAGGATATAGTTATTAATCAAATTAAGTCAAAACACAAAGCAAGTACAAATTAGTATCAGATGACATGTCTCACTGTGAGCAAAGGAGAAGGAATGGAGGGGACCTGCCATTTTAAAAGAAAACAATCTTTCATAAAACTAAAACAGAAGGTGAGGGAATATCTCACTACGCAGTAACTGGCAGCTGGCATGTGCTGTCTGGACAGTATTTGTCTTTAAATTCACATGACAGTCCTAAAATTCTGCAGAGTAATCGGTGTCTTTCAGAAGCTTTAGCTAAGCTCTGAATAGTGTTTGTTCCTGGAAAGTGTTTACCAAGAAAGATAAAAGTACTTGAAATTTAAGGCATTTAATATTTTATTGTTTTGTTCCATACTGCTATAATTTTTGCCAGTGTAATTTTTTGGCTTCAGAAGAAATGTTAATTCTCACTGAAAGAGGATTTGGGGCTGGGGGGGATTTAGTTTACTATTTCCATAAATTTTGTAGAAACGTGTCATTTGTGGGTTGTGAAACTGATCCAAATATTGTGATTTGTGCTTGATCTAGATGGCCTTTCCCAAAAAGAAACAATGCACTGGTTTTGTGCAACTCTGATAACTAATCACATGTGAACACATGGATTTACCCATCCTTACATGGATGTATGTGGGTGTTCTCAAAAACCACATTATGTTTCTGCACTCCAAATTCTTCCAAGCACACTTAAAATTGGTGAGCAGCTTATTGAAAACAGTGATACTTACGGTGCCTAAAGGTAGGGTAACAACATTCAGGAGTGTACAGGATTAGGATTCTGCATTATGATGTTCACCCTTGCAGTAAATTTAGTTTCTTTATGGATCATCAGAAACAGACACAAAAAGGAAGCACCGCCTCCTGCCCAGGAGGAAAAGAGGCCTTTTACTGCTCTATTTGGAAGTTGTGTCTGCTGGGGATTTATTTACTTGGCTATCACAGCATAAGCTAACTTTAGAATTATTTTAAATTTTGCTAACACACAGGTTTGCATTTTTGCTATCTGTTGGTTCAGTTTGGCACAGGACTGGTAGGTGGCTTTGTGAGTTACCTGTCAGCCTGAAGTGTGTTTACCTCATTAACGACTCCTGAGTGTGAAAGTTTGTTTCCCTTCTGCTCTTGCTTCCTGAGTCTATGGTTTCCTCATCATGGTGACATTGCCAAGCGTGGTGCTAACGTGCTTCTTCTGCACAAGAGAATGTCATCACAGGGGATTACAACCTTAAACAAAAGTCACAGCAGTGAGGCACTCAATCTCAGGTGAATTGCTTAAACAGTCAGTGTTTGTATTAGCTCAAATGTTAATATAGGCTGCTCTCTGCCATTATGTGTTTGTTATGGGTGACAACACCTGGAGAATGTATCTTTCAGGACTGGGTGAAGAATAAACACGGCTCTGACTCAGTTCCATGCTAATAAATGCACTGGGATGCCACAGAGTTTGTAATTAGTCTCCTCACAAAGTAGATCCTGATAGATGAAAGGGGTCTGCAAGCAGGGACACCGCAGAACTTCTGGAGGGATATTTGTACATGATGATAACTACTGCACTGAGTTGAGCAGACTTTGTTGGATCACTAATGAATAACAAATCATCTCCTTCATGGCTTTTTGGTGATAACAAGTTGAAATGGTGTATGTGTCATGATGAATGGAAACAAAACAAAAGGATGGCATTTCAGGGAGATCTGAAATCTTGGAAAGACACAATCCTAATAGGCTAAGATCTAGTAATCTTTGACCACACTGCTTTATGTTCTATAAATGTCAGGACATCATTTGTTTTTACTATACTATGGCTACTTTACTATACTTTATGTTTTTACTATGTTATGGTTAAAAATGAGAAGGTCTGGAAAGACGTTTCAAGGGTGTTATGTTGATAGCAAAGATTTGGAAATCTGAAGGAATGGAGGGCAGAAGGTTTCTTGTCAGATAGATGCAGATCTCAACACATGGAGAGGCTGATGGGCTGGTGGCTTTAAAACAGACTGAAACCAAACATGTGTACTTCAATCTCTGCTCAAAAGGAATGGGCTTAAAAAAAAAAAGCTTAAAGTATTTTGCTAGTTTGAGGCTTGTATGGGAGAGAAATCCAGCAATTATTTTAGGGTGTTAAAAACAAATCAGCCCTCATGTAATGGGGCACAACTCCCCTGAAGCAAGTAGAGCTGCACCTGTTTCAATCAGGGCTTCATCTGGTCTGTTGAAGGTGAGTTTGAGGCTCACCAACACCTTTCAGATGGATCTACCATAAGTCAACAGCAGATGATAACAACCTTCAACCTCACCAGCAAACAATCCTCATACCAGAAGTGTTCAGAGAGCCACATGGGAATACTGGGAAATAAACCTGTTTTGAGAGAGAATGGGCTTTCCACGAGTAGCTGTGGTTAGTTGTGAATGTTCACGCTGCCAGTGAGCACAGTAATGCAGCCATCTTTTTCTATTGTGTCTATGGAGATATGGGGGAGATACCAGAAGATTATACAAATTAAGGAGAATGAATGTATGGTCACATATTAAGGCGATAATAGATTCAAAGAGCTGTTCCTGACTGTGTCTAGATGAAGCAATTCTGATGATGAACCTTAGTTAAAAACAGTTATCGAGATACAATCAGCTTTACACATTAAATATTCCAACCCCAAAAAGGAAACAAAACAGAATCAAAGCTTCTAATCAGTTTATGATCCAGAGATTTTGCCAACCAAACTTATTGGAAGAAGTAATGTAAACAGAAAGATGCAAGCAAAGTCAGTTAAGTGGAATTTAAGCTGTCAAGCTACACTGTAGAACTCCATTACCATATCTCCTCACTTTTTTTAATAGTATTCTCTGAAAAGCACTAGATGTAATAAAGTCAATTTAAAATTTGTTCTACCAATCTTTTGCATCTGTAATTTTCCCATTAAATGTAAATGCCCATGAGGCATGCTATTTGCATTACATTGCATTTACAGTCTTTAAAACAAACTATAAATCCCCTCCTTGTTTCATGTGATTGATGCTGTGTGTATAAATACCACCATAAACCTCAAAGGGGGCTAACAGTGACAGTAAATTAAAGTTTTCAAGTCTGGCAGCATCTCAGCACTTCAGCCCTTGATCTTCAGCAGCGTTGTTAACCCCCACCTCATTGCCCTCCTGAACTCACCTTTTGCCTCCCCCTCTCTTTTTTTCCCACCCCTTTTTCCCTGTGCTGTCCTTACTCTGATTTCCTTGGGAAACACCTTTCCATCCATGCAGGCTGAACAGAATCAGGAATATGCTGTTAATTAAAAATGGGCTGCAGCTGTTTGCCAGATAGAGCCAGGTCTGAACTTTGCTATCTTGGTGGATCTGAATTTGAGACTCTCAGGCCATCTTGCCTTTGTGAGCAATAGTCAGCCACAGCTCTCCTGATTGTCCAGCACCATTTCAATAATTTACTGGCTTTCAGGCTGGCTTTTTAAAATTATTTCTCTGATTTTTGGGGTGTTTTTGGTGCTTCCCCCCACCCCCCCCTTCCTTTTCTTATTTCTTGTTGCCTTTCTCTGATGTGCTTTCACACCACATGCAGAAGAAATTGAGAATTAAGAGAACTCTTCGCCAAGATGGAGGAAGGCATCCTGTCACTATTCAGTTTTCTGCTTATATCAGTAACCCCACTATTCCTTATCAATTTTGCAATAAAAATGACCTTGATTTGATCCTATTGAATCTTGTCTTTGAAATATATCACCTTCTCTGATGGTATCTGCCACTGTTAAGTAGGCAACAAAATTTATACCAAAAATATCCAAAAGGCTTCATGGTGGGCCAAAGCCAACTTTATCATTGGTAAAATGTACTGCAGGGTAATGCTCACCTACCATCTCTGTGGGTCTAGCTTTCTTTTTTTCATATCAGACCAAGCACTAACACCTCAGCACTCCATACTATAGTGAGGGGAAAAAAAAAAAAAAAAGATTGTTTTTCTCTTAGAAAGAAAAATTATTTCTGAGAGAATACTGATAGCGCACAGAACATGTGCTCAGATCTCCAGGGCAGAGGGGATTCTTTCCCAACCAGTGAAATGATGGTTGGTAAGATTTTTAAATATTATGGTCAAAGTGGAAAGGGGAGGGGGAAAAAACCAGGTAAAATCTGAATGGCAATGAGGTTGGTTACTAATTTTAGGCTACTAATCCCCACAAGAAATCCCCTGAGCATCCAAGAGCAGGTAGAGTGTTGCAGGTGGGTACTTTGTGGGATTTGCATAAATCTCAGGGGAAAGGAAGGTAGCTCTCCTGTCACTTTTTTCTCCTCCACTTCCCACTCAAGTGGCTCGTCTACTTAAGAGTGAGATTTCTATCCTGTCTATGGCTTTGTGAGGTGCTCTCTTCTGTAAGCCTCTCTATGCTATAACCTTTAGAAGTCAGGGATATCCAAAGACATAACAGGCTTTATGAAATGGAGAAAATTACAACCAAAATGCTTTTACTGCAGTGTTTCTGAAGACCACCACGATTTGGTAAAAGATAGGAATGTGAATGATCATTTGTAGCACTAAAATGGCTGGGATGCATATGGATGTAAAGGGAATAGAAATTAACTGGATGCTGTGTTGATGAATTTGAGACCTGAAACAAAAGAAGAGATGCATTTGGACTGGATTCCCATTAAAACAAATTTAACAGCTACAGAGGGTGTATGTCATTGGTATTTTTTCTGAGGAAAAGTATGATATGCATGTCTTGAACATGGATAATGGTATTCAACAGTCTGCATCAAATTATGGCACAACAGGTGAAAGTTGATGGCTCTTCAGCTTCCTAGAAACTGGTTTCCCTTGGCTTGTCTTGGAATTCAGTTACCCACAAGTCTGACAGCACCCAAAGGAAACCACAGTGTTTCATGTCTTTGGACATAAAAGAGGTTTGGAGGTGTCTAGATCACATAAAATAAACCCCAAGATTCTTCATGCATTTGGCTGATATCAACATTTCACTAAACTTTCCCAAGTCTGGATTTATAATAAACCACCAAGCCAAGCCTGGCTGCCACAGCTTGGTCTTGAGAGCCACATCTTCTCAATATTGTCTTGGGACTGTTTTCTTTGGGCTGATAATTATCAGTTTGGGGTTTCCCGTGTTTTTGCTGGGAAGGAATTCCCTTTAGCAGTATCATGAGTGCAAGGGACTCTGCCCAAGTCTGGGTATGTGTGTGACACCTTGGCAGACGAGCTGGCCAGTAGCCTGGACACAGAGAGGTGTCCGACTGTGGATCAATTTTTATATTATTTATATTATATTATATTATATTATATTATATTATATTATATTATATTATATTATATTATTATTTTTAATTTTTTATTCCTTAAAATGGATTCTAATCTTGGGTTTTTTGATTGAGTCCACTTCTAAAAGTGTTAGAGCACTGGTCAGATATTCAAATTTAAAAACACCACTATTTCCATTCTGAAGCATCCCCCTTTAAGCCCTTTATGAGGGATCCCTGTGTCCCCTCTGCCTGTTTTGCCCTTCAATGTTCCTTCAAGTTACTTGGACAGCCTGTTCTTTCAAAGTTGTTACAGCAATTTGATTGCAGTCAGCTGTCTGATGCCTTCAGCAGTGGTCTGGGGACATGGTTCCTAATCTTATGAAGAAGTCACTGAATGGGTCTCTCAAACATCCCTTGATTTCCTTATTAGAGGGAGTTCACTCAAAGGCAGAAGCTCAATGTGTGTCTTGCAGGTCATAGAAATAACTCAAGACATTCCTTCACCTAGAAATGAATCTCTGGAGAGCTCAGTTTACTGCAATCAGATTCAGATTTACAAAGCAAAATGAATAAAGCCCAATTTTGATACTACTAATATATAAACACTCACGTATCTATATATTTTAAATACACTTAAATTTCATTAGCAATGATTGTTTAGAGAAACATCATTACATTCCTGGGCTTGGGAGCCTTCTCCAGGGTTGTGAACAATCAAAGATTTATTTGAGCTTTCTGCACACTGGGAAATGAAGACACAGAATCTCATTATCATGTCTATTAAAAGGCAGAATCTGGGGTACATCTAAGAAAAGATGTATTACTTTTTAAACTGCGCTGCAAACTGTGAAGTACTACAGGGACTTGAACTATTTAAAAATACTCTGGGCTTATGAGTAAGAAAAAATAGGGCCTCTTTCCCAAACAGTATAAAAATATCACACCATTAAATTCTGCTGTTATTACAGTCTTGGAAATATGATTGTATCTACTTTTGCTTGAAGCTGGTTGATCCCTGAGCTTGATGTTGGGGTCGAGGGACCATGGAAGGCTACCAGAGCAAGTTACTTAGGGGACAGTGCAGTGGGGGGTATGAACAATGACCAGTTAAATTCTAGTTAACCCCAATTATAAACCTTCACCTTTGTTAATTAGATTAATTCATCAGCAGGCACTGTGCTTACAGTGTCTTGGAGGTGTGTGATCCAACATTTTCACCATTTAGTAAAAGTTAAAATCTTTCATGTCACCAGTCCGTTGCACACAAATGGCCACCCAATATATTACTGTAAAGGTAAAACTGGGTTAAGTTTACCTATAAATTAGAAGGTAGCATTTGTTCTAAGGATCCTTCTTAGAAGTGAAAAATTTGCCTTGCAAGCACTTTCTGTAGTTATTAAAGATCTCCAAGCTATGAATCTGAAAGCTTAATTAAAAGCAACAGAGACATGTCCGAGGAAGGAAAGAAAAGGGCTGAACAGCAGTACAGGCAATCCTCTTAGATTTTCAACCTCTCAGCCTTCCCTTGATCAGTGTCCAAAGTTTTGCATGCATTGATGCAGTGTCTTAACACACTGACCTCTGGAGAGCTGAGCCCAGCCAAGGCCCCTCTCAAGGCCCCAGGTGATGGTAAATGGGTGGCCTTCCAGAGCTGAAAGGTTGGTTATATCTCTTGGTGCCCTGGTGGTCAAACTTCCATGTGGACTTCCCATCAGAGAAGCAAAGTTTATTTTACTGCAGGTGTGGAAAGCAAAGGGCAGCCTTGAACAGCACCTGTTTGGTCTGTGTTGGCTTGATAAATCTTTTTCACAAATGTGAGAATGACTGACCATTTTTCACGCTAGCAAACACCACACAATTAGTTTGCATAAACAGAGACGAGTTTTGCTCTCAGTCCCACATGTGCAATAAATTCACACTGATCCTAGTAAATACAATGGGGGTAATTTCTAATTTATATTGGTGAGAGGGCTGCATTTTATCCATGAAATATTTCCAACAGAATTTTCCAACATCATTTGCATCTCTTCATAAACTCAGTAACACTCCTATGAGGCAGAGATATATAGAATATATGTAGAATGCTGCATATGCAAAATATATATTTCCAATAGGCAGTGTGTAAACTGAGGCAGGAGACCTCAGCTCCTGACAATGTCATTGTTTAACTTCCCATTGAGTGAAAGATCTCCAGTGATAATACTCAAAGAAACCCTCAAGAAAACTGTTTATCAAAATGAGAATATTTTTTTAAGGTTGAGAAATACTTAAGAGCTGGTTACAAAACAGCAAAAAATAAGACTTTGAATCATAAAAGTCCTTTGCACTCTCCAGCAATGCCCAGACACTTCCCTGTGTCTGCAAAGCTGGAGCTTCTCTTAACCTTGGTTATTTTCTAATTGTGTGTGTGAATGCTGGATGGAGCTTTGCATTTTGGGGGAAGATCTTTTCTTGGCTCACCACCTGGGTAAAAGAATACAGAAATCACTGAGATATGCTCAAGAAGCCACATTTTATCTTGGAAAAAGGGTTTGAAATGCAAAATGTTTTGGTATGTGTCTGTGAAAACGTGTATTTGCTTAAGAGGTTGCTGCAGCACATTTCTGGCAATTTATTTCTCTACATTTCAACAGCTACTTGGTTTGGGATGTCCGGACTAAATTGAAATTAAAGGAAAGAATATCATCCTCACGTCACCTGAGAGGCAGGGAGCAGCCTGGAATGGATGCAGGAAGAACATCTTAAAATTGTTACTCAAGGTAAACAGGAAATGGGTTTAGTCTTAATTAAGAACTAAGTGTTTGTAGCCGTTGCAATTGCTCTGTATCAAATATCCAGAACACTGCCCCCTTTTTCATAGGCTAAGTAGTGATATTGTTCTGCTACCTTCTCCCTGAAAACCAAAAGATCTTATGAGGCAAGCAAACAGAAATTCCAGATTATGGAAATTAATTAAAGCACACAATGCTGCCTTTCTCAACGTTCAGCTAATTAGGGATTAGATTATTCAAGAGCAGCAGATCAATTAGGATTGCTTTCTTAAAAAAAAAACAAAAACCAAACCAAAACCTCAGTGAAATATAGTTACCTGTTGAAAAGTGAAAGAAATTTTGCCCAAGCACAATGCAGGGATCAAGGCACAATACTGCACGTTGACAAAATAAATTATGAAAACAATAATCATGTTTATCCAATCTCTTTGTGCAAAACTGTTATTTTGATTCTAGTGCCAGCTGTCTGAAACTTTAATTTAAGTGCTTGCTTGAGGCAAGACATTTGGGATACTAGTTTAGAATGTTTTATAGCCTAAGCAATATGTTTTACTAACATCAAATCCTATGATGATGATTTTAATGGTAACTATAATATGTTCAAGGGGGTTCCAGAGTGATCTTTGATTTTACCAGAATGCTTGCATGCTTAATGAACCCCGATATTTTTTGGCTTCATTAGCTGCCAACTCCCCAGGAGACTTCTCTGCAGGAGGTGAGTACTTTGTATTTTAAAGGGAGACATACCAAGGAACACACTGCACTTTGCATTAGCGTCAAATGAATGTGTGTGTAATCTGGGGAAATGCTTAAAGAAAGAATTCTCCCCACATTTTGGTAATAAAAACAGACTGATAAAAATAAATACTTTGTAATACTCTAAACTATCCATTTCAGTGGTTTGGCGCCTGTTTACACGCTTAGGAAGAATACATTACCCCTTGACTTGGGGTCTGAGACCCTTCTCTGAAAATCAGGACTTTTTCTTCTTGTTCCAGGGGCAGCAGGACTGCCTGCAAGGCAGAATCCCACTGAACTCGACGGATAACCAGGATTCAATTATTTGTGCTGGAAGTGGTCTCTGGGAGACATCACTGCCCTGGAAACTCTGGCTCTGGTATTGCCCCCACACGTCCCACAGCCCTTGTGCCTCAGTTTCCAGCAGCACAACAGGGCTGAGGACACTTGCAGGGCCCTGGGACCCCTGTAATCCCTGGGCCTCAATTTACCTTTTCCTTACCAAAATATTTGGTGCAAATAAAGGTTTGGAATTGATGCCTGGAGAAGCTGCCCCAGCCCTGGAAGTGTCCAAGGCCAGGCTGGAGAGGTTTTTGGAGCAACCTGGGCTAGTGGGAGGTTCCCATGGCAGGGGGTGGAATGAGATGATCTTTAAGGTCCCTTCCAGCCCAAACCATTCTGTGATTCCATGATTTTATAATTCTTCATGTATTCAGAGTTTTCTGAACCCACTGAAGTTGATGGTGGCAATATTCTCAGTGGGTTTGTCTGCTCTCTACTAAAAAGCAACACGTTGGGTAGAACATGTTGATGTATAATTTTTAACTACAGTGATTTCCAAATCAAAAGGTTTCTTCAGGCTAAAGGTAGTGGTTCTGTGCTTTCTTTATTTTTCTCTCTTTTTTTTTCTTCTAAGTTTACTTGTTTTGAATGAAATATATCCTTTTCAATGAGTTTTTTTGGCACTTTAACACATACCCTAACCCAGAAGTTGATGGCTTATAGAAATAACAGCTTTGAAAGGAATTTTTTTCAAGGAAGAAGAAAGATTTAGTTTGCTACATGTTAACACTGATTCATTCAGGTTTTAGCAGAGCAAAACAACTGTTTGCACTAATGTATATGTTATATATAATTATACTACATAGTATTTTTTTCCCTCAACTGATCACATAATTTCACTGATTCAAATATAAAGCTTTTTAATTGAAGATAATCAGTCCTGGTTTCTTTTTTAATATATAATGAATATCCAGTTTGAAAAACTGTACTCTTAAATCATTTTAAATGCATAGCAATTCTGGGTAAGTCTTAATAAAAGGAAAGTTTGGGCCTAGATCTCCTGGGTCTAATGCATTACCTGCACGTGTAGCCTTCATGAAGCCATTAAGTTTTAAACTAATGCTACATTCCACAACCTACAGCCTCTGGGCCATTTGCAACACTCTGGGATGATTTTTCTGGCCTGTGACTTTTCTCTTCCTGTGTTTTTCCTGATGGCTCCTCACAGATCAGCTCAGAGCTATGTGCATTGTTCGATAGAATTAGCAATCAGATCTCTGCTCCCAGCCAGCAGCCTTTTCTCTGTTTAACTGTTCCATTTTCTGACTAGATTTCTAGCAGTTTCTTTCTTTTGAAACCAATTTTTCACACTAAAAAATATTTGTCTTCCTCATCTTTTACATGTACAATGTTTGGTGGGTTATTTACTCATTGTATATTCTTTTACTAGTGGACATTCTCTAGAAGAAATATTAAAACACAGGCTTTACAATGCAGGTTATGTGGCTGCAACAGAATAATCCTAATTTGGAGTTAGTTCATGTAATTTCTTTTTTTTAAAATTGATTTATTTTCCCCTTTCTGATTTTGAGCAATGGACCTGAAACATGATCACACAGTTGGATGATTTCAACTGGAGAAAGTTAGGGAAGTGGTTTTGTGCTGTTTTATTTATTTATTTTTACTGCTGGTGACAAAAATATGGAATTGAATGAGAGGTTATTTCATTCAGCCAATTTATTTTCTCTGATGGAAACTGAATGGTTCTAAGTCCTCCTGGACTCCACTAGGTTTGACATCCATTGGACAACGTGGGTCATTTTTATTCCATTAGTGTTTGTTTCCATTGCAAAGAATCCTTTTCCTGCTCAAATTTATGTCAGAGATAATAATCTATGTCTTGTCACTTTTCACTATTAAGGGGCTGAACCAGACCTGATATTAGTAAACATTTGATGTTCTTGTGGTTACAACAAAGAAAGAGTTTATTCTATTTCCATCTAAGATTAGCAGATGCTATGTGGTTTTGAATATTTACTTTAAGTGGATTGACATGGCTTTTACAGCTGTAACTCCCAGCTCATGATCTGTGATAAGGAGAAAATCTGTGAGGTCACCAGAAAATCACCACAATCTAGATTTTTTCTACATCTAAGGCAAGGATGCTACATACCAAGAGAAGACAATGGAGATGTGTTCACAGGGGATGAGGTTTAGTGTCAGAATAATGGTTTCACTCAGTGGTCTTAAAGGTCTTGTCCAACTTAAATGATTCTATCATTCTCTATATTTTGGGACAGAGCAAAGAAATTTGATGTAGCATGGAAAAGCTGTGCATGACAAGACCTGACAAAATGAGACAAAAAGCTTTGGTTGGATGTGATGCACTGAGGCTTAGACCTAAATGGACCAGCTCAGACTAGAAACACCTCTAGCTCTTCTGTGCAAGGATGAAATTTTCCCTCCACCTAGAAAATAATTAGTGGAGAAGTTCCATCATAATGGAAATCAGGATATGTGGAGAAAAGAATCTGGAAAGTTCCAGACTCTATGCTGCAAGTCAGCAGCACTGTTTGGACAGTCACATTTCACCTTAAAATTATGACTACCATTGAAAGCATCAAAAGCAACAAAAAAACCCTGGAACACCATATTCATTAGTTAGAAAAACTCCACATGTGAGCCTCTTGGTGAACACAAAAGGAAGTACCATAATTTTCAAGATACCTCTTAATGAAATTACATATTAAATCTGTGTGAGTAGATGTCAGCAAGAACTAACTGAGATTCTGCAATATACAACAAGAAGCTCCATTGCATTTTTATCCAGTATTCACCATGTGCTGAGCAGGACTTTGAACGCTGAATGCTGGCTGGGGATGCCTTGCAGCACAGACATTATTAACAATGGTAAAATCCATGTATGATATTTCCTGTTGTTTCTCAATTACTGGATTTACTGGAGCATCCAGCATACAGGAAAAGAAGAGCAACAACTTTACAAGAAGTAAGGCGCAGATGTACCTGGAAATCTGAATAGTCCAATGCTGATATGAGTTACAAGACCACCCATGAGCACTTGAGTACATATCCATCAGTATGGTACAGGTTCCTCATTACCCATAAGATTTTTTCTTTTTGTTCCACTCCTGTAGATTCAGTAACTTTGCTTTTACAGTTTGCTTCACTGAACGATGACAACAAATGTGTTGATTGTTGCAAAAAACATATATCTTAATATGCATTTTATTCTTTTGTCTATGTATTTCTGCTGAAAATCCATAACAGATCATAAAGAACACTTTTTAAATAAAAACACATCTTAAAAGCACCCTGTGAGTGCAATTAGAAACATTTCCCATCATACAGCAAAGATAATGTATCCTAAATGCTCTTAATTTCATACATCTGTTATGCTCTGTCATGAAATTTTTTTCCCCTCCCAAGACAATTTTGAAGATTTCTGCCAATTTAATTCAATTTAAAGCTTTTCATGTCAGCTCAGCAGGTCATGCCACTTTCTCCACATATGTATTAGGCTTAGGGAAGTCAGAAATATGATGAACACTTTTCACCAGTCCCCTATACTCATGACAAATAGCCATTGCATTTTGCCCCACTATTTGTTGAATAAATTTTGCAATTGTTGTTATTTTTTTGTCTCTTTAATGCATACACAACACACGTGCATGTGCACACATACGCAGTATCATTTTATCTGGTATTTTCTTAGGCCACAAGTCCTTTGTACTATTTTCAACACTGCAAAGTGTCTTCCTAATTCCCCTTCTTTCAAAATGGTTCTGCAACTGTTTTTTGAATGATGATTGAACAATAACTGTACATTAGTTTTTGGCATTGACTTGTAACTATCTGACTTGATATTATTATCCATTTTTTTAAGAGCTATCAATTCTGCTTGCTGAACAATTTTCAAGCTCTGGAGCAAGTTAGATGGCTTAGAGTTATATGTGTCAGAAATGTTATTATGTGTCCATAATAACCTGGATATTACTATATTTTGTTCTGCTTCTATTACAGTGCTACGGTGAAATTTGAACTCATTTATTGTACCTGTATTTGAGTAGTTGCACTGTCACTGAATACCAGGAAAACACCCAAAATGTTTCTTTTTTTACCTTTGTGTGGGAAGAGTGGAAGGATGGAGGGGGCATGCATATATGAGAAAAAATGCACTATTTGTAAATATGTGCATATATTACTGTCACTCTGCCTTTAATTTGAGAGAAGTTGTGTGAAGCTCAAGATTTCACTTGAAAAGGAAATCACCAGTCCTATGGGGTGATATATTTAAAGAGACACTGCACTCTGATAGACCAGCTCCCAGCCATACACAAACTAGAAGAGTCCTTGGATATTCCAGGCCTAGGAGAAAATGTTTATTCCAAGGAGGTGGTGATTCAGGATTCCCTGCTGAGAAGTCAGGTTTCCTCAGGGTGGTCACCTTTGCCTGCTGAGAAATGGGAACTCCAGGACTGCTCCACTGGAAGCTCTTTGCAGCCTTTGCTGACTGAAATTGCACAAACACAAGGAGCTTTCCTTTGCTAAGCCCCTGGCTTGGGATCACCACCCAGCCACAGTGAACCTTCCCCATTATCCTCACTCGCACCACCAGAGCCAAACTGGTGTTTTTCACAACAATCACATTTCTCTCTTGACCATGTGGATAAATGCTCAGAGTCTAAATCATCAGTGATTCCTGTGGCCCTACTGTAACACACTGCCTCAGCTTTGCTTGAGGGCTGCATTCCAAAAAACTTCCCAGAATAAGTCTCAAAGTTTCCTGCAAAGGCTGAGACTTGGCTTGTCTTCCATTAGACCAGCTTTTATGTAGTCAGGTCCATCACACACTCCTGAAGAAAGGCTTATCCTTGAGTCCAGGTTCACAGACCTCATCTATCAGCCTCTCAGCTGTGTTT
The DNA here is from genome assembly GCF_015832195.1 of Motacilla alba alba. NCBI lineage: Eukaryota > Metazoa > Chordata > Aves > Passeriformes > Motacillidae > Motacilla > Motacilla alba. The sequence continues at coordinate 15,891,432 of NC_052025.1, read as the reverse complement.
TTGTTTACTTGATTCTCAAAATGAATTTTCAGTTGCAGTTCTGAGGTACAGTACCAGTGGAGAACTGAGTTAACACAGGTACTGATTTATGGAGTCACAGTCAACATTTCAACATTTGTCTTCATCCCCAGGTGGGATGTGGAGTCCTTGTTTCCTCAGTGGCAGTTTGAAAAGTTGTGGAGATATTTTGTTTATGCACTGACATTTGAAACAAAATATTTTTACTTTGTTGAGAATTTACAAGTTTGACTTTTCTGAGATGGCCCCAATCATTTAATTTTGTGATGATAAAATCCTGCACAGCAGTTTTCCAGTTTTTAAAACACCTCTCAGTTACCCCATCTCTAAGTCAAAAAAAGCTTAATCCGACAGTAAATAATCACCAGAATTTGAGGCTACATTTCTCCAAAAGGCAGAAATAAATCTGCAGTGTCTCTGAGATGTGTGACATGCCTCAGTGGGAAGTTTACACAGCGTTAGTGCTCCAGCTAAATTCAAATGGCTAAATATCCTGATTGGGACAAATCAGTTTTAAATTATATACACTGAAGCTTATATCTAAAAAAAAAAATCATCTGTGCCCCCCCATCAGCATAGCCTTTCACCCACATGCTTTGATTTTTTGAGATAAGAAAATGATTTTCCAAAAGGGAATTCCAACACAGGTTTTGCTATAAGTTGTTTCCCTCTCACCCTTTGTGGTATAAAGAAGCTGAAACACATCAAGATCTGCTAGCAAAGCAGCGAGTCTGTTTTCCCAAGGGAATTCACAGCCAGGGAAATAAAATCAAGGAGAGATTTTACATTCTCAAATACAGGCAAAAATATTTCGGAAACAGTTAATTCCATTACAAGAGCCTGGCCTTGCAGTCTGGGGAGATGGTCCTGTGCCTCATGACTGCACACCAGCTCTAACACTGCTGCAATTGATCAGGAAAGCAGATTTAAAATATCGGTCTAAGGCTTTTCTAATTATCTTAAAATAATCGTTTCACCGCGTGAAATGAATACAGCCACAAAGCAAACCTTCCAGGCTGCTCACCACACACTAACAGACACAGACTAATGACCCTGGAGAGCAGGCCAGCCCTTCTGATGCAGCATCCTCTGCTCTCAAAGACTAAAGTGACGTGTCCTCTGCTCTCCACGTGTTCTGCCGACTGGGAGTGAAGACACATCACTTCCAACACAATCCCGAAAATGACACCTGTTCAGCACAGACACCACCCAGGGACTCCCAGAGCCAGTCCCTTGCAACCATGCAATCAAAGATCAGTTTTCAATGAAATATTACTTACTTGAATCAATGTTGTCTTGATTCTTCGTGAAGGGTGCAGCAGGCATAAAATGTGATATTGATTTCTGAGATGTAGCCTGGTCCTCTCTTCACGGCCATTTCAAAAAATGCAAAGTATTTCTTTTCTTTCACACCACAGATCACGTCATCTTTACAAACTGGAGATCAAGGCCCTTTTATGTTGCCTCATATTTATCTCCTGCCCTTTTTTTCCTGTCCTCCTCTCTTCATCTTGCAGTTTTTCTTTCTCCTCCTTGAGTTTTTATTGCCTCTTCGGCTCTCCTCTTAGCTCCTGTTCTAATTTCTGCCTTTTTCCCTGCTCTCCTGAGTGCTTTTAGATTCTGATCTAATTTCTCATGTCTTCTCCCAGTGCTGCTCTCTCTCCTTTCTATCTTTCTGACCCTCACCTGTTCTCCTTTCTGCATCTCTGACTCCAACTCCGCTGCTCCCCTTACGATGCTCCGGCTCTGGATTTTCCTCCTCGTCGTTCCCCACATCGCTCTTGGGCTGTTTTTAGCACTCATTTCAATATAGTTTTCCCTGCTGTATGCACAAATACAATGTCCCAGCCTCTCATAATAATACATCTCTTTTCTAGGTTGCCTCCCATTTCCACGATTAGCATGCATATCTTTTTAATGAAAGCTGCAGAAACGACCAGGAACAAGGCTCCCTAAATATGTAATCTGTTGCTGCCAGCCTCCCATAATAGACAAGGGCTACTTTTTTTTCTTTTCCAGAAGCCAATATGAATTTAAGCCTATCCCACTGGTTTGGTTTAATTAATTTTGGAGCTAGAGAGGGGTCCAGACCAGAAATCATAATGCTGAAACTGTCTCTCAGTGGTCTAGGGCATGAAGGAGGGGAAGAATTAATATATTTTCCTGTTATATATTAGAGCAGCAATTTTAGATAGAAAAACTAGAATTTTCTGAATAGAGTACTGGCTAGGTGACCAAAATTAATATTTTTTCTGTGAAAAGTGCCACAGAGGCTTGAGCAACAGTTAAGACAGGCTGTGACTGAAACAGCCTCAATGCCAGCACTTCCCGGGTGCTCTGCAAAGTCTCAGAGGTTCAGTATAAGGCTCTCAAGGTTCATTATATCCTTGATATCCAAACCATGTTACTAAGCAGCTTGCCTGTTTTGCCAAGATTTGAAAGCCATTCTTGTTTAGTTTTTGAGAGCTGAGAAGATTGCAGTGCATAATGACTTGCTTACAAATATCCTGGCTGATGTGTTGACTGTCATCCCACACTCTTGGGGCTGATCGTATATATGGCAACGATTTGATACCATAATTGGATGAACCCAAAAGCTTAGACTTAGGTCTACACTACAAATAGTTGTGGTTGCGAGCCTGAAATTCTCTTTCAATTACTTCATGTGTTATTTACTTAAGACATACTTTGAAAATAGTTACCAGTAAATTAATTCACTAAGGTCAATATAAAAAAAGGGTTTGAATGCCCTGTCAGTATGGGTTTCTTTCAGACTAAAAAATAAGTAAACATGAAAGTACAACATCTGATAGATTACCAAAAAAATATCTTATTACATTTATTTACATACAGGCCCCCTAAAACTAATATTAACCAATCTTTCTTGCTTTCATGTTAAAGTGCAACGATTCTATTTATTTCCCATTGTATGACACCAGTTCCATCCATCATGGTCCAAGGAATTCTGACATCTTCATTTTGTAGTCCGATTCCTTCTTGGTTCTGAGAGCAGAAACCTCTATTTTTTGTCAGGGTAGAGAAAAATAACATTGTTACCTTAAAGATTCTTCAGACATGGTTAAGACTGTGGACATGAGTCTTCTCTGCAGAGAAGAACTCCTCTGGCAGGCAGAAACCCAGGGTATCCCATTGGAGAATCAGGTCCAAAGCCAATGAGAAATGCCATCTAGGGCCCAATTTCTCTCAGCTTGGCTTTGGCCCAGGAACATGCCCTTCTTCTGAACAGGAAATCAAGTTCTGGAAACAGATTTAAAAGGATGGTGAATTATTCTAGACTCTGTTAATTTACATTTCACACCAGCTCCGTGGAAATTATTAGAGCCGTTCCTAATCTCAGTAGCAAAACTTCAAATCTCACACAGTTCTCCTGGAGTTATCTGTGTTTAGAGCAATGTGGCCTGACAATTTGGTTTAGGTTTTGTTTGACTAAGTCACAGAAGTATTTAGCCCAAATTAGTACATCCTGCAAGATGAAATGTGAAACCACAGCGCAGCACAGACACATTTCTCTTTCAAAGCCATGTTTGGAAGAACTTAAGAACTTTGAACACTTTAAAGCTATTAAGTGGACAGCTTTTGAGTTAGATTTGCCTTAGTACTGACACTGATCTCACAGGAATGCAACAGTCTTTGCCACAAATCCTGTGCTAAGGCTTTCCCTCTGTTGTTCCATGATGTCCATGTCCAGTACATTATTTCATGTGATAGACTGGTGACAACTCACCCAGCCCTGTGTCTCTAAACTGGAAGTTGTCTTCAGGAAGTTTCTTGCTGTAAGAAATGTCACTTTTCGAAGAGTCTTCATTGGAAAATATTTTATTTCGCTATAAATGCCTCGAAGGAAGAATTCACATTCAGTAGAATCTAATATAACATGTCATTTTATATTCCAGCATTCCAGCAGGCAGAGGTAACATAGTTCAGTGAAAGCACACGTTCCTTCTGACACCCTGTTTAGATGAAATGGTGTGTATGTACATTTTATGTATTTTTTTTCCTTTGGCTTGGTCTTTAAAAGATTTTTTTTCAATTTAAAAGCTTTAATTTTTTATAAATGTAACCACATCTGCTTGGCAAATAGAAGGCTGAATGAAATTTACTGTGAGACTATTCCTGGCTGTGTTAGGATCAATCAAATTGCTCAGGAAAATATAGTTGGAGCTTTTGTGGTTCGGGCTAATTGGTGGCATTAGTTGTTATTATCAGCTTGATAATAATGTGTATCTTAGACACCTGGAATTATTTCTACACCTTGGATGGTAACCTGGGAGATTGGAACCTGGTATGTACCTGCAGAGCTCTTGAATGTAAGATAATATTGAAAATTAGTCCAGAATTCAAATACAAGGGTACCTGAATCAGATGGTTCCTGTGTGTTTAGTCAAAATAAATCCTGCATCTGTACTAACTCAAGCTAAGAGAAATCTGGAGATAGGCCATACATAAATTCTTTATAGAGTGTTGTGTACACTAATTAATAAACACAAGTTTCTAAGAGCTTTCTGAACCTTGAATAAACATTGCTTAAACAAATGGACACAAATTATTAATAGAAACTGTAATCTCCCTCTCTAACTATTATTCTTACTAGGCCCTAACTACTTTGATACCAGAAGATTAGAAGATAAAACCAAGTTAGCTTTGCCAAACAGGAAAATAAAATATCCCAAAGAACAAAAGAAATAATCTTAAATCTGAGGTCCTGTACAAATCAAAGAATAACAAATCTTGTACCGCCCAAACCTTGTTGTTGAACTTCTGATGGTAAAATCCACTGACTTCCACTAACTGTTGGATATTCTTGCACGATTGCAGTGTTGCTTTATGTATGTGAGCCCACCTCGCAATATAAGGTGACAAACAAAAAAGATGGAAAAATATATAAAATGGTAAAAAAAAAAAGAGGTCTACTTGCCACCTCAGGGTTTAAAACTCTTCTTACACACTTCAGCACAAAGTCTATTAAAGTGGAATATAGTGGAAATACAATATACAGCAATGAATGTCTCCAAACCAGCAATTTAGCGCTAAAGCTGAGGGCAGTTCTTATGCACCGACTTTTAATACCGAGACGATTTGTGGTCTCACAAAGTTCCTGCCTTGGGCAAGAATTGTGCTGTGCTCTAATAGGTCTAGTTTGTTGACTGTCAGAATAATGGAGAAATTGGTAGCAGAGGGCCTGAGCGCTGTAAACAGCTGAGATAATTAGAAGGTCTGTCAGGAGGAGAGTGAGGCTAAAGCAGTTTACGTTCTGTCACGGGGAGGAAAGTATTCATTCAGAAGGCTGCTGGATAATGTGGGATATGTTGCCTTGTGTCCTCGCAAGCTTGTCTAGAGATGGGGGAAAAAGTGCTTCTCATCAACTTGGCTGGCTTTCTCTACCCTCTTTCCTACTGCAGGCTTGCAAGAGTTTATATTTCTTATTAATAAAATAATACATCTTGCAAGAAAAACGCTGACTTGCTGTTTTTTAAGCCAAGCTGCTGGGTTAATAGGATGCTCGGAGTCAGGCAGGGCAGGGCAGGGGGGGCTGTGGAAGCTGCAAGGGTTGAAGGAAAGCATTTGTGAAGAGCAGACGTGAAAGAATCCTCTCCACACCCCCCCAAAAAAAAAAAAACCAAAACCAAACAGCTGAGTGTTTGGTTATGTCACCACCTTAAAGAGGGTGCTCCTGTATAGACAGAGAAGTGTTCCATAAGTTGTTAACACAAGAATTCTGGTGCCTTAGCCAAGAAACTAGACAGTGGGAAGTTCAGCAATCTAGAAATTGCTGTGACTAAGCCTTTTCTAGGCAACGACATGCCTAGGGATGGAGTAAGCCAAAGATTTCGGGGCTGGTTTGTGGTTTTCGTTCTTACTTTAGGACTGACTTCTGGAAAGACGGAGGTTGGCTGTCTTCCACATAAAAAGTCTAAGAGTTCAGAAACTGGCTAGTTAAAAAGATAATCACTTGAATTTGATGGTATTTCAAAAAATACAGAATTAGTATAAGAATATGATAGTGCAGAGCATTCAGAAGTGAGTAGGGAAGGAGGCTGCTGAGGTTGAGATGTTAATGCTTAATAACAAGCAAATATTATTAAGTTTTGAGTTATAGTGAAACGGGGGGAGAGTGGGACAGGCACATGGCCAAGAGACCTTTGTCCTTCTCCTCGCTCTGCCTTTAACAAGTCACACATTAACTTTGCTCTCACATGAGGCTCTGTACCTCACCAAAGAGCCTTGGGAATCCATAGGTGTCAGATGATTTTCAAGCTGCTGTTTATGGATGCTGCCATGGCTTCCATCTCACGGGGTAGAACCGGGAAAACAGATTCTTGCACGCTGTTTTAATTTAATGTGGATTTCTCCAAGGATTACCACATTTTCCTGGGTCTGTGGGAAAGTGAGAGGCAAAACAGAAGCCAGGAGTGGCTATTTTTAAAACTTGGACAGTCCAAAGCCACCAAAGCAAGGAATGCAAGGGACCTGGATCCACTCAAATGGTGACATCATTCAGACAGCAATATTTGGCATTGCTTCTCCTACAACATCCACATCCCTCCTACTCCACTGCATTTTAGAGTCAGGGGCAGATAATTCTTTGCCATCAGTTTCTGCCCCTGGTTCCCACAGTCCTTCTGCACACCTGAAGAGCTGCTGCTTTAATAATTCGGTTGTCTTTTTGACAGGACTGGAGGAGTCTTTTTTAAGCTCCTGCAGCACAGTGGAGCAGCAGGCAGCAGACAGTGCATGATTGCATTGGGACTTCAGAGCAAACTCCAGCTCGCTGTCAATGGCTGTGTGCCAGACAGCTCCGCCTGCAGAGAGCAAAGCCTTCCAGAAGGCTGAGCATCCAAAAAGGAGACTGTCAACATCCCCCTGAACAGTGAGAGGGGGAATCGCCACGGAAAAAAGGGAGCAAGCTGGAAAATTGAGGTGTATGGGGAGAAGTGGCGTAAAAGGGCTAATTATCTTCCTATTCCCCTTGCACGCCTATTAAAGACCACCAAAAATAGCATCTGCTTAAGGATGAGGGTTTTTTTTCCCGCCAGTTAAGTTAAATGGACATCCCACCTGTTGTTTGGTGAAGTGAGATCACTCAAGGAAGATGGAGTTGGCCAGAAGCCACCTCCTGACAGCGAGAGGCAGGTCTGAACAACAAAGTTTGGATCAAGATCTGAACTTCTCTCCCATCCAAATGTGCTTGGATCCGGAGGCTGGCTGACACCCATCTCTGCTACATCCACTCTGTGATTATGTGTGAATGGCCCTAGTGCTTCTCACTACACCCCATGTAATCACTTGCATTTGGGCATCATTCTGCAAGAAAATCTGCTGTCATGATGGCAAACGTGTGTGATGCTTTGCCGGGTAGAGATTCACCCCCAAACCTCACCAGACATCAGTTTTCACCTGGGAACATGCTAACTGAGCTTTGCTGATGACAACTTCCATATTTACAGGTCTCATTATTAAGTCAGCTTGAACTCCAGGTTTGAAAGGAGGATCCTTTCCCAAACTGATACCAAAACACTGCATGCTTGGCAGCCTGTATGCATGTGCAGTGGGCCTGATTCTGACTCCTCACATCTGGCTCCTGCCTGTGCAGTCCCATGGACTTCAGTGGGATTGTTCCTGAGCAGAATTTGATGAATACCACATTGTCCTATGTATCACCCACAGATTATCTATAAAAACAGTGATTCGTCAGCAGTGTGGTTTACAGGCATATGTAAGTTATGTGAGGGGAAGTTTACTCTGGGGCCCCCCTCTTTCCCAGTAGTCCCATTGCCTCTAACTCCTGCCCCATTTGCTTCCTTTACCCCCAAGTCCCACTGCTTCAGATTCCTTCCTACTTTGGGTTCTGCCCTGCCCACTTCACCTCTGATTCTCTGTGGTTTGTGAGAAGCCATCTGGGGATGCATGTTCAAATGTCAATGCTTTTTAAGGAATACTCAATATATGTAAAACAGCAAGCTAACTGACTTTTTTATTTATTTTTCCTATATTTTTTTTCTTCTTCTGTTTTCTCTCTGAAAAATAGAAGGAAAAGATAATAAAGAGAAGCTTCAGTTTTCTGACCAAAATTGAATCTGGAAAAAAACCCATGCATTACATGAAATATTTCATTTACTTGAAAGTTATTATTATTTTAAACTTTTAAAATTTAAGTTTGACTTTGTTCTAAAAATATCCTTCTGAAACAAAAAAATGAAATTATTTGTTTCAAAAGAAACACCAAAAGATTCTGACTTTTTCTTTCTGTGGTCCCAATAAGTTATTCAGAATTTACACATGTTCTGGGAACATGTTTCTCAGAAAAACAAAAAGCCTTTCAAATCTATTCTTGATTAACATGAGGGAAGAGGTGAACCAGAGCCCCTGCATTTGAGGAATCATTTACTCCCCGTTAAGGTGGGAAAAATCAACAGAGGTGAAATCCATAATAATTTTTGGCACAGAAGCTCTTTTTTCGGGAGTCATGTACACAGCTGTGATGAACTGCAGATAATGTCATGTATCACACCCAAAGTCATACAGCAAACCTCTGGCAGAACCAGGAGTACAATAACTCTGTGTGGTTCCTTGCCATCTTGTAGTAACCACTCATAAATGCTGGTTTTATATAATTATGTGCAGCGAGTGTATAACCAAAAGTATAATTTTTACTTTGCATTGTGTTCTTTCCAAGTTTTTTTAAAAGTGAGGACTGTATGTGGCAATCATGGTTGATGCCCTCAGTTGACCTTCAACCAAAAATAAGGTCTTGTTTCTCTGGAAAATTATCCAATAACTTCTGACCTCATATACACTTCAGCTACTGTCAGAAGAAAGAGGCAATAAATAGTGCTATGCAAAGAAAACAAAATGATTATCCTACAACCTAATAAGCAATTACAAAGGGCAAATTACTTTTACCCTCAGTAATTTTCTGCCATTAGATAATTAACATCAGAAGTATTAATGATCGTTTTAACAAATTACCATATAATTATAATGTGTTTCTTCATTTAGCCCTACATATTGTACAAATCCTTCTAAGATTTGTCTATTAATTGAAAATACATTATTTATTGGTTTAGCTGAGTAACAACCCACACTGGTAACTAAACCCTTTAAAGAAATGCTGCACTGGTTGTGACTAGCTGTCACCCTCTGGTCACCAGGACAGTTCTTAGTGGATGCAAGTGTCACTGACCAGGCTCAAATTAAGGATCAAATGGAAAACTGTAATGGGTCACTATATTTACTGGGGTCACAGACCTAGAAATGTCACGTCTCTGACTCGTGTTAACTTCAGCTGGAATGGAGGCTGAGAGTGGAACAAATGCACTCAGGAGTTTACAGGGCCAGCACATGCTGGTGGCAATGCTGCTTCTTAGATTAATTAATTTCATAACATTTCCATAATACAGTTTTACTTAGTGTACTTTTCATAATCTAATTTTAGTTGAATTGCTTTGCACAATCTGCTCAAAATGTGTTTACGATTCAGAATTGTTAGAGTCCCCTTCTCATTTTTTGCTTAGCTGCCTTTGTAAAATCTGCCTAAATTGGTGAAATAAATTAGGGGAATGCTGCCAAAACTGGATTTTGTACTACCCTAACATTCAAACCAATTCACTTGGGCCAAGTTTTTCAGCACTTCCCATGAATCCTCTCTTAGATGTACAGGAACAGGAACATGGCTGGAAAAGTGAGCTTCAGGAGCATGATAGAAATTTTTCTGTGGGAAGAGGATTTTGGATGTGGGGGCGGGTTTGGGAAGCTGATTCCAAATCACCCATTTCCAATTTGGGAACAGATATGGCCCATGTGACCTAAGCATCTTGTCAAGACAGCTTGAATTTGAAATTGTGAATATGCATGTGGATGAGCTACAGACCCGAAAGGATTCACAGGATGTTATCTATGTGAATAGCCTGGAATTTACCCTTGGGCAAAAGGCTGGGAGAAAGCTTGGAAAACTTGGCTCATGTGAGATGCAAGTCCTACAGCTGCCCTATGACTCCCTTGGACAGTGTCAGTGGTTTGTACAACACATACATGCAAAAAAAATTCACGATCCCCTTCTGACAATTCCTGAAGAGGGAAATGATTTTGAATAAATTATTCATTACAGAACTACTCAGCTTTGGCAACAAATCTGCAGGTTAAGGGAGAAGGGGAGCTATCCTATCTGCAATGGTGTGATACAGGCCTTCTCTATTTTGGAAGCTTTAGCTTTGTGAACAGTTGATGATATCCTGCCTATTTCTTAATTTCTGTGCTTTTCGAGAGGTCCTCTAACATTCTTCCTCTTGAGAAGCCTGTCCTTCACAAGACTCAGGATCCAGAGGGACAAAGCAGGGTTATTGCTGTTTAAAAAAATATTGTTTTTCCTAGGAAAGACAGGTTCCAGCTCAGGTTTCCTCACACCTTGATAATCCTTATACTAATACAGTTTTCTGCCCCAGGTCCCTCATTCCTGCAGGGTGCTCTTCTGTGTGTAGATAAAAGCAGAGAGAAGTGAGCATCCAAGGACTTTTCAACAGCACCTGTGAAATAATAATAATAATAATTAAAAAATAAAAATTTCAGGAGTGGTTTTCTTGTTTCTTGGGTAAGACTTGAGTTCCTGTCATGCTTACAGTTAATAATAAAGTCATACAAGGAATGAAGCTCAAGGCTGAACACATCAGCATGAAGGTTGTGGGGTGTAATCCTTGTCCCACTAAGATCTCTGGCCCAACTTCCTCTCTCTAGGCAGGGTAAGACAACACTCCAGATATCACTGGCCATCCATTTTCATAGATATCGAACTTTTCTTTTTTTAATTAAAAAGAATGATTTTTTTTCCCTCCTCCTGCCGTTTCCAGCTGCCTGAACAGCTATGATGACACCTTACAAAGTTGCCATTACATTAGTGGTATTAGTATTAATCACACGTTGCTTGATACTGTAATTGAATAGTTTTTACGCAGATGATATTAACTGATAAAATATGGCATCCTCATGAGAAAACATTACCTTGAAATATTAGTGTTATAATATGTTAATTTCTGTGGAGGATAGGAGTACAGATATATGAGGAGATGTAAATTTCCAGCACTTCTGCTGACAATTTCCATGTCAACATAATTCTTAGGAATTCCTACTCACTATTTTGTGATGACTTATATGATGATGTATAACAACTTAAGGGGCTTTAAAATGCAGTATTTTGACTAATGCAGGTTGGTAAATAGCACACAGGACTGTTTCCTCCTCTTGATTCTGGGAAGGCTGACGCAAGCCCTTGGTATCGCCAGGAAGTCACCAACCCCAATGCTGAATCCCAAAGTAGGGGCTCAGATGGCTCTGGGCACTTTGCAGCTGCATTTGGCAGTGAGAGTAAAGGTTTTTATATCACAAATTGAGGGTGAAATAGAGTAATAATTAAAAAAAAAATAGGAGAAAACGGTAGGTGGTTAGTCCAGCATGTCTGGGAAAGCTGTCAGAAACTGGATTTTGGCTTGAAATCTGACTGGTAAAACATAGTCCAGACAGTTTATCCCAGCTGTAGACTCCTAATTCTGATCTATCTGTTTTCTGTATGCTTACCCTCAAGAAGAGTTGAACCTGACTGGGTACTTATTAGGATAAACTAAAGTGAGCTCTGCTGGGGCCCTGAACTGGACAGAAACCACAAGGCCTCATTAACAACTCTTATTGCTAGGAGATAGTTTACACCAAGACATCTCCTCTTGCCTTGCTGGCATTTAATGCCACTGCTCCCCATGAGTTCCACAAGAAACAATCTGGAATAACAAGACAAGAACCTGAGAGTGGAGAGGGTCACCCCAAAATGGGATACATGACAGCAACGGGGGTTCTTGCATCCATAAAGAGGCAGCTAACCTGGCTGCTTGCTCTCTCTTGGGCTAATCTGAATTAATTGGTGCTATTTGTGCCTTTGATACTCAAATGCAGAGCCTGGGGGTGGGAGTTCTCATGAAACAAGTGGCCACTTGGGAGAGCAGTCCCAGGTCCAATCATGTCATGGGCTCATTTGTCTCCCACAGTAATTCACTACTCACTTCAGTCACTTTAAATGTAAAACAGCTGCTGCTGCTTAGCCCTCTTTTAAGGTACCTAACCAGCAGCTTTAAACCAATCCTGAATGGGTCCCATCCCATAATAGTCTCCCACACAGTGGTCATTTGGAAACAATTAACCCTTGATTCAAGATCCTCTTAAAGAATCCTTTTCCAGGCTCTTCTCTGCTGTGGCCCATTGCATCCTTGCCTTGCCCCTTGCATGGGAACAGCTTTATCCTTTGGGATTGCTGTGGTTTCTGCAGCAGTAACCACCCTTGTGTACTGACAGGGTTGCTGCATGGTTTTTTGGTCCAACCCCATCTGCACTGAAGAAAATTGAAGGTATCACATAAAACAGACTAGTCCTCTATTAAAAAAAAAAGGCAAAAAATTAAAGATATTTGTTTCCTCTCTTCCTTTCTCCTCCCACAGTACCTAGGGGTCTCGTTCACACATGTTTGGCATGGTTGCTAGCCCTTGCCTCTCTCAGTCTCTGGTGATATGATGAACTGGAGATTAATCTGCTTGAAAGGGAAGCATCTGGCTTTGAGCTAATAAAATATCAATTTGTAACAGGGAGGAAAAGGCTCAGCGAGAGGTCTGCATGCTTAGGGCTTTGAGACCCAATTTGATTCGGGAGTTTAATGCCACTTGTGAATTTTAGGCTGTGCTCTGAGCACTTCAAAACCTTTCTCCATGCAGTGGTCTCAGCTTTCTCCACAAGTCCCATGTTTTCCCCTTGTTGGGGGTATCTCCCAGCTCTGGATCCTGCAGGGCTGCCCCCTCCCAGGCACCCCCCACCTTTCCCTTTTCCTCCTGGCTCTGCGGCCAGATGTGGCGGCCCCTCGCTGGGATGTCAAACTGGCAACACCCTTGATCCAGGCAGACAGACACTCAATAGCCAACTTCTGGAAAACCTCCCCCCGCACTGGCCGGCTCTGACACAAACCAGCTGAAGACATTGCAATGCCAGAAAGTGTTACAGCTGGGCTGCCTGACAGATTGGCAGCACACACGCTGATTTGGGGACTGCATTTGGGGGCCCGCGAAGTACTCACTGTCCAGGCACCGAGCCACTAATCACAGTTTACATTAGGCAATCAGATACTTTTCAACTACTGAATGATCTGCTCTTTCCCCCTCCTTTTTTCACCTTACAGGACCCTGTGTGTATATACAGCACCTCGGTGCTCCACATCTGCATCATGTTTGGAGCCGTATCTAATGCACAGCTACCAACCTCAGCTCAGGCAGCCACAAGGAGCCCAAATCACTGCTGCTCTCCTTCCTCCTCCCACTCCCCCAGCCTGTCTTTTTCCTGTTTCTGAGCTGAATCACTCGATTAATTTAACCCGGGGGGGAGTTACCTAGTTATGGAATAATCCTACAGGACTTCATGTGAAGAGAAAGGCTAGGTGTCTTTCTACAGGGGTCTGTCAGCATAGAGAATCTTACGAGTGGCTTTAGATACAACTCCAAAGATCAGATCTTCCCTGAAAACGATAGATTTTAGAGTCATTTTTCTGGCACGCTGCTGGCTTAATCACTGTTACGTTAGAAGTGTTTCATTAGGAATGAATCTATGTCAGCCCCGTGTGCCAGTTCTGATCCCTGCCTTGGCCCAGCCATGGTGCTGGAGATATATGTTCCTGTAAGATAAGTGTGCCATGGCTGAATGTCTAATGAATATGGCCTCATTTACAATAAGAAGGACTTAGACCTGGCTACGACCCAGAGGTTCTACTCCAAAGAAATGCTGACATTTTGGAAAACCTGGGTCCCTGTCAGAATGAATAGCTGGAATTTTTATCTTTTCCAAGTAAAAAAAAAAAAAAAAAAGAAAAAAGGTGCTCTGAAAAATGTGCACGGTATTAAAACATTAAAAACAAGTTAGGTGCCAATTTAAGGAAAATATGTAAACACAGAACATGAAAATTCATATTTTAATATAAACATATAAGTGAAATTAACAGAAATGTTTTGATGTTGGTGAAATGAGATATCATAACTTTTTCTCACCAAGTTTTTTTTTGTCACAGCTGATTTATTCCTATGGAAATGTTTTGATTTTGATGAAACTATATCGTTCCCACTGATAATTATTTTGTAAAAAGAAAGAAAACAAATTGCACCATGTGAGAGAGCCCCAGACTTTTCCTGCTGAAGAGGGGTCTATCACCACTATCTAAAAAAGCTCCCAAATCAACCAAGTTTGCTTGTGGAGAGTCAGCTCTTGGGGTTCAAGCAGAGCAAGAAGGTTCTTTAATGGTTTAACAAGTGCTAAACTGTGCTTTGTTGGGTTAATATTGCCCTCTTCACTCTTCCTTCACAGACATTGCAACCAATCTTTGCCAATTATGGCTCAATTTCCCTGTGTAAAAGGTGCAAACACTGCTGCTTACTCATCTTTCTGAAGATCTCCTCTTACATAAAGCTCTGGTAAGCACCAATTAACCAATTAACCAGGTGTAAACACACCCCTGATGTGAAGCGGGCACCCGCACTGTAGTTCAGATACACAAAAAAAAAAAAAACCAAAAACAAAAAAAAAAAAAAAACCCACAGTGTTTATTTTGGGTCCAGATTGTAGTTTTAGGCTTCCAGGGTAGAGCTGAAGCTGTTTATTTCCCTCTCTGGTGAATTTGGGATGTGACAACCAACAAACATCCCTGCTGACAAAATGGGAGAGGAAAGGGCTGTGGATGAGGTAAATACAGTGTATAACTGGGGAGGCACCGTGTGCAAGCACACACACTTAGAGTCTGAGCTAGAGCAGAGTGGACTTGAGAGATGTTATTACGCATTCAGGCAACTTCAATGTGCCACTAATAAAATTAAGTGTTGGAACATAAATGTTTTAATTTTAGTGCGAATGCTCCAAGCAATACCCCCTCCTGCACCCTTCTCTCCCACCCCCAGCCTAGACTAATCCATTTAGAGACAAATTTACATTTTATTTCTCCAAACCCTATTAGCATTAATATAAAGGTCAGCACTGAAAAGGCAGCTTCAGAAGCTAATGTGCCAGTGTGCTGTGCTCTGTGACCAGATGAGGGCACGTGGGTCTCTCACCCACTGAGTCTGACAAGAATTTGTAATTTAAGAGGGCGGTCCTCCTCTCCCAACATCCCCATAGCTCATGGAGATGATCAGGTCACCCTCTGGAAACCAAATGGGACTGCTTTTCCTGATATCAGAAGGGGCAAAGGGGAAGAAATCACTCTGTGAAAAGCCTTCGATGTCATGGAAAAAGCTGTATATTACGTATATTGACAATATTTAAAGGCTTTTGGGGAAAACAACATTAATTTTGGAAAAAATTCCATTTCAACAGCAACGTGCTTTGGGAGTCCCTTATTGGGGATTTTATTAAGGGATTATGTGGGGTGCAAACCGAGAAGTGCTGTTCGGAATAATTGGCCTCTCAGCCCATCTATGCTTTTCAAGGGGTCCAAAATGTCCATCAACAGTATCCCTGCAGCTCAGTGGTGATGTCAGAGCCTTGAAGAGAAAATTAATCTGGTTTCAGAAGTTGAAAATATCTGTACGAGAACTCTATGAGCTTGATGAGGTTTGAGGTTTGGTTCCAACTGAGAACCCCACCCTGGGAAAAAGCTGAATAACCTGGACTAATCCCATTGAATGTACAGGGCCTTGTTCTGTGTATAAAATTACTTACGTGCTAATTTTTCAGAGGACCCAAGCCAAGGATATTGACCATGCATGCTGGACATCTAATTGACTCATGGCTTTGTGTCTAAATCATGTGAATTTCATCTCAGGTTTCAAACAGATGTTTGGTCAGACTTAAACAGGAATGAAGTTTGCTTCATGTCCTGGATCAAGATCCTGTGAAATTCCTATTTTTGTACAATCACAAAGCAGATGCCAAGGTAAAGCTGAGTGGTCCAAATTAACGTCATTCCTCCAGGCAAACTACATCATCCATTACATTTGTTTTTCCCCAATTATACTTGTGGGGTCTTCCTCCTCCTACTGCTACTACTGTTACTACTAATACAACATTAAAAGCTAAAGATTTCTTTAAAAAAAACCTGTAAAAATAATAAATCTCAAGCCCCAAATAAGCTCTCAAGCCACTCTAGGCCGAGCTGTCTAATTCAAGGATAAACTGATAGAGCAGGTGGAGATGCCAAATGTCATTAAGTTTGCCAGAGCCCAGTGCTGAGGAACACAAAGGTGAGAAGTATATTCCACAACAAATGACCCCTGACCGGGAGCTCCCTGCTACCAGTCCCCCTCACTTTTAAATTAAACCAGTAAGCCTACTTGAGTGTCTAGCTTGTTTCATTTGATTCCACTCCAGGGGAAATGCAGCCTCTCAATTAAAGCTTTTAGAGTTTCACAAGTGAAATCAAGGCATGGAGGCTCCTGGAGCTTGTGTGGAGGACTGAGGCAAGACATTTGAGTTCAGTTTCTTCCCCTGCGACAAGGAATGGTCGTATTGTTTCACCTCATGCCTCAGTTTCCTTTTCTTATAAATGTGCATGCCCAAAAGGCACTTTAAAAGCATCCAGGTGGAAATATGTGCAGCGTGTCTTTTGCTTGTACATTCTGACAGTGTTTCAGCATCTTCTTGAGTTCTCAGGGTTGTATTAGTGATCTTCATTTAATTTGCTTTTCAAACAGAAAGCCATAAATAAAGAATCAATAGAAAAGCCCAGATGTGTCTCCATAGGTGAGGGCTGCAGGAATGCCATAGTTTTCATACCATCACACAGGCAGACGTTTGGAAGATTAGGGGCTGCTGAATGCATCACTGGGGATCAGCACAAAGTTATTTGCAGTTGTTTCTGTAATCGTGTTACTTGGGGAGAAAATTCACAGTATGTCTTGCTGCCTGCCCAACTCCTAGCCAGGCACCCTGGCACCCTGCTGGGGGGGTGCTAATGCCCTGTGCCATGCCAGAAGACATGTAAATTAATTAAGTGGCTAAACACTTGCTCTGTGTTTGTTTCTTTCCTGTTACGGTTTGGATTTTTTAATATATTTTTAAAATAATTTAAATCTATTCACAACTTTTTTTGATAGGGCTACAAATAGTTCTCATGTATAGCAAATATAAAGCTGGGCATTTGTGGTGTCACTTAACATGAGTTAGGATGGAAAGATAGGATAGAGATTAGGGTCTCTAATTTAAACATTCACATTAATTTACACAAAGATCTTGTTTTCAGGGGACAGAACTGAACATTTAGTAGTATGCATTTAATCCCATAGTCTCCAGGAAGGAATGGTTCTGCCCTTCCTTATCTAACTTCCAGGGTCAGGTGTATGATTTCTTCTTTACTCATTTTTGGGGGAGGAAAAAAGGGACAGTACAACTTTCATTCTTAGCCTGGTTTCCTACAGGAGTGACTTTTGCCTGATCTCCCGTTGCCTACATGGTTGGATGGGCATTTCTGCTCCTCTGCCTGTCCACTCTTGGTAATTCTGAATCTGTCAGGAAATTCCAGACAGGTTTAAAAGAGAAAACTTTTTAAATCCTTCAAATTTGATCAAAAGAGATAGGCAGAGATGTGAGGCACTGATAATGAACCCATTGTGGTCGGTACTGATCTACTGATCAGAGAATTCACATCAGAGAGCCGCTGCCAATGCTCTGCTCACAAGCAAAGCTTCAGCTGGTATTTCCAGCTTCTTGGATGCCAGAGCCTCCAAGCACAGCCTTTGATGCCACTGGAAACCAAGTGGTTCTACTTCTGTTAGCTACTGGCCTGTTTGTTGCAGGGATGGAGAGTTTCACTGAGCAAGAAAAACCGAGGAAGATGATTCCAACTAAAAAGTTGTATTTTGTCAACAGATCACAGGAAAACAACTACGTGAACTTCATTGGTTACTGATTCCCATTGTCATTAATAACACAATCAGATCTCCCCATACATCACCACGTAGTGAAGGTTGGAGGATTTTACTGCTTTAAGCCTTGTGTTTTAAATCTTTGCTGATGTTCCTGTCAGAGCAGAAAGAGAAGTTTTCATTACTGAGGGGTAAACCTCATAAAGCATCAGGTAGGAGTGCTTGGTTTGAATAGGGAGACAGGACTTCCAGTGCTGTGCCAACTCGATCAGAGCTTCCTTGATTTTTAAAATGTTTAAAATTTTGGATTGCAAACTCAAAAAATATAGATTTGCCTTGGAGATGCCATTTAGTTGTTGTTTTCCTTTTGGCAGGCCGTGGGAAAGCACTTATCTTATGGATGTTTTTGTTTCTTTTTTTCCCCCTGAAGTTAATTGAGCCCAAGCCCCCAGTAGCGAGGTACCTGACTGTTGGTTTTATGGACCACATCTGCACAGTATGGGCAGAGCCTTCCAATCCTCTAGACCTGTTCAGCTGTACAGAAGTCAACGCAGCCACAATAAACGTGGAAACTCTGCTGTGAATGTGTCCCCTAACGCCCACTACAGCTCTCAAAGCCTGGCCCGGCTTTACTGAGTGCAAAACTAGGAATGAGCACTTTTTTAGGCACCAGTTTATTAGCTGGCCGTTAAAAACCTGGTTGGGAATTTGGAGAGAGGAATCCGTGGGTTCTTAGAGAGAGAATGTTTAGAGGTGTCCTGAGGATTTCTTTTGACAGAGGTTTGGATTGCTCTTCACTGTAATTGAAACACCTAGAAAGTGACTTTACATCTAATTTAGATCAGATGCAGAGGGTGCAAGGACTAGCCCCCAGCAGTTCCAGACAAGGTGATTTTTGATTCAGTAAACCCAAACATGGATCTTTTGGTTTCATAGTGACCTACACTTTGCAAACATCTGAGTCCCCACAATGACATCTGAACAGGGATAATGTGGCACCGGAGAAATAAAGAAAACCAGACACCCTGTGGTGAGGAAGACATCAAATTAAAACTCTTTAGAGAAATCTCTCACTTCCTATTTGCTAAATCACTCATTTTGTAAATGTCTTTGCTGTTGGTGCTACCACATTTAATATGATCAATAGTCTTATTCTCTAGTGTTCCCCCAATTGACGGGTTGAAGATGCCAGGCAGGAGAAAAAGGGGGTGGGATGTGGAGTGAGGGGGCTGGGAGGAGGAAACTGTACTTGATCCTTATGGAAGTCAGTTAAAATTAATTGGAAAAAGCTTTTAAAGACCTAAGATGAAGACCAAATGTATCTCAGACCTGCGGCCTCATCCCCGACACTGAATGCGAAGGTCATTGCAAAGCTGTAGATTTATGCGGAAGGCTTGGGTGATGGAAAATGAGACAAAAGCATTTGGATTTTATTATTCCATTTACTCTGACCCTGGGCCATAAAGGGTTTGGAGAGCCTGTTTTATGTATTCAGCTGGTTGCCACACTGACAAGCATTTGGAGCCACTTAAATAAACCACCCCAACCCACAGCTGCAACAACACCATATCAAATACAGGTTAGAGTTGAAATGTAGAGCCAGCAGCACAGCGTCTCCAGCAGGTGCATGTGGAGTGTTTTTTAACCCCCTTGGTTTTGGAATAGTTCCCTTATTTATCTATCAGCTTTGATTTAAAGACCATTTAATCACCAGTATAACTCCAGGTTAGAGCATGCACACACACACAGGCACTGACACATGCAAGATGATTTCTGCTGCTCCTCCTAATTCCTGGTTTTTCATGGGACTAACACAGAGTTTGAAAACCTCCTGTTTTGGGCCCAAAACAGGCAATTCTGTCCTAAGTGCCCCTTTCCCAGGTCGTTCTATACACACACTGAATCTCTCTGATTCCTGGCAGGCATCACTGCTCTGGAGAAACAAGAGACAGGAAAGAGTAATGTATGGAGAGGGGGAGAGGGAAAGAGGATTTTGCTTAAAAAGAGGGGAAAATAGAGCATGTGTTTGGACTGATGACAGCAAAACTAGGTATCCAGGCGTGCTGGGAAAAGGGAAAAGGCAGACAGTCAACTGCACATCCAGTCACTCAGAAATCAGTGGGAAACCTAATATCGAGTTTCTTAATGTGTCTTGCATGCTGAATATGTAACATGTTGAAACTCTCCTGTGGGCTACAGGATGTCTTGTGCCTATGTGAAGGTGTAGAGTTAAGCTTAAGTAATCCACAGACATTCAGATTTTCTAAAGAATTCGTTTTCACCCTGCCTGCCCCTCTTTTGTTCCAATTTTCCATTAATTTTGTGTGATTGTTCATGCTCTGGCTCTCAAATGGCAATATCACCAGTGTGGATGCAAGTTCTTCTGAAAACTGCTACATTTGCTCACACAAGCCAAGTTGCTCATTTATTAGATTTAAGGAAAGCAATTCACCTTTAAATAGGGATCACAACTACTCAGGGCAAAACATTGAGTAGCCAAGAGAGTTTAAAAAAATGGCAAAAGTGTATGTCAAATACATTTGAGTAACAAAGCAATTCCAATCTCCTCTCAATAACCCACTAGCTGGAGAAAGAGGCTAATTTATGTGCTGTGAATTTTGCACTCAGCCTCTTCCTAGAGGCTATTCTTTCAGGAGGGAGTTGAAACACATGATGGCTGAGATGAAATGTTGGAAAAGACTGCATTGCTGTAGTGGGTGTTTTCTAGTCTTGGCTAGATGAGCGCAAGACAATGGTTTGTAGGACTTTTAATTTCTAAATTCACATTATTTATAGTTTATTTTCTTCCATAGCATGTTTCCATAGGGATCAAACTGATTTCTCCTAACCAACACCTCTAGTCATATATTACTAGGAATATTATGACAAAAGCTAGGGTAGCCAGGACATCTTGCAGTCTTTTAATTTATTCTTATTTTGTGTTATTCATATTTAATTTTGAGTGTCAGGCATTGCCTAATCTACATATCAATCTAGAATAAAATAGGAACTGATAATGTTTAACAAAATTCAAGGCCTCTTTTCAAATTAAGTGTCTCTCATGAGAGTGAAGGGACAATAATACCAATTCTCGCTTTCATAAAGCAAGAGAATGCAGTCAGCTCCATCTTAACCTTGAAGATAATGCTGCATGACACACAGCTCTCCTTTGTAGTAGATGCAAACCCAAACTAGAAATCCCAACCTTTACTGCTCTCCTGCATCAGGAGAGAACGATAATCCGAAATTTGCTTGGTTAAACCAACACGGATCTTTAATGACCTGAGAGCTGATTTATTTTGTAGGGCTTGTGCTGTGACCATGAAAGCTGAGGGTGTCCTTGCATGGCTCTCAGATACCTGGACACAGCTGTCCACACCTGAGGTGGAAGGGGAGCACTGAGTCTCACCCTGACACAGGCAGAGCAGATGAACTGAGCACTAGAAATGCCCTTTTCTCTGACTGCAGCGGGGTGTGAGCATGATGAGATCAGATGTAGACATCTACCTTATAGACATGTAAAGCTCCAGGAGACAAATCCCAGGCGTGCTCACCTTTATCAGCTCTTTGCCATGGCAAGGGCTGGGTTTGCCTCTCCCTCCCATTCTCTGCCTAGAGCAGGCAACAGTTCTGTCTCTTGATTTCTGAAACGTTCCCATTTAATTAATGTCACTGGGCTCAGTGTAGAAAGATGTGAGTGAAATATAATTGTGTGGGCTAGAAAGAGAGTCGGAGGAGATGAACTGAAGGTCTGTCCTGGCCCTAGATTCACAGCAACTGAACCTGAGCCAAATGTTGTGCAGAGCTGTTATCTGTAACATAATGTGAGTGAACTCCCGATCCAAACTGTTCAGGGGAGCTCAAACCCCAGGGCTCAGCTTTTTATTCAGTAATTATTGATGCAGTCTCAATATTCAGTATTGGAGCAAACTAATTTGCAGGTCTAATCATCCTACATCTGGAAATGGGAAATGAATTAAAAACAATTCCTATTTACTTATACATGATAATTAATCTTACTGGATTAAGAAGACCTGATACTTTAAGTGCCTCACTGAGGAGATTCCTCTGTGTTTTATGGACATATAATGTCAGAACTGAATGGAAATTAGAGGTTTTCTCCGTGTTAAAATTTTCTAAATGTAAGTTGCAAAATGATCTGACAAACAAAGATTTGTAATCTTGAGCAAAAGCCCCTCCAAATGGAATCAGTGTTGGATCTGAGGCTTTCTCACTGAAATATTGAAAACTTTCAATTTAAAGCTAATAGCTGCAGCATAAAAAATGTGCAAATCCAGTCTTCAATCAGATTATGTCTATATTTCCATGATGCTAGCAAGAATTGGGACAAGTTGCTGAGGCTGATAACCTACAGTCAGGCCTGTGATACTAGAGAAATAGAGCTGGAAATGTTTTCCTTTTTCTTTGGTTGCTAAAACTTGAAATCTTCCATAAGACACTAACACGGACCAAAGTAAAGAATGAAATGATAACCAAATCTGGATGGTTTCCAGCATCCAGAATTGGTTCCTTTCTGTCTAGCCTAATCCCATTTAGGCTACACTGATAGGGAAAGTGCTGGTATATAACAAAACTGGCAGTCCCAGCCATGTCCCTTCAGCCAAATATTGCGGAGTTTCACTGTGGTATCTCTAATGGTCACAGAAGCAGGTGAGAAAGATGGGAGGAATGAGCTGAGTCCAGCAATTCCCATATTGTTGTGTGGAAAACTGGGGTCATTTGGCTCACAATCACTGCTGCTTGTCCAGGGTTACATGAGTCAGAAAGCAAGCCAGCATAAGAACACAATATCACAGAACATATTGGCCTGCTTAATTCAAAAGGAAAAAAAAATAGCCACATGTATAGAGATTCCTGCTGATCAGTAACTTTCACTGAAATTGGGACAGTTGCATTTTAATTGACTTCTTCCCTTACAGCGTTGCATTGGGAAATCAGCTCTGATATACTTGTAGCAAGGTGGAAAACAGTTGAACTCTTGTCAGATTTCTGTAGAGATCAGATGGTATTTATTTGCTGTGGTGCTCTCTTGGGCTAGATTCAAACTCAGGTTCTGCAGATTACAAGGAAAACCTTTGGAGCCTCAGATGGATTTTATGCTGACTAAATTTAGAAATATTAGCAATTAAACCTGAAGCTGGGTTCCTTTTTCTTGGCATTCCTATGAAATGTTGCATTAAGGAGAGAACAGGGTGAAAATAAGAGCTGGTGGACTAAGGAGGAGGATAAAAGATTCATGAATATTTCTGCTAATAAAAAGTGCTGAGCTTGGCCTATTTGATTCATGGGGTCACATTATGCATTATTTTTGAGTATTCAGATGACCTCCTGGAATTTGTAAAGCTTTCATAAAAGTAGAGAATTTCTTGATATTTTTTAGCCCCAAGTATGCTTTTAAAGAGCACCAATCTCATACAGACACAACTTAATTCCAATTCTAGAGAAAATATTGTTGCTTCCAGTATTAAAATCATAGGCTATATTAACAGAGCAGATACAATTTTTTTCTCTTTTTTAGGAGAAAGCACAAGCACTTAATTTGTTTTGAGGATGCTTACTGTTTGTTATCACAATTAATTAAAAAATTGGTTGTAGGCATCTTAGGAGGAGGCAAAAGTGATCATAGGAATTGGATAAGCAGTCACATCACTGACTCCATCAACAGCCACAGCCAAAATGGTTTTGAATGCCCTATCACCTGTATATAATTTCTGCCAAGTTCCCATGAATCTTTCAGAATAACAAAAACATATCTAGAAAATCAGAAGCTGTTTTCAAGCTGATTTTCGGTGAAAATAAAAAAGGAAAAAACAGTCACAATTATTACTGTGAAAAAGAAAGTCAAGGAGGAGGAAATCCCAGCCTGGTTGCCTGAAATATAAGTTTATGAAATACTTTTGCTGTTTTTAGGTCCTCCAGCCAAATGCAAGCTCTGAACAAAACCCAGCCCTGTTGAGCAAACTGCTTCCTAGCTGCAAGCATGGCGACCATTCCTGCAAACAAAGAGAGAGGAAAATATGTAAATTTAAACAAATTCACAATTCTTTTTTCCTCAGAAAAAAAAGCTTTCATGTTATTTGAAATAGCCAGACTGCTAGAGTAATGTTCTTACATATAAATGGAAATCCTTTTTGATATTTACACTACTGATTTCTGCACTTTCTTTAATCTCTGCTTTCAAATTAATAGACAATAACATCAGATTCCTTCCTTGGCTCACTCAGCACTTGTGCATATTTACCCAAGTGTCTAGAGTGGAGATTGTACACATATCTCTAATCCACCTGCCTATGTTAGTTAAAAGCCCAGATAAAATCAGCAGCACTTAAATCTTAACCTTTTAAGTCTGAAATGTTTTTAAAGTCTGGGCTCATGGCAACTCCACTGAAGACGGGGTGGGGGGAGAGGTGGAAGTTGAATGTAAAACATTTCACAGCTAAAACTATTGTTTCTTTCCAGTGAAAACTAAGCTCAGGAGTCCCACCAGAGTGTTACTCTGAGAACATTAGTAATGCTGACCAGCTCATAAAGTTTGCAGCAGTGTTGAGTGCTCCAAGCCTTCTACAGTCAACTTCATTTTCTGTCTCCTCAATACACAGCTCCCGAAAACCTCAGCAAGCAAAAGAGGAACTCAAGGAGTGTGAGCTGTGGTATCTGGCACTCTCCTTCCCCATCATTGCCTTTTGTTTCAGTGTTTGGCTCTGGACCCTTCAGAGGCCACTGAGTGATTTAACACCTGGATGGCCCCGGGACAGCAAGGATACTCTAACAGTGTGTTGTGCTCCCTTCTTCCTTAAATAGTTTCAAGTCTCTTGTTGGTTTCCCTCAGGAGCTGGGCCTGAGCGAACAGATGCACCTATTCCTTAGGGAATGAATAGTTTGTTTATGTAGAAGAGATGAATGGGGCAGTAAGGGCGTCTAGGTCAGTTATTTAGCATGAAAAAAGCCATCAGGATCACCCTGCGGGATTGCCCTAGGAAGTTTGGAGCAGCTGAGTACAAAGGTGTACACACATCTTCCTCCAGCGCCCCTCAGGGAGCACTTTAATTAGGAAGGAGGGCAAATTACTTGGGATGCTGTGTGTGGAAGTATGGAGACAGGCTGTCCCAGCCCTGTCTCCCGGGGGGACAGAGCAGGGGATGGCACTGCAGGCTGTGGGTGTTCTCTGGGCATCCCTTCAATCCGTTCCACTTCTCCCCGTGTCACACACCCCTTACATCTGGGCCCAAGCATTAAGGACCTTTTTTTTTTTTTTTTTTTTTTTTTTGTTTACCCCCAAGCTAACGCTGGGGGAAAGGGCTAGCTGGGAACATGGATGGGGAAAGTATGTGTGCATCTTTCTTTTTGCCCATCTCTTTTTCTCTCAATCTACCCTCAACAAGGGTGCCTATAGAATATAGCATAATGCTGCATTGTTGGGTTGGGGATTTAATTTCACTCCATCACAAGCTACCATCGGAGCCCCTGTCATTGCAATTTGTCACACTTTTTTGTGTGCTATATCTCACTGAAGTCACATCTCCTCCTCAGCCCGTTGCATAATCTCCTAGTCTGGAACAAAGCTCTCCAACATAATGAAAGAGGTGAAATCAGGGAAGGGAAAGTCAATGGTTACTGTTATCACTATAGACCTCGCTCCCACTGGCTCTGCAGGTTCAGTCACACCGAGCAAAACAGAGTAAGAAGGACACGCTCTGTGTGTGTGTGTCTTTTTTTTTTTTTTTTTTAAAGCCTGTTTATTGAACCTACAGGCAGCACCATTGGCTGCTGAGAGATGTAATCCCATTCCCTCCCGCAGACCACCAGCCATAAAGAGGCTGCAGGATGTCCCACTGGCCCACCAGGGAGCTGAGAGCCTCCAAAATAGATATCACAGGGAAAGAAGTGAAGAAATCAGTTTGCTTTAAAGGAGGGGATTGACTCATGTCTCAGGCTAAACCCACAATAATGTTGTACTTAGGGAAAAGACCCTAAAAATCCAGAAAGAAGACAGAATGGTGTGCTTGAAAGGAGAAAATGAACATCTGCCAAAATAAGCAGGATTTTGTTTTCTATAGGAGGGTGGTCAAGGACTCTGTTATGTGTTGAAGGCTGAATTTTGAAATCTAAGCTGACTGCTTTAAGCTTGTGGGGAATGACACGGTGGCTTGCAAGGCTGGCCAAGTGCTCAGGGCTGCACACCTTGCTGTACTGCTCCAACAAGGACCTCAGTGTCCTCCCTGCATTGCTCCTGGGGATCTATAATGATGTCCTCATGTTCTCACTCAATTAAAATATTAGAAACTTGAATGAATTTAAGATTCACTTTCTGTGACCTCACCATAAATGGCATGTTGATGCTGAAAAGGCAACTTGTATTCTTGGGGAAAGGGGCTTCGTGAAGTCCTCTGTGCTGTTCCTGTTGCTGTCCCGTGGAAGGGAAGGGAGCAGCCTGATGTAGATAACTGCTTCACGGAAAAATATTCTTTTGTTTTTCCTCGCTGGTGTTACCACTGTGCCTGCTCAGAACTGGTGTAAAATCCAATCATTCCAGACTCCCAAATTTGAAATATCTGGGAAAACACTTTGCCAGACTGGAGTTCACAGGCAAAATCCAGTGATTTGCAGATGCAGCTTTCAAGACCTGGCAACAGAATTACTTTGAAAACGTGTTTTGAGGGCTCCTTAAGAAATGTAAATAATGTCCTCTATGAGGAATTTAGATTTTTTTCAAGAGGGTCAAAAGAAAAGAAAAATCTGAAACGTGAAATATTTATGGTCTTGTTTGAGTTCTTATATTCTAATTTCTGTTAATGGTTATTTTTTAAAATGGAAAAATTGCATTTTGGCTGAAACTTCGGCCCCAGTTTTTGATCAGTACTGAACACTGTCCTTTCATGTTAAATAAAGAGAAAGTATAAAGTATTCACAAGACATGTATCAATTTGACATCAGTGTAACATTTCTTAAGTGGCTCATTCAAGAGTGAAGCCCATGACTAACAGGCAAATGGCAGCGAGATACAAGAAGAGATGGTTTTACAAAAGAGAGCAATAAGAAAGGAAAATGTTACACTGTTTGCACCGTGTGTTTTATAAGGAAGATCAGGGTAACAATGAGTCACTATGGAAAGGATTTATTGGGCTATGGAGCTAAAAGTCTGTAAAGATTAAAATTCTGATGGGGTTTGGATGGGGAATTGTTTCTGAGGTTAGTTTTATCCTGCACACTGTCCAAGTTATTAATCCCCTTGTGTTCCCTAAGCTGGGTAACTGGTGTCGATATGCTCCCCGGGCCAATTTCAGGCACGCCGGCCACAGGCTGGTGTAATATTTCTCCAGGCGAATCTCTGGGTGGTCTTGTCTTGTCTTGTGAAGAGTGAGAAGCAGATAGCAGGAGACTTTCAAGATTGCTGTTGCAGGCATCAGTCTTTGAGTGGAAAATAATCCACCTGGAAGGACACAGCCTTGGCAAGGAGGGGTGGCCAGCCCTCCGATTGGGAGATAAGTTACACGCTGAAATGTTTGCGGGCAAGGTGCAATTTGTCAGGGAGAGGCGAGGCTGGCCGTGCAGGCTCTCTGGTGGCTGTTAGCATCTGCCACTCGCATCCACTTGCAGCTTCCCAGGAGCTGCTGAGCCCTGGCAAGCAGCACACTTCACTGCCTCGAAAGCAGGTGACTGGCGTCAGCCTGCAGCTAACCCCTGTGACAAACCCCAGGGATGTGATGACTAGCTGCAGAAGGTGTCTAGTGTCCAGCTTTCCTCAGGGGTGGCCGTAGGATGTCTTGCAGCATAAAACACAAAGGGAGTGAAACTGGGACAATCCCAAGTGAAAATAAAGTAGGCAGGGGGAGCGTGTTGTCATAGTCTCATCTCCAGGGTTGACATCAAGCACTTTTTCCTCGTGTTGTGGATGCTGAGATGCTCTTAGGGCAGATATTTCAGTTTGGCCAATGTGTTCCTACAGGCAGCAGGGAGGAGAGCTGCCTCAGTGTTTTGTATGGGGTTGTGAAGAGGCCAGGGGAGCCCCTTCGTGTTAATCCCATGGTGTCTCTGAACTCCCAAGGAGACTGATCTCAGATCTGGCCCCTAAAGACAGATGCTTCAAGTCAGATTCACCGTGGCTGGAAGTTTTTCCAAGGATGTTCCCCCCTGGTGCTTTGTAAACCAGGAGAGAATATCGTGTTTCACGGAGAAGAGCATGATATTATCACTAGGCATTAGTTTTAACGAAGAGGAATTTGGTGAATTTGTCACTCCCCTGCATAGTTCTTCTGTTTTTGCTTTTGTTATAGCAGTTTACACAGTGTAAGGAGATAGGATGGAACAGAAATCCCCTTTTTATTTTTGTTGTTGAAGACCTTTTTTACAAGGGAAGGGCTCAAGATGTTCATAGCTCAAGCTTGATTTGGATAAAGCAGCCCACTGTCTGAAGTTATCCAAATTACCTCTGCTTCTGTTAGGACAATGAGTCAGGAGATTTATAACATGCCTATTTCTCATTCCATCTGGAACTACCACTGGAAGATTTTTGTGTGTGGGTCTGGCATAGTCAGCTCTGATCCCATCTGGAGTGAGTCAGTAAAATGCACCTGAGTGGGAAACAATTTTACTGAACTTTTCAGAACACTGAACCACAACACCAGAGACTCAGACCTAAGGATTCTCAAGAACAATCTTGTATTTACTCCGATAAAGGCAGTCCTGGACTTCCAGGATGAAGGCACAGAGGAGACATATTGACTACCCTAGAATTCAAAGGACAGAGAAAACTTTAGTAAGTTTTGCATAAGAATGAGCATGTGCCTGAATACCTTTATTTTCTATCCTTAAGCAAGTGTAGCTCACACAAAAATGCATGGACCTTCCACAGAAGAGTTGATTTTCTTAATTCTTGTTATGCATGTGCATTAACCTCAATTTACAGATCTAAATTAGGCCATCTAACAAATGTGGTGACATTAGCTACAGCCCTTCAAAGACTACTTGCAAATTGGAATATCATATGTTATTCTACCAAGACCACCTCCAATAATCCCATACTCTGCTAAAATCCCTCCCTGGCAAGGATTCTCCTGTAACTTCTTAGAGACAAACACCATCTTTTTATACTGCCTGGGTAGTATTCATTAACAAGAAGTAATGGGAAAAATCTGGGCCTTTACTACAAAATGATCCCTAACAATTTGAAAAATCATGTCAAAGAGAAAGTTTGAAGCCTGATTTATCAACATCTTGTAATGGATATTGCATAGCTTTAAAAACAAGTTGCTGTCTCTATATAACTGCATCATTCTGCCTTCTTCTGGATGGGCAAATGAAAATGGTTGGGGCTGAGCTGTGTATATGGGATTCACTTCAGAAAACCAGAAAAATAAAGGATGGCAGAAAACTTCACTGCCGATCAGCAGATCTACACAATGCCATTATCTGCTCCCATTTCTAGACGTTTTATGTAGTAATATTGGTGAGGATTTGTTTGATGTTTTGCTCAGCAGCTCAGTCAGGTCATAATGGCACTTAATTCCTATCAGGATTTTAGGACACAGATTCCTCCCCTGCAAAAACCAGCTGATATGACCTAGGAAAATCACTTATGATCAGGTTTTCAGTAGTTCTTCAGCAAGTTCCTATAAGTGCTTAAGCAGGTTAAGTGCCCAAATCCTATTAATTTAGTTTTGAAAAGCTGGCCTTTAGTCTCTCCAGCCCATATTTTCATAGGTATTTATGATCCCAGCTACCTCTGATGACTTGCCCCTCTGTGCCTTCAGGAAAAGATGGATAATAGCACAACCTTACCTACCAGGGATGTTGGCAGGACATGTACATTAAAGATGACAGAGAAATAATTTAGGCTGGTTGATCTCACAGCTGTATTTACATGGCCTAATTCTCTTCACATGAACTCTTCAGAAATAAATGGAAATGCAGTGGTCATAAAACTGGTGTCACCGGAGAATGAATCTTATGATGTGATATGGTGATGAGAAGAGAAATGGGTGCAGAACCTGAGAGACCTCTTATTCAGAGAGGGCTTTTATTCTTGGACAAGTGTTGAGGTACTTGAGGATGGACCCCCTTCTTCCTTCTCTTTTGCTATGTCTGTGGAGACAAATGAAGGCTGGATTTTGCAGAAACACTTCTAAAGCCACTACATAAACCAGTTTAAATACCAAAATGAATCTGGTATTCCTCCTACCTACCCCTCTATTCTTGAGGCAAAATGAGCCCAAGCACTTCAGTTGTGAAAGGTGGGAATTTGCACTCCAGGAAATAGCTGAACATTAATGACATTCAGCCTGTATGGAAGCATATATTTTATAGGAAACCACATTGGTTATGCTTGAGAAATCTTTCTAGGACAGCCATTGCCCTGAGACTTATGCATCTGCATAAAGTCTGCTACATTAGAAACTGAACAGAATGGCCTGTCTCTCCCACGGTCTTAAGTTAACACTTTTCCTTTTGTCTGGGGCACCCTTTTCTAAACTTGAAATCCAATTGGCCAACAATTAAAGCCAATTAGCACGTGAGGAAAATAAACGGCAGAGCCCACTTCTATGTGTTTCCCGGGCTGTTAGAAAGCCCAGTTAGCTCAAGGCATTAGCATAGTTCAGGATCGGGAGAGGCACACAGCACAGAGTAGTTGGCTTAAAGTATTAAACGCCTGCGATAGCGCCCTGGCTGAGCGGCACTGTTATTCTGGGCTCACAGCTGCCAAACATTCTTGACAGTAGATGAGGCAGATGTCCAAGGACAATCAAAGAGAGAAGAAAGTTTAAGCCAACGTTTGCCTATCTCATATTCTCTACTTGATCCTCTCCTCAAAGACAAGGCACAGCTGTTGCACTTCAAGGTCTATATGGCTGAACCCAGCAACTCCTCCCTTTCTCCCTCCTGGCCTGCCTGAGCTTTCTGTGTGCTGGACTTTGGCAACCTACCAGACCTCATTAACTCCTAACAGGACAATTCATGACATTAAATGGGTTTTATTTAATCTTTTTGTATGTCTGTGAGTATCCGAGAACAATTCTGCCGCATACTAATTGCATGAAAACGCGGCGGATTATAATTATGTGCACACTGCCCACCAGTCTACACAGGATCACCCTGGGCCACAAGAACAAGCACTGTAACATTAACAAGGTGATTTGTTATAGCTGCGATGGCAAAGGTGATACAAAAACAGCAGACAAAGGTGTTTCGCAGACAAAGGCATCAAGAAGCTCGGTCATTTTGCTCTCACTGATGAATAAAAATACAAGAACCGTTGTGATAATGAACACAGTGAATGATGGCAGGTGTATTAGTAAAAACAGAAGTGTCATATCTATTGCTTCCAGTCCACCACAACAATTTATCCCACTCAGACCCTGCTCTCTGCAGCCCTCATTTCTGCCTGATATTTTGATTTGGGCAGGGAGTGAGTTGGTGGCCAGGTTTTGTGATGATCAGGTCGACTCCTACATTTGTTTCTTTTTTTTCCCTCAGTCCCACAGCAGTTACTACCTCACATGATGTGGGACACATCTGCCATGTGTCCCTATCAGATGGGGATGCCTCCAGTTCAATTCTGTACCATCCATGTGACAAAGGAAGTGTGAGTAGCATTAAAATGCCCCCTTAAGGAAATATATGGCATTTTAGGACCCCAAACTGGATCTTATTGGCCTACAGGAATTGACTAGGACATGGAAAACTAAGGCTCTGCCACTAGTTTACTCTGTAGCCTTCAGCAAATCATTTATTTCACGGTTTGTTCTGAGCCAATACGTGGGAATAATAACATCTAGATCCATTTAAAAAACACTGTGAGACTGTTGGAGGAAAGGAATTGGCTAACTTCAAAGTACTACTATTATTAACTGAACACAGATCTGTGGAAAAGATGTAGCTGGCCAGTTTAATTCAAATAGCCAGCTGAAGTTTCTGGTCCAAAAATATGGGGAGTTTGGTTTAGATTTTCCAAATGTTAGATAAAGTAATGCAAGTTTCTCAAAAAATATAACTTCATGTTTTTAATTTTTAAAAATTGTTTACATGTGGAAATTTTTTGTACAGGCAGAGTTGCAATCCTGAACAAATAGAGGCAAAGATTTTGCTCCCCAAAAACAAAACTGCAGTGAGTTTGAAGGAGCAATCCTACAATACATTTGTATGTCCACAGGGGAGGGGTTCTTCCTCAAATTTAGTAAAGAATCACAAGTCTGAGCATCCAGCAGTTGTAGAAAATGGGTTTTTTACCTATTATTCTTTCTACCAAGAAGTATTAGTGCCTTCTGCCCTTCACCCACTGGTTTGCTCATCCACCCTGCTGCTCTTGCTCTCAGCATTGTGAGCTGCACCATCAGGAGCCACAGCAGACACTGAGGCCAGCACATGCTTGAAGCTTAGCAGTGCTGTCTGGTAGGAGAAATGTGTCCTTTCCATGGCTGAGAGGGTTGAAAATGACTCACTCCACCAGCAACCTCCCATGGACTGAGTCACAGCAGCCTGTGCATCTTCTTGAAGCACCACAGCTTGGGAGCTGACACATTTGCTCAGACCATGACCATGGTTCCCATGCCTCATCTGGCAGGCAGCAACTGGTTAAATTGTGGCAAAGGGATCACTTTCAATTCTGTGACATAATCTGGGGTTTCAAAAGAGCCTTGGGCAATCAGCATCTCCCACCGCTCTACTGTGGGCTTTGCATGTCTCTGTCCCTTGGGGTCTCAGTTATAATTCCTAGAATAAAATAATGTCAAAAACTATTTTGAATGTCTCCTAAATGTAATAAAAATCTATCCCTGAAGACTCATCAGTGACTGGTCTCTGTGTGCCAAATTTAATTTTCAGTGTAGGGAGGAGAGGAATGAAAACAAACAACCCCTTAAACAATGACATTGGGATCTGGATGTGCTGTGCCTCCCAAACTATCCAAAATCAAACACAAAAGGATGCAAAGCATTCCCAAATGCCTTCCCTTCACTTCTCTTCTCACAGCAACTCCAGTGGACTAAAGCCTTTGACTGAAAACAAACTTGTGACCACAGCAGCTATTTGGCTGCTCTTTCCCACTCCAGCAGCCCTTCTCCATCTCTCTCCAATGTCTGTTTGCAGCAGCTTGGATTTATTTTTTGGCTATTTCAAGTCCATCAGGAGCTTAAACGATGACTGTGAGGAGGCCTGTGTGAAGAAGGACCTTGGGTTTGAGGGGCCAGGCTGTGGTTTGCTCTGTGCTGCTGTGCTGTGGATGTGCATGTCAGGCATCAGTGCCACCATCCTCAGAGGCAGCTGGGGTTGTTGCATACTCAGGATCCCAGGAAAAAAAAAATGAAAAAAACCATCAGGAAACCTCATGAAATAAGAGCAGCAAGAGCAGCACTGCAATAAAACTGATGCATCTGCTACCAGCAGGGTGGGAGAATTAGGGGGCAACATTTTTGCCCAACTTTCAGGTGGCTGAGGGAGGGCCAGCTTCACAGCTACTGCCACTCTTTGCTCAGGGCTAAGAGGAATTTGGCAGCTGAAGCCCCATCCTCTCACATTCATTAAAAACCCCATTTATTCTGTGTGATTTAGTGCTGCGAGACACATTAGGAAGCAGGAGCTAACTAGTACTTGAAAAGTTGCTTAGGTCTATGCTGCTAAAGATATTTAGGCACCTAAGCTGCTTCAGAGAGATTTTTCAAAAATGCCAGGATGATTCATTTGTATTAATTTCAATAAGAGGCAGTTAAATGGTGCATTTATTTGTCACTGCCTAACTGCTTAAAAATTGGATGGTGCTGACTCTGAAGATTTAGGAGCCCTGGCTCTTCACCAGAGCCAAAATCCCATGAAGGAGCCATCATTTTCCCTGTCCAAAACTCCCTGTATTTTGGGGGCCATTTGCTGTGTCTGTCCAGGTCTACAATCTTTTACTGCTGTTTCCACTTTAAAGGCGGCTGTATTTTAGTGCCTGGGGAAGGATTTGCTGTATACACATGGCCAGACCATGCTTAAGGCTTTTTAAATATTAAAGAAATGGAGAAGCTGAAGTTGCCCTGAGGCTTCATGTCCACCATCCCTCAGCCCAGGTGTGAATCCCCATGAGTCCCCACAGTAAGGGTGGCCTGATGAAGTGCTGATTTTGATGACATATGTTTTAAGAAGTAAAAATTAAATGCTGAGGCTTTTTATGCTCAGACGGAGCGCTTGGGCTTGTCTGACATATTTTCTTGTGGTTTTTTTGGGCTGTGCTTTCAAGGCATGAGCAAGTGCCTAGAATGCAGGGATGGCTCTGGAAAGGGCAGAGCTCCCCACACACTGTGGTAAACTGGAACGGATCAGTTGGAATCTCAGCTGCTGGCTTGGCTGGGAAACACCAGCTGAGGGTTGCAATCCTGTCTCTAGATAGTGTCCCAGGGCTGGGAGCCAGCAGCCTGGGGTGGGGAGCTGCTAAGTTGTGGCACTCTTGTCCTGTGAGGGCACGACATGAAATTGATGCTTTCTGCGCCCGAGAGGAGGAAACCACAGTGGCAGTAACTGTGGGAGGGCACACATCCCAGTCCATCAGCAGAAAGGCTGTCTCAGGTGTCTCTCCTCTCTGCAGAGACAGCAGGGAAGGCAGCCAGGGTGGCTCAGATCTACATTCTGTTGCACAGAGTCGGTCAAGCAGAGCAAAACACAAGGAAAATCTTTCTCCAGGTCCCCAGCTGGGTTTGCCCTGACACTACCCCACCTTGTTTGAGGAAGGCAAGGGTCTGGTTACTACGAGCACTTTTTGTTCATTAAACCTGAGCTGCAAGAACTAATTTGCCTTTTGGGCAAGGTTGCTGAATACAAAGCTGTGCCTTGTCCCTCTCTCTCGGCGTGTCTGTGCGGCGCTCGCCCAGCGCATCGGGCACTGCAGCACCTCCAGCACCTCAGAGGTGGCAAAGGCTGATGTGCACAGGTAACCAGTCTGGTTACCTTGTCAGGATCTTGGCAAAGCAAGATCCTGATTTTCCTGGCCCGCTGTCAGAGCTTTGGTTTGGATCACAGCAGTGCTTCCCGTTTGCTCCCTCACCTGGATTTTGCTGGTGCCAAGGCAGCTACCAATGAAGCACAGAGTGTTTTATCATGACAGTCCTGATGCTCCTTTCAGTGGGAAAGCCTTGAGATGGCCCTTCCCAAGGAAGCAAAGCAGCCCCCAGTGGTGCCTCCATAAGGGCTGGCACCTTCCAAGAGGGTCAGACCCTGGAAGTTAAAGCCACTTTTGCTGGGGAGGCCACTCTCAGGCAGACCTGGCCTTTCAAACCCAGATGGCAACAA
Source organism: Motacilla alba alba (assembly GCF_015832195.1). Taxonomy (NCBI): domain Eukaryota; kingdom Metazoa; phylum Chordata; class Aves; order Passeriformes; family Motacillidae; genus Motacilla; species Motacilla alba. The sequence continues at coordinate 15,856,255 of NC_052025.1, read as the reverse complement.
CTTAGAGACTGAAATCTCTTGCTGCCCCACAGAGAAAGAGCAAAGGGAAGTTTACAAAAGGCCCATATGTGTCTGAGTCATTTTAAGCAGCTCAGGTACCGACACACCTCTTCCTTATCCAGAAACCTCCTCAGGGAAAGAAGGAGAGACATATGTTTGGCCTCTGCAACAAGCTCTTATCTTGGCAGGAGAAAGCTATTGATGTTCATGTTTCACATTTCTGGCGCCCAAAACAGGTTCTGATGTTTAAAATGAGGCAGCGGTGGAACCTGTTTTAAATATGTAACAGTCTCGGAAAGGAGCAGTCTAATCACTTCATTATCCAACACTGCAGAAAATGGTTTCAAACCCAAACTTGGGAGAGGGGGGCTTAGGGAAACCTTCCCCAACAAGACATTGCCAGCATTAACCCTGGTATTTATTGCTCATTTTAACTATGGTGCACAGCAAGCATTTTCTCAGCCTTGCATTGCAAGAATATATAATTCATATGCTTAATATTTAGTCTCAGCTCTCCTTGCATATGTTACAGAGCTGGAGACTGTTTGTGTGTTTGCTATATATCAGTTGACACCTCTGTAAAATCTTTATATTGAATGCCTTTGGCAACTATATGCCAAATAATAGCATTACCATTTGTAATTTTCTTAGCTGCAGCTTTCCTGTAAGCTTTGCTCTATGCATGACAAGTAGGAAGGATTTAAAGAGCTTTATTGGTTCTCAAGTCTTCCTAATGACCTTTCCACGCTTTTGTAAGTCAAAATAACTTTTTTTTCCTTGTCTCCTTGTGCATTTTCCAGTAAAACAGCAAGAGCTCTTAAGTAAATAAGTAAGAAAAGCAGGTAACCAGTGTCTCTGCCCCAGCTTTAACTCTCTGTTCCTCCTCTCTTACTTCACAATCAGAGTCCCCTGGTGTCACTCAGAGATTCTGTTGACTCTTGTCTTGCAGATGTTTTTCTCCCCTCACTCTCATTTTGAGATCTGCTCATTATATTAGCTATGCTGGAAAAAGAAATGGAAAAGAGCCCGTGAAAGATCGGGGCCCAGCGGTGCTAAGCACTGTACAAATAACACAAAGGCTGTCCTTGCCTCGGGACTCGCCGTGCGGGATTTAGACAATATGCCACCGGGGAATAAATCAATAAGTGGAAAGGAGAGGAGATATGTTCATACCTGTTAATGATTATGTGGTGTTTCAAGAGCTGTATTATTTTCTTCTTTTATAAATTTTGCTTGTTTTCACCGAAAATGTCTCGGTGTTTCCCTGAATTGTCAGCTTTTGTTGTGTCTTCTCCATTATGGGCTGTGAACTTCTCAGACCCGGGACTGTGTGCTGTTCTTGTTTAGTTAGCACCAGGTACATTTACAGGGCTGTGTATTTGCTTAATAAAAATAAATAACCAGCAGAAGTTCCAAGCTCAGAATTACTCCAGACACAGCATTTTCCTTATTGCTTTGTCTTGTGGAAAACAAAGTACATTTTATCCTACGTTTATCATGTAGCTTATGTGGTAGTTTTCATTTTGATGTATGGCACACTTTCTAATGTGTCTCCCCTCATGTCTCTTTATTACTAAAGTGTTTCGGTGGAAAAGTATATTACAAACAAATAAATAACTTTCAACTACTGTCACTAGTCTAGCGAGAGAGCCACAGGCACAGGCTAGTTGGGTCCATTCATTACAAAGCCTTATTCATTACTTTATGGGTATCTTTTTCTTTTTTTTTTTTTTTAATGAATGCCTCTCACAGCTTTGTCCTAGCAAATATTCCTTCCCAAGTCTTATTTTCATCTAGCCTTCCAAAGAGATATTCAACCCAGTTCAAGACACCTCAGAAACAAAAGCAAAATCCAGGCTGGTTTCCCCACCATATAAATAAAATGCTGGGTCTCGTTGAGGGTAGGGGAAAGGAGAAGGAGCAAAGAGGGAGTGAATGGGAACTGGGCTGCTGGCTTGAATTTCTTGCTGGTTTTTCAGGGAGGGATGGTAACAGTGACCACTACTGTTGCAATGAGTCCCTTTTTATCCCCATTGTATTTTCCACTCTGGACAGTGGAACTGCTGCCTGTGTCACACCATCAGTGAACCTTGTTTTCTAGGGCTCTGAGGGCACACCACCCATCAGCCATGGTGCAGGGTGGCACCTTGGCCCAGGCTCAGCCTGTACTGAGCTACAGCTACAGAAACCCAGATTCAGCCTCAGGTTTGAAACCAAGAGTTTAGAAATCATGGAATTGTGGACCATGTTTTTTTGGGGTGGGCAGCTGGATTGACAGCCATGACTGGTGTTATTTGCAGACTGGTTGGGGCATGACAACAAGCTGGCCATTGGTAGCCAGGGCTTAACCTAATGAAAATGAGTTTAAATGCATGAAACTCAAAGAAAAAAATCATGGCTTAGATGTAGCACCTGCAGACCTTCATTAGTTGCACAAACCTGTTCTTGGTAACACAACAAAGGAGCAGGGGCAGGAGGGTGCAGGTTGCACACACAAGCAAGCTCTGTACTCAGCAGGGACAGGATCTCACCCCACCCCTGCTCTCCACCATCACCTTCCTGCTCTGAAGCCACAAATGTGCCTGAGGTTGTTTTACATGGACCACGTTGTACATGCAAAACTCCACGACAAGCCTATTAAAAGTGTGTTAAATTTCAATGCTCCTGTTTAGGCTCCTTCACCAAGATGTGGGCACTAATTTATGGCAGCTGCTGGGTCACAAACCTATGGATGAATTGAAGAAGAGGAGCCAGGCAAAGGAAAACGGAGAGTATGGCATGGGAATTCCTTTGGACAGGTCTGAAGCCTAGGAATATCTATTTGTTTGGTTTTGAGCCCTTTCTATGAAAATACAGTTAGAAAATAATTCTTTTAGCTCCATCCAACTGCTCCCTGCCCCAGCCCAATTGTGTGAAAAAGCAGCTTTACCATAAACAGATTTTACTATATCAGAGTCAAATTTTACTACATCATTATAGGAGTGTTCCACTGGGTAATATGACTGGCCGCCCTATCAGAAGACCAGTGCTAATGCCATAGTGAAAACATGCCATCACACTTCCCCAATAAAAACTTTTATTGTATCCCAGTGCACATTAAAAACAACACTAACTGCATTAATACATTGTAATTTACCTTTGTATCATGGAGCAAATGACAAACCTGGTGCTAATGAGGTCATATTTTCCATTACCCCAATGCAAACTCTTGGTTGATCCAGTCCTTGGAGATTTCCACGTGGAACCTGGGAACACTTGTGTGTGCACATGTATGCACAGACACAGTGTGCACGTGCTGGTAAGGGATGCTTCCATTGTCAAATGGGGGGGCAGAATATGATTTTATTTTAAACTACTGCTTTTGAAACAAACAATTTTAATTGCTCTGACATTTGCATTTTGTTCACAAGGCAGTCTTTAACAACAACAACAAAAAATACAAGCAATCCCATCACCAATGGTGCCTTTTACTTGTGAAGCCTCTTTCACACTGTGGTGAACAGAAATGCAATTCTTCTGTGCTGCAGAAGATGAGGCTGAACAGATTCTTTAGGGATTGCTTATATTTCAAGTGCAATTATTTAGGAAGCTGTAAGCTTTCAGTTTTTTTTTTTTTTTGTCATGAGCGGAATGTTAGAAGAAAACTCATTTCTCAGGAGATACGGATGATTCTTTATTTCTAAACTTCCTGTGGTGTTTTCTTAATGATGCTATTAAATGATTAAGCTTTTCTTTTATAAATTAAATCACCAAAATGAAATCATTAAGGCTCTCTCAGTTTTATTAAGCATAGTTATTTGCCATCATGTGTAAATTCACTTAAGTAATCATCTACACTATCTGCTTTAAAATTGTGTTGGCAGCACCACGGGGAAAGTCAGTTCAGCATGGTGGATGGAGATATTCAGCTCTCCTCATTTCAGAGGGCTCAAAATACACTGGTGAAGGAGAAGAATACGTTTATATGGGGAAGGCAAAGCAATGCCAAGGGTTTAGTGAATGACAGATCCCAATTCCTGGCACTGCAGTCTCTGGTAGGCACTTACCTCTGGGGCTTCTGCAATGCAAATAGTAACGTGGGGCTGCACACAGGTGTAGCCTCCTGCCTTCCAGGGGACACGGAATTAGGGGCTCCATCGAGTCACATTAGTTAGCAAATTACTTTGTCTTCGTTTTCCCTCCAGTATCTTCTCTTCCCTTCTCTCTGTTTCTCTTCTCTGCTCTCTGCTATTTGTTCTTGCCATGTCTTGGTCTCTGCTGATGAATTAGTCTGTTGCTCAGGGAGAAAATTGATCTTCACTCTTACAGAAGTTGCAAGACGAGTCATGCTTAGTTCAGGCTGTGGTATTTTGCTAGCCCGTGCTAGGATGAGAAATAGTTGGTACTGAGTATATAGACTTGAACTGCAGCTGCAGAAACTGAAACAGAGACTCTCGCTGGTATTTACATATAGAGCCTTCCCTTTAGCTCTTAAAACCACGGCTCATTTTTAATGATATTTTACCAGGGAGGTCTTCTTTCTGGAAAGATTAAAAGGAGAAGGGATAGGAGATACTTCCAGAGGAGAGGGGAAAACTGTATTTTTGTTACCTTGCACTGCAGCCTGTGGATGTTGTCAGGACAGAAGGGATGAGGCAAACCCGTGTGATAACTCCAGCATCCCAAGTACTCTTCCATGTGCTCAGGACAGGTAGGAATTATCCACAGAGAAGCAGCTGATGGAGGTGGAGTTTGCAATGGGACAACTGGATAGTCTTAGAGCTGGCAGAGGCCAGACTCCTGCCCTGGCTTCACACAGAGTGGGTTTTGCTTTTGGCTGTCTCTCCTCTGGTCACTGGAGAAGGTGGAGATAACGGGGAGGTTCAGTACCCGAGTTTGGCACATGCTCAGAGGCTCACAGGGGCAAATCACACCTCCATCAGCCGTGGCAAATGTTGTGGATTTCTTTTTTTTAAATTTTTTAATTTTTTTAATTAAACCTACCAAAATTGTGAAACATGAAAATAGGGAGTAATGATTTTACCCCTCATGTTACTTTCAAACTTCAGTAGTAAGTAAGCACAAAATCCATTCTTCTTGTGCTGACTTTATCACTTTTGTCACTTCCTGACAGATAAATAAGCAAAAAAAATTCTATTTACTTAAAATATTTTCAGAAAACTACACGTAAGTGATTCCATGGAAGAATTCCTGAGGTGATTATATCCATTTACTGACATTTTCCATTTCAGAATAATAAAAAAGATCCCTCTGAACAGAAAGTAGGTGTTAAAAATGTATTGAATGCAACTCTTTGTATCCTCAGATTAATTTTTCTGTGATTCTTTCTTCTCTTGATCATTAATTTGACAAACCTGAGAGACATTTGCAGGATAGTTTTGAGAAACTATTTGGAGAAACTTGATTATTTTTTGCTATTACTGTTGACTCATTTTGTTATTCCTGGTGAGGAATTTTTGGGTCTAATATGCCTCATGAACTTAAAATTCTTTACCTGAGTTTTGCCTCTTTTTCTTCAGGAAGTTGCTTATTTACTCAGATTTCTCAAGAAGCCAAACACTCAGAAGTAAACAAATAGTTCTCAGTTGATGGTAATGTTAATAAATAAAACCTAATTTACATTATAAATCTATTTATGTATACACATTTATTTATATACTTATAAATAAATACTTATGTGTTGTTAACACATATCTGTTAGAACTTTAAAATAGTCTGAAATATATGAAGTGGTTTTAAATTTGATGTGGAAAGATATTAAAACAAATGAAAGTCAGTAGTAAATCTGGGACAACATTATTGCAAACCTGATGCAGATAGCTCTGTTTTTTGCAGAGAAGCCTTTCTGACAGAGTAGCTTTGGCTGAATTTTCAATGAAAGAATTTAAACTACAGGAACAGTAAATTTTTTGACTTGACAGAAAACATTGTTATGTAGACAAATAACTGGCATGCCAGTAAATAAATGGAGCACATTTTCCAAACATCAATAGATGCCTGGGCAAAAGATATTTTAACAGGAACAGATTTTTTTGTGTGTGTGCAGTGGCTCCTGTATAGTGTTTGGAAAATGTACCCATATGTCTACTCACAAATAATGTTCACCTGTAAGGAAATGCACACCAGGTTTATGGATGCTATTGAGTATTCCCAGTCCTACCACTATGAATAATGATGCTTACATGCCCTCAAACATGAAAAATGCTCATCTGAATGCACTGAGCTAGCCTGACACACAGATTGTTGACATTATTTTTTTAAGAAAGTATTGACATGTGGGGTTGATGGCATTATCCCAGCCATGTGCCAGTGGAAGGAAGAGTTTTGGGAGCTTAGCAGAAAGCCAGTTGCTAAGGTTGGCTAAACCTGGGAGTCTGCTTCCAAGCACCCAGGGCAAGGCTGAAGATTTGGATTCCCCAGGGTGGGCAATTGCTCACTGCCTGCGAGACAGGCTGCAGGGCCTTAGGCAAATAACTTTGCTGCCTGTTGCCTCTTTTACCCCATTTGTAAGAGCTGACTGGGTATAATTATGTATCTGTTGCTTTGGAAGATAAATTAGTTCATATTTGCAAAGCAGGTGGAGGGAGGAAAAAAAAAAAGAGCAAGTTACCTCTGGTCTTTTCACTCCTCTTTTTACCAACTGCCCCTTGAAATTGCTTTCCTTTGCTAGGAGGAGATTAAGAAATGCAAGCTGCTGTTCCTTCCTGACACACAATGTTCCTCTGAGCATTAAAATGTGCTGACCTTTTTAGCAAGGTTGGCTGGTGCAAGCCTGAGCAATACAGGGGAGGCAGTGGGAAAGTTCTGCTCTAGCAACAACAGGTAGCAATTTGGCTTGCTGTGCCTGCATCCAAATTTTGTCTGTGGGTTTGAGCCCTGGATCGCCGTGTTGCTAGGCGGATACTATTTTCAAACGTTTAAGGAAAGCTTTGGAGTGTAATGTGCACTTCTCTCCTTCAACATTTAAAGACTGCAGCAGTGGGAGAGGCATGAGGCATATCTGTAAAAGCCTGAAAGCTGATGAAATCTCAGTTAGATCTGTTATCTCCCAATGCTTTAAAGGTCTTCAGCTGGGAGATTAAAGAACAAGGTTACTGTGACAATTTGTTTACACGCAGGGAGAGATTAAGATCTCGTTGAAAAGGAATAAAAATAACATCATCTTGAGCTGTCACAGCATGAAACCCATTGTAATCAACACTGGTCTGATTTCAGGGATAATTTAAGACCAATTTATTATCTTAATTAAAAATAAGAAGAAGGGAGAATTCAGTGTTTCAGAAGGCAGTTGGACTGTTAAACCAGATGCCTCCGGAGTATCTACATTTTGCACAGTCAGAAACTTTAAAGGTGTTCTGAAAAGGAAGCCAAAACCAGATGATACAAGCATTTCAGTCTGTCTTAATAAACATTGGATTAATCATACAGTTAACCACAGAAAAACAACTCCAAAATTCCCAAGCATGCTAAAAAAATGAACACAGAAGGCATCTCTTTGCAAAGTCTGTTCTGATCCTGTGTGAAGCAGGTGAAAATGAAATAAACACATATATAGAACCCCCTTTGATTATGTTTCATGCATATATTTTAGTTGCTTAGTCACAATAATAAGATCACGCTGAATATTCCTCAAAACTGCTGTTCTTGAAATTTAAAATCCATGAACTCCTGGTATCCAAATAAATGCACAAGCAATTTGGAGTTCAGAGAAGGGCTTGCTGTGTTTCACAGGCATTTGATATCAACCACTGTTCAAAAAAGAAAAAAATACCATTTCTACTTTTAATTTGTGTAAAGTAGAAAAATCCTTAGCTCTCCAAATACAATGGAGGGGAGGGAAAAAAAAAAGGAGACTAAATGGATTTGCCTGGAATGTTTTTGTGGTGCTTTTGCACTTGTTTTTAGCAAACATTCATACGGTTATTTCTATCTTGCATGCTCAGAAAAAGCAACTTTAAATTTGTTTTTCATGATCATTCGCCCTTGGAAGCTGATGATACAAGTTGCTGTATGCTCACCCAGCTGGTGGAAGATCAGGTGACTCAAATGGCAGAGCTCCTGGCACAAATAACACATTTTAAAGGCAACTAGGGAAAAGGAAATTTACCACAAGTGTATCTCTTACATGGAATTTGAATCAAATCTGACAAACAGTGTTTGCAGATATCTCCCTCGGAAAAAAAGGTGGCATGGGGCAGATAAGTTAGTCACTGCAATCTTCCCAGGTCTCCTGTCCCCTCAGGTCTAGCCCTCTGGACAATCCTCAGAGGTTTTGTGAACCATTGCAAGACTCTGAAACAGACTGAGACTTGGGTCAAGGAGAAAGCTGAATCCAGGATCACCACAGCCAGAAAAAGGGGTTTGCTGGTGAATTCTCACCTCAAAACAAAATAAGGACTTGATGTGGTTTTGATGGGAATCTGCTGGATCCCTTGCAGCAAGGCTGGCAGGATGTGCTGTCTGCTTCCAAAGAGGGAGACTTTAGAGCCAACTTCTGATCCACTGTTTCATTACCCACAGCTAAAAGTTCTACCTAGGGAATTACTCAGATGCCAAAATAGGGGTCTCTACTGCCATCTAAAATCTCTTATGATACTTCACCAAAACAAGACCCTCACCTAAATGGGAACAAGCCTCACACAGGTCCCTTAGGATATTTGGCAGCCTGCTTTGGATGTCCTTGGGTCCCTAAATTGACAGTAAATATTTATATTCAGGCACCTGAGTATTCCCTCAGCCTGAATCCTTCTTGCTACACTTCACTTTCTAGCCTAGCCAGTAGGGCTCTGGAGGGCAGATTTCTTCCATCTTTCATCCTTTAAATTTCTGAACACCCTCAGTTAAAACATCTGTGTTCATTTGGTCTCTTTCCACAGGGCAGAGCTCTGCTCTCCCTCTAAACCTGTCCCCAGCCAGCACTGCACAGGTGGAGGTCAACCAGGAGTCTGGCAGGCAGAGCTCCCACTTATAGGGGCTAAAGTCACTTTTGCTTTGTCCACAGCATCATAACAGTGTTCCCTTCTCTTTAGCTTGGGATCTGCTCAACTCCTCACAAACTTTAATGAGGAATCACCTCTTTCCTTGGCTCACTCTGTATTTGTGGACCCTGGACTCTGACATTGCCCACAGGGACTGGCACACTGTTACCCCCCCGCCTCCAATTTATCAATAAGTCTTTGAATTTCTCTCCTTCTTTCCAGCGAGCTCGCTGCCCTCCCCAGCCCTGTGTGCTCTGAACAGTTAAAACACAAATTCTTTATTTCACCAACTTTAACGAACACAGTCTGAGGACAGAGCCCAGGGGACCCTGATCAGCTTCACTTTCCATTTTGACCCCTGATACATTACCTCTGCAATCCCCATGCTTCAGATATGCTTTTCTGCATGGTCCTTTTCATCCACTTGCCCCTCTTGGAGAGTAATTTTCCTGGAGATTTGGGGTGTGGTGGAAAGGCACAGATTTCAAAGCCACATGTCACTTTACCCCAGCAGAGGATCTGACTGTTTATTTCCCCTCTCCCATTGAATTCCTTTGTGCTGCTGCCCTGTGTATAAAGGCAATATGAATAACCCTGAGCCATGTGGAGGGGGAGGTTTCTGTGACTCACACTACCATGCTTTTTTCTTCCCCCTTTGGTGCTGTATTTCCTAGTGCATGTCCTCACTCCTGGCTCTCACCACAAAAGGCAGCAACAATCAACCAAACCTCCGAGTGAGTAATCTGCTCACAAAGAGCCTTTTGAGCTCACAAAGTAGTTGCAGGAGGAAACGTCCCACTGGGGAACCAGGTGGACAGCAAACATTCGCTTTCCATTACAAATGAGTTCAAGGGAAATGGAGTCACCCCAGCATGGGATGCCAAATCCGTATCCAAAGCTACTTCCCACCATCCACGCTAAACATGCTTCCCTTTCTCTCGCTCCCCATCTCCCCTCCTTGTTTACAAACACGTTTACAAGTACTTGATAGGTGACCTTATTTACTTAGTAACCTGTGGATTCATTTATCTTGAAATTAGCAGGTAATGAACTGGAAACCCTCAACAACCCTCCCACTAATTAACATGATAATAAGATTGTTTTGCTACAGAGGTACAATTAGCATGTATGAGCTAGAGGGGGAGAAAGATCAATAAAATGTCTGAAGGGTACTAGGAACCAGTCTCAAGAAGAGAACAAAAGAAAAGAGCTTTATGGGGTTACAACAGCAGCAACGACTTACAGACCTGGTGCTTTAAAGATATCCAGGGCAGTGGTCCTCTTGCCACTGGATTTTCTGCAAGTAGGCTGGGAGGAGCTACCGGTATCCCATCCTGCTCACCAGTCAGAGTAGATTAGGGATGTATCAAGGGTATTCTAGTCAAAAGATTAAAACTTGTAGACGGAAGAAAAAAATAAAGTTTGGGAAAAGTCCAAAACATATATATAGCATGTGTGCATAAAACAAGGCAGGTGTTATGTGGTGAAAAGGAATGATGTAGAGTCATTTAGTGCCCATAATCATGAAAAAAGGCTCCAGCACGTTGTGTTGAGAAACCCCTCTTTGCCATTCAATTGACTTTAAGGAGATTACTTGGGTAAATAATGCTTAAACATAAATCTTTGCAGGATCATGCCTTTACACAAGGAACTGGATTGGAAATGGTGAGAAAAAAATTGCAAAACAGTTTTAGTGGGCTCTCTTGGCTAAGTCAGATCAGTTTGAGTGAAGTGAGTTAGGGAGAGCTCACATGAGAGGGTGATGTGCAGTTAGAGAGCCAGCTTTGTCAGTCAGGGATGTCTGTCTCCTAAAATCCCTGGTTAGGGGAGAGAAAGGTCCACCAAAGCAGGGATGTTCCTTTCCAGAGCAAGGAATATGAAGGAAATGACAGGATTTTTTTTCTTTAGAGTTTTAGAGTTGCTTGTCTGCTAATGTATTTCCATCTACATGGACTGGATCCATGGCTGTGCTGAGGAGAGAGATGCACATCTGAGATGTAGGATATGGATAGAGAATGGGGAAGAAAGATTATGGGGCTACAGTCATGTTAGTCTCTCTATATCCTGTTAGTAAATCTGTGTGTGAGTAAATCCATAGCTAAATGTTGAAAATAAAGTATAAACTAAATACTGAAAATAAAGTACAAACCAGCCCTCCAGCACTTGGTGCACTGTCTGATGTCAAGCTGAAGAACCAGCAACCTGTACAACTGCCCTTTTATGCAGATATTTCTGGATAAACAGAGAACTTTTTTTCTGCTTGAAGGAGGAGCTTGGTTTAAAGCTCTTCAAGTCTTAGTTAAACTCAGTTTTTTTTTTTTTTTTTTTTTTAATAAGTTTCCCATAGATATTGGCTCCTCTACACAAAGCCATATTTTGCCCCAGATGACTTGGGAAATGAGATCATTCACAGTTGCTTGACGTAAATGGGAGGTGCTGAAGGCTCAAATCTGCCCCCAAGCTCTTTCCCTCACATCTGGCTTAACCCCACATCTGTCCTCCCCATCTGCACTGACGCCTTCTGTCACCTCCCAAACCTTACATTGCACAGCACATTTCAGCACAGAAACTGCACAGGAATTTGGGATAGTTGTGTGTCTGGAATAGAAGTCTTCAGGTACCACTGACAACTCCTGTGAATATTTTACCATGCGTGTGATTTTTGAGTGAATGTTATTCATCAGTCATTTGAGCTCACAGAATATTGTCTCATGGCATTCTTTGGAGTGCGAAAGAGGAAGGAAAACTATTAATTACTTTTGATTGACATTTTCCATTTGTGTGTGTGTGTGTAGGGGGGGGTTGTTGTGCATTTTTTTCATAGAACCTCAGGTTTGAATTGGGTAAACTGACACCTTGCAATCTGATCTGACAGCCCTGCTTTGTGTGGGAGTTTGTACGACTCCAAAATTTCAGCTGTGAGACTTTCTGCGTGAGCAGTCATTTTATTAGAAGTTTTGACACCTCTCCTAGCAGGGATCAGTGCCCGCTGTGTGAATGGAAACACCAAAAAGAGCATTGTGTGATGCAGAGTGGGAAGGGAATAAAAGAACTTCTGTACCCAATAGCTGAAATTAGCTCAGATAAAGATCTTTGAGGACCTTCAAAGTAGTAATAGTGAGACACTAGGGCCATCCCACTGTAATTATTGTAATGGATTTGTATTATAGTTTAAAATCACAGATGCCCACACAGTTTTGTTGGATTTTGTTTCTCTCTTTGAATCTGCCCGTTTTCTGTGATTTTGGGTTTAACTGTTTAATTTTTATTTCCTGTAAGAGGACAGCAACATCTTTGGCTTGTTCCAACTTCTGTGTATTGAAATTTGCAAATGATTTGTCAGTGCCTGGCTCTGAAACTCCTGTCTGTACCTGAATGGGGTACAGCAGCTGCCTCAAGTGGCCCAGAACTCACTGGTTCTATGGGTTGTGTCCACTTCTGTTGCAACTGATGGTACAGATGAAAGAAGAACTGAAAAGACACTTGACTACAGGATTTTGAATTTCTGAAATAAAGAAACAACTTCACGAGTGTCCTGCATCCATGTGGGGTGCAGCTGGGCAAAGGGAGTTGCTCAAGTGAAAAACACATCAAGCAGAGACTGATTGAAGTAAACAATGTGAAATGCAAGGATGTGGTTCAGGAGAAGTGTAAAGGGGCTGCACCTCAAGAGACTGATGCAGCCCTGGGAGTAATGCACAGACAGCCCCTGCAAACCCTCTCAACTGTTTTCACTTTGTCCTCCTTAGCTAAAAGGTTGTTTTTGTGTTTGCCTGAACATGATCTTGTGTGGGAAAGTAATGAGAATTAGTTACATCTGAAATTTCCTGTCTTTCTATCGTGTCCCTGCCATACCCTTCCCATTAACCGGGGGCTTTTTGGACGAATTTTGAACAGAGGAAATGCAAAACAAAATATGATTCATTGTGGAAACTGGGCTGAGGGTTTTGTGGGGGGAAAGCAGGCTGATTTTTTTTCCTGCTCCCACTCACCTGCCCTCAGCTAGGTTGATAAATACCTGTGAAGCATTTGCTAGAAAAGTTCCTAGGAGTTCATTGTAATGAGCAATCCTTCTGGCCTAGATTTGTATCTTCCTTGAGAATAGGTGTAATTTTAGATCTGCTTTGCAAGCTCTTTTTTTTCTTTTCCCCCTTTTCTTTCCAATACTCCTCAGTACAATAGGAATCTTGTCCCATGGTGTGAAGCCCCTGCAGAGTTATAAAATTGTGTCACCTTCCCTGCCTCCCTTATAAGTTACTCTAAGTGACACTATTAAAAAGAAAAACCACAGGATCTCCTGGGATCAAAACAATGTCCTGTTGTTATCTTAACACAACTCCGTTTGGCTTTTTTGGCTTTTACCTTTCATTTCCTACAGCTCCGTGCAAGCAGAGCTTGCCTTGCATTGTGCTCCATTCCATGCATGCATTTTCTCAGAGAAGATGCTTTTATTTCTGAAGGATATGCTGGGTGGCCAGAGGTTTCAGATTTCTTCAGCAGGGATTCATCTCTTCCAGGAAGGGGGAGGATGGAGTGAACAGGCCAGCCGAGAAACTTTCATCTCTGTGCAAGAAGGGAGGAGAGACTTAGATGCTCATCACTTCCTCAGACGAAGATTTAAGCTCAAGTATTAACTAATAAACTCCCTATCCCATAGGAGTTGAGACAGGGGGAGTGGGGGAGGGAATGGATTGAACATGTGTGAGTTTCCCACTCTGAGCAGGAGTTTTGGTGGCCTGGAAAATGTAATGTGTTTTCCCTTGCAGATGCTCTGGAGTGTGACTCACAAGCCTTTGCAGCTCGGACAGCTTTGCAGAATGAGCTACCAGCAACCTCTTTGTCCTTCAGGTTACATCACTGAATAAGCTCAAGGTATTCATTCCTCTGAGCAAGGAGCCATTGTCAATTGATGTTTTCACACTTGTTTCCCATCTGTTAACAACAACAGAAGTTACCTATGCACACTCAGGTGTAAAACCCCAGCTCTAGAAAACATCTCCATGTTACACACCCCGAAGTCTATTTGCATGTGTGATGTGTCAAGTCACATTTTCTGTTACACATTCCTGTAATCTGATTTTATCTGCAACTTGAAGATCCTGCTATTATATATTATTATAACTTGGGGATGAAACTCTTCCTAATACTACCTTGCACTTATTGTTTTTGACCCAAAAGCCCACAAAGTGCCTGACAAATGCTAAATGGTTTTACCAGAGACCCTGGAGGTCATTAATTGTAGTTATATTCATTTTGCACACATGCTAAGTGAGGGTTTCAGTGGTTTGTACTAGAGCATGTGGTGACTTGCTGGAGTCAAGTGGAGTGAAGTAGAGATTCGCCTCAAAGTTTTCTGTTAATCTACAAAATTTCCCTGTGAAGAGTCTGATGTGAGCCATTCCGCTCATGTACTTGGGGAGTGGCCGTGGAGCAAAGAACTACTTTTCTTGGAAAAAGAAATTTCATTTTTTCCCAATTTCCTTATGAAAGACCTGCAATTACATAGCCAAGACTCTGTCAGCACCCTAGAGCTGTACTTTCCCGTGGCACAAAGCCGCCCAGCATTCCCACCACGGCCCTTGATCCCACCCTTCAGTGCATGTCCAGCATTGCTCTTTTTGTGAGGAATGCACTGAGCTGGGAGCAGGAGCAGCGGCAAAACTTGGGTGCAAAAAGGTCTTTGAAATGAGAAGGAGGAATCAGACTCAGCACTATTTGTACTTTGAGTTTTGAGCTGTGGGTTTTAGACCTGGAGGAAGGAGAAGAACCACAGCATCCCCTGTTTTCATGGAATCACAGAGTGAGTTAGGTATGGAAGGGATTTGAAAGATCATCTGGGTCCAACCCATCTGCCAGGGATGGTGCATCCATAGCTTCTCTGGAAAACCTGTTCCAGCGTCTCACCATGCTCTGATTAAAGAACTTCTTAACATCTAATCTAAATCTGTCTTCTGATAGCTGAAAATCATCCCCCTTGTCCTATCCCAGTCTGTCTGTGTACAAAGCCACTCTCCCTCTCTTTTTTTCACCTAAAGTACTGGAGGGCAGAGTGAGATCTGCCCAGAGCCTCCTCATCTCCATGCTGAACTACTCCAGCTTTTTGTCTGACGTGTTCTCCAGATACTGGGAAAGGCCACAACCTGAAGAAGCAGTTTGTTGCAGGCAATCTCATCTCTTCTTGTTACAGACAGTTTTAGCCTCTTAATTTTCAGTGGTCACTGGAAATTGTTACTGTCCTGAGCAGCTCCTGGCTCCTGGCTGGACAGCACCACATCAGAGC
Source organism: Motacilla alba alba (assembly GCF_015832195.1). Classification (NCBI taxonomy): domain Eukaryota; kingdom Metazoa; phylum Chordata; class Aves; order Passeriformes; family Motacillidae; genus Motacilla; species Motacilla alba. The sequence continues at coordinate 15,840,997 of NC_052025.1, read as the reverse complement.
AGCCTTTGCAGCAGCCAAGGCAGAGAGGGGAGCACAGTCTGGCCCCTGGTTTGCACACAAAGACTTATCTTGCTGTGTGTTTCTATCCTTGTCCCTTTTACCTTTCTGTGACATTTCTGAATGTTTTCAGGTTTCTTTTTTTTATTTTTTTATTGTTTATTTTAATTAAACATGACTAAACAATGATTCTCTGAGTGGGAATCATTCTTCCTAATAACCACAGTGTGCATGCTAACTATACTGAAAATAAATCTTGTCTCTGACTAGTTAAAAATTGCAGTGATTTGTTGATGCTTTTTACCTGTCACTAGTAAGATATAAATATAAATAAGTAGAATTACATTTAAAATATCCATCACTTCACATATGGAGAGTGGCAATGAGTGGGCTGTAATAATAAAATATACTTTATAAGTGTCATAATCATTCAGACACCAGGAACTCATAAGCCACAGATCTGACGTTCAGATGATGAATTGTGATTTTGTTTTAAAAGCCAGACATGTCAACTCCATGTGCATATTGGGAATTGTAGTTCAAGTGACCTCTGCTAAAACACTGACCTTAACAATGACTTTGTTTTACATTTCCCAGAAACTTTTAAAGTAGGTGTGATACTTTCCAAATGCGGTTGTTGCACTAATGCTTATATAAAGTAATTTAAAATATATTTGACACCTTTGCTGTGCTCATATATTATATGGCACAGAAAATGAGATTCAGTGAATGGCTTAAAATTAATTCTATTTTGGGGATTTGGTAACATCGTGAACCCCTTGAGGTTCACCTGTGTGACATATGATATCACTGATAAGATGATATTCTTCTAAAACCCTACAGCTCATCCATTCTTGCATGCAATAAATAAATACATTAGATATACATACGGATGAGTGTTTGTATTGGTGCATATGAAAGTGGATTAGAAAACACTCCAGGGAGGTTCCATGGACTGCAGGGATCCTGAAGCTGATGGAGGAAGGTTGATTCAGTGGACTTCAGAGACCTGGATTCTGCTCCCCTCTCTGCTGCAAGTTCCTCCTGTGTGACCTTGGACATGCTGTTTAAACCCAAATCCTAAAAGTATTTAGTCTCATGATTCCTGACAAGATGCCTGATTCATGCTGATTTCAGCAGGAATTTAAGATCTGAAAAAGAAGTGAGCACTAAAATCCCTTGAAAGATCAGGGTTAAGTTTCTCAGGGGCTTAACCAAGATGGAGATCCTACTATTTCACAGGGACTTTGCTTGGGTGAGAGCATAAAGGATCATGAGGCAGCATGGTTCTGGTAGCTGTACAAATGTGTGAAGTGCTGTTTCTGATTCCCTGTGAATAGCTGCATGCACTATATAGATGTAATTATAGTCATATCAAATGAAAACACAATTAAGTTCCAGAATTGGAGCTGATTGGCATAACAAAGCTGAGATTTACTGCTTCCTTCACCAGACCAGCGCAGGTTCTAACACAAATCATGCCTCTTAGCCTTCAATTTGATAAACTTTCAGCTATTTTGACATGTAGAGCCAACTGCAGCCTACTCCATCCTGACAAAAAGAGCCTAACAAATGGATTTTCAGTCACCCACTGAACAGAGCTAGATGACAGATCTACATGAAATCCTTTTTGGAGAGAAGGCAGCCTTTTAACTTGATTGATGAAATTATATCTAAATCTAGTAGATTTGGGACTTCAAAGGCATTTTTGCCTACTTAGGGCATCCCAGATGAAGGGAGTATGCTATTTGTACCAAACTCCCATGCTCAAGTGGTTTGCAAATTGACCCCTTTGTAATAGGTTAAAGGTTCCGCGCAAGATAACGGTGGTTCATTTTGATTAATTATGTCAGGGAATTAATGTATGATTACTAACTTTTAGCAGACCCTGCTCTTTCTGACCTCGAGCTGCTTGTTTGTGTGGCTGGTTGTAATTTTCGACCAATGGGTTACGAGAGGTCACTGTGTGGTCAGCATATTTTAAACAAAGAAAAGGGAGGTGGGGAAGGGGGAGCAGGGAAACAGCAACCTCAGATCAGAGTGGGTGGACTACAGTTTACTGGCCTGACAGGGGAGATTTGTTGAGTGTTTTAACAGTAGATTTTTATACATTTACCCTTTCCAATAAAATATTCTTCTGAAGAACTAAGAGAGTGGCCTGGAAAGATGTTGGGAGGATAATTTAACAGTTGAATGTTAAGCCCATAATTGCACTTCATACTGGTTTCAATAGTAGAGAACCTTGTTAAAAAATAAATTGGTCAGTGTTGTGTTTAGCACTTGGATTGGCTGGGAGTGAGGCTGAAAGCTTCTGATTAAGCCAATGCCTGGGAAATGCTGCTTACAAATTTCTTAACCAATCACTGAGGAGATAGCAAAGGTTGATAAAAGAAGGGTTCGTGGGGATTTAGCTACATTTCATATTTTAAACCCTTGGCTGAGTATGTGAAGCCATCTGAGAGCTTCTGAAGACTAGAAGAGAAACACATGAGACCCAATCCTGTACAAATCTCAGCCTGCTGAATCAACTGTGTTCACTGTGTTCGGTATGGTATTGAATGGAATTGCTCAAGCTGAAAGAGAAGACCTTGCCTAGGTCTTCATAGGACATTAGCTATGCTATGAAAATCATGGGTAGATGAAGGTTGTAGGAGCCTTAAATTCCTCCAGTCCTTGCACAAATGTGTGGTCTGATTCTGGCAGTGATCTGCAGGATAGAAGCAGGTACTTTCAAAGCAACTAAAGCAGGACTTGAGTTTGAGAGCTGCTGCATGCTGAGAGCCATTGAAACCTGGGATGTTTATCACTTGTGAAAATCAAGCAGTTCTGCAGGGCCTAAATATACATAGAATTAAGCAAGCAACAGCAAATGTTAAAACAAAATTGCTATTATCTTACCTGGGCCTCACCCCTCTGTTAAAAATGGGTCTAAAATGCCTGTGTTTATAGGAACACCAAGAAGCTTTTCATTCATGTTGGCACTGTGCTTTATGGTCCTTAGATGAAAGGCACTACTGATGCTTAAAGAATGATTATTATTGTAATACTTATTCTAAGAACAATAGGCACATTTGTTTTATTTTCCACCAAGCCCCTTCAAACACCAGGGTGTCCAATTAAGAGTAAGGGCTGGGACTTTGATGAAACTTTTCCAGTTTGTTTTGGAAACTCCAGTTTTGCTGTACTTTTGGTTGTACCTCTTTGCCTACATGGGGTTTTGTATTTGGCTTTGGATCTCCTTAATTTTGTTATTCCTCGCAAAAATGTGCTCTTGCCAAACTATCTTTTGAATTTTAAGTGAGAACACTATAAACAAGTTTTGTAAGAGGAGAAACAGATATTATCTGAATAAAAATGTGTGGTGTTAGTTGGGCCAGGAAAGTACACTTCGAGCTAAAAAGATGTGAAATGTTCAGGGGAAAGAATTTGAAGGAAAAAAAGAGATGGGAAAGTGAATATGATGATAAGACTCTGTACAGACTTAGAGATAGGAGGGGTGTCAAAGGAAAAGAGAAGCTAAAGAAAAATAAACATTTGAAGTTTATATATATTTACACATAAACTTGTGTGTCTGTTATGGTTTGGTGAAGTTGTCTGGGTCTTCTGAAAATCACCCCATACAAAAAGGAAGACAAGCAGTAGGGCTCAAGATTTGTTTTAGAGGCAGTGGGAAAACAAAGCTCAGACAGGAGTTGAAGGCTGAGCTGTTACAATCAGTTGTTATAACCATTGCTGATTGTCCTGCTGCTTTCTTTTTTAAGCATAATTCAAACTGGTGTCTTTTGCCACTTAGCAAAGAAAGGAAAGGCTTATGCCAGGCTGACAATTCCTTAATCCAGTGTCCTGTTCACAGAGGGAGCAAGGAACTGGTATGTTAGGCATCCTTGGACCCTGCTCCATGAGTGACAACCAGAAATTCAGTTTCCGGGTCCCTGCTTTGACTATTAGTTGCAATTGCCTCTTGAGCTCTTAATTTAATGGAAAGTCTCACAGCTGCTGTCAGAGCATGGATGTCACTATTATTTACTTATTTAGTCATTTTACAGTGGTGTTGGGGATGTCAGGTAGGTCATTGTACACGCATTTAATAAATGACAATCCTGCCTGAAATTATTTACAATCAAAACTGTTGATTCAAGTACTTGTACAAATCTACTCTTCCAGGAATCACAAAAGCACAAGTTAATTTGCTGTCATACATAGATGAAAACTTGTGTTCTGTGTCCAGAATTAGGTCCTGAGCCGAAAACATAACAAGCTGTGGGAAAATAAAGTAGCAGAAGTAAGGATTTTGGGATGTACTAGCAGCGTTGGAACACTTTCAGCCTGGTTTTGTAAAGAAAAAGAGATTTATCCAATCGTGTTTTCTGTCAATCTACCAATAATAACACTTAAACTTGGACAATGTTAACCACCCTTGGCAGAAGGGTGGGCAGCTCTGGATTAAACAGAGGTCTGTGGGCAGAAGCACAAAGCCTGCAGTTTGTCCAGTTCCCAAAATGCCTCCCGTGCTGGAGCTTTCATGGTACCCAGCTGCTCACGGTGGAGCACTGGGGTAAAACAACACAGGCACAACCATGCTTTTAGCCACATGAGCACCCACCCTGCAGAAAGGTCAAATATCAGGTTTTAGAAATTCCACTTCCCAGGGAACCACTGGCATATTTGTTCCTGAGCATAAGGGAATGAGTTTCTCAGCCCTTTGGAAGTGAAGGGAATTTGGTGCTGCTTCCTATGGAGAAAGGCTCATACCCTGTTACACAGCCTGTAGGGACAGAAAATATTTGTTTCCTTTGCTAATAAGGGAAAACAAAGCAAATTAGAAGCAATAATCTTTGGGTCTGGCAGAGAATATGCCGGGTATTTGTTGCTTTTTACATGTTTGTACATCAGAGACTTGCATTTTCCTGCTCCCGTGTGTGCCCAGGGTTTTGGTGCTTGTACATGCTCTGATTAAAGACCAATTCTGAACCATGCTCTTTAATTTAATGATCTTAATAAGCACATGGGGGGATTGTCTTTACTGTAAAGGCACAAACAATGCTACATGCTTCAACATGAAACATAATTAGGGCATGCAGTAAAATAACGGGGCGAGGGGGAAGGGGACATTTTTTAAAAAATGAGCACAGAGGTGACTTCCAACAAAACTTCAAAACCAGCTTGGCTAACAATGAACATAGCCCCATTCTTTTTAATCATCAACAAAATCTATCACACATGTTCTTTCAAGTAAAGTTTATTAGAAAGAAATTGCTACTAGAGAACCACATGTGAGCTCTGACTTGGCAAGGTCAGGCCAGGGCAATAAACCCTTGAACTTTACAAATATGCAAAGCTGACATAAATAACAAATTAAACCCAGCCAGGTGTAGAGCTGCAGTGAGCTGCTTGCCAGAAAGATTCAAACTCTGGCCAGCGTGACCTCTGTTAGCTTGTGTGGAAAGCAGGGGCTTATCTCCTCGGCTTGCTGTCCATTAGGGTTCATACCTGTGGGCTCAGGTCACCTTCTTCTCATTAGCTTAGAAAAATTATATCACTTCATTAGAGGTGTTTGTTCAGCTTCTGAGTGTCCCCAGGTATTTGGATGTGTTGCTGGGTGAGCGCTGATTTTGTCAGAGCTGCAGACTCTGGGTGTTTTGGGTCCTCTTTTAGGGATAAGTGCAGGGTCAGCTAGCATGAGGGAGTGTGGCGATTCCTCTGCTGCAGGATTCGGTGAGGTAGCATAGGGAGGAGAGGACTGGGGACTTTGTTCATTATATAGGGTGAAAAATGCCTGGTTAGAAGAAGTCTGGCCAATAATAAATGTAAATGAACCCCAAGCTGTGTGGCTGGCCCTGTGAGCCCTCTGAGAGTGGCTGCTCACAGAATCACACATCACCCGAGAGCTATTTTGGATGGAGCTCTAAGTGGTGCTTCAGAAAAAGGAGCTGATCCTTACACCAATTTTAGACATATCTGTTGTAAATTCTCTGTGTAATCAGGACTTCATTAGAGGTGTAATTGTCACTGCAATCAATCACTGCATCATTCTGAGCATCACTGACAGATTTCCAGAGGCATTCAGCTGCAGATACACCATCTCAGTGGGATTTTCAAACGTCTCTTAAGCGCATTAAGCACCTAACTCCCACTGAATGCTCAAGGGGTTTTTAAAATCCCACTATGTGTCTCTCTATATCTTGCCCTTAAACAAGTGCTTAATTTTAAGTGCAGGTAGTTTCATTGATGTGTGTAGCACTACTCGTGTGGTTAAACATGTGCTTAAATGTGCAGTTAAACCATGGCCATAATGGGTGGGGGAGGAATTTGGTGAAAACATACAGTGCTTTAAATATAAACGTTTCACTATCACACCTTAATTTTTGGATACTGGTTTGAGGGAGAATCAGTGAAAAAAAAATCTCTTTAGACTTGAAAATTGAGTAAATTTGTTCTGAGAATCACAAAAAGGGAATAATATGGCACACTGGGGCATGATGTTCTACAGAATCCCTTTACAAGTGTAACCAGACTTTACAGTCTTTGCTGTGAGAATTGCTTTGAATCTTTTTTTTTTTTTCCAAATGGAAAGCCAGACCTCTTATAAAAACACTCACCCTGAGAGGCAATACTCTGTAGTGACTACTGAGCTGTCGTGTCCTCTTGAGCAACAGGTTTCACCTCTCTGTGCTTCTCTTTTCCCTCCCACTGTCTTTACTATTTATATTATAAGAACTCTGGGGCAAGGACAGTCTCTGTGTTTGCATAGCTCTCTCCATAATGGTGGTGTCTGTCTGCTGGGATCACCCAGTGCTGTCGTTAGTAAAATCTAGTGACTACCTTGCACAATAAAAAAAACTCCTGCAGGAATAGGAAATTGGAAAAAAAGCCCCGAGTCTTGCTCTTAGTTATTCAGGTTTTAGTTTTGCCTCTGAGTCACAGGTTATGGCTCTTCAACACGTGAGGTTTATATAGACTTGCTAAAGAGATCTGTCCTGATAAATGGGTCGGATGCTTTTTATAGAGTTCTCCACTGGGTCCACTCCATCATAATGAAGCTTCAACACAGGCCTCCACAGAGCTCCAGGAGAGAAATCTGGGAAGGAGAAAGTGAAGGGAGATTGGGTGAGTTTACACTATGTGTTAAGTGGAAGAGCTGCAAAGAGGTTGGGAGACTTGTCATGACATGCAATTAAAGGCTCCTCTGGGAGTGTCTGTATAAACTCTGCATGTAGCAGAAAGAAAACAGACAGCTGACAGTTGTACTGTGGAGTCTTAGAAGAATATACAGTGTTCACTGCTGACACTCAAAGGCAGTTTTGCTGAGTTCTGTGAAGTCTAAACACTTTTACTTAGAGTTAGGGACAATTCCTGTCAAAGAGCTGGAATTTCTGCCCTAGCTGTTATGAGTCAGCTTCCAGGAACCTCTCTTGAACTGAACCTGACACACACTTTGTTTGTTTTAGTTATGCTTCCATTTGATGAAGGCTCTTGCTGATGCTCTTTTGCCTTTGCTATTGATGGTGGCTGGAGCATGTGACAGGTATCCCAGTCGCCTGGGGTCCTGTTTGGAGCACATCCTGGGATCCTTGGGTCAGGCTTTTTGTTGTGTGTCTGCTGGATTTTCTAGCAGGGGTGTGTGTGCATGTGTGACACATCCAGAAGTGCAAATGGGGAGATACAGGGAAAGGACAAGTTGCAGGGCTTTGAGCACTGAGGAAAAAATAAATCTGGGAAGGAGCCCGTCTTTATGTGCCTTGAGGCATTTGTTAATGGTTGAGGCAGCTGGTTGGGATAAAAGGAAACCTCTGATCTACCAAATCCTTTAACCCCCTTTTTCTTCATAGTGCTGAGAAGCTTGAGTGAGGATCTGCATTGGTTTGAGGCCATGACTACTTGATATATTTAATTAGAGGGAAATCTATCCAGGCCTGCAGTGGAACTTGTGGTCAAAATGGAAACCAGTTTGGGCCAGCCATGGAGGCAGAACCTCAAACCTCCATCAGGCTCACTCAAAGCAAGACCTTTATGCTTCTCTTTGTGACCTGGCTGAGGTCCCCAAGTAACAGGTTGTGGGCTGATTTGGTCAAACCCTACATTTCCCATAACACCTCACAACAGGGTCAGTGTTGTGATTTCTATTTACTCCATGAACATCTCCATTCTGTGCTGGGGAGGCTGTAGTTTTTCTTGTTCCTGTTGTCACCACAACAAAAGGGAGAAGTTCACTGGGCCAAGAAGCAGAGGGAGACATCATCCTTTCTTTATTTTCTTTTAGCCTTCGACGTGCAGGTCCCTAATAAAAAAGAGGGAAGACGTAGAGAACCTGAGCATCATTCAAATCATCAGAGGCATTATCACAGACTACTATGGCTATTAATTTTTGGGATGGGATCTTTACAAAGAACTTAGAAGTCCTACAGGAGGGACTCAAATAGATTTTTTTTTTTCTAGATGTAAAGGAATAGCAAATGAGAAGCAAACAACTTGAAATTCACCAGAGAATTTGGAGTGCAAATTTAATTTATATGAGAAGACTGTGGTGATGGGAAATATAGAAAACTCTAAGTTTTGATGCTTGGTCCAGGCTCAGAGCCTAAAGGCATGTATCACTGAAGGGTATTAAATATTTAAAAGAAGGTTTATTTGGAGTCCTCAAAACTGACAGGATCTTAAATACAAGATCATATGGCAAGAAAGCTCAACATCATTCTTGTCAGGGTGAATTAACTATGGTGTATAGCCCTGTATAAATAAGCAGCTATGGAAACCCCCAGCTTAATTTAAAGTCCTGAAAAACCAAATTATGTCCATTCAGAAGAAAAAGTAATAAGACCAGGGTAGGAAGAAAGAGGACAAACCCAGGCTTTCTGAGGAAATTTATCAGCACATATTTCTCAGGTACTGCCCCAATTATTTCAGAAGAATACAGAAAAAAATGTGTTTCCAAGGTCCATTGTTTATTGCCCAGTACAGCTGGCATTGGTTGGAACGAATTACACTTCTAGTGCATTTCATGATACAATTTTTCAGTTAAATCTTTCCCTTCTAGGTGTTTCTTCAAACTTTTGGGGAAGTGCTCCTCCTCAGGGGAGGAAATTGTTATTATTATTGTCAAGAGATTCAGCTGGACTGTACCTGAGAAACTCATTGGAGTATTCATCTGTGTCTCTCTTTATTTAATCCTTCTCACTACCCCAGCCCCTCCTGCCTCAAAAAAATAGGGAGAAAATAAATTGTCTTGCTTAGACTGCTGAAATTTTTGACCTAAAAAAAAAAATCAACAAAACAACAGTTTGTCCTAGTAAATGATAATGAGTTCCAGTGTGTTGGTCATGCTGATGGAAAGGATGTGGGACTCTCCCACAGAAATGGAAAGGAGCCTTGGCCAAGAGCTGGGGTGGTGCACCTCCTTCTCCTTCTACCTCCACCTCCTTCTACCTTATTTGTGCACCAAAACATGCCTTGGGAACATTTTAAGGATCTCCACCATGCCAGAATTTCCCCTTCCTAAGCTCCAGCAGAGAGCTGCCAGCATGGTATTTGTACTGCTGTGGGAGCCGTTCTGCAGAAGGTCAGTGGGGGAGTGTAATCAGTTTAGAACTGGATGTTGTAACTTACTTGAATGAAAGATTTTTTTCTAAAGGTGACATTAAGATGAAATATTTAAGATAAACCAGAAGATTTGAGTGGAAATTCACAATGTCCCTCTGAAACAGTCCATGCTGATTTACTGATCTTCCACTTTCAATTTATGAGCTGAGACCAGAGTATACCACTGGAGGATGAGAATAGAGTAGTCATATTAGAGCCAGCTCATATATCCTACGGACAGACTTTGGAAGAATTAGAAAGTATAATAAAGTGCTTGTCCCTTTAAGACACTGCTTGGATCCTCGCCAATTTAGATCCCAGAGCATTAGATATTTTAAAAGCCCTTAAAACTGTCTCTTTTCTTTTTCCTTTTTCTTTTTTTTTTTTTTTTTTTTTTTTTTGTCCCTTTTCCTTGTTGTCTGAGGTTTTCACCTTTTAACAATGCACAAACAATGGCAGGAGCATCCTTTGCTTTACAGCTTTCTCCCCCTACATCTTATTGAGAGTGGAATTCCGTTCCCCATCCCATTATTTTAAACACAAAATAACTCTTTAGAGGGCAGAGCATGTATGTGACGTGTACAACAGAGAGAAAACATGCCTTGTTTCAAAAAGGCAAATCCTTGGTTTTACATAGGGGCAGTAACACTGGGATACACAAGGGCATCCAGGTACTTTTCAAGCATATAAATACTGCCAGGGCACTGCAGTGACCTTTGGTCTCTGACATTTTCAGCTAATGGTCACCGTATGTGGCAAAAAAAGCTGACCCTGGGATTGCTGGGGGACATGCCTGGAGGTTTGGATGTCTCCCTGGAGAGCTGCCACCTTATCAGTGAGCTCAGCAGCCTTTGGGTCAAACAAAAGTCCCAGTCTGGGTTCTGCTGCAGCACCCAGTGCCATGCACCCTCTGCAGCCGCTCCTCCCAAGGGGGCTTCAAAGGGGTCACAGTCATTCTGCAAGTACTTCAGAAGTGAATTTTGTTTAAAAATAACCAGTCTGCTAATGGTTAGAGTGTCTAAATGAGGATTTTGTTTGAAAATACTCTCCCCAAAAAGGTTTTTGGAGAGCTCTCCTTGGGCTGGGCTCTGAAATATAGTTTGATGCAGGACAAAAGGAATTTGGGTAAAGAGGAAAGGTGGTCTGGGACAAGGAAAAACAAAAGGTGAAATAATAGGCCATCAATACGGGTCCATTTTCTGAACAATACAGAGCTGAGGGATTTTTGTGCCATAGCGCATGAATGGAAAATTGTGATTAATTCTTCTTTTTGCTATTCCTTCAGATCTGTTTTTTCTTCTGGTAGGGACCCAGGCAAAGATCCCCTCCAGTTTTAGGCAGCAATTTCATGTCATGCAATGGGGAGATTAAGGCTGCTGAAAGACTTCTTTAAAGGAGGATTCAATATTCCCTTCTCTCTTCATGGAGATTATAAGATAATGCATCTGAAACAACATTAGCTCATCCAGGTCTGTGGTTTTATTCTTGATAATCAAATCCCAGAAATCTCATTCTCCATCTGCCTGAACATATTTTTGGGTAAGGGTAGGCTTCAGCTACCACACATGGCTGTGGTCAGATATTGTGAGATCTCCTAAACATGAACAGAAAATTTCCGTCCTCTAAGTCATATCTAAACATTCCTCTTTCTCTTGTGCTGGATTTTCTTTCTGCAGCTGAGAGAATTATGGTAGTTCAGGCCAAGAGAACATGTTTATTTCTCCTTTGGTAGTGTTTACTCAGCAGACTCCCAAACTTGGGTTCAGGCTGCATTTGCTTTCAAATGGGAATTATCTTTTTGGCCTCAGCCTTATTCTATATAGTGCAGTTGTGTCAAGAGCTAGAATTAAGTCACTGTCTGTCTGGATTAAGTATTAAGGGTACAATGAAGAGTCTGTGGATGTCTTGTTAGGAGACAGCTGGCCAAATGGACATAGACTTCCCTCTGAGTCTCAGCAACATCTGCATTCTTAAACAACAAGAGTATTTCTTACAAAACAAAGTGAGTTTCCTGTTAAGTTTAGCCTAGAAGTGAGATAATTATAGGGAAAAAAAAAAGCTGAAACACATCTTAGGAGCTTTTAGGAGCTTATGACACTTTGTTTGGGCTTTTTGAGACAGCTATTTATTCCCTTTCAACTGCAGAGCACTGGAGTGCAACATCTGTGCTCTGCTTCACCTTCCTCAGGACCATTCATCAGAGATGGAGCAGATCTTCCCACCAGCATCTATCTCCTGTCTCAGGCATCTGACTCTGTCTCACAAAGTTTTGCATTTTTTCAGTGAGGACATTACTCTTTTAGTGACTTACGCAAAAGCAATTTTCTTATAGTGTTAATTGTAACATTATAAAAACATACGTTATAGATTAATTCTAGTCTTACAACTTCTCTAATTATTAATCATACATCTAATAAACAAATTCATAAAGGGCACTAGTTTCAATTACACTGATATAAATTATGAAGAGACATAAGATTTGTGCTGTGTTGTGGATCAGTGATGATGCTTTGATTTCTAACCTTATCTGAAACTCTGTCAATAGCATTTTTGTAAAGCAGGTGATTTTAACCTAAAAATCCTTCAAGTTCAGTCAGTCCTGCAGAAGACATTCTCAATGCAGCTTTCATGTTGTCCAAACAGCCGCAAACATATTTATTCTTGAAAGACTTCTAAGGGATAAAAAAATAGTTTTTTTTTTTTCTTTTTGTAAAAAGACTGAATTTTATTCATATTTGAGAATTATAATGTAAAAGAATTGTGTTTTTCTCAGTAAATCAGAAAAATTTCTAAGTTTTATTTTTAGCTTTGAAAAGTATTTGTTTTCCCATTTCATATTTTGCTCAGAATGATTATTTAACAAATTGATCTCCAGAAGTTGCCTGGATTCACTCTGGTGTTAGAAAAATCCAGCTTCTTCTTTTGTCCAACTTTTTTTTTTTCCATGAAATTTGCACATATCCATGAGATGATGATAAACAGACTGGGAAGGGATCTGAGAAATTGCCCTGCATTTTAGCCCTCAATTATACAAGGTGATCTTAAGAAAACAAGAAGTCAAGTCCTGAAAGGTCTCTGAATAGCAATGGAAAATAATTCATGCCAGATTGTTCCTTGCTAGTAGTAAAGAGAAGCTGTTATAAGTTGATTAACTCAGAGAGCTGATGGATATTCTTCATGCCTAAAGAGGAGTTTCTTTGGTTTTACAAACTGATAAAACCAGGTAATTTAGAAGCCTAAATGACAGGGAAAGTCAATGAAAAATAAAATACTTGGGTCAGGAAGCATTTGAAAATGCCCTGGTGGGGCAGTGAATCCTGACTTTGTAGCATCAACCAAGCAAATAAAAGGTCCTCAAAGTTATGAAGTCTGTTATCTTTCAAAGGGTGAGATGAGAGAAATCAAAATGGCTTCATGGCAATTCATCTGATAGTCTGATGGTCTAAATTACTGCTTTATAAACTGCAGCAAGATTTGTGTCAGGGCCTTTGCCACCTCAGAGCTACAGAGCATGGAAAGATACCATAGTAAGTCATCATAATAATATTTTTCATTCATAAGGATTTCCAGCAAGTCTACAGATGTAACAAAGTGAAAAATGGAAGGTGTCTGGTCAGACTTATCTACCTTTGTAAATAAAGTCTAGCGCTGAAATTACTTCATTTAAAAGCAACTACCAGTTTAGGTTAGATTTTTATCAGAAAGTGAAGAAGTTACTTCTGCCCTTGGTGAAAGAACATGGTTGGTGTTTGGGAGGCTGTACCAGTTCAGGCACCTGCAAAACTGAGTCATTTTGCAAATTGGTGCATATTCATAGCAGCACAAATAGTTTAAAGTGGAATCTGGGAAGGAAATGCTTTTTTTCTTCATCATTGACTTCTTGCCACAAGTCATCATACAGTCTACACAGCTTCAGGCAGTTCTGGACTAACAGCATCACCCTGCAGCTTAGGTAGTGACCAGAACAGTGATCTCCAAATATTCCTTGAGAGAAGCATTTGCAAACAGCTGTAGGCTGCCAGTTGATCATATAGGCTGTTGGCAAATATTTGTGGTTAACAAAGGCATGGACAGGATGCTGGATTGATTCACAAATGGTTCTTGGCACAGAAAATTACCCAAATACTCAGTGAGTCATATTTGAAGGGAATAATTAGAACAGTTCTAAGGCAGTCTGAAAACCGCATCTTCTCAGCCAAAGTGTCTTTGGAGGGGAGTTAAGGTGCTCAGTTTTACCTGCACAAACACAAGCCTTATGTAATGGGAAAAAAACCATAAGGTGCAAAACCCCTGAACAATGATTTCATAGAGTCATAAGTGTTTTGGAGTGGAAGGGACCTTAAAACTCATCTAGTTACAACTCCCCTGCCTTCCACATCTTCCACTGGACCAGGGTATTCCAAGACCAATCCAACCTGGCCTTGGACACTTCCAGGGATGGAATTTAAATGATTCAAGCAGGCCAGGTGAATTTGAATTTGGTCAAAATGAGGTCTGCACAGTATTTCTCTAGAGGTGCTCAAGTAGGACACAAGATCCTGAAGAATGGATTAATGCAAGGGTGTTTGCTCTTTTCCTCTCTTGTGTGTGAGGTTACTCCTCATCTCCACAGTTCCTGCTCTGCCAGCTCATTCCTGCCTCAGGGGAAGGACATTATTTAATAAATCTGTTTTGGGTTTTAAATAGGAGGTTTTGCATTGAAATAGATATCTGAGCCAATCCAGAAGAATTTGTGAGATGTGACAAGAGAAGAGTGGCAGTGGTAGACCAGAATGGCTGCCCTCAAAAAACGAGAGATAAATATTACAATGAAAGGAAACCTCATTCCCTGCATTTGTGTGTTTTAATATGTAACATTCATGTATTATAACTACTTGGTGATGGACTCTAAAACCCCGCCAACTCTGGGATTGTGTTCACTATTTTAATCATAATTTAGGTGTGAGGGTTAGGATTAACAGCAGGCAAACATCAACCATGGCTGCTGGATCTCAGCAAATCTATCAAGAGTGGGGAGTGGGTTAGCTAAGAGAGTAGTCACTGGGGAAAAATGAAACTCAGATGTGTTGAAAATGTAAAATAAAATTGCAAGCAGCACAGGGAAGGAAGCTGATTGGGTAAAATAGGGAACCTTTGCAGGTCTTGGTAGAAAAGGTGAAATTCAGTGAAAAAAGCAATAATGAGAAGGAATAGGAGACAACCAGAAAATAATGGCATGTCAAAAGGATGTTTATGCCCTACACAGAGGGAAAGAAACATATCACCCATGAAACAGGGAAAGAATTCATATCACCCTCTTTTGGCTTTGGTGACTTGCACTGTGGCAGTGGAGTAAAACTCAGGGATACAGGGGAAGGTTATAATGTTGTGTGCGTTTGTCCAGAAGATGGCTAAGCAGGGTAACAGGAGGAATGTAAGGAGGGCTGTGTGTTATTTGTTAGAGAAAAGGAGTTATTGCTGCTTTGCCAGGTGGGTTGAGGCAGAAATCTCATACCTCTGAAAGTAATACCAGATCCCAAGGGCTGGCTACATGGAAATCTCCTCTATCCACAGTGTTCATTAGGCCATTTGCCTCTATAAAGATCAGACAAATTTATGTTGAGCTAGGTCACATGAGGCCAAAACCTCACCTGCTTCAGGCTTTCAGGACTGTACATTAATGACAATTTAGGATCTAATGGAAGGCCAGGAAAAGGGTCATTTTATATCTGGAATATACTAGTATCTAACGCCAAAATGATGTCATATATCTGATTGCACATTATGTATAAATCAGGACAGCTCTTTAGTAGAAGGACCATATGCTTTCCACACCAGTGGAGATTTACACAGAATCCTGGGACTACCTGCCTGGGTTAAGGCACCGTGCCTCTCTTTCTCCCTTCCCAAAAAACTTGGTCACAGCACTAGAGCCAAGCTGGCCTTTAAAATAACAAGACACAACAGCAAGAATGACAAAAACAAGCCCCAAAGCCAGCAAGTGTGTAGTCAGGTTTGCTGCCATAAAGCTCAGTGCTGGCATTCTTTGGGAGCATGGGGAGGGGGGAGTTGCTGCATTCCCCTGGAATGCGGTGAATGGCTTGTAAATTAGAGTCCCTAATGAAACCGCGCTGGTGTCCAACTGCAGCAATCATCTGGTTAAAATCAGGCAGTAATTCCACTAATTTTACTGCCCTTCTCCCAGCCCTCAACGCCTCATTTAGGAAAAAAATGTTTATGTTCCCCTCAAAACACCTGCATTTTAACTTGGGTCCCCAAAGCAATTATTTTTATTTTATTTTATTTTTAAGACTTTCTGTTGTGAAATGCAGCATCCCTCCCTTTTCTGAGCCGAAGCACATGACCGCCCTGGGATTCCCAATCTTCAGCATGTTTAACTAGCACTATTTTTCTTGCACACTTCACAAGCTTCGCCATCCTATATATTTTCCCCCCACAGCTGCTGTCCAGAAGTGTTTAGGATATATTTTTTCCCCCCGTCTCAGTAAATGATGAAATAAAACTACGTAGAGCTGTTTGCATTGTGACTAAGGAAGTTAAGGTTGATGGAGGTGATAGTGACTGACACTTATCCAATTTCAGGCTTTCCAAAACGTCTGTGGTTCTTATCATGATTTAGTCTCTACTAGACCTTGTAGACATTAAACAACAAGAATGAGCACTATTCTCACTCAGGAAGAGAAACATTATATAGTGGATGCTGGAACACTACCATGATGTGCTGTGAGATCTCACCATCTGCTATTCCATTAGGGTGAGTTATTCATTTTGTCTCCTTGGTTTCATGTTCATTTAAAGCTTTGATAGATTATGACTAAAGATCTCCTTCAAAAGTTGTAAGCAGATATCCCCAGCCTGTGATGATACCATTTCTTGAAGCACAGGCATCCCAGACAAGGGAAATAGGCTTCCCATAAATAGTCAAATGTTTCTTCCCTTCTCTTCAGTCCATACACTCCTGAAATACTTAGCCTGTCAGCAAATTTTTTGAGAGAACAGATAAATTTCCCATTCCCCAGTCACCTGCAAATATCTCCATCCAGTTTGCTGAATTCCTACATTCCTTTTCATCAGGGCAAAGCCTCAGCCAGGCCAAGGTGTGCCAGTGCTGGGGTACAGATCCTGCCTGGTAGATCAGGTAGGCAAAACCAGGTGCAGCATCAAACTCCCTCCCTTCCTCACCTCAGAAAACAAAGAACTAGGGCTATGTAAAATATTGTACCTGTCCATATGACCATTACTTCTGCAGTTTTGATTGGGTGGAATGGGAATTTTCCATGCTAAGCCAATTCCATGGGGAACACTGATTTGTTGAAGCTGAAAATTAAGATTTCTCTAGCTAGCAAGGAAAGTGCTGGTCATGATTTCTGAAGAAGCAGATCTGGGAAAGCTGTAGCTTGAAGCATTCAACTCAGGTGTGAGGAAGCATCTCTGAATCCCTACTTTCTTTCCCTCACACCACTGTAGCATACTCACTGTTAGTAAACCTGGAGTCAAGCATGCCTAAAGAAGGGAAAGAGTGGTTTGTTTTGGTTTCTGCATCACTTGGAAAATGGCAGAATCTTTGATGCTCTCACAGTAGAGAAAACACAGAGAAATCTTTGCCCCTACAACACCAGAAAGCAATTTTCTTCCTTCTGCTGCTGCTGGTTTAAAAAAAAAAACAACCCAAATTTATACTGGACACATGGCAAAATATTAAGTGAGAAGACAGTGATTCAGAGCTGATGGACATCCAGCATCCTACAGGCAGAGAGGATCTGCCACCTCTTTAGATTTCTCTCTGAGCTCAAGGGTGAGAACAGATGCTGGTTATGTCCCCAAGGGCTGAAACCCACAAGGAGTTGAGGGAAAAGGAGGAAACTCAACTTCTGAATTGGACACACCTTCTGACTAGGACACACCTAGTCCCAAGAGGAGATTAAGGAAAAAGAAATACCTATTGACAGCACCCAGAAACACTGTGGGGGGAGGCAGTTGTTCAGACAAAGCAGCAAAACCAGGCCTATGCTTAATCTCAAACTTCAAAGAAGAAAATTCCTCAGAGTTAATAGGTCCCAAACCAAAATATGGTCAGGTATGGAACATGTGGTCACCACAGCATCCTGAAGGCTGAGAGAGGTGCTTACAAAAGCAACTGGGAATCTCCCTCTTTTTTTTTTTTTTCCTCTTTCTTTTTATTTCCCCTTCCCCCAATATTTTCTGCTTGCCTGCCTCCTTTAAGCCTTTGTTTTGGGCTAACTGTATCTGAACTCCCTTGGATTTGATGGTGTAGGCTTACAACGGAGCAGAATACACAACTGAAATCCCAATAATGAGCAGAAATGACGGAAATATCATATTGAGCCCTGCATCACATCCAGTTTTAATTAAAAGTATCACAAGCAGATTTATGTCCGGCATAACTTCTCCTGCTGTTTCCAGGTTGTATTTATCTTCTAATTGAATTGTTTTTCGGTGCTGTTTATGGAAACTGCCTCCCAACCAGGGATAACGCTGCATTTTAACACTTTATCTGAGTTTACTTTCAAGGAGCTTTTTGCTTTTTGAATTTTTACTCAATTTGACATCTTTCTGAGAGCTGGCAGAAGCTATGTGTAGCTTGGTGCTTTAAAATGTGCAATTGTTGGAAGGTAGGGAAAGAGCTTTCTTCAGCTGACTCTTATTATGAACTCACTGCTGGGACTGAGACTCGAAATCAACAAATAGCATCCCATTAAGGTCAAAGAGCCTGTTGAAGAGTGTGAGGCTGTATGAGAAAAAGAGAAAGTAGGGGACCTTCCCCTCTAAGGTGTTGCAGAAAACCTTTTTGAAAGTCTAATATTTAAATTTGTTTGGGAGCACAGTTCTTTTTTAAATTTGGATGAACTTAAAGCTTCAAATTTCCTGCATTTCTTCCAATGTTTAGCCAAAATGTACCAGAAGTGATTACGGTTCCCTTTTACCACTGAGAGATTAATAATCTCCTAATTTCTGTTTTCCTTTCTTTCTGTCTTCAGGGATCTCTGGAAGCTAAATAAGAAAAAAGGTATTTTACTGTGAGCTTTTCTGCAGTTTGACAGGTGGGAAGTAGGGAAAGAAACTGCTTTTCATAAGAAAACAGCAGAGCTAAAATTAAAAGTAGGACTTGGTTCTTAACAAGTCTAAATTACTAGACAATTTGAAACCCACATTTCACTGCTTGACTTTTCGCTTGGAGAAGTCAAACCAGAACTCCAAACACATCCATTCTCAAACCTTGGGAGATTTCACATCCTGATCTGAGCTTTCCAACATGCTCCCATTTCTGATTAATGCATACCAAACCTACTCTGTTATAAAGTCAAATCAATGCCAAATGTGGTGGTGATTTTTCGATAGGGAATAAGTGACATCCACCAATATATTTAACACAGGTCAGTAGACAGCCTACAGTCATGACAGTCTTGAACTAGTGACCTAGAAATGAAAGACTCCTTAATCCCTTTACCAAATCCTAAACCACTCAATTCCTGCCCCACCTCAGCAGCCAAGGTCTTTTATAGATGTGCTGGAGGGTAATATGTAAACCAGCAGAGTGTAAATTAAAGAGGAAAAAAAATGCTCTACTTGCAATAACATCGTAATTGTGGAATTTGAGAAAATAAGGGACTCAGGAGAGGTCTTCAGTCAGCTTGTCTCAAATTCAGTGCAAATTTATTCTTAGAATATTTTGGCACCTGCAAGCAGCCCAAAACTTTTATAAGCATCATAGCAAGGGAAAAGTGATGCAAGTGAAAGACTGTAGATAGACTCAGAAAAAGGTCTTGATTGTTCATCTGACCTGTTGGCTTCCTCTGTTGCTACATGAGCTTACTTTTATGGCTGTCAAACTCCACTGATTCCCATGACGACATTAGGAAGTCTCACTGGCATACAACTGGAGGGTTTAATCTGCAGGGATGAGACTCATGCCTTAGAAATGAAGAACAGAAGCCACAGACATCCATCTCATAAATCCGGTGTTGTTTAATCTGGTTTCTTCATCTTTGTCTTGGGATTGCCATAGGAAGAAGTTCTCTCTTGTGTTTTCTTACTCCTTCTTGCAGGTCCTGACAAGGGGAACCATGAGAAAAATATACATTTCGGAAGCTGTTTCCAGTAACATAACAGAAACTTAAAAAAGGAGTGGGTTTGAATTCTAATTGAATTCAAAGCTACACAGCACAGACCAACAACAGCAAACTCTGTGCCTGTACAGTTGGAATTTTGCTGCCAAATGTGGTTAAACAGTTTTTCACTTTTCCCCAAAACATGAACATTGTCTAAGTAGAAAAGTATTTCCATTTGTAGAAGGGACTTTTTTTCATTTTGTACATCTGCAGGCATAAAAGGACCATAATAGACCACAAATTAGATCCGGGAACTGAAATAAGCTCAGCTTGTAACTGAGACCACAGGTCTGTAAAAAAACCTAGAGCATCATTTTTGGGTGAGCTCTTTTTTTTTTTCTTGTTTGTTTGCGTTATTTTTTTTTTTATGGCAAAGCAAATGAAAACTCATTTTATATTCAAATATGACACCATCTGTTCCCTGAGTTAGAAAAACTGGGTGAACTGATCCAGTATACATTGCAGTAGAAGGAGGGGAACAAACGCAGAAATATCTCTTTCTCTCATCTCCTGTTTTGTGTCCCACTGTTCCATGACTTGACCACAAAGGACTTGCAGATGGCACATGAGGGTTTGGTTTTTTTTTCCCCTCTTTTTGATCTGGTCCCCCCTGTTCTTCTGGGCTAGAATTTTCCCTTTCTCAGTGTGATCTGCTGTCTGTCTCCTCTGCCCCTGCCTCTGTTTTTGCTCTTCCCCTGAGGTGATGGAGAGCAGATCATGTAGGACCTACTGCCGTGGTCCTGTGGCAGGCTTAGTCTGAGAGAGGTGATGCTGTTGGGCTTGAAGGAGAGGTGGTTTGTCATAGAGACACATCTCACTGCTATTTGTGTTCACTTCTCCCACTCCTCACAATGCAATGTAGGAGCTGCCTCTAGGATGGCTTGGACCAGCACAGTGACCTGTTGCTGAAAGTCCCCCCCCACCTCTTCTGGATCAGTCCTGTAAAAAAAACCCCTTTTTCTGTTTAACTCTTTATTTGTTACCATGAAAAAAAAATAAAGCAGATCCCTTGCAATCACCTGAAGCACTGGACAACAGCAGGTGGTAACTAAATAAAAGGAGGAAAGGGACGAGTAAAAAACTTCCATGTGTGGAAATCCCTGGGAATGTGGAAAATACTCTGTATAGCTTTAAAGCTCATCAGTTGAAACAGCATGAAGAAAAGTTCCTGCAAAAACCTCTGCCCTCTACTCCCCTCTACAATGAGCCAGAAAAAGAGGAGTCCCTAAGCTAACCCGAGCCTGACAATGGCTGGTTGTGAGGCATATGTTAAACAATTTTGGGTTAACATGGGCAAAGGAAATCAGCTATGAAACTGTATTAAGGAAACATGAGACCACTGTAATCTACATAAAAATAAATTTGGGTATATTCCCAACACACAATCACACTGTGGAATTGCAGGAAGTGGGCTAATGGGAGGGAAACTTTGCTTTCCCTAAAGAAAACCTGGTTGGGATTATTATATTTTTTTTTTTTTGTGGAAATAAAGCTACTTTCATATTCCTCTTGTATTGCTGTCCTGTGTTTGGAGTTGAGTGAATAGTTTGGATTAAATAATTTCCTCCATGAAATGAACCTTCTGTTATTATTGCTCAAAGACTGTTGATAACATGCTGGGGTTTCCTGTGCTTACTCTTCATTTCTAATTGTTCAACAACTTGAAATTATATATGTGTATTCCTCCAAGGATTGA
Organism: Motacilla alba alba; assembly: GCF_015832195.1. Classification (NCBI taxonomy): domain Eukaryota; kingdom Metazoa; phylum Chordata; class Aves; order Passeriformes; family Motacillidae; genus Motacilla; species Motacilla alba. The sequence goes on along the minus strand of NC_052025.1, from coordinate 15,819,598 downwards.
TCAGGGTTTGGATTGAGTGTTTGATACCCTTATGGCATTGGAGCTCTGTCAGTTATTGTGACAGGCTCCTTCACTTTTCACCTTTTCCAAGGCCCCTCTGGCAGGGGTGTGCCTCTAGAGATCCCAGAAACAGACCAAATCCAATAATAATTCCCATTGGGATGGGCTCAGTGGAAGGTGATGCATGGAGAAAAGGCTGTGTGAACTTTCTTCTTTGCTCACTGGAGTGGGGAACAGCTCCTCTGAGCAGGGACCGTCACCCAAGGGGACCTTTTGTCCCTCTCCCAGGCCATCCCATGGTTGGAAGGCAGCAGGCTGCTACAACACAGGCTTCCCAGTTTGCAGGAAACAGGTTTGGTTTTTGTTATTCTTTTGGCTTTACTCCCATTTGAACAGCAACCAACATTTTATAAAACTTTGAGCGAGGCAAGGCCTCTTGTGTTTCCGCCTGGGAAACCCTTGGGGCTGAACATGATGGGTGCCACCACTGCTGGCCAGGCTCTGGCAGCATGGTACACTCCCATGGGACACTCTGGGGACCACCTGGCCACTTGGGGTCTTTGCCTGGGCCACCCCTTGCCCCAGCCATGTGGTTCAGATATCCTGGCTGACTGGCTAATTCATCATCCTTTTTGGCCCTGACAAAATTCCCATCAGAAAAAAGGAGGTCAGTAGGTTCAATAGTTTGGTGGCACATCAGGTGCTCAAGAAAATTGAGATTTTGCTAGTTTTGCTGCTAAAATCAAAGTTGTTTGAGCAGTTCCAGAGTGCTTTTTTAGGTATACCTCTGGTCCCACCTACTATGGATTCAGGCGGGGCTCTTATGGTAACCCACCTTGAAGAGGAAGGGAAATCTTCTCAAAAAAAATATTCCCACTGCAGCTGTGCAAAAGCAGGCATGAGCCCAGGGTTGTCCCTGTCACCCTTCTGTGAGCAGTTGCTTCACACAGGGAGAAAGAGGGAGCAGAGGCAAATAATCATTTCAGCAAGAAATGTGTCTAATACTTTTCCTCCGTGAGTCACTGAAGCTGCCAGCTGGGTGTTTGCTGAAGGAAGAGAAAAACAAAATACAGAGCAGGACAAGGAAGGACAAAACTTACTTGGCTGAAAGCAAATCCAAACTTTTCATGTTGTAAATTTGGAGGAAGGAATGCAGTCCCCTCCTTCCTTCCCCACCACTCGCACACACAAAACAACCTGAAGCTTGTAGTTAAGAAAATAAACTGCAGAGAAAGCCCCTGAAGGGCCTTGGCAGCAAACTGTTCCCACTAAATTGGGAATCTGCACACTCATAGTCTGAAATAAATTAAGATGCTGGGGGGTGGAGGGGAGGAAGAAAGGAAGGGAGGGGGAGAAGACAGGGGAAAATCAACAGCTCTGGGGTGAAACTCAGGTTGATGCTGCCTCATCATTTTTAAACCTAAAATAAAACAAGCAAATTTTCTTTAACTTCAGGTCAAAATAAAAGCGGGAAAAAAAAAAATCTTCCCTCATCTGTTCATGGTAATTACTAACAGAACTCAGCCCCTGCCAGCTGCAGAGTTCATGGATAAATGGAGGGACACATTATTCTCTCTCTCTGGGATCAAAAACTCAAACTTTGTATCTCAATTTGCCTGTGGTATGTCTTTCATATACCCCTGCAAAGTCATTTCACTGGGCTGTTCAGTCGGGACTTTTTCATCAGACAAAAATTGTGATGTTTGCAGGCTTTCAAGTTTATTTTAAGTTTGCTTCTGAATGAGAAATACGACTCCTGCAATTTCCCAAACTTTTATTATGTCATTATAGCGTATTTATTATTGGATCTATCCACTTTCCTTGTTAGCAGTCAGTCCCAGCAGGGCGGGTTCATGCTTTAACCCACAGGCACTGGCTGCTCTGGATGCAACAGGGTGTGGAACTCCTCTGGAGGTACCAAACTGTGTGAATATTTGGAAAGGATGAGATGATATTCACCAGAATACCTCAGCTATTTACTCTGTGATCCCAATGCAAGCTAGTAATTAATTTTTCTGCATAAATGACTCGTCCCATGGTGTGGCACTCTCCGGTTCATGAGCTGTTGAAGTGACAGTGCTGATAGATCTTGCTGAGCACAGTGTACATTGACAAAGGGGAAAGGGATCATATCCTATTCCTGATATTTGCCATTGGCTGTTTCTCAAGGACCCTTCTCTTAGGGTCCTTTGCCAAGCATGGACAAGTAGATCAGCCTTGAGTCTTCTTGAAGCTGTCACAAATAAATTAATTGGGTGAAATAGTTTGCTTGAAAGCTGCTGTGATTCAACAAGTTGATTGCACCAAAGAATTCACGTCATCATGGAGTGCTGAACATCTCCATGGACCAAAAAGTCCTTCCCTCACAGATAGCAATAGGTAATTAAGAGTCACAAACTGGGCATGGCTGTATTTGCGCGCAGTGTTTCAGGCAAGGCAGTGATGGGGTTTATTTGTGGTGTTTGTGAAGTTAAAGAACTCCCCTTGATCTTTACAGGCTGTTTAGCAAGACCCAGAGACACGTGATTTCATCATGACTTGGTGTTAAAACAGATGATTTGCAGTACTTTTTGAACCTCTCTGACGTGTGAATATGGAGAGGTTTTCTGCTGTAAAAGTAGTGAAGAGTGATTAATGACAATTATGAGAATTTTAAAGAAAACTATTACAGCATTTCTCAGTGAAAAAAAAGAAGGAGTAAGCATAGGAGCAGAGATCAGATCTAATATCTTTCTCACTCTTGCTACGTGCCCTTGGTCAGGGCCCCATGTGTTGGTTTCCTTACCATAAACCAGAAAGGGTTATCTTCTTTCACTGCCTTTCAGGACACTGGGAGGTTTAATTCATGCCTCCTTGCAAAACACTTTGACATCCTGGGGCTGAAATGCAAAGCCTTCTTATGATTCAGGGTTTTATTCATTTTAGTGTAGAGGTGTTTTTTTTGTGACACATGCTAAAGACATGGCTGGAAAGTGAACTCTCTCTGTCCCAGGAAGTCAGTCTGATGGACTGCAGCATTTCATTGATGCATTTTAATGTATACCTTTTATACCTTTGCCACTCTGAAGTGGAAAACTGACATTATCTGGTTCGATCTCCTGCTTTCTTACTGGCTGATTACACAACAGAAGAGGCTAGGCCTGGGGCAGATCTATTTTCTACACCTATTATGCTGTTGCACAGTTGAAGTTCAGTTGTTAGCTGCTTTTAAAAACGACAAATGTGCTCTAATTTTAGAGCATCATAGCAATCATTGTTTTTATTTCAGTAGAGAGGAAAAGTGGAGGAAAAAAACAGCTTGGGACTTAATAAACACCTTAGCCTGCAGCCTTCGACTTTATTCATGAGGTTTTTTATCTTCTCTTCCACTCTCCATGCACTCACTGCATCTTCTTTACTGCACAGTCTTAAATTACCATTGCAAAGGTTATATGTTTATTTACAAAGAGCTGGCTATGAATGGTGATCCTAAAGGCGAGGAGGGTGTCTCATGGCAATAAACATCTCTTGCTCTCTTAAACACCAAGGCCAAATGAATAAGGTGATGTTTAGTGCCTCAGACATATTATGGTTTATGGCTTCATTAACTACCTGACCTGTATTGTGTGCAAATTTCATCAAAGTGAGATGCATATTTATTCCCTGAGGTGGGCTGGCTGATAATGTTCTTATTCTTAAAGGAGCAGCACAAGTAATTACTTACAATTAGTGTTGTGAAAGTAAGGGAATTTTGTGAGACGAGGTAATTTCACATACCTGAAATTTCACTTAACAGGAAGAAGACAGTTCAATGAATATTTATACATGGGTGAAATTGAAAATACATGTATATAGCTTTTCTTGACTCTTTGCAGCCAAAGGGATAATTTTGGCTATTTAAGAAATGAAAAAAATAAAAATAAACAACCCTTTTTGGACAATTTTTTTTGAGTGCCTGTAGTTCCCTTTGCCAGAGCTGAATCAGGTCTTTAGGATCAACTGAATGTGAAACCTAAAGCGTACAAATTTCTTGCCTCATCGCATGCCCTCTCCTTTGCTTTTTGCTCCATACAGTCTTAGTTTATCCTAGGAGCTGTATTTAATTTCCCTACAGGATTCTGGGGATATTATTATCATTGTGGGTTTTTAAAATTATAATGGTACACACAGATCCTCACCAAACTGTGGTTACACTGAAAACCTGAATTTCAGTCTACCATCTGACTGGAGGCCAGTTTTCCTGGAGCACAAAGTGCATCTTGGGGTGGTTTCATACAGAGATGTTGGGATGAGGGTTCTCCTGTTATGAGAGGGATTATTACTCATTAAACAACTGCAGCCAATGCAAAGGGGTCAGCGTGGCTCAGAAGTGAGTGCACTGCCTTCTCTCCACGTGTGGAAGATACCCCGTGGCCACAGTAGTGCTTGTTTGTAGGGTTAATAAAAACACAGCTTTATATTCATCTGTCTTTACTGTAATGGAGATGTTGCCTAAAGCCTTGAAGGATGCTTCTGGTGCTTGCAATGCCCAGATTTGATGTTGCTGGTGGGCCAAAGGTAGCTGAAATGTATGTGGCCCTTTGGCATCTTAACTATATGTGGCCTTTCCACTCCAGGCTCAGTCAAAACAACATGTGCTGTGTGTCCAGTAACATGATCACAGCTCTCAGCCCTTACATTTCCATCAGGCCTGAGCCTACTCCTCTGCTTGTTCCAGGTACTTACATTTCTAATTCTATCAGACCAGGAAAAAAGACTCTGGACGCAGCCATGCTCAGAGGGAGGACCAGTTGGTGGCTGGCTGACTGCAGGAGACAGCTCCTGCTGCAAGGACTTCTTGAGAGTGGCATTTAGAGTTTAACCATAAATATATGATGTATTTTGCCATGTGCACCGACTTAACCAGAGAATGTCATGGAGCTAATTCTGAGCAATTGGATGTCTGTGGTCTAACCACCAGCAATAGCTGAACACATGATGAATGGCCTACGGTCAAAGTACATATCCTAAACATGGGGAAGCACAGCTTAAGCTGCTGTTCCTCTGTGGTAATGTTGTTCTGTGGCACAAGGAAGTTTCCTTGTTCTGCAAATGTTTGCTTTCCAGCTACTGTAAAAAGAAAACTTCAGCACTTAATTGAAGGGGGGAGGAAAATTATCTTTTTCAAGTGCACTGAGATTTCCCAGATGGCAACTTGAGCTTCAGCCTAGGACAGGCTAGTGATCCCAACAATCCATGAGGCCCTTTCAGCAAAGCAGCTCATCCACCTTTCAGATGGAAGGGACCCACCTCTCCTGCAACAGGGTCAGGACTGGCTTTTTAGCAAAGGCAGCATCAAAATTCCTGTGGGCTTTCACTGCAAGCCAGCTGAGGCTCCAGTGGCATCCAGAGACTGCTGGATGTTTGGCATTCTTAATATTTGATGTTCCCTGACAGTTTTCCAGGGGTCAAGCACAGCATGTGCTTGGCCCCATGTGTCCATTTGGTCTCTTGCTAATTTTTTCCTGGGAATAAGCTCTGGATCTCACACAGGAGATTTTTGGTCATGAGCTCTAAACACCATTTGCTTCTGATAGCAATGGCCAGACTGTCTCCATTCCTCATAGGAGCTGAAATATGATTGCTAGGCAATGAGCATGCCATAGGGGAAAACAAAATGAAACAGGGAGGCCTGCACATGGAAATTTTCCTTGGATATCTTGGAATCAAAAGCAACTGCAAGCCACCTTGCCTCAGTACCTATCTGCCTCCAGTCACTACTGCTTCACCTCTCCCTTCTTTCTGACAAAGGACTTCAACAGAAAATAGTCCTGGTCTTGGGAGACAAAACACTTGCCCCAATCCTGCTAATACATATGGAACCAGCTTTTCACAATTTTGTCATATATCTGGGAAACTTTCTCTATTTTTGCAGCTACTACCTTAACTCTATCTGAATCCAAGTATTTTTTCACAATTTCCTAAAATTCATGACATTGAATAAAAAAACCTCTAAACAATTAACTACATCAGATGTAGTATCTATAATAGATACAGAAATAATTCAGAACTTTCTCTACTCCTTATAGCTGGAATTAATTTTTTTCCCCATTTTGTTAACAAATAAAAAGAAACGCAACCACAAAGACAGAGCCATGCAGAGAACAGAAAAGCTCCTGTTTAGACAGAAAGTTATAGCATTTTCTCACAGTTAACATATCCAGACTGGGAAAATTTGCTTAATTTTTTCTACTGTCATCAGTTTCAAAAACTAACTGAATTATGAAGCTAAGGGAATTTTTTTTTTCCAAGGACTCAGAACAGATGTTGAAATTCAATGTCCTGTGCTTTAGTGTAGCTTCTCCCAGCACAGGTGAACATTGGCACCAGTATTGCAGATACTTAATAACCCCCAAGACTCACCCTTTTAGCATTCACACATATATAAAAGGCAAAAGCAAAAAGAGGGGAAAAAACCCAACCCCCAAAAACCAAACAAAAAAAAAAAAGGGGGGGGGGGGGGGGAGGTCAAACAGCAAAGGAAGGAATGAGAAGAGTGATATCCCTCAGTAAAAGATAAAGGTTTACAAGGGCAAGGACAAAATTAGACAGACAGTGTAAAAAGCCAATGAAAGAAAAAACCTGTGATCATCAAAACTGTAATGTCAGCACTGACCTGGCCAAGTAAGTAGAGAACAACAGCTTGGGAGTGTTTGAGAAGCCCCAGACCTGTTAAACTTCTTCCTTGAGAAGTGCACTTTCTGACTTTCAAGTTATTCAGCCTTTCACCTGTTAGGCTTCTGCCCTCAACCTTGACTCCTGCTATTTGTGTAGCGTGTTAGTAACTGAGGTTAGAAGTCTAAAAGAGGGTAAGTAAATGTGGAGGAAGAAAACTCCAGACATCTGTAAAAATTTGGAAACTTGAATTATGTGCAGCTTTTATTTTCCCATAAGTGTTATTTAATCTGTAGGAAAAAAAGATTTGTCATTCCTTAGCAGCTTTGTTCAATCTAATTTCATGGTTTTTCAGTTAATAAAAATGGTCTAGGCATGAGATTTGGGCAAAATAAATAAACCAGACCTTGGGGACTGTGTTGCAAAAAGCAACAGAGAAAAAAAGAGCAGGAAACAAGTTTGAAACCATGTAATGATAAGAAATTACACTGATGGGAAGATTCTGATTTCCAAAGACTGACTTTTGATGTGGGGAGAGCCCACAGGATCTGGATCTCATCTGTTTTAAATCATGGAGGGGATCTGTTGCACTCTGCACACTGACTGGGGGACAATCCTCAAACTTGTGCCTTACACCACCAGCTTGTCTGAAGAGCAGATCTGTGGAATCAGGCCGTGCTCACAAATGGCATTTCCCCCCACAATTTACTGTCTTTCTGCCTTGTGTCATGCCAAGGGGGTCACCCAGGACGCATGTACCTGTTTTTATGAGTTCCCCACAGGATCATACCTATTCAGAGATGTGCATACAGCAGCAAATGTACTTAGGAGTATTTCTGAACCTAAATAATGCATCTGTGGTGGAGGCAAACAAGGTTTGTCAGCAGAGGAGGTTTGTCAGCATATTCTCTCCCAATGAACAGTGCTCCTTGCCTGAGATGTCAAATTGTTCAAAAAAAGGGTTGAGGAAACTGGCACACTGCTCTGCCTCAGTACTTTCTGAAAATTCTTACATTGCCTGGAACAAACTCTGTTGTTTTGTTTGTAATGTAAGTTAAGTTAAGGAAAATTAATGTGAAAAAAAATACAGAAATATTAAAAAAATTAAAAATATTAAAAAATACAGAAAAATTAAATCCTCTTCTCCTTAGTGAATGTGTAGAATTTTGGTATCTAAAAATATTGGCTATTTAACATTTAGTCTTGATTTGAGATAGAAAAACTTTTAAAAAATGTCATATTTACACATGGAATGGAAAAAAAAATTCCTGTCTTGATCTAAATTGTGAGTTATGTGTACAGAAATGTTGTGGTACTTTTGTGGATTCTCTCTCCATTAGGGCTTGTATACAATTTTGAAATTACATCATGGGCTGCACCTGGCACAGACTAAACCGGTCCCAGGAAAAGAAATGCTACTGGATCATCTGAAGATTTTATAAAGTGATAAAATGCCCCTGGAGGGACAACGAGTCTTGAGAAAATTCATTTCTACTAAGATTTCAAAGTCAGACTACCAGAAAATAACCTCCAGTCCATTGAACTCTGAGATTTTCATTCTTTTTCTGATTTTTATGCACAAATATTTTTTGACCATGCTGAGACCAAATATTCTCTTAGTCTACTTACTGTATTCCCTTAGATGCTTGTTTTATTTCTTTATTTACAATGAGTGGTGAAGATTTGAAGTATAAATCATTTGCTGACCTAGTACATGATGATGGGATTCTTATTAGATGGTTTACAGATAAGCGTAGGCACCTATCTGGACAAAATAGGGTCATCTCAAGGATAACCATCAGAGCTTGTACATCAAGAGAGTCCAGATAAAGATAAGTGTACTTGTGGAGACACCCACAGTAAGGGCAACCTTTGTGGCAGAAAGAAGAAATTTGTTGCTGAATTTTGCACAAGTTGGAAAGTAGTGCAGAAAACAGATTTGTCTGTGTCCCAAGGAGGAATAATGACAGTAACTGAGCTGCTGGTTCATGCAGATGTACTCTCTTACTGCAAGGTCACTGCAGGATAGACCAAAAGGCTGGATATTGCTGAGGGAAAACACTGTGAATGACCAGCAGCCCAGGAGGTCAGAACTGGGGCTTGCAGCCATCTCTCTGTAACCAGGAGATTGCATGAAAAGCTTTTGAATAAGAGCCTTCTTTCCTGCCAGAGTCTTAGACTTTGCCTTGACTAGGATCGGAAGGCATTGTTTGAACATGCTAGCTCACACTTTTTGATTAAAAGCTTTAAGGTGAAGCCTTACTTTCATTTAAAGTTAATGGCAAAATTCTCAGTGACTTTTCTGGAACCACGATGCAATGTCTTTGCGTGAACAAACCCATGTTTTTTACTTGTCCACACTAGATAGACTATTAAATCAAGACTGTGATTTTACAGAATGTGTTGCCCAGCTACACTGATGTGTATTTTTAAATTCTAAACTCCTTTCTTTTTCCAAGGCATGTCAGTCACATCCATCCTTGAACCTCCTACCTTAATAAACATGAATGTCAATTAAAAAAAAAAACCCACACTTTAAAAATTAATAAAACAGGCAAACTTTCTGTCACATGTATGAAGTCTTGCTCTTCTGTCTTAAAATGATTGGGACAGATTTACAGTAACTGATGGTTTGTTGTTATCAAGCCCCATATTGCCACTGATATCCAGAAAGCCATTCAAACCAGTTCAGGGAGGGGGGTAAATGGCAAATTTTACCCTGAAGAACTGGGAAACTGTAAAGACATCCACCTAAACAAGGACACCAAAGAAAAATAAAGGATTTTACTTCAGAAAGTACCATCCAAAATAAGACCATATTCATAAGTCAGTCAGTCAATCAAACGGCTGGTGGAGAATATTTGAAATTTGCTGACACGCATACATCCAGCCAAAACCCTGCAGGAAAGAGACCTGGATAATGCTCTGTGTGATATTTTAACATTTCTAAACTATAAAAGTGATCACCTTGCACAAAAAAAAAAGTGCTTCTAAAAGAACAGCTGCAGACAGAATAATGGTATATATTTAAGGTGAAAAGTAGAAAATGGGGCTAGAGAAAAACCTTAAACTGCACTGGGGCTGGGGAGATTCCCCTTCCCTCTCTTTGGGCTCGGACCCAGTCTTGACAAAGGGAAACTAGTAGTTTATATCTTTTCAGTGCTAATAAAGGAAGACCCATGTTATTTCATGTGATGTTACCATCAAATCCTTGGGTGGAAGTGAGCAAAAGGCCAGCTGGGAAGGCAGCCATTGCCAAGGTGCTATGGAAACACAGCCCCATCTGCCCGAGCGTCCTGTTAGCCAGGGGTAAAAGTCATCCCCTGCAGTTACTGTTTAACAGTGTCCGGAGAGGGAATGTGAACCACACAGGGAAATCCCCACTTCAAATCAAAGCCTGGTGTGAGGCCAAAAATGTCTCTGCCATTTTATAAAGGTGAAGGGAACCAAACAAAAATAAACATCGCCTCGGGAGGGCTTTGCATCCCTCCGCCTGCGGTCTCCAGATGCTCGTGGGCCTGAGTCACACATGCCAGGGTGGATACTCTGGAAAACCCAAGCAACGTCTCGGTGGAGCTGGAAGGTGTCTGGGTTTGGTTTCTGTGATTCCTGCAGCTCATTTAGAATGAGAGTCCCTCTGAGGTAGGCAGTGTGACACAGTCCAGAACTGGAAGGTTTCTGCGCAGATGAGCTCTGCAGGTCTGCAGTGGATCATCTGGCAGGAAGAGGGGTTGGATGTTACAGGCGAAAAATTGAACCCCACATGGGGCTCGAGAGGAAGGAGAAGGGGCTTTCCCCTGAGTACTGAGAAACACTGGCAGCTCCCACCTCTGGACAAAGCTGCCCTGTCTGACAGGACCCGGTCTGTCTGGTGCAGCTTGGCAAAACTTTCCTTGGAAAGCCCCTTTTCCTTCCTCTCACTTTTTTCTATTTAACAGGAGCATTTTTGGAAATGAAGGATGCTCATGTTAGCATCCCCCTTCAGACAAAGGGACACCCTTTCCTGCCATCAGGACCAGGCTCTGCATTTCCTGAGGCTGTCCAGGGAGCGCCTCTCAGCTCCTCCATCCCTTCCCCCTTCACTTTTTGTTGCCATTCCCAGAAAGGAAAGTGAATTTTTGAGAGTGTCAGAATAGTGTAAATGCTGATATATAGGCCACAGTTGTTTGAGGGCCTTTTGAGACACAAACTCCTCCCCTCTCCTCTGTTCCCTTCAAGTTGGGAATGATTCATCAGCTGGCCTTTGGCAAGAAAAGAGCCCTGCCCTGGGTCCTGGGCCTTTGACCCGGGTGAAGAGAGGGGTCAGGCCACGAGCAACTGTGCAAGCGCTGCTCAGCAGCTACGGGTCTGGGAGACACAAGGGAGAGGGGAGGGAAAGAATGGAGTGGGACGGTGGGAAAAAGTGGGAATTTATAAAAGTTAAGAGTATATTTCTAAGAGTCTCAGCGGATCAGCTGACAACTGGGGTCAGGGGTCGTATTTATGCTTGATTCCCTGGGCATGTTACAGTAACATCTGCTTGTTAAGGGTCTGTGGGGACCAAATGCTCCTGACCTTTGCCTAGGGAAGGGGACAAACCAGGAGATTAGGGGTGTTCATATTAATGTTTGTGTTTGACTTGAAGGTTTCCCCTTATCTGAGCCTGGTTTGTCAGTATTGCCAAAATTCTTTTATGCTCTACCCAAATAAACAGGTCAGCCATGCCAACGGTCTGGCCAGGGTTTGGGGTCACGAGGTGTTGGACGTCACTTGACTCCTAAAAAGGAGAGTAGGTAGGGTGGAAGCCCCTGCTCTGGGAGGTGAGGCTCAGTCCACCCTCTGGTCTGGGCACACTTGTCAGTCATAAACATCTGGAGCAAGCCCCTGCTCCCTGCCTGCATCTTTATTCAGTAATGAAAAAAGCAAATGCCAAGATGTAACCAGAAGCTGACAGAAAGGATAGGGCCTCACTCAAACTTCTGTGGTAGATTTTGTGACCAAAAAACCCCATGAAAGCAAATTCCTTATTGTATACAGGAGGAGTTAATGCCCCCTCACAGCTGTATTTGAATTTCTCTTTTGGGAATCGATAACCAGAAATGACATCACTTTATGAACTACAATCCCAGAACTAGAAAGAACTTCCTCCAACTGTATGGAGCCAGAAGAAGGGGTTCTACAGGCCTTTTACTAAAAAAAGTCTCCTTTTTTCCCCACCAACTAAAAAGAGGTTGATTTTTAGGAAGCAGGACACACTGTTGCTAAAATAAGGATACTTTTCCAGGTACCAGAGCTTTGGGGAGGCAGACTTAGATGAAGGATTTTATTCTTGTGTTTATGTCATTGAGCAAGGGACAAAAAAATACTGTCCCATTTAAAGGGAACAGAATAGCACCTGACCACTAACAGTTGGCATTGAACATTTTCAGTGCATTAAGAAGTTCCTTTTAGTACCTGTCTTTATCCCAGTCACTTATGAGGTTCAGTCCCTGACTGTGAGTATCCAGGAACATGCAGCAAGTGGCTGCATTTCTGGACCTGGGAAAATAGGAACGTTGATTTTTGGCTTGTTTACAGACACTGTTTGTGACATTTGTGGTATTTCACTTCTGTCCAAAGTTAGTCTTAGCCCAAACCCCAGAGACCACGTGAAGTTTAATTTCAGCTAAAAAAAGCCTCAAGCCTGGAAACTTTTTGTTTGTAGGAGTGTATTTTGTCTATTTTTATCCAGCAGCAGCTACAAGTTATCTCATATTGTGGTGTCACTTGTGTTGCCCTATCCTTGAGCCCAAAGTCAGCAACAGTTAAATTTGTATTGTGCAACCTAGTTTTAAATGTATAAAAGGGGAAAAAACCCAAGAAAACACAACAGGCACTGGTTCAAAACAGAGAACCTGGCTGAGGTCCAGGAACTGGAGAAGAGCTGAAGCAAACTGGATCTAGGTGATCCGTGGTAGTTTAAAGATAGGGTGTTGAAGTGAGTAGACGGGTGAAGGAGAGGAATGTAGACCATTCAAATCCACCTTTGTGATTATAAATAATAAAAAATTTCATTCGGAAGTGCATTCTGCCAAACTTCACAATAAACCTCCTAGCAGGTCATTGAAATTCTCTTAATCAGGGTCAGAACCCACAAGCTGGGGTCTGCCCTGTGAGTTCAGTGGGAAAAATATTCTTCTTTCCAAATAGTCTTTTTTCCTCTTTCCTTTTCTCTTTTAGTTGGAAGGGACCTCCACATAAACATGCAGAGCAATTTTCCAGTACATTAACCCGGGAGGGGGGAATCCTTCCTAGCAATGCAATGGGTAGCCTAAAAAAAAAATAAAAATGGAGCAACCGGGTGAGCAGAAGATGGATGAGCCTGGGATATAAGACAGGGTAGTTTTTCCACTGTCCTGCCCTATACACCTAGGACAAAGACTTCATTGAGTGAGATGCTTGACATCAGCCTCATAAACTAGTAGTTGGTCACAAAAGGTCTGACACTTGAAAGTGCCAGTCCCTGCCCTCTTTGCATTGCAGCTGCACAGAGGGGTTGGGTCTAACAGTTGTGTCCCTTTGTCGTCCCGTAGGACAAGAGGTGAAGATAAATAGTGTTGACTTTAATGCAGTCACACAATTTTGCCTTTTCCCAAAAGACAACATTTCCTCCCAGGCCTTACTTTATTACCTCGAGCAGCTAGAACCACCTTCCTTCCCCTGGGGGTGGGGACAGGCTAGAGGTAGTAGAGGGCAAAGGGAGGAGAGATGAAACCCAAACCCTGGTACCTCTTGCCCAGCAATGAGGTAGACTGTAATTTTTTCTGCTTTGTTATGGTGGCTTTCTTCTCTTTCTCGTGGGATAGCTGGAAATGGCCTGAAAAGCTTGGAAAGAAACTGAAAAATGTATGAATTAAAACCCCACCACCTCTTAAAAAATTAAATACTCCCACAAGACACGCACCAGGCAGAAGGCTTGAATTTTCTGTGGCAATTTCCTGGAGAAAACTTGTGAGAATGTGTCTGCAAGCAATTGCCTTGCAAAATGGTCATTCATTAGTTCCTTTGTTGTCTTGTAACCAGAGCCATAAGTATTTCACCTGGAAATGTAGATAGAATCAAAAAATATGTTGGAGGCAGTTTTTAAATAGCAGCATCTTTACCACTGCAGGCAGCAATGGAGGAAATTTAGGAATGGGGAGTCTTCTGCTCACATTTGAACTTGGTAGGCCATAGCCAAGTTCAACTGTTTAGGATATTCTCTGTCTGGTATTAAGCTCACTGGCTGTGGAATGCCCCTTTGGATGTGTCTGTGTCCTCCTGTACAGTGACTCACTCCTTCAACAATGAGCAGAACATCCCAAGTCATTCGTATTTGTCCAGCTTGACCCTTCTCTTTCCTTCTCTGCGGTGGACTGGTGGTAACGACACCACAGAGGATGAATGAGCTAATTAAAAATGTATTAAGGGGAATTCTACACTTGGAAGAAAAATAAATGTTAGACCTGGGACATGAGGGCTGTGGAGAAACAAAATAATCTGGCCTATGATCTATGCTAGATTGCTTTCAGTATTTAAGTCAGACTGGTTCAATCTGAACTAGGCATCTCCCCAGTGCAAAAAGTCAGAAGCTAGGAGCACCTGTAGCTGTTTTTTGCACAGAAGTATGTGGAAAGAAAGCCTCAAGAAAAGGTCCCTCCTGACTATGATTGCTTCCATTTTCTGAGGTAACAATATTTTTAGTTTTTCAGGCCTTGTTGCCTAGTCGAGTTTGTTTCTTGGCTTTTCGTTGACCTGTGATCTTGGACTGACTTAAAAGGCTGCCTTGTCTGCCTAAAGAGTGGGGTTTGTGTCTGTTTAATAAGTTGTCAGCAAATCTAAGAAAATAAAGACAGCGAGTTCTCTCGGGCTGTTTTGAGTTCTATCAGCCCTTAAGACTTGGAAACTAAACAGAAGATGAGAAATCTTGTATTTGAAAAATAAATTCAGTTCTGTAAGATGTGAGGGATAGGCAGGAAAAGAGGCTTTTTTGGCCTCAGCTTTGTCCTCTGCAAGTGTTATAACTGAGTACCCCATAACTGTGTTATGCATTTCAATAGAAAGGAAAAAGAATGCCCAGTAGATTTAACAATTTCTGGCAGCAAAACCAGTCCTGGACAAAACTGCTAACCCCAAGGAGCCAATGAAAAAAGTCCAATTGACTCTGATGGGACAGAACCTGTCCCCCGGGAACAGTCCTGGCCAATTTGGCCAGGGACTAACTTCTTGTTTTCCCAAGTCACCCCAGCAAACACTACCCACTTCTGTCTGTGCCTGCATTTTTCAGTGATCCTCCTGAGCACTGAGTGACCTAATTTCTGGGGCACTGAGCATCATCTAAAGTCAAAGGCTGCTGAGGGTGTTCTTTGCTCACTCACACTTCCAGAAATCAATTGAGATTTATTTCACAGTCAGCAAAATCAACTCAGGCTACTAAAGTCTGATTTTCAAAGCTGTTTGAAGTCAGCTGAAATTAGGGGCTAAAGCAGCTTAGAAAACCAACTGGCACCTATGTAAGTATCTTTAAAAATCTGACTCCATCTCCTTATACTTAGCATTTTATTTTTTTTCCCAGGGTGCCCATAGTTCCATGACCTCACTGAAAGGAAAGGCACTAAAATTATACAGCAGGTCTTCTAACGTACACAGACACGCTGCAGTGTATGTAAATGTGTGTCTGAGGTCTGGAAAGAGGTTGAGCCTTTCACTGGGCTGAGGGCCAAGTAGGTGCTGGAATTAGAGCAGTGTAAAGATTATGTCTGTGAGGTGGGGGAGGCACTGAATCATTGAGGGGCCTTAATGCACCTCTTCAGTCACACTGGGGTGTGTGCAGAGATCCCTGCCTCACTGGGCGAATATTTCCCCCATACAAGTGGAGTCAGCCCCTTGGAAGGGGCAATCCTTTAGCATGACAGGATTATCTGATCTGCACAGAAGCATGTACAGAAAGTTGGTGATATGATCTTCCTTTCATCCTCACCTAACTTGTCTCTACAACCCCTGTGGGGATGTGCTGCCTAATGTGCAGAGAGATCCTAGGCTCTAAATCATAGCCAGGATAAGAAGGGTTTACTTGCTTTCCCCCTTCTTCTCTCCCTGCTCTCCAAATGCTATTATTGTGTTATTTTTCAACAGTTCAAGAAATTTTCAGTAGCAAAATTGAAGAACTCGGGCACACCCCTCGTTCAAGCAGAGTAAAATGGTCCCAAGCAGCCAAAACAAGAGTCCTCTCTCACAGAGGTGTCTTTGTGCAATATAAAACTAGCAGAGCTGGGTCGGTGCCACCTTTTCCTTGCCCTGTGAAAAGTGGAGGGCTGAGAGCATGGCTGAAAAAGGCTCAGGACATTCTCACAGTCGGGGCTGGCAGGACTTGTCGTAAGACTGTTCCAGCTGGCTGGGATCAGAGCATCCCTAGGGGTGTGACAGATTCCCCCAAGAATGAACAAGCAGACTGAAGAACATGAAGATGTGTCTCCTTTCTCCCACTCCCTGCTGGGATCCCAAACCCAGGTCAAAACCAGCTCATTTCAGCCCAAAAAATAGCCTTTTGATATCCCTTCCAGAGCCAGTGTTTCTATAGGAGCTATTTAAAACATTGCAAGTTTCTGCTATCAAGATTTTCCTTCTGTTTGCCTGGGGAAAATTACTGATACTGGGCTTAAATAGGCATCCTCCTCCATACAATTCTTTTCTCTAAACAAATTAGCATACGTTGGAAAACTGTCTTGGAAAGGAGACAAATAATGACTCGATCAGAACTGTTTATGTTGGCTGAACATTATGACACTGGGAAAGTCCAACACTGGTCAATACTTTTTTTTCCTTGGGAATTGACAGTAATAGCTTACTCAGAAGAAATGCAGCATCTAGCATATTACCAATACCAACCCTGGAACTGCTGGCAGAGCCTTCTGTTATTTTAAGGATGTTTTACTGTAATTTTTCATTTTAAGGAGTTGCTTGATTGCATTATTTCCAGTATACGCTTTATTCCAAAGAAGCAGCTAGGATTCTTCCCAGTACACAGCTGTCTTGGCACCGTGAACTCTTTCCCTGAATTGTTGCCTTGTAAAAAGTCTCATTGATTTTGAAGTTTTCTGACTTACATTTAAGGCTTAACTGTCTGAGGTCCAACATACCTAACCAATTTTCTTTTACTTCATATTATATGCTCAGCTATCAAGTGGAATTGACTGTAGTGGTTGTAACACCATGACATATGGGGAGAGTGGCCCAACACCTTGTGTAGGAGGGCTGGGAGTGTCCTGTCCTTCACTGCAGCCAGAGCCCCACCACGTGTGGGTTCTCCCAGAGCTGACATCTGCAGCACACAGATGAGGAACAGAAAATATTTGGGGGATAAAGAAAAAAAAAATAGAAAAAGCAAATTACTTCTGGTGGGGATTTTGAACGATGAAATATTTTGACTACCTCATAAACTGACTGCAAAGGGAAAGGCTAAAACAGCTAATGGGAATTTCATAATTTCTTTTTTAAATTCACCTTACTTATAAAAAGATACTTTTGAAGGCTTCATATGGAATTTATTTAAAATTTGCAGAGTTCAGGACATTTCAGAGAAAGGTGATAACATTTGAATCCCCTTTTTTGAAGATGATGAGACAAAAATATTCCTCACATTCACCCTGTACAATAATCTCTGTCATTTAATAAATCCTGACTGTGGTGGGACCGCTCTGCTCAGTCTGGGAAGAGAAGCCATGGAAGCCATTAGGATTTTAGTTTATTCTTCACAGCAATGGAAGGAACTTGAAAACATCTTCTGGAGTCAACTAAGTTGAGATGGTAACGTGTATTGACAATACACATTTAAACATGCTTCTAACTTTAAGAGCAGAGTAGTTTTCCTGAAATAATCCAAGACTGCTCTGTGTTTAAAGTTAGATGCTTATTTAAATGGGTAGCTAAATCAAGATATTATTAACTTCTTGTATCAAGACAAGCAAAGCTCTAAAAGAAGCATCTCCAACTTGAAATGAGAAGATTTTTAAAATTTTATTTTAAGAAGTACTACGCAGAGAATAATGTTCTGTTAAAACTAGCTTTCCTGTTGAAGCTGCAAAGAAAAACATCCTAATTTTATGGGCCTGTGAAAAAATAAAATACTGTTCATTTGAAACTGGATTTTTTTCTAAGTAGATAAAAAATAATGGCCATCTCTTAAGAAAACTTATTGGATCAAAAAGACTAAAAAAAGAAGAAAGAATAAAATGTCTGAAGTCATATTGATCCTTAAGAAAAACTTGGATTGGACTATAGCTCAATTTAAAAGCTGCCAACACCTGAAGAAAATACATTTTCATCCTGAAAGCTTGTGTGCTTCATTTCTAACCCATTTGTTAGTCCAATAAAAGGTTGCACTTTAACTATCTTGACTCACTTGAGAATAATTGGCATTTCTTTCATTTTATGGCATCATTTAAGTTTAAGAATGGATTATTTGCTTGCATATTCCTGCCTTTTGCTGCTGCTGATGGATGAATTCCTACTCAGCAGGAACTCTCCAATTTCTCTTTTTGAGCTATATACTGTGCAGCTACTGTGAAATCTTCTATTAGGCTGAAACCCAGCCCGGTGCAATGGGCTGGAAAAAGGGCCTTGCCATGACTCCTGCCCTGCAGCAAGGTGCTCAGGGGGCTGAAATGTTGGGTTACAGGTCAAACACAAGGTGTGCACTCCAGGAATTAAAATAAGCCAAACTGGGAGAGCAGGCACGATGATGTGGAGAGAAAGATATTGCTGCAACACCAAGAAAAAAAAAAAAAGAAAGGAAAAAAAAGAAAAAAAAAAAGTTCTCTGTATATGTGTGCATTCTGACCCCCGGATAGCAATGGATTAATCCCTCCAGGGCTTGGCTACCCTCTGGATTAGCCTCATGGAGCATTGCTCACAGCTCCAGGGGAGTAGCTGTGAACAGGCTGTCTCAGAGCCCTGTGCATCCACTGGCTGAGGGATATAAATTCCATCTTCCTTTTATAGAGTCCAGGCTTGGTTTTTATGTGAAAAAAGTAGGGATTTTGCCCTTAGTGAATTCTTGCTTGCTGCACACAAAATGTTCTGTGTGAGGGAGTTCTCTCTATCAAAGGAGAGCCATTTTCATCCTGATTTGTGTCTGAAACATGAAAACAACATAACAGCTGCATGCTGCATTGAATAAAGAACATACACATGCATTTAAATCACTTATATCTTACTTTTTTATGATGCAATTGTGAATTATGTTCTTTTTGCATCTGTAATTAGAGGGCAGAACAGATGGTGAAGGCTCTGTTTAAAGTGATGTGTCCATTAAAATAACCTATGCTGCCAAATGATTGCTCACTATAACAGGGTGCTCATTCACCAGAGCAGGCTTTTTGCTCTGTGGAAATACGTTGGGAAGGCCTCTGGACTTGACAAAATCTTTTTTAATTTTAGGATTTCCCTATAAAAAGATTGCCTGTACAGGGTTAGCACTAAACCCCCAAAGCATATGTTTGACTGTATCTTTGTAATTTTAAGATGACCTTGTTTGTAATGAAAGGATGGTTGTAAATAAAAGATAAAGGGAAAGGAAAATGCAAGGAAAACCAGCATACATTAATTTCCTTTAAGGCATAACTATTTTGTGGTTTTTAACTAATTCCCAGGTTTATTCTAGCCAATCAGGAGCAGGGAGTGACCTATTCCCAGGATAGGATCTGTCCTGAACTCAGTGATTAAGGTCCATGGCTAAAGTGCTGTAGAAATATTTACACTGATCAGAGCAGTCACACGTGATGGTTACATGAAAAGAAGTATTTCTGAATGTGATAGTGAGGGTAAACACTGAAACTGTCCCTTTCTCTTCCTATCCTCTTCTTGGGAAATCATTTCACATAAAGAGAATGGGAAAATAAAAGATCCAATTTTAATCAGTTTTCCTCTTAGCGTGAGAACAGGTGGAGAACTCACTGTTAAAAAACATCATCTTAAGGAATAAAACCTTTGAGCATTGGAGTGAAGCCAGCTTTGGCCAGTTGTGATTGCAGTGTACTGCCAAAGTCAGCTGGGGAGCCTGTGAAAGCCTGGTCATCAGTCTTAATCCAAGTTCTTAGTCCAGATGTATTTTAATAATATAATTTGGTTTTATGAGTGCATGTGTGTGTTCTCAACAGGGAGGTCAATGACTGAGCGGAAAACGAGATTTTTTTTTTTTTTTTAAATTTATTCCTCCAATTCAGCATAATGCTATAACAAGATAATAAGAATGGCAAAGTTTCTGCAGCACTGCTAATTTCAGCTCTGAGATGGAGAATGTTTGTCAAGATTGTCCTGCAGTCCACCTGATGAGCCCTGGAACATGGCCAGGTTTAGGTTGCACCCTAAACCCACGAGTCCTTTTACTCAAGCCACCTAAAAAATATTAATAGATATATGGACCAGATAGCTTAATGTGGTTTAGGGTAATTTATTGTGGAGATAGCAAGTCGGTGTCTTTGGTGCTTCAAATGAATAAAAAATGTGTGACAAGAAGAAGGTTATTTCCGTTCAACATGAGAAGGAAGCTGAATGCTTTGCATGCTGACATGTGATTTTGATTTTTGGGCACCAGCCAAGGGTTAAACTGCCCCATGGCACGGTGAGGCACCGAGACTTTGTTGGGCAGAGGAGCAAGAGCTTGTGAAGTTGCCTGGCTCAGGAAATTCCTGGGAAGCACAACGCTCAGAGACACATTGATTGCTGGGATGATACATAGGTCCCTAACGTAGGGAACAGCTAACAGCTGAGCAGATTACATCACAGACTGAGAAGAAAACAAATTGTGGTGGCTAAACACAATCTTTTTAATTGACGTTTGCGTTATGTTCTGTATAAATATATTTTTGAGGGGAGGGAATTCTGTCAGCACTTGAGCAGTTTCACATGCTGCTGTTTGTGCTCTCTGGGCTGCAAAGCAGCTCTGCAGTGATCAGTAGATCCCAGAGTGGATCTATTATTCTGAGCAGGATTTGGATAAACTCCTTCTTTCTTTCAGCATACCTAAGACTGTTGTGTTTCCATACCTGCCATTGATCATCCTTTCCCAATTATTGTAACATGAGAAGCACACATGGTTTCCAGACTGCACTTCTGATCTCCTCTAGTCCACAGCTGTTTGCTTAATGAATGCTTGTGGCTTGTTTCCCTTTCTCTGGAATTATAAAAAAAAAAGAAAAAAAAAAAAAAAGAGAGAGAGAGAGAGAGAATAAAGAGGAAGAGGGGAGGGAGGGCATAGCTCAGAAAAGAATTTCCTAATTTAAGTGTTGATTATGAAATAAGTGGACACTAAGATGCTGTCCAGGTTACACTCCAATAAGATCAAAAGTAGCTTTATGAGCCTGGTCACCTCAGAACTGAAATGAGTTTGTGCACGTGAGATGAGACCATCAGCACTTAAATAAGTGCACAAGGAGGTGATGAGTGACATGCTTTCATGAAAGACAGTTTTCAGGATAAAAAACCCCCTTTTTGGAATAAGCATACTCCAGAAAATTAAAACAGGACAAAGACAACATCAGTGCAAATCTGCCAGCAGCCTGAGATGTTCTGCCAGGGTAGAAAACAAATGATGGGCACAAACTGTGTAAGGCACTGTGTTAGGATAGCAATAATCCTTAATGGCAATTGTAAAATGATGCATTGCATTTGGCAACAGAAAGGAAAATGCAAATTGATTCTTTTTGTTTACATTTAAGTGCTTATCAAAGTCTGTAGGTAGACCTACAGTTATGCTCATCTGTCAGACCAAAGGAATCTAGTTTACTTTCATAAATGTAAAAGAATTTCCTTTGTCTTTTTTTTTTTTTTCCAGTCTGTGTGTGTGTGCTTTTGTCAAACACCCCCACCCCTGGTCCCCTTTTGCTCCCTCCCTTTCATTTCCAGTCCAGACAGTGTTTTTAAGTCTGGTCTCTTCATATTCCCCTGTTGACACACCTCTGAGCCAAGCTGATGGACAAAACGAGTCTTGCAGCTGAAGCCTTTCAGAAATGAAATACAGGAATTAGTGCTGATATGCACGGAAGGGGAGCTCTACTTTTGTTTCTTCAATGGCTGGGGAAACTGATCCAGGACAAACTTTGGAAATCTATTACAGCCATCTGATGCAAAGTGATTTTTAGCTTTCTATCACCTTTGACACTTGAACACTGGCACAACTTTTGTACTACTGTGGTCCTTGCCAAGGGCAGTTCATCAGATAGCAGGGATTAGGGACAAGTGAGCTAGTTCAGCTGGAATTCCTGCCCAGCTCCCCTTTCACCTCTGTGGCCTATTCTGTGATATGTACTAAATCTGAACCATATACATTACATTCTACTATCACCATCCTGTGTAACTCCTCTTTAATCTCCTGCTGCCATTGAATAGTGTGGAGCCAGTACTTCTACATTTCATGACGCCGTCGAATTCCGTGGGGGAAATCTGGGCTGTATTGAAGTCAACAGCAAACCTCTCATGGGTGGTCAGGTTTTTACTCAGAGCCTCCACTTCCACTTTTCTCAAAAGGAGAAAAGCTGATTTCAAGCCACCTAGAATTTTTTTTGAATGATTTTGAAGGGTTGAAATGCAGCTTTTAAGAAAATAACCCATTTTAAAGCAAAATGTCCTTTCTAATGACATTTGATTTTGTTAAAAACAAAGCAATGCAGTATTTAAGTAATGTTGAAGTATCATGTGTCTATACTAAAGCATGGATTTTTTTTTTCATTTCAATTGACTTTTACGACAGAAAATTCAGTATTTGTTGTGCAATTCTCTCAAGTTTAAAATATCACCATGGAATGAATACTCTGATGTTATGCAGATGAAATGTTTTGTTTTGACTCATAATAAAAGTTTATTTTGAAATCTCAGGTCATGTTAAAACCACTTTGAAATAGGAAAAGAAACATAAAATAACACTCCTTCCTAAATGTGGGAAATCTTCCTGCTCAAATCCATGTATTTTTTATATTTTTATTCACAAATTTATGTTATGCATTCAAATGGGCTCCTCCTTCAATTTGGGAACACCATAGGAAAATAGTAACCACCATAGAGATTATTTCTTTACAGATTTAACTTTGATCATAGTGTTGGTGAAATCTCTCCAATATTTCAAGTCCACATATTTTCTAGTTTCTCTTGCTGATCCCTCTCTGTTTCTGAGTGCTGCCTCCCAATGAAATGTATCCTGAAGGAGTGATCCATATACCTGCTGACAATGAGGAAGATAAACGTGGATTCATAAGCTGCAATGTAGGGGCAAAATTGTCAATATGCTGATATATATTAAAAAAAACCCAAATACAGATAAAAGACACTCAAGCATAATATGTCCAGCAAAATACATAAATTGACTTTTGCAAAACATGCCACTCATTAGCAGAACTGAGGAATACAAAGTGTTGCTTGTAATAGGAAATAGGTATCTTTAATCAAAAGTTAATTGATCTGTATGCCATATTTTTCTTCTGCTCTTTTTCTAACTTCAGACAAGGATGTATCAATTTTTCAATATGTCATGTTGGTTCTTGGGACTGATCCTCATCAGAGATTCATTGGTTTGAATTTGAAGCAACTCCATTAATTTCTAGGGGGAATTTAGCCTGTTGCATCTGGCTCACATCTTTCCCTTTCATTCAATTAGTGTTTGGCACAAACATACAGCTACTTAAAAGCTTTCGATCTGGTTGGGAAAAATCCTTATGGCAAAAGACAACAGAAGGAGCAATCCAGTGACCTGCAAGCTTAGGTGACTGAAGCCAGATGTGTTCAGCTGCTTAGTGGTCTTAAAGACACTTGTTAGGCAAGGCAGAGGCAGAGCAGCATCTGACACTGCAGGAACCTTTCATGTTACTTTGATGGAAACACTTCAGTGTGGATCTTAAATCTAAATTTTTCTAATGTCCCCAGGAGGAATGACCTGGGACAGTCAGACAATTATGGTACAGCATTTGTCACACATATTAAAAAGATGATGCAGTAGAAAAGGTTCTCATAAATGTTGCTGTTACAAATTGCAGGATTTTAGACAAGAACTGATTTGGCTTCAGGATAAAATATTACATGAAGAATAAAAATTTTCCCTCGGACAAATCTGGGGAGAGTTCAGCATCCTGGTCACTGTCACAGCAACGGGTTAAGAGGACATTGATAGGAATTGGATTAGGACCAAGATAAAAAAAAAAAAAAGAAAATAAAAGAAAAAATGGTGATAATTTCTGCAATTCCAGATGGACATTCATAGATACTGAACAGCACAGGGCATGTACTATTGAGCACATTCAACACATGTGTTTGCCAGTGTGTCATAATCCTGACCTAAAAGACTGTATTTGTGACACAATCTTTCTGTGATTCTGCTGAAATTACCATAAAACAAGCATTTCAGGAACAGTTTTTCACTGTGTGTATGCTTTCAAAATTAGAGACATTATTTTGCCTATGCTTTCTGTTGATGCAAACTGGATTCAGATCTGTGACCGAATGTTAAAGAGCTTTATAGCTCATATATAGCTATTCAATTCAACTAGCCCTGATCAGAATATGGTGCAATCTAAGGAGAAATGGTGGTTTTATCATTAATGTTGGTTGGGATGAAAAAGGGGGATGCAATCTGTAACAGGCCTTCTTTTCACAACGCACGTGCCAAACAAAAACAAAAATACAAAACTCAGCACATTATAAATGACATAGGAAATGAAAACTCCCAACCACTGTTCAAGGGAAATAGAGAAAAGAGAGAGATAAGCAATCATTACAGTGCATTCTTTTTCTGCTCAATAATATTAAGTTCAGGCAAAACTGGAAGGGTTCACATCCTCAGACAAGGAAAAATGTTTTTCATTCCCTTTAAATTCAATCTTTCATTCTTGTCTTCTTATTTATTTGACTTCTGAGACATTATATTCATTCAGGTGCTAAGCTCCCACTGGGCTTGAAGTGGAATTAGTTTGGGATGTGGGAAGCAGGAAACTGTGAGCAATGCAAACCTCTGCACCAATCCCTATGAAACTAAATTAAGTAGTTGGCTCATCTCTTCTCACAGTGTCTGACTTTGCAATAGAACAAAGGGGCAAATTTAACCCTAATGTGAGAGGTCAAAACAGTTAAGAATTAAACCAATAGGAAAATTTCTCTTTATTTGACTAACAAGAGAAAGCCTTCTGTATAAACAGGCATCCTCCTCCTCTTCCTAATCTCTTAAACATCCGGCCAGGATTAGGGTCCTGTTGCACTGACTGCTATATAAACTCAGAACACAGAGCAGTTCCTCTGCAAAGGCTCTTTATTTTAAAGGCACACAAGGAAAAGGATGGTGAGAAAGAGATACTGTACACAAAAGAGAATTAAGTTGGTGAGAAATCCTCCCAGATCCCAACTTTGGAGAGACAAACATAAAGTACTGCAGTTGCTTCCAAACCCAGGAACCTTAACTGCTGTTGATGTTTAAGTGAGAAATAAATGAACTTAACGACCACCTTTGCTTCACAACTCTACTTTTTGCTGCAGATCAAACTTAATAAGGATGGCTGCTAATCCTAGCCTAGCCAGATGTAGATGCAAATATTTTATTAAGGGATTGTTTCACAGCATTAATGTGATCGCCAAATCTGAGAGCGGGAAAGACTTTTGGAAGTTTATCATCCTCTTGCTTGTTGATGTATGGATAGTATATTAGGGTCTCCTGTTATCCATTTCTTGTGGCTTCAGGATACCAGCCAACAGAGATCTCAGAGCTTCCCATCTTTTGTTTTGTGTCTGCGGTGACTTTCTCCTGCAGCGAGGCATTAGATCAACTCTGTCGTCAGCTTAGGGGAAATCCATCAGTTAGCATCACAGAGGAATGAAGAAGAATGACCTGGCAAGGAGCAAAGTAACCTCAAACTTGAGCCAAGAACTTGTCAGAGAGCATAACTGCATCACCCAGTTTTCTCTGGGTGATGAGAGAAAAAACATGGAGAGTGACTGCCATGGTGCTCAGGATCCACACCCTCTCTGCAAACAAACACCACCTTCAATAAGTGCCTTTTTAATGTGCATTGAGTCTTTGTGTAGGAAAAGGATGTGCAGTTGGCAAGTACAGAGCTGTAAGGGGATAGTTTGAACATGCTGATAAAACGTCTAGCTTTACTCCAGAGTTGACTTTATCATTTACCCAGGGATATTGTTAGTAGAAGATGATAGCCATGCTCCGACAAGAGACAGACAGTGAAATGTATATGAACAAAACAGCCATTGTGGTAAATTCTATCCTGTTTGTGTGGTGACTTCTCTATCCATAATCACACAACTTTACAGGCAGAGATAAAACACAAAGCAGGTGGGAGAGGGGTGGGGGTACAGAAAGGGAAAAGAGAGCACACTGAGATCAAGGGGCTGTGGTAAGAAAGACAGACACTATCCCTGTTAAAACGTCACCACTGAGAAAGGAAAAGAAAGGGAAAAGAGAAAGAAATCTCCTGTCCTTAGGCAGAGGAACAGCGGCTGGAGCAAGGGGGTGAGGTGTGCACTTTGGAAAATGAGGTTAGCTGGTTCACTTCTGCCAGATGGTCTGCAGGACTGGCTGGAGCGTGGAGGCAACAAAAAGTCAATGCCATGAATGGAAAGAATGGCTTTCCTGCCCTCAGAAGAAGCTGTGGGGATTACTGAAATTAGAGCTGGACTCATGCTGCAAACACTTTCCCCTGAGCGTTCACTTGCAGTGAAAGGAAAACAAATTTACACCCGTGTGTAACACGCCTCTTTTGTACTTGCCTTCCATGGGTCTCTCCACCCACTGAGTATTATTTGTCTAATGAAGGCTTGAGGGCTGTGAATTTTAAGCTCCCATGTCTAACAATTCCTGGCTGAAGTGGTATACTTCTATGTATTTATTATTTCTGTTGGTTTAAATCAGTATAAAAAGTCCTATTCAAGAAGTCTCAACAGTGTTTTAATTGCAAATGAAGGACATCCCATGACTGAAATTAAGCATAAGGAAATAATGCTGGTTGGATTGGTGCTGCCTTCAGCAGAGTGATGCCACCAAGAATGTGGTGAGCCAGAGGAGGATCTTGGCATCACCTTTGTAGATAGGACCTAACTTGCACACCAGTGTCTAAAGACTTGATGAAATTGCTTGGCAGGAAGGGTTTTTTGGTACATAGCATAGGCTAGTAAGGAGGTTTCCCCTTGACTCTACCAGACAAGCAACAAAGAAGGTTAATTGATAATGGATAATCACTTTGCAGTCAGAAATATTGGTTCTAACTACTGCAGGGAGAAAGATGGTGCTCACCATTGCTAAATCCAGCAGAGCCCTATGACTCAAAGCTCTAAAAGTGAACAGGTCCATGCAATAATTTTGAGTAGGTGTGGAAAGTAAAAAAATCTCTTTAAGTCTCTAGGTATAGAAAAGAACCACAGAGATGTTTTTGTTCTTTGGCTAAACACATGCTGTTAGAACCACAGAGATAAAAAGTTGGTATCCCAGAATTCAGCAATACCATTTATCATCTCTTCCATTCTGAAAGTGAACCAAGGCCTGGCAGCACCTTCTGATGCCCCCCCTGGTCCTGGTGTCACAGAGCCTCATTGAAAGCAAAAGCAGAGCTTCCCCAGACTCAGCCAGTTTGGAAGGAGGACCAATTTCTCCTCTATTAGGCAGAGAATCACAGCGCAATTAAGACTGGTTATGGCTCTTTATCTGTATATTATTAAAGGTACTCTGACTGCTTTTAGTTATAATGTGCTTGGAAGATATTTTTATTATGAGCTTGTACTCTTAGGCATATTTTAAGTGAATGAGTTGCCTGACTCTAACCAAGGGTCATCCATGTGAAGCTGGTAGCATGCCCCGAACATCTCTCCATCTGGAAGAGTCACAGCTCATTCCGCAGGGACCATCAAAGAGCCAAGAGATATCAACACATTTGTTTTCTACTGACAAAGGCCAAACTGGAACCACGGACTCAGTAGTTATAGTTTGCTACCAGTTGTTGGAAAAATTTACCACTCTCTGCCACTTCATGCCCAGCTTTGAGTTCAGATCTTTTTTTTTTGTTGTTGTAACTTTTTGTGGTTCTGTTATTCCTGCTTAGACCTGTTAATATGAAAATGTCTGAACATTGAGGTGTGGGTGGAATCACATCTCCAGGGAACAGTGTGACCTTGTTGCTGAATCTTTCAAAAGCCAGACTGACCAAAAAGTGGTGCAGGAAAATAGTATTGCATTATCAGAGAAATGGAGTACTTTAGTGACCTAATAGGTGTTCTCTAATACCAACTTCTATAGATCCACAATAGGAAAATATTGATTTAATGAGCCAAAGGAAAAAAGGAAATTCTTGGGGAAGAGATGAATTTCATGGTGATTCACTCCTTTTTTTTCTCTTTTTGCTCATGAAGAGGACATTTTGTAACCTGCATTTTACAGGCAAACCCAGAAGCTATCATTTGTCAGCAAATAATAATGCATGGGGTGCATCCTTTTTCTTTATGAAAACAGCATAAATCTGAAATTCTTCCTTGCTGGAAAGAAATTTAATATTTAAAGGTAATTTGACCTGTACATGTGTGTGCCATGAATCTTTTATGTGACCTACAGCAAATGTATTTATATAGTATTATTCTGAGGATAGTTATCTCTTATTCATTTTCTGGGATATTATTTTTCTTTCTTTGACTAATGTACATTTGGCCTTCTCATTTCCCCACCCAGCCAGAACTGTGTTACCCTTCCTTTTTTATGTCTTTTTTCCTCTTTTTCAGGGTCTGGCAGCTAACTGGACCACATGTGGCTAATATTATCAGAGAATTGGGGGGTTTTGCAAAAAATATAAGAAATATTTTTTTCCCCAACCCCTTATTTCTATTGTTGCTGTTATTACATAATTGAGTCAAGAGTGATGTGTCCGGTGAAGGGAAAAGCAGTGAGAGAGTGGGAAAGAACTATTTTTATTGTCTCACTTTAATTTCTGTCCCTGTGCAGAAAGCCTCTGAGGGATGTCCAGATGGTTTTGCTGGGTGCTGTGTTGTGTCTGACCAGATCCCCCTGGTAAAGGACAAACCCCTTAGACTGAAACTCTGAAAGGGGTCAGCACAGTGGATAAATCCCCCTTGCACCCCACTTAGCCATATTTGAAGGAAACCTGCAGGATTTCGGGGGCCTTGTTATGTCTCTCAACAACAGGGAGTTGCAAATGCTGAAATCCTGTTCTGTAGGTCTGTTTACAAAGGCTTTGATTGACAAAATGACTTTGCTTGCGATGTCTGATGAGGCTACTGCCTCCAGCCGTGCCTCTTCTGTAAAGATATTTATACTGCTTGTCAGTCAGGCCCTGACACACCATCATTTACAGCATAGCATTTTATGGTAAATCATCACCCATTTCAGCTGGTGTTCAAGCAGTGTGTGCTGAACTTCAGTGGTTTAGGAGCTGATTGGCTCCACAGCTCACAAATCTGTGGAAGGAGGAGTAGGATGGGCATCTGGGACAGTAACCCCATCAGACGTCCCAAATGGAGCTGTCTCATCTCATCAGTCAAAACCTTCCATTGCAGCTTTGAGTTCAACTGATCTGACCTCTAATTGCTTTTAATCATGTGTGTTGGCCTCTTAGATTTGTTGCACTGGGCCAAAACATACAGAAATGACCACTGCTGGCTCCTCTGGTCCTCTGTGTGCTTTGGGAACTGTCCTGAGAAAAAAGACCATCAAGGAAGGAGCCACAGGCTGGATGCACAGTCCTGGAGAAGAGCAGGAGGAACCACAGATGGACCTTTTCTTGTGGGCTGTCATTAACAGTTGTGGTTCAGTTTCTGTGTTTCAGGATATGTTAAAAATTTGAGCTTGGGAAAAAAAGATTTTTCCATAGGTCATTATTACTTTTTTTTTTTTTTCTGATGTCATGAAAATATAAACAGTTGTTATTAAATCCCGTTACTTAATACAGAACACAAGTTTTGGGAATAAACTTTTTGGCTGCATTCTTCAAATATAGCACTGGCAGAAGCACAGAGAAGAAATTAATATCTATGTGCTGTCTGTATTGCTTGACACATTTTTTGCTGGGAGAGCCAGCTTGGTTCAGACATGGTGTAATCATACCAGACCATTTGCCCTTTCTTTAGTCTCCCATTGACCTTCATACCCCAGTGAATCTTAATTTTTAAGCTTAGGGAGAGATAGCCTGTTGCTTCAGGATGTTGCTTTAGGCCCCCAGTGGCACTAAATATATTGTTTAAAATCTCTTAACACTGTAAATCACATTGTGTCTCTCATGCAATTGAAGGTGAAGTTCTTAGAGGGCTGAGCAGGAAAGAAAGCAGGCCGGGGGAAATGGTAAGTAAGCATAAAAAATACCCCAAGAAAAGGCTGAAGAGCAAAATAAAGAAGTAGACACATGTGCATAGATAGCTGTGTGTCCATGTGCCCACACACAGGGAAGCATTGCTCAAGGTCTAATAGTCTTTGAAAAATAAAGCAACTCAAGCACAAATATTCCATTCTATTAATGTGATGAAAATTACCAAATGGGATTTATGACTGACACATTATTTGTCTGAATGATGTACTTTGTATTTATGTCTGGCAACATGAAGTAACTGTTTGCATGTGTATGTACAGAGTTTTGCTTCATCTGTGTGTTTATTTTTCCTATTTTCACATGCAAAGATCTGAGTATGGGTGTAAAAAGATGTATTTATGATAAGCTGGTAGACATTCAAATTGTAAAGCTTATCTGATGCATGTCTGGGTGGATGTTCTGCAGATCACAGAATGATAATCATAGAATGGTTTGGGTTGGAGGACCTTAAAGATCATTAAGTTCCAACCCCAAGCCAAAATAATTTTGAAAACTTCACAGGAACTGGACATCTCTTGCAATATTTCAAATGGGATCATTTTCTTGGACTGAAAAAATGTTAGATACATGATATCTAAAATTATAGATATAAATACAGGGAATAAAAAAAGGCCACTTGAACTTTCAAAAGATTTTTGACCTGATTTCAGACCAAGTAGTCACATAACATGTTGGCTGAATTTCTAGGATCTTAACATATAAGCTGGCAGTACTATATAAAAATGTACTGAAGGCCCTCAGGAAATTCAGCTTGTGGAAAAAAAAAAAAAGATTTTTTGATCTGATCTGTGCTAGGGATGCTCAGCAACTCCTTAATTTTTTCTACATGGCATGAGAAAAAGAAAAAGGGAGAAACTTCAGAGTAACTTCTGCATGGTAGAGATTCCATTGCAGAATAGCAATATAGCAATATAGCTATAGCCCAGGTAGGTATTATCCTCCATGAGAGACACTGTAAACACACATTAGAAGTGACTTAATTAAAAAAAATCAACTTGTTTGCCTTATTTCTTTTTAAGAGGGCAGCAGGACCAGCTCACAACCTCACAAGCCAGAACTTCCTCTGGATTCCTTCAATACTTCCATAGTGTTGTGTTTCTCTTGTGGTCTTCCAGCTCAAGATGTTTATCACCCACTTCCCACTTCCTCAGAAAGGAAATCCTTAGCCTAAAAGACTAATGCAAGGACTTAAATTTCCTGAGGTATGGAGCATAAGGCACCACCTAGATCTAAACTTTCCCTCATGTAAAAGATGAAATGTCAAATTTATGGAAAGGATTTACCAAAACTGATTTTTTGGAGTTAACAGCAGCCAGTGGTAAGTGATCCTTTGGGCATTTTGTTGCACAGGGACAGACATCCCTATTTGGTCTCCACTGTAGGTATAAAAAGTCTCAGAACTTAATTAACCAGGAGCGACATTGAGCCCAGCTCTCTCCAGTCTGGTGCTGCTTTCAGAATCTTGGGAAGAACAGACATTGTGGGTCATTCATTGCACCAATCAAGAACATCGGGTGATGCTTCTTCTTCCCAGAACATAACAATTTTGAGAGATGTCATGACAGGGAAAATAAATATGTCAGGACTGGTCTTTGACATTTGGACAAGGGGAAATCAGCATTGTTTCAATAGATCATAGATCTCTTAGGAGCTGTCAGTAAATTGCTCAAAGCACTTCATTCTGACTTGTGAAGGATTCTCTAGGCTCCAGGTGAGTCTTTAGAAAATGTTAGTATTCCTTCATTGGCTGAAACTGAGAAATGGAGAGAGCACAACGTGTAGCAGAGACACAACCTCACTTGGTCAGATGACTCACAACAAATTGTCTCCTCTGAGGAACGTTGGGGAGATCTGAATCTGTTTACACTGTGTGTTCAGATATCAAAACCCATGTGCACTTTCCTCTGAGGACAGCAGAATGATGTGCAGGCAATGTTACAATTACTACCCCACAACAAAATATTCCAACTGATTCTACCAGATCCTGTCAGGTGGGGAAAAAGGAAGAACTTTTTGTTATTCTCTTACAAGTCTCTCCTTTTTATTTCTAATATTTCAGTCAGCCTGACTGAAACAGAGTAAGCAGACTTGATCTCCCCATGCCTCGGCTGCCCTGGGGATTGAAATTTCACTGAGCCCAGCATAGATGTGCATGGAAATTGCACATTTTAAACTGATGGCTGCACAAGAGCAGAAGCCATGGCAATGCTGACACTTTTGGCCTGGAACTTGGCAGGGCTCTGGGGGAAAAAAAAAAAAGTGGAGCTGTTGTTGCAAATGGCTCATTTTCTGACTTGGAGGGAAAGGACTTCAGTTTCAGATGTAGCACTTCTACAGATCACTGACAAGGAGAAGACTTTGGTATCAGGCCACTGGCTTATCTCTAGCGAGCTGAGGGAAGTTAATATAAAACATTGTAATCTCTTTCACAGCCTCCAGGACTCATAAGAAACTATAAGAAGTTTCTCAAGTTTGAAGTGTTCTACAGGATAGTAAATCTTAAGTCTCCTGGAGGCCACTGGGGAAATGAAAAGGTGTAGTTGTCACATTTTGTCAAAGTATAACATCTATATAATAAGGCAGTTAGCTCCCTTTCTCCAGATCCAGCCCAGCATGAGCTACCAAGGCCATGTTCTTTGTTTTTCCAGTTTTATTGATGTGTATTTTTTTTACTAGAGCATTTTAAAGCAACATTGGAGCAGATCTTCAGGGGCTTAAAATTGGTGTTGAAACACTTTGGGCAAGGAGACAGATTTATTTCAGTGGGGATTCTGCCTCCTATTCTCATTCTTTGTCCCCTTCCTTCTCTTTAGCCCTTTAATTTGGATTTCTGCATTACTTATTTATTATTTATTTATTTACTTATTATATTTATTATTTATTATTTAATTATAATATAAATGACAAAGATGTTATGTTGTTGTCCTCAAATTTTAGCAAATGTGCTTCAGTCATGAACTGAAGAAGCAAAGGGATGATTGAGGAGGTTTGTTTGTAAATCTGATCTTGGATTCCACAGACTGGAAAGAGATTCTGCTTAAGATGGGAGCTCTGAGGAAGAGGTAAACCCAAGAAAAGATGTGTTCATAGCAAGCCAAATCAAACCAACTTCAACAAGAAATGAGCAGAACAAGGGAACCAGCAGAGTAAGTAAGGAGACATCTGATCATGATTTCAGGTCATTTTTGGTAGAGTTATGGAGAGGATGAGTGGTGAGGAGATAAGGAGGAGCTATAGAAAGCACCAAAACCTAAGGAAGAAAGAGAAGGAAAAGGTGTCATGACAGAGTGAGAAATAAAGCACTTAAGAGGAGATGGATGCTTGAAAAATAACTTGCTCATTAGGCCTTGGCTAGTTTTCCTTGCCTCAGAATTGTCACTTCTAATTATCATTTCACCTTTGGTTATTAACTGCAATCACAGAAAACCAATGATCACAAGCCTTACTTCAAAATATTCACTGGGTAGTGCCTGAGATCAAAACAGTTTTCTCAATTTGACCATATAACTAAAAATTAAATCAAAGAAAAAGGCCACGAGTATATGTCTTTTAACAATTAAAGATGCTGTATAAGAAGAAGGTTAACTGCTGGATGCCTTAACACTCACACATGCCTGATATGTTTAGTATCTCAGACACAATTTTCCTTTCCCCACTCTCTTTCTTTTTTTTTATCCTGTGGAAGCTAAAACTTTATTATAAAACTGAAGATAAGTATATCAGTTTGCTGGATGCTGGCAGAGCAGAACACAAGCAATGAGAAGATAAGGGAATTTGGTCAAATACAAAAAATACCATGGAACCTAAACCAAATGACATCAGATAAGACCTCCACTGACTTTCTATTAAAAATGTAATAAATAAGGATCACAGAAAAAAAAAATCTTATTTTTTTCCTGACAGTATTTTTTTTGTTGTTGTTATTGTCTCCAGTTCTTCACAAGTGTATCTGTACTGGTGTTGTTTTCCCAGTTGCAATAAATAAATGCAGATCATCTTGTATTCAAGGTATAACAGGTTCAGATTAATGATGAGACTCCACATATATATATATATATATATATATATATATATATATATATGTAAGTATATAAAATTTATAGATTGACCCTGAAATCAGCAGTTCTGAGAGCATGATAAAGGCTGGTAGCTCATGAATTGGATAGAAAATGAGCTAGAACCAGTGCAAATGTTCCTGTGATCAGCAGGGGCAGTGTTTGAGTTTGGAGCAGTACTCAGATGTTAAGAGCTGGGCTCTGGGATAGCAGGAACTGAATTGGTTTGTGGTGCAGAGTGCAGCCCTGTTCAAGCAGTTCAGCTACACAAACCCATGTTATTCTTGGCTGGTGGAGAGGTCTTTGCCACTTGAGCTTCCTCAAGTGGAAAAAGACAAATTGCTGAAAAAGAGAGAAAAAGGCTTCTGTTGTTCATTCTAAAATCTCTTCTGTTTGCAAGAGACTTCAAAAAATTCAGTTTGTCTGCAATGTCTGTAGGATGTCACCAGTGAAGGACAAGCACAGATAGCTTTACTGTTGGGCTTTCTTCCCCATCTTGGATATTTTCCCGTGCAGATGCAATTATCCCTCACTGGTAATTTTTGTGGACTTAGGAACATAAAGACTGGGAATCAGACCATGAATTGCTAACAGCACATATTTAATTGGTGGCTTGGCCAGGATTTTAATGTGTCTAGATCTTGGCATCACCTTACTAGGGGCTCAGGTAAGCTTTACATCACTGCATAGAACTATAAAAATAATAAAATATATCCTGATTCATGGCACAGCCTGTTGGAGAGAGGAGAGGTAGGGGAATTGTGGCTGCTCTTAACAGCAGTCCCCTGCTCATTCCATTTCCTATGATGCCTACAAACAGAAAACCTTCACAGTTCCAGTCCTAGCAGCACATTAGAAATAAAGCAGAGAATGGATAATTTTGGCCTTGAAAGCACCATGGAGTTGTTTTATTTCTGAGGACATTTCCTAGACTGCTTCCATCCAGGAATATTTTAGCTTTTCCAACAGTTCAGTGTTCACATCTACCAGGGTGGTTCAAGCCAGGCTGTCTCAGGGCTTTGGCACTGATAAACTTTGAATGACAGGGAAAATATATGTTACAGGCTGGGAAAGGGAGAGTGTTTTTGATGGGAGAGGAATCCCCTTGGGGCTTGATGTTTGTCTGTGGCCTTAGGTGAGGTTTGCTTAGTGGTGTCTGCCCGGTCTCCAGTGGACAATAGTCTGTGCCATAAAAAGCTTCCATGCATAATACGTCGTATTTGTTGGCCTCTGCCTTGAAGAAATCCAGATGAGAGCTGTTTATGTCCATCAAGGGACAATCTCCAGTAGGAAAGATAGTTCTCTTTGGCTACAGGATATCTATGCCATTTCATTTTATTCTACCTTTCAATCTTATGGACCTTTTTCTTCTGCCTTTTTTTTCCCTCCTCTCACTCTCTTTATGCATTTAACTTAAATGTGGGGAGTTTTAAGTATCTATAACTTTCTGGAAAACTAATAGGACTGAAAATAATCAGCATTTATCATACAATTTAATTAAATTTAATTAAAGAATGTTCAAAACAATGTGTGAAAGTGTATAATCAGTGTCTATATAATTATTTCTCCTTCATGCTTTAAGCTCTCTGTTCGTAGGCAGAATCAGGTTATAAAAAGTTAAGAGTCAACTGTAAAAATCAGATCTCAGAGAAAACATGCTGAGAAGAGAAAAAAGAGACAACAAACCTACCAAAAGGAAAAAAAAAGTCAAACAACCCTAACACATTCCTGCTGCCTGCCTGGCAGTACTAATCTTTTCCCTTCAGACCCAGCGTGTTGTAAGCTCACACCAGGGCATTTCCCCACTGCCAGGCTCAATTTGGGGTGCACAAAATTGCACACACACACACACACATGTGCACCCACACGTGCATCCCCTGGCAGATGAGAGTCAGCAAGAGAGAGAAAGTGTCTGTCACACCCTCTAAATTCAGGTGGCCTCAAGCAGTGCCATATAATCCCAGCCTCAATTAAACTTTCCAAGGTCAGTGGTGTTCTACCAGGTCAGACATAAATAAGTCAGGTGAGAGTCCTAGGGCACTGAAAAGCCATATTTATTCTTTATCCACAGTTCATAGCTATCAAATGAAGCCTAACAGAGAGAGAAAGAGAGAGTGAGAGTCTGGCTCTCAGAGCTGCTTCTGTTGTAAGTAATTTTTTTTAAAGAAAAAGCAAGTTCTGGCTCAGCCCTACCTCAGAATTACCTAAAACTTCACTGTGACTGTGGAAGTTTTGGAAAGGCAAAGGAAGAGATTTTAATTCAGCAACAATTATGATTAATTTATTCAAGTGAAAATAACTCAGTTGTGCTGAAGCTCTTTTATTTTTTTAAGGAGGGAATTATTCTTTTAAAATTTGAGAACATATGCCACTATAAACCACTCTCAAATTGAGACATACAGATTTCATGTACTGATTCAGTGAGTAATTAAAATGGGCCAATATTGAACAGTCTATTGGGTTTGTAAACAGAATATTTAATTTTCTCTTGTTTTGGGAGGGCAGGGGAAAGGATAGGGAGAATATATCTTAGTTCAAAAGTGTAAAAGACTGTGGACTTTCTCTGGCTTCTCTGGGTGTCAGACCCATTGAGAAGAGTTATCACATTCTGAGAAAGTAATTAAGGACAGTTGAGGTCCACTGATTTCTGCACTGTCTGAAGAACTAAGTGAATTTTCTAGGCCTTTATGACTAATAACCAAATTAATATATATGTTTTAATAAACCAACATACCACAAGTCTGCCCTGCTGTACTGCTTAGTATTTTAGAGGCAGAGTTTTGACTTGAGGCATTTGACCTTTCTCATATCATTGTTCAAGAGGCAAAAAAAAAAAAAAAAAAAAAGGTTGAGACCTATTTTAGGGAGAATTACTAAAAACAAAAAGAAAATAAGTCTCCAAATTCTCACTTGTCTACCTCCAAAAAAAAAAAAGTGCAAGCACTGTTGTATTTTAAGACTCATAAGCAGAAAGTGTAAGTGCTTTTTTAAAGAGGGTACAGAGGTCTGGAGCTGGTTTTGTTCTGTTGACCTAACTTGATTTACACCAGTTTACACAGTTGAGAAACTGATACATTAATGCTGCTGGAAAAGTCATCTCACACATTTGGTTTGTTTTTCCTTATTTAATCTTTTTTCATTATTAAGATATGGTGATCTATTAAGCATGATAAGGAATATATATCTTTTTTTAATGGCTTTCACTCTTCTGCTGAGAAATAATTTTGAGAGTGTAATTAAGTAATAACAAAAATAAATTTCCAGATATCTTTGTGAATACTAGTGCTGGCTTTTATTTAGTATATATAAGGAAATCACATCATTAATTATTGCAAATATTCAGACAGTGGATACTTATACACATGGTTTTGAATCACTGAATATATACAAGAGTAACTTTTAATCTGTGAAATATTCAAACACATGCATAATCACACATTTATCTTCTTACAATAACTTGCACACTTGCAATCAGGGAATGGAAAAAATAGTAGGTGATTAGCATGTCCAGACACACCACGACGAGTGTTGATTGGTTAAAGTGAGCACTTTCCAAACAAAGAAAAGTATTTGTCAAAACTGTTATACAATTTGGGATATATTCATTGTCAGGCAGCTGTATTAGTGATTCTGATTCTGAGAATTTGAAGATAAAGTTAAAAAAGCACAGGCATTAGGGAGAGTTTATGGTGGACAAAGTGACACAGAAATGCATTTGTAGAAATATCAGTTTTATTTTATAGCCATTAATATTAGAAATCATTTCAGAGCTCGGTGCCCATTAGCATATGTGTTGAATTCTCTGTTTCTGTGCTTCTGGTTTTAACATCTGTAAGTACAAGGGAATATCTTGACAAATGTTTCTGAAGGTTTTATGTTCTCTGTATCCCACCACTGGATTGCAATCTGTGTTGTGCCCGCTGCAATAACAGGAGAATTGGGATCAGATAACCGGCTCCACAGATTAGATGTGAAGAAAGGGTGTTACAACAACAAACCCACTTCCTCTCAGGTTTTAACCATACTCCGTGTTTCAGTGACAGGACAAGAGGAGGGGGGAAAGGAAAATTTATCTTTTTGCTGCATCTACTTCTATCAGTTTCCCCAGCCAGCCCTCAAATACGTGTCTTAGTGGTGAATGCGCTACACGGCTCATTCTTGAAGGAAGGAATTAAAGCAAACCTCAAGCAATCAATGCCCTAAGAAATTTCACTAAGAGCTGGACTAAAAGGTGATTAAATGAAGCTGAATCCAAGAACACATTTTCCCTGCAAGGAAAGTATAAAGTGTCCCTTTAAGGCTAAGTTGATACAAATGTATATAGAATTTTTAAATACAACTCCCACCTCACCGAAGCTCTCAATCTTAAATACTTGCACGTAGGAAGGCCATGGAAACTCCTTCAGCTGGAGGGTTTTTTTTTTAAACTTAAAATTCTGAAAAGACTTAACAGACTTTTTGATAATTTACAATCATCTCCACCATGCTGGACATACTAATTAAGGGTTATGAGCCAAGTTTTTTTTTTTTCCAGGTCCAAGTTAGATTAGTTACAGCATCCAGAGTTATTAATTGGAAAGAAAAGAAGAGGACATTAAAGAGGGCATTCTAAAGCTCAACATTTTGTGCTGCACCTGTGTGTTCTCTTCTCCATTTATTCAGAATAAGTACTTGAAGTCAGTGGCTGAAATGAAAGTAAATGATCATAAAGTGTTCTTGTGAGGGGATTCTCAGCCTGAGGAAGCAGCACTGTAGCAGGGAAATTGAACAACTCTTGATCTTTCATGGATGTGGATAAAGTCACTTCTGAGGGGAAAGAATAAAGTAAGGAAATGTGTAGTCTGACTGTCATGCAAAAATTGTCAGGAACAGATTTTTGGTCCTCAGGAAAGGGATCTTAGCCTTTTATAGTTGAATTCATTGTGCTCCTAACCATGTTTCATGTCTTGTTTTCACCATTTAGCAAAGTTG
This sequence comes from Motacilla alba alba, assembly GCF_015832195.1. NCBI lineage: Eukaryota > Metazoa > Chordata > Aves > Passeriformes > Motacillidae > Motacilla > Motacilla alba. The sequence goes on along the minus strand of NC_052025.1, from coordinate 15,780,591 downwards.
GATAATGATTTACTTTTGGTAGAGCCTGGAGTGAGAAAGAAATTGGTAATGAATTGCCTTTTTCCACACTCCAGAGTGCTTCAGTGCCTAAAATGCCCCAGTGCCTAAAAGTCCCCCAGAAGTTCATGTAGGGATTTTTCTACTGGTCAAAACCTTTGCTGTAGATCACTCTTTCTTTAGGATGCATTGAGCAGCATGGTCAGGATGCAGGAATTGCTCCATGCATCAGCCAGGCTTTCCAGCACAACTTTTTGGCTACTTTGAAGATACTGCACTGGAATCAGATGTGTGTGGAAAGGAGGAATCAGATGTGTGTGTCTCTATTCTGTTTCAAAATGTCCTCACACACAGTGCACAGGGACAAAAAGTAAAAAATACCTATTATTATTATTTTTTGTTTTTCTATAGATTTTTACACATCTCATGTTATGTGATTGATCAAAGCCAATGATGATGAAGTTATATAAATGTTTTGTGGGTCTGTAAAGATTCATGACTTTCTGTACAGTAGCAATGTTCTTGATGTTGCACTGTCTGGAGCTAATGTTCTGATTAATGCATGTTTTGCTTCCTGATTTAAGAAATAGCTTATGGCTAAAAATCCTTAGATGCTCTCTGACTTATGGCACCTTCTTTTCTCTTTTTCTCCCCCTCTTTTCCTTCCAGCATCTTATTCCTATATATGTGTATAATATAAATATACGTATTTGGAAATCTGTCAGCTTTGGGGATATCCCTGATGCAACACTATTATGAGATGCCTCTCAGGACTGGTATTTGTATAGAAAAATGAGTTTTTGTTAGACCACATTTGTGAATCTATCATCTGGTGGGGGTACTGTAGTCAGGGTGTGTTGTTTGTCAAAACAACAACAAGCAAATGTGGCCACATCATTTACAGACTTGTGGGGGGCAGGAGAGAGGCTGCTTCCTTCTGCTCTTAAAAGAGCAGGAAAAGTCAGGGTGATCTGTCACAACCACAGCACAGAAGTGTCACCTGCAGCTCCAGTTTCTCAGGCAGTGGGGGATGTGTTTGGGAAGGCAGGGGCTGTGATGGGGATGCACCTTGGACCAAGCAACTGAGGGATCTGCAGGGAGCAACCCCTTGAAATATGACCTAACTCAGTCCTCTGGCCCAGGTCTGAGTCCCAGAACCAACAGCAGAAGGTTGGGTTAGGTTCTCTCCTTGGCTTTTCAGAGAGGTGGTTGGGGTAGGTTAGCCAGAAATACAAAATATAGTTTTGTTGTTTGCACCCTCTCCTTGGGCAGCAGTGTCAATGGAAACAGCTATGTTTCTACAGTCAGTGTTTGATTTTCCTTTCAATTTCCTCATGCTTTGAAATCCAAGTGTTTATGGTGACATCCACATTGATATCTTTAGTTTTAACTCAGAAAGCAACACAGTAAAATATTGGTCTTTCCCAAAAGAAAGACCAATAATATTTGGGTTTTTTTTTTTTTTGCAAAAATATTGGGTCTTTCCTAAAAAAACTTTGTTCACAAAATGACTTTGTTAAGAGTAAACAAAATATATTTCCTCTGCTCCAGGGACTATGCACAGATACAATATATTTTGTATTTTTGAGGTCTCTTTAGCAGAACTGGACTGTTAGCCAGTTAGTCCTCTGGTCCCTTAGCCTGAACTTGCTATAGGAGTGGTGTGCAGAAGAAAGTGCCCACTTTGTTTTTATCTGCCAAGCTGTAAACCACCTACTTGTGTCCTTTTGTGTCTTTTGTGAAGCCTGTTAATAGCTGTTACTGCTAATTGCTGTGCTTAGCTTGCTGTGTTCCTCTCTGGGCAGGAACCAGGGAGATCAAAGAGCAGGATACTCCATAAAGTCTTGCAGTGTTCATCCTGCAGCTCTAATTCACCTGCACATGGCCGAGGAACAGCACAGGGCTGGCAGAAAACATCCAACAACAGACGGGGAGAAAAAAATTTGGTTTATTTCACTCAAACACTTGAACTGCTTTAGCAGTAGATTCAAAATGTAGATTCAAGGTGAAGTGTTTTGCACTGATTTGAAGCAGGACAATGCCTTTGGAGGCTGTCCTAAGACCTCTGTTATCTGAGCAGACTATGAGGGATGATAAGTTTTTCCTTTTCTTAAAAAAAACAGTTTCATAGAAATGTATGACTTGACAAAGCCTTAGAAGGCATGAAGTTTCAGTCCTTCAGCAGATTCAAACCCACAAAATGCAGTGGTCCAGTCCCTCGAGATTGTAATAAATATTTATCAGATCTTTACTAGAAGTGAAATAAAAATCCTAAAAATATATATTGTTCCATCAAATTAGAGTTGAAGGATCAAGAGCTTTCTCAGCATCCAACACATCTGAAACTACAAGTGCCTTGGAGGTGAAAACACTCACCCATTCCTGTGAAGGGCTTCCAATCTGATGTTACATTGGAAACTCCCTTCTTTCACCTTCCCTTGACTTAGAAGTGGGGGCCCTGGCATTGTTATGGAAATTTCAAGGAGCTGTAGATATTCCCAAAAGCAGAAAAGCCTCCCTGAGGCCTCTCTTCAGACTTCATGTTGGATTCTGGCTGGAGACATGCCAATGTTGGGCTGCATTGTCCATGTACACTCTTGGAGGGAGAAACAATTGCCCCATCAGTGATTTGGGTAGCTTCTAACAAATCCATCTCCTGCAGAATACAGAATATATATATATATTTGATCCTTTAATGATTTTAGGTTGAGAATTTCAGCCATGCTACCAGCTTTGGCACCACTTTGGACTCCAATAGGCTTAAAGGGTTGCAACTGTTCTGTTAAATTTTGTAAGAAAGCCTTCATTTAATGTTTTCATCCAAAATACATTAAGAATCCAAATTTGTTTCCTCATGGTGGTCTCTCTTGCTTAACAGTATTCACCAGATCTCTGGCATGTTATTATGGATTTCCTGCTCATGTTAGCTGTAGATTTTTGTCTCTGCTCTGATGGATTGTTGATATAAAATTACCAGCTGATGTTTATCCACAGACATAGGAATAACAGTATTATTAACTATTGCTATATATATTTTGTGTCATTATGACTGTAAGGGCTTGTCTGAATAATAAAGATTCCCTTGAGTGGGACTCACCAGGGTAAATGACTGTTTAATAAAGACAGATAATGTAGATGAATCATTTTGACTACTTAGAGGAGCAATTGTGCTAAAACTCCTAACTTACACAAAGTCCTTCTGAACACATTAGGGGTCAAATCCTGCCCCTTGAGATCATTGTAACATTGCTGCTGAGTAGAAAAAGATTGAGGCCTCACTTTAGGAGCAGGAACAAAATTTTTGCAATGGGAACCTGATTTCTTTATGTGGGCGAAACGCTCAAATGCTGCCATTATTTAAACACTAAGACTAAAAGTAGTATAAAAACATGCCTACATAAATGTCTATATTCTGTCTTCATATGTTGAAATATGTGTTTAAAATAGATTTCTGCTAAATTATATGGCTTAGTTTTCTCTCTTCTCCATGATGTGATACTTCATGGTACACTGAAAGAATAAGAATATGAGTTTATTAAGTTTACTCAGAAAACTATTCAGTCATCTGTATGAGCTCTTGGAGCTATGTCAACATTTTCTTGAAAGATATCTCAGATTATTTGATGTTTACTTTTTTAAGTACAGTATTTGTGAGTAAAAGTGCACAAGAACATTTTATTACATTTTAAATGTAATTCCTGATCCCAGGGTGCTGTCTATATAAATCTGAACAAACCTACGAAATCACTATCTATATTAGATCAGCAAATCCTCTCAGTCCCAGAACTGGTCAATGTGTTAAGAATAAGAGGCAAAAGTGAAATTCCTTGGTAATAAAACTTCTGAGCCTTGACAACTGTGAAGTAATGCTATTTCTTGCAGCATTGCCTAGACCTTTCAAAGTGCACTACTCTTTATTATATGCCTTTCCTCTGCCCCTAAACCTTCACTTCTAAAGTGCACATCTCACAGGTAACTAGTATATAATGTACTTTTCAATCAACCTCCTAATTCACTCAATGTAGCATGAGTTTTAGATAAACCAGGAAGATGTGAAATACAGAATAAAAGGTTTAGGCTGTATGATGCCACTCACCTGTTTTAAATCTTCTGTTATCTGTGCAAAAAATACGGAAAGAGTTCTCCTTCAGGATAATTCAGTGTGGCCCAGCTCTTCTCCCAGGCAGCAATGACAACAGCTCCCAGCATTTCTGCAAGGTCCTGCTCCTGATCTTCTGGGAGGTTTACACCTTCTTCCAGCCTGTTCTCTCCCAGGCTGCTGCCAGGCCTCTATGTGGGTAACAAAATGATGTTTCCCTTGGATCCATCAGCTCTGTGGGGGCAATTTTGCCCTTCAAGTCCCAGTACCTGTGCTGGCATTGCTTATTCTGACATGTTTCTGTGTTTTAACCAAGAGTGGAAGTGAGCAGCACGAGAAGGGCTGAGATGGTTTTTGTGCGGCCTCTTTGGTTTCGTGGAGTAAAAATTTCCAAAGATTAAAACACAGGGTGAACCAGATTTCATCTGTAGAGTGGAACAGGGAGATTCATAACGTGCAGGTCTTCTAATTACCAGATTTTCCATAACTTATGTAAACTTATATGTAAAACCCCTGAAGTGAAGAATCTAAATACAACATTAAAACTTGTGTTGTGGTTTGAAAGCAGATCCAAGGTTTTGCAGGGTAATTGGCTGCTGCTCTCATTGTTTATGCTTGCACACGTAGGCTGTGGTGGGCTTGTCTCTGCTGGCAGTGTGGATAGGTTTAATTTTACTCTAATCAAGGAAAAATACCTTGCTGAGAGGCTCAGGTTCAACATCATGCTAATAAACTATGTGGCTCTTGGACAAGAGATGCTTTCCATCTGGCAAGTCTAGAGCATGGGCTTGAGTGGGACTTCAGTTGTGTGCAGAAATCCCTGGAGATGTGACCATAAGTTTTTGAGGGACCTAATACATGAGATAAATATAAGACAAAAACATAGACCCATCTAAAAAACACAGGGTCCAGAATTAACAAACACAGACTTCATGGACTTACTTAAAGGTGAGGGGCAGCTGGTGATTATGTACACAGATTTGGTTTTTTTGTTTTTTTTTTTTCCCCCTGGCCTTGAATCAGGCTAATCTTTACTGCACAAGGTAGAGCATGGCAAATATGGAAACATCTGTGTTATGCAAATTCCTCTCGAATGGTTGAATGACAGGTAACTGACTGTATTTTGGAGCTGTTCCAGGTAGAGTGAATCAACAGTTTCCAGCAAGTCAATCCAGCAAAAATCTGCAGGGCTCCTTTTGATGCATACAGAGCTGTGAGCTTCTATGTTGACTGCTTTCAGCTGAAATCAGAAATAGTTTAAAAAATAAAAAAATTATTTAGACCTTAGATGTACTCAGATATCTAAAGGACAGGCTGAATTCATCCTGAGATTTCTGCTCCAAATTTCCAGCAAGCTTGCCTGTGATAAGTTTTCCTCCTTCTCTCTTATGTTACTCCCTTGGCCATCCCTAGGGAGACATATGAGTGTGTCCTGGAACATTTTGATCCTGTCCTTGGAGAGAGGAAGAGAGGGAGCTCCCCATGTGAACCCAGGGCAGCACAGGCCTCTCACTGTGTGAGTGGGGCTGTGAGGCCAGCTCAGGGAGAAGATTCCAGCTCTTAGACACCAGAAACTTCCCAGACTGCTCTGTGAGAATGAGATGAGGATGAAGATTTGTGAGAATCCTTGGCACTGGGTGCTGCAGGACCCTACACCACCAGTCTAACCCTTAAAACACCAGCTCTGCATTGCTATGGGCAACAGATGGGGAGGTCTGAGGAAGAAATGCTGCCAAATAGTTTTCCTATTTCAAGAAGTTGTAGTGCTTCCCTTCTGGATGGACTTGCTGCTAGCTGGCACCAGAGCTCATGGGATTAACATTTCATACCATAACATTGACAGAAATAGGAAACATGACTTTGGAGAAATAAAAATGCAGTTACACAAAGAGTAGCCTGATGATCTTTTTAAATGTAGGCTTGGCCCAATCAAGAATCCTTATAATTTAATTTGCCCTGGTCAGAGATGTGTGATCCTTTTCTGCTAAATATTTTACATTTCTTAGATCTGATTAATTGTAAACATGCTGAAATTCTCTCTGCTACTGCTGCTGCCTCTGATTCATTGGTGACCTGCAGAAAGAGGCAACACATGCTTATTGTTAAAAAAAAAAAAAGAACAGAAGGATCATCTATTGCTCAGATGAAAGACAGAGACAAAATAACCAATCTGTAATGCAGATTTATTAATAGTCATTCACTGGTTTTCACTGAAATACTCTTCACGTAACCTTGACTTTATTAAGTAGTCCTTAAGGTGCATTTTGAAGACAGATAATGAGTTTGGGGAATAGTCTTATCTACATCAAGCTAATCTTTAACAGCTTGGAAGGGAACTCACAGAAACTTTTCCACTTTAAGTGACATAGCCATGTTCAAATCAAGCCTTTTAAAATGTCATTTTAATAGAAGAGTTTACAGGCATTTTTAATCGCTACGCTTCATAGAGGAATATTATTTAAATGAAGAAGATAGAAAAAGTTATTGAGTTTTTAATAGTATTAATGGGACTGGAGGCAAGTGAGTGGTGTTGGGGCAGCAGGAATGCTGCAGTGGTGGAGTGGCACTTAGTGTCTTGATTAACAAAGACAAGGCAGCTCTTGCTAAAAAAAAAAATAACTTTTTCCACAGTGGCTGTTGCTTTAAAAGGCAGGGCCAGGGCAAAGGCAGGAGTTTTGAGTGATATTTGGGTGCTAAATGTGCACATGTGCCTTGTCCAGCTTCCACAAGCAGAAGTTCTCAAGAGCCTCCTGACCCTTTGCTGGCACCAAGTTGTGTGTGCGAGTGAGAGAGGGATGTAAAAGAGAAACTAAAAGGAAAATGAGCAGAGAGTCACTATTTTAAAAAGAACTCAGATTTACAGCATCTGTACTTTCCCTTCAGTTTCCAGCATGCCCTGGAAGGTAGTTTCACTTTTCCTGCATCGTGTGTAAAGCCCCAGAGGTGGTTGTCCCCCAAAGGCACACACCAGCCTTTTCCCCCAGCTCATGTATGAAGTTGCTCACACCTCGGGCTGATTTAATCCACTCCTGCAGGCAGATGAGTTACACGAACCCTCTTCTGCTGATTCCAGTTGGCTTAGCTCATTTTGTTTAGCTTGCTTTATTGTTTGGGCATTAAATGTCCCAGCTCTCCCAAGTGCACACACATTTGGTTTCTGACTAATGCGCGGCCTCCGTCAGAGAGACAGCGTTTGCCATTTGGAATCCAGCATGACTTGGAGTCAGGTTGTGACTCAGATACCACAAACTGTACACAGAACAGACCACAAATTCCTCCAGTAAGACTGAAAAAGGCTTTCTGAGAAGCCACTTCCTCCTCTGGTTATATCCTAACCCTGACTGACAGGTAGCAAACAACCATCGGGGTTTTGAGTGGCAGTTTTTTACTTTTTGTTAAAATTTTTGTCTGCTGAATTCATGGCTGTTTAAAATCCTGTCTTTTTGTGTTCGCTTTTAGCTAGATGTGGCTTTAGAAATCTTGGTTGGTTACATTTTTCTGGAAATATAGGCATCCACTGACTGAGCTCTGAGGCTGGGAATTCTAAGAGGACGCTGAGGGCAAAACTCAGCCTGACCCATCCGGGTTCCCCCGAGCCGCAGCTGCAGCTCTCTTGTGCTTTGTCCACAAACCCATAAATCGACTGGGTTTGCTCAAAAAGTTCCTGAACTTTGGCAAAACCTTTCGATGAACCTGCTGGGGGCTGGAGAGGGGAGAGGCAAGGGATGGGACCAGGGCTGCCAGTGTGGGGAGGTTTGCAAGGAAACCCGAAACCAGGTGAGATTCCCAAACTGTTTCCTCGGGCTGCAGACATGCAGGCAATTCTCATCTGAAAACAGAACTGGAGTTAACAAATCTGCTAACAAGCCTCACACTCTTGCTGACCAGTAGTAAATCCCAGCTCGATTTATTACTGAACGCAGCACTTTGGCCTAAGTCCTCAGTGTCATTTTGCAAGTGGGCAGGGAACAAGTTACACTCTTAAATTCTAGTGAGAAAACTGGTTGAGAGAATCAGATGGGCAGCAGGCCTTTGATTTAACTTCTCTTTTACTTTCTCTCTTTTTTTTGAATTTCATTTAATGAAACAAGAGAATTCATCTGCCAACACGCTATTCTGTGCTCTTTTGTCAATAGAAAAGTTGTTTTGCTAATGGTTATCTGTCTGCAAGTCCTTGACCTGCTTGTAAACACATTTCTGCAGGAAAACCCCAGGCCATGGCCTCGAGCATTTACGTCAACAAGAAGAGATAAAGTGACCAAAACTTAACCTGATCTGGCCTGGAGTGCCCTCTACTGCCCCTTGACCAGATACTTCCCTAATCTATGTCCTCCTGAAAGGAACAGATTGTTGTGTAAGAAGTATCACCTGGAATGAAATCAATTTTGGGAGCCTGATTTCCTCCTTTCCTCCAGCTCACAGTCAAAGCCTGTTGAATTGCTGGAGGTTAAGGAATAAAGTCTGGGTTGTTTTTGGTAGCAGGGCAGGAGTTTTCCCCGGGATCACCCCCTGTGTCCCCACCTCAGCCGGGTGGCTGTGTTCTGTCATGCCACGTTAAACACGTCACCTTCCGAGCCCTGCGACAAACGCGGCAAAACTGAAGGGGCCGATCAAATTGCTTTTAAAAGCCATTTGCAGATCCCCAGGGATTTGTTCTGGATTCACACGGAGCAAACCAAGGCTCTGATACAGCCAGGATTCAGAGAGTCACTAAAATGGGAGAGACAGGTCCCAGATTTTGGTGTGGTGCTGCAAGGCAGGCAGTGGTGGTTGGCACGAGCATCCCAGCTTGGCCATGGCACCCAAGCTGGAGCTGGCTGAAGCCAAACACAATGCTGGGGGAGAATTGACACCAGATTTTCCTGAGAAGCAAGGAATATGTCTGTATGCTTTTTTTGGTAAGAGCTGGACTCATAGAGGCACTTGCCTCAATGAAATATAGAATATGTATTTCTTGTCTCAAAAAAATACGCTATGGAAAACTTGTATTGAGAAAATAAATGAGGAAATGATGATTATGTTGTTCAAAGCAAAAGAGTTTTATTCAATGATCAAAATCCATGCTTGGTTTAGGATGCTTCATAACAAACCAAAACCAAATGACCTCCAAATGGATAATGAGATGCTACCACTGGTGATTCACAACTGCCTTATGCTCATTCTTCAGTTGTTGAGGATGAACTGGGCTGCAAATCAGTCTTTACTTATCCAGTCCTGATATCTGTACTTGATCACTGTGAAACTGTACGTGACAGATCAAAACCTCTCTCAAGTGTGTATATCTGAGGCAGAAGGGGGAAAGCAAAGCTTAAGGAAAAGGCTCAGATGAAATTATATCGCTGCATTTTGGTGCTGAAGGACTCTTGGTATTTATGAGGCATGGTGGATGAAGGTGTCCACCCCTGGACAGTGCTCAGGCCATGAAACTAAAATCTGGGCTCTAAAGCATCTCCCACTTCCCTTGAAGGCAGTTTATTGCCTTTACCTGTCCCATTTGCTGGTAGGTATAATCTGAGGTGGGTTTCCTGCAGGTATCTCACTGACTTCTACCAAGTGTTGGGAGGAGAACATGAAATCCTTTAGGTTTAATTCCAGCTGGATTATTTTCTTAGGATACAGCTTTTTTAATAGTCTTTTATGCATTTAATCTTGTTTAACCAATGCAAGGCAGTTATAGTTCCAGCTTTGCACAGTGGGATTAATTCACAAGCTTTAAACTGAGCTGGACAGAAACTTTCAATGTTGGTTTACAGAAAGAATAATTTCAGCTATTCTGACAGAAAAATCAAACTTTGGTAAACAAAGTAGATTTTCTTTTCTTTTTCTATAGAAAGCATCTATTTAAGGAGAAGTGATTTTATTTTTCCCACAGGAAATATTTCTGAGAGAAAATACTTCATCTCCTAAATTGAAAATGTAAATTTTAACCTTCCTTAATAATTCAAAATAATTGCTCCTTTTTAAATTTTCTTACAACATTTCTTTATTTCTCTGCTTCCAAAATTCAACAGGACTTTGAAGGCAAACAGAGATTTGACAGGCATCTTTTCAAATTGAAAAGATTGTTTTTATGGTGAAGAAAACCTGTCTTCTTCACAAAGTACAAAGCTGTGTAATCAAAGAAAGGTGAAGGGCTGGCTGAATCTATTCAGTATTCTCAGTTACTTTCCAAACCAAACTTCTGAATGCATGTTAGTTATTCAGATTAAGTCATACTCCCAAACTCCCTCCAGGTTCTCCACTGGAGATGATATTTATACAGCACTAATAGAGAAAACTTGGTACGTTTCAAAAAATAATTCCCAAGTAAACCAAAGCTGGGTTCAGCAGATGTATCAGGGGAAGTTTCAGGGAAGTCTGACTATCTTCTGCTGCTACAAAGGCCAGCTTCAATTTAATTCTCAGTCCCTCAATATTGCAAGGGAGGAAGCTTTAAAAACATTAAGTGACCTGTATCAATGTTTCTACTCCTAATCAAAATATACATACTCTTTTTGTTACAAGATTTGCCAGAATTAATTGATGCTGAAGTTTTAAACTGACTTTTAAAATGAAGTTTTCATTTCAGTCTAGAGCTATGGAACTTTTAGAAATTTCAAATCACTTATTGGATGGGACACATCAGGCTCCAGTGATTTTAGTGAATATGAAATTGAATTGAGTTCTTGCTATGGCTTAGAACAAGAATAAATATTAGTAATAGCAGTGCCCAGATTCTTCAGTTGAAATCAGCCAATCTTGTAGTCTAAAATGTGCTTCATATTTAGAATCAGATGGGAGAAAGGACCCACTTTTCTCTGCATGTTTCTGGGTCTTTTTACACCAAGCAGTCCATCATTTATCCTTAAACTTTCTAACACAGTGATATGGTGACCTATTAGAAATAGTAATCCTGTAAGCATGAAACTGTACCTGGGCCTTTTTCATACAGGCTCATGCACTCATAGAGATCTGTGTGTCAATATATACTGGCTGACATAACAAATATTTTTGTTTTTAGAAATAAGAGAATTTTCCTTGGGGACTGTAAATAGACTCAGAAGATTTTCTCAGGTATCTGACTGTATTTCACTGTGATATTCATATTGTCAATAGTGGGACCTTTCTGTGGAAAATGGGGCTTTTCCTGTAAACATAATAATATTATGGATGGTGAAATATACTGTAAATGTTAAACAAAAAAAAAAAAAAAGAGCTAAATTGCAGACTATTCCCTGGTCAGCAAAACTCACCCATTATTTTTCAGTTTGCTGAATCTGTAGTTTTTACAATTTTTTTAAAACTGTGACTTTTCAGATTCATGAGGGTAGCATAGGTAATCTTCATATTTATAAGGACACACTGTCAACTTGCTTTTCATAATTTATAAACTCTTTTTTTTTTTATTATTCCCTTCCCCTGTTGGAAGCCTGAAACTGGCATGTTTCCTTAATAGAGCTGGGAAGAAACTCTGCATTTTTGCTCAGGGAGATGAGTTCTCAGAAATAAGCTATCTGTGCTTCATGCAAAGGAGCAGTATCTGAGCTGGCTGAGTAGGGCTGGAATTAGTGCTGTAGGGTCTATTTTGCAAGTGTGTGCATGCTTTAGATTTTCAAGTTGCAACTTGCATTTTGGCTTGGTGAGGGATTTGTCAATACATTTCAGCCTTGTATGTCTTTGTTGGTGTGAGCTGGATGAATGTTCATTGCCTTGTTAGGCTGGACTCTTGCCTTTAACAGTCCCAACTGACCTCTTCTCCCCATTGCTTTCTTCACAGCATCTCTCACATTCCCATCTCCTGCTGTGTGCTCCTGCATGGTGAGAACAGATATTTTTCTTCTGCCCCTGCATTGATGGACTGGCAAGGACATGCATCCCTTATTCCAAGGTGAAACGACAGTGGTTTGATAGCCATTTCCTCTTTCCCTTTGGAATTTCACTGAATTGCTTGTCCGTGGGGCTTAGAAAAGTAAATATTTCAGGCATTTAGGTTAACCTTGCTCTTTGGGCTGTTGTAAGTGGGTAGAAACATTTCTTTGTTTTTAGAATTGATCCCAGAATTTGCAAGAGGCCAAGTTTGCTTTCAGAAATAATTCACGGTGTTGATGCTGATTTATAAAACACTATGAAATTGAGTGACTGGGTACTTTAAATACCATCTCTGGGCATGCTAGTCACTATTATGGCAGATAAAATCTGTTTGGAATTACTTTTAATGGCTGTTTGAATTTAAAAAGCTGGTAAGGATTGATTCAAATTGAAGGTCATGAACTCCTTTACCCATTTCCCCTTATTGGCTCAACAAGGGTCCTATTTCATGATCTGTTGGCCATGATGCAACTCATCTGTTTAGTTGAGAAGGTGCTGATATGAGCAATTAAGCTAAAGTGGCATTGGGGAAGAACCTGTTAATATCTGGTAACGTATCGTTGATTCTGTCCATCCATCTGCCAGTCTCTCCCCCATAAGTTCCCAACTTGCTGGTTAGTTTCAGCAAAATTTGGCACAGGAGGGGAGATATTTATTACCATTATGCTGCTAAATGTTTTTGGACAACTTACAGCTGGTGGAGGGGAGACTTCTCATGCTGGAAGGAAGGACAACTCGGGCAGTGCAGACATACAGAGTGGACTATTGGGATGTGGATTATTGTGTGATTTAGACAAAGTATAGGATGTGCTTGAAGAAACTTGGAATCATTGGTACCACTGCTCACAGAATATCTTTTTATTTCTATCTTGCTAAACTTTTACTACTGGAGAGGACCTTGACCACTTGTGTGTCACTTAAGTCCTTTTATGAGGTTGGATTTCCTTCAGTAATATCCCAAGGAATTAATATGTTTGTGAAGTCTAATACTGATGATATTCCTTTAGGATACCCTGCCCTGGGAGTATCTGTGAAACCAGAGGGCAAATCACTTCAGTAAAAAAGGTCTGGGTGAGAGGTAATCTAAACATTTTTTTCTTCTTCTTGATATGCTTAGACTCCATCCTGAACTCTCCTGCAGGATTACAGCAGATCCTGACCCTGTTGACCTGGTATCAACTCTTTTCTGTAAGCTGGGAACAGCAGAGGAGGAGGAGGAGGAGGACAGATACTGCGAGTGGCTTAGGGGCTTAGATGCAGTAGGGTCTCAGCATCAGCACCAGTTGAAAGGATGAAAGGGGGTCTGTGCCTCTCTAACCATGCTAATTAATGGAAGAAGTGGTATTTGGTCTTCATTACGGACTTTAAGAAAGAGAAAAAGGGAAGTCAAGTGTTTGTCCTGTGATAAAGCAGTGAGCAAAGCTGGTGAAAGTAACAGAGCTGTCTCCATCAGGTTTTCAGCAGCATTTCAAGAGGATGGAACCACTCATGAAGTCACGCTTAGGCAGCACTTTCTTAAAAGTTAAATATCTGATAAATGCTGATATTGCCTGCTCTGAATTCCTAATATGTTTCTAGACAGAACAGGGCCTTGCTAAGTTTTCCAGTGCTTATGGCATGGAAGAACCCTTTAGTGAAGGAGTCCCCGGGTTTCTCCTGTACCATCTGCTTTGGACGTGGGTTTGAGTCCAGAGGTAATTCTGTCCCTTGGCAGCTCAGATATCACCCTATGCCTTCCACTTAAATATCTCTGGGTTGCTACAGAGGTAAATAGAAAGCCAATGACCAGGACTCACATTGGCAGCAACCTGGGAACCAGAGCACTGATGGGCAGAGGGAGCAACAAGAGCATTGCAGGGACATTTCTGCATTGGATGCTTTATTACCTCTCAAAATGGGGAATGTAAAGCTCTCTTCTGAATCCTGAACAATCCTTCCCAATCTCTGACCCTTGCTTTAAGTCATTTAGATGATGCTTAAATTTGAAAGGAAATAACTGGTTACAGGAGACTTTACCTTAGATGTGGGGCCATGTTCTGACAATGGGTTCACCTGCTCATTGTCTTTCTATATCTACATGGTATGCAAATCTCTACCTACCCAAATGATATGTACAAATATATGTGTCCAGGCCATCAAGACTGCAGTGCAGTAATTCCAGTTCTTACTTATTTAACCATGCTTTTCTACTAGCAGTCTGCATGAATTTGGGATTTGTATATATATATATGTTTATGTACACCTGAGGGTGATCAGATTTTAACTAAACAAACAAACAAACAAAAAATCGTGGAAAAATATACTCTATGTGGAAATACCTGTTTTTCCTTGAAAACAGAGACTTTTTTTTTTTTTAATTTGCTTTTTGTGACTTCCTGTGCATTTTGCTAAATGCAAGGTGTTTGAGAGAGGAAAATTTAAAACTGACTTTAATTTAGAAATATTTTCTTTCACTAAGTTTCCAATGAATGTGACTTCATACCTGGAAGTGTCTGTCGTGTACTTGTGAGTGCTGCTTGATGTGCTTATGCTGTGGTGTGCATATGTTTGTTTTAAACTACAATAGTGGTATGGACCAAAACTGCTAATGGCATGATTTTTATCGTGGCTTCACTACAGAACACGACACCATGTGTGATCATTGGGCATTCAAACAGTGAAATGTGTAAAGCTATTTTTCCATAATTGGTCCCAGGGCAAGGGGTTGATCTCATGTATAAAAGCCTCCAGATATGCTCTTGGTATGGCTTCTAATTAGGGAACCAGGAAAGAACTGAACTTTGGAGACTCTGATGAGTCCATTCCTTTAAAAAAAAAGGGAAATAATCACTTTGACCTTGAACTCCAAAAGGCCCTGAAATCAACTGATTTTACTCTTTAAGCTCCTTAACAAGCATGGGGATTAGAGACGAGCTGTGTAGAATGGTTCATATTAGATATAAACGATAACGGACAATAGAAATTCATCTGCGAGCTCAGCACAGGCATCCTGTGCAAATTCCATTTCCCCAAGATGTGGTGATACCATGGTACAGTGTTATATACACCACGGATAACGATATGACTTCATCAGGTGGGAAGAGACAGAAGAAAACTCAATAGCAGCAGGGAGATGCAACTTTAAGAGATGTCCAATCCTGTTCTAATCCAAGTCTGTTTTAATAACCACAGCCAGGTGTATAAAAGGTCAAGTATAATCACCTTTCTACCCTGTGTGGTGAATAAATCATCTGTTTAGCTGTTTATTTCAAGTATGATAAAATTTCTCTCCCTGAAAAAGAAAGAAAACTTATGAGAGGAATAAACCTACTATAGACTGAAACTGTGCATTTCAGTGGCTTTCCATCTGTCCACAGCTAAACAAGGAAGGGATGCTGCTGTAACTCAAAAAAAACCCCAACTTTTGGTGATTTCATGCTGGCAAGTTTTTCTTTCTTCTTTCTTTTTCTCTCTCTTCCAAGAAGAGCTGAAAAAAAACACGTTGCTCTGAAAAAGATGATCTCATCTTGAAATGCAAAAGTGCATCACATTTTCAGGAGAAAAGGAAAAAAGTGTGAAAAACACCTGGATGAGGAGAGGAGCTGATAGAACAGAAATAATTGGTGGGTTTTATTTCACAAATGTAACCCACTCAACAGTTATCATCACCCCAAGAATATACTGATTTCCTATGCAGATCATTAAAATAATTTCCCTTATGAAAATCATACCTGCTGAAAAAAGTTATCGTGTCTTTTAAAATGCACCTCTTAGTCTTATTGTTGATATAGAAGGGTGAATGATATGGTTAGACAGGCTACTGCCTGCCATGAAAACTAGTAAGAAATGATGTTGCACAATCCTTTCCCTCATCTGTTCCTCAAAATTTGTTATTTTATTTCATTTCACTTTTCTCCATTTCAGTCTGTGTGGCCTGGCAGACCTACTGGAACCAAGCCTGCAATAATATTGTCTCAGTGAGCTGATAGGTGTGAGGGCACCTGCAGGCAGATAAAATGTGTTTCTGTTTGTATCAGAATTTGCTGTTGAGAACTCCAAATTGTCATGATTTCAGGACAATCTGCAATTTTCCCCTGAATGACTTGGAAAGCGGGGAAGTAAAATTAAAAAGAAAATCAGCTCCATGCTTTTTCATTAGTTCTGGCAACTTCCCTTAGAAACACACCCATACTCAGCAGTATCATTCTTTATTTAGCTCTGAACAGACTGGAGGACCTTAGTGAATTCTTTCTCCCTCCTCCTTTGCAGATAATAGCAATGATGCTGCCACATATTTTGCAAAGTGCTCTTTTCTGGAGCTGAGATTGAGTTACATCCAAAGTGATAGACCCCACTGGCAGCCGTGTGTTCTTAGCGGAGACATTCCATCACCATGCCAAGTTATTTTTAATTCTATCTGGTTTTTAAATTTTTTTTTCTTAAACCAATGCATAAAAGAAAGCTATTGAGTTGCTCAGTCAATGTTAGTTTATTATTGCTTACCCAAGTGTTTAATAAACCTATCCCAACCCTGGACGTAGCTTTAAATACTTCATTGACTGTAACAAAGCAGATTTTTCCTATCAGACCAAAGTGGCTCTATAAACTATAATTAAGCACTAATTATGAGCTCTACTGGTCAGATAACAGAAGGCAAGGTCCATTGTGCTACTGGCAGAACCGGCAATTAAAGGAGATTATTGTTGTCAGAAATGGAATAAAACAAACAAAGGAAAAATTTGGGAGGAGGGGAAGATTTGCAATTGACCTGAGTAAACTTTATCCTGTTTGTGGTTTTGGGAGACTATAACATCATGAATGTGAAGAACCCAATATATGATGACATAGATCACATGTAATAATTTCTTCTGGAAAATCCACTGTTTTTTTGGATAACAGGTTGTACAGTCAGGTTCTGCTTGGCCCCACTCTCCTACATTGAAAGCCAATCCCTTACAGTCCAAACCAGAAGTTGTATGTTTAGAACAAAAATATTTTCAAGGAAAACATTGTCTCGGTACTATTTTTTTTCCTTGCTCTTATAAAGCATTCAAAGCCAGACAGTGCCACATTGCTCATGGGCTTAACAAGTAGAAAATGGAATTGAAGTTGAATGAAGACTAGATTCACTCCCCAGGAAGGGGGAAAGACCTTCTACAACAGGTGAAAAGGAAGTGCGGTTTTATAAATTTGTTCCATTTTAACGTGACTGGCTTCTTTTCGCTTACTCCATTTTTACACTGGCTTAACTTGATTGGCTCCAGTGGAGTTTTCAATTATGCCAGATCCCACTGAAGTGTTATTAGCAGACTGCTTGGAATTTCTCTTGAAAGTCTGAAAGTGTTTCTGAGTTAACAATATACTCTTCCCCTTTCCCCCTTTGAAATAAAATGTTAACTCTGCAGAAAACCTTGATGTCCTGTTGAAACAGAATGCTCAAACACCAAAATGAACTGACTTTTCACATACAAATTTTAAATTTCCATGGAAAATAGAGTTTCCAGTTACCTCTAGTGATTGGTATGCTAGTCACAGTTCATGTATTTCTAGACCTGATACAGACATTCAAGGGAGCCAAAAGTCCTTTATACACACACACACAAGCACATTACAGCTTCCTGGAACACTCTTTAGGCTTTCAGGTGATGGCTGGGAATGTGGCCAATATCAGAAGGTAAAGGGCAAAAGAAAGCCATGAAAATGGAAATGACAATATTTCTTAGGAGCAGGCAGGTGCCTTTGCCCCTGACTCATGGTTGTGCCTAAAACTCACAGCACTGCTCTCTCCTCTGATGGTTTTTTTTTTTTTTCTTTTTGAAAGCAATTTGCATCCTTGGGAAAAAAAAAAAAAAAAAGGGATTAATAAATTTCAAATGTTCCCGGTGCTTCTGTGCCAACTGGCACTGGAGGGGGCCTGTAACCTTGCCCAACTGCACTATATATAATTATTAATTAGAAAGCAACCTGGGAAGCAATGATCCTCTCCCCCAGCACAAACCAGAGGAACTTTACTGAATTCACTGTAGGAAAGAAAATTGGTTTTCCTAGGTCACACTTGGGAACAAACTTTATTTTGCTTTGACTAGTGGTTTGCTATCCAGAGTGGAATTATGGGAATTAATTGGAATAACTTGGGTGCTCATTTTATAAATCAGCTGGCAGAACTCCTGCTGTAATTAATGGGTTCGACTGGCAGATTTCCACAAACACACACCCATTTCCCAGTGATTTCCACTGTGAATACATGCATTTTGAAGGAGCTCAACTTGCAAAGGGACATATTTAAGAGTTTATAACTGTCCCAATGACAGCAAGTTCTAATTTAAAACTCCTGTGTAATACTTGTTAGGAAGTTTTAATATCAAAAGGGCAGCCAAGGTCTTCCATGAGAAATTTCTAGACAGTGAAAGAAACTAATCCTTTTTAGTGATGTTTGGCTTCTTCTCTGCAGTAGCTGATCTCTGATTTCATATTTTATATCCATGGTTTGTTAATGAAATTTTCTCCTTTAAAGAGTAACCAGGCGGATAAGAAAAAAAATAGCTGATACTTTGCAGTAAACGTTTGAAGTGAAATTCAAGTAGCAGCCTGAGGCTCACAGTATGTAAAACCAACTACCAAAGTTTTAGAGGGGTGGTTAATCTATTTTTCCTTCTCAGGGGACCTCTGCTGTATTAAATTCTTTGGTTGAAGAGAAGCAGTCAGGTTGGCATTAGCATTGACTTAGCAATTTACATCATTTGAAAAGGGATTAGTAAATTTAACATGTTCTTGGTATCCCTGTGCCAGCTGGCACTGACAGGGGTCTGTTACATCACCCATTTCCACCACCACATGCCACGGGGCTACCTGGAAGGTGTCATTAGTCCTTCTCCAGAGAGAACAGGAAATTAGGCAGCAGGAAAATGTTAATGTCCACAGGTGGAGGCATCACTGCTGTTTATGGTGCACACAGGGAATACAGGTTTGCTCCAAGCTCATCCCTGGAGGTGTTGTTTAGGCTCTTCTTACCTGGCACTCAGGTTCATGAAGATTTAATAGCACTTTGAAATGCCCTCATATATGTGATGCCACAGCTCCAGAGTAGAAGTGTGAGCTGGATCTCACTGGAGACTCAGAGACACAAAGGTGGGTTTCTCCTCTGAATTTTATCCTGTTCTAAGTTAGTCTTCTAGTTCAGTGATTAGCAGTTTTGGAGCCTCTCTCTGTAGACCATGGAGAAGGAAAAGCCATTTGACTGGAGAATTAATTACATCTGTCATAGGATGCATTTACCTCCACTTCAAAAATACACGTTCTGATAACTTAGAGGCAAGAATTGTGCTGTCAAAGGAGCAACTTTTGTCTGTGGTATACTGCAAGAACCCAAACAATTTGCTTAGCTTGGATGGCTGTGCAGGTGGCCAACTTGAAGTCTACTAGAAATCATTGACAGAGTACAGCTTCAGATTTTCTTCTGAAGAAGCCAAAATCATCCAGTAAGAAACATGAGGCATACAGATTCTACATGGAATCTGAAAGTCCAAAGGTTTCTTGGAGTGCAGGACAATACCAATTTTCAGC
Source organism: Motacilla alba alba (assembly GCF_015832195.1). Classification (NCBI taxonomy): domain Eukaryota; kingdom Metazoa; phylum Chordata; class Aves; order Passeriformes; family Motacillidae; genus Motacilla; species Motacilla alba. The sequence goes on along the minus strand of NC_052025.1, from coordinate 15,761,105 downwards.
AAAATATTCATTGTTTCTTCATTTTGGCCTCTGGAAAAATTTTTAGGAAACCACATTTCATTTTTGTGTGTGTTTTTTATAGCACTGAAGATACTCCCATGAAGTCAGATGATTTTCAGTAATGATCAGAATCCAGTCTTCTGTTTTGTGGGCCTTGTTTTCCATTTCTCATTCTCATAAAAGGTGTAGAAGAGGAGGAAAAATGTGCAAAATTTCCGAAATACCTTCTGAACTGGAGTCTCAGGGCAAATTAGCCTGGGCTTAAGAGTGCCAACCAAAAAATCTGTCTTGATATTGAGGATGCTCAACACCTTATATCAAAAAGATGAGGGTGAAGCACTGCCACTGTTGCAGTGTTGCAGGGGGAAGGCAAGAGATCATCAGACAGTCATATCTAAAATCAGGTACAGGGCCTCCTACCATGTCCAGCAAGATGGGAAACCCAGGAGAGAGCAAGCCCTTGTCAGTACCCCATTGAGAAGTAACAGTCCAATTTCATGTATCAGGCACGAGACTGGGAGCTTATGTTGTAAACGAAAATCTGATGAGTGTTTGCTTGCCCCCTCTCCATGCAAGTTTTACATTTCCTATGAACATCATCTGCCATTACATGCTTATAAAGCTGAGGTCTTTTTGCTTTTAATTAGAGTCCACCTGTTTGCTTTACTTTTAATGCTTTTGTAATATTTGAAACCATATAAAACTCTGTGGGTGCTTCTGTTGGAATAAATATGATGGGCCAAATCCAGCCCATGTGGCTCACACCAGATTTCTTAGGTGAGCTGGGACTGTGATAATGTGTGCACAGTAAATGAAGGTAGGATGCCAAATAACTGGAGCAGATTTTTTTTTCTACGCCTCCCCCAAGTTTCCCTGTTTGATTTGACCAGACTGATGCTGTTTGAGGTTTGTGAGGGAGGTAGCAGATATAGGAAAGCACTTTCTGCAAGTTAGTCACAAAAGACTTCACTGTCTTCCTTTCTGGAGTGAAAAGTTGTGCAAAGGAAGCAATGGGAGACCAACATGTCTCAGTGCCACAGAAGAAGGGAGTGGCCAGAAATTCACAGTGATCAAACCATGTATTTATATGCATATAACCTACTGATAGCTATCATTAGAACATGCATATGACATGTGTGCACATGTGCAGAGAGGGAAGTAACAGCTTCCTTTCCTCTCCATACCTGCTCACTCCCTCTGAACTGAGGAAAGACTCAAATTAAACATCCCAAATTACTTGAAAGTATCCTGAGTTATTAGGAAGGCAAAGCAACAGCCCAGCGGGGAGTAGAAAACGTAATAATGACAAGTTTTGTGCCTAAAGGGAAGGCAGGAATGAAATCAGAAAGATCCAGTGGGGTCAGGTGAGTAAAGAGTCAGCCAAGCACAGGAGTGAGAAATACCCGGAGGCAGTGCAATGTGCTGGCAAGGAGCCACACTGCTGGGGAGAGAGGAGGAGTGTGTGTGAGAGAGAGAGAGCAGAGGGGAGGGAGAGGCTGAGGGATAACACACCTTTGTGGGCACTTGTGAGCTCCTCTGGCCTGTCTCCTCAGCAGTGGCTGTGGATGCAGGGAGTCTCCCAGCTGCAGAGCCCCAAGGAGGCAGGAGCCCAATCTTCTGTGTTTGGCCCTCCACCAGGGGCCAAACAGACACCAGACACCTGGGTGGGAGCAGACAGCAGGATGCAAGCACTGGAACACTGAAAATACCAAACCCCTGTGATCTGCGGGAAGCTGGAGTGAGCTTGGCTGGGGAGCAGGCTCCGATGCCGACTGTGGCGATGTCGTTTCCATCAGCCCGTGAAAGACAACTTCAAAAACAAGGTTTATATTTGCCACTGGCTGTTTAATAGGGGATTAGTTAAAGGGTATAAACTGGCAGTAGGTTGAGATGGATGTGACCACAGGGACAAAGGCTTAACATGATGTGCTTGAAAATGACATTTGCCTGTTGCCAAGCAGATGTGGCCCACTTGCACCTGTTGCTTTGGGGTCGTGGGCAAGGAGCACAGAGGGAGGGGGAACCTGGTGAACCCATGGCTGGGCACATTGCCACCACACCCACTGAACTGTGATTAAACCTTGTGGAGATAAGGTTTTTTTGAGGAGTGCTATTAGCAGAAGCCAGATCAGCATTTCTGGGTTTCCAGAGGTGTGTACGTAACTCCAAAATCCTCCTAACCTGGCAAGTGTGGAGACACAGACACTTGGACTATAAAAACCTGACTGCTTTCCTACCCCAACACTGTCAGGCTGTTCCCTGCTTTCTTTTGAGAACCTCAGCTTTGGAAGTTGTTGCTGTGGCTATTGCTCCTTGTGTCAGTCTGTCCCTGATGAGCTGGGAGTTGCACAAAGGGAACAAGAAAACTCTTCATCCCCGTCCCAAAGCTCTGGCCAGTGGGGGAGTGATTCTCCTCACTTCCAGCCAAGTGAATTTTCTTTTTGGCAGGCAGCAGGAGTGCCACTCAAGAAGAATGAGCCAGGGCTGCCCAGGCAGTGCAAATTCTTGCTGAAGGCAGCTTCAGCCAGGCAGACAAGCTGGACCTGCTTGAAAAAGAGGGCAGAGAAGTAGAACTGGGAGGGATTCACTGGTTTTAGAGAGCGGTGTTGCTGCCTTGGATGATGTTGTAGGCACAAGCAAAGCTACTTCTTGGCCTTGATAGCATCTGGTGTCTCTGATCACAGCTAGCTCCAGGATCTGCAGAGCAGGTTGATTGAAGGCCTTAGGACATGTCAAGGGGAACAAGCACAGGACAGAGTGCCAGCTCAGTGGGCAAGCAGCAGGAAGTCTGCCTTTATCAGGATGCTGCAGGCAGGAAATGATTTGAAGTACACTGCCTTCTCTTGTGAAGTGATTGAGGGAAGGAAGGAGAGTGAGAACAGGAGCAGCTGTGGCTATATTTCAAAGTTGGTTTCCATCTTCTTTCTTGCATTACTGCTCTTTCGTTCCCACCCCAAAAAAAAACCCAACAACCCATCCCAAAACCAAAACCAAAACAAAACCCCAAACAAATAAAAGAATTCCTCTCTCCCTCCCAAGACCCCTACATGGTTCTGCTTCCTCTCCTTCCTCTTTCCTTTTTTAGGGATAAGTGCCCCAGACTGGTGGTATCACAGGTACATGGAGAGGGTTGATTTGAATCCAAGCACAGCTCCCTTGCTGGTTCTCACAGCTGCTATGGGCTGATTGTGGAGTGAATTACAGCTCTTTAAGAGATACCCTAAATGCCAGAGTGGTTGAGCAGAGACCCTAAGATGAGTGAGGATCAAAACAAGGTGGCCAGACTGCTGGTAGGAAAGGCCCTGAAGGAAGGTGGTGTGGAGTCTGGCAGACAGCCAGGCTTCCCTTCCATGGCATCACCCCCAACCAGGGACAATGGCCCTGTGCTCTGTAGCTGCAAAATGCAGCTGCCTCAGGAGACAGGAGGACCCCAAAGCTTTGCAGAGGTGATGATTTTGGCATTTACATTTGCAGAACTGTGCTCTTATGGGTACGCAGAGGGGCCGGGTGAAAAGTTGGCTTGGTTTGGTTCAACTGCAGACATGAACTCCATGCCAGAGCTGATAAACCCTGAGCCTTCTTCACTTCCCTCTTCCAGCTCCTCTTCTTCTTGCCTTCCTTCTGTAATAGTGTGAGACATTTTTCTTGGCTGTCCTCTTCCTCCTTGGAGATCAAACACAGGCCCTGCTGCTGAGTTCCTGAATTTATGACAAGGACCAGCTTCTTCTAGCCTCAGTTTCCATTAACAGCTGCTCACAGGAGCTGCATTCAGACCATTTGTTTTGTCTTTTGGCACCAGCTATTTTATGAATGAGAGACACAGCAAAGGACAAACAATCAGAAAACTGGTTTCACTGCTCTCTACCTGGTGAGAAGTCTTTATAGCCCTTAGGTCTAGTATAAAAACTTACAAACTCTACACGTGTAAGTGTTGTGTAAAAAACTGTTATTGCCCTTATAACTAGTCATTGGAGTTGAAAGATAAATATTATTCCAAATCTTATTGAATAAAATATATTATATCACAGGTGATGGAGACAGATTGTCTCAATAAATTCTGATACTGTATTCAGTGGAAAAGTGGCAATAAAAATGCTGATGACTTGACACGGGGAGAATATTGAATGTCATTAACATGTTATTTCCTCTGTTCTGATATCACTGTCATGTTCTTCCCACTGCTCTAATCTCTATCAGTTGTGGGCTTTTTTTTTTTTGCTTGTTTGAATGAGAAAAATGACATTTTTTTCAGCCCTTTAAATTAACCACTTTTGAGAAATGCTTAGAGATAGGAGGTGACATCCTCAAATATAGAAATTAAAACATGGTTTGATATTTAACCATATGCTAAGTATGGGCTGAAGAGGAATCCTTAAGACTGTCATTATCATCTGATAGTTGATTACGGCAGTTGTGGCCATCTGCACAGTGATAAGAGCAGTATCTTCCTTTTATAAAATGCTTGGAAAGCACTTAATGGAGGTAGTTGTTGCTGTTCTTTTGCAGATGGGGAAACTGAGGGATGGGGAAGTTAAGTGAGTCACAGGAGGTCATTTCCCAGTCCAGTGGCAGAGCCAGACTCCTGTGATGTGTTTAAGCTTTCTCCTATATTTGCTGTGAAACTTGACTAGCTGCACATTGAGGCCAGTTTTCCCAACCCATGCTAAACTGTACCTGCTGGAGCCACAGCCCAGCAAGTTTCCAGTCGTTCTTACCAGAGATACTTCTGGTTTTATTTTCTGCTGCTGTGTGGATATGGATTGTCTCTCTCACTATATATACCCCACTATGAGGCCTGCAGAGCTGAGAATGTATTTGTGTAGATATGAAATGAGCCATCCAGGAAAAATAACAGTAATCCCTGTTTTCCTCCCCTTTCCCCAAACCAGAAAAAAACCCAGTGCTTTTCAGAAAGCCTGAATCTGCCCAGGCATTCCCATTCTGTCACTCTGTGCCAGAAAGCCTGTTGTGATAGCCCTACGGGCAACTCAGATCAGCTTGTACCAAAGAGCATTTGGATCACGTGGGTTGCTTGGCATCCTCATGAGAGAATATGCTGCTGGTCTTGAATGATAGCAATTAAAGGTGCAAAGAAGTCATCTGTCTATTTGCTAGGGCCAGTATCTTGTCTGGTCTCCTACTGTAATCTTGTGCTTTATCCACAACTAATTCTAAATGACTCCAGGAATAGCCACCACTTCCATTACAGGACCATTTCATGCACTGTTATAGTTTATTGTCAGATGGTTTTCAGCAATTAAATTCTAAATTGATTTCACAGTTGCACATGCTGTTTCTGTTATTTATTTTGGTCCTCACCTGTCTGAGGAAATGGGGTGCCTCTGTCTCTTCATAAATAGATGCTGCTGTAGAGCTGAACAGAATATTTTAAGTGCCTGCAAAAATAGACTTTTACATAGAAATAGTGTGCCAGGCAGGTGTAACAGAGTTTAATTTTCACAAAGCCTCAGCAATAGTACTGATGGATTTTTAAAAGGAATAATACTGTAGATCTTTTGCTAAGTGTCACAGCGCCTACATTTTTCTATTTGTTCTGGTGTCCTGTAGGAAGGTGTGTTATTTCTCAGCATAGAACAGAAGATGGAATTAGCTACCTGGTATGGCTGCATTGCTGCTCTGCTGTTCACTTCCTGACTTCAGCTCAAGTGCCTACAGGTCCTATCCTGCTAAGTTAATGGGATCCTTTCTGATAAGGCAGATATGGGGCCAATAAACCATAACAACTTTATGCCTCGATTTACCCAGGTGTAAAATGGGAATAAAATTCCTCGCGTTTTGTAAGACACTACTGAAAAAGCAAAAGGAGATGGCTGTAGAGTTAAAGCTGCAGAGTAAAATAGTATTAGTACTTTAACCCTCATGTCTCACCTCTTTTGAACAGGCACTTTCTGAGTACGAATCAGAACCCTAATAAACTCCTCCTGCACTCAGCACCTCCCCTTTTGCCTAGTGTGCATGCTGGGGTAGTTGAAAACCTTATTTTTCTTCCATTTTTAGTTCCCTTTTTTAAACATTTGCTGGTATTTTTGGAAATCATTCTGGTTTTAGTGAGGGCATATGTCCTTTTTCCTGTAGAAAGCATTCTCCAGGCCAAGATCGGCTTCAGGGCAGTTACTTTAGTGACAGGAAGAAAAGAGATATTGGCACCAACTTGGCACAACGTCATTATTATCATGCAAGCAGTTCCCCTTTATTATCAACATATAAAGAGAACAATTAAATTTTGCAAGGCAGGACTTCTAATCTCCAGGATCAGATTCTTCACGGCAAGGAGGGGGTGTAAAAGTTTCTCTCTTGCTCTTGTCTCTTCATGGCGCATGGTCCCAGCTGTATGAATCTGTTCATGAATATGCATGAAATCAGATATGACATTCCCCTGCTCCCATTAATAATCTTGTCATCTGACTTGTGCAGCATTAAGCTTCAGCCCGTGGCTCCTCGTAGAGAAAGCAGCCTGGAGGAAAGGGAGGGAGGGGAGGAGAAAAAAAAAAAAGGGCATGCCTTTTTTTATTGGGATTAAGTGCTTGAAAATTTTGGCAGGGGGTTGCCAGGAGAGTAAGGGGAGGGAGAGAAAGAGAGGGAGACGCACACAGGGACAGAGAGACGAGAAATCCTCCATGAATGCGTTGGCTTGTTAGAAGCCCAAAGCGGTGGGTGTAATGGTATGCGAGCTGACCTTGAATATAGCCACTGTGGGTTGCCCCAGCTTTTTTGTAAAAGAAGCATTTGCAGCAGAGGTTTGGATTTCAGGCTTTGCAGTCATCAATCATCTCAGCCTATTCTCCTCTTTGACAGCTCTGTACAAGGCCTGACATTTGACACCCAGGACCCCAGGACTTACACAGAGGCACAAGCTGAGGCCCTGGGGAGGAGATAGGGAGCAGGGGGAGAAAAAAAATCTCAACAGGAGAATTTTTTTTCTTTTTGTTTTTAATTTTATTTTTAAAGAAGCTACAAAACAAATTATACCTTCAATCGGAATTTATTTAACAGAAGAACATTGCACTGAGTTCTGTTCCCTGCATTGGGAAATTCCTGATGAAAAAGGTTGACCCAAAGAGGTGGGAGAGGAAAGACAGGCTGAGAGGGATCTAGGGGAAGCAGGATGAGGCTCTTACCCTTCTTCTGCACAAATCCAGGTAGGTAGGTAAGTGTTATCAACCTACCAAAGCTTTATTCCATTTTAATAAAGTTAACCTGGACTTGCTATCTCCCAGTTCAAGCCAATCAGATTGATGAGTTCTCTGAGAAATTTCAGCAAAGCTAGTAGTGAAATTGAGTATTTGGGCTGCAATCCTAGGGACACTGGGAGTCTAAATGGTGTTAAAAAAAGAAGATATGACCTGTTAGAGTAGATAAATGTTTTAGGATAAACCTCTTTGTGCAAGTAATTGTCTACTTGATCTAACAGGTTTTAAAGGTTACAGTCTTATTAAGATAGTTTTTAATGTCTTTTTTAATACAAACATAACAGCAGCCATTCTTAACCTAACTTTTTTTTGTGAGCCCACCTTTTGTTCTTACACCCTATCCACACAGCCTCCTGTCCCTCACACTCACTTCTAGTTAAGAACAAGAAAGAAAAGTTTGATATAACCTTTATGTGCTGTTAAACTAGATATGACACCAATTTCTTCTGAAAGCCATCCATGCTTCCCTGCTACCGCCTCGTTCATAAAAAGGAAGGGAACTGGGGGTTTGTAGAAGGATTCTGTTGCAGATGACTTTTGGCACAAGGAAATTTGACACAAGGAGCAGGGGCAATGAAATGTGTGAGTGTAAGTGGACAGGAAAGGACACAGGAAAGTATTTCTCCTCAATGTTTAACTCAGCAGTGGCACATGGCTTATTTAAATTGATCTAGAAACAGGTGACAAGGACTCTCTGCTTTATGCTAACTTTGGATTCAGCCCAGAAGTATGTATCCAGCCTGTGAATTTTGCTGACACAGGAAGTCAGGTTAAATACTCTGGATGATTTTCCAGGAATGTCAGGCTGTCCCTCAAGGACACTTTGGGTCACAGGATGGTTTATTTGAAAAAGTAGTTCTCTGCATTTTCCTCTATTTAAAAAAGCAGTAACTCTTCAGGAATTCACCATTTTTTATCTGTTGTGCATTTTGTTATCTCTCACTTCGAGTATTTTCCATTTGCCAGCCCTGATTCCACCCCCTGGGTCACACAGAGATAAATGAACAGTTGGAGTGCATCATTTCTGAAACAAACCTTCAGAGAAGCACTTCCAGAGTAGTTAGCAAACTTTTACTTTCCATAAACAAAACTGCTTGCTCCAATGAACCTTCCTGGAAAAGGGTCACAAATGATGTCAAAGTGAATTAGCGGCTTTTTAAGTGAATGAATGTTTGCAAACAGTGTTCGGCTGTCCTGCTTCAAACTCATAATTACAGTTGCAGCTCTGCATAGGGAAAACCCAAGCTCACTCTATAGGACACACATTTACTGCCTGCAGGGGTTAGGATGAATATTTTTCCCAAGCTAAGTGCTCTGTGGATTTTGAGGGTTGCCTTCCTCTGAAGGATCAGGGTTTAGCCACTGCTGGAGGCAATGATACCAAACTTGATGGACCAATAGGCTGATTCAATATGGCAATTCCTCTGCTCTTTGTGTTTTCCAAACTGGCTTCTGTGTGCACATGCCCGAGCGATGATTTTTCGCCTGCTCTGGGAGACCCTCTTGAGTGGAAACGGGCAGGATCAAGGACTTTGGCTGAGTTTGTGTGTGGATCTGCATATGTGTCCAGAGAGAGACAGACATCAAACAGCTGATTACTGCTGTTTGCTTTCTCTGCTCTGGATTTAACCCAGTGTGGGATTCTCCTCCTTTGACACTCATTCCAGGATTTCATTCAATGTTACTTAAATTTCCAGTCTTTTGACTTTTCCAGTTCGTGCTCAGGGTAAAGGAAAAAGTTAGAAGATAAGCATTTGTCCTTTGTATGATTATTATTATTTCCCTCACTAAATTTCAGGTCTAAGGGAAACCCCACCAACATTTTTCCAGACTCCAAACCTGACACCTGAGTCTCTTCTTTTTTCTAGTTCTGCACTCAAAATGAGAAATTTGCAATATTAGAAAGGAAAAGTCTTAATCTATTGGGAAATCCTCTGATCCATAAAGTAAGAGGATTGTGTTTTATTTTTTTTTTCTCTTCTGTAAGTTTTTGATTAAGATTTAGCTTGGCTAAGCTGAAAAAACTTGAAAAAAGAAGTTTGAAAATGTCATCCTGGGTGCAAATGATTTCTATGAAGTAATGAGGGAAGTACCACTACAACCTGTTGCTATCAATCTATTTTTGTGGCAAAGCTTCAAAGTCCTCCATTAGAGAGCTAAGAGCAGAAGAATGTGCTGCCAGAGGTAGAAGATCCTTTGGCTTTGTCAGGATTGTTCTCCAGGTCCTTCCATCCCTGGTTTAATTGGGAATAGATACAGTCTTGTTAATCCAGCATGTATCTCATTTGAATCCAATATCTTCACCTGATTCCTGTAATCTATATGATCATACATTCTGCTATATTTGTTTATGTAGTCCTGAGTTGCATTATTTTTACAATCTGGTGTTCTGTTAATGAATTCAATGTGTAGCTCCCTACAAAATAGCTGAATATCCATTGGACAGTCACAAAGAGGAAGAGGCTGTCATTGTCCATGAGATTATTTTGTGGTTTTATATCCAGGTCATTAAATAGCTGATGGATTTTCTTCGAGTTTTTCATTTGTTTTGAAATCAGAACTCCAGCTATACATTTACAGGACACAAAAAAGAGTGGAAGAGAAGTGGTCCATGGACTGTAACTTGGATCAGCTGCACCACACAAAAATAACAGGTGATAATAACGTATGCAGTGCAAATAAATTAAGGGAAAGTGAAAAAGACTATTATGGATTGCAGTGTGCCTGGTTTTAAAGAGACTAATTAAAAATGTTAATAAAGAGTAGTAAGAATAGTCTAGTGTTTAAATTCCTATATTGAGACACAAGAGCTCAGGCAAAACATAAATCAAAGTATAAGTTTTTCCTTGAACAGAATATAGTGACAACCAATATGTTGTTATGTACTACATCATAAATATCTAGGGATAAACACTGGAGACTAAAAGAAGAAAAGATGGATCATTTTTATTTTACCTCTTCTTTTATTTCCTTTTTTGCTGTTTCAGTTACATTTTGCTGTATAAAAATAATTATTATTCTCCTTGTATGACCGCTATCAATGTGAAATTATGGCATAAATGAAGAGTACAGGATCCATTTCAGCAGCCAGGCAGCCTTGTTTGAGGTGCTATAGAGACTGGTGAATGAAGAGTCCTTGCACTGGTGATGAGCACAGAAACAAGTATTTGTGAAACCAGATTGACAATTCATCTGCAAACAGACCAATGTGACTTTCCCTCTCGTGCCCCCGCGATGTAATAACTGCAGCTGCGCTCAGCTTTCATTCAAAACCTTGCCTCCTCTTCCCTCGCGCATGGGTGGGCAGTTCAGGATGCTAAATAGGACATTTTGACTGCTCATATCTATACCTTGGGGCCTACCAGATCTGAGGGCAGCCGAGTGCCTGCTCATTTAACTTGCACAGCTGCAAAGCTTCCAGCACAAATGCTCCTCGAACGCTTCTGCGCGGGGGCTGGATGCGACGGCACATCGCTCGGCTGAAGAGGGAAAATAGAGACAACAAACTCCCCAGCCTTAGTGGAGAGCACCCTCCCCAAGCCTATGAGATTAAAGCAATAGTTTTTCAAGTAGCCCTTCAGAGTGACTAATTTATATGGATATCGAGGATTCAGTTGGAAAATTTTAAAAAAAAGTAACTAGGGGAAAATATGGTGCTCTCTAAGTCCCAGTGGTATGCCACATTCATTTTACCAGAGAGTTTATTCTTTAGTACTTTCATGGATTGACATGAGGGAGGAATTCACATGTCAGGACAGATAAAATCTCCCTCCTGCCAAAGGAGTCTATTCAGACATGCATGTTAGTAGGTTGATAACTTATTCTGTATTGCAGAGGACTCAAAGATAGACATTTCTCCTTTTATCTCCATCTCTGCGCTCCCTGCATACTAAAGATACGGGGAAACAGCAAGATACATCTTAACTAGCCCTCTCAGAGAGCAGTGACTTCTCCTAGCCTGTGCCAAGAGATGCAAACTTAAAGGAATAAGGTGTCATACAGACTAATAGCAAACATATTAGCAATGTTTATGCACATAATTTGAGCCCTGTGTGAATATTGTTTAAAAAAAACCCCTGGACTTTGTGGTTAATTTTTTTTTGCCAAGAAAAATGCACGGTATTGCAATGCTCTTGTTTCATGTTGCTCTGCTAGAAGCATGGGAAATAGGTTGAGAAAGATGGGGGACCAGGACAAGTAAAACATGTTGAAGAATCCATCTTTGACACGCTTTCCAAATGCTAATGAAACCTTTATGTTTTTTTGGGAGCTAGGCCCACTCTCCTTCTAAAGACTGGGGAATTGAATCTAACAACTTTATCCCTTGACCAGAGCAGTAGAAGTATGTCTGGTCTTCAAAATGGAATTAAAATACAGGAGTGTTTAGTCTTATGCTTAAGCTGATCATCTCCATTTCATATACTTTTGATTTTTCTGGGGCTATCAAATGGCATAATTTTAGGGAAATTTGTTATTTAAGAGTATTAAATTATGTGAGTGTCATTCCTAAGGAGCCATGTTTAAAAAAACAGGGGATAAAGATCCTCCAGAGTGCAGCTCAGAGCATCTCTGAACTGCCCTTTGGTAAAAGGACTTTTCCTTTTCTCCTTCTTCTTCCAGAGATGGTGCTGAGAGATAAACCTCCTTCATTGTGGGGCTAAATATGTGGGTCAGAAATAAATCAGCTTCTCTGATCTGTCTCTCATCTTTCCAACTCAGTTCCCAAAAGCAAATTCTTTTTTTTTTTTTTGGAAGTTCATATACGTAGATTGAGATTAAAGTGGTTTAGAAAGTGTTTTATATAGATTTGTATACATACCTAAAATATTTGCCTAGATGTATCTTATCTAAACTTCTGCAAGGATCTGAATTTCCCAGGCTCGAACCACGCTTTGTGTAAATCGGTGTTGTCTCACTGTCTTTGAGGGAGCTTATTTACGTCAGCTCTGGAATTAGTTCCCTGTATTCCAGCCAGCACTTAGCTGCAAGAGTCAAAATAACATGGATATGTACTGTTTTCCTGTTATCTCTAGCCTCTCTATAAACAGAAGCTATTAGAAATATTGTGAGAAAGCTATCTTGTGAGGTTTGTTCCCCACTCAAGAGTTTTTAGGCGGATATCTGACAAGAATGTGCAGTTATACCAATCCTGAAACTTCAGCATAGTTTTCTTTGCCTTGGTAGTAATTCATATTGATTTGCATACCCCAGCTTTGAGCTCTTGTAGTTTCAGAGATCTTCAAACAACACATTGTTCATTTTTCCTTTCGCCTCACCATTTTCATACATTTCCCAGATACCTGAATGGAGAAATATAAGAAAAATAAAAACACATGGAAATTCCACCCCACCCTATATTTTCTTTTGGGAAATGCTGTCTATAGCATGATCCTTTCTAGAGAATGTTTTCATTCTACCTAAGGTCTGAGGCTTCGTTTTGGAAATAATAAGCTTTTCCCAGACAAGACTTAGTGAAGTAATGACTCAGAGGCACAGACAGACAAGTGGACTGTTTGTTTCATCTTAATTATTTATGTAGTGTTATCCTAACAATAATATATTATGATGTATCTTCCAATGAATACTTCTCTATTTGTGTATCATTTAATGGGAGAGCGAGACTACGAGACATCTCAGCATGGATAATTATACAGAAAAAGTAAGAAACAGTAATATAGCTGGGCAATTTAAATTCAGTCATACATAATATAAATTCTGTAGTTGTTCCTTTGTTAAAGCTTTCTTTTCCTGTTGCTATTGACCAACAAATTATTTGATGTTTTAAGAATATTTTAGACAAGGAGATTTCAGCAAGGTGAGCTCAAAACTGTGATTTCAGCTTTGAATTGTTCTTTTCCATTGATCTTCCTGTGATTTACAACCATTTCCCATCAGAAAGTTCTCTCCTGCTTTATGTCAACCAAATTTGGGGCACAGTTTCATCCTTGCAGAGAGCACCTGCTTTGTGTCCCTTGTGAAGGGGGATTAGTCTCTTGCTTTGAGAATTTGTTGTCCGTTGGCTCTCTTCACCGTGAAACCAACCAAAAAGGTTCTGCATGTTTCCAGGTAGAATTGCTTGGAGATTTGTAAAATGATTTTGATCTTGGACCTGAGCTTGCCATTAAAGTGCTTGACTTGCCTTGACCACTGTAATTTTAGAAAGCTGACCCTTCTCCTTTGCAATTTACTCAGTGTTTTCAGCCTAATGCAGAATTTCCCTCTTCTGCAGCTGGCAAGAGAATATCCATCATTTCCAGATGTGAACATATGATCCAGGAGGCAATTGAAGGGATTTTGGAATCATATGGTTTGGCTTATGGATTTGGATTGGTCAAGAGAGATTTGCCTGAAATCCTTGAGAGAGCATGGCACCACTCTGACTCGGGAGGCATTTTAAAATAAACCCCAAAGTTAAATGCATTTTATAGAGAGGCTTAAAGCTTCTAAAATATAAATCTCAAATATTTATACGTGGGCTGCAATGGAACAGAAGTTACGACCTCATCTGTGAATGTCTAGGATTTGTTTTTTTCATTCCACCAGCCCACCTGGAATGACTTTAGCTTTCAGCCTTACCTAAGGCTCTACCCAGGTTAGCTCCCAGTGACTTATGACTCCATCAATCTGCACAGATCTGTGCTGTACTCCTTCAAGGGAAGTAGTTCGTCTTCTATATGACTGCATCCCCACCTCTTCCAAAGTTCAAAGAACCCAGGACAATTGCTTGCTCAAGCAGCCTTTCAGTTAGGATTGAAGATGCTCTCCCTGCCTCCCCATGTGAATCAGAACTTTCTGCTGAACTTTGGCAGAGACAGAAACTTCCAGTGTAATCCATCCCTCTCGAACTAGAAAGACATGCGATGATGGTGATGAAATATCAGGTGAGAATTGCTCAGTATGTTTTAAGGAGCTTTGAACTGGAAATGGATCAATTTAGAGCTCTTTTCTGAAGTCAGAGTAGCACATTTTTTACGATCCATTTCCCATGAACTAACAACTGTTCCCTATCCAGCAGACAGTTTACTTGTAGCTATTTTGACTTGCATTATTCCACTTAATGAAGATAAACATAAGTCAGACACAGGAAAGCCACAGAATGAGTATGAACAGGAAGTGTTCCAAGTATTCAGCATTTACTAGGCAAAATTGGCCAGTAATTCCTTTTGCTTTTCACTGAGGATAAAAATCCCTGAAAGATAATCATCATCATTGTTTGAGCTAATATAGCAGTTTCATCCGTTGGTCTGAGAACACTTCCCAAAAATTAGCTGGACTGAGAACAGCCTTGAGATTAGATTCATATTATTTAAAATACACATTTCATGGGCAGACAAACTCATGGGTCATCTAGAGGTACCATGACTTTCCTTGAGTCAGAGAGTCAGAAGAGTACAGAAAATTTCTGACTGCTATTTCTATGATTTCACTGACATTGCAAAGGATTCTTGATGTTGCTTATTCGAGTTGCTTAAATTATTCATATTACAGTGACTATAGGGATGAATATTTTTTCTGCTTTCATGCAGATTTAAAAAAAAAAGTTGTTACTTTTTAGTGATTGTATGATTGTACAGCAGGACATTTCATCCTATAAACTGGTCATATATTTATTGCTCAGGATTGTTATTTGGCAGATGACTAGTAACCTAGATCCCATGTCTTGATTTGGATTAGTATAATATTTTTTGAGCCAAAGAAAGAACATAAAATATTCAATCCATGCAACACTACTTTTCTGGTAATATAACATAACTTCCCTGGTCAAAATATCTATCTCCCAAACCTTTATCTGCATAAAAACTATGTACCCTTATGTTTCTATAAAGAAAATAATAGGATGTCCTGAACATGAGTAAAACAAATGTTCTGAATCAAGATGGGGGCTCATGGATGTTTTAGTTCAGCGAGATCCTGTGACTTTACAATTAATAAGTGATGGTGAATGGGCTGAAGTAGAGCAACACACTGGAAACAAATCAATGCACTCACAGCTCCTCATGCTTTTTCTATAAGCTTCAGTCATCAGACATCTGAAGGGAATTTTGTTTCCTTATTTGTGGGTACATGGTTCAAGAACTTTTCTAGTCTTCTCCTGCTCATGTTCCACTAATGACAGTATGTAGACAGTGATGTCCATACTGAAAATGTTTGCCCAGCCAGGCTAAATACATGATGCTCTTCCTTGAGACTTGACTGTATACCCTACAAACAGCACCATATGGTTAATTTTTAAGCCAACTGATCAAGTGTTAAATAAAGCAGAAGCTGGGGGAATGAGGAGGAGAAATGCCTTCCATAAAAGCCATTGTTCTGGTGGGCTGCATCTCTCAACCCTTTGTACCGTGGCAGGAAGAAATCCATGGAATGGAGCTTTGAATCATAGGACAGGAATGAGAGAGAAAGGTGTGCATCAGCCTGTGGGCCAAATGCACCAAAAATGTTATTTATGTGTTACACTGGGATAATTACTGATTTATAGATCCGGTGAGAGGAACACTGATCTGGGGATTAGGATCTTCAGGGTTTAGTCCTGATTGTGTCATATGTAGCTGTCTGACCTTAAACACTTAACTGTCCCCTTCTATTTTATCCTATTCCCTATCTATTTTATCTATTTTCAGGCCAAGGTTCAAGGGTCGTGGTTCCATAATCCTGCTGTTCAGGGCATCTCCTTCTAAAAATGTATTTACAGATTCTGCCTCCAAAATTATACAAACCTTTACCTCAACTGGGACAATTGGGTTCTTTTTTACAGCAGCACAATGTTGACATAGAACTGGAATCACTTAGTGGGGCAGGTCTCAGTGTTTTAATTAGGTAGCTCACAACTACCTCTTGATTTTTTCACATGAAGTTAGATTTGAAGCAGATGATTTAGCAGAAGCAAAATTTATTTATGCATGCGTTCAAACAAGACAGCATTGTAACTGAGAAAGCTTAAAGTCTTGTGTTTAAAAAAGCCAAAAAATAACTTATTTGGGAGATGAAGTCATCTGCAGAAAAAAAATTACTCACGCAACAACAAAACAGTCTTCCAACTCCTGTGTTTTTAGATTGTAGCATGCCATCTTTGGTATTTATTTCCCTAAGAGCTTGCCTTTTTTTAACAGATGTATACTTCCTTCATTGGTGTTTATTTAAAACCCTGCCAATATATCTGAAATCAGCACATACTGAATGTTGATGCACCACCTTGCCTAATTGACTTAGCTGGAAAATAAACAGTGAAAGGCTATTTCAGCAGCAAACTGGTTGATACAGCTACTCATTCCCTACCTTTATCTATGCACCACACAAGCAGACAAGCACCTGGTATTACAGACACAAGGTTGCTGCACATTTTCTGCAGTCTTTAGGATTTTAGGGACAAACTTGGTGTTGGTGTCACTGTCACCCCTTGAATCAAAACATGACTTTTCATCTCTGCTGCCCTAAAAGCCTTGACAACACCCAGAAGATGCCATCATGCCCCTGAGAACTTAGTAAAACTTATTTTAAAAACAATAGGCTCCTGCATATTCGCAGTAAATAAGGATTGTAAGGCTATTCACGCAACGTGAATAATTTGCTGCTAATAATATTGACACTCAATCTGTCTGCAAAATGTCTCTGTTAGCAGGAAACAATCACGCTGGGAGGTGTTAGGAAGACTTTGCAGTGGAGTAGAATGAAGTAATTAAAAAAATGACTGGAAAATGTATTGAAAATTTTATTTTGTGGGTTTTTAATAAGAAATATTTTAAAAATAGATAATAATGTATAATTCATAGAGAAAAATACTTTCTGCTAGTTTTGCTTTATAAACAAGCCTATACTTGGTTTACAAAAGAGACACAACTTGGAATATATTGGTAAAAAAAAGGCAGAGACATAAAATAGTCCAACAGGGAAAAAAAAGAAAAGGAAATTTTTGATAGTGGTGGTACTGATCACTGAACTGGGACATGACAAAATTGGATGAAGTGTTTTAGGAAGAATTGAAAAAGAAAGGTTTTAGCAGAAAGGTATAAAGGACTCCTATGGAAATTCATACTTCAGTTTCATGTGGGATATACTCCTTCTACACAAATTTTACTTTGTACATTATCTTTTGCCCAGCTTTTCACTAAATACAATGACTATTCCTGGGAAAATATTTAGCAGATAAAAATTACCATTTTCTATGGAGTTGGATTAGGAACTGATAGATCTCTTTGAAGGAATACTTTGGGGGTTTTGCATTAAAGATTTTCTATCACATATTTCAGACGTTAATATTTATTTTTGTTAATTTAGTAAAAAGGTTGCTCCTCTGAAGTTTTTTTTTAAGCCCTTACCCATCATATCAGGGTATTAAATGGCTACAGATTTTTTCCACTGATATAAAAGTGTCCTAGTGTATTTATGCTATATATGTCCTTTATTAGAATTGGATTTTTATACCATATCATTAAAAAAGAATATAAAAATAATAAAATGACAAAAGATTGATTTTCCATATGTCTTTGGTCAGGAGGAATTTTTAACTCTAAAATAATAAATCAAAAATAGAACTCAGTAAAGAAGAGCCTTTGGGTTTGACTTGACATGAAAGAGGTTTTTTTTTCAAGAAGTTTTAGTGTTTTTAAAGGAAAAAAAGTTTTCTGGGTGTTACTGAATATGACCCAGTATTTTTTTTTATAATTTTCTTTTGCTTTTATTTTTTTTACCTTTCCTTGATAGAATTTTTCGTTACCAAAATATGCGTTAGGTGTACACATAATTTAGGTGAGGTTTTTTTTTTAAAGATTCTCCAATTTGGCCTACTCTCTAATTGCTTACTACCCACTTACTCACTGACACCATTCCTGTTACTATAGTGAATTCGGAGATTTTTAATGGCTGCTCATGTTCAGATACTGGGAGAACATGCTTTGCCACACTAAATAAAATTCATGTCCTGAAGTATCATTTCTAAGTCATTAATGATAGTTGGACCTACTGTGTGCATTGCATATGTGATAAACAAAAGAACAGAATCAGAGGAAAAGGAAGAATATTTTACTCTCAATATCAGTTTCCTGGAGCTTAGAACTGAGAACAGAGCACAGAAAAGCTTCCTAATTGTAAGTTAAAAGGCAGGAATTTCTTGGGCTAAGCGAAGAGGAACAGAAAGCTTTGCTGAACAGAATGACACTCCAGGAAAATTTAAATTTGTGTTCATCATCATGTGATGAGCTGAAAAGGCTCAGAGCTGGTGGCTTCAGACCCACCTCCTCTGAGCTGAATGGCTGCTCTGAAGCCAAACCTGTGTATGAAACTTGCTTTGAGCACATGGGCATGTTGCTGCCAGATAGGAGAAAATTGGATCCCATCAGGAAATGACCAGTGCAAGAGAAGGTTATGAGTTTATTAACCTGATGAATAAAAAAGTAAATATTTGGTGTAAAACCTGTCAGAGATTACACTTGTAAAACTTCTAATTCAGCTATTTCCTCTTCGAGCTGTCAAAATATGTCTTGGATGAGTTAATACAACATTACACATTGCAGAAGCTTTTGCTCTAACCTGAAGTTCAATCATTTCTTAGAGCAATTTTTTTCCTTGCTCACCGACCTGTCTTATCAACAGCCTACCTTTGTGTCTGCTGGCTGCCTTCTCAACTCTTTATTTCCATAGCTCTAACCTTTGCACTGTGTTTTCAAAATGTTTTCAAAATGCTTAAAACCAATTCTTAAAACAATAGCAACCTGATGGGTAATTACCAATGGACCCGAGGAATGAATTTTTCTCATGCACTGGAATCTCACTGGTGTCTCTGCAGTCTGTCCCCTCTTTTTAATAGCATTTCTGGAGAAGGCTAGAGAGGGAATCACGGTCCTGATACAAATTTAAACTGAAGGAGACAATAGGTGGAAAAAGAGCAGTCACCTCCCACCTTTGCTACCCTCAAGTGAGTCAAATGACAACATTTTGCTATGAAAATTGGAGATATTGGACAACCTTTGCCTGCAAACTTTTGCAGCATTGAGAAAAGAAAATAAAGAACACCTGGAAAAGGTTTTATTTTTTATTTAAAACCAAGTAGACCATATTAAAGTCTTTCCCTTTCTCTCACTAGCTGTTTGCCCTCTAGACGAAGAAGGATTTATCTCATACATTTCAAAAAAAAGTCACCTCTCTGTAACCTACAGTTCATTCAATCAAGGCTTAGCGTAAATAATCAGTATGGAAAACAC
This sequence comes from Motacilla alba alba, assembly GCF_015832195.1. Lineage (NCBI taxonomy): Eukaryota > Metazoa > Chordata > Aves > Passeriformes > Motacillidae > Motacilla > Motacilla alba. The sequence goes on along the minus strand of NC_052025.1, from coordinate 15,741,697 downwards.
CAATCGGCTTTGAAGAGCCCCTGGATTTAGGAGGAACTCACTGCTCATGTCTGTGCAGCTCCTCTGGGAAGCAGAGGAAGGAGAATGTCTCTTGATTTACTCTGCCCTATTTCTCAGCTCTGCCAGCCTCTCTGCTCTGTCCACTTCACAACCGTCAGATGCTGGGAGACAAGCATATGGTGTTTACTTCCCTGACTGACATCTCTCTGGTTTTCCTCACTCCTCGAGAGAATCCTCTCTTGCCAAGTCAGTTTGCAAGGGCTTGGATGTAGCCATGGCCCTCTGGTCGGGTTCCAAGCAATTCCTCATTTTCCCTTGGCAAATGTTAGTAGAGGACAACCTCCCTCCTCCTTACAAAATCAGTGCTTCATGGAGGGAAGCTCAAACCCAGAGAACAGCCTGACCCTGGGTGCCCTTTTGTGGCTCATTTGTGTGGGGCTGTACAAAGGTGTCACCCAGAGGCCGTGGCAGCTCCTCGTGCTCATCCTGGGGGCTGCAGGGCAGCAGAGCAGTCGAGGCCCCAGGTGAGGGACTGCCAGGAAATCCTTGCCAAGGGGCTGTGGGCAGCCACTGGCACTGCTGCTGCAGCTGATGAAGACTGAAATGAACAAGAGATGCCAAGCAGAGGGTTTGCGTTTGCTGCAGGTTGTGAAGCTTAAATGGAGTTTGGCATGGGAGTGGTTTTATTATCCCAGGGAGTGCTCCCCACTTGGAGACATAAGCAGGCATAACAGGAGGCCTAACACATTTTGAGATGAAACCTAGAAAAACAAACACAAGAACTCCAGTCTCTTTTAAGATCAAGTTGTGCTTTATTCCTTTTATTTTTGTCCTTCTATCTCCTCCCTCCCTCCTTCCCGCTTTTCCTCCCTCCCTCCCTCCACCACTTTGATCTGGTGATAAGGGCATCTTTATCACTCTTATCAGGTCCCCATTTCTTGCCTGGCCTTTTGAAGTGTGACTTCCTGCACCCAGTGTTCAAGAAAGGATACTGGGCACTGCAGGTTTCCTGTTGCTTTTCCTCTGTATCTACAAGTTTGCTTCACTTTCCTTCCTGTTTTTCTGTTTCATTTGTTTGTGCTTCCCTTCACTGATCAAACCTGCCTCTCTCCCTCTGACAGGTTCTCCCTCACTTGTAGATCATTATCACTTATCTGTTTTTCTTCTCCAGTCTCTCAGTGTGATCATTCCCTTTTCTCTGCTGTGCCTCATCCTTTCTATGCTTTCTTCCTTCCTTCCTTCTTTCATCTGTTTGTTGAGATTTTTTCCCCAACCGATTAGTTTTGACACATGTTTTCTGTTCTTTCTAAGATGTTCCTTAGACTTGTTTTAGACCCCTGACTGAACTGGAGAAAAGCCTGAAAATGAACCAGAAGATCCTTTGGGATTTTGCCCAAAGAATACTGGACTTAGAAGCAACACTAATTGACTCAATGGGATTTAGGGTGAACTCCCTGTTCTTTCTTTCAGCAAATCTCCTGAACATTTGCTAGTTTTTCCAGACCTCTGCTGATGGTAGTTTGCAATCTTTGACATGTTATTAGTTTGAAGGAAAGTCTTCATAGAAAGCTTTTATTTTTTTCCTTATTTTTACTAAGAAAAGGAAGGCTCTGAAGAGATATTTAGCCTTCACAATGAGTAAATATAATTCCATATTTCACTACAGACTCTAAATCTGTGTTGGGATTTTCCAGGTCTATGATGTATGAAATAATTCAGATGGCAAAACATTATTCAGGGGCTTCCCAATTAGTCCCACAATACCTGTTTGGATGACTGAATAGCGCCGAGGCTGTTTTCTCTGCTTTTAAGCAGGTTTTTGCTTTCCATGGGATGGTGATGGTTCAGTTAAGAAACCCCACAGCCATGAGTTTAGGCTTTCTCATGCACCAGCACTATGTGAGTGCATCCAGGCACAGGAGGAGTGAGGGAAACTTAATTTCAGCCACAATGCTGATCCTTGGCAAACGAGCGGTTTTACGGTGCTTCATGCAGCTCTGTTATTTATTTATTTATTCTTACAGATCCAGCACAGTGCCTTAATGGGTGAGCTGGGCTGTAGCATTAACTCCTCCATCCAGCTGGGCACAGATTTGCATCCTGCTGCCACTGGGCAGGGTAGGATCTGAGTTTGCTTGCTGGGTATGGTGTAGCTCTCATACCCAGCTGAGCTGGAGCTTACCAGGGGATACTTCCCCTCTTGGAGGTACAAGTGGCAGCTGCTTTAGGCAATAGGAGATGGCCTTGGCATATCCCTGCTCTGTCAGGGAACATACTGTACTTTGCTCTCACCAGATGCTCATGGTGCATTATCATCCTGTTTTCACTCTAGGAATCATTGGCTGTAAAAGCACTGGGAAGGCTGGGGGAAAAGTGAATACATATTTTGTGCATAAGTTTGTTGCAGTATTTACAATCCGGTCAGAACCAAAATCCTCCTAATCCTAAAATGACTTTCTTCCAAACTTTTCTGTTATTTCATTCCTATAAACTGACATGCTTAACACCACAAAAATATCAAATCTTTGCCTCTCCCTTATCTTTGGAAGGAAAAAAAAGTAAGCGATTAATTCCAGAAAGTTTTTTTAAAATATCATTTCATTATCATTAAACATAGGAAATATAAGTTCAAGAATAGGAAGGGAAAATAAAGGGGAAGGAGGAAAAATAAGTAAATAAAATGGGATGAAAACTTCAAATTTCAACTCTAATCTGTCCCCTCCATTGATAGTTCACAGAGCCCACTAGGAGTTGTTCTGTAAGGTAACAGGATCAGCATGGAGGGAGGCTGAAGGGCTCTGGGTTATAGATGGGAAAGTGGATTGCTGCCTTTGCACAGGCTGTTTTCAGGCGTCGAGCCCTTTCTGTTGTTGTTTTAGCTGTGTGGCAGCGCAAGACAAAAGGGGACACTGCAGCTTTCGAGCTTTCAGGACTGGGGGCTGAGGAGGAAAGGAGAGAAGAGCATGATTGATGGAGTTCTGGTTGGCTTATAAAGGGCAGCCGGGAGTGCAGGGAAATAATCAGGGAAAAGGGCGTCCCGTACTGGCGCTCTCAGAGGGGAGAAATGAATCCTGCACCTCTGCATTATTAAGTTGTCAGGCGGGCTGATGATGAAAATCTGAAGGTCAGGCATAACAAGAAGCACCTTATGGGGGGATCATGACCTTTCTGGAAGTGCTACACTCATGTTTATCTGCACCTAACCCTTATCCACAATTCTTCATTTGATAAGAACATTGGGAGAAGGGATGGGAAGGGGGGGAAGGGAGAGGGAAGTCCTCATCATATGTATAAGCAGTGTGTGAAATTAGGCTTCCTGTGAAACTGATTGTGGATGCTCAATTCACAGTGAAAGATAATAAACCAAAAGGACACACGAGGGATGCAGGCAGAAATTGTTCACTACAGTGGAACTCAATAAAGGGAACAAGAGCTTTCCTAAATGACAAATTTGGTACAGCGGTGCTAAAATCAGGAATCTCCCTAGCACCACTGCAGCAATTTGCTCTCAGCTCTACCACTTTTTATTTACTTTGGAAGTCCTAATAATGTTAGAGAGTGGCTTTTTCATCTATTTATTTATTTATTTCTCCCCAGCAATGTTTATTCTTTAACTGCTTACTTTAAACCAAAGAGTCAAGGTGAAGGACAATGAAACGTTAGATTCCAATTGATTTTTCCTCTTTAGTTTCCATATCAGAAATGAGTATAAATATAAATATATTCCAGGGTTAGACGCCTGTCCTATGCTTGCCTTATTGACTGCTTTAATAAATGTCCTGACCCCTCCTGCACGTGCGTGCACACACGGGCTCACACATGCTCGCAATCAAAGAGGTGGAGGCATTGCTCGGGTATGAATGCAGTAATGATGGCAGTCACACAGAAAATATTCCTAACCTAAATCTGCTCTAAGAACGTGCTAATAAGCTTTTTATTTCACCCCAATTTACAGCATCTTGATTGTGCTTTTCAAATCCGTGAAGTATTTAAAGCATGACGAAGTACACTTGTGGAAAAGTGAAGTCAAACAAGACTTCATAATTATTGCAATATATTCACTTTTCATGCATAATCCTTTAAATTAGCAATACAATATATCACCTCTACTGCCACTAGAGGCTAATGCACCTCTATTGAAAGCTGTGTTAAGGAAAATTATGTCCTATCTGGAAAAGTCACATAAGCTTCCAAAATATTTAATGACAATAGGTTCCCATCCTGTAATTTTTGCATACTCAAGTAGCCTCATTAGCCTTGATTTTCTTACATCAATGGACAATAACCTATTAACTTTAATGGATTTACTGATACACACTGATGTGAGATCCGAATCAGTACCTTTGGGACATCTTATTTAAGGATTATTAGAACAGCAGGAAAAGAGATATAATATACAAACTAATGAATAGTTTTATTGGATGAATTGTGGGATACTGGAATCCATCAACTGCCTTTAAAATGACTCTTTAATGAACAGGTGACACTGAAAAATACTATATTGTCGATACGGCACATAATGAACCTTCTGTATCACATAAAAATGAAAGAAAGGTTTTCTATTTCTACTGCTTAAGTGATCCAATTTATCTATTTTTACTCTTCTGCTCTCCCATGTGCTTCCTGTTGCTGGGGTTTACAGACCACTTTTCATATTCTATTAAAAAACCCAACTAATAACACCTGGGCTTTGTGCAGTGACTTCCATTTTCAGATCTAGCACTGATCCGTGGTGGAGGTTTATACAACTTATTGCTGAGGAAATGAGGGCATGGGAAATGAAGTGAAATCCAGAGCCACTGTGAAGACTGGTGACAGACCCTAGGTCATTCGATAAATTGGATGGCTTCCCCATTTTGAACTTTTTTTTCTGTGGATAAAACAGTATTATTTTAGAAGGGAGGTGCCAAACCATGGTTTGGGTTTCTCTCTAGGCTTTGGGGTGGATTTGGTGGAGTACAGTCATATGCCCTCAGCAAAAGTCCTCATGGAGCACATTATTATTTCGTACGAACAATGATTGCAGAAGGCAGGTTGAATCTTAGCTCCATTGCAAATCCTTTTTGACTACCAATAATTTCAGGAGCTTTTGAATCTGAGGGCCCATGGGGGTATAAAAATATACTTTGAAGGTCATTGTGTGGGGAGATTTGCCTCCAAGCAACAAAATCCATAAACCACTCCAGTTTTTCTACGCAACGGCGAATCTCATGTTTCAAGGGGGGTGGGAATTTAGAGCAAATTTGCCTTTCTAAACCATTTGTCCATTCCCAAAACTTTGCCTTCATAAGCAAGCCTCTACATCCACTGTGATGTGATCATCACAGCAAAATAAATTTGTCTCAGTTCATGTGTATTCGCTCAATATTGTTTGTTCTGTATAATGTGAGCCTCCCAAAACGCTGCTTGCAAGCAAAAGCCAAATGTAAAGAACTGTATAGAATTTTCACAGCTTTGTCCTTTGTAGAACCACACACAGATTACTTCACCCTTTTCTGTGGCGGGGGCTCTAATTCAAGTCCTTTTCTACTAACCCACCCTCATTTCTGTGAACTTCAGCATCTGTGAGACTTGTGAGAGATTTTATTATCTTTTGAGACTTTTTCCCTCCTCCTCCTGTCATCAAAATTGAAACTGGCTGATAAATGAGACAGAGAAGCATGATCTCATAACATGGTTTGTTAGAAATAGAAGCTAACAGATAATCTGTGTAAAAGCTGGTGGCCAAATCAGATTTTCTTACAGATTTCAGAATTGTGTTCTTTTATATGTTTAGATGACATATTCTTGTTATTGCTTACCTTAAAATATCATGCCAGATATTACTAGAAGTCAGATGCTGCAGGTTGTTTTGCCCCCTTTTTTTTCTTTTGTATTACATTGTAATGTTGATATGACTTAGGAAGGGCTTGGCTGTCATGTATCCACACTGGCAGCATCTTATGAAAAAATGTGGAGCCAATAAAGCAGAGTAAGATACTGATGTTAGAAAAACCTACAACCAATGCATCCCCAAACACAAAGACCCTGATTTTATGCAGTGCAGAGGACAAAAGTAATAAAAAAAGAAGGTTACTTAATAGTTGCTAGTTAGATGTGGTAAGTTCTGTGGTTGATCTTAAACCTAATGAGTCTGAGGTGAGGGATAAAGAAGCCCTTTTCTTCACAGCATCCAAAAGAATGAATGATGATTTCCAGTTGAACTCTTCTAAAATCAGATCTGGCCAGAACTCAGTGGGCAAATTTGCCTCACACAATGGATTATTTTTAGGCTAAATGAAGCTTTCATTGAAGCCAATGGAAATATTTTCATTGACTTTAACAGATTTTGATTCCAGGGTCTCTATCTAGTAAGCTATATAAAGTTCTGGACAATCAAAGAAAGGGCATTTACATAGTTCTTTGTGATGGCTTTGAAACCCTTTAAGGATCACAAAAATCAGCTCTACTGTTTGATTACACCTGAGGTTATATAGCCTATTAGTCAAGAACATGAACTGAAACTCTTTATACTGTCCAAAAAAATACTAGATGCATTTAAAAATAGCTCCTGAAAAAGGCATGCCACCAAGCATTTCCACTGTTATTTTTCATCTGCATAAAGCATGACTCTATTGCTTTAGTGATGACTATTTTTACTTTCTGTTTACAAAGCCTGCATTTTAAACTGTGATAATCCCCTAAACTTGATGCAAGCCTCAGAGGGCTGAAAGCTGGCATGGGAGATGCCAACCCAGGTGTAGTGCTCTCTTGAAAGCGTGACGGAAGGCATGGCTGTGTTACAGGGTGGCAGATGCACACACGTTGCTTGGCCAAGTTGCTGCTAAAAATGGCTTTAATATCAGAACATGACAGTTTACAAGCAGCCAGTTAATCCTTCACATGGGCCAAGTGCCTGTTGTGAGTGCGAAGGGGAAATTCTGGTGGAGGAGACTTTTGTTTTCCCACACATCTCTGTCACAAAAATAAAGAATAAACCTATCTTTTCCTTGTTATCTATTCTCGTGTCTTAAATCTCTTCATCTTCAACCTTCCTGCTACTCTTGCCAGTCCATTTCTCATCTCCCATAATGTCTATCCTTGTTGATGGTGTTTCCACTCATGTGGTTGCTCCTAGTTCAACTTTTCAAGGAGACAGAGACAGCTGGTTTTGTTATGCTGCTCATCACAGAGATGCCTTATACACTGTGATCTCAGTCTTGGAAGCCTGTGGCCTTGATTTGTTTGGTTTTTTGGTTGTTGTTGTTGTTTTTCCTCAGTCAACAAAACTGTATAAATCCATTTAAATTGAAAATACTTTTACTATTTGTGCATGGGGTTAAATTCTATACATAAAATAGAGGAAGCTGAACATCAAAAAGGAAAAGAATATTTAAGGGAAAAATACTGAACACTGTGCTGTCCTCTGAATCTCCATGATACATATTGTATACAATTCTCATCTGTATGGAGGAAGTTTTCTATCATGGTTTGTGTATTGGATAAATGCATACAAGTGAGGGTGACCATAGGCTGTAAATTAATATGAGGTATGTAGTTAATGTGGTCAGTCATCTGAATGTTGGGTCAACGACCAGCAATTTCTTCAGGGAGTACCTGCTCACCTTGGAAATTTGGTAGTTTCCCCATGGTGTTCCCTTCCAGCATGTATAATAAGCACAACTCTGGTGAGGAAAACCAACAGGAAGTTTTCTACTGTAGACAACTTTTATTTGTGTTACAAGAATCCTGGAAAGCTTGATCTGAATGTTGGATTTTCTGGGGACCATTTAATGGATTTCAGGGGATAGTTTAGGGCTTGGTGTGAAAACAGTTTTTGGGCTGCAGGAATCTGGCATTGTTTCAGTGGATATGGGTTTTAAATTGGAAGCTCCTGATGTAGGGACCAATCCTAAGATTTTGGGAAGGCATCAGATAGCATTAGAACATTATGTTGAACAGGATTTTAACAAAAAAAGATTTATTTAAAATCCATGATGTGGAGCCTTTACCTGGATTTGCCAATCCATTTGGCTGTGGGATACAGAAATCTTGTGTCATTTTTCTACATAACCATAACTTCCACCACTTCTTTCCTAAATAGGCTGCAATATTAACAGTGTCTCTTTTTCCCCTCATGTCACTTCAAGACAAGAACCACGGCTCCAGTTAGCGGCAGTGCTGGGATTAGAATTTGATGCCATGTCACACAGAGATTGACATAAATACCAAAGAGAGGAAATCTGGATTAGATATAAGCAAATGTAAACAGAGACTAAAGCAAAAACTACTTCAAAATCACACTGACTCCTTCAGAGTCAATTCATCAGAAACCTGTCTGACTTAAGCTTCTATACTAGAAATTAATACTGGAATTTTTACTATATCATCTCACAGCAGAAAATCAGTTTCTGGCCATCTTTAGAGGAGCAGAATAGTTTAAACAGTGTTTTCATTATAGTGCTTTTACTGGGCATTATTTTTACTACGGAAGGTCCTTTAGAATTAATGGGAATTGATTTCAGTGGCCTTTGACATATTACTGAAAATAATACGGCAAAATACAACCTTTTCCCTCTTACTGCTACGCAAGGGCTTTAACTGGGAAAGCAGTTTACAATGGTGCCCCCATGTAAGGCTTTATTCAAAAGATTTTACGCTTGATAACATCTGAGCCATAGGAGCTGTATGTGGGGTTTAGCATCTTAGCAGCTGCAATTCTTAATCCTGATTCCGTTGCCTCCATATTAAAAGCTCCATGGTCACAGGACAGCAGCTTTGGCCATTCCACATTGTCATTCATTCCTGTCCCCCACACGCGTGCCTGACCATACAGGAAAATGAGTTTACAACCGACTACGCCTATGGGACTCCCAGAGGGACACAATGCCAGAGCCTTTACTAGTGGTGGATGCATCCTCAAAAGGTTGGAAAGTTTGGTAAGTACATCCTTAACTAAACTCTTTTGACCTTTATTCAGATTTGTTTTTGGAGAAGGGCAAAGGGTTGGGCCAATTCTTGTTTCACCCAACTGGCTTGTCCATCTGAGGGCTATAATTAATCACTGAATCGCAGCCATACTTTGTTTCAGAGGCCTGGGTCCCAATCCAGCAGGGCACTAAACTTTAAGCACATGACTAATTCTTTAAAGTCAAAGGGATTACTCATGTGCTGAAAGTCAGCTGCATATTGAAGTAGTTTTCTGCATCAGGCCTCAAGGACTTAGGGAACATTTATATTTATTGTACAGCAGCACCAAGTTCCTTAGTTTCCCTTTACATCACTTTCATCCTCCTTGGTGCCTGGGAATTTTCTTTACAGCAGCAGTTCAAGGATGCAATGAGTATAGTTTGGAGCAGGACATCATCCACTCCAGTAGATTCAGAATCTAGCCACTTCCACAATTAGGGAAGTTTCCTATTTATGTTCTGTATCATCTGATCTTCACACACCAACAGTTTGTCATGTGTTTATTTCTGGACATGAAGTTGATTTATCATATCAGAAAATAGACATATAAAAATCAGTATCCAAGAAAATCAAGACAAATAATTTGTTTGGATCTTTTTGTAGTAAGTGATTATATTACTTCAAATTTAATTCTCAGCTTGCCCAAACAGGGAGCAACAGCAGTTTTACACCACTTGAGGATTTGTCTCCTTAGGAACAAACAGGCCTCACAAATATGCTTTTTGAATTCTAAAATGCAGAGGGAAGTGAACTGAGCTATATCCCATAGGCTAAAACCTCCCAATAAAACGTGTAGCACTAATTTTAAAAACATAATAAATAAAAAATTTGTCTTTCTTAATGAAACTAAGATTTTCTGAGGGTACATCAAGGGTTTTATTACTGGTTCTCCATAATAAAGTAATTGTGTAATTAGTAATACATTTGTCACTCCTTTACTGAGGAAAAAGTAAAACATGTACTGCTTTTGTGTAAATCCTGACAGTGGTGATTTTTTTCCTGAGAATTATACCATTATATCATAAAAGTGTCAAGGCATGAGTTTACTGTTCCTACTAATATTCTAAAATATTCTCTTAGGCTGACATCTCTGTCAATTAAAATTAAACAAAATTGCATTCTGCCATATACACTTCAAATAGGAAGCTTTCAAGTTTATGGCTGTTCTTTGAATTGATTTTTAAGATGGCATCTGTAAAACTTGGCTAGTACAAGATGAGGTAGGATGTAGTTAAGGTTCAGTCAATTTTAAAAATGTTTTAAAGATCGTAAATTGACAACTGAAATAGACTGAACATCCTTGGGATTTTTGGCCTGTCAAATATAAATCCATTTTTTTTAAAAAACAGAGCTCTTGCAAACTGAAAATTTTATGAAAACATGTTCTTCCCTCTCCCCCTTCTCCTCCCCCCAGCTCCTTTGATATTTTTGCAATAAGTTACACAAACAAGAGGGCTTCTGGTGTTGTTTCCAGTTGCTCGGTCTCGCGGGATTTGGAATTCTTCTTCTCCTGGTGTTTCCCACAGAAATAGAGTGAGAACGTGCTTTCTCACGGGACTGTATTTCTCATGGAAAATAATAGGGTTGCCGGCAGCAAACGTTTTCTGCAGTGATGCCCTGCCAATAAAGTCTTCAGGGAAATTATTGCCCTCAATAAGATGAAGACTAGTAAATTGGAACCCCCATCCCTACTCCACAAAGATATGTCTTTAGGAAGCTTTCTCCTTCTATTATTCCCTGGAAACCCTGACCTCAAGAAAATGCTGTAGACAGTAATGCTTGGTTTACACTTAATTTTGTTCCCCAGAATAAAGATGTCAGTTAGTGTGTAAAAATAAAAAAAAAAAAGAACAATCTTCCCTCCTGGATGCCTCGACTAACACATTTATATCAGCACAAGCCCTAGTGTAGACAGTTATGTTGAGAAAAGTTGTTTTACAGCATAGTTTTATTTTGTTAAGGAACTACTTCAACTATAACAAATGATCATTTTTTATCTTTTTCTTTTTAAGGGGAGGTTTCTGACACAGCAAACCCTCATACATGTAGTCTTGTCTAACGTGTGTTGAATGCATTATTACTATTATTATTATTATTAGTAGTAGTAGTAGTAGTAGTATTATTATTAGTATTATTATTATGGTTTTACCAAGTGTCCTATTCCATCATAATCCATACTATCAAAGATTTAAAAATGGACGTGTTCATTTAAAGCACATATTTTTGGAAAGTAATCTCCTGTATGGGAATTCAAATTCAGGCAGTGTGCTTTCCACTGTTGGAAATGCAACAGGTCTCTGTAGAGTGGCTAGGGAAATCTGCTCATTCTTAGAGAAACATTTTCTGGGGAGGGAAAAAAAAGAAGAAAAAAGCAAACTTTCCCCCATGGAAATGTGCTCTGAAAGAAATGCAGGTGTTGCCATGCAGGAGTTCATGTCAAGAGAAATATTTCCCCAGGGTCCCATGAGAGGAAAGGGGAAAGGAGGGGGGACTCTGGGGTGCGTGACCCAAGAGTAGGGAAAAAAAGCAGAGGCTGGTGACAGAAAGACCTTAATTCATGCACCATGTGCTTGAGTGATGTGTTTACTTTCAACCTTCAAGTCAAATTCAAGCAGCAGCCAAAACCCACAGATCAACACATTTTTAGTACAAAGTTAAAGTAGGGTCATTGGCACCCTCGGTCCCCCACCAATTTCAGAAACAACATTAAATCCATATTAATACCCACTTTTAGTTAGTCATGTCAAAGGAGATGGTAATTATGGGTAAGTATGAAGATTAGGATGAAACCAAATAGTTGCTGCTGGAGGAGGTAACATAAGCATAATTAGTTGGAAGTTATTTTTAGTCTTGCAGGAGACTTTAAAGCTGGTTCTGTTCTGGTTTAGGTCACATCTTTAAGGGCCCTTCTAAACCAGGCCATTCTATGATTCTATGACTCTAAGAGGGAAATTTATTTTTTAAGCTGCTCTTATCCTAATTATGCCTTCTGGCAGTGTTTTAGGTGTTGTAAATCAACAACATTGAAGTTCAGTGGAGTTCACGCTGGCTTACCCTGGCTGAGCACATGGTTCAGCTGAGGTAGAGATGGCCCGAGGTTTTCTAGACAAAAAGTGAAGGAAACAGTTCTGCTCCAAGAAAGTAATGGTGTTTTTAGCAGAATTTGGTCTTCATTATTAGTCTGTTCCTCCAGGATGGAAACATGCTACATACAGAAGTGAACTCAAAGCCAGAATTCTGGGGTGAAGTAGGAGGCATCAGGGAAGACTTTCTTTTTCCAGGGCCTGTGAATCAGTGTAGGTGCTTTCTCTAGCCCTGCTGCCTTGGTTTTGGGATCCTTGGGGCATCTCACATGTGTCCCTTACAGAGAGGGTAGAAATGCTGACAGCATCTCATCTGGGAGCATCTCAGGGTAGTCCTTTGGGTTTGGGGCAAGAGGGGTCTTTCAAGTCTGATTTTCTTCATGAGCTGTAAAAGCCTGTGTGGTTCCGAGGCAGACATTGAACCTGGGAACTACCAATGAAAACTCTTCTTCAAGCAGCCAGTGACACTTATAACAGCAATTTTTTTTTCCTTTTTTAAAAATAAAGAATATAAATTAATTTTATTAGAGCAGTGGTCTGACAAATAAATGTATTTTCTGAGTAACTCCAGTGAAAATGGACCAATGCTTAAAGAAAACAGCTATGCAAAAGTGGGTTTTTTTGGTCTCCTTTATGGATTTGTGTGAAAGTCTTATTTTTGTTTATTTCTGTTGGCTCAGACATCTGTGGATTTTATTGCCTGTTCTCAGGAACTTTGCAATGTTTTTGTGAAGAGCAGTAGGAAAGCACTGAGGAAAAAATTGAGTAGATATAAAGCCTTAGAGAAGTGGCACAACAGGCAATTTCTCCATTTGCTCCTACAGATATTGAGCTGAGTGGGGAAATTACTTTAAGTACATAAGATGACACAATTACTACAGTTGGGTCTTTGTTTAATTTTCAAAAAGACAATCCTGGACATCAAATTCAAAGGTGATTGGTTATGGGCCCTTCAGCCCTTCACCTCTAGGTCACCGAGTTCAATACCATCCCGGGTTCTAGCTCTGCACTCTATCCTTTTTGAACAATTAATCCAAGAAATTTATATCTTTATTTTGCTTGTGACTTATGTAATGACAAAGTTGGTGTTTTTACAAATATGTGCACAATCCAAAATTATTTGGTGTGTGGGTTGTGGGGGCTGATTTCAGCTTGTGGACTAATCACAGACTATTCACCATGACTGTTGCTTTGAGTATTTCCTATTCACGAGGCCTGATTAAGATGCATAGCTCTGTTTCATTTGGCTTCAGTGGATGACACCCGTACTGCAAAGAGCCTTTGATTGACCTTCTAACCCTTTTGGTGAAAATATATGTGCACAAGTGCCCACAAGGCTCTCCTGCAGGTTTTTTTTGTGGGCGAAATTTCATGCAGACAAGTGTTGGTGAAAAGTGCCTGATGAAGAACAGAAACAATATCTGAAGAGATGTATGAAATTTATTCATGCTGGTGTTCTGAAATGCTATTTTTGAACTCTTTCCCTCGATCTTGAAGTGAGCAAAAAACTGTCGTGTGAAAAATTCCCGTGTGAAATAAATGAGTGGTTCCCCTCCATTTCTCAGTGAACATTGTAAATAGAGTCACAGCATTCAGCAGTAGCTGAATAACTTTGAAACAGTCTCCACAGCAAAGTCACTGGACACTTGGAATTCAGTGGTGCCCTGGCCATAGTACTCCTGGGTGTAGTACAGGCATAACTAGCTAGTAATATATTAAGTCTCCTGTACTGTCATTTCAGGTGGAGTACTTTTACTAAGGATGTCAATCTCTATATCTATTAACCTTTAACCAATTAATTTCAGTTTAATTATTTTTTTTAATTAAAAGAAAAAAAAGAGACAAACTCAAATTCAGTGCTGCACAGAAATAAGAAATGACCAAACCTTGTCTTAGAGTTCTAATGCCAAAGAGAGAACAGGGCTACAGTCCAGGCCAAAAAATTGGCTCATTTAATTACACCTGCACAGTATTTCAATAGTATGCCTTGGTGAGAGGGGCTTTTAAGAGTAAAGTGCTTTGAAATAAAGCTATTAAATGCATACAGAGACATTGATCGATACACTCGAGTTATGGGGAGGGGGGAAGGAGGGAGAGGGAAGAAAAAGTCTTTTTTTCTTCTCTGTAAGAGTGGATTTGGAATCTTCAAGTGCGTAAGGATGGTAAACGATTGCTAAAAGTCCAAATTAAGAGGTATTAGTCTATTGTGTGGCAGTCAGTCACATCATATTCACATTGCTGTTTTCTTGTCGGAGGTTTTGCCTTGATCTACCCCGGACCACATTGACAAGTCACAATTGAAGCATTCTAAATAATCCACAGTGAAATAAGGCATAGGGTGTCACTCTCTAGGCTACAGAAAGCCTGAGCGCAGTGAAGTTAGAAAGGGTAGCAAAGCCCTTTTCAGTCGCGTTTCTCAGCCGATTAAACTCATTGAGGGCCAGGCTGCTGGAACGAAAACAGAAAGATCACCTCCTGTTCACCAGTGTTTTGTTGGCAACAGCAGACAGATGTAGAAAAGTAGAAACATTTTTACTATAGCAACAAAGGGGAAAGGGGTGGGAGGCAAATTAAAAAAAAAAAAAAAAGTTGGAATTTGTGGTCCTGTTAATGTACCAGGTACTTTGGGACAGTACTCCAGATTAAGAGACACTGTCAGCACGGATTGGAATTCAAAAGATCCATGTGAAATGACTGTGCAGCACATATCTGCATCCCCTTTTCTCCCCAAACTCCTCCACTGGTACAGTAATTAACCATAAGAACAGATTGACACATGGAGATCCAGTTCATTAACATTTTTTGTTTGGTTGGTTTCTTGGCTTTTCAGAAAAACCCATTTAAGACTGATGCCTTCTTTAAGAGTAACCCATCCACCCATGCAGCCACACTGATGTGACATATTGTGACACAAGATGCCAAAGAAAACTAAGCCGAGCCCTCAACTGAAGGCTTGATTTAGCCATACATTCTCCACAAGTCACCGATTAAATTAACTGTTGTAGATTCAAGGCAGGAAAACGATAATTCATCTACTATGAGTAGTTATGCAGAAATGGTTTGCTGCTCCAGGAAAAATAATCTGCAAAATACATCTTTAAAATATGGTACTTTTCCCTTTCAATGTGTTAAGGTAAATAAATTCAGTTGCAGGAAATGCAGCACATCTTTAAGAGGTCGCTGCAATGACTTTTTACCTGCTGTGCACGATACATTTATGGATACACAAAATACAGTCTTAGAAAATGCAGATTTGCATGTGTAAACGAGCATACAGATGTTCAGATAAATAGAATCAAAAAGTTTTTGCTAACTTTTGGTTAGAAAATCAGAAATCTCCATACATCTAGGTAGGAATAAGTGAAAATTACTTCATGTCTCTGCAATGGAAAACCAAGTGCAGGAATGATTCTGTGTAATTAGGACAGCAAAATGGGGGACCCACATCCCAGCCTCTTCTCTAATAAAACCATTCTGTACAAAATAATAGCTATAAAGGCAATACTGATTTTTTTCTCTACCAAGACCTGTGCTTAGGGCGGTTGTTTCAGATGTAGGATAGATTTCACTTCTGTAGAAAAATTGGGATGAAAAGGATTTGTATTGAAGTGTTTCTACCTCCTAACTAAATATGCTGCTGATGAACAGATTAAATCCAAAAGTTAGCTCTCAGAAAGCCAAACATTGTCACTGCCTTAGAGTCTTTAGAAAATTTATCCATTAACCTTTGTATTTACGTCAGTGCTGAGCCCTTTTGAAGACCAGATCTTTGGAGATGACTGTATAGTTTAATGTTTCTGGAAATAAAAAATTACTTTAAATTCCTATGTCTGTTAAATATCTAAGATCTTCTCATTTTCACTTGGGTATTTTTGGAAAATCAAACCCAAACCCAATTGCCCTCTGCCTCAAAGCAGGTGATAAGTGCAAGGAAGACTTAGCAGCGCCTGTGGAGGGGGCAGGGGGATGCAGGGGGGTTTTGATCCAACTTGTCACCATTGGGATAACGAGTTCTGACCCCTTGGAAATCAGAGGCAATTCCCCTGAGGACAGGGAAAGCACTTTAGCAAGTAGGCTTCTCCACAGATGAAGCACTTGAGCTTTTGTGTGCAACGACCTGCCCACAGATTTTTTAAAATCTCTTGTGGTTCTGGGCTTAGATCCGAACTTTGATCCAACAGCTCACATGTTATAGACCTCCTTTTCCAGCCCTCATTTCCTGAAACCTTTGAGTCTTGCCCACTCTGGGCTCTGTATTTTGCAAGGACTGATCTAAAATATTGTGTACATTTATCACTGTGTTGTGCTTTTATCGTGCTTTAAAAATTTGTGCAGTATATATCAGGTGTCTATGGATTTTGGCATGGTGTTGGGTCATCTCAGAGATTTGGCATTGTTTAGACTGCAAAATAGCACACAGGGTCAAGAGCAGTCAATATTGGGCCTATAAATTTTTGGCTGAGCTCTCGTAAATTGTCCTCTAATTTGTGGCTTGAAAAATGGAAAAAAAAAAAAAAAGATAGCAGAAGTCAAATCTCTTTGCCTCTACAACTGCACTTATGTTTTCAGAGAAGGAGGAAAAAGAGCTGTCCTTCCCAGCACTCTGCTGAGGTATTTGCTTCTGTTGTTCACATTGGACCAAAGAACCAGGGACCAGGTTGACTTCTGGTGTTGTGGTCCTGCAGTGAAATGCAAAACTAAATCCCCAGGCAGAATTTCAGACAAACAGTCATTTTATTTACTTATATTCATCTCTTCTGGAAAAAGGGGGGGAAAAAAAAAGAGAGAAAATAGCTTGCTTAATCCCAGTACTAACACAATATTGATTCACATTCATGTTCAGTATTTATTGACGTGCATTGCATACGATGGAGGCTATCAATTAGGCCACTCTGCTGAAAAGAAGGGGCAATCATATTAGAAAACAGATGAAGCTCATAGTTTATATAGTCCTAATTTTATGTAATGTAAACCTTTCAAACCCCGGGCACATGAGAGTGAAAATGCATGTCCTGATGAAAAAAAATGCAGAAAACAAATGGATTTACTCTCTAGCTAATTACTGTGGGTGACTGTCCTCAGAGTCACATCATTGTTTCCTGAAGTTCTGTAATTAAACGAAACTTCTCTTAGTACAAACTGAATTTCTGTGTATTTTACTATCCAACATTAAATACTTTTGAACGACAGCTTAGTACAAGGTTTTGTTTTGTGAGTGGATCAGATATGTGAAATTTTGGAGGTGGTGCAGCAGGTTATCCTGTTCCTTCTGTACATTGAGGCTGAGATTCAGTACACTGAGCCCCCATTAAACATCAGTGTCAAGGAGAGCACAGTGGCATATGGGCAGTATTCAGGAGACTGAGTGGTTGCATGCAGAACTCAAATATAAAACATTCCTTTTTTTGCCCCTTGGAGGTTTTATTGCATGGTTGCAGCTGGATTTACACTGTATTTAATAAAACATTAGTAGCCATCAGGGATTGAAATATGTAACGTAATTCTCTTTCAGTAAAATAATTCCATAAATCCAAATATGAAGCTATTTGTTTTTTTGCAAGTACTGTATGCCCACAATTAAATTAAACCCTATATATGGCTTTTTTTTTCCACCATGGAATTTAATGGAAGCAAAACCCATCTGCAAAGTTGATTTTGGATACATATTGACATTTTTTGGAGCTGAAGTAGGTCTGGTGGCTAATAAGTTTTGGGGAGAAAGAGGGCTGCTGGCTCTCCATCCTCGCTGAGCTACTTATGATACAAAGCTGTGGAAAAATGAGGGCCAGTGCTGCATTGGAGAAGCAGGTGAAGGAACTCCTAATTGTGCACCAAAAAGAAGTGCAGAATCAGTGTAATTTTCACCAAAACCACTGGTCCCCACCTACATCTGGACCACTAAGAAAATGACCACAATGCAGCAAGACTGCCTTGGCCAAGTACCTTTTACCTTGTGCAGTGACCAAGGTGAGCTAACCACATTGCATCACATTTTTCAGCCCTCAGACACTTTTGATAAGTTGAATATTGGGGGTGAAAAAAAAAAGAAGAAAAAAAAAGATGCATCCATATCTTACTTAGCAAGTATAATGTTTTGGAGACATCTTGAGTGTTTCTGGCAAAAGACACAATTGGTCATATCTTTAGTGGGATGAAACAACTGCGTTGAGGTTTGCACCAGCTACAGATTATTTTCTTGTTAGGCGTTGTGCTAATTGTAATGAAAAAACAGGCAAAAGGAAAAGAAACAGAAAGACTATGCAGGGAAATAAAACAAAGGTATTAGAAAATGGAACTTGATGAGATAGCTTGAGAGCTCTCCATACAGTTTGCATAAACAAAAAGTTTGAGTAGGAAAAAGCAGGTATTTTGTTATTTTTTTTTAAATGAAAATAAAGATAAGGAAAAGAGAATGGTTGCTCCCAAGGACATATTCTTGGCTATTACAACAGGGAGCCATTTTCCAAGTAGAATGAATTTTCTGTTTTGTAACAGCAAATGTGGATTACTGCGCTAGGAAGGGAAGATGACTCCAACTGGAATTTGACTAGATCCATAAAATTGCCACTATTGTGCTTCTATGTGAAACATGATCTTTGAAATTACAAATCAACAGTCTCTTATGTTAATACTTTTCTGTAAACAACAATCTTGGCAGCAAAGTACCGGTGCTGGGGGGTATAGATTCAATGTCTTAGAGGAGCTGTGAATAATTTTGTGAAATGCCTGAGTTTTTATCCAATTCTCCTCTTAGAGATCCAGTGGAGCCAAATGAGTGATCCAGTCTGGCACATGTGGCTGACGTTGCATGGACTAACGATGGCACAGCATGAAGCAGAACGGGTGACAGCAGCTGTAGCTTTTCAGCTCTGTGAGGAGTTTGGGCAGAGACGCAAGAACATCTGAAATGTGAATTCTTAATTCATATTTCATACAAATCCTTCAGCTTGTCTACACAAAAAGCTGCAGTAAAGGACAATCATCTCTCATCCTAAAGCAACAGTTTTTCCTCTTCAGCTCAGGTGCCTCTTGCATTGAGTAGCTGCACCTCACTGAAGATCAGAAAACTCTATTTTAAAGAGAGAATTGTATTTTAAATTGTAAAAACCTCACAACACTGAAATTGTGCAGCTTTGTACTTTTTAAACAGAATAAATGCTCTCACTTTTTTGAATTTTTGCTTCACTTTCTTCTATTTACACTTAATGCTTTCAATAGTTCATTTTCACATTGTCTCTGAAAAAAAAAGCAAAAGGAAATATTAAAGGTGTTGCAAGTGTTTAAATGTGCACTATAATCGTTCCATTTTTCAATTTTAGCATTTCTCATTAAGCAAGTGTGAAACTTCTGGAAAAAAAAAAATCGAGACATTTGGGAGCTGGGGCTAATTATTTTTTTCAGTAAAAATCACTGACCACATTCCTTTTTTTTTCCCATTTAATTTAATGCAATGTTTTATGTTAGATCAGGTAGGAGACTTTGAATTTATTTTTCTGTTTCTGTCAGTTGCAGCTGAAGATAGAAAAATCTGACTTATTGAGATGTTCAGGACACTAATCCAGGTGAACTTTGAAACACTGGGATGTGAACCAAGCATGCATTCAGATGGTGGATTCACATCACCATCCAGGTGGGCTGAAAAGCATTTGCCACAAAGGTCTTCAATCATGGGGCAGAAACAGATTTCACTGTTGCTGTGTCCTGATTTTCTTTTTGTTTTCTTTTGTCCTAGCAACTCAAGAATAAGACAAGAATTACTAAAAAGTCAGTATTTTCTTCTAGCTGCTGGTAAATACTTATCGAATCTTTCTTTGGGGTCAGTGATTTTTCATATGTCTTAGTACACAATGGAATTATTTAATTACTTTTGCTAGCAAGTTTACAGACAAGTATATCCCCATCATACTGCATATCCTCAAATAAGATTATTTACAATCCAATCTAAGGAGTGCTGACTGGTGTCATTGGAAGCTAAAGCTGCATCAGCATTTAAATTTCTACTTTTCTGGGCAAAAACCCAACTGGCTGATTCAATTAAACTCTTTATGTTATATATTATCCAGAAGTTCACAATCTGAAGTGATTCTGAGAGTCTGAAGCCATGCCTTTATGATTGCAATTTGGTAGCAAGACAATTTCCGAGGACTGTTTTACTTGAACTGCAATGAAAATGTCAGGACATAACACACTTTCTGATGCGGGTTTTATGAAAGGCACTCCAAAATCAACCATTATTTCAAGCACAAGCAATAAATAACCTTCATTATTCATTAGAGTGTATATATGCATTTGTGTTTGCAAATACGGTGGTTTCCTGGGCAAAGAACCCTTTAATCAAAAGACCCTTCACTCATTTAAGGAGGTAACAAATGTGTAGGCAGGAGGCACGGGAAAAGACACTCTCTTTAATCGGTAATGGAGATAATCTATAGAGTTCCTGCAATGCAAGTAGTCCATCTTCCAGGCATAAACTTTAGATAAGGTGTAGGATGTGGAAAGATTCATGCAATATTGTGGTGCTACTTTTCATAACAGTCATTTGGAGGAATTTTGTTTATGGTCTATATTGAACAAAGAGAATGGACCTTTCCCATAGCCCGTAAATCACGGCCCTCCTGAAGGGTGTCTGCAGTGCTGCTCCACTATTACTATGCACAAGAACATTAACACCACTGAAATAGTCTCTGTGAATTTACTGCTGTTTACCTGCTCAGATTGGGAACTGGTGCACCTCTGCAAACAGCTGACACAGTGTGCCAGACCTGCAGCAGCCCCTTCCATCTTAAAACATTATGTTAGAATGCCAGCAAGCAGCTTCTCCATGTGTATTTCATTTGCATAACTGTATTTTTTTCTTATTTTAAAAATTTTGTTTGTGAAGAAAACCATGAATTTAAACAATTTTTTTTTAGGAATTCTAAAGCCTAAATTCTGGTTTCTAGAACTGGCATTGTTTTAACAAATTCAAAATAATTTTCAATTTTAAATGATTTTATTTTGGGGAATTAAAAATTATGTTGGAGGAGATCTTCAATACAAACAAGCTGCGTGCTCACTGTAAAAGAGACTGACATGCTGCTTCTTGGGCTTTCATACAGAAGGGTATTTGTATAATGAAATCTCTGGGTTTGGTGAGAGGTGAAATTGGGAATAACTTTGCTAGGAATGGATTTTTTACACTTATTTAAGAAAATGAAAAAAAAAAGAGATATCAAACTGTAATGACCAACAATTTCAAACAGAGGCTTTGGGATGATGCTAGGGGATCAGATCAAACCAATTAAAGCACTGGGGAAGGATACTGGCTCCCAGCCCCTAGATAACAGCTCAAAGACGAGGGGAGGAGGAGGAGGACTCCTCTCTCTTTCCCTTTCCTGCCTCTTTCTTTTTCCCACTCCTGCTTTTCATAGTGGGGGCACTAATGAACTTTTCAAGTCCCATGAAGACAACCCTTGTGTTCTGATTAGTTGCCTTACTTTTAATGAATTGTTTTAATCAAGTTTCAAAGCAGGCACTCTATGCTTCATTGCAGCAGCCCAATGACAATGAGCTGAATGTTACCAAGACAGTGCATCTGATGGACTTTAATGGATTTTATGTGACAGTGTCTAGTGGCCTCATATTAGACATAGCTTTACAACAGAGAACCCATGGGGTTGCACTATGCATTTAATCTATACAAACTGTAAGGGTAAGGGAGAGGGAAGCTGTGGAGGGGGAGAGACTCTGAACCCTGAAGACCTTCAAAAGACATGCATTTCATACTAATAAGAAACAGTCTTTGGTAATTTTATTTTATTTTTTTTTCTTTTTTTTGCAATAGCAAAGTCCCTCCATGTTTTCTTAGGGAATGTCATGAGTATAATATCTCCAGGGCCTTTTGCAATAACATTCTCAAAACATGAAGTTATCTGGAAAAATTAAGCTCTCAAGGAAATCTTGGCAGGGCTGTAACATTTCCTGGATTTCAGGTAGCGATTCTGAGTTGTGATCTCTTAAGTCCGTAACAATTTGCTATTTCTAATTTATTGCTTCATTTGTGACTGCTGCTACAGCGAGGTAAATTTATTCTGATTTGCACAACCTAAGTCTTAGCTCTGACAGTGACTAATTATTACCTGAGTTAAAATAATGAAAGTGTCGGAAAGTGTCCGAATGCAATTTGTTAGGAAAACATGTGGCATGCTGTGTTACCCAAGCCCAGAAAAGCCTAAGTGATCAGAAACCATGGAGAATTAAGAATTTTTCCCCCAAAGGTTACAAATCAATGTGGAAATTTTTCAGGGAATTGGACTGCTGAGGGGTTCCATTCACTGGAATATAAAATGCAGACCATACCTTTCTAATTCTCTTCTTAAGAAAGAAATAGTTAGTTTTTTAGAAAAATCTAAAAGAATATTATAATGGCAACAGAGAGCTTGCATTAATTTTAGATTATTGTTTGATATTATTTAAATTATACACTGGTTGAAGATTATGTTGCAGCCATTCTTTCTTAGGGAAAAAAACCAAACAAATCCACAATAACACATAGAAAACAAAATCTGTTGCAAGAAACTCCAGAAGTAGGAGCATCTTTAGCTGATGTAACATATATATATATACTTTTTTTTTTTTTTCTGGCTCAGGGTTAGTCCTGTGTTTTGTCAATTATAGGCATGTCTTATTCACAGAACAGCTCAACTCCAGCTGTGTAAAAGGAATCCTGAAATGAAATGGTCAAATGATGCTAATGATTCTGTCTGCTTGTGAAAGTTTCTGAGGAATGTTAGCAGCTCTGGGTTAGAATTAGAGAGCATCCTAAAGCTCTGTAGTTCTGATTGTTTAAATAACTCCATGTAAGCAGAAGGATATCAGTAAATTAAAATAATAATGCAAAAAACAATAAACAGCTCTCTGTCTGAAAAGGTAAGGCAGTATAAATGATTTGGGATTGCTTCATTCTGAGTATTCATCACTCTCGTGAGCCATTTAAGCCACAGTTGAAATTAAATTTATCTTGAGCAGGATTTAATTTAGATTTAATAAGGCAATTGTTTTATTGTTAAGCACCAATTGGATGTCAACACGCAATGTTTCCTAGAGTGATAATTCTACTGTACTCTGAAAAGATGCAGGGACTACATGAAGGCAAACGATTTCATGGGCCATAACGATGTACCTGTGCTTAATATTGCTTAATATATCTGCATTTACTGTCTGTATTTCAGGCTCTCCTACCACATGGAGGTCCTGTTGTATGAAGAAGCTGCACAATATGTATCTGTGCCTGTGTCTTAACACACCTGCTAGACCTCTTGAGAGATATGATTATATTAATTACAATATATTGATTGATTTCTACTTTACACCAACTGCCTGTATTTAATTTAAATATACAATGAAGCATATTGAGGACACAATTTGGATTGTTACTGTGATAAATAATTGCTAATTGTGTCATGATAGATCACCTATTTTAAGGCAATGTTTCTCTTATGCTAATAGCAACTGCATGTATGGAATACACTGAGAATCTGTTTCAATTATTCATATTTGTTCCTGGACTGTACTTTCCTATTCAGGTCTGGAAGGAACAATGCATACCTTGGCACTTCAAAACAAATGCTGGCATAATTTTCAGGAAAACATTTACGCCTTTTCACATAGAGTCCATGCATGCTGTTACGTTGATTACATGAAAATATAGATGTCAGTACATAATTCTGGTCTTTGTTTTGCTAATTCTAGTGTGTATACAACATATATCTATATATAAAGATCAGTCAGCTAAATCACTAATAATATTTGTAATAATTATTGCTATTAAAGCCTATCAGTAGTACAATATTATTGTCAGTGGTTTTGCTATTGCCCAAATATATTAGATTTGTCATTTTATATGAAAAAATAGCATTATTTTTGAATCTTCCAGACACCTACAACAGGCCTAACAACAAATTTTCCAAGAATTTACATTCAAGGGAGAAAAGCCCAACAGCATTATCTTTTTTTGCCTTCACTCCCAATTTGTGTCTGCTTTCTACAAATCGAACTAAACTTATACAAGTCAGTTTGCCAAGAGAAGTTTCCATGAAAACAGCAATTTAACAGAAGCCTGGAGAGTATTTGCAAATTGTGAATTTGTAAATACAACATTTATTATTAAAAACTTGGTTCTAAGAGTCGCACTCAGTTAATCAAGGAACAGAAACAACTCTGTGTGATTCACACGCCCAATAAAAAATAATCAGAACAGACCCCAGACATATAATTTCTAATCTATGACTACACTGAAAAAACAGCAGCTGTTCAAAGAAAATTCGAGTACTGAGAGAGAGGATGGGGTTTGTATTTGAAAAGCATTTTGGAAAGACAGATCTTTTTGTTATTGAGTTCGCTTGGAAATTTCTGCCTGGGTTGGGGTGCAGGGAGGGTGCAAGGACCCCTCCCTGTGCAGGGCAGTGCTGCTGTTTTGCTGCTGTTTGGTACATTTTAGTAGGGGCTCTGGTTGGGTGCTGTTCCACAGCCATTTCCAGTGGCACCAAGCTCAGCTGAGGACGTTTCTGCTCTTTTTCCTGCTGTGCATTGTTCCCATCCTGGCAGTGCATCCCAGCTCTGCAGCTGGATGGATATCCCTTTGGTCAGCCAATTCTTTGTGTGGCATCTCTGTGCCCTTCACTATGGCAAGAGTTTGAGTAAGGAACACAGAGTTTTCCTTCCTCTTCTTTATGGAGGGAGTCACCAGCAGGAGATTTGCACGTTGTGAGGTCCAAGACAAGAGCCTGGTATAAAGCTGGAGGCCAAGACTGCTACAAAAGTTGTGGATGAGGTGAACATAAAGCACTGAACGTCCTATTCAACCCCACCCAACATGTTGTGGAATATCTATGCACTCAAGCCTCCCAGCACTGCCTTTTCCAGTTGCACAGGCTGGGTGTTTTCTACCCAGCCCTGCAGTGAGGGGGCTCCCTGCAGTGCTGTGAGGTGGTTCCCAGCTCAGAAGGGACAATGTGCACCTACAGGAGCGGGCAGTCCCCTGGCATGCCCCAGACCCATGGCTCCAGCACACAGGGTGGGATGCCCTGAGCAGTCCCACACCCAGCACTGAGAGGGAGCACAGCCAGGAAGCCTGCAAGCAATCTGGGCCAGTAATGAGCAGCCAATTAATTGATTACTGAAAGTATAACTGAATCCTATGCCTGGGAGAAATCTAAAATATAGTAACTGCTTACTTTATTGACAGCATTCATGCCATATTTAGTAGCTGGTATGTAAGAAGTAGCTGGACAATTTTGTTACACTTAATATGTTTCAGAACACAGCATAAAACATGCTTTAACACTATAACAACTATTGAGCAGTACCTCTGGGAACAGGCTTTATTATTAGATTACATTATACAAGATTAGACTAGTCAATAAGGGATTTCTTTCACACAGCATGCCATCTGAAATACCTGGATTTTTTTGGTTTTTGGTGTTTTTGTTTTTTTTTTTTTTAAATTACTTCAAGACCTTCTTTGTAGGATCTTAGGTACAATATACCCATGAATCATAAAACTGACAAGCCCCAGGGCTGAATGGTCTCTGTACTGGAGATAGGAGGCCTAGAGATAAAGGTGCACTACAGGTATACAGTGACAGGGGTGGATTATAGATAAACAAAAGGCACAGTTATTAGATGCGAAATGCCAGGCAGGATTGTACATGGAGAATGCAAATTGTAAGGACTGAGTCTCAGGGACCCTGCTCTGCTTGGACTGTCAGGCAGGAGGAAAACAAAGACAATGCATCAGTCTGGGTGCAATCCTGGGGTTTTCAGATCCGCTTTAGCTGCTGGCTGCTGAGGGTTTCAGACAGGTTTTGGCACTTGGGTAAAGTCCTTGGGAAATTCAGGCCCCTCAGGAGGCTAATTCAAAACTCTTCTGATCAAATATTTTGCTGATTAGTTAAATAATAATTAGAAAGGCAAAGAATAGGAGTACTGCAAGATAACCTGGGCCAGGGCAGCAAACAGATACTTCGATCCTCCCAGGATCCTGTTCCTGTTGCATTAATCTTTTCTGCACTTGTTCAGAGCAGTGCAACAACCAGAAGAGAGACTGGGCCCTGTGGTCTCTCCTGGCTTAGGATGAGGCTCAACAGAGCCCCTGGGGGATTTTCAGGACAACTCGGGCTGGGACAGGGATTCCCAGCTTGTGAGTTTGGGTTTCAGCCTCTGGTGCTTGCCGAGTGCTGAGGTACTATTCTGGTACCCAGTGCCTCTATGAGCATATGTCTGCTCAATTACGCTGCTGAAATAGAGTGAGAATCAAACACACTATTTGCTTTTTTCCCCAAATGATATCCGGTGCTATTCACACATTTTCCCCCCTTTAAATTCGTGTTGCACGCTGCATTGCATCTGTTGCTGGCAATTTCTCTCTTAGTCCTAAATTAAAAACCTCCACTGAACTACGCAGTTGCTGACTACATCCATGAGAGCAACTTCTATTCAAAATTCCTAGATGGAGAAGACTTGTGGCCTGCTTTGCTGCACAAGCTGGAAATGAATATGAATTGAAAGGACTATATTTAAGAGCAGTTTCCCTTTTTTTTTTTTTCTTTTTTTTTTTTTTTTTTTTTGCCTACGAGGATATTTCTTCTTTTATATAACCAAATTTCCCCACAAGATTGACATTTCAGGAAAGGGGCAGAGGCAGACAGGTGACTACAGATCAAATTGGATTTCTGCAACCTTCCATTGTAAAGGTCAGCCCTCTGCAATGGTTTTCAGCCAGCTTTTCCTCTCTTTATTTCCAACACAGGTGAAATATCTCGTGTGCCCAGGTACCTTTTAATATTTTATTTTTACTTTGGTTTTTTCTTTCTTAAATGCTCAATGGAGAAAAAAGTTGATTAGGCTGTTGGCTTTGCTGCAGAGCAGCATTCTCCAGCCAGGTATGGTGGGAGAAAGGACTGAAGAATGATCCCTTCCTACCCTTGGCGTCCTGAACCTGCTCAGATCAGTGAGAAAAATTCCTGGAAGCAAAGACCTGTTGCAATATTTGAGGGGAATGGAGGACCTTTAAATCAGACACATAAGCAGTCAAAAAACTTCCCAACTGGAGGGCAACATTGCTTATTTTGAACAGGATTTGGCAGCAACTTTGATGAAGAAGCTGGAGAAATAACTCCAGTAATTACCTCTTCCCCATGTTGGGCAGTGGGTTGCCATGGACACTCTGTTCTGACCAAAATATGGGCTCTGCTGTCTTGTGAGCAAGCTGTCGAATAACCAATTGGATGTCAGAAATTTATAGCCAGTAATTAACTAATAGGTTTATAATTAAGTGGAGATGCCCCTGAACAGCAACGCTTGGATCTGAATTCAAATTCTGACTTTTTCCAAAATTCGGGGGCAAAAGAGAGGGACACTTTGGGTACAGTGCCATCTTTATAATTAAACAATGATTTTTGACAGGAGGGGAATCTCCAGCAGTTAATGACTGACTGCAGGAGTTGAGGGCCTGAGGCAAAGCTGAGGGCTTTTAATCCAGGTGGTCATTAACTGCCTGGGAATGCCTGACCCTGAGGTTAATTGTTTCTATTTTAAATCATGAAAATAATATACACATATACAGACCTGCCTTTCCTTCTTTTCTGCTGTACACATGTGTAACAAATACCCTGCTTTTTATGCATTGAAAATGATGAGAGCCAAGCTGTTGGGATATTCTTGATGTGTTTGCTAAAGAGTTCAGGTACCTCAGATATTCTCTTGGTATTTTCCACCCACAAAATCTGTCCCAGAGCCCAGCCAGAAGGGACTGGTCTGGAAAGGCTCTGACTTGGGGCATGTAAGGAACAGGAGTGCTCAGTGGAGTTTTTAAAAGTGCCTCTCTGGCTGCCTCCGAGTTGCTAACTCCAAAATCTTGGACGATGATTTAATTTTTGATTAGTATGCTGTTTTAATAGGCATTAAACCTCTCTCTGTGATTCTGCATGTCCTGAGAGAAAGGCACAAAAGTACTTTTAGAAGTTGTTTGTGAACCTTATCCAAATATTTCTTAGCTTTAAGCGCTGGCTGCTCCACACAGAGCAGGATCAGGCCCTCAAAGACAGTAACACTGCTTTCAGTGCTAACTCCACCTTGTGCAAAAGAAGCCCCCAGGAATTAAGCATGGCCGGGAAACTCTGAGTAGGTGACACTGTGAAAGGAGCAAACCCAAGAGCCAGCAGATACCCCACCTGACATGGAAGCAAGTGTGTTGTGGTTCATTCAGATGCATTTTCTTCCCTGCATCCTTCCCTCCCTATCCCCTCTTCGCTTTACTTGTTTTTAAAGAGACATATGTCATCATTGCCAGTTTAGTTTCCTGAGTTTAACCCTTGCTATATCTAGCCTGATTACTCCTAATAAAGCTTGACAGTTGGAGGGTTAATCCAACCCTTGGTCTCATGGTTTCTTCTCTGGAAACAATCTGTCCCTGAGAGCTTTCTGGCCTGTTGCAAGGTTATATCCCCCTGGGGTGCCATCAGCGCCAGCCGGGGCTCCTTTCCCATTGTCTGCCAAATGGCCACCAATTAAGTCAACTGTTCCCCAATTAGAATTTTGAGGAATTTATCTTGTTCCTCCTGTGTTCGAACTCCCAAGCAGGGGCAGTTCTTGGAGTCAGTTTCAAGGGCTTTTTTTTTTTTCTCTCTTCCATAGTGAGAAGGGGGGGGAGAAATTAAATAAATAAAGAGCAGCTCTTTCCTGTAATCGGATACTCCTGGGTTTTTCCTGTTGCCCATTCACACAGCTTAATCCTGGGGTATGTGATGAGAACTTGGTAATATTTAAGGGAGGATGTTGTGTTATTGCTCCAATCACCTGAATTAGCGTGGCTGAATTTTTTTCGAATCAATGCTGCTCTCAGTAAAAGTCTTCACTGTGACATCAACTATAAATATATCACGATTCTCTGAGGTAAAGGAAGAAAACAATAATTTTATTTTGAACTGATATGATAATCAAGTATGCAGGCTTGCTGTTGGTATTTCTCTCTCTTTTGTTTTTTTTCTTCCTCTTCCCCCAAAATTACTTTATTGGTTGTTTACATCTTTTTATGGGTGAGTTAAATTCTGGGCCCTGGGTCCTATTTAATATGGGAAATGCAAAGGCTGGCAAAGTTATCAGGGTAATAGATTTAACCTAAATGTACAAACCTCTGATTGATCCATTCTAGGCAAACAGGACCTTTGGCTTTCTTCCTGAGAGAGCATGTGAAGGTCTTCAGCAAACCCTTTATGTGATACCTCAACTGCCCTTACCATGGTGGAGTGAAAGCTCTTAATGCCATAGGGAGACTGCCAGGGCAGCTGCAGTGTCATCAATCCACATACCTGAAAATATCTTTCAACAGAAAACAATTCTTTTCCCTGCAAGTTAAAGTCCATTTTGCTAAAACTGCCAAGAAAAAGGTAAGAATTAAAATGTGAGACAGAAGATGGAAACATCTCCTGCCTTTTATTTGCACTTTTTAGAAGCTGGTGCCCAATAATCCATTTTTCCTCTTTGATGTTGTTACGGGTGGACCTTCCTTTCTGGAGTCTGGCTTTGCAGTTGAATAAATCCAGGGTTTCAGAGCAAACTTGGGGGTTAATAATGAAAACCCGCTTTTCCACAAGGCATTCACTCTCATGTTAAACAACTTCACTGAAATATGGTCCTGGGTCTTCAAACATTTTGGTAATGGAGCCATCTTACACACTTTTCTGCTGATCTTTTGCTTGTCCTCATAGTTTCTGACTCTGTCCTGGTGCTGCATTAACTGATGTGACTAAAATTGTGGCCAACATCTGTCACATATCTCTCTACTTTTTTTTTGGATTCAAGTGGTTTATTTTGGGATTGCTTAGAGAAGATTTTTAGCTCTCTTTTTCACACATTTCCTTTGTATTACTGCAAATAAGGCTAAAGCACTCCACTCACATCTGCTTCCAAGTGTCACCAATTTCCTACATGCTCAAAACATGAGGCAAGATGGAGATAAAGACCACATACAAAATTTAGCTGCCAATCCAGTTTTCTTTAGGGTTTATGTATGATTTTATCTGAAGTTGTGTGTCTGGCCATCCAGATTTGTTTTCAATCATGACAAAAAATGGTAGGTCTGATCCTTTGTAGGAGAAATTGCAGAAGTTATTCCAGATGTACACAAATAAGACTGAGACCTTTAGCACCCCTCTTAAGTCCTGTAGTTTTCTCCTATTTACTGAAGGCAAATTGCAGTGAATTGCATGGAAAACTGACACCCTCAAAGCTTTGCAAATTGTTAAGGTTACATTATATTCTTACTTTTTTAGAGTTTTGTTTGTCCAAGATACACAGCTATTCCGGGGGGAAGGGGTGAGAACATGTCCCATACACAGTGTAACTGTAGAAAACAGAAATATATAGACAAGCTACCCTCGAGGGCAGGACGTGGAGGAAGTTAGTGAAAAAATATAGCACAGTAATAATACCAAAAGAACAGGGCAGCAAATTATAGCTGTCCCTGGTCAGATTTAATTGGGTTTTCCTCAATATAGTGAAGAGTGGTTGAGGAATTTCTTTGCTTGCCATAAAGCTCCCAGCAGTCCCCCCAGACTGTACTCAGCCCCAGTCCCATGGAAGCAAGAACATAATCTTTACCCACACATCAATACCCAGCTCCCACATCAACAAGAAGGAAGCACGCCCCATTAAAGAGGTTAATTCCCATGCATCAAAACAGGCTGCATTTGAGGAAGTGCAAGTAAGCATTTTAATAGAAAATTTTAAACCCATTGGGCCTGATTGTCCTCACATTGTTTCAAAATCAGTGCTGCTCGGTTTAGTCAAACCTTTATTTTATTCTGGAGCAAGCAAAAAGATGATGCAAGTAATTCTCTCTTTTTCCTAAGTAAATGAATGGTTTTGCTACAACTTTTATCATCCTGGTCTACTTAAACTCAGTGAAACTCCTAAATATGGGTGAAAATCAAGCACTTATTTCCTGTTTGGCTTGCATTTCATGCTCATCCTTGCAGTGGCTCTGTGCACAGTGTAATAACGAACGTGCAACTTGCACGTGGTTGTTTTGCCTGCCCATGCAACCCTCAGGTGAAAAAGCAGAGCACATTTTTACAGATGCAGGTTTTATTTTCCTGTAGCCATGCTCCGGGCAAGTTCTTTGGTATTTTCTATCTCTCCCCTATGGAAAAATAGAGCAAGGAGAGAGGCAGGGGACCCAAAGTGCAGACATGATGAACACACACTACTGCAAATGCATCCCAATTCACTTGCTTCTGTACATGTATGTGAAGGATCTGCTGCTGGGAAAGTCTGTCAATACTCTGCCCATATCAGGAAGATTAAAGGCCTTTGGAATTTTTTGGCACATTTTTTCCCTTTGGAAAAGGGTTACACACAATGCTTCACTTCAGATAAAGACAGGAATCTCTACATGTTAGCCTGTGTAGGATGCCCTAATGTGCTAAATAGTGAGTATCAATGGCCTTCTGTAGTTTTTAATGTAACTGTTACACCAAAATATATTCCTTATAGGAGGGCATCCCAAAGTTCTCTTCATGAGGCATCACAGAATCATAAAATCATAGAAGAGTTTGAGTTGGAAGGTCCTTTTAAAGTTATCTATTGTCCTGCCATGAGCAGGGATATCTTCCACTAGACCGGGTTGCTGTGACTCCCTCAAGCTGGCCTTGAATGATTCCAGGAATGGGTCATCCACCACCTCTCTGGGCAACCCATGCCAGTGTTTTACTACTCCCACTCGAAAACAAAAAATTGTCACGGGACTTCCAAATGGGAACCACCCAAGGGGTGCCCTGGGGCACTGGGACTCCTCTTGATTCCCCTTTCCGGGCCTGCTGGGTACATGACAGGAAAGGAGCCCTGAGGAAGGAGCTCAGCAAGACATCTGCTTTGTTGTAGACCCTGCAAGGACTTTTGCTTGGGCAGGGAGATACAGGATGTGTCAGTCCCATTCTCTGCACCCCACCGGGGCCACGCTCAGCCCGGTGCCGCCACGCCTGGAGGAACGGCTGCAATTGCTGCAGCATCAGCAATGAGCTGGTTGTGCTGAGAAGGGCTCCCGATAAAAAGAGCCTTTGTGGCCCCTGCACAAAGGGCTCCTGGTTGCTCTTTAAGAGCTCTGCTTGAGCGCGCGTTGGGCGGCCGCTGCTTCCTTGGCACGGCGCTACCGCGCAAGAGGGCAGCGGCAGGAGGAGCGAGGGCAGCACAGATGTTTGTGGCAGGAACGGCCCGGTGTGCCAGCGGTGACACAGCCCTGCCACCACAAATAATTCAGCAGCACCAAAGAGGGCTTTCTCAGGCCCGAGAACATCATCAGTACTGACAAACAGGAAATTGTTCCCCAGCCAACGGCTTAAGGAGATTTGCAAGGAGTGATTTGTTTCTGTGCCGTTAGTTACAGCCCTAAAGCCTTGTATGTATATATAAATATGTATATTAAACAAAATTAAACAAAATTAAATCTCAGAATTTGGCTCATTTACTGTGAGAAACAAAAATCCTTCCCAGCCACTTTGACACAAAGTAGGTTTTGACAGGCCTGCTATGGTCAAGAGCTGTGCTTCTCCTGCACATCAAAAGTGATATTGAATTCTCTGGGGAAGATGATGAGGATCATTTTTGGGTGGGTGACTGGCTGGGGTGATGCTGATCTCAGCACACCTCCTCCTGGTTGAGGGGAGAAGTGGTGTCCATGACATCCTCTAATGGAGTCAGATGGTGCTGCCAATCTGATAATGCAACAGGTGCCCAGTGCACGCCCAGGGCTTTTGATAATTCACATCAACAAAAGGAAATCGAGATCCTGAAGTGATGGATTGAAGAAAAGAAAACTCAGAAACATGGCTGCAATTTTCTGCATTGTTTGTTACCTCTCACAAGAACTTCAACACTTTCCAGGTCAAATTTGCTTTGTCCTTTATTTCCCTGTTCTACTTTGCAGTTTTCTTGCTCCAAGGATAAAATGGTGGGTTTTGTTTGTTTTTCTTTTAGACCCCTGGGAAAGCCAGGTAATCTTTCTCACAAGTTATTTTTTAATTTGAAAAATACCAAACTGACAAACAACTCCCCACTAACTCAGAAGAATTCGAATAATCAACCAAATATACAAAACAAAGGACCTGAATGGACACTTTTAATTGGAGTTATTTTATCACTTCCTAGTAGATTCTGAGATTTTTCAGGGCATGGAGTCAATTTCTGTTTGTAGTGTTCCTATTATGATTCGGCCCACTTTCACTTGCCCCTTTGCCACTGTAATAGTAATCATGAAAAAATAAACAAATGTCAATTTTAGACCAATTTTCCTTTCTATTCTCTGAAAATATACTGAAAGACCCTGCATTTTCTCTGGTGTTTGGTAACCTGAAAAGAAACTTGATATAATACGATTGCAGCCAAACACTATCACTGTGTGACATTCAGTTTGTAAGGAAATGTGGATATGTGCAATCCATTCGCAGTAATTTAAATGGATGTTTTGATTGGATTATGTAAGTATATTTGTGTTTGTGTGTGCATGTGTGTGCATGCATATACGCCATAAATTGTCAAAAGAGGTCACTCCATAAAAGTGAATTTAAACTTAATTTTACATTCTTGGTAAAAGTTCAAAGGCTAAATTCAGTTTAACCTTGGCTCAGTAGAGCTTTTCCTTCTGATTTTTCAGTCTGATATGAAAATTGCTTGTGAAATAAAGACAAACATAGGTTTGCCTGAGAAGGCATTAATAATCCGATCCTTACATGTTTGTATAGAAGACAGGTACAATCCAGTGTTGATTGCTCCTTAGATTCTCTTTGCTTTTGCAGGAAATCCTGGGAGATAATACCAGGTCATCACAACTGAGCACTCTGCACCCACAAATAAACATTGGCAACTCTGAATAGCACAGCTCTCGATGGATCAAATGTGTGGGACTGATAGATCCAGATACACACAAGGAATCATCATTGCAATACATCACTCTCTGCATTTCACAACCCACATTTGACCATTTTCCCAAACAAATGATTTAATGTGTGTATTACATTGCATTTAGATGTTTTTGTTTTAAAAAGACTTTTTGCAGAGAGTCTAAAAGATCATTTTATGAGATAAACTTAACGGTGAGTTTTCCAATGTAAGTAAATAAGAATCCCATGGGAAGTAAGAATTTTGGGATACATTCAAACAAACACTGTAAAGTTTTGAGAAATGCCAAGTTCTTGGGAGATCAGTGTGTGTGTGTGTGCACTACATGTTTGTATAGTCAACAATCTCCGAGCAATATGGTATGCCAGTTATTAATTCTGCACATTGCAGATGGCTTCATTATGTGTATTTAATTTCAGTACTTAAGCAAACATACAAAAGTAGGGCTTACAAACTGCTTTAGGATACGATGGTTATGTACAGTCAAATGAAACGGAAACAAAACGGAAACAACTGATACTCCTTGGGCTGGAGGTAAATCTATATTGATGGGATTAAGCCATTCAGAAGCATCCCTCAACTTGAATAGCCCTAAAACCACCAATTGCTTTGTTTGTGGTGTCGAGAAGGTACTGATCACTAGAGCCTTAATTTGCCGCAGCAGTTAAGTGCTCCAATTCCTCAGCGCAGTAATTGCCACATGTTGAGTGT
The DNA here is from genome assembly GCF_015832195.1 of Motacilla alba alba. Taxonomy (NCBI): domain Eukaryota; kingdom Metazoa; phylum Chordata; class Aves; order Passeriformes; family Motacillidae; genus Motacilla; species Motacilla alba. Next base: position 15,707,021 of record NC_052025.1, on the reverse strand, counting down.
GCAGATGTCTAAACACGTGGGAGCACTTCCCTTTCCTAAAGACAAATGAAGATTTTCATTTTGTTTTGTAAACGTGTCAGGATTTATCACTTAGTCATGTGTCATGCATTAGGGTGTTTATACAATACGGCTTTCCGCACCCTGGTTCTGGACTTCTATGATTTCAACAACAAGGCCGTGGAGTAAAGAGGGTTTGCTAGACCTTCCCCCCTTAACCCAAGCCTTTTCCTGGACTAAAGGGAAGCATGAGCTCAGAGTGTAAATGCTAAACAAGGTTTTTTTTCAAGAGTGGGACAATTGGGATTCACCTATATCCTCAAAAACTGCTTGATAAAAGAGACGTCAGCAAGGCAGGTGGATATTTAAAACAAAACAAAATTATAAAAATAAAATTGAAATAATGTCCACCAACAGTAATTTTGTGTATCTGTCCATATTACTCTGTGTTAAGTTGGATTTATAGCCTCTCCTCAGCCCCCATGTACCACCCAAACACCGAGTATCTACTTTTTAAACTTTTCATATAAGTTTAAAGCATTTTTAAGCATTTTAAAGTTTGCATATGTAACATCTTATCAGAGACAGGGTGACTGACAGTAGTAATATTTCTGAAATAACCGTTCTGTAGTAGAAATGGGAATGGAAATATGTTGTGAAGTTGGGAAATGGCTTCGGCACCAAGCCTGAAGTTTGATTCATCTCTGTTTGGAGTTTGAGGCTGATGTTGATGCTGCAACCATGGAGCATCTCCTGGTAGGGCTGAGGAACAGATCTGAAATTCTAACATAGCAATAAATATGTGGTATAGTCATGTCTCAGGAAGGTTTTACAAGCAAAGGCAGAATTAGATAGCAAGATGCCAAAATAGCTAATTGATATTTGTAATGAATATTTGAATTTTTTTAAAATCTGAAAATAAGAGTAAAAAGCATCCACAAAGGTAAAAATCTGCCTCTCTGCTCTGTTACCATTTTGGAGGCTGATACTATTTTGTTTGCAGAAGCCAGCAAAAAAACCCCAAACCAACAGTTATTTATCTGTTACCAGACAAAGACTGTAAAGAAATCCAAGAAGAGTATCCCAGCACAAAAGCCTGAACTCTTTGACCTCTCAGGCCTTGGGCTTGGACAATTGGCCAAGCTGGGCTTTTTCCTGAGAACTGCCCGAGGGCAAAGGCTGAGAAAAGATGCACATTGTTCATGGCACCATGCATTAAAGGCAAGGGCTGAAAGGCAAAAAGATATTTCCAGGTTAGAGCAGTGCTGAGAATGCAGCCTGACACTCATTTTCAAGGTAATGTAATAAAGGGAAAAAAGTGAGTTGTAGAGATCTTAATTCTTTAAAATTTAAAAGCTAATTTTGTGTCTTTTAGTCAATTTCCTATGCAGGAAGGAAGAATTTATTAACTGACTTCTGATGTTAAATGGAGTGCTAATGGGCAAGTACAACAATTCAACAGGTGCCAAGGAGAAATATAGAGACATTATATCAATATTAATCTTAGGGCCTCAAAAAAGCCTTGGTAGGGGGTTTTATTAGGCAGGTTGTGATGGGAACACTCCTGCCACCTGCAAAGTGAAAAGAGCGTTGGGTTCCCCATACAAAGTATTTGACTGTTCACATTGCAAGGTGTTTTGATGGAAGATGATTAATTTTGTGCCATTGGAAATTGCTGGGTTTTGACAGAGGGTGTCCTGAGCAGGAATTCCTCCTGGGAGTGATGCCTTGGAGCTGTTGCTCTCTGGCCAGGGCAGGCAAGGCAGCGCTGCTGAAGAGCAAAAATATTTCCAGCATTGAACACTCAGCTGGAAACCTGGACACCCATTATTAGTCTGGATAGAAGTCAAAAGAATGGCTGAACCTGTTAAAAATCCACACAGCCGCTATTTTACAGACTGATCTTCTGCCAGTGAACAAATACTGACTGTAATGTACTTCTGATTTTGACCCCTGGGTTGAAAATTCTCTGTATAAACATCAGCTGATGAACAGGTCGCTTTGTTTTCAAGACAAGACTCTCACACTCACGCCCCACACAGCAGGTCCCTGATCCAGATAAAAGACTTCAAAATGTCCAGCAATAATTTTCACTGAACAATTTTTTCTTTGTTCCAAGCTGTCAAATTATTAGTGGGAAAGGATTAGTGGGGAAGGGAAAGTGTTTTTGTCTAAACATCTTATTTGGGTGTAAAAAAAAAAACTATTTTGATGTTCTCAGGTAGAAAATTTCCACATTTTATAGACAAAAGGGTTTGAAAATTTCACTGTGTAAATGAAATGCAACTTTAAAATGATAAAGTAAAATACAAAGAAAATATTTTGATGTTTCACAGTAATTTTTTTCACCCAGTTGCACATATTTTCTTGCTGAAAGTGTGTTTTTTTTGCAGACTAATAGCTTTTTTTGTTCCATACCAAAACCAGATAGAAAGGAAGACACAGAAATTCCCTGGAATTTGAGAACTATTCATCTGTGGCTCTACTCCTCTTCACAAATACATTAAAATAACAAACAATAGAGACATCTGGGAGCACTGAAATAATAATCAAAATTTCAGTGGAAAAAGAGCTATTCAGTTATTCAGTTAACTGGGAACCTGCTTCTCAGGGTTTTGACTCCTGAGTGATTTACCACTAACCATCTTACCTGCCTGACTCTATTCTTTAATGTTGATTTTTAGTAACAGAAGTCAGCTTTGGCAAAAGCGCCCCTGAATTTGCAGACTCAAGGAAGGAATTCTGCCATGAATGTGGCACGAATAGGTGCAGTGTTAGCACAGCACCCACAGCCCCTTTTCTGAGGAAGATCTTGCTGTGAGACAGCCACTGGGAACATCTGAGCCTGTTGCTGTTTGCAGCCAGGGAAAAAACATCACTGCTCCCAACATTTTCATATTTGGCTTAATTGGAACCACTGCTCAGAGGAGGATGCTCTGAGCGTTGTCAGCACAGAGTTTTTGGCCAGCCCATCCCTTTGCAGAGGAGCAGTAGCAATCCCAGCCCTGCTCAGCCCCTTTCCAGAGGATGTTGCACAACCCGGCTGCATCATGTCATGTCCCTTCTCGAGCAGTGTCGTAAACAGCATCTTATTCACCTCAGTGGCATGTGCAGAGGAGAAGCATCACACGGTGATCCTGGGAGCTGGGGCCAGAAAAGGGAATAAAAACTGCGCAATGTGAGTGACACCAGCTCTGGGGCTGCTTGACAGCAGGGTTTTGTTTTTTTGGGATGTGTGTGAAAATGGTAACAGGCTTTATCTCACATGAAGAATTAGTTTCCTGTTCTAATAATAGCAATAGTAATCACAACAGTAATCATAACAAAATTTCCCTCAAATTAAATGAATATTTTCTGAGTTCCAGCGTCATCTAAGTACTACCCCCACCCACTTAACTCTATAAATCAAAAATAGCCCCAAAGAAACCAGCTCAGTTTCATACATGTGAAAATATGCTGAGTGCGATTGGCAGCATCTCCCATTGCAAATCCAAAAAGGGATTTGAAAAAACCCAAGGCAATAAAACCCCCCAAAATCTGGGAACACCACTGATGGTGTGTGAGGGAATGACGTGGTAGGGAGAGGTTTGAACATTCAATGTCAGTGTTTAACAAAACTTTATGTAAGAAAAATAATGATGTCGTGTTCTGTAGCTGCTAGATATATCCAATAATTTTTATTCAAATATAAATATTTAAGATACTGAAAAGCTGCTTTCTCTACTCCCTTAAAAATTCCAAACTGTACGACCAGTTCCTATAAATGACTAATCTTATTTTAAATGAAGCTAATTTTTGGCTAGGTCTTGAGAAGAAAAAAATATTGGATCTGCAACAAAATCCATATTTTTCCCCCCACACTGTATCTTAAAAATGTATCCAAACTAACAGCTTGTTTCCAGATGATATTAGATGCTCCTTTTGGTTTCCAAAATCGGGTTTTTGTATCTGGTAGTGTGACACAGAGATTGGATACAGGTTCTAGATTTTTTTTGCCCCCTCCACTTTTTGAAGTTCAGGCTGGGGGATCTTCACAAGCTGCTGGCGACAAAAAAAAAAAAAAAAAAAAAAGAAAAAAAAAAAAAAAAAAAAGAAAAAAAAGAAAAAAAAAAAGAGGTTTAGAAAATCTGGGGATTTAAAGTGGAAGAGCACAGTCCTTCCCCCCTATGGCGGGTGGATTTATTGGGTGTCATGATGACACAATGTGTCTATTTGCAGGCGAAGAAAGCCCCCTACTTAACCTTCATCTTTTTGTGTGTGCACGTACCAGAAGGCACCACACTGTTGCTGGAAAGCAAATAATTAGTGACATGTTCTGTAACACCATTGCTATTTAAAGCTAAATCAGTGGGTTAATGCTTCTCGAAATGTGACATCCATGAGGGATTCTCGCTCCAGCACTGTTAGTCACTTGGTGGTCTCTAGAGTGACAGGATCAATGCCCTGAGTTTTAAAAGTCTTGGTTGCAATAGGAAACAAGTGATTATTTGAGATTTTTTTGTTTTGGGGGGGGTGGGGGGGGGGGGGGGTTGGATCCTGCAGGCTTTGACTCTTTCTGCCTGAAGAGCCCCACAGGAGGTGATGGTGCTCAGCCCTCTGCTGACCTTCACCCCAGCACACAGCTCACTGCAGCCCCTCTCCTGTGGGGCAGGGAGAAACAGGGAAAGCACGTGGGATCAACTTCTGGATTGCAGAATCCCTGAAGGCAGAGCCCAGGGCTCCCCAGGGCATCTGCGCAGCACTAAACGCCCTGAGGGGCTGAAAGAATGAACCCCAAGAGTTTATAATTGCACACCAACGATGGAGAGAGAGACTCTGGGGCTGGTTTTGCTTCAGGAACTGAAGCAATTCTTCACTAGGGCAAATGACCTGAACAAAACGCTTTGCATGGGTGAGAATAAAATCCAAAAGCATTGAGGAAAGGAAAAAAAAGTAAAAAGGAGAAAAAAGGAAGAAATAAACCAGTCAAATCACATTTTACTTCTTCTTACCCAGGAGACTGACACAGTAGCTTTTTTTTTCTCCTTCCCATTTTCCATTAAGCTGGTTCTTTAAAACACATCTGAACTTTTCCCATCCTGACGATTCCCACGGACAATTGGCAGAGAATCTAGGACAACTTGCAATACTGGGATTTTTTCCAGGCATGAGTAACTTGTTAAAAAGCCACTATTTCCCTAATACTAACAGTAAACAGAGTTCACATCCACATGAAATCCTCTGTGACCCATCGGGGAAAGTTTTTTGTATATTTATACAGGGAGATATATGAAATCATTTAATTCCTTTATCCATCAAGCACTTGGAACTCAGCATGTCCGTTTATATTTCACTTACAAAAATAAATATACACATGCATGCCAGGCTAGATTTAAAGGTATCCTTTTCCCCCAGTTGACAGCTCCATGCCTGTAGTTTTATAAGGGAAAGCTTTAGAAAGAACAGTATTTAAAATAAAGTCAGTGAGCCATGTTTTATGTCACACTGATGAAATATAACTCCATCACACCTGCTGCTCCTACTACTTTGGGTGGTGGACAACTCTATTGAGCAGCTATTTCCCAATTTTCTGAGCATTTAGAAAACTGTACATTTGGGCAAGCAGAAATTTTGGAGAGACATCTGCTGTGTAGATGTATTAAATTATTTCAAAACATTCCCAAATGATCGCTACTCTTTGGGACCTGTTGATGTATCTAATTAAGCTAAATCTATTTTGGAGAAGGAAATCCAAATTGCAGTAACGTTTGAAGTCCCTCTCACACCATGTCCCACCACAGAAATGGGTTATGCCTGCTCAAAGAAGTTCAAACTATCTAAAAATAGATATAGACTATTATTTATTTCAGATTTAATAGTGTAAAAGTACCAGGAAGCCCTTGTAAAGTGCAGGAAAAAGGACAAACTGAGGTCTGCCTGTGGCTGAATTATGGTTGCCATGTGGGATGGAGCACAAAGGTGCCATCAGTTTGAGCACAAGTGCCTGGTTTTTCTTGATTGCCTTTTCAAGTACAGCTACAAAGGCAGTGTGGATGTTTCCAGTAGGATCACACTCCCTGTTGCAACCATGTTTTTTGAGAACTGAACAGAAATTGGGAGCCCTGCACTCTATTCACAACAGTGCAGCTCTCCCACTCAAATCTGTTCTGGCTATGCCTCAGTTTCCCTCAAAAGAAAAAATCAACACAACAGAATGAGCAAAATACTTTATGAAACACTTTGAAGTTTGTTTTATCCTAATTATAATAATGTAATCCTAAATCATATGGCTAGAGTTATGTGATGTAAAGACTTTTCCACGTTTCTGACTTTTTCCTATCCAAAAAGGGTGTGAAAAGGCAAAGCTGTGATTTCTTTCTAGTAGGGATTTCCAGAAAACATTGGATTTTGGAAGAATCGAAAGAAAACACATTGGCTTTGGACTGCTTTCCTCTTGGAAGGTTTTGTCAACCTCACATTCCCTGCAAGTGAAATTAGGTGTGTTTGCGTAGTATTTTATGTGCAGCCTTTTAGTCTGTCCACAAAACATAATTCTCATTAACAAGAGCCATTAACAACCCTCTTCCATTAGGCTGGCTTTCCTCAGTGGATTATGGTTTCTTTGTTGGCAAAGTAGACACTTTTCTTGGGAAAATCTCACTTAAAAAAAAAAAAAGAAAATTATTTGGTTGGAAGAGTGTTTTGACTTAAACATTCCCAACTGGGTTTGCCATTCAGTGTTGATTTAGGCAGGGAGGGTGGGCAAGGTTGAACACTGACAGTTCCACAGACCTGAATAATTCCCAGCTTGCCCAGATCTTCCAGCTTGCCTGATCACCTCTGGACCACAAAGTCCAGGGCAAAAGTGAAGCATCCACAGACACAGGAGAAAAAAGGATGTGGCCATCGCCATCAGGATCCAAAGACTTCTTCTCCACCTCCTGCAGAGGGAATTAAAACCAGGGTTTCTGTTCATACTCCACATGTTCAGCCTTGGCATCCCTAGGTATCAAAGCAATTTCCCTTGTCTTGCACAGGAGAAACTATTTTTGATTTTGTTTATTTTTTTGTTCAGTGGACCCCTCCATTTGGACTCACAGGACATTCTGGACAGTTTTGAGGGTCTCATAGCACATTTCAGCCAAATGCTTTTGTATTTTCATTCAATGTCTACATGGGAAAATTAATATATGTTAGTTTAGTTGTCACTTCTCTTTTCAGGGGCACCCTTTGGAATTGATTTGAGAAGCATATCAGCAAAAACACACCAGGGAAAGTCCCCCCATAGTTATTCCCACTATGAACCGGATTAGAATCAATAAATTGATCACCACCTCTGCATCTAAAAATTATTACTTAAGTCATTGCCAGGATTCTATACTGAGAGAGTTATTAGGGGTCTTTTTGGCATTGTGCCCCTAATTACTGTCTGGTGAGAAACCCTGAAAAATCCAGATTTTTTCTTGGAACTATTGAGAGATCTCCTATTATAGTAGTGATCCAACAATAAAACAAACCAAAACCAAAAAGAATTGGTTCCATCTCTGAGGGCTTACAGTGAAACATTTGCTGAAGTTTTATTAGTTCTGGCATAATGCAAAGTATTTTGAATTTAAATAAAATAAAAGTATGGTAGTTACAGCAACAGGCTGTATTTTTGCTGTTTGGATGAAACGTTTCAGTCTTGCTGGGAATGAGCAGATTGCTTTTCCCAGCTCCTCAGGAAGTCAGTGCCAGTCTCGTAAACTCTTTCAGATTTTCTCAAAGTACAACTGAGGCCAGAGCCATTTTTTTTTTTTTTTTACTAAGCAGTTACATTGCTGACTTCCCCCATCTAATGGATATTTCTTTGGCACAGGAGTTCAGGCCCTGAGAGTATTTTACCTAAACTCCCCCTGCCTTTGTGAATAAATCTGCAGGGGGGATTGGAACCCCTCCTTTCAGCATTAACAGGGTCCTCAACCTTCCATGAGGTCACGTCTGAGGACTTCATGAGAAGGACCAGGGAGCTGTTCTGTGGGAGCTCCTTGTGCTTCATTCTCATGGAGTCATTTAAAAGGATGAGAAAGTTAGTGCAATGTTTTCCTCTTTATTTGTGGTGCCTCAAATTATTTTTTATGAAGTTATTTGTACACATTTCAGCGCTTCCTGTTTGGAGCTGACGCGGTGGCTGAAATACCATGAGAAAAACTTCTCATCCTGATGGCAATTTGGATCTGGCTAAAAGCAGGAGAATGTGTTTAAAATCCTCACAAGAACTCTTGCTTTTTTTATCCAATGTCTCCCATGATTTACGACAAAAGATGTGTTCTGACTGATGAACCAGATATTTTCTGATTTTGAGACCACACATATATTAAAAGTTTGGCTCTTAACAGGACTTTGAGGTTTGCAGTTTCACTAGATCATATCAAACAAGTAGAATGTCAGTGTGAGATTAGGTGACTTTTGTACTAGGCAGATTTTAGGCTGGTCTGATCTGAAAGTAAATTTTGTTTTATTTTGTAAAAATGGTATATTTCCTTGCTGTGTCCCACCAACTTATTTACAATTTTCATTCTATATACTGCAGACACTGTCAAAAATCTTATCTTTATCAATATTTTCTTTTGTCACAGACCTGAACTAGGTTGTTTTTTTGTTGTTGTTGGCTCAGGGCAAATGAAAGAATGAAGCATCAACAGATGCACCACCAAACAACCCAGTTCTGTCTGACTTGGTCCTTGGCATCTGTGTGCTATTTCTGTCAAAACCAATCAAACTGAGTGTTAATTTTTGAAGCAAAACCCCTGTGATTATTTCACTTGTGATGTAAGCCAGATCTAACCTCAAGACTGTCAAAGGCCAGAAGTCAATGACCCAATTTTTCATGCCATGCAGCCCTTTATCAGTAGCCAGTGCTTTTCCCAGTTCTCATTCCCACTCATATAGATTATTCATTCTTTGTGAAATTTGTTATAGGTGCCAAATACAGTATTTATATAAAATTCAGCCCAGTTGCAACTTTGAGAATCTTTGCCTACAGCACACTGTGGCAAATAGATCCCAGAGTGCATGTCAAGTATGAAATCTCATCCAGACAGGAATCTCACTTTGCACAGGGAAATACTTCTTAGAGCAATCACAATTGAATGCCAAGAGTCCCCAGTGAAAAGTTTCAGTGAGAAATTTGTGTTTGGTTATTGCAATTATGGATCTTTCTCTAATTGTTCACTCCCTTGGAGTATAAAATGGAGTGATCTTGGTATTTTAGGACCTTTCTACTCTGATTGTATGTAGAGTCCAGTGGGACAAGACTTTGACCTGGATTTCTGCCTTCACCTGAGCTGACCTTGGGTTTTGATAGTTCACCAGTGTTGGCTTTCTTTGATTTTTTACCTTTTTTTTTTTTTTTTTGCTCCTGAGGCCAGGAATGCAAAACCTTAGCAGTACAAATTTAGCTTGTGCTTTTGCAAAACTAGTGAATAGTAAGCCAGGTCAAGGAGAGAATTTCAGCAAACTGGAAAAGTGCCATGTTTAATAAAAAAAAAAGAGGAGGGAAAAGGGCAGAGAGGCTTCATACATCGATAATATCTCTCTAGCTTTCTTTTGATCAGCAGGAGCACTGTGTAATGAGGCAGGGGAATGTCTTCTTTCTGGGAATGTAGTTATTCAGAGTTGGTGACAGCATGAAAACTCTGCATATTTGGTCTCCCAATTCCACAACCTATTCTGCTTTTTGCAGACTTCATCTTCCCCATGCAAAGACTGATTTTGGGGGAATCTTTCTTTCCAGGACAGCATGAGGTCCACAGGCATCTCTGAACCCTATCTTGAGTGAAAAAGGTATAGAGAAGAGGAACTGAGACACAAACAAAAATAGACAAGTACATAATTATAGTAAATAAAGCAAGAAAGCTGAAGAATATTAACTGAACTATAAAATAGTTGTTGGCTGAATTTAAGTTGGCTAAAGAATGGCAAGCTAACAGAATTTCTTACTGAAATTCCCTCTAAGGTGCAGGTCCATTGAAAGTACTGAAACAACTCTGGTACATTATTAATGCATAAAGTAGTCTGCAGAATGAGATGGAAAAGTAAGACTTGGAAATAACTAATTTTTCCACGTTTTTCTTCCTTCCCAGCCCTATTTTCTGACAAAATTTATTAAAGCAGTGCATTTTAACAGATTAAACTGCAGTAATTATCCAGACATTGTCAGTCTCCTACATACCTTCCTTTTGTTGTTATTGCATATTCAAACTCCATAGAAATAGAGGGTATTTTCTACAGCTGGCCTGCACACAGAGCCTACAGTATGTCAAAAGTTAAAAGCAGTCAGGCTGCAAAGCTATCGATGGTTGCTGGTCCCTGAACACAATTCCAAATGCACAAACCCTATATTTTTATTTTAATAATAAACCTATGTTTATTTTTTAACATTCCTTTTATTTTTTTCCCTTTAAAATAATAACCTTAATGAAAAAGCTGTTATATACATTCCAGCAACCAGGTCTGCAAAAGAAAAAAAAAATCATATTAGCAGTGAGACAATAATCCTGCTGTCAAATGTGTAAATATTTGCTAATAACTGTTGCTGTCCTGCAGGCCTGGAAGAGTGCTCCATCTCATTCTTCTGGCTTGGTTTTTGACAGAGGGCTTCCCTTAAATCTGTCCTCTACCCTCACTGGTCCTGGATTCCTCCCATCCCACTGGGGCTCTGGGCTTGGTCCTGCTGCTGGTCTTCATGCTGGGAGTTCAATGGGGCTCCAGGAAAGAAAGTGAAAGACATGTGGGCTCCCACATTTGCTTTTCCTGGTGTGGTGCTCTCTGTGTTTGCTTATCATAACCAAATAAATGTGGTGGATGCTCAGGACACCTGCAAACCCTCAGTGTTCCCCAGGAGAAGGCAGGAGACCACCACGAATTATCTTGCCTAGACCTAAAGGGAAAATCTATGAAATTAATTGGTGCTTTCAAATAAAAGGCATTTAATGTAAAACTGATAAATCCATTAAATGTGTATTACGGCTGCCGTGGCTTTATTCAGGGAAGAGATTTATTCGTGGGACAGTTTGCTATTGCCTGTGCAGTTATCAGTGAATAATGATCTGGTGGTTTTATGCCTGAATTCCAGGTAGGTAATAAAAACAAAACAAAACAAAAGGATTAATGCAATTTATTTATTTCTGGTCCCTTTCTCTGTATGTGACTCCCTGCAGAGTTGCAGACAGGCAAGTAAGAGCAGAGAAATTGGTCTGATGCTGTAACTCCTGTGTGGCTGGGTGGGTTTGCAAAGCTGTTGTTGTGTCACTGTAAGTGCACAGAAATTGTGTGCACACACCAAATCCATCAGTCTGAGCTCAAAGCACACATTGGCCACAGTCTCCCCAAAAGTGCACTAAAATCCAGTCCCCAGCTGAACCAGCTGAAACTCTCCAATGTCCCATGGCTCCCCTCAATGCTTTGTTTCACCTTTTGGGTCCCAAGTACTCATCTCCACAAAAAAGCCTGTCCTGCCCATCCTCAAAAATGCTCTGATTTTATCCACAAGCCAGGGGAGCAGCTGGGAGACATTGTGGTTTTCTTCCTTTTTTTTTTTTTCCCCTCTTTTTTTTTTTTTTTTTTTCCTTTGTTTGCTGCCCCATCTCTGACTTGGAGGGTCAAATCCATGGCAAGTTCATTTCTGGGCCAACTCTGCCAAATTATATGATGTGAATTAATGTCTACTAGAGCTTAGAACAGCAAACTCTGATTTAAGCTCTTAGGTTGAACTTGTCTACAATTGTTGAGGTGAAAGGCCAGTTCATACCCATTAATTAACCTAATCCATCTCAATCTACTTTATTTTATACCTTTTAGGGTTTGTGACTCTAAGAAATATATTTAGATAAAGCAATGCTGTTAAAACCCGGGAACATTGCTAAAGACACTCACCACCAACCATTGGTTTATATTAGAGATCACTCCAAGCACTTTTTAAATGCTGGGAATTAAATTTAATCATATATTTGTTAGTTAGTCCCAACACATGGAGCAGTTTCCTATCCAATTGGTTCAAATAAGCAGTCCATTAATGTCAGGGTTATTTTTGATTCTGACTTTTATTCCATTTGTAGTAATTTCATTAATAGGCAAGCATGACTGTTGGATTCCCCCTGATTTTTCCTTCCACCTCCTCCTTCATTGTGGTTTTAGTGCTAAAACACATGAAAATGAGGGAGTGCAATTACCTTGTGAAATCTGAACCTAAACACAACCCCTAAGTACAGCTTTTAGGGGCTCTTGTGTACATAGCAGCAGGCAGAGAATATTCAGAAAGATTAGCAAGGTTCAAGCTTTATCTAAAAGCATATGGGAATTTCTTAAGAGGATCTAATCTAAAAATAGGATTAAGACATATTACCAGATGTCTATCCCCTAAATATTCATTTTTAAACTGAAGATATTTAATGACTGAGTAATATTTAATAAGTTATTAGTTGACCGTAGAGGCTTCTGAAATTGAAATTCCTTGGAAATGTCTATCACGATAATAATTAATAAGGATTTTAAAAGAGCATCTTCATTGCAATGGTTTTCTGCCACATTACAGAAACCCATTTTTAAAAACTATGTGCTGATTTAGATTTGGTTTGGGTTCTTTTTTGGCTTTGGGGTTTTTTAAAATAGTACATAGGGAACAGAAAATCCTTTATGCTGTAGCATTGAAATTCCTAAGGTAAAAATGAGCAGAAAGCAGACACAAATTGTTTGAGATAAAGATCTACGTATTTTTCCATTTTTATCTGAATCCTTTTAGTCTGGAAAACAGTCCAGAATGACAGGCAGGAGGCACTTAGTGTGGTTTGTGTGGCTGTGCCTTGCATGTGGCCCCTGTGTTGTAGGATGCAGTCAGACAGCTCATTTAAAGGACAGCAGGTCTTATTGATCTCAGCATCCACAAAAACCTGGAGCACATCTTAAAAAAAGCATTTCTCAGAGATTTAAGTTTTCTACCATCAGACAGATGAAGAAAAGCTGAAATACCCCTATTGCAGAATTTTCACAATAGTCAGAAATGTGGAAATATGCAAATAAGCCCTGGTCCACTTTCACATTTGGATTTCTAACTCAAATTTTCTAATATGTATCCATGCTTGAATCTCAGGCTGTGTTTATTTTCTGGTAAATGTTGTGGTAAATCCAAAGGCTGTGCTCAGACAGGGGTTACTTGCTCAGATTCATGAGGTAAGCTGAAGTCAAAGTTCTCCAGAGAAATCTCATCTTTTACTCTCCCATGGCCATGATGTTGTAAGTCAGGAATATAATTGAAGTACATTTCTTGTGATATTTGGGCACATGTTTCACAGAGGAGAGGAAGGATTATTGCTCTTTCTCTTCTCTCCCCATTAAAATTTTTAAAATCATGGACAATTATAATTTAAAAAAAACCAACCAAGTTTAACTACTTTTATATGACTTAGACTTTCTCCTGAAATGGAAGGCTATAGGTACCATCCATAAATTGTGGTTGCACCAGTTCCCTCACCTGGACAAATCTGATGTCCTTCAACAGGAAAAGAAAACTGCTGTCACACAGAAAGTGCAGAGTATCCTGCTGGAGTGACAGAGGAAAAAATGTTGGGTTTGTGGCAAACCATGAAACTCTTAGCCCCTTCCAGGGTTTCATCCACTGCTGTAGCTAAGGAGCAGCTCTGGAAGATGAGAGGAGGGGACGGTGTTGGGAAGCTGGAGGAGCTGGAGCAGCCTTGTGGTAACACTTGGAAATTGTGTTCCCTCGTCCCACTGGAGGCTGGCACATAAAGCACTGGGCACAGCTGTGCCTAAGGGGGAAATTCCACTGCCCTGTTTTGCAGTTGTTGTTTTGAGTCACTGATAAAGCCAAGCACCAGGGAATAGTTTGTTTGAAGTGTGTGTGTGCTCCGTTCTGAGCAGGATGGGAGTTATGGGTTCGTGCGTCAATCAGACAATCACGGTGGAGAATAACTGGCAAGTGTGGTGTTGATGTTTTGGCTGAGTGATGAAGAGGATCATTTCTTCTTCCTCTTCATGCACCAAAAATTTTGGCTCCTAGCAAACTTGGGAATCCAATGCACTTCCAGGATTTTATTGTGCTTTATTGTGTTATATTCTATTTTTTGTCCAGCCAGAATAATTAGTTATAGGAAAGAAAATATAGTGAAGCAAACATTCCTGGAGAGATCTTTCCATTAGTTTTATTTTTTTCCCTTCATCGTTTGCCAACCATGGGCTCTACACTTGGCTTCTCAATCAGGAAGAGAAAATAACAGATAAAGGGACAAAATAACTTTCATAAGGAAGAGGTTGCAGCTCATGCTTGAAATATTTTTTGCTTTCACAAGTGAGAGGTAAAAGATATTAACCCAGGGCTGGACTGTACTCTGTGGGTCTCAGGGTCCTAATATTCAGCAATATTACCCCCAACAAGCTAATAACAAAAATGGAGACTAGTCCAGCAATTAGCTTGCTAGTCTGATCTTGATAAATGTGAATTCAGATTATTCTTCTTGTTCTTCATAAAATCATATAATGGTTTGTTTTGTAAGGGACCTTAAAGATCATCTTGGTCCAACTCCCTTGCCATGGACAGGGATACCTTCCACTAGGCCTGCTTGCCCATAGCCCCATCAGCTTTTTTGGTTCTTGTTTGTATATTGCACCAAAAAAAGTTGACTGTTTGAGACCAGAATCACAAAGATATTTATGAACCCAGACATACACTGAAAATACAAATAGGACATGATTTTTAGGGAGAGAGTGAGTGCATGATTTTCAGTCTGGACTTGGCCTTGTTACTTTTCTGAGTTCAAATAGCCCATTTCCATACCACAGCAGTTTAAAGTTTAAAACGAAAGTTTTAAAGAAAAATAAATTAAAGATCACGCAAGTATTAGGGCAAAAGAGACAGAAGTTCAGCATTTCTCAGCGACGGGTCACACATCGGAAAGACATTCTTCTGTGACCCAAAACTTCATACCTATGTATATTTATGAAATATGGAGCAGATTATTTATCTATGCTACCCTTGTCAAGGAGTTCCAGTGTGTCTGTTTGAATAGTGTTTCAACTTTTACAGTCACCTGGAGAGGCAGAGAAGTTTGGTGAAGTGCATAAGGCATGTCACACGACAGAATGGCAGTGGCAATGACTGCACACTCTGCAGAAGTTTGGGAAGGAAAATGATAGGATAAAATCCTCCCACTCATTGGAGACCTAGAATACTTGAGTTTTCTGTGGTGGGAACTTTCTGAGGTAAGGAATTGCCCTTAGACCTCACAGCAAATCACCAAAATTACATCTTGGGTGTTTGCACACTTCCCCTGGAGCATGAGAAAATTATCTACTGTGTAGGCAATTACACCTGCAGTCTTATCAGCCAAAATACTTTTTACCCCTTCCAAAATATCCTTCAGTGGTCTTCCTGAAGCCACTCTACTCTCAGCACCCACAGCTCTGTGACACCAGCAGCCCTTCAGCTCTTGATTTCTAATGAGATACTCTTTGCTGGCCATGAGATAGAGGGCAGGGAGTGGGAAGGATCACGGCACACAAACAACCCCCCTCCTGCAAGGTTAGCATGTCTGGCTGTGTACATACCCTGTGTGCACACTCAGGGTGACTCTGATCAAAGCTACCACATCCTGGCCTGCACCTTCAAGCTGACATCATTTTGTCACGGCTAAGATGATGTTCTGGTATGGGAAATAAAAACATAGAATAAAGCAGCTTCTTTTTCTCACCCCAAATTCCATACAATTTTGCCTTACGCATTCTTTATTCTGGCCCTCTTCTTTCCATCAGTTGCCAAACTAAAGTTTTGTACCGGGCCATTAAATAAAAAGTGAAAACAAAACTTTTATTGACATGAACACTTTTTAAAATTTTTCTCTCTTTGCCATTGGGGCCTCAGCTAAAGTGACCTGAGGCTAAATAGGCTCTCAAAGAAAGCTTTCTTGCCAAAGAAATGTCATTGCTGTTAAACAGTACTAATGAATGCATAGATTTAGAACCTTATTTACATTGAAATTTGTTTAGTAAGCCAAGTTAGGTCTGAAAATTGGGACAAACTGTTTCCTCAATAATTTAATAACTCCAAAGACCTCGTCCATTTGAAAAAGGCTGAGCCTCAACATCCACTTACAAATGCAATGTCACGTTTCCCAAAATTGAATAAAATGCTAATAATACAGCAGATCTCCAGATCAGCAAGTAAAGTGGCTTTTAGCTCTGAGTTCAGCTGGAGACAGAGTGAATAACAACAGTCAGCTTACTCTGTCCTAAGCAAAATGGTTTTATTACATCAATTGCCTGTGTTTCAAGTGTTTTGAAGGGTTCACATTTATTTTCATAACCTCGCTGAATTTGGCACCCTTGCCAGTAGTGCTGGAAATTTCATATTGGGAGCTTTTCATTATAATAGGCCAATTAACTCACTCAGGTCACATTCCCTATATGAACTGCTTTTAATAGTCAGCCTTACCACCCATTTTGTGGCAAACAAAAATCTGCAACAAAACCCAAATTAATTCATTCATTTTGGTGAGTCCTTCCCAGAGGAAAGTATATATCAGCTGGTTAACCAAAAAAAAGGGGTGCTTGGACAAAGAAATAGAATATATGTCCATCATACTCCTCCCTGAAAATTACAGTGTCTGCTTTGTGGAAACCATAACACTTGTTTCTGTCTTATGGATCAGTATTTCTGCACAATTTTTTTTTGGTCCTTTGTGCCAGGTAGCCTTGGTGCAGAGGCTTGGATCTTTATCCTGATGGAAACTGCTGCAGCATGGGAAGGGTGGAAGGTAATTTACAGCCTGGCTCTGAGCTCCACAGTAATGTTCTGCTTTGCTGCGAGAGACAGAACTGCATTTCCTAGAATAAGGACAACAGTTGCCATTTAATGCATTTGTTGAAGGTAGCATTGATTTGATATTTTATTCTTGAATGAAAGTTAAATGCTCAATATATTATGAAAGATGTGAAAGAGGTACTTATGAACACTCTATATTCCATTGTAATAAAGAAGGTAGAAGAAACCTCACCACAGAGACAGATGCCACAGAGATAAGACTTTATGTCAAAACTTGAACAGTCACCCATTACTTCAGGGCTCATGATTTTTTCACTAGACTGAAGTTATTATAGTGAATTCCAGTCCCAAAATTTGTTCACAGTTTCCCACTGGTATAATTTTAAATAGCGTTTTAAATGGAAATAAACAAATGCATTAAGGCCATTATGACTCTTGTCCTGAAACTGGGGTAATAAGCAAACAAGAGAGACACCAGTGATGTCTAAATATTTTAAATACGTCTGAGAAATGATCTGCTGTTCCCACACAGCAAACAATTTGTGGAACATGGCAGATCTCAGTCAAACTAAGAGCTCCCAAACAAATGTACCTTTCTTCACTACAAACTGTTAGGAAATACATTTTTGAAGCTGAGCCTCTATCAGAATATGATATTACATGACACTGTAACCTTTTTCCCTCCAGAAAACCACCCTTTATGAATAAAACATAGGTGACCTTTAAAAACTTAGCAGTTGTACTAGGTGATTGCATATTAACAAGCTTTTTGAGGAACTAGGACAGGCACTGTACGTTTCAGTTAAGAACAGATAATAGAACTATTCAAATAATTTATTATTTTATACAATATAGGGAAATGTAAGAGAAACTACCTCAACAAGAGTCTACTTAAATTTTTGTACATGTAATTTTATGTGGCTTACTCCATTCATCTAAATTATACAGTCACTGCTAAATGAAAGACTTCCTTTTAAAGGACAACTCTGATTCTCCTTTGCTTGAAGTTTATGAGCAGCTTTGGTTTGAGGCCACTTGATTGGACAAGTTGCAGTGACTACAAGGCATTTTTCATAGGTGATCAAAGGTATCTGAGGCCTTCTGTCCTTCCTTTGCCAGGATGAAAGGTTTGGAGACAAAGACTGAGCTGATTTAAATCAGCAGAAATGGGGAGACATCACGGCACACACAGCAATGTATGAGGGTAAAGAGGACTCAGTCTTTTGGCTGACTTTCTCTAGGAAAGGCTCTTGACTTTATTTGATCATCTTTATTAAAGCCAAATGAAGAAAAGAGAGAGTAGGTTGACACTAAAGAGAACATTTCTACCAGAGGGGTAACTCTGGAAATTCATAACATTTATAAGTTTGAATAATTACACTAAATCTCATCTTCTTCCTTTCTTCATTCTCTCCCTAGTTCTAAAGTCTAGTTACAAGAAGGAGAAATTTAGGATGATATTCTGATGTCCTCCAGCTCTTGAATGGTCCATCATGTTGGCATCTCTCCTTACACATTCAGTACATGGACATCTGACAAATGAGAAGAAATAAATTGCTCAGCACTTTCCCTCTTTTTTTTCTTGCTACCCCAAAACCAATCCTGTGGCATGTGAGCAGGATTTTGTCTTTTATTGAAAAACCTAGTAGTCATAAACCTTATGCCATGAAAGCAGTCAATTCCCAGCTTAGTAAAGATGAAATAGTAGTAGTCACAAAGCAGATCAACCATTACAGAAGTCGAAATGATTATTTTGAAACCTGATACCCATTGAATCTGAATGTATCATCTGGAATCCTGGAAGGCTGAAAAATCGTGCCCTGTTTCTTGTTTTCTATGCACTATGTCAGGCATAATTGCCTGAAGGTGACTAGATTTTATTTCAACCTTTTGCTACCTCAGCAGTTCCCTTCGAGTATTAGAGCTATTTCCAGGCACAGAAAAGAAAAAAAATCACCAATTTTCATCATTTTATCATTTAATGTCCTTAGGCTGGCTGAAAAGTTTCCATGTGGGAGTTTTGGGGGTGCTGGGTGTGTTATCTTTCCCTTGTGCAGGCAGAGCACATGGTGGTTTATCCTTTGAGCCGGTGGGAGAGAAAGGGAAAAATGTTCCACCAGACCAACCTGATTGGTTTTTCTCCAATGTGTCATTACTGTGTTTCAGAGCATCTGTGTTGCTGCTGTATGAACTGGATAGGAGCACAAAGTAATCAATTTCAGTTGAGAGCACTAATTTATCACCTTGCCATCTTTTATGCAAGGTAGAGGATCTCTCTCTCTGTGTTTCTCTTTTACTTTCTAAATGCAAAATCAGGACAATAGAACCCCCCCCCCCTCCCCTTTTCCTCCCTCTCTTCCCTCCCTATTTGTTTATAAGCCCTTGTAATTAAAATAAATGCTCTGAGAAGCAGAAATGTACATTATCATGCTCCATCATTGCCTGTAAAAGGGCAAGAGTCATTCTGGTTCTTTGTGGAAAGTATACAGAAAACTCCAAATTTTAGCCTCTTCTGCATTGCTAAGAACCTCCTCTTAATGCACAGCTATCCACCAAACCATAGCAGATATAGAAATCAAGTATCCTTTTATCCTCTCCTATGAAAATGGAAAAAAACCCTGTTTTGTTGTCCTAGGCATGAATATTCTCTATCAAAACTAGGAAAAAAAAGTGCATATGGTGGACCCAGATTTTGGGTGCCAGAAACAGCTGCACTTTGCCATCTCATATCACAAGAGATCCGAAAGAAGCCACTAAAGAAAGTCAGAACCTTCCCTAATCATGTGCCTACATGTTCTTTTGGAGTCAAACATGAGCTTGGAATTTAAAGTCCATTAATTTCTTGGTTTGGTTTTCTTTCGGCATTTCTCCAAAAGCTGAATTTCCCAAATTCCCACTTATTTTAAATACAGTTTTCAAATAATATTTTCAACCTTCCCAAGAGTTTTTCTAGCCTTCATTTGAGGGAGGCTGTTTAGTTAAAGCCAAGAAGGTTTTGGGTCCATAAAGGTACAATTGATGTGCTTTTAGGACTATTACAGATAAATTTACTCACTATATATGTGGGCCAACCTGAACATAGTGAAACATCCTATCCAAGGTACTGGGTATTGTCCTTCCTTTTTTCCCCCACATTGTCTTTAAGTCCTTTTTACCTGAAACACTACTCACCAACAAGTTCTGTTTGCATTCACATACTTTTTACTTTCTTTGTTTGCTATTCTTTCAGTCTTTGAACCTTTACTGTTGATGTTAAAGTCTTTCATCATCATTTTCCTTAGAAAAAACACCCTAGTTTATGCACACACATGGATATGTATATATATTTTTGGAACCTGACATTCCTCTGCTGTTCCCAGTATATCTTTCTAGGCCCCAATTTCCTAACCAAAAGCACATTACAGATCTGATTCTTTCCACAGCCTAGCAGCACATCAATAAACTAAAGATTATTGTGCTTTGTCAGGTTTTATTTTGTAACATTATGGGAAATTCTCTGCTGCTTTGGATGAGTGCATAAACTCTTATTGCCTGACAATTAACAGAGCTAGTAATAGAAAATGCAATGTAATTTACCTTAGTACAAGGGATTTTGGTTAACAAAAATTAAACTATTGAACTCTCCTGTCGTAAGGGAAGGACATTCTCTCATTATGTGTGCAATTTTTTTTTAGGCGGTTAAATAAATAAAAAGCCCTGTACACAACAGCAACTGGGTGCTGAGCCTTGGGTGGATTTATTATGAAGTCCATGTGGAATTCTTCTAATGTGCTTGCTTTGGAACTAAACAACATGATCCCTTTGCAAAATAAGCATGCTGTAGCCTTTTCTGGGATACAGAGAGAGTTCACCAAATAAATAATGTTGAAGGGGGAGTTCCTTTATGTGCTCTGTAATTCCACTGTGCTGGAGATGACTTCTTACCTCTGTTGCTGAATTAGGAAGGTCAGAATTCAATTCTCTCCCTCAGCTACTACTTACCATAAATGTCGAGGGGCCACCACATTACTCTGAGGACCAGTCAATCTTTTCAGTTTGACCTCCAAAGAGGTGGCTTGTGTATTTTTGATCTCCCTGGCTTAGGAAGGTCATGTTTCTTTTCCTTTTTTTCCTTCTCCTTACCATTTTCTTCTCCTTTTATTTTTTTTTTAAATCTATTTAGGAAAAGAAAGTAAGCTAAACCTTAGAACAAATTAATTTAAGTTAGCATTTCCCCCACCAACTGGAAATTTTAATCTGTTTGAAAGGAAACAGCACATAAATGAAATCCTGAGAGAAACAAAGCTGAGGAATCAGGGTGAGGAGCTGGCACTGGGGTTCAAAGCATGGCCTTAAATTCCATGGTGCCTGATGTGAGCCTGAACAAATCCATGCAGAATTTGCTTTTTGTAGGCTACACGAATAAGTTTTACAGTCACTTTCCTCAGCATACCTAAAGAAGAACCTCAGTAAGAAAATTTACCTTGGCACTGCAAGTTTTAGCTCTGTCACTTGAATAAAACTAATTTTTTTTTTTATATCATAAAAGACCCACTTTGATCCATTGCTAATTTCAGGCCAAAGAAATGATCTAATAAAATGTAAGGCCATAATGATGAATTCTTTATAACCTCCTCATTTTGCATAGTTTCTCTATAGTGAGACTTATATCTGATTTTTAAATGAGTGAGAGGGAAAGGTTAGTGTTTGTGCCTACCTCTTTGTTTATCCATCCCTTAAGATTTCCAACTGCTCACAGCCAACGTTCTTCACTGGCACCAAATCAAAATTTTGGTGAGGGTGAGGTTTGGTCTTTAAAATATTGGACAGGGTTACTTAGTTTAGATGTCACATGTCTATTTCCTGTGATGTCTCTGTGGGTTCTATATTTTCAATTTCGGAGGCCATTTAGATAATCCCAGCCTAAGGTAAGAGTGTTTTCCTTTCCTGTAACCAGAAGTGTGCACATGAGTGAGAGAGTTAGGACAGTTTCAACAAGGGCACAGTCCAGTTGAGCGTGGCTTTTTCTGGAGAATTAGGTGTATTTGAACAGTGGGCTTTGTGAGGAAGGCAATAATAGCCTCACATAGACAGATAATGATGGATGTTATGGAATTGAGAATTGGGGTTTAAAATTGTGCCCTCTTGCCCTCAAACCTCCTTACACACGCAAGCAAAACAAAGCAGAGTTTGAGATGGAAGAATTAGACTGGATTGGTTGAAAAGCTTCCCTTTTACTGGAGGGGGTAAGCCTGTATCAGAGTGTTGAAATCACCTACTTGACCCTTGTCTAACCCTCAATCCAGAATGTACAAAGTGGGACAGAGCTAATCCCAGCAAGTAGGTTTAAGCAAACACACTAACAATTTACTACCACTCAGAGAATGTCACTTTCTGAACCTCCAGCTCACATGATTTTGGAAGTAAGAGCCATTTAAAGCAGAGATGCATTACTGGGAGAATATGAAGGTCCACTTCAAACCCAGGGAAAGCTTCTGGCTCTTCACCACGGCTGAAGAAGACACCTTTTGTCATTACTGGTGTCCATGGAGAAACATGCACAATATGTGACTTCCAGAGTACAATTTAGTGCCTCTGCAGCAGCTTTTCCCACCCTTGTCATTTCCCTGAAAGCTCTCAGGTCTCCCATCCAGCCACGTGCCATGACACTCAGCATCCTCAATAACACGAATGAAAGCAATTACAGAAAATATGAGTATGGGGAGTTATTGATATTTATGAAGATTTTCCTTTATAAAACTGCCTATGAGGAGGTATTTCAGGCTGGAAACCTCTAGACTCTTCCTATATCACCTCAAAGCACAAAAGACTGGGAAAAAGGAAATGTAAAAATTCTTCAGATTTATCCTGCCAGTTGGAGAAGTTTTCTGAGTTTTGCCAAGGGCAGGCTGTGCTGATCTTGGCTAGGTTGATCTGTCCCTTACCTCCCAGTTAGGTCTGAAAATTTAAATTCTTTTATCACGAAAGTTACAGTGGAGATAAAACAACCAACTACAATTGAAACTGGTCAAAGCCACAGGATACTCACTATGGAATGGACTCTAACCCTCAAAAAATACTTCTACACATCACACAGGGTCAAATAATGCTGATTTTTAAAAATGGTTTTTTTTGTAATTTCAGTAGAACAATCTGTGTGATTACCTTTCTCAGTCCTGAATAGGAAATTTGTGTGGTTTTGAACATAAAATGTAACTTTGTGGCTATACTCAACAATTGAGCTTTGTAGGTCCCAACACCAAAGTCCTCTCAACTTTTAGGGGAGTTTGGATTTGATCCCATACCAGGACATTATGGTTTAGATTAAGTTTTGATGTTCCTTATTTCCAATAAGATAATATGATGACAGAAGTTCAGAAAAATGTGGATAGACACTGACACAAAAAAATTATAATGATGTAAGGGTTGTTTGAGGGATTTTAATGTCTTATGAAGCATATATTACATTCCTTATTTTTCCTTGAATTTTCTGACTTAATTTGCCCTACAAAAATTAAATAGTATGTTGTTAAAACATTAATCAAGAACAGAAACAATTCTGATTAAGAAATAAAATACATTACAATGAGAAAGAAGTGCAAAACTACCAAGCGCTACCATAAATTACTGACAAAACCCAAATTGTAGTTATGTAATTCTTTGTTTGCCTGTGTTTTAATATTATTTTTCTATTTGTTCCAGCATGGGTATCTCCTTTTAAAGATAGATATAGCCTGGAGCAGGAAAATACCACCAGCCTGCAGCAGGAAAAAGGAGACAGTGAATGTTTCCCACTGAAATATACAGTGAGCTCATTAAAAATACAGTCAATTTTTTAATAGAAAAATCATTTTAAGTTTGCTTATATGGTGCAAATAAATCCAAAGGCCTGAATTATTGAGTGTTATTAAGCCTAGTGCCTTGAAACTGTCACTATTGCTCCCTCTGCACTTCCAAATGCAGACCTTAGTGCCCACAGTCCCCAGAAATATTTTCTTTCTCAAATGTGTGTGCTGAAGCCAACAAGACCCTTCCTGAATCCCTCATTCTCTTCTCAGTCCTTTCCTGAGCTTTCCCAGGAAATGGAGCCAAATTCCCAGTTTTTGGAGGGGAGGTCAGATTAGGAAGATGATCCCATGGAAAACAGGGGGAACAAAGTCAGTCCTATAAGAGAATGAGTGGAGTGTGGAAAGCCCTGGAGTTTGGATCTCCTCTTATCTGACTTCTCCCACTCTGCCTCATGCTGAATCTGCTGTCTTATCTGTTTCTCATATTTGGTATGTGATTTTGTTGGCACTGACAGGGATTCTTTTCTCTCATTCTGGAAGACATGCCAAAGAATGCAATGAAAGCTCCTATGACAATCTTTTAATGGTATATGCGAAAACACGAGGAATTTAAAAGGAAGAAGGAACGTACTTGCAATTAAAATCACATGCTCCATCCTGTAAATAGACTTCCACTGAAAGAGTCACATCTCAGGCACATGCTGCAACAGCTCCTGCACATGGCTCGAACTGTCATGGAACTACTTGCTGGTAAAATATTTACATTTCCTTAGGCTTATGCAGAGGGCACCTTCTCCTGAAGCAATGGCAGGGGAGGGAACTCTCTGGACACTAATTCCTCTCTATCATTTCAGTTCTCTATAGTAAATGAATCCCAAAACAACCCTGACATGTTTTTCAGTTGTCAGATTAGTTTAGTAGCTTCATGTTTTCTGAATTTGTGATGCAGCCTTTCATGCTCACACTTGCACAGAGATCTGCCCACACGCACCGTTACACTCCTTCATTTCCTTTCCCATTCCTGCTGGTTCTGGATCAAATCTGGAGCTGAGGGCTGGCCCTGGCACACATACCCAGTTTGTTTTTTTTCAGTACAGCTCATTTTAGCTGAAGGAAAAAGCTGGACACATTGCAGTCAGGTACTTACAAGCAGCACCAGTCCCATAGTCTTGCACAGCCCCAAACTTTCCACCCTTTATGTTCCAGGAATAAAAAAATGCGATTCTGCTGATGTTTTTTTGTTTGGAATTTATATTTATTTCCTTAAGAATGTGAGTTCCTTCTTCATGTAGCTCTGACAGGCATTTGTCACTCCTCCAGACAGCACAGAAAGGATGAGTGTGTTCCTGAAAGGCTGGATGAACATGTGGACTTGCATGTCTAGGACTCATAGTGACTAAACCACTTTGCAAAATTGGGTTTGTTTTAACCATAGCTTCACTGAGCTTTGCTGGCATAAAATCTTCTCCAAGACTTAATGCTGAAGAAATGCTAAATTCTGTTTGGAAAATTTAAGCAATTGTATGTAAGGTTATCATAACTGTGTTGAGTTTGCAAAGACATCTGTTGCCAAACCGTAGAATGGTTTGTGGTTGTCCCTAAACAGGAAATATTTTGAAGTTTTACCATGTCAGTATGAAAGAATAAGGTTAAAAAATGACATTTTCTCGCTCATTTTATAAAGTATGGCATGTTAGCTGAAGTAAAGTTTAACATTAGGATTAAATACATTACTGTCACATGTTGTAGAGAGCATCAGAAATAACACCTCATACATCTTTCTTCACAGTTAATTTTTGTCTTCTGTGCCTTAGACGCTCTGCCAAAATTTTCAGGTCTCTGTCCATGGAGTTCTTTATCAATTGGAAAAGAACACCAGTCTTGAAGTGATAATGTTAAGCACATTTCCACAAGAAAGTATTGCTTTAACAAGGGTGGAAAACGCTCTCCTTAGAAGAGCAATTATCATTAAAGATTCATTATCAAAAGAGTAGTTACCTAAAGCAGAAAAGTATGAACAGTACCACTGATTCATTCCCCTGACAGAGGATGACAGCAATCCCAAGATGAATATATTCCAAGGACTAGTACAAATTTGGTGTGTCTGTCTCTGGGTGTAATATGGCTATTGCTGTACGACCAGATTGAGCACATCTTTAACGGATGCCAACAGGCAGATACCTTTAACAATGATAAGTGCTTTACACTGCATGAGGACCTGCTCATATATTTTGACACACTGGCTGAATTTTCTCTTTGGTTTTTCAATTCCAGGTCATCTTCTCAAAAGGATTAACTTCATCAGCGTCTTAGAACTCAAAGTGGGCCTTCACCTTCACACCAGAGGCTCATGTGCTTTCAAAACATTTGAGATTCCACTTCTGCTCATCTGTAGGCACATGTGGCACAAACTGTGATCTGCCTGTCTTTATCATGAATCATTTGCATTCCTCTGCACAGTATAAAGCACTCAAGCTAGAGATGCCCCACACTTGTTTTGTGTATGATAAGGATTTATTCCCTCCCTGGCTCAGACTTTGGGAAAAGGAATTTTTCATAATTAGTTTACTCCAGAGTAGATTTGGGAGGAGCTAGACATTAAGATTTACAGAGTTCTTTGAGATTTTTAATTTAAGATAGAGATGAGTATCTTTTAGAGAATATATTTTGTATGCACACATTAAGCTCTGCATATAGACATATATAGACATGTATATGTGTGCCCACTTTGAATAATAGATTTGGCTGATTTTAGTAGGAACCAGCAGATTGAATATTTTTTGGTATTATCTTATTAAGTCACAATACACCTTTTAATGTGAAAATAATAACAAAAAGAAATTCTGCTTTGCCAAGAAAAACAATACAATGACAGTAACCAACTGAGTTGGCTTTTTCTCGTATCAGAGTTGGGCAGGAATGCCAGACCAAATTATAAAGTCCTTCCCCAGGCACAAAACTCAACAAAATCAATGGGAGTTTGTTTAAATATAGATTTAATTAAATCCAGAGTAGATGGCCTGTTATTGGTCACTTTGGTTGGGATGAAAACCTTAAGGAGACAGTTGGATCTTTCCCATCACTGCCATTATATAAATGTTATTTTTGCTAGGATATCTTCCTTTACCCCCACCCCCCAAGCAGTTCAGAGACAATAAAACACCAGGAATCCCTGAAGAGTGGTAAAATGCTGACATGATTTAAGGAGGAAGACTCTGATAAGAAGATAAAAATCTAATAAACAGAGTCTGGAGGACCTTGGCAAGTCTCAGCTGCTTGCCAGTGTAAGCAAAGCCCCTCCCAAGGAAAACAAAGGGAACCTTAATCTCAAGGACATTCCACTCACAAACCATCTGAAGGAGAAAGTCAAGGCCATGACCTCTGCAGTCTGAAGTTATGAGCATACTGACAAGAAAATATTTGACTTGGTTCAAGAAGCAAAATCAGTCTCTGGATTTTTTAATATCCCTTTTTTTCTTCCATAAGAGACAAAATAATGCAACGCTGTGCTACAGCTAAATATGTGCATATACACACACCTCATTATTAAATGCAAAAGATATTCAGATGTATAGGATGCATGTATATTATTATTATGCATGACATATACACGACTTCCAACATCTGCACCCCAAGACTTCCTCAATAAATAAGTGGATTGTATATGAATGAGGCTGTTTTTTGAGCAGAAAAGGCACAATGTCAGCAGATTAAAAAGTTGCCTTTTTGTCTTTCTTTGTGTAACCTTAGGCTACTTAAAAGCTTCTAAAAGATAGCCAGGCTGTAATTAGTTACAAGGAGTCTAAATTGGTTCAGATAAATCAGATAGAAACACAAAATGGCATCTAACAGCCAAAGTTTTCTCAGGCTGCAAAGATTCATTGGTCACCATCTATTTACCCCTAATACTCACTCTCCTCCCCTTCTGTGGGTGCTTCCTAGGTTTTTATCATTGGAAGTTATGACACCAGCAACCTTTGAAAAGTAGGGTCCTCAGAATGCCCCCCAGCTCTTTTCTGAAGTTTCTCCCCAGGTTGGATAGATTGGTAGGGTTTAGGCACTGAAGGTACATAAGGAGATGTGGGATCTTCTCAGCTCCCTGGGTGCTGTGGACTTTGTTAGTGATCGAGTTTTGGCGGTCAAGCTCAAATTTAAGAAATGCAGGTGACTTTTTCTGAATCCAGCTCTTAAAGCCAGTACAGCACCATAAAAATTCTTTCCTGTTCTACCTATTGCTGTTTATTGCTGGGCATCTGTAAACTCTCCTTATCTTGGAGGAAATTCTCCCCTGGTGCAGGGGATTAGGACGTGGCGTGTCAATCTCCACTCACTAATGGGAAGATCTCCAGCTAAATATTTCATACAGATTTTTAATGCCCCATTTGTTTCCAGATGCTGGTAACTTTATTAAGGTTAATTGTAGTGCCCTGAAACATGGCTGTGAAGCACATTATTCACACACATTGCTGCAGCTCACTAATCCTGTGGGTTTCTTAACCAATGCCCAACACTTGGATTTCATCACTGGAAGCTGTAATCTTCTCAGACCAGCAGAAACTTCTTGAGGTGAAGATCACTAAGACATAATGCCAGATATAAGTAACCCTCTACATATTCAGAGAGGATCCAGACTGACCCCAGCTCTTCTTAAAAAAGTAATTAATACAATCCCTGCATAAGAATGATCATTACTTTTGCCGTGCTTCACCAGAAGCTGGGAATGTGGATTTTGAGCTGTGGGGGAGGAAGTTGTACAACATAAAGAGAAGCAAGGATGATATGTTAGAGAGATAAGCCTGACAAGCAGAATTTGGGATCAGTCTGGAGCTAGGCTAGCATCCGTCAGAAGTCTGAACTAATCTGAACTGAACCCTGCCCCTCCAATAACCTGCCTTGTTGTTGTGGCACCTGATGACATTTTCTGCCGTGTTGTGTAATGACTTAAGGGCTGTAATGGGTTGCATGCTGCTAAATGTCATCAAATGCCATGAATCATAAACAATCCTGGCTTCTAAACCAGAGATTAGGGATATTTATGAAGTTTAGTCTCAGTTTGGGTTTTCCAGACTATTGAAGTTCAGAGGGTTCCTTTTAGTCTTCCTTTTTTCCTTTTATTTTTTTCTTTTTATTGCTCAGGCTGCTTCCTGCTGCTGTGATTGACCCTGCTGCTAATATACCCAAACTGCAGAGCTTGATGTTAATCCAAAGAAGTTGAATGCCTGAACTGATTGCCTGCTGACAGCCAGTGTAAAACCCGAAAGCATGACTGCAGATATTGAGATTAGATATTGGAAGATGGGAAAAAAAATAATTAAAAGAAAAAGAAAAGGATGAAACTGTGCAGAAGCATCAGGAAACAACCCCTGTTATCCCATTCCTCAAGTGCAATTTCTGGCTCCCAAAACTTTGCAAAGTGACAAACCTTTTATTGATCCTATAAGAATGAAAACAGATACAACACAGAAGCTGTAAAGCACAAAGATAAAAGAGGAATAAAAGGACAAGGCACTTACTGTTGTTTGTTACAGTCTTAAAAGGAATTAAATGTAGAAAAAAAAAGGAAGAAAAAAAAGACAAGCAACATAAAAAGTAGTGAGTGGGTGCAAAATCCTGGTTTGGTCATAGGTACACTGATTCACATTGCCATGTTCATACAGCATGGTGCTTCATGGGATGGCTCTCTAGATCCTTGATTTTGGTTTACTTTATACAAATGTCCTGAAGAAAGGACTGAACATTATTTTCATCTTCAGTGTGATATTTCTGTTCCCCTATGGCTTTACATGAGGACACCAGGGGATCACCCACACACATGTGCACAAATGCTCTCCAGTGCCCTGGAGTGATCCCTCTGGTTGTGCTGGGTTACAGTGTTTGATACTTACACATGTACTGATCATATTTGGATTTCTTCTCCCCACCCTCATTAACAGTTGTTAAAGATTTTCTATTTGACAAGGATCTCATGTTGTCTGCCAGGTCATCTGATGCTGTTCAAGATAAATGTCCAAAAGCCTTTTTTGAAAGCTCTTTTGAGCCAAATGGAAGCACTTTGGTGAAATCCCTAAGAAAAAAAAATAAATTACTTAACTGCTCTGTAAAAGGCCTGATTCTGCCCCAACCTATTTTTTCAGCTGCAGAGTTAACCTTCTTATACGTGTATTACAGCAAGGAGCACTGACACTGAGATAATGTAAATATTCATTAATAATGACAAATCATTCTGAATGCTGCACACAACACAACCAATAAATGCAGGGGTTCCTGCATAAATAAACAAGCAGAAGTGTCTTAAGGTTTAAGGCTTTATTGTGATATTTCCAAAGCACTTAAATAGTGGAACTCCTTTGGACACAATTGGAAATTCTGTATTTGGGCAAGCTGCAAGCACCTGAAAGCATCTGCTAGGAACCCAGGGTTAAAAGCAAACAGTTTGTGTTTATATGCTACTCTACTGCTGAGCCAAGCTCTTAGAAGTGTAGGCAACCATCCATCCCTCTTCAACTCTCCCTCCTCTGCACTCCCTTAACTTGTAGTAGGAGTTGAGGGAGAAGTCAGAGGTGGTTATTGTGCACAAATCATCTGCTGGCTGAAGTTTTTGGTGGCAGCCCAGAGAGAAGAAGGAAAAAAAATTAGAAAAATTTCAATTTCAGGACCATTATTATTTTCATTAATCATAAGAGGCGCTGTCACCCCTGTCCTTATTCTTTAGAGGGAGATCTATTATACGGTCCATTTAGTCCAAGCCATATTACCTCATATGTTTTCCTGGCTGACCAAATAAGACTTAAGAGATAAAACAATTTACTGTTCATTATGATCCGTGTCACTGGAATCAATCTATTAACCTACATTAACTGGATATGTGACGATAGCTCACATACACGCTTCTCCAATTTAAAAAAAAAAGAAAGAGAGGATGAGGGAGGGGCTGGAGGGGGGGCTTGGGAAGGGAGAGGGAGAGAGAGGGGAAAGGAAATCAAGGCCCATAAAGTGCAGCAGACGTATAATTTGCCAAGCGAATACAACTTAATTTTCCAGCGGCCACTGCTGCGCCCTCCACATCTTCATGCAGCCCCTGACCTGTGAAGAATTCTAACAAATTGGCTTCTATTGTGAAGCCAAAAGGTGCCATCAATGAAGGGACGGTTCGCTGGTCCTAAAGTATGATGGGAAATCACAGGCTGGAATAAAGAGCTGCAGTTTTATGAAGTTAACCCGTTGAGGTTAAATCCAAGCAGGGAGGCTGGAACAGGGCTCTTGCCCCTTCCGATGACTTAATAGGGAGGAGAGGGCTTATTCAGATGTGCTGCCCAAGTAAAGGGAAAACTCCCTGACTGAGCACAGCAGAAAGAAGAGTTTCTCTCTTCTCAGCAAGTTCTGCTGCGCCACAGTGAGGATTCATTGCCTCTGTTTTGCTCTCTGTGCTTGATAGATTGTAAATGTCCAGAGGGAAGAAAGAGAATCAATAGGTGGCCTTCCCAATGCTCGTTTGCACAGCAAAAGAACTTCTGAGTAAACAGCCAATGAGTGCAGGTAGCGCCACCTCTACACAGCTCCATCAGTCTATTTACTCTGGATTTGCCCTTATTAAGAGCTCATCTGGGTGCAAGTTCTATTTTTGTTATTCCCTCTTCCAGTGTGCTGGAGCTCTGCTGGCAGCTGAAAACTAGGAGATATTTTCTTTGTGCTGATTGCCTCAGTGATTCCCATCCCAGATGTGCTTGCACCCAAGCTCTGGCAGAAATCTGTCCTCCTCACAGTCACCACATTTGAGCCTAAGCTCCAGAATCACATGTTGGGAAGAGGTGGGAATGATATTGGTAACATTTCTAAAATGGTTTTAATCTGCTTTTTGCAAGCATTAATGTGGCAAGGGTTAAAGTTCATATCATTACTACAGCTGCTCTAATTGGATACTGGAGGTATATAACTTGGTCTGTATCCACTGATTCTAGCAGGAATTGTATCAAAATGGACTCACTTTCCCCCCCTTGAGATAAGATGAACTTTAACAGCAGGGACAAATGGGGTCATATTCACCTCCATGTAACATAACACCTGCCTTGAGGGTTCCTTCCAGCCCATAAAATTCCATATACATGCCTACAAAGCCTGTGAATATCCAGGATTTGTTTTCTCATTCTTCTCTTAAAAAAAATTAAAATAATGAAGGGCTGCTGCAAGGGTACTCACAGTGAATGTAATGAATGGTAGAATAAAAATAATGTTATGGTTGTGCCTCATGGTTTTTGCTCTATGCAGTAAGCCATCGTGCTAGAAACTGGACTAACATTTTGCAGAGACTGTCACTGCCCCACTGTGCCTTCAGGCAAGAATAGAGACTGCAAATTAACAGTCTGAGGGAGAAAAAAGACAAAAAGACTTGCCAGAGGCCATCCTAGAAACTCAGTGGTAGAGCCAAGGATAGAATCAAAGCTAACTGCTTTGCCCATTTGACCACATTTTCCTTAATCTTTATAATGATCCCAGCCATTCCAAAATACATATCTATATACAAATATTTTTAAAAAATCTCACAACTTCAGGGGGTTAAGGGAAAGCTGTGAACTCTGTCCTTAACCAGGTCTCAGGTTGGGTCTTTGGGCTCATCCTTGCCCTGTTGGGTCAGACACTGGTCCATGAATCTGGCTTCTGCTCAGTCATGTTCCCTGCTCAGCCATGCAGCCTCCAGCACTTCAGATCTTCATATCTCAGATTTCCCACTCACAACATGAGGCTAAAAATAATTTTCTCAAGTCAACGGAACAGGCTGAGGTGCTCCTGGAAAACTGCAGGGCATGAAGTTTACTGGGGTCAAAAAAATCAGTCACTGACACTGGCTAGATTCAGAGTTTTCTAAGAAAAAAGAAGGATTATAGAGGTTACAGAAACCAGTTCCTTATCCTCAAAAGCACAATCTTCAGAAAAGTGAAAAAACCAAAAAACCTGCATTGGAAAACATGATTTATTCTTAAGAGACTTTTGCAAAATCTGTATGAG
Source organism: Motacilla alba alba (assembly GCF_015832195.1). NCBI lineage: Eukaryota > Metazoa > Chordata > Aves > Passeriformes > Motacillidae > Motacilla > Motacilla alba. The sequence goes on along the minus strand of NC_052025.1, from coordinate 15,674,462 downwards.
TCCCTGTAGTGGAACAAAAAAC